>NC_037330.1:79657139-81024639 GCF_002263795.3 Bos taurus
AAGCTAAGGTGGAATGCTGCTACTGTTGCTAAGTCACTTCAGTCGTGTCCGACTCTGTGCAACCCCAGAGATGGCAGCCCACCAGGCTCCCCTGTCCCTGGGATTCTCCAGGCAAGAACACTGGAGTGGGTTGCCATTTCCTTCTCCAATGCATGAAAGTGAAAAGTGAAAGTGAAGTCGCTCGGTTGGATCCGACTCCTAGCGACCCCATGGACTGTAGCCCACCAGGCTCCTCCATCCATGGGATTTGCCAGGCAAGAGTACTGGAGTGGGTTGCCATTGCCTTCTCCTAAGGTGGAATAAGTGGTTCAAAAAGGAGTGATTAACTGTATCAGATGCTTCCTGCCCAGCTTAAATAAGCTGAAGACTAAGAATTGCTCATCGCTCTAGAGACAGCGGTCACTGATGATTTTTATAAAAGCTGTTTCTGTGGAGTGGAAAGAAGTGCCCATTGGAGGGAAATCAAAAGCAAATATGGAAAACAAGAACAGCAGATGTGACAGAAGAGAAGGAGAGGATGATATATAGATTAAAGGCACTGATGGGAAGTAAAAAGCTGAGTGTAAAATGGTAGAATTACCAGGTAATAAGAGCCCCCTTGTGGCTGCAAGTCATAAAATTAAACTGAGAGTAGTCAGTCACCAAACTTTTTATGTTTCTCCAGTCAGTTCAGCAGCTCGAATACAAAGATGGAATACCTGGAGAAGTTGCTTTAACCAGAATTTTATTTGAGCCACTTGAGTGCAGCAGAGGAAGAAAAAGTCAGGAGAATACCTATATGCAGCAACATTGAATAGAACAGAGTGAGGAAGGAATTAGGCCATGAAAAGGACCAGGTGGATTGTAGGTCCTGGAGGGGTTTATGAATTGTTAGAATAGAGTTATCTTAACTCTCACAGTCTTTCTAAGACTATCTTAGAGGAAATTAATTGTAAAGACAAAAGTGATGTTCAAAGAATTGGGATGCTCAGAACTGAGACTAAGCTCTTGGGCAGCATGATGGAGTCTAGAAGATAACCATGGAAATGGACATCTCAGCTGGGATGGAGATAGAAACCACTGGAGGAGAAGAGGTTTAGTAACTGAGAGGTCAGGGTTTTGAAAGAATTGTCAATACAGATATTGAAGTCACTAAGATTCAATGCAAGAGCAGTGCTTGAGATACTGGTAATGAGTCAGGAGATCAAATCTTTAAGAGGAAGAGAGAATAATTCACAATCTTTAAAAAATTGCACAAAAAGTGATAGAGGATAGTAAATTCTATTTAAATAGGTTTAAAACTGGGGATGGGAGTGGTTAAGAAGATATCAAGGAGAAAATTACTGTATTTGCAAGAATAGCCTTGTGTATAAGATTATTTCCTTAAGATATATTTCTGAATTATAAAAGGCTATGAACATTTTGATCTCTAGTTCCAATTGCCAAACTATCCTCTAGAAATGCGGCATCAATTTACAATTTCACAACAGTATATATGAATGTCCTTTTCAGGCTTCCCTAGTGGTCCAGTGGTTAAGAATCTGCCTTGTAATACAAGGTACACTGGTTCGATCCCTGGTCCAGGAAGAGCCCACGTGCAGCAGAGTGGTGAAGCCCCTGGACCACAACTACTGATCTCATGCTCTAGAGCCCACGAGCCTTATTTACCGAAGGCCACAAGAGAAGCCACCACAATGAGAAGCCCAAGCACTGCAAGGAAAAGTAGCACCTGCTTGCCACAGCTAGAGAAAGTCCGCATGCAGCAATAAAGACTGGTCGCAAACAAAAAATATAATAAATGAATAAATCTTAAAGAAAAGAATGTCCTTTTTCAGTATCTTAGCTAACACTGAAAATGATCAGTTTAAAACTCCTTACATGTATATGTATGGCCAAGTCCCTTTGCTGTTTACGTAAAACTATTACAACATTGTTAACCTGCTGCTGCTGCTGCTGCTAAGTCCCTTCAGTCGTGTCCGACTCTGTGCAACCCCATAGACAGCAGCCCACCAGGCTCCCCCGTCCCTGGGATTCTCCAGGCAAGAATACTGGAGTGGGTTGCCATTTCCTTCTCCAATGCATGAAGGTAAAAAGTGAAAGTGAAGTCGTGCCAGACTCTTAGTGACCCTATGGACTGCAGCCTACCAGGCTCCTCCGTCCATGGGATTTTCCAGGCAAGAGTACTGGAGTGGGGTGCCACTGCCTTCTCCAGTTAATCTGCTATACCCCACTACAAAATAAAAAGTTTAAAAAAAAACTCTTTGCAAATTTTAGCAAGAATTACATCAAACTGTTGCTTTCTTCTCATTTCATTCTTTAAATTAACATCTAGTGAGTGCTCACTATCTGTCAGATATTGTATTAGACTCTGAATTTATCCCTGCTCTCATAGAGGTTTTAATCTCACCAGAAAGATTTTAAACAAGCAACTAATTAGTTACGATTGTGTCAACTGTAGGGAAAGAAGAGTACAGGTATTGCTTGGGAGTACCAGTATAATAGGTGGTACCTACCCAGTCTTCCTACTTTTGCATTCCAGTCCCCTATAATGAAAAGGACATCTTTTTTGGGTGTTAGTTCTAAAAGGTCTTGTAGGTCTTCATAGAACCGTTCAACTTCAGCTTCTTCAGCGTTACTGGTTGGGGCATAGACTTGGATTACTGTGATATTGAATGGTTTGCCTTGGAAATGAACAGAGATCATTCTGTCGTTTTTGAGATTGCATCCAAGTACTGCATTTCAGACTCTTTTGTTGACCATGATGGCCACTCCATTTCTTCTGAGGGATTCTTGCCCGCAGTAGTAGATATAATGGTCATCTGAATTAAATTCACCCATTCCAGTCCATTTTAGTTCGCTGATTCCTAGAATGTCGACATTCACCCTTGCCATCTCTTGTTTGACCAGTTCCAGTTTGCCTTGATTCATGGACCTGACATTCCAGGTTCCTATGCAATATTGCTCTTTACAGCATCGGACCTTGCTTCTATCACCAGTCACATCCACAGCTGGGTATTGTTTTTGCTTTGGCTCCATCCCTTCATTCTTTCTGGAGTTATTTCTCCACTGATCTCCAGTAGCATATTGGGGACCTACTGACCTGGGGAGTTTCTCTTTCAGTATCCTATCATTTTGCGTTTTCATACCGTTCATGGGGTTCTCAAGGCAAGAATACTGAAGTGGCTTGCCATTCCCTTCTCCAGTGGACCACATTCTGTCAAATCTCTCCACCATGACCCGCCCTTCTTGGGTTGTCCCACGGGCATGGCTCCAAGAAACACCTGGAGTAACAGGCAAATTTGGCCTTGGAATACGGAATGAAGCAGGGCAAAGACTAATAGAGTTTTGCCAAGAAAATGCACTGGTCATAACAAACACCCTCTTCCAAACACAAGAGAAGACTCTATACATGGACATCACCAGGTGGTCAACACCAATATCAGATTGATTATATTCTTTGCAGCCAGAGATGGAGAAGCTCTATACAGTCAGCAAAAACAAGACCAGGAGCTGACTGTGGCTCAGACCATGAACTCCTTATTGCCAAATTCAGACTTAAACTGAAGAAAGTAGGGAAAACCACTAGACCATTCAGGTATGACCTAAGTCAAATCCCTTATTATTATACAGTGGAAGTGAGAAATAGATTTAAGGGCCTAGATCTGATAGATAGAGTGCCTGATGAACTATGGAATGAGGTTCGTGACATTGTACAGGAGACATGGATCAAGACCATCCCCATGGAAAAGAAATGCAAAAAAGCAAAATGGCTGTCTGAGGAGGCCTTACAAATAGCTGTGAAAAGAAGAAAAGCAAAAAGCAAAGGAGAAAAGGAAAGATATAAACATCTGAATGCAGAGTTCCAAAGAATAGCAAGAAGAGATAAGAAAGCCTTCTTCAGTGATCAATGCAAAGAAATAGAGGAAAACAACAGAATGGGAAAGACTAGGGATCTCTTCAAGAAAATCAGAGATACCAAAGGAACATTTCATGCAAAGATGAGCTCGATAAAGGACAGAAATGGTATGGACCTAACAGAAGCAGAAGATATTAAGAAGAGATGGCAAGAATACACAGAAGAACTGTACAAAAAAGATCTCCCAGATAATCATGAAGGTGTGGTCACTGACCTAGAGCCAGACATCCTGGAATGTGAAGTCAAGTGGGCCTTAGAAAGCATCACTACGAACAAAGCTAGTGGAGGTGATGGAATTCCAGTTGATCTATTCCAAATCCTGAAACATGATGCTGTGAAAGTGCTGCACTCAATATGCCAGCAAATTTGGAAAACTTAGCAGTAGCCACAGGACTGGAAAAGGTCAGTTTTCATTCCAATCCCAAAGAAAGGCAATGTCAAAGAATGCTCAAACTACCGCACAATTGCACTCATCTCACACACTAGTAAAGTAATGCTCAAAATTCTCCAAGCCAGGCTTCAGAAATATGTGAACCGTGAACTTCCTGATGTTCAAGCTGGTTTTAGAAAAGGCAGAGGAACCAAAGATCAAATTGCCAACATCCACTGGATCATGGAAAAAGCTAGAGAGTTCCAGAAAAACATCTATTTCTGCTTTATTGACTATGCCAAAGCCTTTGACTGTGTGGATCACAATAAACTGTGGGAAATTCTGAAAGAGATGGGAATACCAGACCACCTGATCTGCCTCTTGAGAAATCTGTATGCAGGTCAGGAAGCAACAGTTAGAACTGGACATGGAACAACAGACTGGTTCCAAATAGGAAAACAAGCACGTCAAGTCTGTATATTGTCACCCTGTTTATTTAACTTATATGCAGAGTACATCATGAGAAACGCTGGGCTGGAAGGAACACAAACTAGAATCAAGAGTGCTGGGAGAAATATCAGTAACCTCAGATATGCAGATGACACCACCCTTATGGCAGAAAGTGAAGAGGAACACAAAAGCCTCTTGATGAAAGTGAAAGTGGAGAGTGAAAAAGTTGGCTTAAAGTTCAACATTCAGAAAACGAAGATCATGGCATCTGGTCCCACCACTTAATGGGAAATAGATGGGGAAACAGTGGAAACAGTGTCAGACTTTATTTTTCTGGGCTCCAAAATCACTACAGATGGTGGCTGCAGCCATGAAATTAAAAGACGCTTACTCCTTGGAAGGAAAGTTATGACCAACCTAGACAGCATGTTCAAAAGCAGAGACATTACTTTGCCAACAAAGGTTCATCTAGTCAAGGCTATGGTTTTTCCTGTGGTCATGTATGGATGTGAGAGTTGGACTGTGAAGAAGGCTGCGCGCCGAAGAATTGATGCTTTTGAACTGTGGTGTTGGAGAAGACTCTTGAGAGTCCCTTGGACTGCAAGGAGATCCAACCAGTCCATTCTGAAGGAGATCAGCCCTGGGATTTCTTTGGAAGGAATGATGCTAAAGCTGAAACTCCAGTACTTTGGCCACCTCATGCGAAGAGTTGACTCATTGGAAAAGACTCTGATGCTGGGAGGGATTGGGGGCAGGAGGAGAAGGGGACGACAGAGGGTGAGATGGCTGGATGGCATCACTGACTCAATGGACGTGAGTCTGAGTGAACTCTGGGAGTTGGTGATGGACAGGGAGGCCTGGCGTGCTGCGATTCATGGGGTCTCAAGGAGTTGGACACAACTGAGTGACTGATCTGATCTGATCTGACCCAGTCTTCAGGGCATTAAACTGAGTCTTGGTGGTTAGTGTGAGTTAGTAAGACATTGCAAAAATTGTTTTCGACAGTTTTTTCCCGTCATTTATAGATTTTATGATTATTTGTTTTTCACACTTTTAATTGAAATTGCATCTGCTTTTACACAGGCAGTGTATAATTTTAGATGGCTTTTCTCATGGCATGTCTTTGAACACAACACTAGTGAAACGTTGCCTTTGAGACAACTATTCTTTACATAATACTGTACCCTTTTCTCCTCTCCTCTTCTCACATCCTGGTAACAGACCCTAGTTTCCTGGCCTGGGAGGTGGGTATATGGCCAGGAGTAGGAGAAAAAAGTTAATATCTAGAGAGAAATAGGAGATGTTTAGATGGAAAAGAAGAAAGGGAGTACAAGAGTGAGAGCAAGGAAGAGAGAAGACAGGTAATCCAACAGTCAAGTCCCTGCATGCACCCCACACCAGGGTTCCTGCCAGCCTGGCCCTTCTTAGGTGACCCAAGACAGTCCTGATTGATCAGTCCTATGAGACTAATCAGTCTCATCCATTAGCAACAGGCAGAGTGCCTTGTTGAATATATTAGTATTTTATTATTATTTGTGCTTTTGTGTGTTTTAATCTTTGTTGGAGTATAGTTGATTTATAGTGTTGTGTTAGTTTCTGCTATGTATATACACATATGCACTCTCTTTTAGATTCTTTTCCATATAGGTCATTACAGAGTATTGAGTAGGGTTCCCTGTGCTCTACAGGAGTTCCTTGTTAGCTATCTATTTCACATATAGTAGTGTGTATATGTCAATCCCAATCTCCCAATTTATCCCTCCCCCCTCATACCCCTGGTAACCAAAAGACTGTTTTCTAAATCTGTGACTCTGTTTCTGCTTTGTAAATAAGTTCATTTGGACCATTTTTTTAGATTCCACATAATGGAAATACAGGATGTTTGAAATGATATTTGCCTTTGTCTGACTTACTTCACTCAGTATAACAATCTCTAAGTCCATCCATGTCGCTGCAAATGAACATTTCTTATTTAATTTAGTACCTGACACACAGTAGGAACTTAATGATGGATTCACGAATTGAACATGAATTAATGAATTGACTGAATGAATGATTCAACAACAACAGTTTTTAAATAGTATACAGAAAGCATAGGGGTTTTTTAGTGGTGATGTTATGTTTTGTTTTGTTTGCAACACTGCAAAGATCTTCAACTGGTATTGTCTGGATAGCTTCAGAAAAGTAAGACAAGAATTGGTTTGGAAATACTAAGTTCATCCAGGCTGGATGTTTTAATTGGATTTCCAAGGATGAGATATATTTCAGTTTACTTTTATTTAATAAATGTCCTATCGTAATGTTTCTTCCGGAAGCCTTCTTCCCGGTGGTTTCTTTTTCCATCCCACGTACTGATGTGCTAGTAAACTCTATTTCCCTTCTTATTGTTGGGTGAACCAGCTACAATTAGGGAGTGCAAAGAAGGAACAGGAAGAGCCATCATTTCCCCTGTGCCTGGGAATGTACTTTTGCTGCTGTCTGTGCTCAGATATAACTGTAAATGAAGATCACTCACACAAACAAAGGGGAAGGAGGGCAAATAACAGTGTGTCCTCTGTTACACAAGGCTAAAGCTGGGGTGTAAAGACTAAGTGGAGTCAGAAACGAGCCTGGCAGAAATGAAATGTTTCTTTATTCACCACTTTCAAACAAGGAGGAAATCATCTTTCACCTGTATTACTAGTGTTTGGTCCCCAAAATTTGTTTAGGAACACTGTTTTTGTTGTTGTTTCATCCCTAAGTTGTATCTGACTCTTTGCAACCCCATGGACTGCAGCCTGCCAGGGTCCTTTGTCCATGAGATTTTCCAGGCAAGAACTGGAGTGGGTTGCCCTTTCCTTCTCCAGGGGATCTTCCTGACCCAAGGGTCAAAGCAGAGTCTCCTGCCTTGGCAGGCAGATTCTTTACCACTGAGCCACCTGGGAAGCCCTGTTTAGAACATGAAACACCTTAAAATGATAGGAAAAGATACCCTTTTTCATTGCAATAGAACATGCACTTGACTTTAATGTTTAAAAAATAATAAAATAAAAGGTAAAATCCTTGAAGTTTCTCCTAAGTTCTACTTCTATGACGCCACCATAAAACTGATACTATAAACTTTGCATACACAGTTTTCCAAGTACTTTTCAAACCATTCATTTATTTTATCTCAACATGTAGTACAATGGGTAAGTCACAACATCTTGAATCAGAAAGTTTGCTATGCATGGACAATTCATTAAATCTCTCCAAGCATGTTTGCTCTTCTATAAAGAGAGGATAGGAATACCTACCCATTTGACAGGTAAAGAAAATGAACAAGAAGAGTAAGTGACTTGTCCATGGTCATATCAGAAGGCTGGCAGATATAGACACTGGAACTCAGTTCTTTTGTCTTGTTTAGGATTCCTTAAAGGATATTGCAAATAGATACTGTTTTATATATAAGTACATAAGAAAATTTGGAAATTTTTGTATTCTGTAGAAGTTTTTAAAAGAATAATGGCATTAAATTTGTAACATGATACAGACCAATTATAAAAAAAATAGAGGGAATTTTTTACAATATCTGAGCCACATTCCTCTACCCATTGGGATGAATGTCATACTCAATAGCTCTTGTGCCTATGTACAGGGACAGATTAAAGAACAGAACTTTTGCTTTTGTATGTCAACATTTCAAAGACCCAAAGCTGAAAACAATACATGAGAGGTACTCCTATATCCTATAGAAGCATAGAACTCTAAGGGTTTCTGGTTTCAACGTCTTACTTCCCTTTTTTCTAAATTTTTGAGGGATCTTAAAACAGTCTGTGTCACTAATTCTAAATTGATTTTCCTATTAATCTTCAGATTTGATTCTTTCATTTCAAAAGTTTTTTTTTTTCCATTAATGCTTGAAGATTTTTTCTGCTTCTTTATTGGCATCTCTGCTTCAAAAAGACCAAGTGCAACAATGTTTTGTCATCTTTTTTCTTTACTTCTAAATATCTCTAAAACTGCCTTAAATTCTTCATGTTTTTTCTCTTCAATGTGATCATTTCCTCCCTTTTCTCTATATCAGTAATTTGAATATGAGTCATATACACTCTGTTCTTGGTGTTTCCCATTTATTTACTCATTATGTAATGGTTTTATTTTGGTAACACTTTTTTTTTCTCATTTCTGCAATTTCTTGCGCCATCTTATTCTGTTGATTTATCAGAACTCTCATTTTACCAAATGTGTGCTTTTATTAATCCTTTTGTAGCAAAAAATGGTCACAGGTGACTGCCTCTGACCCTGGAGTAATATGCTTTCCAATCTCAGCTATCCGTTTTTCTTTTTCATGTTCCATTCCTCTAAACTTCCAATTTATAAATTGTTTGCATGGTTGCCACACAATTTTTTCACATATATCCAATGCTAATGTTGACTACTCTGAGCATGTATTTCATTTTTCTGATATTCTATTGACAAATTCTCTAAAATTATCTTTCCATCTTATCCAAACTGTGGTTTGAGAATAGGGAATGGGTTTCATGAAATACCAAGATGGTTTAGTGCAGTTTTTGTAATATGGTCTTAGTTTTGTTCTCTCTTTTGGCATTCTGTTAACTGTCTCTTATCATTATTTACTTGACATGAGGGCATATAATCTATTCACCAGGGGTATCTTCAGGCCTTTTGGTATTACCACCATTTAATAGGAAGCTTTTACACTTCATCAGAGTTAGCATATGCTAGTTATTAACTTCGGAGAAGGCAATGGCACCCCACTCCAGTACTTTTGCCTGGAAAATCCCATGGACGGAGGAGCCTGGTAGGCTGCAGTTCATGGGGTCGCTAGAGTCGGACACGACTGAGCGAGTTCACTTTCACTTTTCACTTTCATGCATTGGAGAAGGAAATGGCAACCCACTCCAGTGTTCTTGCCTGGAGAATCCCAGGGACGGGAAGCCTGGTTGGCTGCCGTCTATGGGGTCGCACAGAGTCAGACACAACTGAAGCGACGCAGCAGCAGAGCAGCAGTTACTGACTTTGCCTATTTTCCCCCTGTCCTTGAAGTTAATTCTATTCTATCCAAGACAAGAGAGGAAAAATAAAAGATCAGAATTTGACTGACCTCTTTTCTTTCAGTAGAACTGATTTTATGGAATTGGGGCCAGCCAGATCAGAAGCCAACAAAACAAGGCTCAGGTCTTCTTTCTTTCTATGGCTCCATATATTTTTAAATGTTATATTATTTCTATTTACCTGTTAGATATTTTTGCTAATTCCTATTTTCTATTTGTTTTACTGCTCTTTCCCCTCATTCGATTAATAATTAAGAAGGAAATTATGTGACTCATCTTCATGCTCTCGTATTTACCCAGGTGTTATTAGTGAAAAATAAGACTCTCCTATGTTCATGGTATTTTTATATTTCATTCATTCAACATGCAATATCTATCTATGAAACACTTACTTTGTGCCAAGTAATGCAGCTATACTCCCACAGGCCAGAAAAGAAAAAATTTCCATGATACAAAATTTGCATGATATTTTTCTCCAACCTCTCCAAGCTACAACAGCTAGTACTTTTGATTTTATCACTTTAGCAACTTACAAACTTTTCAAGTTCCATAATTAATCATCCGTATCCCAAATCTACATCACCAGATTACTGCTATTCTCTTATCTCCTTCAAAAGCTTTGACAAAATAAGAATGATCTCTGTACCAGAAAGAAAGCTGTTAGTTCTCAAAACTGTAGAACTGAGACCACAAATAACAATAGTTGGTATAGGCCTCAAAAATACAGATTGATATCCAAGTGCAGGTTACCCAAAAAGGATGAGAGAGAAATCCTACTTTATTAACTAAGTGTTTGCCATTTAGTTGCTAAGTCGTTTCCTACTCTTTTGCAACCCCATGGGCTGTAGCCCGCCAGGCTGCTCTGTCCATGGAATTTTCCAGGCAAGAATACTTGAGTGGGTTGCCATTTCCTTCTCCAAGGGATCTCCCTGACCCAGGGATAAAACCCACATCTTCTGCATTCTTTACCACTGAGATACCAGGGATAACTAAGTAGTTATCTGTAAACTATCTCCAAGATTTTCAGCTTTCAGAGGAGTCCCTTTCCTGTCTGCAAACAACCATGGGTAAGAACAAGGAGCAGCTGAGATTACAGACTTCCTTATCCACTAAAGCCTAATCTACCTTGAGTATTTAGCAAAGAAGGGATGTTACGACCATTAGTTCTCATTCTTGAATGTGCAAAGAGGACTGTCAAGACTGAATGTGACTGACAATCTCTTCCATTCCTATTGAGCAGATTGGGGGACTATCTAATATAATAGTACTTTCCAGATTGAGTACTGCCAAGCATGTAGCTGGGTATGTGCCCAGGGTGCACAAGTAGAATATTTTGGTGGAGCAGGTAAACACATGGCATTTGTTCTCTAATCAGAACTACAAATTTCTGTGTAATAACACCCCAATATTAGTTAAAGCATTCCTTTGCAGTAACTATAACCTGTTATACTCTGTTATACAGTGAAACTAAATCACAGGTTGGAATGAGCCCCACACCTCTCTTCAAAAGATTGCTTTATACATGAAAGTTAAACTTTAGATTGCTTTATATGTGCATGGTAAATTTTAAATACATATTAAACTACTTGCTTTGTCACTTTGGATGGTATTCTACATTTTGTGGAATTATTCCAACTAAACAAGTATGGAAATTGATGTATTTGTGTAATTTATACTGAGGTGTAGTGAAGGCTCTCCTTGATACTGTAATCTAGGGAAAAATAGCTTTGGTCTCTCAAAGAATGTAACATGATTTTTTTTATTTTTAAAATGTAAGTCAGCCAAATATAATGCCCTTTTCAGATACATAATTTAAAAATCAAGAGGAAAGATGAGGTTTCCAAGACATGTAGTGTAAAACAACTAGGGTTTCTCAGACTCTGTGCAGGCAGGGTCACTTCAGTCATGTCCAACACTTTGCAACCCTGTAGACTGTAGCCCACCAGGTCCATGGGATTTTCCAGGCAAGAATACTGGAGTAGTGTGCCATTTCCTACTCCAGGGGATCTTCCCAATCCAGGGATAGAACACCAAGTCTCTTACAGCCTCCTGCATTGGCAGGCATGTTCTTTACCACTAGTGCCACCTAGGAAAACCCTCAGGCTCCATGATCTGAAATTTATTTCAAGATTCAAAAATCTAATTGCAGGTTCGAAATGTAAACACTTTGAACTGATAACCCACTAAATTACTGAAACATCTATGTGGATAATTACGGTAATTACCTATTATTCTGGATGCCCAGCATCTGTGCTTTCTTCTTCTGGTAATGAATCCTGATTTTCCAAAGGAAAACTAGCCTCTCTCCTACTTTCTCCCCAAGCTCAAAGGTAGTACGTGTGCTTCAATCCTAATTTGAATACATCCTATAAACAAGCAACAACAACAACAGAAACAATCAGCATAACACTTTTTCTGGATACGCTCAGTGCTTAGCTCTTGAAAGGTGAAGAGATCTTCCCCACTGGAACATTTATACCAGCTATCTGGCTTTCTTCTACAATAGCTGCAACTAAGGCCAGCACAGTCAGAGCTGTTACAGGAAACTTTTTTATAGACATCCATGGGAGCTTGAGGAGAAGGCAGTGGCACCCCACTCCAGTACTCTTGCCTGGAAAATCCCATGGACGGAGGAGCCTGGTGGGCTGCAGTCCATGGGGTTCCTAAGAGTCAGACACGACTGAGCGACTTCACTCTCACTTTTCACTTTCCTGCATTGGAGAAGGAGATGGCAGCCCACTCCAGTGTTCTTGCCTGGAGAATCCCAGGGACGGGGGAGCCTCATGGGCTGACGTCTATGGGGTCACACAGAGTCGGACACGACTGAAGTGACTTAGCAGCAGCAGCATGGGAGCTTGAAGTAGAGGAAAATTTTGAATGGAAAGTTGAAAATGGAAGTGAGATATAAAGATAAAGAATGTAAACAGGTTACAGAACATGGAACAACAGCCAAAGATAACAGTGGGAATACATGTGTGAGAATCAAAAAGTCAAAAAAATGATAGAATAAGTAAGTATCAGAAAAGGGCTGTTTTCTAAGGCTGACTTTTTCCATCTTTTTGCAACCTTATGCTTAGACAGGTCAGCTGCATTTAAATGCAAACACATGGCAACCCACTCCAGTGTTCTTACCTGGGAAATCCCATGGACAGAGGAGCCTGGCAGGCTGCAGTCCATGGGGTTGCAAATTGTCAGATACAACTTAGCAATTGAACAACAACTATAAAACTAAAAATGCAACATAAAGAAATTACAGGAGTTGAAGATCTGAGGATTGGAAGGCTCCTTGAAAGCATCTGCACAGTGATATTCCCAGAAAGTACTCCAGAGGAACACAGTGGTGGTTTATGATGTAGTAACATACATATCACAGCCTTGTCTAACTCAATGAAACAATGAGCCATGCTGCATAGGGCCACCCAAGCAGATGGATCATGGTGGGGACTTTGGACAAAACGTGGTCCACTGGAGAAGGGAATGGCAAACTACTTCAGTATTCTTGCCTTGAGAAACCAATGAACAGTATAAAAAGGCAAAAAGATATAACACTGAAAGATGAACTCCCCAGGTCAGAAGGTGCCCAAGATGCTACTGGAGATCAGTGGAGAAATAACTCCAGAAAGAATGAAGAGGCTGAGCCAAAGCAAAAACAATTCCCAGCTGTGGATGTGACTAGTGATGGAAGTAAATTCCAATGCTGTAAAGAACAATACTGCAGAGGAACCTGAAGTGTTAGGTCCATGAATCAAGGTAAATTGAAAGTAGTCAAAAAGGAAATGGCAAGAATGAATATTAACACTTTAGAAATCAATGAACTAAAATGGACTGGAATGGGCTAATTTAATTCAGATAACCATTATCTCTACAATTGTGGGCAAGAATCCCTTAGAAGAAATGGAGTAGCCCTCATAGTCAACAAAAGAGCCTGAAATGCAGTACTTGGGTGCAATCTCAAAAATGACAGAATGATCTCTGTTCGCTTCCAAGGCAAACCATTCAATATCACAGTAATCTGAGTCTATGTCCCAACCACTAATGTTGAAGAAGCTGAAGTTGAACGGTTCTATGAGGACCTACAAAACCTTCTAGAACTAACAAACAAAAAAAGATGTCCTTTTCATCATAGAGGCCTGGAATGCAAAAGTAGGAAGTCAAGAGATAACTGGCGTGACAGGCAGTGTTGGTCTTGGAGTACAAAATGAAGCTAAGCAAAGGCTAACAGACTTTTGCCAAGAGAACTCACTGATCATAGCAAACACCCTCTTCCAACAACACAAGAGATGACTCTCCACACACACATTACCAGATGGTCAATACTGAATTAAGATCGAATATATTCTTTGCAGCTGAAGATGGAGAAGCTTTATAAGTACAGTTCAGTTCAGTTGCTCAGTCCTGTCTGACTATATGCAACCCCGTGGACTGCAGCACGACAGGCTTCTCTGTCCATCACCAACTCCTGGAACTTACTCACACTCATGTCCTTTGAGTTGGTGATGCCATCCAACCATCTCATCTTCTGTTGTTCCCTTCTCCTCCTGCCCTCAATCTTTCCCAGCATCAGGGTCTTTTCAAATGAGTCAGTTCTTCACATTAGGTGGCCAAAGTATTGGCATTTCAGTTTCAGCATTAGTCCTTTCACAGAATATTCAGGACTGATTTCCTTTGGGATGGACTGGTTGGATCTCCTTGCAGTCCAAGAGACTCACAAGATTTTTCTCCAACACTACAGTTCAAAAGCATCAATTCTTCGGTGCTTAGATTTCTTTAGAGTCCAACTCTAACATCCATACATGACTACTGGAAAAACCATAGTTTTGAGTAGATGGACCTTTGTTGGCAAATAATGTCTCTGCTTTTGAATATGCTGAGGTTGGTCATAACTTTTCTTCCAAGGAGCAAGTGTCTTTTATTTTCATGGCTGCAGTCATCATCTGTAGCAATTTTGGAACCCCCCAAAATTAAGTCTATCACAGTTTCCATTGTTTCCCCATCTATTTGCCATGAAGTGATGGGACCAGATGCCATGATCTTAGTTTTCTGAATTTTGAGTTTTAAGCCAACTTTTTCACTCTCGTCTTTCACTTTCATCAAGAGGCTCTTTAGTTCCTCTTCACTTTCTGGCATAAGTGTGGTATCATCTGCATATCTGAAGTTATTGATATTTCTCCCAGTCATCTTGGTTCCAGCTTGAGCTTCATTCAGTCCAGCATTTCTCATGATGTACTCTGCATATAAGTTAAATAAGCAGGATGACAATATACAGCCTTGATGTACTCCTTTCCTGATTTGGAACCAGTCTGTTGTTCCATGTCCATTTGTAACTGCTGCTTCTTGACCTACATACAGATTTCTCAGGAGGCAGTTCGAGTGGTCTGGTATTCCCATCTCTTGATAAATTTTCCACAGTTTGTTGTGATCCACACAGTCAAAGGCTTGGGCATAGTCAATAAAGCAGAAGTAGATGTTTTACTGGAACTCTGTCACTTTTTTGATGACCCAGCAGATGTTGGCAATTTGATCTGTGGTTCCTCTGCCTTTTCTAAAACCAGCTAGAACATCTGGAAGTTCACGATTCACATACTGTTGAAGCCTGGCTTGGAGAATTTTGAGCATTACTTTGCTAACATGGGAGATGAGTGCAATTATGTGGTAGTCTGAACATTCTTTGGCACTGCCTTTCTTTTGGATTGGAATGAAAACTGACTTTTTCCAGTTCTGTGGACACTGCTGAGTTTTCCAAATTTGCTGGCATATTGAGTGCAGCTCTTTCACAGCATCATCCTTTAGGATTTGAAATAGCTTAACCTGAATTCCTTTACATCCACTGGCTTTGTTCGTAGTGATGTTTCCTAAGGCCCACTTGATTTTGCATTTCAGGATGTCTGGCTCTAGGTGAGTGATCACACCATCATGGTTATCTGGGTCATGAGGATCTTTTTTGGATAGTTCTTCTGTGTATTCTTGCCACCTCTTCTTAATATCTTCTGCTTCTCTTAAGTCCAAACCATTTCTGTCCTTTATTGTGCCCATCTTTGCATGAAATGTTCCCTTGGTATCTCTAATTTTCTTGAAGAGATCCCTAGGCTTTCCTATTTTATTGTTTTCCTCTATTTCTTTGCACTTGTCGCTGAGGAAAGCTTTCTTATCTCTCCTTGCTATACTTTGGAACTCTGCATTCAAATGGGCATATGTTTCCTCTTCTCCTTTGCTTTTTGCTTCTCTTTTCATAGCTGTTTGTAAGGCCTCCTCAGACAACCATTTTGCCTTTTTGCATTTCTTTTTCTTGGGGATGGTCTTGATCACTGCCTCCTGTACAATATCACGAACCTCTGTCCACAGTTCTTCAGTCACTCTGTCTATCAGATCTAATCCCTTGAATCCATTTTTCACTTCCACTGTATAATCATAAGGGATTTGATTTAGATCATACCTGAATGGTCTAGTGGTTTTCCCTACTTTCTTCAATTAAAGTCTGAATTTAGCATAAGGAGTTCATGATCTGAGCCACAGTCAGCTGTTGGTCTTGTTTTTGCTGACTGCATAAAGCTTCTCCATCTTTGGCTGCAAAGAATATAATCAATCTGATTTTGGTATTAGCTATCTGGTGATGTCCATGTGTAGAGTCTTCTCTTGTGTTGTTGGAAGAGGGTGTTTGCTATGATCAGTGCGTTCTCTTGGCAAAGCTCTATTAGCCTTTGCCCTGCTTCATTCTGTACTCTAAGGCAAAATTTTCCTGTTACTTCAGCTATTTCTTGACTTCCTACTTTTGCATTTGAGTCCCCTAAAATTAAAGGGACATCTTTTTGGGGTGTTAGTTCTAGAAGGTCTTGTAGGTCTTCATAGAACTGTTAAGCTTCTTCAGCAGTACTGATCAGGGCATAGACTTGAATTACTGTGATATTGAATCGTTTGCCTTGGAAATGAACAGAGATCATTCTCTCATTTTTGAGGTTGCACCCAAGTACTGCATTTCTTTTGTTGACTATGAGGGCTCCATACAGTAAGCAAAAACAAGACCAAGAGCTGACTGTGGCTCAAATCATGAACTCCTTATTGCAATGTTTACACTTAAATTGAAGAAAGTAGGGGAAATCCCTAGTCCATTCAGGTATGAACTAAATCAAATCCCTTATGATTATACAGTGGAAGTGACAAATAGATTCAACAGATTAGATCTGATAGAATGCCTGAAGAACTGTGGACAGAGGTTTGTGACATTTTACAGGAGGAAGTGATCAAGACCATCCTCAAGAAAAAGAAATGCAAAAAGGCAAAATGGTTGTCTGAGGAGGCCCTACAAACAGCTGAGGAAAGAAGAGAAACTAAAGGAAAAGGAGAAAAGAAAAGATATACCCATCTGAATGCAGAGTTCCAAAGAATAGCAAGGAGAGATAAGAAAGCCTTTCTCAGTGATCAGTGCAAAGAAATAGAGGAAAACAATAGAATGGGAAAGGCTAGAGATCTCTCCAAGAAAATTAGAGATACCAAGGGAATATTTCATGCAAAGATGGGCACAATAAAGGACAGAAATGGTATGGACCTAACAGAAGCAGAAGATATTAAGAAGAGGTGGCAAGAATACACAGAAGAATTATCCAAAAAAGATCTTCATGACCTAGATAACCATGATGGCGTGATTACTCGCCTAGAGCCAGACATCCTAGAATGTGAAGTCAAGTGGGCTTCAGGAAGCATCACTGTTAACAAAGCTAGTGGAGGTGATGGAATTCCAGTTGAGCTATTTCAAATCCTAATTATGATGCTGTGAAAGAGCTGCACTCAACATGCTAGCAAATTTGGAAAACTCGGCACTGGCCACAGGACTGGAAAAGGTCAGTTTTCATTCCAATCCCACAGAAAGGCAATGCCAATGAATGTTCAAACTACCACACAGTTACACTCAACTCACAGGCTAGCAAAGTAATGCTCAAAATTCTCCAAGCCAGGCTTCAACAGTACATGAATCAAGAACCTTCAGATGTTCAAGCTGGATTTAGAAAAGGCAGAGGAATCAGAGGTCAAATTGCAACATCTGTTGGGTCATAGAAAGAGTAAGCGAGTTCCAGAAAAATATCTGAAAGAAAGTGAAAGTGAAAGTGAAGTCACTCAGTCATGTCCGACTCTTTGCGACCCCATGGACTGCAGCCTGCCAGGCTCCTCTGTCCATGGATTTTCCAGGCAACAATACTGGAGTGGGCTGCCATTTCCTTCTCCAGGGGATCTTCTCAACCCAGGGATCAAACCCAGGTCTCCCGCATTGTAGGCAGATGCTTTTACCATCTGAGCCACCAGGGAAGAAAAATATCTACTTCTGCTTTAATACTACACCAAAGCCTTTCACTTTGTGGATCACAACAAACTGTGGGAAATTCTTCAAGAGATGGGAGTATCAGACCACCTTACCTGCCTCCTGAGAAATCTGTATGAAGGTCAAGAAGCAACAGTTAGAACCAAATATGGAACAACTTCCTGCCTCCATTTGGGAAAGGAGTACATCAAGGCTGTATATTGTCACCCTGCTTATTTAACTCATATGCAGAGTACATCGTGAGAAATGCTGGCCTGAGAGAAGAACAAGCTGGAATCAAGAATGCTGGGAGAAATATCAGTAACCTCAGATACACAGATTACACCACCCTTATAGCAGAGAGTGAAGAGGAACTAAAAAGCCTCTTGACGAAAGTGAAAGGGGAGAGTGAAAAGGCTGGCTTAAAACTCAACATTAAAAAAACTATTATCATAGCATCTGGCCCAACATTTCATGGCAAATAAATGGGGAAACAATGGAAACCATGAGAGACTTTATTACCTTGGGCTCCAAAATCACTGCAGATGGTGACTGTTGCCATAAAATTAAGACATTTTCTCCTTGGAAGAAAAGCTATACAAGCCTGGACAGCATATAAAAAAAAACAGAAACATTATTTTGCCAAAAAAGGTCCATATAATCAAAGCTATGATTTTTCCAATAGTCATATATGGATGTGAGAGTTGAACCGTAAAGAAGGCTGAGCAATGAAGAATTGATGCTTTTGAACTGTGGTATTGGAGAAAACACTTGAGAGTCCCTTGGACTGCAAGGAGATCCAACCAATCAATCCTAAAGGAAATGAGTCCTGAATATAGAGTAGAAGGACTGATGCTGAAGCTGAAGCTGAAGCTCTAATACTTTGGCCACCTGATGCAAAGAACTGATTCATTGGACAACATCCTGACGCTGGGCAAGATTGAAGATAGGAGGAAAAGGGGACAACAGATGATGAGATGGTTGGATGACATCACCAACTCAAAGGACATGAGTTTGAGCAAGCTCCATGAGTTAGTGATGAAAACTAACTTTTTCTGTTAGTTTTAACAGTTAGGGAAAACTAACAGGGAAACCTGGTATACTGCAGTCCATAGGGTTGCAAAGAGTCAGACACAACTGAGTGACTGATTGGAACTGAACTGAACACAGACGTTCTGGGAAAATTTGAAGAGGAAGTAAGGTACTATTCATTGCAATGTTGAGACCTCCCACACTTAAGTACTCCAGCTTTAAGTTCGGCCAGGAGCAAAACAGAGTGGGAAACTTTTCTTACCAGACAGTAAGCACAAGAATCGGAATCACAATGCATAGCCTCAGAATCACAGCTCTGCTCCTCATCATTAAATTGCATTTGTAATGACCAGAGGCTCAAAGGATGTCAGCCACTTAAGAGCCATTCTTCCTCTTCAGAGCCCAGCTGTCAGAGACATGATTCCCAGCAGCCCTTGCACAGGTATCCCAGCAACAGCACCTTCCTCTGATCATTACAGACCAGCAGGGCTTCTCACCCTTTATTTCTTATTTCTTACCTGTCACTTTATTCCTCGTCTCTCTTTAGATACTCCTCCAAATGCACCCCATATCTCTGAAAATCTTGAGTTTTTTATGCCCTGCTTCCTCTCCAGAGGGCTTTCCAGAACTGCTTTTATCAGGGCTCACACCTTCTGTGCAAACACTTCTGTTGAGCCGTTCTTGTGTCATGAGTTTCCCTTCTATATTCTCTCATTCCTTTCTAATTTCTCCTCTTTCCCCCTTGCATCTGGATATTTCCTCATTCCTCAGTATATGTCCTAATCTTAACAGGAATAATTTTTCTCATAATTTTCCATCCAACAAAAGAGCTAAGTGTTTAGCTCTGTAAAGGTTTCAGGAGACACTGTTCTTTGCTTACCCAATCCCCACCACTCTCACTTTTTTAAAATTTCTAGAACAACTCTGCTTTGGTACAAGTAACCACCATGACTTCACCAAGCTATGTGCTTCAGAAGAAACTCCACTTGGGAGTCAACTCCAGTTGTTATTCTTGTTCAGTCGCTAAGTCATGTCCAATTCTTTGTGACCCCAAGGACTGCAGCATGCCAGGCTTCCCTTTCCTTTACTATCTCCCAGAGTTTGCTCAGATTCATGTTCACTGAGTTGGTGATGCTATCTAACCATCTAATTCTCTGCTCCTATCTTCTCCTCCTGCCCTCAATCTTTCCCAGCATCAGGGTCTTTTCCAATGAGTCAGCTCTTTGCATCAGGTGGACAAAGTATTGGAGCTTCAGCTTCAGCCTCAGTCCTTCCAATGAAGATTCAGGGTTGATTTCCTGTAGGACTGACAGGTTTGACCTCCTTGAAGTCCAAGGGACTCTCAAGAGTCTTCAGTAAACTCTAATTAGTGTAATCCAACTGAAATCACCTCATTCTTTTTTCCAAACATAGGCTTAGAAAAGGTACTATCTTCTGGCAAATAAAATATAAGAGGAAGTCTGCTAGAATTATGGGAAAAGGGTTTACATCTTCTTAAGACCCCAGGTGAAAGCCACCCCATTCCTCTAAATGCCATCATCATGCTTTAATAACAGTATATTAACCATCTGTTGAGATCATATTTCATCTCAGGCTCACCGATTTATAAATCTTTCATCCTCCACAATTTTGCAAGGTATGTATTATAATCCCCTGAGATTTAGAAGATATGCTGCTGCTGCTGCTGCAAAGTTGCTTCAGTCGTGTCCGACTCTGTGCGACCCCATAGACGGCAGCCCACCAGGCTCCCCTGTCCATGGGATTCTCCAGGCAAGAACACTGGAGTGAGTTGCCATTTCCTTCTCCAATGCATCAAAGTGAAAAGTGAAAGTGAAGTCATTCAGTCATGTCCTACTCTTTGAGACCCCATGGACTGCAGCCTACCAGGCTCCTCCGTCCATGGGATTTTCCAGGCAAGAGTACTGGAGTGGGGTGCCATTGCCTTCTCCTTAGAAGATATAAATTCATATAAATAACAAAGCCAGGACATTAACCCACTTCTTTTTGACCCATGGTAAATTCATTCCTTTCAATTAGAAATTTTCTTCTTTATATTTAAAAATTCTTTTAAACATGATCATAGTTATTAACTAACTGGCATTCAATGGGAAGAGAGTTTTTTATAAATAATAATAATGAATTAAAGTTATTGATTTGCTGCAGCTACTGTTCAGTTATACGTGAATAATATTTTTCTAGTTACTTTATTAGTACCTTACAAAACTTGGAAAATCAAAAGCAAAAAAAGAAACTATCTTGTGTAATCTAAAAGTAATTACTATCAATATTTTCATATGTTCTACCAGTATTTTTTTGTAAATTAATTTTTTAATTTTAATTGGAGGCTAATTACTTTACAATATTGTAGTGGTTTTTGCCATACATTGACATGAATCAGCCATGGATGTACATGTGTTCCCCACACTGAACCCCCCACCCACCTCCCTCCCCACCCCATCCCTCAGGGTCGTCCCAGTGCACCAGCCCTGAGCACCCTGTCTCATGCATCAAACCTGGATTGGCAATCTATTTTACATATGGTAATATACATGTTTCAATGCTATCTCTCAAATCATCCCACCCTCACCTTCTCCCACAGAGTTCAAAGGTCTGTTCTTCACATATGTGTCTCTTTTGCTGTCTCACATATAGGGTCATCATTATCATTTTTCTAAATTCCATATATATGTGTTAATATAGAGGAGTTACCCCACGTCCAAGGTCAGGGGCAGCGGCCAACAGTACCAGACTGCAACCGCACAGGAACGGCCTAGAGGAGCTACCCAGAGTCCAAGGTCGGGGCGGGGGGGTGGGGGGTGGGGGTCCGCCCAAAGGAGATAACCAGCGTCCGAGGTCAGGGGCTGCGACGAGAAGAGTTACCCGCCATCCGAGGTCAGGAGCGGCGGCTGGGAGGAGATACCCCATGCCCCAAGCCGGAGGTCAGGGACGGCGGGCGGGAGGAGCTACCCCACACCTGAGGCCAGGGGCGGTGGCCGGGAGGACCAACCCCATGTCCATGGAGCCCTGGCTGTGCACATGCAGGAGGGCCTAGAGGAGCTATCCCACGTTGAAGGTCAGGAAGGGTGGTGGTGAGGAGATACCCCTCGTCCAAGCTAAGGAGCAATGGCTGCACTTTGCTGGAGCAGCCGTGAAGAGATACCCCACGCCCAAGGTAAGAGAAACCCAAGTAAGATGGTAGGTGTTGCAAGAGGGCATCAGAGGGCAAGCACATTGAAACCATACTCACGGAAAACTAGTCAGTCTAAACACATTAGGACCACAGCCTTGTCTAACTCAATGAAACAAAGCCATGCCCATGGGGCAACCAAAAATGGGCAGGTCATGGTGGAGAGATCTGACAGAATGTGGTCCACTGGAGAAGGGAATGGCAAGACACTTCAGTATTCTTGCCTTGAGAACCCCATGAACAGTATGAAAAGGCAAAATGATAGGATACTGAAAGAGGAACTCCCCAGGTCAGTAGGTGCCCAATATGCTACTGGAGATCAGTGGAGAAATAACTCCAGAAAGAATGAAGGGATGGAGCCAAAGCAAAAAGAATACCTAGCTGTGGATGTGACTGGTGATAGAAGCAAGGTCCGATGCTGTAAAGAGCAATATCGCATAGGAACCTGGAATGTCAGGTCCATGAATCAAGGCAAACTGGAACTGGTCAAACAAGAGATGGCAAGAGTGAATGTCGACATTCTAGGAATCAGCGAACTGAAATGGACTTGGAATGGGTGAGTTTAACTCAGATGACCATTATATCTACTACTGCAGGCAAGAATCCCTCAGAAGAAACGGAGTGGGCATCGTGGTCAACAAAAGAGTCTGAAATGCAGTACTTGGATGCAATCTCAAAAACGACAGAATGATTTCTGTTCATTTCCAAGGCAAACCATTCAATATCACAGTAATCCAAGTCTATGCCCCAACCAGTAACGCTGAAGAAGCTGAAGTTGAACAGTTCTATGAAGACCTACAAGACCTTTTAGAACTAACACCCAAAAAAGATGTCCTTTTCATTATAGGGGACTGGAATGCAAAAGTAGGAAATCAAGAAATACCTGGAGTAACAGGCAAATTTGGCCTTGGAATACAGAATGGAGCAGGGCAAAGACTAATAGAGTTTTGCCAAGAAAATGCACTGATCATAACAAACACCCTCTTCCAACAATGCAAGAGAAGACACTATACATGGACATTACCAGATAGTCAACACCGAAATCAGATTGATTATATTCTTTGCAGCCAAAGATGGAGAAGCTCTACACAGTCAGCAAAAACAAGACCAGGAGCTGACTGTGGCTCAGACCATGAACTCCTTATTGCCAAATTCAGACTTAAATTGAAGAAAGTAGGGAAAACCACTAGACCATTCAGGTATGACCTAAATCAAATCCCTTATGATTATACAGTGGAAATGAGAAATAGATTTAAGGGCCTAGATCTGATAGATAGAGTGCCTGATGAACTATGGAATGAGGTTTGTGACATTGTACAGGAGACAGGGATCAAGACCATCCCCATGGAAAGGAAATGCAAAAAAGCAAAATGGCTGTCTGGGGAGGCCTTACAAATAGCTGTGAAAAAAGAGAAGCAAAAAGCAAAGGAGAAAAGGAAAGATATAAACATCTGAATGCAGAGTTCCAAAGAATAGCCAGAAGAGATAAGAAAGCCTTCTTCAGCGATCAATGCAAAGAAATAGAGGAAAACAACAGAATAGGAAAGCTAGGGATCTCTTCAAGAAAATCAGGGATACCAAAGCAACATTTCATGCAAAGATGGGCACAATAAAGGACAGAAATGGTATGGACCTAACAGAAGCAGAAGATATTAAGAAGAGATGGCAAGAATACACAGAAGAACTGTACAAAAAAGATCTTCACGACCCAGATAATCACTGTGGTGTGATCACTGACCTAGAGCCAGACATCCTGGAATGTGAAGTCAAGTGGGCCTTAGAAAGAATCACTATGAACAAAGCTAGTGGAGGTGATGGAATTCCAGTTGGGCTTTTCCAAATCCTGAAAGATGATGCTGTGAAAGTGCTGCACTCAATATGCCAGCAAATTTGGAAAACTCAGCAGTGGCCACAGGACTGGAAAAGGTCAGTTTTCATTCCAATCCCAAAGAAAGGCAATGCCAAGGAATGCTCAAGCTACCACACAATTGCACTCATCTCACACGCTAGTAAAGTAATGCTCAAAATTCTCCAAGCCAGGCTTCAGCAATATGTGAACCGTGAACTTCCTGATGTTCAAGCTGGTTTTAGAAAAGGCAGAGGAACCAAAGATCAAATTGCCAACATCCGCTGGATCATGGAAAAAGCAAGAGAGTTCCAGAAAAGCATCTATTTCTGCTTTATTGACTATGCCAAAGCCTTTGACTGTGTGGATCACAATAAACTGTGGGAAATTCTGAAAAAGATGGGAATACCAGACCACCTGATCTGCCTCTTGAGAAATCTGTATGGAGGTCAGGAAGCAACAGTTAGAACTGGACATGGAACAACAGACTGGTTCCAAATAGGAAAAGGAGTTCGTCAAGGCTGTATATTGTCATCCTACTTATTTAACTTCTATGCAGAGTACATCATGAGAAACGCTGGACTGGAAGAAACACAAGCTGGAATCAAGATTGCCGGGAGAAATATCAATAACCTCAGATATGCAGATGACACCACCCTTATGGCAGAAAGTGAGGAACTCAAAAGCCTCTTGATGAAGGTGAAAGAGGAGAGTGAAAAACTTGGCTTAAAGCTCAACATTCAGAAAACGAAGATCATGGCATCCGGTCCCATCACTTCATGGCAAATAGATGGGGAAACAGTGGAAACAGTGTCAGACTTTATTTTTTTGGGCTCCCAAATCACTACAGATGGTGACTGCAGCCATGAAATTAAAAGACGCTTACTCCTTAGAAGGAAAGTTATGACCAACCTAGATAGCATATTCAAAAGCAGAGACATTACTTTGCCAACAAAGGTTCGTCTAGTCAAGGCTATGGTTTTTCCTGTGGTCATGTATGGATGTAGTAGTTGGACTGTGAAGAAGGCTGAACGCCGAAGAATTGATGCTTTTGAACTGTGGTGTTGGAGAAGACTCTTGAGAGTCCCTTGGACTACAAGGAGATCCAAACAGTCCATTCTGAAGGAGATCAGCCCTGGGATTTCTTTGGAAGGAATGATGCTAAAGCTGAAACTCCAGTACTTTGGCCACCTCATGCGAAGAGTTGACTCATTGGAAAAGATTCTGATGCTAGGAGGGATTGGGGGCAAGAGGAGAAGGGGACGACAGAGGATGAGATGGCTGGATGGCATCACCGATTCGACGGACATGAGTCTGAGTGAACTCCAGGGGTTGGTGATGGACAGGGAGGCCTGGCGTGCTGCGATTCTTGGGGTCACAAAGAGTCGGACAAGACTGAGCGACTGATCTGATCTGATCTGATACTGTGTTGGTGTTTTTCTTTCTGGTTTACTTCACTCTGTATAATAGGCTCCAGTTTCATCCACCTCATTAGAACTTATTGAAATGTATTATTTTTAATAGCTGAGTAACATTCCACTCTGTATGTACCACAGCTTCCTTATCCATTCATCGGCTGATGGACATCTTGGTTGCTTCCATGTCCTAGCTATTGCAAACAGTGCTGCGATGAACACTGGGGTACTCGTGTCTCTTTCAATTCTGGTTTCCTTGGTGTGTATGCCCAGCAGTGGGATTGCTGGGTCATATGGCAATTCTATTTCCAGTTTTTTAAGGAATCTCCACACTGTTCTCCATAGTGGCTGTACTAGTTTGCGTTCCCACCAGCAGTGTAAGAGGGTTCCCTTTTCTCCACACCCTCTCCAGCATTTATTGTTTGTAGATTTTTGATAGCAGCCATTCTGACCGGTGTGAGATGGTGCCTCATTGTGGTTTTGATTTGCATTTCTCTGATAATGAGTGATGTTGAGCATCTTTTCATATGTTTGTTAGCCATCTGTATGTCTTCTTTGGAGAAATGTTTGTTTAGCTCTTTGGCCTATTTTTTTGGGTCATTTATTTTTCTGGAATTGAGCTGCAGGAGTTGCTTGTATATTTTTGATATTAGTTGTTTGTCAGTTGCTTCATTTGCTATTACTTTCTCCCATTTTGAAGGCTGTCTTTTTACCTTGCTTATAGTTTCCTTCGTTGTGCAAAAGCTTTTAAGTTTAATTAGGTCCCATTTGTTACTTTTGCTTTTATTTCCATGACTCTGGGAGGTGGGTCATAGAGGATCCTGCTGTGATTTATGTCAGAGAGTGTTTTGCCTATGTTTTCCTGTAGGAGTTTTGTAGTTTCTGGTGTTACATTTAGATCTTTAATCCATTTTGAGTTTATTTTTGTGTCTGGTGTTAGAAAGTGTTCCAGTTTCATTCTTTCACAGGTGATTGACTAGTTTCCCCAGCACCACTTGTTGAAGAGATTGTCTTTTCTCCATTGTGTATTTTTGTCTCCCTTGTCAAAGATAAGGTGTCCATAGGTGCGTGGATTTATCTCTGATCTTTCTATTTTGTTCCACTGATATATATTTCTGTCTTTGTGCCAGTGCCAGACTGTCTTGATGACTGTAGCTTTATAGTATAGTCTGAAGTCAGGCAGGTTGATCCCTCCAGTTCCATTCTTCTTTCTCAAGATTGCTTTGGCTATTTGAGGTTTTTTGTATTTCCATACAAATTGTGAAATTATTAGTTCAAGTTCTCTGAAAAATACCATAGTCTACCAGTATTTTTAAATTCAAACTTATAAGACTTAAAAATACTTTACAAATTTGATATCACATTGCATACAACATTCTGTAGCTCATTTTTTAAATTAAGCAATATATAGTGAACAGCTTCCCCCACCAAAAATACTCTTCCCTAATATGATTTATCATATCCTTGTATGACATACAAATATATTTTTCTTAATTATACTATGTAGTTGGACATTTGGGTTGGTTTGTTTTTTTCCAATTTCGTAACTGCAGAAGAAGCCCAAATTGGTCCTTCTTGTTTCTATAAGATACTGAGTTGTTTTTCAGAGAAAACAATAAAAAAAAATGCAAGTCATACAGCAAAAGCATGCACAGAGAAATTTTGACTTTGAATAATGCCAAGAACCAAAGTCTTCTCCCCACCTCCCACCCCCACCACATAATCAAAGAACTAGGACACGGCAAGAACCTAAAGACAGGAATCTTTCAGAAGCAAAGAGTTCACTGGCCAGGAAGATCATGTGCTGAAGCCCCTTAATCATACAGTAAATAACAAAGTTCCAAATCTTCCAATCAAAACACTGTCCACAAGCACTTCCATGTATCAGCCTTCCTCCTCTTATAAAAATCTGACTAAATGCCAGATGGAGAGTCTGCCTCCTTTCTCCTTGTTGGTTGACCTTGCAATAAAACTCTTTCTTTTCTCAAAACCTAGTGCTGTACTATTGGCTTCTATGGATGTTGACAAGTGGGCTCTTTGCTCGGTAACAACTTTAGCTATTATAAATAAAATGAAAATGATACTAAACATTTGTATTTGGGCTTTCCTGGTGGCTCAGCTGGTAAAGAATCTGCCTGCAATGTGGGAGACCTGGGTTCAATCCCTGTGTTGGGAAGATCCTCTGGAGAAGAGAAAGGCTAGCCACTCCAGTATTCTGGCCTGGAGAATTCCATGGACTGTATAGTCCATGCAGTCACAAAGAGTCAGATACACCTGAATGACTTTCACTCAAAACATTTGTATACACATATTTCATCCATTACTCTAACTGCTTTCTTAGTATGTGTTCTTAAAAAGAGTGGCCCAGGAATAGGTAAACCCTTTGTAACACAGTGTGAAACTGCCCTCCAGAAAGATGGTTGTCTTAAGCTGCCCCTAGTGGTGTCTATGAGTTCTTCTCTCCATTCACCCTTCTCCTGAGATTTTTAAGAGATGCAAGATTCAGACAAATGAAGACAAAAAAAACATCAGTTTTATTACTGATAAAAACTGAACTGGAAGATGATGCTGAAGGTTTGCAGTCAAACTGGATTGTTATCTGATTTCTAAACCAGTCAGATTTACAGCCTCCCTCCCTGGACCAAGTGCACTTCCACAAGCTGCCCTCTGGGGTCCTGCCCAGCAAGCTGAACATATAGAAGATTAGAGGCTTCCAGAAGGTGAGCCTGCTCAGAACCAGAAAAGGGAAAGACTTTAGATGCACATTCTTGGTTCTCCAAAATACACCAAGTCACCCCTTCTCCCCTGGGAATCAGAGGACAGTGAGAGAGCTGGGAAGAAAGAAGCCAGAAGTGTTAATCAAGTTGAAGTCCTTCCATGTGTAAATATGAGTCAAAACAAATGGAGGTTCTCCCCAAATGTTTGCTAATATTCTACATGGAATTGTTCATCTTTAAAAGTAATTTTCTACCTTGATAGGGAAAAATAAGAGTCTCATTTGATTTTATTATTTTGTTTTTGTCTGGGTTTATAGGCTGAGAGTTGGACTGTGAAGAAAGCTGAGTGCCCAAGAATTGATGCTTTTGAACTGTGGTGCTGGAGAAGACTCTTGAGAGTCCCTTGAACTACAAGGAGATCCAACCAGTCCATTCTGAAGGAGATCAGTTCTGGGTATTCATTGGGAGGACTGATGCTGAAGCTGAAACTCCAATACTTTGGCCACCTCATGCGAAGAGTTGACTCATTGGAAAAGACCCTGATGCTGGTAGGGATTGGGGGCAGGAGGAGAAGGGGATGACTGAGGATGAGATGGCTGGATGGCATCACCGACTCGATGGACATGAGTTTGAGTGAACTCCAGGAGTTGGTGATGGACAGGGAGGCCTGGTGTGCTGCGATTCATGGGGTCGCAAAGAGTCGGACACGACTGAGCGACTGAAATGAATGGAACTGAACTGAATTGAGATATAATTGATGTTGTTTAGTGGCTAACTCTTTTGTGACCCCATGGACTATAGCCCGCCAGTCTCCTCTGTCCATGGGATTTCTCAGACAATATTTGAGAAATATGCAGCACTGCATAAACTTAAGCTGTGTGACATAATGATTTGACTTACATACATCATGAAATGATGATGACAATAGGTTTAATGGATATCCATCTTTTCATATATGTACAACATTAATGAAATAAAAATATATATATATTTTTTTCCATGTGATGAGAAACCTTAGGAAAAAGGGTTATTTTAATGCATTCCTTTGGTTATTAGAAGGTTAACTTTTTTATTCTTTTGTGAATTTTTTATTCAAGATTTTTAACTGTGTTTATTTGGAGAGTCAGTTTTTTAATTTATTTTTATTTTTAATTGGAGGATAATTGTTTTACAATGTTGTCTTGTTTTCTGCCATACATCAATGTAATTAGTTATAGGTGTACATCTGTTCCCTCACTCTTGAACCTCCCTTCCACTTTCCACCCCATCCCACTCCTCTAGGTTGTCACAGAGCACCAGGTTGAGCTCCCTATGTCAGGCAGTAAATTCCACCAGGCTCCTCTGTCCATGAAATTCTCCAGGCAAGAATATTGGAGTAGGTTGCCATTTCCTTCTCCAGAGGATCTTCTCGACTCAAGGATCAAACCCAGGTCTCCCACATAGCAGGCAGATTCTTTACCTTTTGAGCCACCAGGGAAGCCTAGTAAATTCCCACTGATATCTGTTTTACATATGGTAATGTACATGTTTGAGTGCTACTTGGAGAGACAGTTTTGATGTTGATTTGTAATACATGATATGGAAGGATGATAATAATTTGCTATATCCTTTACCAAAATTTTCTATTTTTCATTTGCCTTTTATTTTTTAATGAAAATAGCTTTTATTCCTTTTTATTAAATTGAAAAATAACTGAAAGTATAAGAAAAAAAGTGAGAAATCTTAAGTAATTTCCCAACTTGGAGACACCTGGTAAGATTTTATTGTATATTCTCCCAGATTGGATAGAAGAACATACAGACAGATGACTGGATAGAAATGTGTATGTATAAACAGGCACATATATATTTTATAAAAGTTGCATCACATTTGCTATTTTTATAGCCTGCAACATTTGTGTTACTGTCCTTACAAATTCATCTTTATACATGTGTCAGTTTTTCCTTAGGACATATTCCTAGAATGTTTATATTTTTATGTAAAGAAGTGAATTCATTTTTTTTTACAACTAAACAGTGTATGCTGTTAACCATATGCATAATTTCAATAAGGTGGAGGAGACGAGAGAGATTTTTCTCAGTTCAATTCAGTTTAGTCACTCAGTCGTGTCCTACCCTTTGCGACCCCATGGACTGCAGCACGCCAGGCCTCCCTGTCCATCACCAGCTCCCAGAATCTACCCAAACTCATGTCCATTGAGTCAGTGATGCCATCCAACCATCTCATCCTCTTTTGTCCCCTTCTCCTCCTGCCCTCAGTCTTTCCCAGCATCAGCTCAGGCTGCTGCTGCTGCTGCTGCTAAGTCGCTTCAGTTGTGTCCAACTCTGTGCAACCTCATAGACGTTAGCCCACCAGACTCCTCTGTCCATGGGATTTTCCAGACAAGAGTACTGGAATGGGTTGCCATTGCCTTCTCCATACTCATGTAGAGCCACCTCCATTATCAACACCACTCAATAGTGGTACCTTTGTTACAGAGGTTGAACCTATATTATACATCACAATCACCCAAAGTCCACACTTTACCTTAGAGATAATTACTGCTATTGCACATTCTATGAGTTTGGGCAAACATATAATGACATGAATCCATCACTATAATATCATATAGAATATTTCACCATCCCAAAAATCCTCTGTGCTCTGCCTATTCATCTTTTCTTCCCTAGCAACCATTAATCTTTTTACTGTCTACATTTTTAACTTTTCCAGAGATCAAATGTGTGTGTGTTCAGTAGCTCAGCCATGTCCGGACTCTTTGTGACACCATGGACTGCAGCCTGCTAGACACCTCTGTCCATGAATTTTCCAGTCAAGAAGACTGGAGTGGGTTGCCATTTCTTAGTCCAGGGGATCTTCCTGACCCAGGGATCGAACCCAAGTCTCTTATAACTTCCGCATTGGCAGGCAGATTCTTTACCACTAGCATCACCTGAGAAGCCCATAGAGATCAAATAGTTGAAATCAAAACATCCATAGCCTTTTCAAACTGACTTCTTTCACTTAGCAATATGCATTTCAGATTCCTCTATATCTTTTCATGACTTCATAACTATTTCTTTTTATTACTAAATTCTATTCCATTGTCTGGATGTTCCACAATTTATTTGTCCATTTACCTACGAAAGGACATCTCAAGTGCTTCCAAGTTTTGGCAATTACGAACAAAGTGTCTATAAACATCCCGATGCAGATTTTTATAGAGACTTAAGTTTTCAAACTCTTTGAGTAAATACCAAGGAGAGAAATTACTAGATCTTATGACAAGAGTATGTTTAGTTTGTAAGAAACTGCCAAACTGCCTTCCAAAGTAACTATATTATTTTGCATTTGGAGCCTGGCCGGCTATAGTCCATGGAGTCCCAAAGAGTCAGACATGACTGAGCATGCACTGTGCTGTATTGTATAAGAGTTACTGTTTTTCCACATCCTCGCCAGCATTAGCTGCTGTCAGTGTTCATACTGTAGCCATTCTAATAGATGCACAGCAGTATCTCATTATTTTCATTTTCCTGGTGACATATGATATGGGACATCTTTTCATATGCTTATTTGCCATTTATGTATCTTTCCTATGACGTGTCTGTTAAGGTCTATGACTCATTTTTTAATCAAGTTATTTTCTTTAGTTGCTCAGTCATGTCTGACTCTTTGTGATCCATCAGACTATAGCCCACCATGCTTCCCTGTCCATGGAATTCTCCAGGCAAGAATACTGAAGTGAGTTGCCATTCCCTTCTCCAGGGGATCTTCCTGACTCAGGAATTGAACCCATGTCTCCTGCATTGACAGGAGGATTCTTTACCACTGAGCCCCCTGAGGAGCCCTTTTTAAGAGCTCTGTATATACTTTGGCTAACTGTCCTTTCCTGGAGAATCCCAGGGACGGAGGAGCCTGGTGGGCTGCCGTCTATGGGGTCACACAGAGTCGGACACAACTGACATGACTTAGCAGCAGCAACTGTCCTTTATCAGATATGGCATTTGAAAATATTTTTCTCCCAGTCTATGGCTCGTCTTCTCATTCCCTTGGCATTGTCTTTTACAAAGGCAAAATTTTCAATTTTAATGAAATCCAGCTTATCAGTGGTTTCTTTTATGGATCATATCTTTGGTGGTGTACATAAAAAGACATCACCATATCCAAGGTCATCTAGGTTTTCTCCTCTATTATCATATAAGAGATTGGAGTTTTATATTTTTGTGCTTTACATTTAGGTCTATGGTTCACTTTGAGTTAATTTTTGTGAGAGTGTAAGGTCTGTGTCTAGATTCTTTTTTTTTTCTTGCATGTGGATATCATTATTTCAAGCACCGTTTATTGAAGAGACTGTCTTTACTTCACTGTATTGCTTTTGCTCTTTTATCAGGCATCAACTGGCTATATCTGTGAGGGTCTATTTCTGAGCTCTCTACTCTGTTCCATTGATCTTTTCCTGTATTCCTTTTTTTTTGGTCTATTCATATACTGCACTGTGCTGATTATTGTGGCTTAATAGTAAGCCTTACTGATAGGTAATGTCAGTCATTCTCCTGTTATATTGTACTTCCTATTCTGGGTTGGTCAGCTATTTTACCCATAGAATTTAAGTATTAATAACTTCTTTCTCTTACAGACCAAGGCTCAGATGAACTGGAAACAGAAAGCAAAGAGGGGGAGAGGGTTGATGGAGGAAGGTAATAGATTTGATGAACATATTCTGAGAAGTCAGTTTGGCCTTAATTCATTAGCTTCCTTACCTTCTTAACAGAGACTTGCTAGTGACTTTCCATTTATTCCCACAAACACACTCTCCCTTTCATGGTTTACAGCTCACAATGTGAACACATTTCTCTTTTGGCATATAGAACAGAGCTGCTGCTGCTGCTGCTGCTAAGTCGTTTCAGTCGTGTCCGACTCTGTGCGACCCCATAGGCAGCAGCCCACCAGGCTTTCCCGTCCCTGGGATTCTCCAGGCAAGAACACTGGAGTGGGTTGCCATTTCCTTCTCCAATGCATGAAAGTGAAAAGTGAAAGGGAAGTTGCTCAGTCGTGTCCGACTCTAGCGACCCCATGGACTGCAGCCTACCAGGCTCCTCCATCCATGGGATTTTCTAGGCAAAAGTACTGGAGTGGGGTGCCACTGCCTTCTCCAAGAGAACAGAGCTAGGGAATCCCTTTTAGTTACTGGTCTCCATCGGGAATACAACATCCAAAACTTACTTCATTGAGCCTGAGACAATCACATTTGTTATTAATGGGTGTGTCATTTGCTCCTTTGGATATGAGATGATTTGTTTGGAGCTTTTTCATTTCCATAAAGTTTCCTTAGAAACATTTGCCTTGTAGAAGAATACACTTGCATGGCAAATGGGGGTTTGGAATAAAGGTCATTCAGGAGGTTTTAGCTGAATGAACCCAAATAGAATGCAACCATGATGTGCTCTATGTTAATTACATAGATAATATCTAGAAGGTAACTGATATCTTCTAGAAGGGAAACATGCAAAAACTAAAAGACCAATTTTACCTAATTCAGTTAAAAAATAAAATAGAATTCAAAATCTATTGACATTAATAGGTGAATTATTGGGGACAGATATTTATTCAGAATCTAGGAAATTTAATTGAACTCTTAATTCAAATATAAAACGTGTCCTTATTTTTTTTTTAAAGCTCCTTTTATCTTATCCTTTTGCCTTAGGTATCTCAGGGATTCTCTGCTGCACAGAACCACACGGTTAGCAGGAGATCAATAACATTCATTGAGAAGATTCAGTTTTGTCTTTTCCATTAGCACTAAGCTTTGTTTTTCTCTTATACTCTTCTGTATTTAACGTTGGGTAGATGTATTTTTTCATCTTTGGATTTTTTCCTTACTTCTGAACCACATGAAACCTCTTCTAATTACTTTCTTCTTTTTAAGTGTTCATGATTCATATCCGTAATGGAAAAATTATAAAATACAGGTAAGAAGAAACGGTGAATACATTCAAAATTCTACTACTAAAAGATAACCACTATTTCAGTATTGGTTATTCTTGACCTGTGTATCATACATTAATATATAAAATGTAAAACAAAAATGATATTTGATTCTACATATTCCTCTGTGCCTGCTTTCATTTCAACATTGTCTGTGTTGATAAATATGGACTCATATTCTAATTTTAAAAGATTCCATAAATTTTCATCATATGTATGTGATAATATAGTAAATCTTTATTGTTGAATATTAAGATTTCTTTAACTTATAAAAATGTCTTTTAAAAAATACCTTTGCATGTTTTTTTTTTTCATAAGATAGATTTCTAGAAGAGAATTACTAGATTTAAGAGTAGGAAATTTTTAAGGCTTTTGATGCCTTTTTATCAAATTATTGTTTGAAAAGGCTATGACAATTACACTTCCACCTGGATTATGTAACAGCTCTTAAATACTTACACTCCATCAATACCAAGTATTTATGTACTTATGCTAATTTACTCCTAAAGGGAATATTTTTATTACCAAAGTGGTTGCTATGGGTTAAAAGGACAAAGAAAGAGATCAATATCGTTTTTGAGAATTATGAAAGAACTATTGGTTGTTCTCCACTTACTGAACCATCATGGAGCCCCATCACAATCTCTAACTTGAATTAATATAAATGCATATTTCTAATTATTTCTGTAGCTTAAATGAAATGTATTAAGAATTGTTTGTTTTCAGCAAAGTCACTGGTAAAGCTGAGACTACTATTCATTTCAAGATCCTGCAATTATCAATCTAAAAACCTCTAACCAAGTCCCTAAGGCTGAATACTGGCATCCTTTCCCAGTGGTTAATGAGATAAGCAACATAGAAAAGAAGCTTAAATTGAGCTGCCAGTTTAAGACATGAGATTTCTGCCATCTTCTGACTGAAACTCGACCCAGCTTTTTTGTTTCTATATAGGTGATTCTTCACCAATATTCTTCAAAATGGAGAGATTATCAGACATTTTCTTTAGCTGAATCTCTAGGTCCTTGATATAGCAAAAGGGAAAAATAAAATTTTGCAGATTTTCCCATGCCCAGTTGTGATTAAAAAATAATAGTGAAAATTCCCTGGTGGTCCAGTGGCTAAGACTTCGCACTCCCAATGCCCGGGTTTGATCCCTGGTCAGGGAACTAGATCCTTCATGCCACAACTAAAGATTCTGGTGCAGCCAAATAAATAAATACATGTTAAAAATAAATTAATTTTAAAAATAATAGTAACATAATGTTAAAATGAGATCTTTTTATCTCAATTTTGGTTACATAGCAGATATCAAACTGCAAGTTCAGCCTATAAAAAGGATGAGAGAGTGGATATAAAGACAGAATTCATAGAGAAATTTCTTTGGAAAGAGTTTGGCTTTCCTGTGAAATCCCAACCTACACCACCAAATGAGAAAAGGGTTTATCTCTGTCCCCTTTAGCTACTGAAGGGGCATTCACTGGCTTCTACAAGAGGTTTCGATCAGGTATCTAAAGTTGAAGAACTGTAAGAAAGGTTGCCTTAAGCCTCATGTGAGAAAGATGAAAGTGACCTGCATACAGAAGATAAAAGCCACTGCATTGCTCTGAGCCAGCACTCTCAGGCTGATATGGTGAGACACAAGTGTCTGTTCTCTGTGGGCCTGATACGAACCAGACAAGGGAGAAGGCCAGGTTGGAGCTATGTTAAGCCTCTTCTGGAGGAATATCTAGAAGGGTGAAGAACTCCAATAAGGAGAATCTGCTGAAGAGACAGCTAGGAAACAAGGGACTAGGATGGCATGATGAGGAGGGGTGGAGAGAAAAAGCCAAAGCATTGCCTGCATCAAGGGAGCTGCACTGAGGCCACAGAAGCCCCCCCAAAGTGAGTCCCCTTGAAGATCATGAAGCCCTATGGCCAAGGACAGAAACAGCAGCGGCTCCTTGGTCAGGAAGTTAACAGACAGCAGAGACCCTGGAAGCTGATGGCTCATAAATTAGACAAAGTCCAACCTTTCAATTATCATATAAGTGAAAATCAATATTGGATTGGATATTTTAAACTTGTGATCCAGACTTAAAGTTAATGAGACAAAATTGTCTCTTGGGACCTGACAGAGATGAACTTTTATCAAGGAAAAGGACATTATTTCCTCTCCAAAAGAAAAAAAAATTAAGAGAACAATGGCAGACTTAATGATAGTGTTGAGCCTAGGATAGCTCACCACAAAATATGTCTCAAGCACATATGGATCACATTGAATTAAAGTTACTTAAGAAATGGCTGATGCCAAAGGTACCAGTCTCTCTTCATACTACTGGCCCAAATTTTCCCTCAACACTCAGCTCAAGTCCCACCTCCCTTAGGAGAAGTCTCCGTGATATTTCCCTTTCTGGGCTTCTGTGTGGCTTTGTCTATACCCCTGAGCTGGTGTTTTGTAACTTTTAGATGCCTCTAACTAGGCACTGTCTGTTATATGACCCTCATGGCCTCTCTTAACAAGGTTGAGATCGAGGACCTTGCCTTGTTCCTCTCCATATCGTCTATAGTTACGCACCCTTACTGTGTAAAACAAATTGAGAAAGAATGAAATCAACAGCCAGATGGAGAAGCATCACGGAACTTAGCTATATAGCAGGTTCCAAAAGATGGCCAAGAATTTCCCTCACAAGGGGAAGAGCTGATACTCAAAATACTGAAGCAGAGTAGACTCCCAACCAGTCAGAGTGGTTACTACCTGTAATGGTTGCAAGTATTGGCTGAATGTTCTCCCTGCCTAAGGGGATACTAGTTAGGACATTAATATAGGAACATGTGCTCTTCAATTAAATAAATTGCATTGAATCATGTGGCTGTTTAACCACAGAAAAATTTTCTTTGACTCTCTGGACCCAATCTCCTCATCTATAAATAATATGTAAAAATAGTACTTTCTTCACAGTGTTAAGAAGATGAAATATTCTAGAATAGACACACAATTACACACAAGTACATAAATGCTCAGTGAGCATTGGTTATATTTGTTAATTTCTCTGAGTTACAAGGTCAAGTCTGTGCACTCAGGATGGCAGGAGGCACCAGGCAGAGGTGAAATTTGCAGTTAGACTGTCTAAGTCTGTTTATCAGTTGACTGTTGTTGTAGCAAAACCCCTGCTAGACAGTAACAGAGGAACAGACTCCTAAACACAGGAATGAGGCTGGGAGGTCTAAGCATCTCCTGGCATTTCACACTGAGGTTTCATCCAGATACAGCAAATGCTGGGCTTAGAGCAACATGATTTACTCCAGAATTCACCCACCAGTGAGGAAATAATATATGACAAAGTCTTTTAACCCAGACTGAGGGATGGAGTTGGGTGCTAATCTATGGAATGATGGTCATTGGTGTCTGTAGCTAAGCAGAGTGGAAGAAAGGACCTTACAAAATCTGGGTGTTCAGGAGGATAGTGTTGATGGTGATAATGATGATGAAAGAATCATTTAATTACTCGTTTCATCAAAACATTTTCTTGAGGGCCTACTATGATCTAGGCTCTATGCTTTACAATGAGAATCCAATAGAGAACAAGATAGACATGATCTTGCAGGTCCAGATGAATTCTGTGTTGTATGCCAAATGTATCACCCTTAAAAACATATAATGACAACATAGAAAGGTAAATGTTCCTTACGTTGAAAGGAAGCTGCTGGCTTTCACAAACTTGTTTGGCTGGTTTCCTAAAAATCAGGGTAGGAAATATTTAGATTATAAATTTTACAATCTGACTCCAAACATCTCAACCCCATGCAGCACCTAATACTCTAATACTTGTAAATCCAAATCATAAAAAGGGATTTTTTTAAAAAGTAAAAATAAAATTCTTACTCCTTGGGAGTGCTAATCATGCAGGGCAGATATGATGTGCATATATGAATAGAAATATCCATCTTAGCACATTTCATTTTTCCCTTTAGATAACTGCATATTGAATTTTTTTCTTTCCTCTAGGGTAAGTTCTAAAAGGTTCTTGAAAATAAACATTCTGTGCCCAGTACAGAAAAACTTTGTTCTCTTCTCTTTGTCTTCTGTCTGTTCATTTTTTGTAAGAAATCTTGCTTTTTAATAATGTACTCAAGGAAGGAGTGTACATTCTGCCTCCCTAAATTCTACTTTTCCAAACGGAGCCAGAAGGGTCAGAGACAGAGCAGAGGAGAGACTCCAGAGCTTCAGGCCAGTGGCACCTTCAAGAGCCAGTATGACATCCACAATTTGAATTTTGTGAAATTAAATTTGTCTACAGTGATAGATGCTTGGGAAATAGAGAATTTCGCATCAACACTGTTCAACATACACCCCCGAACCACCCCTCTCCCACACACACTTCTGTTCTTAACCCTTTAACTGGACAGAACATGAAAGATGCACACTTAATTTAAAAAAATCTTATTCTTCCTCTGGCCTCCTAATGAGCCGATCATCTCTCACACCTGAAGGAGTAAATGCCATCCTTTTCAAGCATCAGGTAGCAAACAGTTTCCCAGCAGGTGTGTGGTAGCTCAGCTTGAAACCCAGCTGGTTATCAGGTTCAAGAAAATGAAACTGGGAAAAGGAGTTCCATCTCCTGCTTTAATCAGGGACTCTCTCGGCAGCCAGCAGGCTGTCTGCATTTGTACTTACCCGTTTTCTCACTTGAAGGAAAATGGAGGGTGCTCACGAGAAGAGAATGAAAGCAACTCACAGGTGGACAGTGACCCAGCCGTGTTGGGACTGTGGCTTCCCTTTATGACCTTCCTGTTACACAAGGGCTTTGCTTTTTCTCATCCTAACTCTGTGAGCTTCCCTAGCCTTGGGCCCTGGTAACAGATGTGCAAATAGTTTTTAAATCCACTCTAAACATCACTGTGCCCTATGCAAAATATTTGCTTCAGAAATGTTAGATCATGATCATAAAAATAGAGGATGGGAACATGAGAAAATCCAATAGAAATATCCCAATTGTATTCATGAAAATGAAAGTCACATCGCATCTGATTCTTTGCAACCCAGGGGCTGCAAAGAATCAAACATGACTCGAATTCTCCAGGCCAGAAACCCTGGAGTGGGTGGAATTCTCCAGGCCAGAAATACTGGAGTGGGTAGCCTTTCCCCTTCTCCAGAGGATCGTCCCAACCCAGGGATCAAACCCATCTCCTGTATTGCTGGTGGATTCTTTACCAGCTGAGCCACAGTTCAGTTCAGTTCAGTCGCTCAGTCGTGTCCGACTCTTTGCGACCCCATGAATCGCAGCACGCCAGGCCTCCCTGTCCATCACCAACTCCCAGAGTTCACTCAGACTCAGGTCCATCGAGTCAGTGATGCCATCCAGCCATCTCATCCTCTGTCATCCCCTTTTCCTCCTACCCCTGATCCCTCCCAGCATCAGAGTCTTTTCCAATGAGTCAACTCTTCGCATGAGGTGGCCAAAGGACTGGAGTTTCAGCTTTAGCATCATTCCTTCCAAAGAAATCCCAGGGCTGATCTCCTTCAGAATGGACTGGTTGGATCTTCTTGCAGTCCAAGGGACTCTCAAGAGTCTTCTCCAACACCACAGTTCAAAAGCATCAATTCTTCTGTGCCCAGCCTTCTTCACAGTCCAATTCTCACGTCCATACACGACCACAGGAAAAACCATAGCCTTGACTAGTTGAACCTTTGTTGGCAAAGTAATGTCTCTGCTTTTCAATATTCTATCTAGGTTGGTCATAACTTTCCTTCCAAGGAGTAAGCGTCTTTTAATTTCAGGGCTGCAGTCACCAACTGTAGTAATTTTGGAGCCCAGAAAAATAAAATCTGACACTGTTTCCACTGTTTCCCCATCTATTTCCCATGAAGTGATGGGACCGGATGCCATGATCTTCATTTTCTGAATGTTGAGCTTTAAGCCAACTTTTTCACTCTCCACTTTCACTTTCATCAAGAGGCTTTTGAGTTCCTCTTCACTTTCTGCCATAAGGGTGGTGTCATCTGCATATCTGAGGTTATTGATATTTCTCCCAGCAATCTTGATTCCAGTTTGTGTTTCTTCCAGTCCAGCGTTTCTCATGATGTACTCTGCATATAAGTTAAATAAGCAGGGTGATAATATACAGCCTTGACGTACTCCTTTTCCTATTTGGAACCCGTCTGTTGTTCCATGTCCAGTTCTAACTGTTGCTTCCTGACCTGCATACACATTTCTCAAGAGGCGGGTCAGGTGGTCTGGTATTCCCATCTCTTTCAGAATTTTCCACAGTTTATTGTGATCCACACAGTCAAAGGCTTTGGCGTAGTCAATAAAACAGAAATAGATGTTTTTCTGGAACTCTCCTGCTTTTTCCATGATCCAGCTGAGCCACAGGGGAAGCCCAAAAATATCGGAGTGGGTGGCCCACCCGTTCTCCAGGGGATCTTCCAGACCCAAGAATGGAATCAGGGTCATGTGCATTGGCATTGCAGGTGGATTCTTTACCACCTGAGCTATCAGGAAAGCCCTAATTGTATTCATACATTCAAACAAACCTTTGAATGTTAAATAGCTATTGAGTGATTACTGTGGGGCAGACACTGACAATCTTCACAAAAAAGAATAAAAACAATCAGAGACTTGCCCCATGGAAGTTACATTGAAATGGGAAAAATAAATCAAATGAATGTGAATTTGTAGTAGTGATCAATGCCAATAAGAAGCTCCAGGTGCCAAAGGCAGGAATTTTAGGATTTCATCTAGACTTAGAGGTCTGGAGTGGGAGTGGGGCACTTCCCTGGTGCTCAGAAGGTAAAGAATCTGCCTGCAATGACGGAGACGCAAGTTCAGTCCCCAAGAAGGGAAGATCCCCTGGAGAAGGGAATGGACATAGACAAAGAATCTCAAGGACAGAGTAGCCTAGTGGGCTACTGTCCATGAGGTCGCTAAGAGTTGGATCCCACTGAGCGACTAACACACAGGGGTCTGGGAGGTCTTTTCTGGGCAAGAGCAATTGACCTGAGATCTAAAGGATAAAGAAAAATTACTAGAGGTGGAGGATGGAGGGAAGAGGAAAGTATATTTCCAACACATGAAAGAGCATGGGCAAATTTCTGAGGTCAGAAGCAACACTGTGAGAACTGAAGACCCAAGCAGGGGGACTGCTGAGGGCCAGGGGGACACAGTATGAGATAAGGCTGAAAGGCATTTGTATCCAGTGTTAAGGATTTGGGACTCAATTCTAGAAGCAAGGGAAACCACTGAAGATTTTTTTCTGAGGGTGTAGGGGGAACAGCTTTGCATTTCAGAGTGCTGTCTCTGGTTGCTACAGTGAGAATAGATTGGAGGCAATCAAGTTTTTAAAGTAGTCTAGGCCAAACAGTTGGGGGCTTGACCTACTACTGACAATACAATGGAAAAAAGTAAGTAGATCCTAGTTGTATTTAAGAAGTAATTGGTGTATTATTTTGATTATTCACAACTCAATTTTTATTCATTAATTCTCTAGACAAACATTTATTAAATGCATATGTGCTAGACATGGAAGAATTAGTACAATGAACAAAGATACAGATATAATTGGAAACATCCATTTAGCAGGGCAGTCGAGAGTGTGGGCTTCAGAGTCAAATGGGCTGGTTTGAATTCTGACCACGCTTCTAAAGGGGAGCAGAATATGCAATCCCAAAATATGCCACTTTGGCATGTGGATCATTTTGTGCTGAAGGCAGTCAAGATCAGCAGAGTCAAGAAAAATGTCTACTTCTCCCATAACTCCCTAAAAGAATTTTTACTGAGGGCCTGGCTGGGAAAAAGAGCTAATACCAGAGGTTAACTTTTTAATCTGAAATAGCAGGATGGACATCTAATTACCAAACATCTGCTCATTTTATTGCACTGTGATTTTCCCTCCTCCCTGCCTTAAACTCCAGGCCCCTGTTCCATTCCTTAGCTCAGGATGGCACAACTTGTGTCAACGTGCCCTTGGGTCTCACATCTTTGGGACTCTCATATATATATAATTAAATTTACTTTTCATCTGTTAGTGTGTTGTATGTCAATATAATTATTAGACCAGCCAAAGAACCTAGAAGGGAAGAAGGGAAAATTTTTCCAGCCCTATACTTCTTACCGGCTGTGTCACCTTGAGCAAGTCAAAGATTCTGAGCAAGTTTTATAAATGGACATTAATGGAACCTACTCATAGAGTTCTCTTGAGGATAAAAATCTGCTGATACATGTCAAATTAATAATGATGATTGCATTCAGAAAGTTTTTAATGAATATTTTCCTGATTCACCAAACAACTGAAATATCAAAGATATATCAAAGTTGTTTTATTTACAAATGCAACACTTTTTTAAAGGATATATGATTATAAGGTGGGTACTTGAAGAGTCCTTTCTCATTAATGGAATGAATTTACCACAAGCTAGCCTCCCTTCATTGTACTAGCTGTATTATACTTCACACATCCTATCCCAGATGTGTAAACTGTAGAGAAGACATTTGAAACATAACCTATGTCCCATAAATATCTCCTCCACATCATCTATAAATATTCTCAACACCTACCCATGCCTGTTGTGGCTGATAATAACATTATAACTTGTTCACTCAAGAGTAGCTATAGACTAAAATGCAGACTAGAGCCAGTATATTAATTTGACTGGAAAAATCTTGCTTTTGTAATCTTCTTTATCATAAATAAAACCCCACTGTAGTGATCCACACTGTGAAGTATGATTCTAATGACTTTGGGTAATTCTATAATAGAGCCTACTGAAACAATGAAAAACTAGCTGGTTGAAATCAGATACATTCTGTGTTTTGAGCAAGAAATAAATGAAGATAGTGACCTTGGAAAATTTTCCACACCTTTTCTTGTTTCATTCAAAGCTTTTCAAAGGCATTCATGTATATCAAATGACCACAGAAATTTTCAGTATAAATAATACTAATTTTGAAAGCAGTTTGAAAATCCCAGGAACAATGAGACGGCCTATACTTAGTGTAGGAATGTTTATCAGGCTCAAGTTATATAAATTCATCAGCCAATAAAACTTACATAGGAAAAAAGTCTTCCAAAGGGAACATATTTAATGCAAATACTATGTTACATAAATCTTTCATCTTCCTTACCCTTATTTTAATGACTGTTTTGGGGTTTAGTAGGGTTTGAAATGGGATCTCAAAAACAGATCACAAATTGTAACACTGATCCTATAGGAGATAAGGGTTCTACTCACAAAGGCACACTTATGACCATCATCCAGAAATGAATGATGTCAGGGGCTTCAAATTGTTCTTAGATCCTAGCAGTTCTTTAGAACTGTCTCAGAGCTGGAGCAGGGCCAAATGAGATTAGGAATTATCCAGATGAGTACAGCAAGTCCCATCCCAATGTCATTTGTTTTATATGTTTGTCTTGAGTACAATATTTCACTTGATTTTAAAAAAAATGTCTGATGCTTTTTTAAAAAATTGTTTCTGAATCACTGAATTGGACTTCTACAAAATGGAGGTGAGTGGGCCATCTGTTGTATGGCCCCAAAGCCTCAGATACTTTTTTATTACTTCTGCAAACCCATTTTTCTGTTCTTCCTCTTTGTTTCTTTTCTTTCTCTTCCTTCTCCTCCCCTTCCTTCCACTTCTTTTCTATCAAAATAAATATTTATTTGGTACTTAATAGCACTGGTAAGTCTGAACTCAGGAAGGCAGTAGTGAGCACTGGTACAAAGTGAGATCTTAATTCCCTGCCTAGGAATTAAACCTAGGTAGTCTGGATGAGAACCAGAAATCCTAACCACCAGACCAGCAAAGACCAGAGGCTAGAAGCTATTTTTCCCTGGATCTTTGCCCTCAGTGAAAAATGCATTTATCAAAGAGGCATAAACTGTAAATGCAAGTACAAAGTTTATTATTAGAGACATAGCACAACAACAGGTCAGAGAGCACATAGAAAAACAGTCTATTTAAGACAAAAGCAAGGATGAGATGCACATCCAAAAAGAAAGGGTGTGGCCATCCCCCCCGCCTCCCAGTGAGGAGGAGCACTGTAAAAAGGCATGTTAGTTCAGTTCAGTCACTCAGGCATGTCTGACTTTTGCAACCTCATGGACTATGGCACGCCAGGCTTCCCTATCCATCACCAACTTCCGGAGCTTGCTCCAACTCATGTCCATCAAGTCGGTAATGTCATCCAACCATCTCATCCTCTGTCATCCCCTTCTCCTCCTGCCTTCAATCTTTCTCAGCATCATGGTCTTTTCCAATGAGTCGACTCTTCACATCAGGTGGCCAAAGTATTGGAGCTTCAGCTTCAACATCAGTAGATATTCAGTGTTGATTTCCTTTAGCATGGACTGGTTGGATCTGCTTGCAGTCCAAGGGACTCTCAAGAGTTTTCTCCAACACCACAGTTCAAAAGCATCAATTCTTTGGTGCTCAGCTTTCTTTGTGGTCCAACTCTCACATCCCTACATGACTATTGGAAAAACCATAGCTTTGATCAAATGGACCTTTGTTGGCAAAGTAATGCCTCTGCTTTTTAATATGTTGTCTAGGTTGGTCATAGTTTTTCTTCCAGGGAGTGAGCAGCTTTTAATTTCATGGCTGCAGTCACTTTCTGCAGTGATTTTGGAGCCCAAGAAAATAAAGTCTGTCAGTTTCCATTGTTTCCGCATCTACTTGCCATGAAATGATGAGACTGGCTGCCATGATCTTAGTTTTTTGAATGTTGAGTTTTAAGCCACTTTTTTCACTCTCCTCTTTCACCTTCATCAAGAGGCTTTTTAGTTCTTCACTTTCTGCCATAAGGGTGGTGTCATCTGCATATCTGAGGTTATTGATATTTCTCCTGGCAATCTTGATTCCAGCTTGTGCTTCATCCAGCTGGGGAATTTTGCATGATGTACTCCGTAATCTGCATATGGGCTTCCCTTGTGGCTCAGCTGGCAAAGAATCCACCTGCAATGCGGGAGACCTGGGTTTGATCCCTGGGTTGGGAAAATCACCTGGAGAAGGAAAAAGCTACCCATTTCAGTATTCTGGCCTGGAAAATTCCATGGACTGTATAGTCCATGGGGTAGTAAAGAGTTGGACATGACTGAGTGACTTTCACTTTTACTCTGTATATAAGCTAAATAAACAGAGTGACAATATACCGCCTTGACATACTCCTTTCCCAATTTGGAAACAGTCTGTTGTTCCATGTCCAGTTCTAACTGTTGCTTCTTGACCTGCATACAGATTTTTCAGGAGGGAGGTAAGGTGGTCTGGTATTTTCAACTCTTTAAGAATTTTCTACAGTTTGCTGTGATCCACACAGTCAAAGGATTTAGCATAGTCACTGAAGCAGAAGTAGATGTTTTTCTGGAATTCTCATCCAATAGATGTTGGCAGTTTGATCTCTGATCCTCTGCCTTTTCTAAATCCAGCTTGAACATCTGGAAATTCTCAGTGAATGTATTGTTGAAGCCTCGTTTGGAGAATTTGAGCATTACTTTACTAGCATGGGAGATGAGCGCAATTGTGCAGTAGTTTGAATATTTTTTGACATGCCTTTCTGTGGTATTGGAATGAAAACTGACCTTTTCCAGTCCTGTGGCCACTGCTGAGTTTTCCAGATTTGCTGGCATATTGAGTGCAGCACTTTCACAGCATCATCTTTTAGGATTTGAAATAGCTCAGCTAGAATTTCATCACCTCCACTAGCTTTGTTCATAGTGATGCTTCCTAAGGCCCACTTGACTTTGCTCTCCAGGTTGTCTGGCTCTAGGTAAGAGAGAAACAGTTTAGTTAAGACAGAAGCAAGGCAGAGATACACACCCAAAAAGAAAGGACGTGGACATCCCCCCTTAGTGAGGAAAAGCATTTGTAAAGAGGCACTTAAGTCATTTATATAGGTCAGTTCTTCCGGGTCTGTGTATTGTTCCAGGCCAACTATCTGGGTTCTGGTCCCATACCATGGGACCCTCCATTGGGTGTGCACACACCCCTCAGCCAAGATGGATCTTTAAGTGAAGACTTCTGGGATGAACAAGACATTATTCAGGTGTTATCCCTTGACTTTTGACACACAAGGAGCCTTTCTGTGCATGTGTAGTGTCTCCCGTGTCCCAAAAGAGGGGGTAGTGGAGATCCATTAATCCTTTATTCAAACAGGGTTTTGTCCCTCTTTCTCCTTGCCATGACTATTACCTTAAGGTCTCCGCAAGAGACAAACACTGGCTGTTTACCCTGTTTCTGTTGTTGCTTCCATTTCAGAGGGCTGGAGGCTGATTGTAAATGCCTTAACTGAAGCCCACCTATCTCTTGTCTAAAGAAATGCTAACTTTTGTAAGTATCCAGGCTGAAGCCCACTTCTTTGTGCCCCCATGAAATGCAAACAGGAGGCCAGTCGTAACTGTCTAACCTGGATGCCATCTATTTCCTGACTCAAGTCTTGACCGACTTTATATATTCTGTAAATATTTATCTCTGAGAATGGTTGGTGCTGAGGATTTAGTCCCTGCTGTCCTCAAAAACTCAAGGTGCAAGAGGGAGTAAAGAGCACAGAAGCAATTGTAACAGGTTGTGGTAGGCTTCCTAGGTGGCACTAGCGGTAAAGAACTGGCCTGTCCATGCAGGAGATACAAGAGACATGCATTTGATCCCTGGGTCAGGAAGATCCCCTGGGGAAGGAAATGGCAACCCACTCCAATATTCTTTATATATATATATATATATATATATATATCTTGTATTTTATTTATGTATTTGACTGAACCGGGTTTTAGTTGCAGCATGTGAACTGTTAGTTTTGGCATGTGGGGTCTAGCTCCCTGACCAGGGATTGAACCCAGGCCCCTTGGATTGGGAGACAGCGTCTTAGCCACGGGACTACCAGGTAAGTTCCCACTCCAGTATTTTTGCCTGGAGAATCCCATGGACAGAGTAACCTTATGGGCTTCAGTCCTCGGGGTCACAAAGAGTTGGACACAACTGAGTGACTAAAACTTTCACTTTCATATGTGGAAGAGATTCAGGAAAACTAAGTAACTCTCCAAAATGGTATACCATCTTTAGGTAAAGACAAGAGAGTGTTGAGGGTGGGGAGAGTCACCTATAGATTTCTAGGAAAAAGTGTGGTAGATGAGGGTGATTGCAATGCAGATTTAAGTTGTAGTCTTCTTCATAGTAAGGGTTTCTAGAGATTTGGTCATCCTCTTCCAAGTACAGAGAGGGAGACACCCTTACAAGTGATTTCCTTGACATATGTGTTACTTACAAAAAAGCAAATTCTAGTAGGTTTTCAGAGCCCTTCCCACGTCTGCTGTTTCTCAGAAAATTATCATATTAAAAAGATTAATATGCCAAAGAAACATATTTTACGACAAATTCTATAGTAAAGAATCTGCCTACCCATGCAGGAAACTCCAGAAACACGGGCTTGATCCTTGAGTTGGGAATGGCAACCCACTCCAATATTCTTGCCTGGAAAATCCCACGGGCAGAGGAGCATGGTGGGCTACAGTCCACGGGGTCGAAAAGAGTTGGACATGACCGAGCATGCACCACGATGACTACTACTCCTCTCCCATATATGCGTGTGCATGCTAAGTGGCGTCAGTCATGTCCAACTCTTTGAGACCCTATGGACTGTAGCTAGCCAGGCTCCTCTGTCCATGGGATTTTTCAGGCAAGAATACCAGTGAAGGAGGAAACAGACAGAACAGGTTCCATCTTGAAAACAGGACTCCATCTTGGGCCAGACTGTGGACAGTGAGCTATATACCCTGTATCTATGGAAATGACATACAAACTGGAAAACCAGACCCCTCAGATAAGGAGCCTCAGGACTTGTACCTAGACTTTCCGTCGCCTAAATGAATATGCTAATTATCTCTGTAACAGAACAAAGTTGTAAATCCCATTATGCTTATCGGGGTATGACCACAGGCCTATTGATAAATGTCCACTGTTTAACTATCTAGGCTTATGACATGTGAATCATGGGTTAACTTTGATCGTATCTCTCTTTTACCTTGTCCAGACTAGTTTCAAGGAAATCGGGGAGGTGGGTTTTAGTACATACACTTAGGGTATATAAGGTTTGCACAAAAACTGGTCGGGGTCCTTGGCTAAGAGGAGACGCTGCCTTGGGTCCACCGGTATAATAAACTGCACTCCACTATCTGCATTGTCCTTCTGAGTGAGTTTATTTCCTGGAACGCGTGGCTACAACACTGGAGTGGGTTGTCATGCCCTCCTCCAGGAGATCTTCCCCACCTAGAGCTTGAACTGGCATTTTTTGTATATCTCCTGCATTGGCAAATGGGTTCTTTACCACTAGAGCCACTTGGGAAGCCCCACTCTCCCATATATACATGTTATTCAGCTTTTGCTTTACTTTCTCCTGTTAATCTGTCTCATGTCAATTTAATTCTTACATCAGTCAGAAGAACCTAGGAAGACAAAGGAAAATTTTTCTCCCTATTTTATTATCCAGAAATAATCATGAAACAATTTGCCTATTTCTAGATGCCATGTAGCCCAGATTTTAAAGCAATGAGTTATAAAAATCAAAATGCCTCATGGCCTACTTGTTTTCCAGAATAGAAATTAATTATGACTATTTTCCCATGTCATGATTCTTCTCTAACACATTTTTAATAGCTACATAACATTCCATATTAATTTATAAATAGCATCCTTGTTCATACATTTTTTAGCACATTGTAATTATTTCCTTTGAATAATTTCCTAGAATTAGAATTGCCAAGTTAAGGAGCATGTCCATTTTAAGGCTTTCGATGTATATGTGTTAGGGGAAACACTGACTGAAACCGCCCACCCTGGCCAGATAACAAGCCACTGGTAAGGTAACAAGCCACCACCAACTGGAAGAATTTGGGAAAGGTCAAAAGTAGACAGGAGACGACGGTCCATATATCCTCCCAGAATCCTCCTTGTTGGAATCCATCTTGGCTAAGTGATGCACGCATTACCAGGAAGGACCCTGGGTCAGAGTGATTGGCTAGAGACAACCTGGAAACTAATTCCATCACCATAAAACCTGAGACTGTGAGCCATGTGGCACTGCAGTCCTCCTGATTTCCCTCACCCTCCTGCTCTCCACCCAGGGGCCCCTCCCCAATAAAGTCTCTTACTGTGTCAGCATGTGTGTCTCCTGGGACAATTCATTTCTGAGTGTTAGACAAGAGACCGTTCCTGAGCCTTGGAAGGGGTCCCCCTTCCGGCAACATATGTACAATCAAGATGTTACCAAATTGGAGTTTGGCTGCCAACTGAGAGACAAGTGTTGGTTGGAAAAGAAAGGTTGCTTTGTTCAGGGGGCCTGCAACCTCAGGAGAAGGTGGACTTGTGTCCAAGAACCAACTCTGAAGATTCTGCTCAACCATGACCGTTTCTAACAGGAGAAAGTGGAAGTTAATCACAGTTAATCATTTGGAGAGAGGTTTAGAGTCTTCACTATCTTTTACCCTGTGTGGACTGTCTTCTGGAAAAGGATATGGCACCCCACTCCAGTACTCTTGCCTGGAAAATCCCATGGATGGAGGAGCCTGGTAAGCTACAGTCCATGGGGTCGCGAAGAGTCGGACATGACTGAGCGATTTCACTTTCACTTTCATGCATTGGAGAAAGAAATGGCAACCCACTCCAGTGTTCTTGCCTGGAGAATCCCAGGGACAGAGGAGCCTGGTGGGCTGCCATCTATGGGGTCGCACAGAGTCGGACACGACTAAAGTGACTTAGCAGCAGCAGCAGCAGACTGTCTTCTGATTGATGGTTGGTGAGATAACAGGACAGTGTTCCAGGACTTTTGTGCTTGGCCCAAATTTACCATCCTCCACTTGGGTGGGGACCTTAGTTCCTGCTGAAGTGAAAGTTGTTCAGTCGTGTCCGACTGCCGGGGACCAGCCCCAGCTGATCCAGGGTATTCGAAGGAGAGAAGGCCTAGGCGACTATTTATATGCTAATTAGAAATATAAAGAATAATAGAATGAAGATAGCTCAGTAGGAAAATTCAGTGGAGAAAAGAGGCTGAGTAGCTTGGTTTACGCGGGAGACCAATAAAACTTCAAGACAAGAAGTTTGCACCACTTACGTAGGCCGCAGGCGCCCTCTCGAATAGCGGAAGGTGCCTCACCCTAGACACCTTCTCGAGTGGGTCTTAGAAGCCCAGGCATAATTAGTAAGCGTGGTGGGTTCCGCGCTCCAGATGGAGACTTCAGCCAGAATGTGAAAAGAATGACATGGGGAGACCAAGCGCTGGTGAGCAAGGCCCGTAGCTTTATTTTCAACAGGGGCTTATATACCCTAAGTTACACATAGAGGATAATAGGGGATGCAAAGTCAGCAGTCTTTGATTCTTATCAAAAACCAGGGTTTCTTTCCTGCAAATTTATCATATACAAATGGTTTAGGTGATTTACACCATCTTCTGGCCAGAAGGCCTATTAACATTTTATGACTCTTGACAAGGACTTATCAACAAAGACTTATTTTCTCTAAGAGTAATTATTTTAAGGTTTGGCGCCATCTTCCAAAGATAAAATTGCATTCCTATAGGGTGGATGTGTAATGGGTTTACAACAAAGGAAAGAATTTATTACCTTAAGGGTCTAAAGTTACTAACACCAAGGCCACTACTTATTTTTTCTATATACCAACTATATTAATTAATACACATTCAAGGATACAATACGGGGGATGTGGAAACTTGGCAGCAAGTATTGGCTCATCAATGAAATCTTTTACTAGTCTTATTCTGACAGTTTCTAACTCTCTGAGAGGCTCTAAGCTATTTGAATATCTTAAGCTTCCCGTGCCTCTGGAGGCTGGGAGACTGTAAACAATAGTATGCATAGCTGCAGGAGTCCGGGTAAACTTGTCAGGCGAGTTAGAGAGCCATCTGAGGGGTTTGGATTTAAACACTCCTAATTGCCCAGGAACTTTATTAATTGGAGCTGTAAGTTAACTCTTTGACAGAGAGAGAGAGATGGTGGCAGGGGACAGCCCCCAGTAAAGTCAGAGGTGAGAGCACAAAGCAATAAAGTAGGCAGACTCTGGTTTTTTGGGGGGAAGATACTCGAGAATATCCGGGGAGACTCCCGAGGCTCGATCCTGCCTTTGCATATGCCGAGCCTCCTTCCTCATGACCTTTGTCACGAGCGGAATGTCTCTCGCCGGCTCCCGGCATCCGACTCTGTGACCTGACCCTATGGGCTTCAGGCAACAAATACTGGAGTGAGTTGCCATTTCCTTCTCCAAGGGATCTTCCAGACCCAGGGATCAAACGGGCATCTCTTGTGTCTCCTGCATTGCAGGCAGTTTCTTTACCAGTTGAGCCATCTGGGATTATGTTGAAGAACTCAAAGATGTTGTTATGTATATCCCTTGAGGAGAAACTAGGATCATGTTTTACTGCTACACTATTGTTTTTCAATGGTTGCTCCTTTGTTTCTGCATTCCCTTCCCTTTCTTTTTCACAACTCTTTAAATGTGCCCTTTGATACTCTGGGAATATCCAGGAAGCAGAACTCTTTTTTCTGCAAGCAAGAAGTGGGAGATGCAAAAATAATTTGTACCCAGGAGGGTCCTGCCTGGTTTCAAAGATACACCTCAGAAAAACTGTTAGAAATAGGGAACTTCCTGGGTGTCCCTTTTGGTAATAATAATGCAGACACTTGCTGGAAAGTGGAAATGTTGTGAGTGAAATCTGAATGCATACATAACTGGGGATACAGCAATTAATTCCACATCTAGTGAAAGCCAAGTTCAGTTCAGTTCAGTTCAACCGCTCAGTCATGTCCAACTCTTTGCAACCCCATGAACCATAGCACACCAGGCCTCCCTGTCCATCAGCAACCCCCAGAGTTTACCCAAACTCATGTCCATTGAGTTGGTGATGCCATCTAACCATCTTATCCTCTGTTGTCCCCTTCTCCTCCTGCCTTCAATCTGTGAAAGCCAAGAGGTGAGATAAATGATACAAATGTTTGGTGGTATTTCTGGGTCTAGTCAAGGCTATAGTTTTTCCTGTGGTCATGTATGGATGTGAGAGTTGGAGTATAAACAAAGCTGAGCGCTGAAGAATTGATGCTTTGGAACTGTGGTGTTGGAGAAGACTCTTGAGAGTCCCTTGGACTGCAAGAAGATCCAACAAGTCCATTCTAAAGGAAATCAGTCCTGGGTGTTCATTGGAAGGACTGATGTTGAAACTGAAACTCCAGTACTTTGGCCACCTGATGTGAAGAGCTGACTTATTGCAAAAGACCCTGATGCTGGGAAAGATTGAGGGCAGGAGGAGAAGGGGAAGACAGAGGATGAGCTGGTTGGATGGCATCACCGACTCGATGGACATGGGTTTGGGTGGACTCCAGGAGTTGGTGATGGACCGGGAGGCCTGGCGTACTGTGGTTCATGGGGTCGCAAAGAGTCAGACACAACTGAGCAACTGAACTGAACTGAACTGAGCCGGTCCTATATACTTTTTCAGTTTTTATTGGAGAAGAGTTGATATACAAAGTTGTGTTATTTTCTGCTATATAGCAAAATGAATCAGTTATACATATAAACATATCCACTCTTTTTTTAGATTCTTTTTCAATATAAGTCACTACAGAGTATTGAGTAGAGTTTGCTGTACTGTAGAGTATGTCCTTATTAACTATCTATTTTAGATATTGATCATGTATTTTTTTCATAAAGCAATTGTGAAATGAAAATATCTCCTGCCATATCAATAAACAAGAAATATCACAGTCATAAGCGATTTCTGGCCTCCAAAAGTGAATGACGGCTCCCAAAACTGAGATCCAACAGATGCTGCCACCGCCGCCCCAACCACAGTGATTGCTGAGGAGCTGGAGGAATGCAAGAAGCAGCCATCTGTCATTTCTTATGAATGAGGAAACAGGATTTGGCCCCTGATCGCTGAGCCACTTGTTGTGAAGAGCTGACTCACTGGAAAAAACCCTGATGCTGAGAAAGATTGAAGGCAGGAAGAGAAGGGGACGATAGAGGATGAGATGGTTGGATGGCATCACTTACTCAATGGACATGAGTTTGAGCAAACTCCAGGAGATGGTGAAGGACAGGGAAGTCTGGTGTGCTGCAATCCATGGGGTCACAAAGAAATGACTGAGCGACTGAACAACAACAAGCTGAGGTACACATGAAGGGAGTGATTTCAGTGAGCCCAAAGTCTTGCATTTGCTCATAAATAGAATGCTAAATTCTTTAACTTGATATCTAATCTTTGATGTTCAGACTTCCTGTTCCCTTTGTTGCAAACTTGTATATACCCTGGCTGCCCATCCCTCTTATTTGGAGTAGTTTTCTCAGAGCTACTGAGATGCTGTCTCCTGGGCGCTCAGAGTGCTAAACATTTCCACCAAATAAAATAACCCTCTACATTCAGGTTGTGACTATATTTTTTAGTTGACACAGTATTCCTTCTATTTGGTCAATTCATTTTCGTCTCCCCCAGTCGATTCCCATTTGTGATTACAATACTGTCTGCCTTATTTCTGTTCACTGGCCACTGGTAGTATGTGTACGAAAATGAACACGAGTCCACCTTTCCCCAGGTTGCTAGTCTCCTGAACAAAGCAAACTTTCCTTTCCAGCCAACACTTATCTCTCAAGTATTGGCTTGCAAGCAGTGAGCAGCTGAACCTGAGTTTAGTAACATCAGAATTAAGTCAGTTTGGGTTTTTCAATAAAAAGCACTTTTGCAGCCCAAGGTAAATACGCAGTGAGACCATACTGGAGGTTGGAGGGATGGGAAGAATCTAATGTTTGTTAAGAATCTATAATGGGCCAGCAATTTGCCTACATACATTATTTAGTCCCTCAAATACTGTCTAGGTAGTTATTATTGTAATTATCACTGTTTTTAAAGAACAAAATTCAACTCAAGAAGATTAAGTGACCTATTTGATCCTGCAGCAGATAACTTGGAAAGCAGGCATTTCCCCCATACCCTCTTGGATTCTAAGACCCATCCTATTCCCACTGCCTCCATGAAATGGAGACATACCCAAAGGTGAATTCCACACAAGCATACTCCAGCAGGTACTTCAGTCTTTTTCCGTTGTTCCTTCAGATACAGTCTGAACCGATGTGTTAAACACTTGGATTGAAAACAAAGGGCTGAGGAAGGAGAGGTTTGGTGCCTTGGGAAAAGCGGGGACAGAAGCAAGAAGGAACCCGGCAGAGTGTAGGTGTTTGGTTACCATTGGTTTGTTAAGTGAGATATTTAAAAGTGCAGGCCGTTTTCAAATGTTGCTTTATTCTTTTTCTTTCACCAGGATACCACCTGGTAGCCACTCATTGAGATGACAACTGAAACCAGAATATCACTTTGGGATTATGATTCAAGTCTCCTGGCTAGAGTCCTTTGTAGAACTTTAAACCAATTTTAGCCAAGACAATTCATTTGCACGAGAAACCCAGAGCTTAATGGACTTCTGGGATTGTGTGGGGGCCAGTGAGGTGGATGTTAAGATTCAGAGGTGTGAGAAGGAGATTTGCTCCTTGACACTCCTTGTGGGAGTGGGAGGAGCCTTCTGCTCTAGAGTACTTCTACTGGTTGTAGAACTGCTTTGAACTCTGACCTTAAAACAATTTGTCTTCCTGAACCCAGGGGGCTGACTTCCTTCTGAACCTTCTCTACTTCCTTGAGGAGGAAATGGAAACTCAGAAAGGGGAAGACAGGGTCACGCTAAGAGTGGGAGACAGCAAAACTCCCACATTTTACTCCGAGTGAAATCTCACTTTGAGTGTGCTCTGAGGCCTGTCACTGTTCTGATTCCTGAGGGGCTGTAATGGAATCTATGCCGTCTCCAGAGAAGTAGGACCCCCAGTGTTTTTGTGTCCTATAAGGCTGTTTTCTAGCCTTTCGAGGCCCTGAGAGCTTACTTTTGAAGAGCCCATCTTTCAAATACCAAGCACATTATAATGCCCCCACATCCCATATCACATTTAATATATATGTAAGATTTTTCAGTTCAGTGGTGAACTTTTCTTGAGAACACATTTAATTATTCATTTATTTATTTTAATTTTGCAGTTTTCTTTGTGTATTTTAAAGCCAGTATGTTTTATTCCTCAGGCCTTGATTATTTTCATAAGCTCTGGGCAAGCTAGAGCTTTTGGCTGTAGGACGATCCTACAAAATTGAACAAAGGTGTCTCCCTCTAGGCAAATGAATTTTTAAAAATGTTCACCCTTCTTGGGTTAAATGAAGGCCTTTTTTCTTACAACCAGGATTGAGCAGGTGAGCTAAGCCTCAGAGCTAAGCCTCTTTGCTAAGCTTAGCAAGGCTCCTTGCTAAGCCAAGGAGAACTGATGTTGGGTCTGAGGTTCTGTGTGGGGTGAGTTTAAAGGTTCAAGATGGGGAGGCCTGTGCTTCTCCCCACCTGGACTCCCAATCTCCTTCGGCAGACAGCCCCTCCAAAGGATATTCAGGGAGGGCTAAACTCCTCAGTCCAGCCCCAACTTTCTAATTAATAGTGTTTTTTTCTCTGCCTTTGCTGGCTTTGAATAATGAATAAGGTTAAAACCTTTAAGGATAGACTTTACACAGGATATGTCCTTGAAAAATCCATAGGCCTGGGGGTTTATTATCTTCATCATGGGTGTTAAAAGCTTATAAGTCAATACAATACGCTAAAAAAAAAAAAAAAAAAATGGGGAAGACGACAGGGAACTCTACCCACTACTCTGTAGTGACCTATATGGGAAAGGAATCTAAAAAGGAGTAGATATAAGTATATGCATAACTGTCAGACACGACTGAAGTGACTTAGCAGCAGCAGCCTCACTATATATGCCACATATCAATATCATACCAGTAAATTTTTTTCAATTCTTCAGCATCATGTAATTCCCAACTTATGTTTGATTTTTCCTGATATTTGAATTTTATTAACATGTTCTTAGATAGATTTTAATATAGAGAGGTTCTTCCTCTTTTGTTTTCATATCATATATCTGAAGAAAACATGACATTTGTTTTGTGAAATTGCTCACATTCTGGATCTGGCTGATGCTGACTTCATGGTACCATTTGACATCTTCCTCTATGTTCTCTCATTCTTGGTTGTGTGTGTGTGTGTGTGTGTGTTAGTCACTCACTTACTTGAGGTTAAATCTAGAGCAGAAGTCAGCAAACTGTAGGCCCAAACACAGGCCAGCTCCTGTTTTTGTAAATAACTTTGTTTTTTGGAACACAGCCATGCTCGTCTATTTATGCCTTGTCTATGACTGCATCATCAGTAGAGTTGAATAGTTGTAACAGAGACCATATTGTCTGCAAAGCTGAAAATGTCTACTATCTGGCCCTGCGGGAAAACTTTTTGTTCATTTCTGATCTAGAGGCTTGAATGAATTCAATGAATTCTCTGAATTCAAACATACTCCTATGTGCCCACAACCCACTGTGTAGCAGCAATACTAGCCCCTCATGGTGATCAGGATTCACTGTGACAACCAACACGGTAAATCTTTTATTTACTGGATGGGTTATGTGCACAAGGAGCCCAAAGTGGCAAGGTGGCAGCCACAGCCTCCAATTCAGAGATCTGTGCACAGGCATGTCATGGGAGAGGAATCTCCCACTCTTACGGAATCGGGACCTCTCACAGCAGAACTTAAGGTTGGGAGAACAAACATACCATAACCCACTTGAATCACTGGAAGGAACAAAGTCAAACCCAGTTTCATCTATTGCCATCTGGATCCATCTAGTCAAACTATTGAGGAACCATGAGAGCATGACAGGATAGAAGCCAAGATAATGTAATGTTTAAATGAAGGAAAAGTTATCAACAGAGCCGTAGGCCACCAGGCTCCTCTGTCCATGGGATTCTCCAGGCAAGAATACTGGAGTGGGCTGCCATGCCCTTCTCCAGGGGAATCTTCCCTGGAGGGACCCAGGGATTGAATCTATATCACTTACGTCTCCTGCATTGGCTGGCGGGTTCTTTACCACTAGCACAACCTGGGAAGCCCATCAACAGAGTCAAATGCTCCCAAAAGACAGAATAAAATAAGCTCTGCTTCAAAGAGTCAGTTTTCTGCCTAAGTGCCTTCAAAGATTCACTTTTCCCTACAGAGAAATAGTCATAAACATGATATAAAAATGGGACACATGAAGTTTCTTAAGGAGCAGGAACTTAGTACCAGGAGTGATCACTCAAGCACTGGCAGACTGAGAGTGTAGAGGGGAACAGGATGATAATCAGAAAGTAAGAAATGCAGGAAGCAAACCACAGTTCCTTCTTGAACTGGGGAACCTATGATGTTTCCCTTATGGCAGAAAGTGAAGAGGAACTAAAAAGCCTCTTGATGAAAGTGAAAGCGGAGAGTGAAAAAGTTGGCTTAAAGTTCAACATTCAGAAAACGAAGGTCATGACATCTAGTCCCATCACTTCATGGCAAATAGATGGGGAAACAGTGGAAACAGTGTCAGATTTTATTTTGGGGGGCTCCAAAATCACTGCAGATGGTGACTGCAGCCATGAAATTATAAGACGCTTACTCCTTGGAAGAAAAGTTAAGACCAACCTAGATAGCATATTCAAAAGCAGAGACATTACTTTGCCAACAAAGGTCCCGTCTAGTCAAGGCTATGGTTTTTCCTGTGGTCATGTATGGATGTGAGAGTTGGACTGTGAAGAAAGCTGAGTGCCGAAGAATTGATGCTTTTGAACTGTGGTGTTGGAGAAGACTCTTGAGAGTCCCTTGGACTGCAAGAAGATCCAACCAGTCCATTCTAAAGGAGATCAGCCCTGGGATTTCTTTGGAGGGAATGATGCTAAAGCTGAAACTCCAGGACTTTGGCCACCTCATGTGAAGAGTTGACTCATTGGAAAAGACTCTGATGCTGGGAGGGATTGGGGGCACGAGGAGAAGGGGACGACAGAGGATGAGATGGCTGGATGGCATCACTGACTCGATGGACGTGAATCTGAGTGAACTCTGGGAGTTGGTGATGGACAGGGAGGCCTGGCGTGCTGCAATTCATGGGGTCACAAAGAGTCGGACACAACTGAGCAACTGAACTGATGATGTTTCCAGGACCAGAGAGCTTGCAGGAGGAATTCTGAGAGCCTGGAATTTAGACTTCTTAGAGAAAGCTCTGCAAAGCTGGCACACAGACCACCAAGGAAGGAGAATCCAGCAGCGGCTTGAACTAACTATCAAGGAATTTTAAGGCTCATCTGATGAAGGACTACCGGGGCTGGTTCACTCACTGTTAAAAGCGTCACTACCCAGCAGCTGCTGGAACCCAAGGGGCATGGAAAGGCTGGAGCCAGCTGCCCATGACTCTTGAGAAACAGGGACAACAGGAGACATCAACTTACTGCTTCTCTCACTCTCCAGCTCATTCTAGTGCCTCCTATTGGTAAAACCTAGTAGGAAAGCAGCTGGGATTCTAAACTGCTTTAGTCGTTCTAAACCTGCCATGTACTCTTGCAAGGCCATGCATCTGTGTAGCTGCTGCCTCCGCCTGAAATGTCCCCAGCCCCTTTACCCACTCCAGCTAACAAGCTAATTCCACTCCTTACTTGCCCCTAGCCTGACGCTGTCCATCCTAGACTTGGTCATCCCTCTACAAAACTCATTACACTGCACTGCTTCTCTAACGGGACTCGATGCTGCTGATGGGGGTGCACTGTGTCTCACTCATGTCTACAGACCCAGTGTCAAGTTGAGTGGCTGGAACATAATCATTAAATGTGTCTGCTAAGTTACGAGTCTCTTGGGCAGCAAGGAGATCAAACCAGTCCATCCTAAAGGAAATCAACCTTGAATATTCATTGGAAGGACTGAGGCTGAAGCTGAAGTTCCAATACTTTGTCCACCTGATGCAGAGCTGATTCTGGGAAAGATTGAAGGCAGGAAGAGAATGGGATGATAGTGGATGAGAAGGTTGGATGGCATCACCGACTCAATGGACACGAGTTTGAGCAAGCTCTGGGAGATAGTGAAAGACAGGGAAGCACAGCATGCTGCAGTTCATAGGGTTGCAAAGAGTCAGAGACTGAACAACAACAAAGTTACAAGGAGGGAAGTGGGGAAGATAAGCCTGAGATTGAGTTGTTGAGGGACTTCTATGCCCAGCTTTGAAATTCAGATTGTATTTGGTTAGTACTGGGTGTCCACTGGAAAAAAAAATACACAACCTAAAACTTGAGAATTATATTTTATTTGGCAGATTTCTGAGGACTTAAGTCCAGAAGGCATCCTCTCAGATAGCTCTGAGGGGCTGCTCTAAAGAGGTAAGGGAAGAGTGAGAATATAAAGGAGATTTTGCAAAAGTGAAAACACAGGAACATAAAAAGGTTACTGTTAATTAAATAAGGCCTCTCAAGTTAATGAATATAGTGCATTTCTATGTATGGGAGGATTCAAGAGACCGGCCTTAGGCTCGCTGAAATTATTCCTTTGAGGTGCACCTTAACTACTAGGGCCAGTATCCTGCCTTCCTTCATCCTTCACCCCCTCAGGGTGCAGCCTGGGGTGTCTGAAGTGGCCGATGGCTTGATGGCCACAGCATCCTTTGTTTACTGATGCGGCAGGCGACATTCTTCTTCAGTACTCCTACTTGAGAATGCTTTTGGCTGCGTGGTGAAAAATGGCCCTCGTCTTAATCAGATGGAGTGGATCAGGGCAGACTGGGAGCTTGAAAGGTCTTCAGAGGCCAGTGCTACAGGGTGAGCAGAGGCTTTGGGATGGAGCAGGGAAACCACAGTGGGAAAGAGGGAAGATACGAACATCCCTGAGACAGAATCTTCAAGACTAAACACTTGTTTAGATGGGGAAAAGGGGCGAATATAGTCCTCAGATTTTATGTTTAAGTTTCTGGAAGGGTGATGGCCCTGTTTTCAGAAAGGAGAAGACGAGAACAAAAGATCTCATTGTGAGTGAGAAGTTGGGTTTGATTTCATTCATGTGGTGTTTCACTTACTAACAGGGAGAGCCTAGATTTTAGCCCCTCTCAGTTCATGTTAAACTGTATAGGTTATTAAGTCTTAAACTCTGATATTTACAACATCTCCAATGGCAAAAATAAAATCAAGTCCTTGTTGTCCGCCCCCCTTCACTTAATACTGAATGAACAATGCCTGTCTCTAGCCACTTGTTCGTGATCATTTTACCAGACAGTGGAAAGAGATGTCCTAGTGAGGACAGAACAATTCCCACAAGCAGGGAGGGCTAGGAACAGAGCAAGTGGTAGGAAATCATGGGTGAAGCAGGAATGAAAACAGGTGTTGACAGAGCAGTGCTAACTCTCTGGATTCCAGAACCAGCAACCTGACATCCAAGCCAAACTGGTGGTAACATAAGAAAGGCTGAATAACAGTCTGCTGTCTTCAAACTGCTGATGTGAGTGAGCTGCAATCAGAAAAAGAGATTGCTTTTTTTTTTTTTCCTTTTCCTTTTAGTCGCTGCACTGGTTTGCCGGATCTCAGTTCCCAGACCAGGAATTGAACCTGAGCCCTGGCAATCCAGAGAAAGCTCAGAATCCTAACCACTAGACCACCAAGGAACTCCCCAGAATTGCCTTTTCTTTTCTGCTTTCCCATCTCCTGCCTGGGAGACCCGTATCCGTCCTACCCACAGCAAAATGTCCAAGGTACCCGGGTCTCTGATTAAAAAGTGTTTTTTTTTTTTTTTTGTAGGTTAAAAAATGTTACACCAGTAATAAATATTCACCTTAGGGGGAAAAAACCTATAAAATACAGTAAGGGAAAATAATAATCTCATCACCTTGTCTTGTCAAATAAGTACTGTTGATATTTGATCTTTTATTAGACATGTTACATTCTTTGTATATGTGTGAATATATGCATTCACACATTATTCCATAATGTGTCCCAGATTTTAGGTGGGAAAAAATAATAGGCAGTCTTCTAAAGTGACTAATGGATGTTTTTCAGTCCTACTGCACAATCTGGAGTCTGAGTCCCCTGCTGACCTCAACAACCCTCCCAGCTGAAGTCTTGGCATAACCAGGTCAGCTGCCTGCAGACTCTCCAGTAGTGAGTGCACCTCGAATGGGGTGAGTCTCTCTTCTATGGCAGATATTTTCAGCCAAGGGAGTCCTAAATGCCAACCAGAATGCTCCAAATTCTTGGGTCTATTTCAGGCTCTCAGTGTGCTCTAAATGGTGAGGACTACAAGGGCTATCCATTTGTTTTGTTGGGGGGTGGGAGGGGCAGGGAGAAGAAGGAAGAACTCTTACTTGGAAAATGTCCACTATGCACCAGTCAGGCACTGCTGGGTGAAGCATCTTGTATATCGGAGGTTCAGGGGACCCAGGGGAGAGGCCTGCACCTTGTTTGAAGACCAGAACATCAGACTTTGGGGAGAGGTCCTTCACTAAGAGGACTTCCCTGGTGGCTCAGTGGTAAAGAATCCACCCGCCAATGCAGGAAACGCAGGTTCAGTCCCTGGGTCAGGAAAATCCCTGGAAAAGGAAATGGCAACCCACTACAGTATTCTTGCTGGGAAATCCCGTGGACAGAGTAGCCTGTCTGGCTACAGTTCGGGGGGTCGCAAAACAGACACGACTTAGGGACTAAACAACAAACCCTTCACTCAGAGCTTTTCAGAAACACCTGATAGAGACAAGCCAAGGATTTCAAAACCATCCCCTTGAGAACAGCTGCAGGGGACGGTGACGCTGCAGTCACTTTGTAATGCTGGGCTGGTAATGACAGCAGAGCGAGAACCACGTATGAAGTTTCCTTCTGCCTTCCCATAGATGAGCAGCAGGTGGCAGCAGAGCACAACTCAAATCAGGAGGGCTGTTGGCAGAATCTGGGAAAGCCAGGAGTTGGAACCATCATATATATATATATTTATTGTTTGCTACTTTTTTTGCCTCATGGATAACTTGATGAAGCCCACTGCCGTTGTTTTTCCCATGATTGTCTCCTAACTCTTTGGAGATTTGCAGTATGGGGATCCTATGTCCTCATCCACCACTATTCTAGTTTTCGCATTCCAAGACAGATCTTTCCTATAAGAATCCCACTATTTGACAATCTGTTTTCTATCTTTATATATCTTTAGGTCTGGACTCCTTTTTGTTTTTTTTTAACTCAACCACTTACTAGTTTTTAATTGGAAAAGTTACGTTTATTTTCTCACGGGATTTTATCATTACAAGGATTAAAATAAGAACAAATATAAATCACCAGCACACCACCAGCCCCATGGGAAGTTCTCAGTAAGTGCCTGCTATGATGCTCTAGCCAAGACCACAGAGAGGCAAGGTAAGTAAAGAGATCATCTATTACAGGGAGAGGTGCCATTTAAAATAGTTTAAAAGAGTTAGAGAAAATGATTCTAAACCAGTATTTTCCTTGTTAGTTTATTTTTAACCCCGCTGTGTAATGCAAGCATGTCAATACATCAAACTGTCTTGTTCAATGACATCCAATGAGAGTTGAATTCCCTGGTGGCTCACACAGTAAAGAATCTGCTTACAATGCAGGAGACCCAGGTTCTATCCCTGGCTTTGGAAGATCCCCTGGAGAAGGAAATGGAAACCCACTCCAGTATTCTTGCTTGGAGAATTCCATGGACGGAGGAACCTGACAGGCTACAGTCCATACAGTCCGTGGGGTCACAAAGAGTCAGACATGACTGAGCAACCAACACTAGCACCAGCAATGAGAGTTGGACCAGAAAGAAAGCTGAGCACTGAAGAGCCGAAGCTTTGGAATTGTGCTGCTGGAGAAGACTCTTGAGAGTCCCTTGGACAGCAAGGAGATCAAACCAGTCAATCCTAAATGAGATCAACCTTGGATATTCATTGGAAAGACTGTTGCTGTAGCTGAAGCTCCAATACTTTGGCCACCTGATGCTAAGAGCCAAGTAACTGGAAAAGACCCTGATGCTGGGAAGGACTGAAGGCAGGAGGAGAAGGGGACACAGAGGATGAGATGGTTGAATGGCATCATCAACTCAACAGACATGAGTTTGAGCAAACTCCAGGAGATAATGAAGGACAGGGAAGCGTGGCATGCTGCAGTCCATGGGGTAGCAAAGCGTTGGACACGACTGAGTGACTGAAAAAATGACATTCAATAAAAAGTTACCGAAGACTTACTAGGTAACACACACTATCATAGACCCTGAAGGTACAAACACAAGACATTTGATTTGTTTCTATTTTCTTGAAGATTTTATGTTGATATTCGGGACTGTAGTTTGTTTTTCTTGCAATGTCTTTTGTTTCAGTATTGGGGCATTTATAGCCTCAAAAATAAGCCAGCAAATATTGCTTCCTCTTTTTAATTTTGGAAGAGATTGTGCAGAATTGGTATTATATCTGTCTTTAAGTTAGCAGAATTCATCAGTGGAAACATCTGGGCCTAGAGTTTTCTTTTGGGGACATTTTTAATGAAAAATTCCATTTCTTTAATAGATACAGAACTGGTCAGGTTAACTATTTCTTTTTGACTAAGTAATTTGTGTCTTTCAAGGAACTGGTCAAATTTATGTAAGCTGTTCAGTTCAGTTCAGTCATTCAGTTGTGTCCGACTCTTTGCAACCCCAAGGACTGCAGCACACCAGGCCTCCCTGTCCATCACCAACTCTCGGAGTTTACTCAAACTCATGTCCATTGAGTCAGTGATGCCATCCAACCATCTTATCTTCTGTCGTCCCCTTCTCCTTTTGCCTTCAATCTTTCCCAGCATTAGGGTCTTTTCCAGTGAATCAGTTATTCCCATCAGGTGGCTAAAATAGTAGAGTTTTAGCTTCAGCATCAGTCCTTCCAATGAATATTCAGGACTAATTTCCTTCAGGATGGACTGGTTGGGTCTCCTTGCTGTCAAAGGGACTCTCAAGAGTTTCCTCCAATACCACAGTTCAAAAGCATCAATTCTTTGGTGCTCAGCTTTCTTTATGGTCCAACTCTCACATCCATACATGACTACTGGAAAAATCATAGCTTTGACTAGACAGACTTTCATTGGCAAAGTAATGTCTCTGCTTTTTAATATGCTATCTAGGTGGGTCATAACTTTTCTTCCAAGGAGCAAGTGTCTTTTAATTTCATGGCTGCAGTCACCATCTGCAGTGATTTTGGAGCCCCCCAAAATAAAGTCTGTCACTGTTTCCACTGTTTCCCTGTCTATTTCCCATGAAGTGATGGGACCAGATGCTATGATCCTAGTTTTCATAATGTTGAGTTTTAAGCCAGCTTTTTCACTCTCTTCTTTCACTTTCATCAAGAGGCTCTTCAGTTCTTCTTCGCTTTCTGCCATAAGTGTCGTCTCATCTGCATATCTTAGGTTATTGATATTTCTCCTGGCAAGCTTGATTCCAGCTTGTGCTTCATCCAGCCCAGCATTTCTCATGATATACTCTGCATATAAGTTAAATAAGCAGGGTGACAATATACAACCTTGACGTACTCCTTTCCCGATTTGGAAACAGTCTATTGTTCCATGTCTGGTTCTAACTGTTTCTTCTTGACCTGCATACAGATTTCTCAGGACGCAGGTCAGGTGGTCTGGTATTCCCATCTCTTTTAGAATTTTCCATAGTTTGTTGTGATCCACACAGTCAAAGGCTTTGGCATAGTCAATAAAGCATAAGTAAATGTTTTTCTGGAACTCTGACTTTTCGATGATCCAACAGATGTTGGCAATTTGATCTCTTGTTCCTCTGCCTTTTCTAAATTCTGCTTGAATATTTGAAAGTTCATGGTTCATGTATCGCTGAGCCTGACTTGGAGAATTTTGAGCATTACTTTGCTAGAGTGTGAGATGAGTGCAATTGTGCAGTAATTTGAGCATTCTTTGGCACTGCCTTTCTTTAGGATTGGAACAAAAACTGACCTTTTCCAGTCCTGTAGCCACTGCTGAGTTTTCCAAATTTGCTGGTATATTGAGTGCAGCACTTTCACAGCATCATCTTTCAGGATTTGAAATAGCTCAACTGGAATTCCATCACTTCTACTAGCTTTATTTGTAGTTACTCTCTAAATTTTGTTTGAGTTGTGCCACTTTGATCTATTAAGCAGAGACCATGATGGGTAGAAAATAACACCAAGAAAAAGACTGACTTTGAAAAGCGCCTGTCTTGATATGTGATAAGGATTCCAATGATGCTAAAATAATGGTTAGGCTTCTAGCAGTTAAATGTGTATGTACTGAGGGGAAAAAATGATGGGTGTACAATGTTTCATGCACTGTTTTAGGCATTAAGGATATAGAATTTTTTAAACAAATTCTATACCTGTATAAGCTTGTATTTTAATGAAATATCCAGGCTATAACAAGTAAGCTATGGCACCCCACTCCGGTACTCTTGCCTGGAAAATCCCATGGACGGAGGAGCCTGGTAGGTTGCAGTCCATGGGGTCGCTAGGAGTCAGGCACGACTGAGAAACTTCACTTTCACTTTTCACTTTCATGCATTGGAGAAGGAACTGGCAACCCACTCCAGTGTTCTTGCCTGGAGAATCCCAGGCACAGAGGAGCCTGGTGGGCTGCCGTCTATGGGGTCGCACAGAGTCGGACACGACTGAAGCGACTTAGCAGCAGCAGCAGCAGCAGCAGCAGCAACAAGTAAGCAAAATAAATATTACTAAAATTTAAAGGATGATTTTTAAAAAGAAAAATGACTTGAAAAGGCATAGCTTAGATGGTTTGGTTTTGGATGGTCTCTCTGAGGAGAGGAAATCAATCTGAGCAGAGACATTCCTGAAGTGAGGCAGGGACCCCTGAACAGGGTAGAGCATTTCGGGTTGACAGGTCCTAAGTGAGAACCAGATTGTCGATGTTCTGACAGTGTGCCTCTAATGTGTTCTTACCCAGGTTAATTTATCTGACCTCTCAATCTTGATGTATCTTCCTGTGTTCTTCTTTAGCTTTCTTTAGGAAGACCAAAAAATACTAGTACAGCTTGCTTTAACATTTCTACATTATTGCTATGCTGGAAGAAATGTGACCTTTTTCTTCAACAAAGACACTAACTACAAAGATACTTCTTTTCTGAAGAGAGAATATAAACATCTCTCTGCCTTTCCTCATCCATGCTCCCCTCTTATCCACGCTTCTCTTCGCTCCAGAAGGCTGAGATCTATGACTGCATCAACAGGGCTCCAAGCTCTCTCTCTCAGGTTGGGTTTGGCTGGTTGAAACTCTTGGAGGAAAGTGGAGGGAGGTGAGGAGAGCAATATTGAGGTGGCTATTCCCCAGCTCCCTCCCTGATGGAGGCTGCAAGGCTTCAGCTTTCTGTGTCCCTCAGTGACCCCACTGTTCCTCTCAAAGCAGCTAATTCCCTCTCTGTCTGTCTGTCTCTCTCACACACATGGTCTCTGGGGAGAACTCCAACCCCTCAGCTCTTAGGACTCAGGATGGTAACAGTTTGGCTGTTACTTTCTTGATATCCTTTTGAAAAAGGAGACCAACATCTCAGAGGAATGGATGGGTTGGAATGGATCCATTACGGGTGACCTGTTCAGCCATCTCTTGTCACACCCTCCTCAGAGGACGTGAGGGTCCTCGGGGCACTAACTGAGTCCTCATGAGGGGCACCTGCACCCTTGAAGCACTCGGTGGTGACTGTACTCTGGGAAAGAAAATGACCATGCAGTACGATGCCATGGAATTGCTTTCCTGACTTCAAAATAGATATGGGCGTGGAAGAGACCAGGAGACAGCACTTAATAAAAGCCGTGTGCAAGCATGTGTGCTAAGTGCTTTCAGTCATGTTTGACTCTTTGTGACCCTATGGACCATGGCCTGCCAGGCTCCTCTGTCCATGGGGATCCTCTAGGCAAGAATCTTGGAGTAGCTTGCCATTTCCTCCTCCAGGGGATCTTCATTACCCAGGGTTTCCTGGAGATTCTTGGGAATCTAAGAATGGTCCAATTTTGATGTTTGTCTTCTCTCTTCTATTCTTGGAAGGCTGTTTTCTCCCGTGTTTCATAATGTTGGACTGTGAATTCATGTTTGGCTGATTTAAATCTATGTAATCCCGTGGAGTCTGTGTTGAAGATGGTATCTCTTAAGCGGTTTAGAATTTGATTTTGGTGAGAATATTACATAGGACCATATGCATATTAGGGGCTTCCCAGGTGGTGCTAGTGGTAAAGAACTTGCCTGCGAATACAGGATATATAAGAGACATAATCTGATCCATGGTTCACAAAGATCCCCTGGAGGAGGGCATGGTAACCCAATTCAGTGCTCTTGCCCGGAGAATCCCATAGACAGGGAAGCCTGACAGCTTACAGTCCATAGGGTTGCAAAGAGTTAGACACAATTTAAGCAACTTAGCATGCACACACATGTATATTAACATCTTGACTTGTTGGTTCCAGACCTTGCAAAGGGTGAAAATTTCCCAAATTTGTGCGATGACAGAACTCTGGTTATAAATTGTCAGGGAAGATATCTTTCCACTCAGATCTCAGGACAAATAGATAAGGTCACTGCTATTCTCCCATTGGTGATAGCAAGATTTTATCTAATAATTTGACTAGGGGTGGAGTCCTTCAAGGAATCTGAACTTAATTCTAAATATATATCTCCCAAAGGCCTGATTGCTGGGAAAGATTGAAGGTGGGAGGAAAAGGGAACGACAGGATGAGATGGCTGGATGGCATCACTGACTCAATGGACATGAGTTTGGGCAAGCTCTGGGAGTTGGTGATGGACAGAGAAGCCTGGCATGCTGCAGTCCATGGGGTCGCTAAGAGTCAGACATGACTGACGACTGAACTGAACTGAATAGAAAGAAAGAAAGTGAAGTCGCTCAGTTGTGTCCGACTCTTTGCGACCCCATGGACTGTAGCCTACCAGCTTCCTCCATCCATGGGATTTTCCAGGCAAGAATACTGGAGTGGGTTGCCATTTCCTTCTCCGAGATCTTCCTGATGCAGGGGTTGAACCCAGGTCTCCTGCATTATAGACAGACACTTTACCATCTGAACCACCAACTGAATAAAGGCCTGTTATCTCATTTGCCCCTAAGAAGGTACTGAAGCCCAAGCTCCTGTGTTACTTCGACCAGCAAATAGTACAGAGAATCAGCAACAGAAGTTTAGGGGCTTATGGCTCTGGTTTTCAGTTCCTATTTGTTTTAAGCCCATGAAAATATGCTTTCATTTTTGTGGGATTAGTCATACATTTTAAAAGATATTTATCATAGTTAATGAGCATTTCTAGTTTTTTTTTTAATAAGAGAAACTTCCAACTTATTTCACCCACCCTAAAGATGAGGCAAGATCTCTTTCTGTATGATTAGAAAATAATCTCTAATATTAACCCTCTAAGCTATGACTCTTTGCACATAGCACTTTATCCCCACCAACAAGGCATTACTGTTTTGGATGAAGTTCAGGCTTCCCAGACTCTGGTTTTGGCCACAGTCTTTAAAATAAAATTTTTTTATTTAGAAAGTCAAAACTGAAATGTAACCTCTTCATCTGAGCAATATATATCTTTCTGATTCCCTGGACTAATGAACTTTAGACATAACTTAGTTTTAATAAGTACATGGCTGTGGAATAAAGAATTCAGGAAATTACTGCGAAGAAAAGGTATGTTAGGTTCACAATGTGCTAGCTAGTAAGATTATTAGCCAGCATCTTCTGGCTTTAAAAAGCATCTTCTTTTTAAACTATGTTTCTCTTTCAACATTTTATTATAAAAATTTCAAATAGAAAGTTAAAAAAATGATAAAATGCACACAAATCCACCAGTGCTTCCCTGGTGGCTCAGCAGTAAAAATCTGCCTGCAGTGCAGTAAAAGCAGGTCTATGGGTTTGATCCCTGGGTTGGGAAGATCCCCTGCAGAAGGAAATGGCAACCCACTCCAGTATTCTTGCCTGGAAAATTCCATGGACAGAGAAGCCTGGCAGGCTATAATCCATGGGGTCACAAGAGTAGGACATGACTGAGCAACTAAGCCACTACCACCACCTAGATTCAATAATTGTTTACATTTTTCTACATTTTAAATGATATGTATGCCTAAGGAGACTATATACATGTATGCATGGTTTTAGAAAAGGCAGAGGAACCAGAGATCAAATTGCCAACATCCGTTGGATCATCGAAAAAGCAAGAGAGTTCCAGAAAAACATCTATTTCTGCTTTATTGACTATGCCAAAGTCTTTGACTGTGTGGATCACAATAAAGTGTGGAAAATTCTGAAAGAGAAGGGAATACCAAACCATCTGACCTGCCTCTTGAGAAACCTATATGCAGGTCAGGAAGCAACAGTTAGAACTGGACATGGAACAACAGACTGGTTCCAAATAGGAAAAGGAGTACGTCAAGGCTGTATATTGTCACCCTGCTTATTTAACTTCTATGCAGAGTACATCATGAGAAACGCTGGGCTGAAAGAAGCACAAGCTGGAATCAAGATTGGCAGGAGAAATATCAATAACCTCAGATATGCAGATGACACCACCCTTATGGCAGAGAGTGAAGAGGAACTAAAAAGCCTCTTGATGAAAGTGAAAGTGGAGAGTGAAAAAGTTGGCTTAAAACTCAACATTCAGAAAACTAAGATCATGGCATCCAGTCCCATCACTTCATGGCAAATAGATGGGGAAACAGTGGAAACAGTGGCTGACTTTATTTTTCTGTGCTCCAAAATCACAAAATCAGATGGTGACTGCAGCCATGAAATTAAAAGATGCTTACTCCTTGGAAGGAAAGTTATGACCAACCTAGATAGCATATTCAAAAGCAGAGATATTACTTTGCCAACAAAGGTCTGTCTAGTCAAGGCTATGGTTTTTCCTGTGGTCATGTATGGATGTGAGAGTTGGACTGTGAAGAAAGCTGAGCACCGAAGACTTGATGCTTTTGAACTGTGGTGTTGGAGAAGACTCTTGAGAGTCCCTTGGACTGCAAGGAGATCCAACCAGTCCATCCTAAAGGAGATCAGTCCTGGGTGTCCATTGGAAGGACTGATGCTAAAGCTGAAACTCTAGTACTTTGGCCACCTCATGTGAAGTGTTGACTCATTGGAAAAGACCCTGATGCTGGGAGGGATTGGGGGGAGGAGAAAAAGGGGATGACAGGGGATGAGATGGCTGGATGGCATCACCAACTCGATGGACATGAGTTTGAGTGAACTCCAGGAGTTGGTGATGGGCAGGGAGGCCTGGCGTGCTGTGATTCACGGGGTCACAAAGAGTTGGACATGACTGAGCAACTGAACTGAACTTAACTGATACATATATATGCAATCATTTGAAAGTAAGTTGTAGTCATTTTGACATTTCATCCTTAAACTGTCAATATACCTCTTCTGAGAGTGAAGACATTTTCCTACATAACCTAAGAACACTGAACAATAAGTCCCAGATATCATCTAATTTCCAGTCCATTTGTAAATGTCCAGGTGTGTATTATAGCTTTATCTCCACCTTTAACAGTTCTAAGTAGAGAGAACACCCTTGGTTGATATTGGATGTTTTTAGAATAGCAAAGCTTTGGAAGAAAGGAATGGCTACATCATTATTTGACTACAAAAAACCCTTGGAAAAAAGGATTTAATCCAAGTGTTTTGCATTTTTCAATGTTCTGAGAATATTAAAGCTGAAAGAGTCACTTTATCACCTCAGTTTTTCAAATCTAATACAATGCTCCCAAGCTCGACAAATTAGTATATGCTATAATCTTTCCTACTTAGAATTTTAGTTCATCCCAACTGTATGTAGCCTTTTTAATCTTTGCAGAATTGGTGTTATTATACAAAATGAATAGTTATACTTTCCATTTAGGATTTAGAAACTACCTGCACTAGTCACTTTAGACAGGGCATGGACACTGCATCGGCCTCTCTGTTTCCCAGCCGTGAGTCATAATACTCACCTAGGTAGCCAGCTCCTAAGGTAGACACCAGAGGTGCAAGTGAGTTGTCTAGAAAGCTGATGCAAACCCCAGCTGGAATAAAGCAGACAACATGAACCTACAAAAACACCATCTCAGCCTGATTCACATGAAGTCATTCAGAGCTACACTGTAGCTCCAGCTAACATTTTGCCATTACTATAAAGCTAAAGCCTTCATTTTTCAACTTGCAAATTCCTTGGCATATGCCTCCTGGTGGTTAAAATGAAAGCCTTTTGCTGGGTAAGATTTCAAAAGTAATGATCATAATACATAATTCAGTGATATATAATACATTAGCTATTTGAGATAAGATTAACATTACATGTCTGTAAGGAATTTTTATTTTTAGAAAACTAACTTTCTCCTATGGAATTTTTCAGAATCATATATTTTTCCAGGTTTAAGTGTGCATATTTCTGATGAAGTTAAGGATAAAATGGCTGACCTGTATTTCTATACTTTCAGGTACTACACAGCGTCAATGTCTTCCTTCCAGGCCTGATTATCCTCTCTAAATATTCTCTCTCTTCTGCTATGCTATACTCCCTATAACACCTCTGCTAATGCCCTTATTCTCCAGCAGGCCTGGCCTACACACCTGATGGAGCTATTCAGTCCAGCTGTACATCTCAGCTGGGAGCAGTCTCTCTGCTCAGTTTTCATGACCAGAGCATGCAGGGCAGAAAGCCTTGTACCAGACAGTGCTGAGCACATGTTGTTGAAGTTACTGAAAGGAGACTATTTAGGGAATTTGAGTCAGTCAATTTGCTGCAAGTACTCTAATGGGCCAGTTGCCCTGGAGAAATTAATGGACAGTTGCCCTGGAGAAACTAACGAACATTTCTCACTTCAAGTGCCCTAGACTGCAGACCCACACCTCCCAGCTTAGAAAGAATAACTGCCTGCTGTGCACCTGTCTTCCACTTCACCAAGCTTTCATTTCCTTTCAGCATTTTCTTATTTAAATAACCTCATTTGTTAGATACAGTCATCCTTTCACTTGACGTTTCAATGATATTAGGAAGTGTAAAAGGTGTGATGATGTTATGCATAAGTGAGTAGAGAGCTTTAGTGTGCACAGCATTCAAAGTGACTTTCTACTTTTAAGCCTTGTCCCATCCCTGCCCCAGGGAAGAAGCAACAGGTAATTCTTTTCACACTGATACCCAATGATTGTATCAGTGGTGGGCACAAAACTAAATGCAACACGCATACAGGCACAAAGGACTGCCTAATAGGACTGCTGGAAACTAGTAAACCAGTCAAACTGTCACTCTGTTATTCAGACAGTGGAATACAGAGAAGAGTGTATTCATAAAAAGAGGTATCTGAAAGACAACCTGCTCCATTGTTGGGACAAAGATCATGAAATAAGCATCCCCTGGAGCTGCCTTGTCTCTGACAGGCTTCCAGTTCCAGTGCCAGCACCAATCTCAAGCAGAAGTAGTTGACTACATAGGTGGTTGCTCAGGGATCATCAGTGGGAAATAAAAAGAGGCAGGCTTAGAGGCCAGGGACTCAGTCCTCAGGTGACTAAGAGTGTAATTTTTCAAAATTAAATCTAAAGTATCTCCATTCATTCAAACAACACCAATTTTGCAAAGATGAAAGATTTTACACTCAGTTGGAGCAAACTAAAGAAGTAAGTAGGAAAGATTCTTTCTTTTTCAAATTGGAGGATAATTGCTCTATGATGTTGTGTTAGTTTCTGCTGGACAACAACGTGAATCTGCTATAAGTATGAATTTATCTCCTCCCTCATGAGCCTCCATCCCACCGCCCACATCCTGCCTTTCTAGGTCATCACAGAACTCCAAGCTGAGCTCCCTGTGCTATACAGCAACTTCCCACTACCTCTCTATTTTATATCTGCTAGTGTAAATATGTCAGTGGTACTCTCTGAATTCATCCCACCTTCTCCTTCCCCTCACCCCATGTCCACAACTCTTCTATGTCTGCATCTCTATTTCTGCCCTGAAAATAGGTTCATCGGTACCATTTTTCTAGATTCCATATCTATGCACTAACATAAAATATTTGTTTTTCTCTTTCTGACTTACTTCACTCTGTATGATGGACTCTAGGTTCATCCACCTCACTACAAATGACTCGGAAAGATTCTTACATATAAAAACTTCTTGAGTATGGGAGATTTACATTAGGTCTGAAATAGTAAGTTTATAAAGTGATTCTTTTGCAGTTCCAGTATCCCAGAATAATTGGAAAACATGCCATAGAAGATCTATCTGGCTAAGGTTATTTCCTTTTAAAATGAATACTTGTCTCCTTAAATTCACATAACTATTCTTTGAAATCAAAAAGCTTTTCCCACTCAGATATAAAACACTTTAAAGTAATCAGATGGAGTCCAAAACCACATAAAGTATTATATAAAGTGGAAGTGGGGATTCTGTTTTGAACAGGAGGGTAGACTAGAGAGTCTCGAACAAATAGACACTCCCCCACACACAAGACATCTAATGCTGGACAAAAATTAATGAAATCTTCAAAGTATAAAAGGGTTTCCCAGGTGGCATGAGTGGTTAAAAAAACCTGCCTGCCACTGCAGGAGACATATATACATACATGGGCTTCCCTAGTGGCTCAACTAGTAATAAAAACACTTGCCAATGCAGGAGACACAAGAGACACAAGTTTGATCCCTGGATCAGGAAGATCCACTGGAGAAGGAAATGGCAATCCACTCCAGTATTCTTGCCTGGAAAATTCCATGGACATAGGAGCCTAGTGGAGTTCAGTCCATGAGGTCACAAAGAGTCAGATACAATTGAGCACACACGTGTGCATCCATGCACACACATACACACACACCCCAACCCTTGCATTGAAAAAGCTCAGTGAATACCAACCTGGACAAGTAAAAAAGAAAGCACATCTAAACCCATAATAGTCAAACTTCTAAAAACAAAAGACAATGAGAACAATCTTAAAAGCAAGCAAACAAACAAAAAGACATATTACTTTAAGAGAAATAACAATTTAAATGACAGCTAACTTCTCAACAACACCCATGCATACCAGAAGACAGCAAAATGACAACTTACAAAGATGTAAAATACGGCCAACTTGGAATTCAATAGTCAGAAAAAATATCTATTAAAATTGAAGATAAAATATAGACCTTCCCAAACAACACCTTGTCACAATTGATCCACAGTAAAATAAAGTTCTTTAGGATGAAGGAAAATTATGCCAGATGGAAACAGAAAGAAGAAAGAAGTAATAAACAAACACTGCTGCTGCTGCTGCTAAGTCACTTCAGTCGTGCCTGACTCTGTGCGACCCCATAGACGGCAGCCCACCAGGCTCCCTCATCCCTGGGATTCTCCAGGCAAGAACACTGGAGTGGGTTGCCATTTCCTTCTCCAATGCATGAAAGTGAAAAGTGAAAGTGAAGTCGTTCAGTCGTGTACGACCCTCAGCGACTCCATGGACTGCAGCCTACCAGGCTCCTCCATCCATGGGAGTTTCCAGGCAAGAGTACTGGAATGGAGTGCCATTGCCTTCTCCAAACAAACACTACAAAGAGGAAATTTAAAAGATGAGGTACTGCCTAAGGCGTCAATATAACAATATTTTAGATATTTATGAAATACACAGAAATAAAATGTATGACAAAATAACAAAAAAAGTAGGAGAGGGATTTGTAAATCATTACACATTAAAGAAGTACAAACTAAAACCATTACACAACCATCAGAATGGCTAAAATTAAAACCTGATGATACCAATGTTGACTAAGGAATTGGTATATGAAGCACCAGAAGAGCAATGTAAATTTTTCCAACCATTATTTGGCAGCGTGTATTCTATTTTACTCAGCTTTTACTCAGGGGAAAATGTGTGAAAATTCATTCAGCTCACAGTGAAGATGTGTATTTTACAGTACATAAATCATATTTCAATTATGAACATTTAGATCCCATGTATGAAAAAATGATTAGAAAGCAATAAAATTACAACAATAGAAAATTAAGCAATGAATAGGAAGGTAGAGAAAAACAAATGGCTTATAAACATGAACATATGCTCAATGTCATTCATCAAGTTAAAATTAAAATAGCAAAAAGGTACTTCAGACATTTACAGCTGGTTTCTTACACTTGTAACCAAGAGTCTTAACAGTATATTTGAAAAAGTATGCCAAGATATAATTACGTATAAGAATGCTCACTTCAGGGGCTTTGCTGGTGGTCCAGTGATTGAGAGTCTGCCTTGTAACGCAGGGGTGCAGGTTCAATCCCTGGTTGGGGAACTAAGACCTCACATGCCATGGAGCAACTAAGACCCCACACAGACAAATAAATACATCTTTTTTTTTTTTTTTAAAGAATGCTCACTTCAATGTTGCCCCCAAAAGTAAAAGAAACAACCTAAATGTTCACCAGTTTTGAACTGTTTACTTAAATAACTGTATTTTGATATAATGGAATACTACACAAACATTAAAATAATGAAGTATGTTTGAGCTTATATGGAAATATCACCAAGAAATATTAAGGAAAAGGGTAATTTTATAACAGCATGCAGAATATGATCCCAATTATATAAAATTTAGAAGTATGTGGTATAATAATAACAGGTTATTTTGAGAAATAGAAAATAAAGATTGAGAGTGGAAGGAGACAACACTTTTTATTTTATATTTCTCGGTACTGCTTGAAATTTTTTGTATGTGTTGGTTTTATTTACATTTTAAAATTAAGCAAGAAAGAAAACATATATGAATAGTAGCCCAAATGCCAGCCCCAAAACTCAAATTGCCAGAAAGCTAAGTGATGAAACTAATGTTACAGATCACTGTACATTAAGATTTCTTATGGAAATAGAGAGTCAAAGTAAAGAGCTCTTGCTGCTTAAAATGAGTAATTTTTCATGTAAGTGGCTATAACGCCAGCAAAAATTTGGTGTGGGGGATATATCGAGAATACAGAGAGAATAACCATAGAGAGAGATGCTTGGATCTGAAATGTTTTCAAATCCCTAAAGGCAAAGCATGTTTGTAAGAATTTTAAAAACACAAATGCTAACAATGAATAAAAATAAATATATTACCTATTCACATAAACTACAAGGATTATTTCTTCATGTTTTCCAAATTTTGCTGAAAGTAGTAATCACGTAATAGATAAAATAACCCTAAAATAACTTAAGTCATAAGAATTCTATTTTCACTTTCCATTTTTCATATTTGATCTCACATCAATTTCAACACTATGATTCACAGTGATGAAAAATTCACAGTCATCATAATTTACACTTTTTTTAATGAATTTAGGGACAAAAAGGTGAAATAGGACAATTAAATTGTATAGAACAACTGGTGATGCATATCTCAGCACTTATGTTTATAACATTAACATACCAACTGTGAATAAAGAGAAAGTGTTAACTGCGTGCCAAATACACAATGACAAATTTTACAAGTACAATATCTACAATATAAGTATTGCACTATAAAATTAAATATCTCCCAAATTATTTCTCAGTTCAGACATTTTGAATGGACATGTTATCTAAAATATCCTATCAAAGATCCCGACAAAATTAAATTTAATGCCATACATCTTAAGTATATTTAATTTTGAAAAACAGACATCAGCATCTTTCCACAATAAATATTGATTGATAAACTTTGTATAAAAATAATTCATTCAATATAAAAACCCATGGAAACCATTTCTTGATGTTCATACAAATGTATGCAACAATATTTCAGTTTTAATTCAGTCTTGTGTGTTTTAAGCTGCTTGCCCAACATCATAATGAGGTGTAGGAACACTTTTTTGTTTTAAACAATTGTTCAAGATGGAGTAAAACTACTGACTTACCTAGTTTCCTTTTACAAACAGTTCTTCATATTTTTGGTGACTATGTTTAATTTTTTTCTCCAATGTGCTTCTTCTCATCATAATAGAGTGGACAATTTTAATCTTGTGTTTTAAAATTTGAGAATGTTTTTCTCAATAGTAAATACTTTAAAAGAGTCTGTAACTATCAAGATGACCTTTGAAAGATGACATGTAGAGCATGTATCTTTTAAAAACTACAGGAGATAATCTGAAAAGGTCTTTTTTTTCAGCCATGTCTACGTGACATATGGTTGCAATATGTCTCAATTCATTTAGCATGTTGGCAAATCCCACATGAGCCCTGTGGACACAACTCTTACTGCCTCATCTCTATACTGTGCAACCAAAGTAACTTTGGATCTGGTATCAATTTGTGGAGGAAATTTACCTTCCCATTCAACTTTTGAGAAGTTAAAATGAATATTCCTAAGAGAATATGACCGTATGTTTGATATTTGGAAAGAGGGAGTTGATTTTATTGGAAATGAATAAGAGGAGGTAGAATAATGTCATGCTTACTGTCATAAAACATTATTCTCAGTCCAGGATTGCCCACTGGTTTGGGAATTTCATCCAAGTCTTTTTACTACTGGAGACTAGATTTAAAAATTAAAGACCTCTGTCCCTATTCCTCTTGCCACCATGTAACCTCTAAATGGGAACAGAGGGCTCCAATAGGAGGCCTGGATGTGAGAGTTGGACTGTGAAGAAAGCTGAGCGCCGAAGAATTGATGCTTTTGAACTGTGGTGTTGGAGAAGACTCTTGAGAGTCCCTTGGACTGCAAAGAGATCCAACCAGTCCATTCTGAAGGAGATCAGCCCTGGGATTTCTTTGGACGGACTGATGCTAAAGCTGAAACTCCAGTTCTTTGGCCATCTCATGCGAAGAGTTGACTCATTGGAAAAGACTGATGCTGGGAGGGATTGGGGGCAGGAGGAGAAGGGCACGACAGAGGATGAGATGGCTGGATGGCATCACCAACTCGATGGACATAAATTTGGGTGAACTCTGGGAGTTGGTGATGGACAGGGAGGCCTGGCGTGCTGCGATTCATGGGGTCACAAAGAGCTGGACACAACTGAGCGACTGAACTGAACTGAACTGAACTGAACTGAACTCATACCAATTGGGGCTTCCCAGGTGGTAATAATGGTAAAGAACCCACCTGCCAATGCAGGAGACATAAGAGACACAGGGTTGGGAAGATTCCCTGGAGAAGGAAATGGCAACCCACTCCAGTATTCTTGCCTGGATAATCGCATGGACAGAGGAACCTGGAAGGCTACAGTCCATGGGGTCACACAGAGTCGGACACGACTGAAGTGACTTAGCCCTCACTCATAGTCACTGGGCTTCCCAGGTGGCGCTAATGATAAAGAACCTGCCTGTCAATGCTGGAGACTCAGGTTTGATCCCCGGGTCAGAAAGAGCCCCTGGAGAAAGAAATGGCAACCTGCTCCAGGATTCTTGCCTAGAGAATTCCATGGACAGAGGAGCTTGGTGGACTACAGTCCATGGGGTCGCAGAGAGTCAGACATGACAGCAACGGAGCACAAGCACGATTCACACTTGTAAATATGCCTCATCTTTTTTCTCTTCTTTGTTTTCAGGGGTTTTAACCTAGGAGATCTATAATCTCATTAACCCTGACAAATGATTTATCTTCAAACAAAACTGCTTAATCTCTTAGCTCAAATTATTAATTTCTGAGTTTATTTTCCTGAAGTTCAGATTTAGAGACGGATTCACAGCTTGTGTTGAAATTTTAGGCCTTTAAATGAAATACTCAAAATTCAAGATCTATCCTAAGTTTAAAAGTCCAAACCTGTACTTCAGCTTCTCTCTCCCTTAAAAATTCTTTTTACAGAATGTTTGCAAAGAAACAGAGAATATCTAATCAAACAAATACAAAACATTAAAAATTTTCATCTGAGTGGTAATTTTCATAAAGACCTAATAAGATACAGTAATATGTAGATTGAAATGAACTTTTGAACATGAAAATTGAGCCTTGACAATAAATATGATCTAATCTATAATCTGGGCTTCCCACGTGTGCTAAAGCAACTAAAGCGACACAGCACAACCTACACTCTACATATATATAACATGTTATATAGAGCATATATAACATGCTGGGCTTCAGTCATGTCTGGCTTTTTGCAACCCCATGGACTGTAACCTGCCAGGCTCCTCTGTGCATGGAGTTCTCCAGGCAAGAATGCTGGAGAGGGTTGCCAGTTCCTTCTCCAGGGAATCTACCTGACCTGGACGGAATCCTCATCTCTTGCAACTCCTGCATTGGCAGCCAGATTCTTTCCCATATGTAAATATGATCTAATCTAAATCTATATATAACAATAGGCCAAACTGCGCCCGTTCAACACTCTCTATTAAGGAGGCTCCCTGGGAATTTCAGTTTCTAAAGTGTTTTTGTTTGGGGAACTGAAGCTGCATCAGGATGGAATCAGTGATCTCAGGTTAATGTGCTGTCACCAAGTTCCTTTAACTCAGACCTACAGCACTACAGTGGTCCTGGGGCTTCTGAATTCACTACACTGCACATACACAAGGGGCAAAACCTCAGGCTGAGAGCATTCATCAGTTTCTTTCTTGTTGTTCTGGAGAGAATGAGAGGATGTCGTGTCTCTGTAGACTTGGTTGGTATTTAATCTCTACTGACACGTACAATTGGGCAAAATGTAATTTTTAATATATGTATATTCTATGAAATTATTAAAAATAATGGTTAATTTTACCAAAATTTCCATACATGTAATAATTCGGTTTCTGAAACAGTAAACCAATTAAAAATCATTGAAAAAAATTTTCTCTCTTTATCTTTGTACCAAATTACTCATTCAGTGACTTGATACAGGCCCTCTACTTTTCTCTCGTAAGAGTCATTGGTTGAGTATGTGAGATCCTGAGATATCTCAACAGTACTTATGACATGAAACAGGTTTATTGATTACAGGTTGGCAAATAATCATAAAATGTGTGAAAAAATATCAACTGAGGTCTGAGATCTTTGTCACTCTTTAGAACCACTCATTTCATATGGCCATAACCAGAAGAGAGAAGGAGGTAGAATTTTATTTTCGGTAATAGTAAATCAGCAGAATCCTCTCTCAGTGTAAGTATGAACTAGTGATGTTTGAAAGTGAAAGTTGCTCGGTTGTGTCTGACTCTTTGTGAGCCCATGGACTACCAGTACTTCCCTGGTAGCTCAGCTGGTAAAGAATCCACTCCTGCAATGCAGGAGACCCCAGTTCAATTTCTGGGTTGGGAATATCCACTGGAAAACGGATATGCTACCCACTCCAGTATTCTGGACGGGAGAATTCCATGGACTGTATAGTTTACGGGATTGCAAACAGTCAGACACGACTGAGTGACTTTCACTTATAGTGATGCTTAACAGCCCATGGGGGTATTTTTGAGGACTGAAGTATTTATTTTGATGATACTGATAATCTGGAAATTCTTACTGCCATTGAACAACTGTTTCTGCAGGTTTCTTAGTTTATTGCTCGATATGTTTTCTTTGGGATTTCTTTTTTTCCCATACCAAGAACTGGAATAAAAAATAAATATTAAAGTCTTTAAAGGCAAAGACAACATCTGTGTAATTCTCACTTAATTTTTATCCAGTATCAACAGTTCAGTTCAGTTCAGTAGCTCAGCCATGTCTGACTCTGCAATCCCATGGACAGCACCACGCCAGGCTTCCCTGTCCATCACCAACTCCTGGAGCTTGCTCAGACACATGTCCATCAAGTCAGTGAAGCCATCCAACCATCTCTGTCATCCCCTTCTCCTCCTGCCTTCAATCTTCCCCAGCATCAGGGTCTTTTCCAGTGAGTCAGTTCTTTGCATCAGGTGGCCAAATAATTGGAGTTTCAGCTTCAACATCAGTCCTTCCAATGAATATTCAGGACTCATTTCCTTTAGTTATATTAGTTAATGAGTTCCAACTCATTAACTGGTTGGATTTCCTTGCAGTCCAAGGGACTCAAGAGTCTTCTCCAACACCACAGTTCAAAAGCATCAATTCTTTGGCACTCAGCTTTCTTTACAGTCCAACTCTCACATCCATATATGACTACTGGAAAAACCATAGCTTTGACTAGATGGAACTTTAATGGCAAAGTAATGTCTCTGCTTTTTAATATATTATCTAGGTTAGTCATAGTTTTTTTTTTTCCCCAAGAAGCAAGCATCTTTTAATGTCATGGCTGCAGTCACCATCTGCAGTGATTTTAGAGCCCAAGAAAATAAAGTTTGTCACTGTTTCCATTGTTTCCCCATCTATTTGCCATGGAGTGATGGGACCAGATGCCATGATCTTAGTTTTCTGAATACTGAGTTTTAAGCCAGCTTTTTTACTCTCTTTTTTCACTTTCATCAAGAGGCTCTTTAGTTCCTCTTCACTTTCTGCCTTACCCTTTCTGATAAGGGTGGTATCATCTGCATATCTGAGGTTATAGATATTTCTTTGGGCAATCTTGATCCCAGATTGTGATTCATTCAGCCTGGCATTTCACATGATGTACTCTGCATATAAGTTAAATTAGCAGGGTGACAATATACAGCCTTAACATACTCCTTTCTCACTTTGGAACCAGTCTTTTGTCCCATGTCCAATTCTAACTGTTGCTTCTTGACCTGCATACAGATTTATCAGGAGGCAGGTCAGGTAGTCTGGTATTCTCGTCTTTTGAAGAATTTTCCACAGTTTGTTGTGATCTACACAGTTAAAGGCTTTGGTGTAATCAATAAAACAGAAGTAGATGTTTTTCTGGAACTCTCTTGCTTTTTCAATGATCCAGCGGATGGTGGCAATTTGATCTCTGGTTCCTCTGCCTTTTCTAAGTCCAGCTTGAACATCTGGAATTTCACAGTTCACATACTGGTGAAGACTGGCTTGGAGAATTTTGAGCATTACTTTGCTAGCATGAGAGATAAGTGCAATTGTGGGATAGTTTAAACATTCTTTGGCATTGCCCTTCTTTGGGATTGGTTGAAAACTGACCTTTTCCAGTCCTGCAGCCACTGCTCAGTTTTTCAAATTTGCTGGCATATTGAGTGCAGCACTTTCACAGCATCATCTTTCAGGATTTAAAATAGTTCAACTGGAATTCCATCACCTCCACTAGCTTTGTCTGATGCTTTCCAAGGCCCACTTGATTTCGCATTCGAGGATGTCTGGCTCTAGGTGAGTGATCACACCATTGTGGTTATCTGGGTCATGATGATCTCTTTTGTATAGTTCTGTGTATTCTTGCCACCTCTTCTTAATATCTTCTGCTTCTGTTAGGTCCATACCATTTCTGTCCTTTATTGTGACCATCTTTGCAGGAAATGTTCCCTTGGTATTTCTAATTTTCTTGAAGAGACTGCTAGTCCATTCTATTGTTTCCCTCTACTTCTTTGCATTGATCACTGAGGAAGGCTTTCTTATCTCCCCTGTTCATTCAAATGGGTATATCTTTCCTTTTCTCCTTTGCCTTTTGCATCTCTTCTTTTCACAGCTATTTGTAAGGTCTTCTCAGAAATCATTTTGCCTTTTTGCATTTGTTTTTCTTTGGATGGTCTTAATCACTGCCTCCTGTACAATGTCGTGAACCTCCATCCATAGTTCTTCAGGCACTCTATCAGATCTAATCCCTTGAATCTATTTGTCACTTCCATTGTATAATCATAAAGGATTTGATTTAGGTAATACCTGAATGGTCTAGAGGCCTTCCCTACTTTCTTCAATTTAAGTCTGAATTCTACTTAAATTTTATTAGATTACAGGTCAGATCTTTTTTTTTAATGGATGACAATGTAAGGTATGGGTTAAAAGCATAATCACTAGCTTAAAAAGTTCTGGGTTTATAACTGAATTCCACTACCTATGATCTCGGGGAAAATTACTTAATCTTCTAATTTTTAAAAGGAATATAATAGTAGAACATGTTTCATACAATTATTTCAATAATTAATTTACCTAAAGTAAGGAAAGTATTGGGGCTTCCCTGTTAGCTCAGCTGGTAAAGAATCTGCTGGCAATGTGGGAGACCTGGGTTTGACCCCTGGGTTGCGAAGATCCCCTGGTGGAGGGTATGGCAACCCACTCCAGTATTCTTGCCTGGAGAATCCCCATGGACAGAAGAGCCTGGTAGGATGCATTCCATGGGAGAGAAGAGCCTGGTAGGATGCATTCCATGGGATCGCAAAGAGTCAGACACGACTGAGTGACTAAGCACAGCACAGCAGCAAGGAAAGTATTAGCATAGTGGTTCGTTTATACATAGGGAGAATGCTCAGTAAATGAGAAAAAACTAGTGTATATGCAAGAGAGAATGAGGAAGACAAGGACTCCAGAGTCACATACAGTATTATCTAACTATCTAATTGTATCAGAAAATGAGCATGTCAACATCTTTATAAAGAAGAGTTAGTGAAGTTAAAGTCACTTAGCCGTGTCCAACTCTTTGCAACCCCATGGACTATACAGTCCATGAATTCTCCAGGCCAGAACACTGGAGTGGGTAGCCTTTCCCTTCTCCAGGGGATCTTCCCAACCCAGGGGTCGAACCCAGGTCTCCCACATTGCAGGCAGATTCTTTACCAGCTGAGCCACAAGGGAAGCCTAAAAATACAGGAGTGGGTAGCCTATCCCTTCTCAGAGGATCTTTCCAACCCAGGAATTGAACTGGGGTCTCCTGCATTGCAGGCAGATTCTTTACCAACCAACCTACCAGAGAAGCCAAGAAAAGTTAAGGCAGACAGTATATTTTCACAAATACGTGTTGCTACCAAAATACTTGTGGGTATCATCATTCTAATAGGTAGTTTCATTCTATGGTACAGATCTTAGATTTAATATATAAAGACTGATTTCTTATGTATCTTCACAAGTATATCCCCTTGCTGTTGCTAAGTCACTTCAGTCGTGTCCGACTCTGTGTGACCTCATAGATGGCAGCCCACCAGGCTCCCCCGTCCCTGGGATTCTCCAAGCAAGAACACTGGAGTAGGCTGCCATTTCCTTCTCCAATGCATGAAAGCAAAAAGTGAAAGGGAAGTGGCTCAGTCGTGTTTGACTCTTCACGACCCCATGGACTGCAGCCTACCAGGCTCTTCCGTCCATGGGATTTTCCAGGCAAGAGTACTGGAGTGGGGTGTCATCGCCTTTTCCGAGTATATCCCCTAGCCCAGGGCAATATCCTCTATTTATCTACACATTTAGCTGAGTGTGGATCACAGAGTAAGCGCTCAAGGTAAGTCTGTTAAATAAAAACACTTTCAAATCACACAGTCTAACATCACAAAATACACATACATCACGTACATTTAAAATGCACAAGGATGCCTATTGGATATGATTGTATGTGTGTGTGTGTGTGTGTGTAAATGAGCGCACAGTAAAGACAACTGAAGGCAAAATAACCACACCCTTGAAAATAGTTACATTTTCACAAGTGTTAATGTGAAGTCTTTCAGATGTGAATGTAATTCAGATGATTAGCTCCTTCTATATAGGTTCTATGTCCCCAAATATACTACTGTTGAGTTTATGGCTAGCTAGACAAAAGTCTCTGGAGACTGTCCCACTGTAGCTGATTAGCAAAATCATTAGAAGAGTCAGTCTACATTGTTAGGCTCTTGAAGGCTTTCTCACAACCTTTGTCTGTATTATTTGAGTGAGTATGGCAACCATTAGTTCTGGAACAATCATTTTCAAATTTGACTCTGTTTTCTTTTCTACTCTCCTAACCAATGATGAAATATATTAACCTTCATATGACTCATTTACATCATAAATCTTAGATATTTCCAGAATGAAATTAAACAGTTAGGTCACACATCTTGTTTTCCATTATTTTCTGAGTCTGAGTGGAACAAGTCTGAAATTGAGGCATGTAAGATACAAAAGTCTTCTGACCAGAAGTTCCTAAGTTGAAGTTATTTTCTACAAGGTGTGAGCAACTGTCCTGGAGGATTCTGATGTCAGTGAATAAACAGTGGGCTGGGAATGGGGACAACACTCTTGACTCATTGGTCAAAAACACATCACTCTCTCTCTTTTTGATTGAAGTGACTCCTAAATAATAGACAGGCCTTTCATTATTATTTTCCTCAGGGAAATTTCCCTCAAGTTTCAAAAGTTCATCCAGGCCTTCTGAGAACGGAAGGTGTGGTGAAATTATATTGGGATGTTGATCTGACAATATAAAAAATGCCTGGGTTTCTATTTCCCATGATCTCTTAGAGGAAGAATCCTTTGGTGGAGAATTGTTGCTCAAAAAGCATTTGCTGACTGAGCTATTTATAAGTCCTTGCTCCTCCTCAGTTTCACCTGATTTAGAGTTGCTGAGCAGGGTGGCATATTTAACAGAGGGCTGTCTCCTGCTCTCATCCTCACAGGTTATGTCTGTGCTCTCAGCCTCAGAGAATTGAGCACTGCTGCATTGGTCACTAATACAAATAGAACCCTTTTCAAGATCTGGAGTCGTCAAAAGTAGAGCATCTGTAGTTGCTGGCACCATCTCATCTTTATTTTTCCATGATGTATCAACACTGATATCTTCTGAAATGGTTTCAGGCTCCAAAAGAAGAGGACCAAAGGTCGTTGATTCTGTATGCTTGATAAAAAGATGCTCAAATGTTTCTGGCTAAAAGAAAAGACATATTTTAATCCTCAATTGTATTGATTTCTGTTTTGTTTTGTTTTGCTTCACTATGATATCATGGAAGAAATGGAAGTGTGAAAGTTAGTATGAAAGGACATAAATCAACCATAAACTAATTGATTTTGGACTGAAATAAATAGATCAAAAATCGTAAGGGACAGGTAGTATAAGATACTGTTTAAAAGAGGAATGAGAAAGACTTAAATTTGAGCCCTTCTGTTTCTATGATCATGGACAAGTACATTAACCTCTCTGCCTTTCAGTTTCCTCATGTGTAAAATTGTGTTCAATATATACCTTGTAGCTTTGTACAAGGAATATATTAGATAGTACCTGAAAGTGCATAGCTCTCAATGGCTTCCCAGGTCGTGCTTGTGGTAAAGAATATGCCTGCCAATGCAGGAGACACAATAGACGTGGGTTCGATTCCTGGGTCAGGAAGATCCCCTGGAGAAGGGGATCCAGTATTCTTGCCTGGAAAATCCCATGGACATAGGAGCCTGACGGGCTATAGTCCATGAGGTTTCAAAGAGTCAGATGTGACTGAGAACACTGAAATTAGAAAGTGTTATCTCTAGAAGAATTTCTAATGTTGTATAGCAAATTACACTTCCACAAACTGAAATCTCTTACATCAAGTTTAAAAGGTAAATTGATACAAAATCGAATGAGCAGGCCTTCCTTGGTGGTGCAGTGGTAAAGAATCCACGTGACAATTCAGGAGACACAGGTTCCATCCCTGATGCTGACAGATCCCACGCGCCATGGAGCAGCTAAGCCCGTGGGCCGCAACTATTGAGCCTGCACTCTAGAGCCCGGGAGCCACAACTCCTGCAGCTACTGAAGCCCGCTCACCCTAGAGCCCGTGCTCTGCAATAAGAGAAGCCACCGCAACGAGAAACCCTGGCTCCACAACTAGAGAAAAGCCCGCATGACAGTGAAGACACAGCATAGACAGAAATGAATAAATAAATGTTTTCAAAAATCAAAGGAGCAATACAACTTGGCTACAGATAGCTAAAATAACTACTCCATGACCTAATATATGATATGAAAGTAAACTATATGTGATCTTATCTACCTTACATCATACTAAAAATCTATTTATGACTATCAGAAAATAAGAACTAAGAATATCTATTTGTTGAAAACAATTAAGGTGAAAGAGATGATCACAGCCTTTTAAATAACCATTCCTTATAAATAACTTCACATAAAAATATAAACTATAGGACATGTGGAATGAAGACAAAGATGCAAAACAAATGTACATCATAGTTTTATAAGAACAGTGGTTACATTACAACAACAAACCCTGCTAAGCAGCTACAAGCAAGCATCTATGTGCAAAAAAGCTCAACTCATACAATGTAAACATATTGAAAAAATAAATGCAAAATAAACAAAACTGTAGACACAGCAGATTGAAAAATTAACACAACTAAATGAAGTACTATAGAAAATGTGTTCAATTTTATGCTATACATATAATTAAAATTTTGAACTTTATAATTCTTAAACTAATAGAAGGAATTCAGATATATTGCTTGAAATAATGATATAATCAACATTCATAATGGCAAATATATTCCATATAAAAAGACAATTCATTTAACATAATGTTGGACTCAATGAAATATATGGGTGATAATAACCATAAAGGAATAAATATACCAAATACAATGGAATAGATTTATACAGAGATTAAAATACTATATAATAACAAATACTGTATTAACACAAAGTTTTCTATTATTCTATGAACATAATGTGTAAAGAGAAAACTATTCCTCTTCCTGTTTTCTTTCTGAGAGAAATATATAATTAAATTTATATAATTTCCTTCAAAAATTTTTTGCTCATTTTATTTTTTCTTAAGGTTACTACTATATATGTATTGATTTTCTTAAAATTTAAATGAACCAAGAAATTAAGATCTACAAATAAAGGAACTACATACTATTAACATTGAAAACAAAAATAAGAATAGCACATAACATGCAAACTCACAGATGTTCTTCAAATGACATGTTTGACATATTTCATGCCCTCTAAAACTTCATAATCGGTAATTAATCTGTTATACCAAATAATTTACTTCTTCAAATGCATTTGATGAAAGAGTTCACTAATAATGGAAGACAACAACAACAAACACATATTCATATATTATTAAAGTATATTTTATCAATGGGTCACAAACATTTATTAAGAGTATGTTTAAAAAATCATTTCAATTACCATATGCATCTAATATTTCAAGATTTTAGAACAGTCTGAGAGCATATTAAATATGTACTCAGTTAGAAGGAATTAATATCCTTTCATATTTTCACACTTCAATTACATTCCAATGACATCTCTTAAAAGTCAATGAAGTGGGGAAAGGACACTTTCTTCTTGATTTTTAGGGTTTTTTTTTTTAACATTCAAATCAAACTGTAAATGAAACCTAAAAGTAAGTGATGCATATGTATCCTAAATTTAAATATTATTTGGGTTAGTCAAGCAGAGGCTTTGGTTTATTTTGAATGTGAGCAGCATAGCACACAAGGTAATTCATAGCATTAATGGTGGTCTTTTTTTCAGGGAGGAAAGTCCTGGGTTTGCTTTGAGCTATTACTAAAAGCTCTAGAGTCTCCCTTTTTGCATCACCGCCCACTTCCCTGCCTGCTAGAAGCTTTTGGTGGTTCAGTGTAAATAAATTAAATTTATTCAAGAATTTCACAAAGATGCTGAATTGGAAGCTGATGTGTTTTCTTATCTGGTCAGTCTGACCTGGATATGTCAGGTCAACCCAAAATGAACTGTAACTTCTACTGGCCTTGACCAGAACAAACTGTCTTTGAACTGAAATGGAAGTTAGCATTTAGGCCATTTTCAAGGCTAAAATGAAAATTCCCATATGGATCAGAGTTAAATATATATAAGATCTCCAAGACATTATAAAGAATACCGAAATGGTTCAATTTATAGGCTGAAGTGTCTATAAAAGGATATAAAATGGAAATTTTTGGACATAAAATGTAAACTAAAAACTTTTGCTACATTTTATATTTAGAGTCATTGTATTTGCAGTTACAGCATTATCTACTATAAATTTGATGGTAACTAATAGATATGTGCTGAGAGCAACAGTCATATTTTTTAATGTTTTATGACCAGACAAAGGACAAATCAAAAGCCAGATATCATAAATACTACTTTTGAGATGACCTGAGAAGTAATCATACATCCAAACTGAACTGGACTGAGATCAATGTCTTGAATTCCAAATTTACCCATCTATTTTAAGTTCTAAATCAACATAATTCACCATATTTTAGTTCTCAATAGTTTCACCAATCTTTTTTTAGATTGTCTCCCCTTCTTCAAAATGTAAAAATCTTCTAATACTCTATAGAATGTTGGGAAGCTGGCAGATTGGGTTCATCGGTAGTGATCGTGATTAGACTTCAAAGAATGTCCGTTCTCTGTTCAGATAAAATAAAACAAAATAAGGAAGCAAAATAAAAAAACACTCAGAAAGCAAAAGATAAAAGAAATCAAAGAGATGTTCTGTCAGGGATGGGTTGTGGATCATAAATTCTTGTGTTAAACTACAGTAATGTATGTTTTTAAGAAAAGATAACATTTTGAACTAAGGTGGTCTCTATCATTTTCTTAATGCAGGCCTTAATATCACACTCTAAGGATAGCCTTAGCGATCCCAGAAAAGAAAATCTATAGAGGAATAATAGAATAAGTAAAAGCAAAGAAGAACAAAGAGCTGAGAAAATTAAAAGCAAGTGGAGGAAAAACAGCAAATATTAGAGAATTTGGAACAAGAAAGAGTAAAGTAGTAGATCTCTGAAAATAATTTTTTTCAATTAAAATAGAGAAGACTTGAAATAGTAAAGAAGAATAAAATTATCATGTTTTTTTTAATCTAGAAAAAAGTTCAAAGAAATCATCTGGTCCACATTTCTCCCTTTATTATAGACAAAGCGATCAAGGCTTAAAGTTGTACAGCTAACCAAAGTAGAGTGAGGACTCTGAATGTTTTTCTAACCAAACAATGTCTATAATACAGTGGAAGATGAAAGATATTTTAAACACAAATAGGGAGGAGAACATGTTCTTTCTTTTGCTTTTTCTATTTGCTGTGATAGATTTGAGCTGATTAATTTACCGTCTCTTCTGGTTCATTATGACCCAAGGGCACATATATAGATATTAAGAAGGACAAGAAAATAGAGAAAATGGAAATCATATTTTGGGGGACTACATTAGCTCTTTCACACTTCTGCAAGGCTGTTCTAGTAATTTCAGGGACAATCTGCCTCAGGTCCATGAGAACGGTATTAGGAGTTTATGGGTTGCTGCTGCTGCTGCTGCTAAGTCGCTTCAGTAGTGTCTGACTCTGTGCGACCCCATAGACAGCAGCCCACCAGGCTCCCCCATCCTTGGGATTCTCCAGGCAAGAATACTGGAGAGGGTTGCGATTTCCTTCTCCAATGCATGAAAGTGAAAAGTGAAAGTTGAAGTCGCTCAGTCGTGTCCGACTCTTAGCAACCCCATGGACTGCAGCCTACCAGGCTCCTCCGTCCACGGGATTTTCCAGGCAAGAGTACTGGAGTAGGGTGCCATTGCCTTCTCCATTATGGGTTGCTAAGCTTTTTCTTTTGAGAACTAGAACAGGTGGTGTAATCTCGGATAGTCTTTGACTCAAAAGAAAAAAAATCCATTTGGTTTTAGTTTAAACACTCCAAAGTATTTAGGTTGTTAAGTGGGAGTACACTTCGTGGAAATAGACATAAATGTAGACAACAAAGGAGCAGGGTTAGATCACACGCAGACACCTCAAATGTAGATGGTTTGGATTTAGAGGAAGAAACTAACAGATTAGACAAAATGCTAAACAAAGAGGTTAAAAAAAGTTTTGAATTAGAAGCAAAACAAGGCTATTGACTTACTGCAATATGTTTTCCTACAACAAGAATTTCAACCTTTGTTTAAAATTTTTATTTTTAAACTATTTCAGAACTTTTAAAAAGATTTTGATTTGTTTCATTTATTTTATTGAAGTATAATTGATTGCAATGCTGTTAAAGATTCTGGTTTTTAAAGTATTGTGAGAAATGGTGTAGGAAAGTATTGTGGTTCAAGATGGCAGTTTGAGCATGCATGTTTCTTTCTTATCTCTATAGAGGCTCTGTTAGAATGAAAGTGCATGAATAAATCAAATGAGATAATCTGAGAAGGTTAAGAGGGAATGAGATCTCAAATTTCTAATAGATGGAAAACAAGTGGAGGAGTGTAGTAGACCAAAGGAGATGAGCTGCAGACTGAAATACCTCCAGGGTGGGCTATAGCTGAAGAGAAAGGCAGTTTGCCCTGTTGCATATACTGGAGATGGGGGGGAAAGTGAAAAGTGAAAGTGAAAATCACTCAGTCGTGTCTGACTCTTTGCAACCTGGGGGACTTTACAGTCCATGGAATTCTCCAGGCCAGAATACTGTAGTGGCTAGCCTTTCCCTTCTCCAGGGAATCTTCCCAACCCAGGGATTGAACCCAGGTCTCCCACATTGCAAGCGGATTCTTTACCAGCTGAGCCACCAGGGAAGCCCTAGATGAAGAGAAAGACAGTTTGCCCTGTTGCATATAGTGGAGATCATATATCAATAACCTCAGATATGCAGATGACACCACCATTACAGCAGAAAGCAAAGAAGAACTAACAAGCCTCTTGATGAAAGTGAAAGAGGAGAGTGAAAAAGTTGGCTTAAAACACAACATTCAAAAAACCAAAGATCATGGCATCCAGTCCCATCACTTCATGGCAAATAGATGGGGAAACCATGGAAACAGTGACAGACTTCATTTTCTTGGGTTCCAAAATCACTGCAGATGGTGACTGCAGCCATGAAATTAAAAGACACTTGCTCCTTGGAAGAAAAGCTATGCCCAACCTAGATAGCATATTAAAAAGCAAAGACGTTACTTTGCCAACAAAGGTCCATCTAGTCAAAGCTATGGTTTTTCCAGTAGTCATGTACGGATGTGAGAGTTGTACCATAAAGAAAGCTGAGCGCTGAAGAACTGATGCTTTTGAACTGTGGTGTTGGATAAGACTCTTGAGAGTCCCTTGGACTGCAAGGAGATCCAACCAGTCAATCCTAAAGGAAATGAGTCCTGAATATTCATTGGAAGAACTGATGTTGAAGCTGAAGCTCCAATACTTTGGCCACCTGATGCAAAGAACTGACTCATTGGAAAAGATCCTGATGTTGGGAAGGATTAAAGGCAGGAGGAGAAGGGGGTGACAGAGGATGAGATGGCTGGATGGCATCACTGTCTCGATGGACATGAGTTTGTGCAAGCTCAGGGAGTTGGTGACGGACAGGGAAGCCTGGAGTGCTGCAGTCCATGGGGTCACAAAGAGTTGGACACAACTGAGTGAACCAACTGAACTGATATAGTGGAGATGGGGGGAGGAGTGAAGAAAAGGCAGGTAAAAACACAGGAAGAAATGAGACCTTTGTCTGAAAATAGAAAATTCTTTATATGGAATGGGGCTCTTCTACTCCCTCTACTACACATGGAAAAGGCTTCATACTCCCCACACTCAAATTGAAGATTTGTTCTTAAAAGTAATTGGAAAATTATCTGGGGAGGAATCTAGCAGCTGAGGAGTATTGGTGTCTATGAACCTGTCTTTCCTCATCTAGCAGAGCTCTTTCTAACCCATTCAGGGAAGCAATCCCTTTCTTAAATATGAAAGAAAAACAAAGGATTACCACATATGTGTGGAAAGTGTGAGATTTTTTAAAAAGCCAAGATAAACAGGAGGCGAATATGATCCTAGCAGAAACAGAGTTCAAGGAATAAAAGAAAAGAGAATTTTTAAAACAAAGAATGATCCTCTGAATTGGTATTTTTAGTAAGAAAATATTGCATGCATAAAGTCAGAACAGGATACACTGAAAATTAATAGTTGGAAATTTACAACTATAAAGAGCAAATGTTCAATAGAAGCACTGAAGGAACAGGGTATGGCAAGGTCTCAAATATAAATTAAAAAAAAGACAAAGAAACAGAACATATTAGAGAAGAGATAAGAAGTATATATCTATGCAGAGGGTCCAACATCCATGTAATATATATTCTAGAATGAGATCCAAAGAAATAAGAGGAGAGGAAGTTATCAAAGAAATAATATAATTTCTTAGAATTGACAGGGGATTGGAATCAAAAGTGTTTTCAAACAAGAACAAAGTTAAATGAAAAAGAATCTTCCTAAATAGGTTTAGACCTATCACTAAAATTTTAGAACATCAATTACAGGGATAATATATTAAAAGCAAGAAAACTGCATGATACCAGTGAGGAGTAAAAATCAGAGTGGCACTAGACTTCTCAGAAGTGATACCAGATGCTACAGGATAAGGCAGGAATTGTCTCAAAGTTTTATTGGAAAGGCTTGTCAACCTAGAACTTGCTATTCCACCAAAATATCAATAAAGGAAGGCACAATAAAAAGAATTTCAGGCTTGGAGAGACTTCAACTTACACAATATTTCCTGGCAGGTTATGTAAGGAAGTAGTTAATCAAAAAAGAGGAAGAAAAGAGTCTAGAGAACAGTTTTCCACTAGAAACCAGCTTTCCCTTCTCCAAGGGATCTTCCTGACACCAGAATCAAACCAGGGTCTCCTGCATTGCATCCCCCGACTAGAAACCAATTAAGGGAAAATTCAGAGGGATGGCTTGTAGTAATGTTAGAAAAGGCCTAATCCAGATCACAGTAGGAGGATAGAGGATTTCCTGGACAGAGTGCCTGGGGAACAGGTCTCCAGTGAAGATGCACATACAATGACAGCACACAGAAGGTTAAAAAAAAATTAAGAAGCAATTAGAAGCTCTAGAAAAAGCAAAACAAACACAAAACAAAGCATAAAAATTAAAAATGAGGCCAACTAAAATTTCACAAAATTCAGATCAACAGGGTGGAGTGTTTCTAAAATATTTTTTTTTAACTATTTTGTGTCATTGGAACCACAAAGTGTGGTAATATAATCTCATTATATTACTTGGTTCTGCAAGGAACAATATTTATAAACTCATAACAATGAAAATACAGTTTATTGGGTTTTCATTTTTTAAAATTAACTCCAGACAAATTATCGCACAGAACATGCTATCGACCCTGACTTAAGTGAAAATGTAAAGTTACAGTTGACAAAGATTGGAAAGTGGAGAGAGACATGGAGGGAAAGGTAAGAATACTAATGTCTTTATTTTATTTTAATAAAGGGAGGAGGTTCTAAGAAACAGTCTCTATTTCATGGAACAACAAATGGAGTTTTAGAAGACTATCCTGAGATTATAGACTGATTACTGAAGGAACTGAAAAAAAAAAGTGACTAACAATATGATATGGAAATAGCATGGGGAAAGAAGGGGAAAAAAGTATGTGCAGAATTAAGTCCTCATTACAGCCAGAAATCACTAAATATTTACATCTCATAATGACATAAGTATCTTATTTTTAGAAATACAAAGGTGACCGGCCAGAAAAATTAAGAGCAAATGGCTGCACCATTTTAACGTTCATGTTGGCAGTACAGGAAAGTTCCAGTTTCTCCACATTCTCACCAACACTTACTACCTGTTGTTTTTATTATACCATCCTAGCTAGCACAGAGTGCTAGCTTGTGCTTTTGGTTTACATTTCCCTAATCTCTTCCTAATCACATTGAACATATATTCATTTTTCCTTATTGGCTATTTGTACATCTTCTTTGCAGAAATGTCTATTCGGATTCTTTGCCAATTTTTTTGTGTTAAGATATACATAAAATTTATTATTTCAACTATTTTTAAGTGCACAATTTAGTGGCATTAAGTATATTTAGCAATCCATTGTTAACATGGACTTGATGGGAAGGGTATCAATGTGAGTACAATGAACCTGAGTTTAACCAAGGTTTTCACATCTACAGGCTGTCTGATCAAGACAAGCTGCTGAACCAATCTGTGCCTCAGTTTTGTAATCAGAAAATATAAAGCTATTAGGTCTATGACCAAATCAAATAAAATAATATGAATATGAAAGTTTGGAGCAGATAGTAAATTGTCTTGTCCTCTTTAGAAATATAATGTGAATTATACTGTATTATTTGTCCCCAAAAAAGTACTTTTAGTTAGGAGATTAAAGTAGAAGGTGAGATTTTAAGAAGTTATTGAATTTTAGAAGATTCGATTTTTATCATCAGTAAAACCTTTGAAATTTTTTACATTCTTCTTTACTCTTCAAATATTCCTGATACATTCCAAAAACTGCTTTATTCCTAACTGAGTACCTGTTAAGCCAGGTAATAAACTGAGTACCTTGAGGGCTCGTTATGCTTAAAGAATATCTTATAAGATTTTAAAGTCTAATATTTGCAAAAGTAAAAAAAAATCAGTCTTACAGATAATGTCATTCACCCACCCTACTTAGAAATTCTTCACTCTTCCTCAGTTTACCAGAACCTGGGGACATGTGGTGATATTTCTGTCTACTGCACATGTCTGCCAGGCGATCTGCTCTGGCATGATGCTCCTCCTCAGGGAGCTACATGACACAGCGGGGTAGCCTGTAGGCTAGAGTCACTGACTCAGTCTACATTCTTTTGTGTCCAGCATTTTCTGGAAAATGGAAAAACTTGATGCAGGGTCAAACTACATTTTGCTGAGGTGGGCCTGACCATTTCCCTGCCCTGGAAAATACTTAGAAGCCATTATTCCTGGTGGTTCATAGAGATTTCAGAGCTTACCATTTTGAAGACTGAGTGTTTCAGCTTCTCTGAGACAGTAGGATTGTTATTTCCAGAATGTATATATACTGACATGGTGAAGTATTTACATTTTTAGTTAGATAAGTACTTCGATTTTTTTTTTTACAAAATTCCTCTCATATTCAAAGAAGAAAAAAACCTCAATATTTAAGAAAATAGTCTCCTTTTTACTCTTTTGTCTTTTAACCTCCCTATTTTCAGTTTGTGAATGTGCTAAGGTCCTTCCTACCACAGGGCTTTGTTTTCACAGGTGGACTTGCCTGGGCTCTCACCCTCCACCACAAATCCTGCTTGATCACCGTTCATCTCCCAGATCTTAGCTCAACTGTCACGTTCTTACCTTCACTCACTCACCACCCCTGATCCCACATAATACACTCAGCACACTGGGTCCCTTTATTTCACAACACGTTTATCATTATTAGTGTTTGTAATAGTATCATAATATGTATTGTATATAACACATATAGTTATTTCAGTTATAAACTGATTAATCTTATCTTTCCCATAGACCGTACACTCCAAGAGTTTTTATTTTCCCACCATTTTAACCCCAAGGCCTAGATGAGTGACTGGCATTAGGATAACTATTCAATAAATATCCCTTGAATAAATGCATGGGATGAATTAATGATTGAACTATAAATGAATAAACAGTTTTAGAGAGAGAAAAGAAGACAAGCTCATTCTATACTGCTTTTAGCCAGTCATTCCTGTGACCTCCCTGTCACTGCCTAGATGGTAAGAACGATATCTTAAAAATTGTTTTCCTAGCCTGCAATGAAGGAGATGCAGGTTTTATCCCTGGGTTGAGAAGATCTGCCGGAGGAGGACATGGCAACCCACTCTAGTATTCTTGTCTGGAGAATTATGTGGACAGAGGAGCCTGGTAGGCTACAGTCCATGGGGTTGCAAAGAGTTGGACACGACTGAAGTGACTGAGCTCACACATGCTGTCAAATAATGTAGCTACTAGTCACATTTGGATACTGAATATTGAAATGTGACTAGTCCAAATTGAAATGTGCAGGAAGTCTAAAATACATAAAGGATTTTTGAGGCTTAGTTTGAAAAAAAAAAGAATGTGTACTATCTGATTAATAATTTTAAATTTGATTGTATTTGAAATGATACTATTTTGGACATTGGATTAAATAAAATAGATCATTAAAATAAAAAAAAAATTGTTTTCCCAGAGCCTAGCAACATCCTAGACTTACACGTAAATACTCATTCTCATTATGTGCTTGTTGAACAAAGGAATGAATGAATGACAAATAAATATACATGGCTGAAATGTCACTATCACTTCAATAACTGTCACTGTAAGAATTCATAATGGAAGAGAAAGGAGAGGAATAAATATTTTACTAATTGAAAAAATCATCAGGTCTGTTTTCATGAAAGGAGATTCTGTGGCTTATAGTAAGGGCATAGCTGAGAAGTGTATGGGTGTGGGGCTGGTTAGATTCAGGCAAAGTGAAGTTTCTGTAAAGATAATGTATCCATGTAAGTATGTGAAACTACAGTGCTACCATGTCTGAAGATAAAACACTGTCTATTCTGCTAAAAGATTATAATTTAGTTGCTTGCATTGTTTTGCCCACAATATTACTTATTTTGCTCACTCACTTGTTCATTGGTAAACTGTAGAGCAGTGATTTTGTTATTGCAAATCATATTCATTAGTATGTGAATGAAGTTAGAGGGTTGTAACCAATATTTTTTAAATGAAATAAAATTTTGAAGATAGAGGACACTGCAAATGCATATTATTTATATCTATACATTTACTAGGTTGCAAGGTAAAGCATATTTCTCACCAAGGGTCATGGTCAAAAAAAGGAAAGCCAGAGAGAACAATTACTAATAGAATAGGCTTAAAAATTAGACAAATTAGTAAACTAAGTCAGACTCTAAAACAAGTTACCTAACCAGTATAAGCTTTAGGTTTTTTCCTTCTATAAATGGAGATGCTAATACTTATTACGTGGGGTAACTGAAAGAATAATAATGTAAAACATGTAAATATGCAATATAATGATAATTTATTGAGACACTACTATTTGGAAGTACCATCTTCTTTACTCCCTGAAACAACTCAATGAGGTAAGTTCTATTAAACCTCACTTTACAGGAGAGGAAACTAAGCTACCAAGAACTGAAATAAAAATCTTAATGAATGTAAGGATATGTATCTCAATGATCTGCACATAAATAAATGGACATATTATATCAGCATTTTGTTAATTCTTTTGTGAATCTTGACTTTAGTATTTTGCGTTTAGCAGGAGGAGCTCAATAATATATGTGGTCTTTAAATACAGCCCTAGAACTCAGAACACTCTTCACAATAAATAATGAAATGCTCTGGAAACTTAGAGGGGGCAGAATTTCTTCTGAACTACATTGTTCACAGAAGGTTTGGGGAAAGAAGAGCTTAAAGCAAACTCTTCACTGACATAGAGGGGTCTGTAGAGGTGAGAGAAATAGTGTCAGCATGACTAAGGCCCATGGACAGGAAAAATGGAATATATAAGTTGATAACAGATTGTAGACAGAAGTCATTGAGAACCAGCTTAAAAGGACTATACTTGATCTTGTAGCTAAATAGAAACCACTGAAGACGTGTTACCGTGAAATACGATGACACAATTATTGAGACTGAATAACCCCATATGATTATTGTTCAAAACATCGTTTAGATATTTTGCCATGAAAACTGAATTCTATTTTCCCAGTTTTATAGGTAGAAAGCCAACCCTGCTTCAAGGAAAACTTGGGAAATTAATGATATATTTGTTAAATTCTAGAGTTTTCTGAGAAAATCTATTATAGACATAAGTGCAAATTATTAAAGTTGACTAATTGTTTCATAAGTAGCTTGAAAGGAGCTATCTTCATAAATGTAAGCTTTACTATGATAATTGCATTTTCAGATTGTGGCGTTTTAGGAAAGGATTATGTACTTTTTAATTGATTTAAGTAATTATGAAGATAATTACAAGGGTTAAAAATATTGATTCCAGCCTTTTCCAAAGAACAATCAATTTATACCCAAAAAGTATATATAAATATTTGTTCTTCATCAGATTTGACCCTAACATTCTAATATTTGTTTTATGATATACTATGACACAGAAGAAAGGTATGTATATTGTTAATTCAGATGATAAACTTTCTATTGAATTTTGTTTTGTCCTGGTTTCAAATCCCTGCATCTTCCTATCCATGAAAATAAGTAACAAATTAGACAGATTCATATTAAGATGAATTGAATAAAATAAAATTTAAACCTTATCCTTAAAAAAAAAGTTTTGAACCTCAAAAATGTTTGAAGTTCTAAAAGGTATACAGCATCTAAAATGAAATATTATATACTTGGGGTTTAAAAAAATTGAAAAAAGGACCTTCTGAAAATTAAGTCCTTGTGCCCAGGAACAGTTCTTGGGGTTTGGAACATCTTCCCAAAACAACTTTTTCATTCTACAAAGGATAAACAAGGCATTAGAATTAGAGAACATTCACATTGAAAATATTAACAGTTTATAAGCGACCAACTAGAAACTAAGTCTACCAGACTGGTTATGCCACAGTAGGATCAAATTTCCTTTCATATGCCATCACAGGAAGATTTCTACCAACTTTATGTCTAGACCAAAGTTAATGATCACTATAATAATAATTAAAAAAATAGCTAACATTTATTGAAAACTGTATGCCTAGCCCTGTGCTAAATACTTTGCACAGGCCCCATCAGCTCACTTGATTGGAAGATGAATTCAGATTCTAAAATCCCTTTTCCCTCTTCACTGCTAGAAGACAAAACTTTCTGTAGAGATTTGCCACATGTGAAATAACCTCAGTGTTCTGGACCTCTCAGCACAGAGTGATGGCGCACATAAAGAACCATTCAAGCAGTTCAAATGAGACAGAAGGGAGCCACACAGTGCTAAAATTTAAAAAGCGTAATGTTTACTAACCATAAGTGAATTTACTGTTCCAAATAAATTTTCACAACTAAAAGTCCTCAACCTAGATTTACAATTCTGAAAGCCATTCCTGTCACCTCTATGAATATACTGCCTAGGCTTTTCTGTTATAAGCTTGTTATTTCATGAATGTATATAGTTTTATTAAAAATCTAATTTCTTCCCTGAGGCTTATGTGTGCTAGCAAAATGCAGTGTGGATTCCTGAAATAAGGAATCCTTTTTCTTCTTATGCCATCTTATTATATACTGAATACATATAAAATATTTAGCATATTTTAGTGTTTCTGATTTGGGTTTAAAATGGTTTAAATATGCTTGAGATTTTTAACACCACATACAATACCTTTGATGTGACACTGACAATATTCCAAGCAATAAGATTGAGGAGGAAATTATTATTGGCACAATTACATATAGATCTGCATCATGCTGGTGTTTTTCATCATCTGAAAAAGAAAAAAAATCACACAACTCAAAATCTTGAGGAAGTAAGTAATTTCTGTATCAAAAATCATAACATACCCTTTTCTGATTTCATCGTAAATCTGAATGACCTTTAAAGATACCAAAATCAGAAAGACATAAGCATAGCTTTGATCATAAAATAATTACTATTTTGTTCAGAGTTATGCTTCTTGTAATGTAGCAAACCATTTTCTCAAAAGTATTTATTTGCCAGCTCTCTCCATCTGATCACTTTTCAATTATATGAATCAAAGTGTCAGTTAAAGTTGTTATGATGGCTCTCTGCATCAGTCATCTGCTTCTGGAGAAGGCATTCTACAAGACCAATCAACTTCTATCTTGTTCACTTCAGACACATTGACTTCTTTGTTGCTTCTTGAACCACCAAGCATGCTCACTCTTCAGGGTCTTTGCACTTGCTGTCCCCTTGCTCAAATGTTCTTCCCCTTTGTCCTTGCAGGACTTACCACCTTCTTAGAGAAAAAGACCATCATTTTTGGCCACCATTACTGCTCAGACAGTAAAGAATATGCCTGCAGTGTGGGTAGACCTGGATTCAATTCCTGAATTGGGAAGATCCCTTGGAGAAGGAAACAAACGGCAACCTACTCCAGTATTCTTGCCTGGAAAATTCCATGGACAGAGGAGCCTGGTGGGCTAAAGTCCATTGGGTCACAAAGAGTAGGACATGATTGAGCGACTAACACACACACTAAAGCACCACATTTTAACTCTATCCCTTCATTTTACTTTTATTTTAATTTCATATACTTATTTCTATATGAGACTATATTATTTGTTTATTGTCTGTCATTTGAGTACTGGAGTTTAAGCTCCATTTAGGGCACAGACTGATGTTCAATATTCAATCCCCAATGCTTAGAACAGTGTTCAATATATATTTGTTGAACAGTACATGAATGAAGTTATATATAATTATTTTACTTCTAAAACCAAGTAAAATATTTCTCTCTTGAAACTTCATTATTGGGTTGCTTAGATTTTAAAACAACTTGAAAAATAATAGTAAAATAAAAATCTTCCCGCTCCAAGTACAGTAAGATGAGTTAGAAATATGACACCCAGTGAACTTTCTTCTATACCTGTCTCTCCAGTTTTATTTTCAGAAAAATTTTCCTTAGAAGATGATGAAAATTTAAAGACTCCATAAGTATGTCAAAGCTTATTGTTTGGGGTAGGTGTGTTTATATTAATTGTGCAGCAAATTAATATTTTTTCAATTAACCTTTATGATGATATACTTTGTGGCATAGCTGGGTATTTCCATTTTTGTTTCCATCAACTTTCTGATGTGAAGAGCAGACTCATTAGAAGAGACTCTGACGCTGGGAAAGATTGACAGCAAGAGGAGAAGTGGGTAACAGGATGATATGGTTGGATGGCATCACTGACTCAATGGACATGAGTTTGAGCAAACTTTGGGAGATAGTGAAGGACAGGGAAGCCTGGCGTGATGCAGTCCATGGGGTTACAAAGAGTTGGAGACAACTTAGCGACCAAATAGCAATCAACTTTCTACCCAATTTGAGACTGAAAGTTTTACTTACCAATACAGAAACACAATATCGTGCCTGATTATTCTTAATGACACCATGGAACCATATACCCTTAATACAGTCACCCATGACACATCTACAGAAGACTCTGGGCTCTTCCATGATTCCATCAGAAAGAGAATAATCAGATGGCAGCATTATTGCTAACGAAGGAAGAAACCACATATCTGTGTAAAAGGAAACTAAAAGTAAAAATTTTTACCTTGAGCAAAACTATTAATTATCTTCGGTTTCCCTACTCCTTCCGTAAATATTGGGTAAAGACTGAACTGATATTTCTCAATGGGGATAAAATAATCTGAGGAGAAAAAAATATTTTAAAGAGTCATCCCTACTGAATTAATATTAATGAGTGAAATCTATATAAAAGTTTTAAGTGACTCATATTTTCATGCATATAAAACTGATGATTCATTGATTGAAACTGGATTGAAAACTGATGACTGCTATCTATGGACTGAAATATAATTGGGGAGTTTCAAAGAGAATCTGAGCACTCTAAATTCTCCTAGTAACACCAATAATTTTCCAAATAATGTTTTAAAAATTTTACCCAGAGATAGAAAATTGCAATTTTTCAAAGGCATGTTCCAGCGACAGTCAGTTTGTTCAAGTTCGGGCTGTATGAGCTGTTCCATTTCCCTTTCCTGGACAATCTGCTCTACCTCTTTTCCCACCAGATCAAAGCCAGCAATATTCCCTTTCCATAGGAATTCAGTTTACTCAGCTTCTCTATTCAAGGGAGTTGGGAGATTAAAGTCTTAGGAAATCCTATGTAAAGAACTTGGGAATGGGGACCAGGAATCTTTGTACATATCCAGGTGTCTAGATCTACGGAAGATGACCATCTCCATAGCAAAGCTCAAAATGGATCTATCGGTGATCTATCATTTTCACAAATGCTAATGACACACAAATATTACTCCACGAGAGATAAATCCCTTTGAAGCATAGAGTAACCACCTGGACAACAGTAATAATGAATTGAATGTAGTTCTCCATCAGTCATTTGTTTCTCTTTACTCTGATGCTAAATTCTAGGGTCTTGGAATGAAAAGTATGAGCCTTGGGATAACACTGTAAATAGCACTACGGCAATCCTTAGCGTCCCTGCTTAAAGCTTACTCAGACTTGGAGATTCTGTACTGTGCGCTTACATTGTGTACTTTATTCACCTTACAGGATAACTGGTCTACTTTTGGGAAATTATTCATCAGACCTTCAGCCTGGCCCTCCCACTCATTGTTAGTGGCATCATAAGTTGGTATACAATTTGGGAAAACAATCTGGCAGTAGATATCAAAAGCTGTTAAAACTCATTTTTTTTTAAAAGGTTAAACTGGATGCAACATAAAAGTTCTCAAATAAATAAATGGTTTAAGTATATTTTGTAGTAAAATGCTATATAATCATTAATGATGGTTAAAGGATTAGAGATAAAATAGAAACATGTTTGTGATATATCAAAGGAACCAACCAGAAGAAAAGTTATAAATGATACAATATGATTACAACTATAAATATTTAAGTGAAAAACAAATGAAATAGAATTAAATGCTGGTGACAAGGTGACAGAATTAAAGGTAATAATATGGATTATGTATATTTTTGAAGTTTCCATTAACTGTGTTATTTGAATTAATAATCTGTAGAGTCATATTAACTCATAGGAAAAACTTATCAAAATACAGTAAGCTTACCATGGACATAATACTTCTTAACAGAGGAAGGGATTCTAAGCCATTTAATTTCACTGTCTTCATTAAGAATTTTCCACTCAAGAATAAAATACATCAGATTGTAATCGCTGGGTGACAGCATCCAGGAAAGAATTACACAACTGCTGTTTAAAGGGTAAGCACTGAGTGACTGCACGATATTTACTGAGGGGAAAAGAAGAAAATTTATTTTTAACTTCAAAATGAATGAAAATCTCCAAATTGTCTTTAGAAACATAAAACTTAGTGAAAAAGGAAGAAGGAAGAGAAAGCAGATATTTACACAAATAAATATAAAACATGGCAATTATTTTTGTATCACAGAAGTCATATAAGCAGAGAGATGTGGAAATACATGCTATCGATAAATAAGATTCTACCTAAAATCCAGATTGGATATGGTCAAAAGATGTTCTCTTCTGTAGTAATGTACATGCCTATTAATCATCCTAATTCCCCCTAACTCTTCTCTCCCATTGATGGAATCATGCTTTCAAAGTATAAAACTAATCATTTTAACACCCTCTGTACAGAGTCCCACTTCAAAACCTCCAGACTTCCACAAGTGAGGACAAAATTCTCATCATACCTACAATGCCCCAAGGGCCGTGTCTCAGCACATCTGTCGGCTTTGCTGCACACACACACACACACACACACGCATGCGCGCACGTGCGCCCCTGGTGATCCTCCTTCATGTCCCCTCCTGGACCGCAGGATTTTCGGTCAGACTGTTCCTCTCTCAGGGGAGCTCTTCTTCCCACCTTTCATGGAAGTTTAATTCCTATACCGCATCCTCAAGAAAACTTCTCTGACCCTCAATACTGGTTTAGGCTCCTATATTTTTTCTTTTATAAAATTATATTCCTTTCCTAGGAACATGCATCTCAGTTTGTAAATAGGCATTAACTTATACGATTATTTGACTAAAGTCTGTCTCATCTCACATATTAAAGTCTGTGAGACCATTATAATTTTACCCACATTCGAATTTCTACCACCTAGCATAGTGCAGCATTAAACAAATATTTCTATTAATAGAACATATTGATTGAGAATATTTAAGTGTAAAATACAGTGCAAATGCTGTGAAACTTACATAAAGTTTACACTATATGTACACAAGTAATTACTATACAAGGCAGGATATAAAATACCATAGAAAAGGTAGAAAGTATTCTGAGAACTAAAAAAAAGGATAGGACACATCTAAGTAAAGCAATAAGCAAATATTTCAGGAAGGTACATGATTAGTAGAGGGAAGTGAAATTTGAATTTTTCATTAAAAATTATACTTTGAATATACTATACAAGCTCCTATATAAAGTGGTTCTTAATTCCTTGATTAATCAAATATATCAAAATTAATATGAGGGTTCATCACATATTAAATGAAATACAAGTTATTTTCAAATCTAAGCAATTACTTGTACCTATCTAATGTTATACTATCACATATATATATATATGTAGTATATATGACACACACATGTGTATTTTACCTATTAATATATGTGTGTGTATATATATGGACTCATTATATGCATATGTATATACATATATAAAGAGAGAGAGAGAGATTCATTCACCTACAACCCCCATTGGCCCAGAAGTTTTAAGTTTTAGATTTATCAGAACATTCACATTTATTACAATACTATTTCAACAGTGTTCTACCATGTGAAAACCCAAGGACCACATCACATAATCAGGATATACACTTACATTGTTTTTTAGACAAAACAGAGATAAAAGGTAAAAAAGAGACTGATTCAGGGAATTGTAAGCTTCTTGGAAGATCATTTAGAATGGGAGGGGTTTGCAAAGATTAAATATTAAAAGGAGCACAGGTTTAATACCCTATACCTTTTCTTACCTTTGCTGATAGCCCGTGAGAATGTTAAATTAAAATTTGCAGAAGAAGCACCAATTGAATTGATGGCCAGCACCATAACAGAATGTGCTTGCTCTGTCCAAAGGAAAGTGAGTTTAGTGTGGTTTCCCACATCTTCCAACCACGTTCCATTGTGGGAAGTATGATGTTTTACCACATATCTTCTTACACTGCACAATGAGTCATTTTTCATCAGGGGCTACAATAAACACAAAAGTTGATTAGCTGAAGGGCTACAGTGCTTTTTATACAAGCCAAGCTCCTGGAACTCTGATTAAACATTTCCCATTGGTAGGCAGGGGCCAGACCAGAGCAACCTCTGATGAATTCAAGGCTGAAGTGTGGGCTGCTCTGACAGTCTCCCTGAAGCTGTCTGGGTGACTATGGAACATGGGAAACTTGTTTTCTCCTTATGGATTTTTTTTTCTTTAAGACTCAGAGAATAAATCACTTGAAGATAATGAAGTATGGATTATAAATAGGATACTTTTCTACCAGGAAGTTTCACTCTAATTTTAGAGAAAAGAAAGACTAATGGGGAGTTGAGCATTTCTTCATCTAAAAAGCAAAAAAAAAGGAGTAACCCTTTGTTTCTGTAAAGCAGAAATGAGAAAGAGCTGAAAAGAAATTAATCACCACTTCTATCAATCTTAGTAAGACTGGTCATTTTTTTTTCTTCCCATGACATGCTGACACTACAAGTCACAGAGAGCATCAGGACAGTGTACAAGGCACCCCAGAACATCTGTCTTGTAGTTAAAAAAATCATACCAGGTCACCGAGATGCCAGTGTAAAATACATTCTTAGTACAATTCTATCCTTCCATCCTACAGAGCATTAACAATACATCCCACTTTGCCATCACCTTCACCTGTTTCAGGTAAGATTTAAGTGCTACTAATACCTTGTCAGCCTTTAGCAAGCTTGACACTACACAACAGACTAGAGCAGTGCTTCTCATTTTTTGTCATTGAGATTCTTCTTCTAAAAGTCAGAAATTGAGAAACATAAATACAAACACACGTAACTATATCCCTGCAGGTCTTGGAAGAACCTGGGTAGGTGGTGAGAAGATATTAGCAGCCACTGCAAGAAATAAGGGCTTCCCTGGTGGCTCAGACGGTAAAGTATCCGCCTGCAACATGGGAGACCTGGGTTCAATCCCTGGGTTGGGAAAGTCCCCTGGAGGAAGGCATGGCAACCCACTCCTTGCCTGGAGAATCCCCATGAATAGAGGAGCCTGGCAGGCTACAGTCCATGGGGTCACAAAGAGTTGGACACCACTGAGCGACTAAGCACAGCACAGCAAGAAATAAATGAAAAATCATACCTATGTTGCATTTTGTTTTTAAACAACCTGTCAGTTTTCATATACAAATGTTTACTTTTGTAACCCTCAAGTAAAATTGATGGTAAACTTCCTTACTTTCTAGTCCTGCAAGTTACTCTAGGCTCATCTTGTGTATTTCCTGCCCCAGACCTATTACCAAGCATTTTTTCACAGAGCCTTAGTTTCTTTATTGGAGAATAGTACTAGAAACAAATCTGAGAATGTTGCTTACTACCAGAATATGGCTTTCTCAGTTGACAGATTAAGGAAATGCATGTGTGTGTATTATATCTATATACACACATATCTATGAAAATTTCTCAATCAATAGCCAGACAAAAGAGAAAAGAGAACTATAATTACAAGCTGCAATGGAAACATAATTAACCTAACAATATAAAATAATTATATACAATTTAGGGGGTTAAGCAGAGTGATATGGTAAGTGGAAGTGCATACATGCATATGTTTTCATCCGCCCAGCCAGTTTGTCTTTTGGTTGGTGCATTTAACCCATTTACATTAAGGTAATTATTGATATGTATGATCTATTACCATTTTCTTAATTGTTTAGGGTTTATTTTGTGTAGGTCTTTTCCTTCACTTGTGATTCCTGCCTAGAGAACCTCTTTTATCATTTGTTATAAAGCTGACTTGATATTGCTGAATTCTCTTAACTTTTGCTTGCCTGGAAAGCTTTTGATTTCTCCATCAAATCTGAACAAGAGTCTTGCTGGGTAGAGTATTCTTGGTTGGAGGTTCTTCCCACTGAAAATTTCTATGTGAATCTATCTGTATCCATATTAAGCTAAACATGAGTTCATACCCTAGCCCATTACCACATGGATCATTCTTTGCTTATCTATAATCAGTTAAACAGTAACAAACTTGAGTCCTTCTTACCACCCATCATCCAGTACTTAATTGTTCAATTCCAATTTATATATCTAAGGAATGATGCTAAAGCTGAAACTCCAGTACTTTGGCCACCTCATGCAAAGAGTTGACTCATTGGAAAAGACTCTGATGCTGGGAGGGGTTGGGGGCAGGAGGAGAAGGGGATGACAGAGGATGAGATGGCTGGATGGCATCACTGACTCGATGGACGTGAGTCTGAGTGAACTCTGGGAGTTGGTGATGGACAGGGAGGCCTGGCGTGCTGCGATTCATGGGGTCACAAAGAGTCAGACACAACTGAGCGACTGAACTGAACTGAACTGAATGATACCAAAACTGTTAACCCATACCTTGTGAGAAAAATGACTTTACCAACTAGAATACAGTGGTTATGTATAGTTCCTTTTGACTTCATTCTTAAAAATCTACTCATTAAAAAGGTTGCCTAGGCCTGGACCTTTTTTGCCCAACTCCTTCAGTGAGGTTGTTTCATACACTTGTAGTACAGTTAGATTCTCTTGTTGCAGCCTGAACTCCATTCTAGGATTCTCCAGCCTCCTAATGATTTCTCTTTAATTTGCATACATTAAGGTTTTCTCTTTATGCTATAGGGTTTTATGAATTTTTAGAAATACATAAGGCTATGCAGCACTTAGTAGTGTTGGAATTATACTGTACATAGCCATTTCATATTGTCTTTTTAAATTTAGTCATACTAAATTTGAGGTTCCTTCATGCCTTTTTATGACTTTGATAGCTCATTTCTTTTTAGTGCTGAATAATCTTCCATTCGGAGAAGGCAATGGTACCCCACTCCAGTACTCTTGCCTGGAAAATCCCATGGACGGAGGAGTTTGGTAGGCTGCAGTCCATGGGGTCGCTAAGAGTCAGACACGACTGAGCGACTTCACTTTCACTTTTCACTTTCACACACTAGAGAAGGAAATGGCAACCCACTCCAATGTTCTTGCCTGGAGAATCCCAGGGACGGGGGAGCCTGGTAGGCTGCCATCTATGGGGTCGCACAGAGTCGGACACGACTGAAGTGACTTAGCAGCAGCAGCATGTACTCACTAGGACAATATTATACCAAATAATTTCACCATCATAAAAAATCCCCTGTTCTTCACCCATTCAAACATTTCCCCATCAACCAAACACCTGGAAACCATTGATCTTTTTGCTGTCTCTATAGTTACATCACTTCATGGGAAATAGATGGGGAAACAGTGGAAACAGTGTCAGACTTTATTTTTCTGGGCTCCAAAATCACTGCAGATGGTGACTGCAGCCATGAAACTAAAAGACGCTTACTCCTTGGAAGGAAAGTTATGACCAACCTGGATAGCATATTCAAAAGCAGAGACTTACTTTGCCAACAAAGGTCCGTCTAGTCAAGGCTATGGTTTTTCCTGTGGTCATGTATGGATGTGAGAGTTGGACTGTGAAGAAGGCTGAGTGCCAAAGAATTGATGCTTTTGAACTGTGGTGTTGGAGAAGACTCTTGAGAGTACCTTGGACTGCAAGGAGATCTAACCAGTCCATTCTGAAGGAGATCAGCCCTGGGATTTCTTTGGAAGGAATGATGCTAAAGCTGAAACTCCAGTACTTTGGCCACCTCATGCAAAGAGTTGACTCATTGGAAAAGACTCTGATGCTGGGAGGGATTGGGGGCAAGAGGAGAAGGGGACGACAGAGGATGAGATGGCTGGATGGCATCACTGACTCGATGGACGTGAGTCTCAGTGAACTCCAGGAGTTGGTGATGGACAGGGAAGCCTGGCATGCTGCAGTTCATGGGGTCGCAAAGAGTCGGACACGACTGAGTGACTGATCTGATCTGATAGTTACATCTATCTTTTCTTGAACGTCATCTAAGTGGAATTATAATGTAGCCCTTTACACAGGCTTCTAGCACTTAGCAACATTCATTTAAGACTCATCCATATCTTTTGTGGCTTTATATTCTTTTTATCACTGAATATTATTCCCAGGCAGCACTAATGGTAAAGAACCCGCCTGCCAATGCTAAGAAATGCAGGTTTGATCCCTGGGTCAGGAAGATCCCCTGGAGGAGAACATGGCAACCCACTCAACTCATTGTTTTCCAGAGAATCCCATGAACAGAGGCGCCTGGTGGGCTACAGTCCATAGCGTTACAAAGAGTCGACAGGACTGTAGAGACTTAGCACACACACATTATTCCATTATATGAAAGTACCAAAGTTTTTTTATAAGAATCTATCAAACTATATTCCAAAGTGGTTGTGCAATTTTGCATTATCGCCGGCAAAGAATAAAAGTTCCTGTTGCTTCACATTCTAGTCAGCAATTTATTGTGAGTTTTTTGGATTTTAACCACCCTAAAAAGTATGTATTGTGTCTTATTGTTGTTCTAGTATGGATTTCCCTAATGACAAATGATGTTTGTAAGGACTGAATGTTTGTATCCCCTGAAGATTCTAACAAAAAAAAATACATTCACTTGGGACAGAAATCAATTCATTTGGGAGAAAGAATGCTTTCAAAATTGCTAAGTTCTATACTCATTGTTTTTAGAAATATCTGTTGTATACTTGCCATCATACAGAAAGAACAATCTCAATGTCCTTGAGGTATGTAGGGAAGGCCATGTTTACTCTGGTTAGGATTAAACACTAATGGAATTTTTTGGACTTGAAGGAACACTAGATAGTATCCAGTCCAATCTTATGTTGATAGAGATGAGGGAACTGCGGGTGAAAGGTCTAAGTGACTGTCAACATAGCACTGATTAACTACACCATGTCAAGCCAAAAACAGAATTAAAGTCTCCAAACTCCAGACCAGTGCTTCCTCCACTCTACATCTTGACTCTCTGTAATCAACATCTTCAAACAGAAATAAATTTGGGATTGCAGAGTTTACAAAAGATGGTATTATTGAGTAAATCTTTTTACAATGAAGCAAATCTTTCAGGATACAAAAGTAAAATTTTAAATAACATAAAAATCAGGAATACCTTCCAAAGCAAAGTGACATTTCTCTCTTTTTTAGTGGTGTCTTCACTAATTAGTCTCCAAAATTCAGGTCCTCTGATAGGAACTGCAAAATGACAAGGAGCCCAAGTTGTACATATGATCTTAGAAGGATTATCTTTCAGTCATATTTGAAGCACATACTTAGGCATTTTTAAGACACATTCACAAAATCTCTACAGACCTTTCACATCCATGACAACTGTGTGGGCTGGAGTACTCCAATTACTCCAATATCCCAGTCCATCTAGCCTCTTACAGCGCACCTGGACAGTATAGACTGCACAGAGGTCTGGCACTGGGAGACTGGCAGATTTTAATTTTGCATCATATACCTCAAACATCTGTAAAATAAGTCAAATCATTAGACACATATGTAGCTAAAAACCCTGAGGTGCATTTTATTTTACACTCTAACACTATTCCAAAACTAAGAGAGAACTGACTTTGTGTTTTCTGACTTTAGAAATTTACTAGGCTTGCAATGTGAGTTCCTTCAAGTTAAGGATTGCCTCAGCATCTTGTTGTTTCCATCTCATGACAAGACCAGGTAGGACAAGAGTTCTCTTGCAACCTCACTTCCCAATCACCCTCTTACCCTAGTGCTAACCTCTGTCCACAGACTTTTAATAATTTTAACCTAGTGGTTAGATATGGCCTACTCTACAGGGCCTGTCTGATATTCAGTCTCTTCAATAAGTAGGTAAACTGTCACATTCAGCTGAAATCACTGTGATCTAGACATAATGGGAGCTCCTGCTATTTCTAGGTTTTGCAGGCTGCTGTCAGAAAGCCGAAACACAAGGGGTATCATATATTCACTTGCCACTGTGGGTGTCATTCCGGTTGTTTGATAAAAGCAGCTTCCAAACTGTGTCCCATTGAATATGTGTGTTAGAGGAAAAGAGATTCCTTGGTAAAATGAGTTTGAGAAACAGGATGAAATGAAGTCACAAGTGTTTCTTAAATTCAGGACTTCTCCAAACCTTTAACATGCAAAGTATCATGATGCTACACTAGTGATGCAAGGTTTCCTAGACTTTATTTAATGTGATCTTTGTTCAAGAAACATTTTATGGGATCAATGTTCTATAAAACACACCTTGGGAAATGCTCAGTCACAGGACATTTCATTCCTTGAAAGGGTTAGCAGCTCAATGGATAGAACTTAGGCAAACTCCGGGAGATAGTGGAAGACAGGGAAGCCTGTTGTGCTGCAGTCAGTGGGATTGCCAAGAGTTGGACATGACTGAGCGACTGAACAACAACAAAAATTTAACAAAAAGAACTACAGAATACAGGAGGATGTATTTTTATGCCAGTAAAATAAATCTTATGCAATAAAATTCTTAAACAGTTATAAGAAATAATATTTAGTGAGGCAAGCTGAAGAAATTTCCAGGTAAAAAATACCTTCCATTGTACTTGTTTTCCACTTAAACCATAGCGAATCTGGAACTGAAGATTATTCTCTGGGAAGACCGGCTTTTCCCAAGATATTTTCAATAATCCAATTTTTACAGTAATTTCTGCTTTCACACTGGATGGAGGCAGTGGTTTCACTAGAAAAAAATTTAAAGTATTATGTAACAGTAATTTAAACAGTAACAATGTTTTTAAATGTTATTATGATTTTATAATCTTCCATTGTGCTTCCCAGGAGGCTCAGTGGTAAAGAATCCAGCTGCCAAGCCGGAGATGGAAGTTCAATCCCTGGGTCAGGAAGATACTCTGGAGAAGGAAATGGCAACCCACTTCAGTATCTTTCCTGGGAAATGCCATGGACAGAGAAGCCTGACAGGTTGTAGTCCATATGGTTATAAAGAGTCAGATACAACTTAGCAACAATAACCTTCCATACCTTCTATTTATAAAGCAACATCTCTTTCTTAAAATTTTCTCATTCATTGTCTCATTTTATTCCTTACAACTGTATGTGATACATAAGAAAAAGATTATGTCTATTTTGCAAATAGAGCTATTGATTGAAAAAAGGTCAATTCATTGTCCATGTCACTCTCCAAATTAATAGTAAGACCTGATTAGAAATGGAGCTATTGTCTCCGCATGCAAAAGATACCATACTGAACACATAAGAAATTTAATAGCAAACTCTGTTCTATATAGAACTTTAATTAAAAGCAAAAAACTATACAGTGCATCCATTTCCACACATGTGGTTTCAAACTTTTCTGCTGTTTGTTAAAAGGTATTTTTAGGTTAAGGTCAGAGGTAGTCTTGCAGAGTAAAGCCTTGGTTCTCTACATTCTGAGGAAAATACGTTTTTTAAAGGTAGAAACAAAGGCAAAGAGAACCAGATGGCAAGAGATTTTTTAAAAAATAGTAAAAGACATTACTCAAACTCAATGTATTTGGGAACTAATATCTCAAAGCATAATCACTATAGTGTGAACATTTGAAGCTCCAGATTTCATCCACAATACTTCTTCAGACTGTGGATAACCAAAACTCCTAAACTTTTCTTATTATTACTCAGTATCTCATGCTTATTCAGTTCTTCATATGTCAAGAAGACATTCTTCACCAACCAGTATGATGACATATTTTTCCCCTTTTGAAAAGGTATTAATAATTCCTCCTCAAGAAAAGAAGTATGAGCTTCCAAAAGACCCTTAGGCATTAAATCTGTGATTGCACTTGACTGAATCATGTGCACATCACATCTATATATTCCATGAATGCCTAGTTTGTACAAGGAATGATTTGAAGTACAATAGTTCACGTGATCCCCAGAATACCGACCTTAGGGAAGAAGGAATTTTCTACATTTTATACATGATTAAATAGTCTCGGAGCATTTAAGCAACTAGCCCAAGTTAACAAAGCTAGTAAAATGAGGAGCTGTCATTCCCAAAGTTGAATTTTCACAGTGTCTTCTAGTATATAGTAGGCAATATTAAGTCTAACTTAAATGCCTTATATTAGTACTGAAAAAAGTAACATCAAAAACTGTTCAGATATCAAACTGAATCCATGTTGCAATTGTCACATAATAGATGCGAGGGTGTATCTGTGCATGTTTGTGGGGAGGGGTGTAGAAGAGTTCTTTGCTACCCTAGGATATTTAGTATCAGATAAGTACTCCTTACGATAAAATCACTTAAAATGGAACCAAACTAGTGAGGGGCCTGAAGAGGGCAGATCAATTAATTGGGACTTCATATTGAAAGAAAACTTTTTTGATTATGACAATTTCATCCTGTATCTAATAAAATTTAGATTTGAAGTCAGATATGTATTAATTATCTGAAAATACAATGGACCAATATTAATTTTTGGTATAATTTCCCAACAAAATAGTATACAGCATCAAAAGATACTCTTCTGTCTTTGCCAGAAAATCATAAATGGGCCATTTTTCAAAGATTTCACAGTGATACTTGGAGCAATATACCAAAATTTCCAAGGGTTCTCTTTGTCCTTTGAAATAAAAATATCTTTTTAAAATACTATGGTGGATGTCACCGTCTTGATTATTTTCTCTTTATTTCACTTGAGTTATTTTGAATCCTTCTAAGCTTTGAGTTATGACTACTCAGATTTCAAAAACCATCAGAACATCCAATTAAACTTTTAAATTAAAAACATCAGATGTTGCCATATGTATATTGAGAAAAAACATAAAATAGTGTATTATTTAGAATAATATTAGACCAAATTTCAAACCCAGTAACCAACATAACTCAGCAAATTATGTGCTAAACATATTCCTATTGTTAAAAATTGTGCTATAAGTAAAATAAAAATTGTAACCTTGTCTAAGGCTGATTGCCTTTTCAATCCCACTGCAAATAGGAAAATAATTTTATAATCTAGTGTGATCAGAAAATAGCAAAATTCAACTGTTACCCTGAATCAGTCTGAATCCAAATCTGCTAATAAAAATGAAGACATACATATAGTTTTTGACGTACCCACAGAATCAGGAATGACACAAGCTGGTGGAGAGTCCAGTGAGCCCAACGTGTGATTAATTCTAATCCACATTGTATAGCCAGATAATAGAAAGATTGGCTGAAATATGCATTCATAAAAACCATCTCTCTGCAAGTGGCAATCTTTGGGTTCAGATACAGGATGAATAGACGGAACATCAGAACAGTACAGGCTGCTCCTTAAAAGATAAAAAAAATAATCAATAAGTATACAACAATGATGAAAGCAATAAGATATCTGAGAAGACTTCTTTGTTGTTTAAAATACACAGTTTTTGCTCCATCTAAAAGTAGTTGTTCTTATTGAAAAGGCATTTTTGAATTCCCAGCTATATTACAATCTTTCCATTAAAATAGAAAACATTATTAAATATTTCGCTTGACAGTAAGTGGGTATGCAATTGAAGTAAATGACAATTTTCTAATAAGGAGAGAAGGATCCAATTAGAGACAGGACTTACACCACTTTGGAAGCTATGCTAATATAGCTCAGTGATTGAATTTTTAAAATAAAGATCATAAGTGGTAATGGGACATTCCTGAGATGGAAAGAAAGATAAATTCCTTGCACTTTAAATTCTACCACAAATTGAAAACATAATTGATAGTAAATTATATCTTAATTGACATTTCCCTAATATATTCTAGTTCAAAGCAATATAATTAAAATAATACCAATTCTTGACTTATATATGGATCGTATAGTCAGGTGAGCTTCCCAAGTGACCCAGTGGTAAAGAATTCACCTGCCAGTACAGAGGAGACATGGGTTCAACCTCTGAGTTGGGGAGATACTCTGGAGAAGGAAATGGCACCCACTCCAGTATTCTTGCCTGAAGAATCCCATGGGTAGAGGAGCCTGATGGGCTACAGTCCATGAGGTTGCAAAGAGTTGGACACAACTGAGCATGCAGGCATATAGTCAGATATATCACTTATTTTCTCAGAGAAGAAAATATTTTTATCACCACATCCCAATCAACACTATACCTTAGAGAATATAAAGCATTTCACCTCTTCTTTGAAATAACTCTTCTGCCATTATTTGCTTTAAATATAGTAGTTAAGTGCTAAAAGTAGCAGTTACTATTTCCTTAGGAATGGGGGTAAGGAGGTTACGTGAAAATGGAAAATCTATATTCTTCTGTCCCTTATTTTCCATTTTTTGTGACACCTTTTTCTTCCTATTTCCTCAAAATTACAACCATGTGTGAGTTTGTGTATGTGTGTGTGAAAGCCTGTGATGGGTGAGGTTAGATGAGAGAGTGGGATGAGGAGTCATCATCTTGTACAAAAGCACATTAGCAGTCCACTTGGAATTCAAAGATTAGCATCGTTATCATTATGATAGATACAAACATTTATTGAATATTTACCAGAAGAAATCATATCACTTAATTATAATTAAATAAGATATTATTAATTTTCACAGAAACCCTTCAAGTCCTATTATTTGTTCCATTGTACAGATAAGGAAAATGAAGCTTAGAGAGGTTAAAAATCTTGACCAGCTAGTTTCATGGTTCTTCTGAAAATACTAGGAAGATAAATGACTCAAATGCTTAGAGAACAGTCATCCACAAACGCCACTGAAAATGTCATGGAAAGAAAGTAAAGAGATTACAAAAGTAATGTGGTATACAGTGAACATTCTATTGATTTTAAAGTACTCATATCAGGTAAGATGAAGACAGCTATTATTCCCACATGAGAGATGAAGAAATTGCCCTGTTTTTTCTAATACTACGTAAGAATAGATTGGTAGCAATAGGAATAGATCAGAACACATTATTTGAGAAAATGGATTTTTCAAGTAGAAACTTTAGATTTTAAGAATAAATGAGCACAAGATATAAAACTAAAAGTCCTGATACAAATGGAGACAGGGTGTTTAAGAGTATACATGTCCTTGATAATTACTAAAGAGTATTATAAAAATTAAAATATGTCTATCTTGTCCTAATTGACACATTTTAGATAAAAGCACTTATAGAGAGAAGGAGAATACTATAGGAAGACAATAAACTTGAATTCTTTTTAAAACATAGAAGGGTAAAGAACAAATGAAATTACTCTTTACTAGAATAGTTTAATCATTGTGAAGTAAACAAAGTTATGGTTACCAAAGGGGAAAGGAGGGAAGAAATAAATAATTTTGGAGTTTGGGATTAACAGATACATACTACTATTTATAAAATAGATAAACAACAAGGATTTACTATATAGCACAGAGAACTATATTCAGTATCTTATAATAACCTATAATGAAAAGAATCTGAAAAAGAATAGATACACACACACACACATATATATAGACATAACTGAATCACTTTGCAGCACACCTGAAACTAGCACAAGATTGTCAATCAACTATAGTTCAATTAAAAAAATAATCTTACCTATTTATAAAAACCATTCATATTGTCTCTCACAATCTCTGTGCCACTACCTCCAATTTTTTCTAAAACCTTAATCTTCAGCAAATGATATGAGGCTTCTATAATCCTTCATATTTTCCTCAGTCAATTCTCCAAGTCAAATTAAAAATGTATAGACATTAGTTTTGGGGATTTCATTCATTAACTACACATTAATTATTTCTCCACATTAAATGCAATTGTGGAGAATTAACTGATCATCAGGAAAAAACAATGACATAAAAACAAATTACAACTTTTTTTGTGTGTGAATTTTTTCAAGAATCACCCATTTATTTAACTCCTCAAAAATTTCCTAATTAAGTATATTCTACTTTCCTCTTTCAGGAGGAAAGAGGATACTACAAAAGTATCACTATCATGACATTTTCATAAGAAATGTTTATCTCACCATATCCACAGAAAAAAAAAAATAACAAAAATAATACATACCTATGATACCTCAGCTGCAAATTGCTTCCTGCAAGTGATTGGATTGCATTGGGTGACCATCTGCAAGTCATTTTAGTTAAGTACCCATCAGTTTCACATGATATATTGATATTGACATCTATTTAAAACACATTAAAATATTACTATAAAGCAAAAACACCAAAACATTTTTTAATGAAAATACAATTTCCTTAGCATCTTCAATGGAACTCTAAGATAGAGTCCATAATAAAAGTATACCTCATGGGAAAAAAGAAGACAAGCCTGGGCTTCTTACCAATCACATATAACTCAGCATAGCGATGGTGGCACTCTTGCTCATTGCAGCAGTACACTGCATCATAGGTGAACTTTCCTCGGGGTTTGGTTGCATTCAAGTTGGGAAAAGTAACTTTGCTAATATGGTCATCCACAACATCATACTGGCTTTGAGGAATTTTCTCAGCTAAATTCAACCACCAAACAATCTTTTTTGAGGAAACGATCTTCTTTTCATTTTTATAGATACAGTGAAAAGAAATGTTAGACCCAACCGCTGTCAGAATTTTAGGTGGAAAATATATGACATCTGTAATGGGGGAAGAAAGATATGATATGAGATCAAGAAAGAAAACATCACGTAAGTAATTGATACCACGCAAAAAGGATTCACCAGGCATTCAGGATTATACTGCCCCAAATAAAATGAGTGTGCTGAGAGACTGCAGAACTGTAGCTGTCCATTCATGTATAGTTAGTAAGCATCCCAAGCATTCTCATTCTCAAATGACTTGAATGCCCATAAATGCCTTCAGAATTTTCTAAGAACAGAGATTTATTCATTATAAAATATGTTTTAGTGAATAACTGTCACTTGCTGATAGGCAGAAAATTAGTGAAAATGAAATATAGTCTAATTCTACCATGGCATGTCTTCCATCAGACTCTGCTTTCAGAATCAGCAAACTTTAGGCAGGTTCTCAAATCAAATCCCTACAAAGCAAAATCCTGAAGAATAAATGGTGATAGCCCTTCTCGTATTTGAATACATGAAAATTTCAAGTAAGCGAGTAGAGAAATAAGCTTTAAATATGAAAACTTGTTAGGAAACGTAAAATCAATGATGCACCAACGCAGACAAAACTGCAAATACTGTTCTGTAACATCATTTTAAGTATTCAGTGCCAGTGTCGTGTGGCGAGGACAAGGTGAATCAATATTTCTCTAAAATATTATTCTTAACACCTATGCACTATTCCATAGTACTGTTTCAGTCTCCTATTACTGGAAACATTTTCTTTTTCTTTGTGTGCTCAGTCGTCTCCGACTCTGTGACCCAATGGACTGTTGCAGGCTCCTTTGTCCATGGAACTCTCCAGGCAAGAGTACTGGAGTGGGTTGCCACTTATATTCCCGATCCAGGAATCAAACCCATGTCTCCTGCACTGGCAAGTGGATTCTTTACCATTGCGCCACCTGAAGCCATAGTTAAGTCTCTATTTTTTAATTAGAAACAGAATAAAAGTAAATGAATGTTTACACAGGAACAAATTATTTCTGCCATAGTGCATTACGAAAACAGGATATTTCAGTTGTAAAATTTAAGGTAAGCTATTTTCTGCTGAGGGAATATGAATATCTGTTTCCATATATATCCTTTGAATTACCCTCAAAACAAATCCAAAAACTTTGATTAGTTCTTATTATTTTTCTCTTTTCTGTAATAGCATGCTAACCTCCGAATCCATAGAAGATATTTGCATTTGCTATGTCTACAGTCAAGTATAAACAGGAAAAAACTTCATGGCATGAAATTACTGGACAGAAGTTAGGCCTTATATTTATGAATCTCACCTAGGGCGGCACTCAGGCTTCACTGGTAATTACTTACTTACCACACACCTCATTACCAACTGCCTCAAAAGTCTCAATTCAGTTTTTTAAAAAAGAGTACAAATAAGATTTCCAAAATTAAATTGACGCTTTAATTTGAAAGATAATAAAAAGCTCAAAGCATTTCACTTTGAAATTGAAGCCTAAGACTTAATTGAAAAACAGGATTAAAGTCACAGCATTTTCATGTAATTAAATGCTAAAATAGCTTTAAAAACAAGTTATTAAAAACCTGATGATCTATAAAATTTACATTGAACAAATGTGAAATTGATATGTGCTGACTGTTTAATTTTTAAAATAATATAAATATATCTATCTTTTATTCTCATGTGAGATACTACTATACAACAGTTTGTAAATTAAAACAACAATAATGATTTTCTTCCCATGACCAAATATCAATACCTTTACAGGATCTGCATTAATGAATTCTATTTAAAAAGGAAATTCTATTGACAAATATTAGTAAATTACTCAAAAGAACATAAATCATGAATCAAACATTTTAGATAAATTATTTTAAAATGCGTGTCTTTATCATAGCTCCATAAAATAGATTTTTTAATTCTTGGAGCAGATTACCTATTTTTCTTTAAGAAAAAAGTATTTTCTCTAACCTGGTATAAGAGCTGCACAAGAAATGTAGATATTATCTAACATGTGTTTCTCCTCTTCTTTCATAGCAACAAGAATGCAGTTAATAAAGTTACTACAGGAATTCAGCACTTCCAAAATTGTTTTTAGTATGTAAATTGCAATATTCATAAGTTCTGGGAAGGTCCTGGGTTTTCCTTGAAAAGCATCTCCCAGCAGCTATAGAGAAAGAACCTATTAAATTCACTCTAAAAGAATCCATAAGAATTCCTTGACTAGGAATAGTCAATGCTTCATTAACTATGCACTTGGTAGGTACAGCTTAAATGCATTAATGAATAAAATGTAGCAGTTACAAAGGTCCTGAGAATTAGTATTCTGTCTGCAGCAATATTTACATCAAGTAACCTTTAAGTGTTTGGAAATAATAAAACAGGTGTGATAACACATTCTAAGTAAATTAACGCCTCAATCTCATGGAATGTTGCTGTTTGCTGGACAGTGAACAATGGTAGTGAACCTAATCATATTAAGTAACTAGACTTAAGGGAGAAGGATTCGAATCTCTTTACACAGGAATAGGAAGTCCCCAAGTTTGGAGACATACTTTGCTGTTGCACAGCTTTCAGGAAATAAGTCTCAAGTGTGGTGCAGACATTGCAGCCAGCATAACTCAGCAAACCTAAACCAAAAAACCTAAGCAATGCTAAAACCTCATTTACCAGGAATCATGAAGGAAATGAGGTATTCCAATAAAATGCTCTATATAATTAAATTTACTGCTTACTAGCTTTGAGGGTCAATTTCTAGGGCTACCAGAAATCTTGTATAATTATACATTATGCACTTAATTGCCTTACTAGTGGTTATAAACATGAACTTTGGAGTTAGGCTATTTTGTAATTGTATCAACTGTTATAAGTACTTAACTCTATCTAATTCTCAACTTCATTTATAAAAGAGGGATAACAGTACTTATCCCACAGGTCATTGAAAGGATAAAATGTTAGTACGTGCAAAGCACATAGTGCCTGAAACACAGGAAGCACTCTTTAAGTGTCAATATTATTATTTAAGAAGGAGTTCTCAATCTACTTCTACCTTTTATTTGTGATTTAATACATATTACATCATTACAGCAGATAATACTGGAATAGGAAAATGTGCTTGGGAGATGCTAAAGTGTATAAGCTCTCCTCCCCTCTACCTGTGTCCTGCTGCTGCTGCTGCTAAGTCGCTTCAGTCGTATCCAACTCTGTGCGACCCCATAGACGGCAGCCCACCAGGTTACCCCGTCCCTGGGATTCTCCAGGCAAGAACGCTGGAGTGGGTTGCCATTTCCTTCTCCAATGCATGAAAAGTGAAAAGTGAAAGTGAAGTTGCTCAGTCATGTCCAACTCTTAGCGACCCCATGGACTGCAGCCTACCAGGCTCCTCCGTCCATGGGATTTTCCAGGCAAGAGTACTGGAGAGGGGTGCCATTGCCTTCTCCACCGGTGTCCTAATCTACTTTCTATTTGACAAGTTTCTGTCTTTCCCTTGATAATCAAATGGTATCACTCATGGCATCTGAACTATCCAAGTTGGTTACATTAGTAAGCTTAACCTCACACTCTCTGCTACATCAACAAATTCTGGCCTTTGAGGTAGCTGTTTACTCACTGTCTGCATTCATTCCTCATTTTCAGGTTTTTCTGTTTGGAATGTCAACAGTCACTAAAGGGACACATCTGTGTTGAATAAGTAAAAGGCTAGCTATTAATGGTAATATTGTTTCTTGGTATCCAAAATCACTGCAGACGGTGACTGCAACCAAGAAATTAAAAGATGCTTGCTCCTCGGAAGGTAAACTATGACAAACCTAGACGGCATATTAAAAAGCAAAGACATCACTTTGCCAACAAAGGTCCATATAGTCAAAGCTATAATTTTTCCATAGTCATCTACGGATGTGAGACTTGGACCATCAAGAAGGCTGAGCGCCAAATAATTGATGTTTTTGAACTGTGGTGCTGGAGAAAACTCGAGAGTCCCTTGGACAGGAAGAAGATAAAACCAGTAAATCCTAAAGGAAATCATTTAACTCTGAATATGCATTGGAAAGACTGATGTTGAAGTTGAAGCCCGAATACTTTGGCCACCTGATGAGAATAGCTGATTCACTGGAAAAGATGCTGGGAAAGAATGAAAGCAAAAGCAGAAGCAGGTGGCAGAGGATGAGAGGATGGGATAGCATCACTAACTCAATGAACACGAATTTGAGCAAACTCTGGGAGATAGTGAAGGACAGGGAAGCCTAGAGTGCTGCAGTCCCTGGAGTCACAAAGAGTTGGACATTACTTAGTGACTCAAAATGAGTTATGCAGCACCAAGTGATTTTGCTCAGTCGTGTCCAACTCTTTGTGACCCCATGGACTGTAGCCTACCAGGCTCCTCTGTCCATGGAATTTTCCAGGCAAGAGTACTGGAGTGGGTTGCCATTTCCTTCTCCAGAGGATCTTCCCGACCCAGGGATCAAACCCAGGTCTCCCACATTGCAGGCAGACGCTTTACCATCTGAGCCACCAAGGAATTTCTTCAGTGACTGAAGAACAACAATTATTGGATACTGCACAAGCAAATAAATTAGCAATGCTTCTTTTCAACAAAACATACCTTTATTACCTTCATGTAAACAAAACACATAATATTTGCCTATGAAAGGCCATATACATGCATACATATGTGTTTTATAGTATATATTAAAATATCTGGTTTATTATGAAAGCATAAAAATGATACAACATATTAGTAAACCAAGCAAATTTAATCCTACAGATACTGATATGAACTAGGAAAGAAATAGAAGTATAAAAGGGTTTAATAGAACTAGAAATAGTTCTATTAAAGCAAAATAGAACTAGAAATATGTCCATCGGAAGGTCTAAGAACCTAAGTTGAACAACCCAAAATAAAATTTTATATGAAATGTAATACAAGTAGTTATTATTCTGGATCAAAGATTTCATTTAATCCAACTGAATACATAACATTGCTAAGAATCATTATAGTAGGAAGGTATAAACGTATAACTTGAACATCAGAAAACTTTAAAACAATCATGATTCTTTTAGAATTTCCCTTTTCTTCAGCGAGGGTAGGTTCTCAGATCTTATTAAGAAGAATAACAGCAAAGAATGAAGCCATTTTCTTGTGGAAGAGAAACACTTCACCAGACAGGAAAATACAGGTACAACTTATAGGCCATTCAGAATGGGAGCAGGGGCTGCTGCCTCCACCTCCCTTATCAACTTCCCTACCCCACCACCCACTTCCCCCAATCCCACTGTATAAAAACCTCCATGGGACACTCATTGAAATTCGATGCTGTTAATTCACTCCACTCTATGTATTTCACAGCTGGTCATTAAGACCTATTAATCAATGATATATAATTCAAGATAGAACAAAAGTTGAATTTTCAGCATCCTATGACACACACTGTGATACTCAATAGTGATTTGAGGAATAGAGATGAGAAATCCCTGCCTTCTAAGTCTGTTCACTCAAGGTTCCTGACTTTTCAAGTGAGAATTAATCCCTTCTAATGCTTAGCACTTACTCTAGCTCTTCTCACAGTGTTATTTATGCTAAGCAATTAGATAAGTATCATGTCAGCCTCTAAATTTCATTAGACTTTGACATTCTAAATATTGTTTGTCAATTTACAAGCTAGATATTTATAAACTATGATCCATTATTTCACAAGTGCTTACTAAGAGTCAGGCACTGCAGTAAGCACTTTATGTGCATCATTTCATTCTATCCATATAAAAACTCCTTATTCTATAGATGAGGAAATTGAGGTATAGGGAGGTTAAGAAACTTTCCAAATAAGGGGGGTGGGCAGGACTCCTACAAAATTCTGTCAGACTCCAAAGTCAGTGCTTTTAAACTACTATTGATACTTACTTTTTAACAATCAATGCTTTTTAAATAATAAGCAATTAATAAATAAGCCTGTTTAGTGTTTTACATGTTTTACACGTTTACATGGTTTAATGTTTACATGGTACTTGCTTTCTCCGTGTATCTACTATCAACCTGAACAAGTTTGAGTGGGAATAACTTTGCACATTTGATAGATTGAAAACTAGTCAAAGAACTATGAACTGCCTTCCTGCATTCACAGCCTGGCTTGTGCCAGGGTTACCACCGTTAGACTCCTGGGCCTCTATGTAAAACAATGCACCTCAACTCCATGAGGAAGCTGTGAATAAATTGCAGTTTTTCTGACGTTAAAGATTATTTTAAAAACATGAAAACTGCAAGTAAAAGCTTTGCAAAGCGAGCATCTGGAGTGAAAAGAATTGCTTAATTATATAACATATATAATATTCAAATAAAATTTTAATATTTAAAACTTATACCCAATAAGTATATCTGATTTTCAAGTGTAAATTCAGGAAACATCAGTACAAGCAGTGTTCTGAATTTACAAATTTGGAACTTTTATATCAACTCTGTCTTTTGAGTAAGAAAGAGTAATTCAGCAAGATACTGCTATGAATCCATATAAATGAGGAAGCTCTCATACAACTTTTCACTAAAGGATGACCTTGTTCAAAGTTTAAATTAGAAGTTAATATGGTGTTCCTCCTGTTGATTTATCACCACAAACTTTAAGACAAGTATAATATGCCAAAGGCAATTCAGGAATCACACTCCCCTGTGAACAGAAGTGACTCTTAACAAACCTACCTTGTGTAGTAAAGGTAAGAAGGGCACTCCAATCACTCCAGATTCCTAGGCCATCCAATCTCTTGCACCTCACCTGTGCGCCATACGAAGACCCAGGAAGCACACTGTCTACTAGCAGAGACGTAGCTGAGACAATCTCATCAGTCTGTTAAATATCATTTGAAAACATCAGAGCATTAGGTTGATGTGAAACCTTTACCAAAATCGATTACAAGCAGGTCTCTACAAATTTCAAAGAATTAAAATCTTACAGAGTAGTTAGCTGGCCACAGTGGAATTTAACAGAGATCAATAACCCAGTAACACACGTTTGACTGACATTAGTCAATAGTATTTTTAAAAGCCTGTAAGTTCAAGGGAAAAAAATCACAGTGATAATCAGCATATATTTTTAACTGAATGATAATGAATATTGACTTTTCAAACTTTGAGAGGAACAGCTAAACTCAGTGGGAAGCTTCAAGCCTTTGCTGACATCGATAACATACAAGATATTAATAGACAACAATGCACAGAGGGACATCCTTGATCATCCAGTGGTTAAGAACCTGCCTGCAACGCAGGGGACACAGGTCTGATCCTTGGTTGGGGAAATAAGATCCCACATCCCATGGAGCAACTAAACCCACACAGCACAATGAAAGATCCCACGTGACACAGCAAAGATCCTGCGTGCAACAGTTAAGACCTGACGCAGCCAAATAAATAAGTAAATATTTTTTTAAAAGATGATGCACAGGGTAGGCATAGAGCTATAAACCTTCCTAGAGCAATGGGTCACAGAAGGAGGGCATGAATAATTTTAAGAACCCTGGTCTGATGATCAGCTGTGTGGGTTAATTGCTCAGTCGTGTCTGACTCTTTGCAACTCCATGGACTGGAGCCTGCCAGGCTCCTCTGTCCATGGAATTCTCTAGGCAAGAATACTGGAGTGGGTTGCCATTTCATTCTCCGTGATGATCAGCTACAGTCAATCAAAATACAGTTTAAAAACCAGAGTGAAAACATCTAAGAGACATAACTTCATAAAACAACCAATGAGGTATTTCAAAATTATTGAATTTCCTGGCCCATTTGACTGTGGGGCAACACAGACTAAAAATGGCAAAAAGCCTCAGCAATACATTAAACAATATCAGATCGCCTATATTTAAAATCCTGAAGTCAAGTGGCATTACGAAGCATCACGATGAACAAACCTAGTAGAGGTGATGGAATTCTAGTTGAGCTGTTTCAAATTCTAAAAGATGCTGCTGTTAAAGTGCTACCTTCAATATGCCAGCAAATTTGGAAAACTCAGCAGTGGCCCCTGCTGGAAAAGGACTGGAAAAGGTCAATTTTCATTCCAATCCTAAAGAAGGGCAATGTCAAGAATGTTCAAACTATTGCACAATTGCACTCATCTCACATGCTAGCAAAGTAATGCTCAAAATTCCCAAGCCAGGCTTCAACAGTATGTGAACCGTGAACTCCCAGATGTTCAAGCTGGATTCAGAAAGGGCAGAGGAACCAATGATCAAATTGCCAACATCTGTTGGATCATTGAAAAAGCAAGAGAGTTCCAAAAAAAAAAAAAAATCTGCTTTATTGACTATGCCAAAGCCTTTGACTGTGTGGATCACAACAAACTGTGGAAAATTCTTCAAGAGATGGGTATACCAGACCACCCTACCTGCCTCCTGATAAATCTGTATGCAGGTCAAGAAGCAACAGTTAGAACTGGACATGGACAAAAGACTGGTTCCAAATAGGGGAAAGAGTATGTCAAGGCCGTATACTGTCACCCTGCTTATTTAACTTATGTGCAGAGTATATCATGCAAAATGCAGTGCTGGAAGAAACACAAGCTGGAATCAAGATTACCAGGAGAAATATCAATAACCTCAGATAGGCAGAGGACACCACCCTTATGGCAGAAGGTGAAGAAGAAATAACAAGCCTCTTGGTGAAAGTGAAAGAGAAGAGTGAAAAAGTTGGCTTAAAGCTCAACATTCAGAAAACTAAGATCATGGCATCTGGTCCCATCACTTCATGGCAAATAGATGGGGGAACAGTGGAAACAGTAAGAGGCTTTATTTTGGGGTGCTCCAGATCACTGCAGATGGTGACTGCAGCCATGAAATTAAAAGACACTTGCTCCCTGGAAGAAAAGCTATGACCAACCTAGACAGCATATTGAAAAGGAGAGACATTACGTTGCAGACAAATGTCCATCTAGTCAAACCTGTGGTTTTTCCAGTAGTTATACATGGATGTGAGAGTTGGACTATAAAGAAAGCTAAGTGCCAAAGAATTGATGCTTTTGAACTGTGGTGTTGGAGGAGACTCTTGAGAGTCCCTTGGACTGCAAGGAAATCCAACCAGTCAATCCTGAAGAAAATCAGTCCTGAATATTCATTGGAAGGACTGATGCTGAAGCTGAAACTTCAATACTTTGGCCACCTGATGCAAAGAACTGACTCACTGGAAAAGACCCTGATGCTGGGAAAGATTGAAGGCAGGAAGAGACAAGGATGACAGAGGATGAGATGGTTGGATGGCACCACTGACTTGATGGACATGTATGTGATCAAGCTCCAGGAGTTGATGATGGACAGGGAAGCCTGGCATGCTGTAGTCCATGGGGTCGCAAAGAGTCGTACACAATTGAGCAACTAAATTGCAAGTCTTAGAAAATTAGCCCAGATATAAAAAGACAAGTTTTCACCTCTAAGTTATATAACAGTTTTACAAATTAAAATGCCAAAGTTATGACCCATGAGGCTCTTGACGACTCCTCCTTCTCTCCTACCCCTCCACTACTGCTCTTAACTTCACTCACTGCCCTGACCTCCAACTTCCCATCCCTAAGGTCCTCTAAATCGCTATTTCCTCTATTTAGACCCTAATTTCCCTGCATCACCACCTCCTTCAAATCCCTGCTCAAATATCACTTTCTTAAAGAGATCTTCCCCTCCCTCTAATTAATAATACAACCCATCCTCTACCACTTGCGACTGCAAGCTCCCCTATCCTGTTCTTCTAGTGTATCCTGAGTTCTTGGCACCTAGTGAGTGCACAACACTTTCTGAAAAAAAGATTTGACAGACTATACTATATAAATCCTGGAGAAGGCAATGGCAACCCACTCCAGTACTTTTGCCTGGAGAATCCCACGGATGGAGGAGCCCGGTAGGCTATAGTCCATGGGGTCGCTAAGAGTCGGACACGACTGAGCGACTTCACTTTCACTTTTCACTTTCATGCATTGGAGAAGGAAATGGCAACCCACTCCAGTGTTCTTGCCTGGAGAATCCCAGGGACGGGGGAGCCTGGTGGGCTGCCATCTCTGGGGTTGCACAGAGTCGGACATGACTGACGTGACCTAGCAGCAGCAGCAGCAGCAACTGTATAAATGCATGGAGTGCATGTAAACAAATATATTGAGTAATAAGAAAAAATAAGGATGGCATGTAAAATCAAAAGCCAGAGAAGGTCTTTAAGTGAAAATACTATGATTACGAATTCAGTAGTTCTGTATCTGGACTTCTTGTAGTCATTAGTCGTGTGTGTGTGTATGTGTGTCTGTGTTAACGAGACAGAGAAGGAGAGTGAGGGGGAGAAAAAAGACAATCTAATATACTAAGCTTTTGGAAAAGGAACTTTTTCTGGCAGTAAATTCTAAGAGAAATTTGCCAAGCTTATCAAAATATAACACAGATCCACATGTAAGAGATATTTAGTAACACTGAACAACTTTTCTAAAATCATTTTATAGAAGATGCAGAAATTTTGCGTACATGCTCATTTCTTTTGCTGATCTTGAATGAAAGCTTGAATGTACGATATTGAAGTATGACTGAATCTCCTCAAAAACAGTATACACATTTGATAGACAGAGGCATTCTCTATGGGACTTGGAGGGCATCTCACCTTTTCTTTAATTGCTTCTCAACTTTTCATTTTATTTACTAAAATATACTTACTTTTCTTATATATTTTGTAGAATTCTCTGAATATTGCACTTGATATTGAAGTTGAAATGGTACCAGTGTTGGGCTGGACCACGAAATCTTTAAACTACCAGTGTCTGTGATTTCCATACGCAAACCTAATGGTGGATCAGGCTTCACTTAAGGAAAAAAGAGAACACTTTTAAGTCAAGTTATTTTCATGATAATCATAAAATGAAGTCAAAATGAATTTTAGCATATCCTATTCTTTAACCTAAGGAGTCCTTATCCAAAGGCTAATTACAGAACCAAAATATTCTACTACTGTAACTTACCAAAGCAATCCATGTATTTTTGTTTCCTTCTCCCTACTTGGTAAAAACTATAAATCATAAAATGATGTTATTTTGACAAATGTGATTCCTGCTATAAAAAAAAAACGCTGCTTAACTTTATTGAACCTAGATTTTCCCACACTTATTCGAAGCCTCACTTGATGAAACCCACTGTTTTAGTGAATGACAAGAAGAAAAAGCATTTTGCAGAGCACTACTTGGAAAATACATATAAATTTTGTATGCAATAATCAATGCATATAAGCATGCAGATTCATGTAAATCTGTATGTAAAACAGTAAACATTAATTTTTGAATTCAACAAATCGAGACATACCCACTCAAATAACCCATAGCATACACAATTTACATGCAGTAAACACAACATTAGCAGGACTTGGCTTGTCACCAGAAATGGAGATAGAGTTCTTATCCTAATGGTGTATTTAACTCACCATCTAATTTCTGAGTTTATTTGTCTATGTGTTTTATGTATGCACATGCATTTGTATATATACATTTGTGGAGATTTATGTCTGTGGAGTTTAAAACATACAACAAACTTTAAGTCATCTGTAGAAACAACGCAAACATCTTACAATAAAGAGCTGATTGAACAAATAATAGTTCATACCCTAAAAAGTAATCTATAGTCATTAAAATCATATTAGAGAACAACGTTGAAAAAGTTTAATATTGCTAGTTTTGAAAGTTTATTAAGCAATGTGAAAGTGAAAGTGTTAGTCGCTCAGTCGTGTCTGACTCTTTGTGACCCCATGGACTATACAGTCCATGGAGTTCTCCAGGCCAGAATACTGGAGTGGGTAGTCATTCCCTTCTCCAGGGGATCTTCCCAACCCAGGGATCTAACCAGGTCTCCTACACTGCAGATTCTTTACCATCTGAGCCATCATAATGGGCTTAAAGGGAAGCCCATTAGGCAATGTATTTACTTGAATTCATTAAAATTTGAACAAATAAAAGGATATGTGTAAATATGCATTAAAATAGAAAAAAATGCCAAAATAGTAGAAAATAAATGATGCATTTTTCTTCTGTGTGCATCTCTATGCTTTCAAGATTTTTACGATTAACAAGAGTTACTCATAAACATAGAAATCATCATTACATTGAAATATATACTGACATGTATTTTATTCAAAAAAAATAATGGCACATTAATATTTTCCACATTCCATAATTTCAAGAATTCAGTCATAGTTTTTTCCTTTTCCTCAAGTCAAAATTAATGAAGTTTTACTCTCTGTGACATAGTACAAATTTTAGTTACTTTAAAGCAGGAATGGCTAAACTCTAAAGTCTAGAAGTAACAGGTGAAATTCATGACCAAAAAGAGAAAACAAAATAGACACCAAACAGAAGTGAAATCATAAAATTATAAACTATTTTACATTTCTTATATGCATACACATATGCCTTTGTATTAGAAATCTAACAATAAATCTTTCCCTGGATCCCCTAGGTACTCAGTCAGAGACCACACATACTGGCTTCTTTCAGGGGAAAATTCCTCCAAAGAGCTGGCATTACTTACTCTCCATTTTGCATCCCATTTTCCTAACCAACCTATTCTGATCAGGTCTTCCTTCTTGCTAGTCCACTGAAACTACTCTTACCAAGGTTACTACTCTTTGCTGAATCCAGTGTCAATTGTCTGATTCATTTTGCTCCATCTCTCAGCAGTGTCCCAACTGCTTATTCTGTGAGTAGCAGACAAGTAGAAATACTTTGTCCACCAGGTTTCCAGCCGTCACATTCCTTTACTCCTCTTCTCTCTGATTGCCTCAGTCTTTCTTTCACTGGACTCTAAATATGTGACCTCATACAATCCCATAAACATCTGATGCTAGAAACTCCCAAATATATATCTCCCTGAACTCTAGAATCATATATCTAACTACCTACTCAACGTCTCTTTGATTTCTAATAAGCATCTCAAATATAATTCGTCACATACCTAATTATCTCCAATATCCCCATTTGGTAACACTATTCTGCTACTAACCAGGTCCAAGCCTAAGTGTCATCCTTGACTCCTCTCTGTCCTTCACACTCCATACCCAATCCACTTCAGTCTGCACCATCTCCTGAAAAGTGAAAGTGAAAGTCACTCAGTCGTGTACGACTCTTTGCAACCTCATGGATTATACAGTCCATGGAATTCTCCAGGCCACAATACTGGAGTGGCTAGCCTTTCCCTTCTCCAGGGGATCTTCCCAACCCAGGGATTGAACCCAGGTCTCCCACATTGCAGGCGGATTCTTTACCAGCTTAGCCACAAGGGAAGACCAAGAATACTGGAGTGGGTAGCCTACCCCTTCTCCAGTGGATCCTCCCAACCCAGTAATTGAACTGGGGTCTCCTGCATTGCAGGTAGATTCTTTACCAACTGAGTATGAGGGAAACACCATCTCCTAATAGATCCCAAGCCTGAACATTTCTTTACTTCACTACAGCAACCCCAAGCCAACTGGACAACTCTAGCAGCTGCCTATCTGACTCCTCTTCCATTCTTGCAAGTATCCTTTTTCCCTTCCCCATCAATTTATTTCTTCAATAGAGCATACATTTTAAACATGTGTATGAGCACGCATGTGTGCGTGTGTGTGCCCACACACACACACATACCCACATGTCTGATCACATCACTCTCCTGGTACAAAAGCTTACACTGCAATTAGAATAAAATCCAGACTTTGTAACCATAGCCTGTGGTATGATCTGAATGCAGATGACTCTCTAACCACATCTCTGAATGTTCTCCTACCTTCATTACTCCAAGCAAAAGGCTCTTGTCTTTGGTTCTTCCAAATTCTGAGCTCATTCTATCCCAGGAATTTTGTGAGTGCTGTTCTTACTGTTTAGAGCACCTTTTGTTCTGGATTTTTGCATAGTTATCTCTTTTTTTTTAAGTTTAAAATGCTATTTCCTAAAAGAGGACTTCCATAGCTGAAATAATAGACTCCTACACCTGATAGTCTCTATCGTACAATTTGTCTTATTTTATTTCTTTCAATTTTGGGATCTTAATCACATATACCCAAATACAAAAAAAGATTTTTTTCCCAAAAATTATCTGAAATAAGACAAAATTTTTAAAGTTTCTTATAAAGTCTATCACAACACCTTGTCTTAACTACTTTATTTTTAAAAACAATTTAATTCAATGTTGGCTCTAAATACTTCTTAAAAATCACTTGATAGAACTGGTTTTAAAAAGAGAAGATAATGACATTTTATAGATTTTTTTGTTTTTTCCCTATGGTATAACATCATGACTGAATTGCTTGGATATCATAGTAATCACGTGGAAATCACAAATATATCCCTAAAAGACAAGTTATTTAAAAGTCCTAATGTTAAATATGACATCATAGGTAGATTCAAAAAATGCTATACCCTTAGTACTTAAAAAGAAGTGAGGATGAAGTTGTAAGGAATATGGTGTCAGATGTCTGAAAAAGTGGTTCCAGTGATGGCAAAAACAATGATGCAGAGAAGCACATAAAGAATTTGCAATAATTATTTCAGGAAATGTAAAACAGTAACACTATTAAATTATGTATCATATGTAACATAATTTAACACATACACACAAAACTGAGTTAATAAATTAATAATTTAGCATTCATCTATATTATTCACATTGAATAATGTAATTGAATACACTGAATATTTATAATTATATATTCAAGCTGATGAAAGAAATCTGGGGAATCTTTGCACTAATAATGTGGGCACTTGTCTATTATATAAGTTTTTCTTCTAATCAGATTTGTACAGCCAATTAGTTTGCTTATGTTTATATTGTTTTTCTCTGCCCAGTATTGTCTACCCCTGCTCTATGAGGCAGGAACTTTGTCTCACTCACCATTGTTTCCCCCAGCTCCTAGATCAGTGACTGATACCCAGGAGTCTCTAAAAAATATTTATTGAAGACATAAAGTCAGGTAAAAAAGAGCTTTTAATTATTTTCAGAAATAGTTATCTGAGATGTGAAAAAGTCATAAACAAAACATATCCATTAGACTGACCTAGGATTTAAAGAAATCAAACTGTTTTCAAAATGAATTTGTTACAATTGCAGAAATATCTATACTGTTGTTAAATCATTCTAGAAGCTGCTTTTAATACCCCTTAGGACTACATTTATCATCATTACAGTGTCAGTCAAAGTGAGATAAGCTAATGAAACATCTTGTAAACAATTTTCAGCCTGTTTGAATGACTGATGTTTAAAGATATTATCTTTCTTAGGCACAACTTACCAACATTAATGGGCTGAGCTGACATTGGAGGTGAGTGAAAAACTGCTCCACCAGATGTGATTTTCAAATACATAAGAAGGGTGTCATTGAGCTTGGCTGTCGGCACAGGCACATGACATTCACAACATTCATGAACACTGCAGTTGCACTGAACAACCTGAAAACTGTCTTTCTGGGGGAGCAGAGGTGACTCTTCTAACACGTCAAGCCTATATGAGAAAAGAAGAGCTACGTATTAACATAGATGTGAAAGCACTAGATATGTTTAAAATGGAGGACACAAAATCCAAACTGAGGTAAACTGTTCTGCACACCCAGCTTATAGAGCTTCTCGGGGGGAAAGCTACATTATAGCAGAGACAGAAAGATAAGGGTTAAAGCAAGTTAGCAATCAGTATAAGTTAGAATCAATAAAGCAAGTTAGAAATAATATAAGCAAGAAGACAATGAGGCAACAGTGAAGTACTGAAAGAAAAATCGTGATTTTTAAATCCTATATTCAATAAAAATATCTGTCAAAATAAACATGTAATAAAGGCTTTTTACAGACACACCAAAATGGAAAGAATTTATCATCAATCAAAGTTGCAAAAACTTCCTTTAGAAAAAAAAATGCTGAAGGAAGTCCTTCAGACAAAAAGAAAATGATAGCAAATAGAAGTCTGGTTCCACACAAGGAAATGAAATTTAACTTAAAGGATAAATATTTATTGACTAATTAAAGCAAAAATAATAACCATAAAGTGTGGGGTTTATAACATAGGTAGAAATAAAATGTATGACATTAATACCAAACTTGGGGAAAGGGGAGACGTGTATATATACAGCTATAAATTTCTTCCACTATACATGTAGTGGTGAAATGTCAGTTGGAGGTATAACATCAGTTCGGCTATATTAAGTTAAAGACCTATATTCTAAATCCTAAAGCCACCACTAAAATAATAAAACAAGAAGTCACAATAAGCTACAATAATCAAGCCAAAGGAGTACGAACATAAAGAGAAAAAAATAGATTAATGGACAGAAGAAACCAACACCTATATGGACAATCAATTTTCTACAAAGGTGCAAAAGCAATTCTGTGGAGAAAGAGTAATCTTTTCAATAAATTGTGCTGAAACAGTGGGATATCTATACGCCCCCCTCCACACAAAAATTCAACTTTAATCCACACCTCACATAAGATTCAAATATTAATTCAAAATAGATCATTAATCTAAATGCAGAATTTAAAGCTATGAATCAGAAGAAACTTTGGGAAAAAAATTTGTGACCTTGTTTTAAATAATAATTTCTTAGATGCAACACAAAAGCACGAGTCACAAAATTACAAATTGATAATTTGATTTTTATCAATATTAAAAACTTCTGTTCTTCAAAAGATACTATGAAAGATAAAAAGATAACAAAAGGGTCAATCAAAAAATGGGCAGAAGATCTAAACAGACATTTCTCCAATGAAGACATACACATGGCCAAAAAACATATGAAAAGGTGTTCAACATCATTAATTATTAAAGAAATGCAATGTATTTGATTAAGATATTGGCTACATAGGTGAACATACTTCCCAAAATTCATCAACCTTATATTTAAGGTGCATTTTATTATATGCAAAATTTACCTTAAAATAAAAATACTGTGCCAAAAAAGTGTTTTTGAAAATTTCAAAATGCTATACACTCATAAAATTCCATTTTGAATTGAAGGTAGAATGACTTAGTACTTTCAACTTCACCTAAACCTTTAAACAATTCCAATAAAATGTGATTTTTAAAAATATCGCACCATGACTTTTATGTGTTTTCAAATATTAAAAGTTTTTATCAAAAGAGTATGGAACAAATTAAATAAATTGCAGTATTTTATGTCAGAAATATGCTTGCAGCTTATATTGTGTTTTGACTGAAAAACTTCCAAATTTTAAGGCAAAAAAGAACTGAACAGAAAACATATTCCCCACCAATATTTTTAAGAGGAAATTCTGGTGATTTTTTTCTTTTGTAAAATAAAAAGTTAGAATTATACTCTTACTTTAGATGGTCTCACCAATGCCATTTTTTTCTAAATACAGTAGATATTTATATAGGGCTGATTCCTAAAGAGATTAACTCTCTGGTTTCTCTACCACTTCACTGCTGTGTTCTATTTAATCAATCTCATTTTCATTTACTTTATAATTTCAGTATACACAAAAATATGCATAATATATATTTATAATGATGATATATAATGATTATGTATTATAGAATACATGTACTATACAATATATATCATAGTATTTCATAATTTATAGGGTTTTTAGTAAAAATCTCCACACAGTAATTTCCCAAATCATTCCAACAAATAATCCCATCATGAAACTCAGGGGTGAGGAAACTGTATCCCACAAGCCAAATACAATTGCTTTTGTACAGCCTATGAGCTAAGAAGCATTTCTTACATTATCTACTGGTTTAAAAAAAGAAGGAAGAATATCCCACAATCATGGAAATTATATAAAATTCACATTTAAGTGTCCATAAACACAGTCACGCTCATTCATTTACTAATTCATTCATTAGTAACTATGACCACAAGGTTGTGATACAGAGAGAACGGAGAGTAAAGCCTAAAATATTTATTATCTTCACCTTTTAAAAAAAAGATTTTCTATCCCAGCTATAGGCCAAAAACATTTCGTACTCCCTACTGCTAACTACCAGTATACCAGACCACCTGACCTGTCTCTTGAGAAATCTGTATGCAGGTCAGGAAGCAACAGTTAGAACTGGACATGGAACAACAGACTGGTTCCAAATAGGGAAAGGAGTACATCAAGGCTGTATATTGTCACCCTGTTTATTTAACTTATATGCAGAGTACATCATGAGACATGCGGGGCTGGATGAGGCACAAGCTGGAATCAAGATTGTCAGGAGAAATATCAGTAACCTCAGATATGCAGATGACACCACCCTTATGGCAGAAAGTGAAGAACTAAAGAGCCTCTTGATGAAAGTGAAAGAGGAGAGTGAATAAGTTGGCTTAAAACTCAACATTCAGAAAACGAAGATCATGGCATCTGGTCCCATCACTTCATGGGAAATAGATGGGGAAACAGTAGAAACAGTGATAGACTTTATTTTGGGGACTCCAAAATCACTGCAGATGGTGATTGCAGCCATGAAGTTAAAAGACGCTTACTCCTTGGAAAAAAATTTTGACCTACCTAGACATCATATTAAAAATCAGAGACATTACTTTGCCAACAAAGGTCTGTCTAGTCAAGGCTATGGTTCTTCCAGTGGTTATGTATGGATGTGAGAGTTGGACTATATAGAAAGCTGAGCACTGAAGAACTGATGCTTTTGAACTGTGGTGTTGGAGAAGACTCTTGAGAATCCCTTGGACTGTAAGGAGATCCAACAGTCCATCCTAAAGGAAATCAGTCCTGAATATTCATTGGAAGGACTGATGTTGAAGCTGAATTCCAATACTTTGACCACCTGATTCATTTGAAAAGACCCTGATGCTGGGAAAGATTGAAGGCGGGAGAAGGGGATGGCAGAGAATGAGATGGTTGAATGGCATCACTGACTCAATGGACATTAGTTTGAGTAAACTTCAGGAGCTGGTGATGGACAGGAAAGCCTGGCGTGCTGCAGTCCATGGGGTCACAAAGAGTCAGACTCGACTTGGGCGACTGAACTGAACTGGTGACTACTTGATGAAAAAAGGACACAAAAATATAGAAACCACATTAAATATACCATCAAATTTCACTATTTAGCATATCTATAATGCACACAAAACATCTTGAGGATCACTATCTACTTCAATTTTTCAAACCACTTTGCTGCTGCTGCTGCTGCTGCTGCTGCTAAGTCACTTCAGTTGTGTCTGACCCCATAGACAGCAGCCCACCAGGCTCCCCCATCCCTGGGATTCTCCAGGCAAGAACACTGGAGCGGGTTGCCATTTCCTTCTCCAATGCATGAAAAGTGAAAAGTGAAAGTGAAGTCACTCAGTCGTGTCCGACTCTTAGCGACCCCATGGACTGCAGCCCACCAGGCTCCTCAGACTCCTCCATCCATGGGATTTTCCAAGCAAGAGTACTGGAGTGGGGTGCCATTGCCTTCTCCGTCAAACCACTTTATGAGGGAACTAATATTACCTATTTTACAAGTAAAAAACTGAGGCTCAAGGAGAACATGGACTGGAATTCATCTCAAGTCTCATGCTTCCATGTTCAGTACTCAATTCATTACATCCAAGATGCCTTATGATCACAAGGTAAGTTCACTGTTACCATTATCATTTTACTTAAGGGATTAGCAAAGATTTTAATGGCCACAACCAAAGAATAATTATAATCTGAATTGTTAATATTTCAAAAATTCAGAAAATTATAGAATTATTTTCAATTATTTTTTCCTTGAGGAAAACACTAGATATTTCTCACATTTATTAAAGCAGTTTTTCCAAGTTTGTGCGAAACCTGGACTATACAGCCTTGTTACTTGTCAAAGTAAGCATAACAACTTCTTTTATCTTCCAAAAGATTTTCTAAAGTTTTAAGTATTTACATACATCAAATGATACTTCAGGGACTTCCCTGGTGGTCCAGTGGTTAAGAATACACCTGCCAATGTACAGGGTCATGGGTTCAATCCCTGATCTGGGAAGATTCTACATCCCATGGGGCAACTAAGCCTGTGTGCCACAGCTACTGAAGCCCTCATGCTCTGGAGCCCATGATCTACAACAAGAGAAGCCTCCACTCACCACAACTAGAGAAAGCCCACACTTAGCAGCAAAGACCCAGTACAGCCAAAAATAAAATAAATAAATAAATAAAATTATTTCAAAGAAGAAAACAGAGTTTTAAAAGGTACTTCAAAATTTTGATAATATCAAAGTAGTGTAAATTATCAAAATTTCAAAGTAGTGTAAATCAAAATGGTGATCAAAATTTTAAAATAAGAAAGCAATACATTGGATTAAAATAATCAAAACTTAAGAATTTCTGACATTCTTGAAAAATGTTTATTCAGCAAAATATTTTATGCATTTGCCAGTACTCACACACATAAATTTAGTGCCACTATTTATTTAATCCCTCTATATATGAGGACTGCAAGGAGATCCAACCAGTCCATTCTGAAGGAGATCAGCCCTGGGTGATCTTTGGAAGGACTGATGCTAAAGCTGAAACTCCAGTACTTTGGCCACCTCATGCGAAGAGTTGACTCATTGGAAACGACTCTGTTGCTGGGAGGGATTAGGGGCAGGAGGAGAAGGGGACGACAGAGGATGAGATGGCTGGATGGCATCACTGACTCGATGGATGTGAGTCTGAGTGAACTCCGGGAGTTGGTGATGGACAGGGAGGCCTGGTGTGCTGCGATTCATGGGGTTGCAAAGAGTTGGACACGACTGAGCAACTGAACTGAACTGATACTTGCAAGTGAAAATAATAAAAAAAGTTGTCAAATAATTTTAAATTTGGTTTCTTTGCAAATTTCACAATTCAGGCAATATTTCTACTCAGAAGCTAGGTATATAATTAGTACTGAAATTTCATCTTTTAGTCACAGTGGTTTATAGAAAGCACATTCTATCCTCTGACCTTTGGTCATGTTACTTATTTCCCCCCAAAATTTTCTATCAATATTTTAAAACTTCTCTAAGAGAGATCTACACTAAATTATTATAGGAGTAACACCAAATGAGTGTTCTTTACTGTGACATAAACTGAGAGCAAAACATAGTTGGTGAACCATTAAATAACTGGAAAATTTAGCATTAGTTTTGTGAATAATTTAATCAAGTCACATTTTAAATCTCAGACTGGTAACCTATACAAATGTTACTCCCAAAAGTCTACTTTACCCATCAAAAGGAATTTCAAAAAACAGGTTAGCATCCCAGACTAGTTTCATCATAAAAATCACCTGGCACCTTTTAAAACTAGATTCCTGGACGCTCCATGGAATTCAGTATATCTGGGGCCAAGGAATCTGTTTTTAGTAAGTGTCATAGACCAGAGGTTCTCATAGTATGGTTCCCAAGCCAATAAGATTAGCATCATCTGGAACTTGATAGAAATGCAAACCCAGCCCAGACCTCATGAATTAGGTCCAGGTGAGAAGCTGACAAATTTCATCAAGGAGACAAATTTAAGAAGCATTCTGTATAACACAAAGCACTTGTCAGTTGTACGATATTACCAAACAAATGGAAAATCAACAAGGAGGAGATGAAGGAAGAAAAAAAGAAAAAAGAAATAAAAAAGGAATACAAACAAAAGCAAAGGGACCTAAATATATGTCAAGTTAACAACATAACCATGTGAAGTGGAAGGGGAGGGGATACCCTAGTTAACTGCACAGAATCTCGATCATGCAACCTTCAGCATTAGCAAAGGCAAGGTGAGTCAACACAGACACTGCGCTCTAGTCACTGTACGCCGGACTCTTTGTTTTCTACAGCAGTATGGCTTAGCTATTCCAAAATTACTTTGTGTGTATTTTAGGACTAAGCAACTAGATAACGTATTGTTGGGAAGCAAGATTTCTCACTTCTAGAAAAAGGTGTTTGTTGTTGCTCAGTCACTAAGTCACGTCCAACTCTTTGTGACCCCATGGACTGCAGCACACCAGGCTCCTCTGTCCTTCACTATCTCCTGGAGTTTGTTCAAGCTCATGTCCATTAAGTTGGTGATGCCACCTAACCATCTCATCTTCTGTTTCCCGCCTTCTCTGCCTGCCCTCAATCTTTTCCAGCCTAAGAGTCTTTTCCAATGAGTTGGCTCTTCACATCAGATGGCCAAAGTATTGGAGCTTCAGTTTCAACATCAGTCCTTCCAGTGAGTATTCAGGGTTGATTTCCTTTAGGATTGACTGGTTTGACCTCCTTGCTGTCCAAGGGACTCTCAAGAGCTTCTCCAGCAACACAATTCAAAGGCATCAATTCTTCAGCACTCAGCCTTGTTTATGGTCCAACTCTCACATCCATCCATGATTACTGGAAAAATCATAGCTTTGACTCTCTGGACCTTTGTTGGCAAAGTGATGTCTTTGTCTTTTAATATGCTGTTTAGGTTTGTCATGGCTTTCCTTCCAAGGAGCAAGTGTCTTTAATTTCATGACTGAAGTCACTATTGTTACAAGAAAAGAAAAGCACTGCTAGAATAGATCCTGCAGTTTTGAACTAGAACAAGAGATATCAGTATGAACACACGCTTTTTTGTTATGTATATACAGAGAGATACAAAAATATAGATTTCTGAGTATTATGTGTATTATGCACATTGTGTGTGTACGGTGTGTATGCATACATATAACAAACTCTGTAACTAAGGGGGCCTAGAAACAATGCCACTCAAGGAACAGTGAGCATTTAGCCCCCAGACACCACTTTGTGAACATCATTCTCCAACAAAATGGAATCAGGGCTCCTTGGAGAAATGGCCGATTCCAGTGTCAGAGCAGGAAAAGCATAAAATCAACCTGAAATTTCTTGTAGTGTTAGAAAGTAAGGAGTCCTATTTAAAAAAAAAAGATAGATGGAAAACATCAAAAGGACACAGAAGCCAGTTTAAATAAGCCCCAACTCGGCAAATGTTGGACAGTGTGATCAAAAAAATAAATAATAATAGTAACTAAATAGCTCATCAAATAAAATAATGATTTGTATAGCTCATCAAATAAAATAATAATCTGTGAGTCCATCTTGATGGGAAAGAAGGAAGGAAAAGGAGAAGGGGAAGGAAAGAAAAAAAGGTAAGAGCAAAAGAATGGAAAGTACTTCTCACAGAGCCTAGTATTGTGGCTTGCATACAGCTTCTTGATTAAATAACACTATGTCTAAAGAAACACTATGCCCAAAGAAAGGCAATGCCAAAGAATGCTCAAACTACCGCACAATTGCACTCATCTCACACGCTAGTACAGTAATGCTCAAAATTCTCCAAGCCAGGCTTCAGCAATACGTGAGCCGTGAACTTCCTGATGTTCAAGCTGGTTTTAGAAAAGGCAGAGGAACCAGAGATCAAATTGCCAACATCCACTGGATCATAGAAAAAGCAAGAGAGTTCCAGAAAAACATCTATTTCTGCTTTATTGACTATGCCAAAGCCTTTGACTCTGTGGATCACAATAAACTGTGGGAAATTCTGAAAGAGATGGGAATACCAGACCACCTCATCTGCCTCTTGAGAAATTTGTATGCAGGTCAGGAAGCAACAGTTAGAACTGGACATAGAACAACAGACTGGTTCCAAATAGGAAAAGGAGTTCGTCAAGGCTGTATATTGTCACTCTGTTTATTTAACTTCTATGCAGAGTACATCATGAGAAACGCTGGACTGGAAGAAACACAAGCTGGAATCAAGATTGCCACGAGAAATATCAATAACCTCAGATATGCAGATGACACCACCCTTATGGCAGAAAGTGAAGAGGAACTAAAAAGCCTCTTGATGAAAGTGAAAGTGGAGAGTGGAAAAGTTGACTTAAAGCTCAACATTCAGAAAACAAAGATCATGGCATCCAGTCCCACCACTTCATGGGAAATAGATGGGGAAACAGTGGAAACAGTGTCAGACTTTATTTTCTGGGCTCCAAAATCACTACAGATGGTGACTGCAGCCATGAAATTAAAAGACACTTACTCCTTGGAAGGAAAGTCATGACCAACCTAGATAGCATATTCAAAAGCAGAGACATTACTTTGCCAACAAAAATTCCTCTAGTCAAGGCTATGGTTTTTCCTGTGGTCATGTATGGATGTGAGAGTTGGACTGTGAAGAAGGCTGAGCACCAAAGAATTGATGCTTTTGAACTGTGGTGTTGGAGAAGACTCTTGAGAGTCCCTTGGACTGCAAGGAGATCCAACCAGTCCATTCTGAAGGAGATCAGTCCTGGGTGTTCTTTGGAAGGACTGATGCTAAAGCTGAAACTCCAGTACTTTGGCCACCTCATGAGAAGAGTTGATTCATTGGAAAAGACCCTGATGCTGGGAGGGATTGGGGGCAGGAGGAGAAGGGGACGACAGAGGATGAGATGGCTGGATGGCATCACTGACTCGATTGACATGAGTCTCAGTGAACTCCAGGGGTTGGTGATGGACAGGGAGGCCTGGCATGCTGCGATTCATGGGGTTGCAAAGAGTCGGACACGACTGAGTGACTGATCTGATCTGATGTCTAAAATTTCTCAATTAACACTGAGCACACTTGTTTACTTTACAAATAACGCATGTTTCTTCTCTCAAAATTTTAGTTGGTTCTTTTTTATACTGTCAATTTCTCTTATTATATTCATATTTTCTTTATATCCTTGAGTACATGGAGGATATCACTACTAATCATCTGCTGGTTCTATCATCTCGGCCATTTCTGAGTCCGCATCTATTGTCTATTTTTTTCTTTTTCTCTGGGTTATGGTTTACTTTTTCCTGTCCTTCATATATGCAGAATTTTTCACAGGATGCCAGACATGGTGAATATTACATTTTTGAGTGTTGGATCATGCTGTTTTTTCTTAGAGAATGTTGAATTTTGTTCTGGCAATTGGTTATTTGGGTGACTTAAGTGTGAACCTTTTAAGCTCTTTAGGGGGAAATGTAGATCAGCCTTGACGCTAGGGCTAATATGGCCACACTTTTTTTAAACTTTTTATTTTGGGTATTGGGGGATAGACTATTAATAATGTTGTGATAGTTTCAGATGAATAGTGAAGGGACTCAGTCATACAAAGACATGTATCAATTCTCCCCCAAATTGGCTTCTCATCCAGGCTGGCTGGACCGATTTTAAAGTGTGGATATTATGGGGTTTCTGCTGGTATTCAACACTTCAGTAGCTCAGTCATGTCCAACTCTTTGCAAACCCCATGGACTGCATCACGCCAGGCTTCCCTGTCCATTACCAACTCCCTTGAACTTGCTCTAACTCATGTCCATTGAGTCAGTGATGCCATCCAACCATCTCAACCTCTGTCATCCCTTTCTCCTCCTGCCTTCAATCTTTCCCAGCGTCAGGGTCTTTTCCAGTGAGTCAGTTCTTCACATCAGGTAGCCAAAGTATTGGAGTTTCAGCTTCAACATCACTCCTTCCAATGAATATTCAGGATTCATTTCCTTTAGGATTGACTGGTTGGATTTCCTTGCAGTCCAAGGGACTCTCAAGAGTCTCCTCCAACATCACAGTTCAAGAGCATCAATTCTTCAGCACTCAGCTTTCTTTATGGTCCAGATCTCACATCCATAAATGACTACTGGAAAAACCATAGCTTTGACTAGACAGACCTTTGTCAGCAAAGTAAAATCTCTTTTTAATATGCTGTCTAGGTTGGTCATAGTTTTTCTTCCATGGAAAAAGTATCTTTAATTTCATGGCCACAGTTACCATCTGCAGTGATTTTGGAGCCTAAGAAAATAAAGTTTGTCACTGTTTCCATTGCTTCCCCGGAGAAGGCAATGGCACCCCACTCCAGTACCTGGAAAATCCCACGGACCGAGGAGCCTGGTAGGCTGCAGTCCTTGAGTTTGATAAGAGTTGGACACAACTGAGTGACTTCACTTTCCCTTTTCACTTTCAGGCATTGGAGAAGGAGATGGCAACCCACTCCAGTGTTCTTGCTTGGAGAATCCCAGGGACAGGAGAGCTTGCTGGGAGGCCATCTATGGGTTCGCACAGAGTTGGACATGACTGAAGTGACTTAGCAGCTTAGCAGCAGCCATTGCTTCCCCATCAATTTGCTGTGAAGTGATGCAACCAGATGCCATGACCTTAGCTTTTTGAATGTTGAGATTTAAACCAACTTTTTCACTCTCTTCTTTCACTTTCATCAAGAAGTTCTTTAGTTCTTCTTCACTTTCTGTCATAAGGGTGGTGTCATCTGTGTATCTGAGGTTATTGATATTTCTCCTAGCAATCTTGATTCCAGCTTGTGCTTCATCCAGCCTGGCATTTCTCATGATGTACTCTGCATATGAGGTAAATAAACAGGGTGACAATATACAGCCTTGACATACTCCTTTCCAAATTTGGAACCAGTCTGTTGTTCCATGTCCGGGTCTAACTGTTATTTCTTGACCTGCATACAGATTTCTCAGGAGGCAGGTAAGGTGGTCTGGTATTCCCATCTTTTGAAGAATTTGCCAGTTTGCTGTGATCTACACAAAGACTTTAGTGTGATCAATGAAGCAGAAGTAGATATTTTTCTGGAACTCACTTGCTTTTTCAATGATCCAACAGATATTGGCAATTTGATCTCTGGTTCCTCTGCCTTTTATAAGTCCAGCTTGAACATCTGGAAGTTCATGGTTCACATATTGTTGAAGCATGACTTGGAGAATTTTGAGCATTACTTTGCTAGCGTGTGAGATGAGTGCAATTGTGCGATAGTTTAAACATTCTTTGGCATTGCCCTTCTTTGGGATTGGAATGAAAACTGACCTTTTCCAGTCCTGTGGCCACTGCTGAGTTTTCCAAATTGGCTGACATATTAAGTGCATCACTTTCACAGCATCATCTTTTAGGATTTGAAATTGCTCAACTGGAATTTCATCACCTCCACTAGCTTTGTGCATAGTGATTCTTCCTAAGGCCCACTTGACTTCACATTCCAGGATGTCTGGCTCGAGGTGAGTGATCACACCATCATGGTTATCTGGGTCATGAAGATCTTTTTTGTATAGTTCTTCTGTGTATTCTTGCCACCTCTTCTTAATATCTTCTGCTTCTGTTAGGTCCATACCATTTCTGTCCTTTATTGTGCCCATCTTTGCATGAAATGTTCCCTTGGTATCTCTAATTTTCTTGAAGAGATCTCTAGTCTTTCCCATTCTATTGTTTTCCTCTATTTCTTTGCATTGATCACAGAGGAAGGCATTCTTATTTCTTCTTGCTATTCTTTGAGACCCTGCATTCAAATGGGTATATCTTTCCTTTTCTCCTTTGCCTTTCAACAAGGACTCTCCAAATCTCTTTATAAGAAACTAATTATTCCTGGCCCTGTGTGACTTCTGGGAATTCCTTAGCTTACAGTTCTACTGACTTCTTTTTCAAGAAGTTTTCTTTCCCAAGATCATGGATGGACTGGTATTTAGACAAAGAATCAAGGCAACCCCGATGCTAATTCCCAAAGAAAGGCAATCCCAAAGAATGCTCAAACTATTGCACAATTGCACTCATCTCACATGCTATTAAAGTAATGCTCAAAATTCTTCAAGCCAGGCTTCAACAATAAGTGAACCATGAACTTCCAGATGCTCAAGTTGGTTTTAGAAAAGGCAGAGGAACCAGAGATCAAATTGCCAACACCCAGTGGATTATCAAAAAAGCAAGAGAGTTCCAGAAAAACATCTATTTCTACTTTATTGACTATGCCTAAGCCATTGACTGTGTGGATCACCACAAACTGTGGAAAATTCTGAAAGAGATGAGCATACCAGATCACCTGACCTGCCTCTTGAGAAATCTGTATACAGGTCAGGAAGCAACAGTTAGAACTGGACATGGAACAACAGACTGGTTCCAAACAGGGAGAGGAGTACATCAAGGCTGTATATTGTCACTCTGCTTAATTAACTTATATGCAGAGTACACCATGAGAAACACTGGGCTGGATGAAGCACAAGCTGGAATCAAGATTGCCAGGAGAAATATCAATAACCTCAGATATGTAGGTGACACCACCCTTATGGCAGAAAGCGAAGAAAAACTAAAGAGCCTCTTGATGTAAGTGAAAGAGGAGAGTGAAACAGTTGGATTAAAGCTCAACATTCAGAAAATTAAGATCATGGCATCTGGTCCCATCACTTCATGGCAAATAGATGGGGAAACAGTAAGAGACTTTATTTTTTTAGGTTCCAAAATCACTGCAGATGGTGACTACAGCCATGAAGTTAAAAGATGCTTACTCCTTGGAAGAAAGGTTATGAGCAACCTAGACAGCAGAGTAAAAAGCAGAGACATTACTTTGCCAACAGAGGTCTGTCTAGTCAAGGCTATGGTTTTTCCAGTGGTCATGTATGGATATGAGAGTTGGACTATAAAGAAAGCTGAGTGATGAAGAATTGATGCTTTGGAGAAGACTCTTGAGAGTCCCTTGGACCACAAGGAGACCCAACAGTCCATCCTAAAGGAAATCAGTCCTGAATGTTCATTGGAAGGACTGATATTGAACCTGAAACTCCAATACTTAGGCCACCTAATGAGAAGAACTGACTCATTTAAAAAGACTCTGATGCTAGGAAAGATTGAAGGCAGGAGGAGAAGGAGACGACAGAGGATGAGATGGTTGGATGGCATCACTGACTCAATGGACATGAGTTTGAGTAAACTCTGGGAGTTGGTGACGGGCAGGGAGGCCTGGCGTGCTGCAGTCCATGGGTTGCAAAGAGTCAGACTTGACTGAGCGACTGAACTGAACTGTATGCTAATTTCTCTGTACCTCTCTACTTTGAGTATTCTGCTCCATTAATCAAGCCCGATTTTATTCTGAACTCTTCTCTCTTGTCTCCTCAGTTCAGCAATATTGTAGGGTTCTGTTTGAGTTCCCCCTCCTTGTATCATGTCCTGGAAGCTGCCTCCAGCCCAGAAAACATTAATAATATAGAACTTGCTTTGTTTCCTTCTCTCAGGAATCACTGTTCTGTTTTGACTTTGTCCATTATCTGAAAATAGATGTTTCTTCTTTTATCAGGCTTTCTAATTGTTTATAATAGAGGAGTAATTCCAGAATATACTATTCCCTTATGGCCAGAAGACAGTTTTGTTGACCTTTTTATATTAACTTCTGAAGACTGTATTCACATAGTTCAAAACTTGGTTTTCTTTAAAGGCAGTAGTGAAACTGGGTAATTACTTGGTGGAAATTTGTGACCAAGGAAATCTATGTTTTAAATGGGAGTTATTGATTTGGTGTGTGTGTGTGTGTATATATATATATATATATGTGTGTAATTAAATGTTGCTCAGCCATAAAAAGGAATGAAATTGAGTCATTTGTAATGATTTAGATGAAGCTAGAGTCTGTCATACAGAGTGAATTATGTCAGAAACAGAAAAATAAATATTGTATATTAATGCATGTATATGGAATCTAGAAAAATGGTACTGATGAACTTATGTGTAGGGCAGGAATAGAGACAGACATAGAGAATGGACTTGTCGACACAGGAGGGGAAGGAGAGGGTGGGATGAATTGAGAAGCAACACTGACATAAACACACTATGATTGGAAGCTAATGGAGAAAAGATAATCTCTTTAACAAGTGGTGCTGGGAAAACTGGTCAACGACTTGTAAAAGGATGAAATTAGAAAACTTTCTAACACCAAACACAAAAACAAACTCAAAATGGATTAAAGATCTAAATGTAAGACCAGAAACTATAAAACTCCTAGAGGAAAACATAGGCAAAACACTCTCTGACATAAATCACAGCAGGATCCTCTATGACCCACCTCCCAGAGTAATGGAAATAAAAGCAAACCATCTCTTGAAACTCTTGGCCTGAGTGTATACCAATGTTTAGACACAGATGTTAGCAGTTATTCAGCAACATGCAACATGCCCAGGAGGTCATATACTGGGTTAGTACAGACCATGCTCATACGAATCCAAACCAGGAGAGTAAGCATTGTGGTCTATACCTTACTGAGTTAAGGACTTGAGGAACAGGTACCATTAAGACTCATTTTACACAGGATGAAAATGAAGCACAAGGAATCCAAAAAATGGTTTAGGGCCATGCAGCCAAGAAGTTCCAGAATTAAGTCACGGGTCTTCTGCTAATTTCTGCCCCCACCCCTAGCTCAGGGTCCTGGTAGGCAAAAAATTCCACTCCAATGATTCATTGGAGCTTGGGCACCAAATGAATACTAAAATGGACATCTGCATTAAAGACATGTTAAAGTGCCAAAAAATAGATTTATAATATGCTTTTCACTTGATATTTGAAAATGTTACACTTCATACATTAAAAATCAATGGATTGGTTAAAAAATAAATAAATAAATACACTATCATGTGTAAAAGAGATAGCTAGTGTGAAGCTGCTATATAGCAGGGAGCTTAGCTTGGTGCTCTGTTATGACCTAAAGGGGTGAGATGGGGAGGTGGGAGGAAAGCTTAAGAGGGAGGAGGTATATTTATAATTAGAGCTTATTCACATTGCTGTACAGCAGAAACTAACAAAACATTGTAAAGTAATTATACTCCAATTAAAACATAAATTCAAAAGTAAATGAGAGTTATTGCAGCATATGTATTGGCTGAGAGGAAAACTTGATGATGCAGGAACGAGAGGAAATAACTGCAAGAACAAATTCCTTGAGTGGCAACAGGGGATGGGACTCAAAACACAGAAGAAAGGGTTCATTTTATATTGGAGCACATTAGCAGTTAAAGATGACAAGGAAAACTGCACAGGCACAGACATCAGCAGGATGATAGATTTTGGTGAGAAAAGTGAAAATGAGAACTCGCACCCCCACTCCCGTTTTCCCAGTGGAAACTAAAAGCAAGATCATCAGTGAGTTTCTCAGGCTCCCTCCAAGGGAAGCCAGCTGCCATAGTGTGATGTGCTCCATGGAGAACCCATGAGACAAAGAACTGGGGGAGGCTTCCTGTCAAAGCCAGGGAGAGACAAAGGCTTTCTGACCAGTGGTCCCTGGGGACCTTGGAAGCTGAGGGAGTGAGCTCGCAAACAGATCCTCCTAAAATTGAACCTTAAAATAACTGCAGTCCTAGCTGACATCTGCATGGCAGCCTTGTGAAAGACACTGAGGCAGATGTCTCCAGATGTTGCAGCTGGGTTCTGGACCCATAGAAGCTATGAAATGATGAATGATTTTTGTTTTAGGCCACTAAATTTGGGGTAATTTATTATATGGCATAGATAGCCAAGGAAGATACCAGTACCTGGAAGTGGGGTGCTGCTATAATACCTAAAAAAGTGGCTGTGGCTTTCAAACTAGGTGATGGAGAGAGGCTGGAAGTATTTGGAGAAGCATGTGGAGAAAGCGTGAAATACCTTGAATAGACTGTTGGCAGAAACCTACATTTTAAGGACACTGCCAGTGAGGACATGAAAGGAAGTGGGAAATATGTGATTGGAGACTGGAGGAAATGGGGTCTTCTTTATGTTGTGGCCGAAAGCTATGTAACACATCTGCGGTTCTGTGGACAGAATAGAAGGTGCCTACTGAACTGGTGATCTCTCTCCAGGCAATTTCCAAACAAGTGTTGAAAGTGCCTCTTGTTTCTTCGTGCTGCAAGAGGAGAGATATTCCTTGAGAAAGGGCTGTTAGACAAAAGAATTTTTAATAGTACTTGAGAGTTGTGACATTCTCAGCCTCTCCAGTTGGCAAACAATGTTAGAACTATGAAATGGCTTCTGAGTAAAAATCAAAGGGAAGGCAGGGAAGAGCTTATTTCTAAGAGCTCTATGGGCTTTTATCTAATAGAGTGAATCCTAGTAAGATTCCCAGGCTGCTGTGTGATCTTGTGAGAGAAACACTTTGGCTTAGACTGCAGGAGGCTGAGGTAATAAAGGGAGTAGGCCTAATATGAGGGGTTGGGGGAGAGGTGGTCAAAGAGTAGGATCCTTGAAACTGAAATTATAAAAAAGATCCAGTTTATCAGCAGTGGCAAGATCCATGAGAATTGGTGAACTAGATGTGGTGAAAACAAGATGAGTCAAAATAAAGCTTTGAAGAAATTGAAGACCATTCAGGTGGGTGCTGAAATCACTGAGAATGCTGACAGAGCGATTCTGAAGAGACAAATAAACTGGGTGTTAGCAGTTACAAAAGTCCAAACTCCCTCGTCACCCTTGCCTATTCATCCACCTTGCTTTCTCATCATTCCCCAGCTTCCCAACCACACATTTGGGAATTTCAAGTTCTCAAATGTCTTTATTTGACTGTGTTTTATTGAAAATGCTCTTCACTCTCTCTGGTTCATTCTTCTCTCCCCGCTTAGAATCTAAACAGATACTTCTAGCATATGTTTCTGCAAGTCCCCATAGGTATTATATCACAGCATTTTCAAACTTTATGTTCTTTATCTTTACTATTAGGTCCAAGAGGGCAAGGGTTGAGTCTGAATTGCTTAACGCTGTTCCCTATACTCAGTTCAGTGTCTGATGTACTCATAGGCACTTCACAAAGGAAGAAGAGGATTTCCTTCCTAGGTTTAAGGGAAAATTTCAAAATAGCAAATATCTGTCATGCTGTACTTTGGATTCTCTGACAAACATTAATATCTGAGTTCAAACAATGCAAGATTTTAGTTCCCTTTAAATATATACTTATTTACACACAGAAGAATTTGAAAGAGTTCTCTTGTGAATTCTCTAACGCATCAGGGAGGTGCTTTTGATGAAAAACTTTTCTATAGTAATCATCATTATAGATTTCCTATTCCATAGAGGTTCCATCTGTTATATTGGTCAGTTCTTCCTCCTGAGCTGAAGAGTCTTATTTAAATTATTTGGAGATGTATTGCCCAAAGATGTACACAAAAATACCATTCAAGACAGAAACAGCATGTGAGAGTTGGTAAAATGGACATAGTAACCAAATTATACAGTGAAGACTACAAATAAAGTGGCAAATGGGAATTCCCTGGCAATCCAGTGGTTGAGACTCCACACGTCCACTGCAGGGGACCAGGGTTCAATCCTCAGCTGGCAAATAAAGATCCCACACACCACATGGTATGGCCAAAAATAATAAAAATTATTTCTTTTAATAAGTGGAAAGAAAAGAAAAACAAGACATTTCTCAAATGGTATGTAATAGGACACGTTTTCCTATATTCATATTTTTAGAAACCTGAGTTCAAAATAAAAGAAGGTTAAAAGAATGTACTAAATTCATCATATGAGCAAGTTGAAAAATCTGTTTAATATTATAATTTTCTCATTTTTCTGGGTCCATTTAGAAGAACAGACCAATGACCACTTAGCTGACTAAAGTTCAAATTCTCAGCTATTCCTAATTTACTATGCAATTTTGAAGTGCTCTGATATATTCATACATAGAATATATCATAGAATGCAGACCTCCAGACATAACTATGGCCCACACATTATAAAATATAAATCCTTACACATTGTCATAGAGCTATCAAACTGGGCACATTACCCTACCTCACTGATAAGATTTGAAATTCTCTCAAATGGCACCTAGTGAGACTTTGATCACCACCAAAGTATTCAGATCATCACAAAAATGTACTTCATTGTAAAGGAATTAGCTTCTCTGAGCTAAAATGTGTTTTGGTTAAATAAAGCAGGAAACTTTATGCCCCAGAGGTCAAATATATCTTCATCAACCACAATGCTTCCTTTCTTCGCTCAAGACCCAGAAGTTGTGGTGAGTCTCCTTTGCTCTAAGACCAACACTTCATCTGCGCTCTTTTTCTGGAATTTGCCTATTCAACTATTCACTCTCTGTCACAAATATTCAGTGTGTCCCCTTCTACCATATCTTCAATTTTTCTCTCTCTGCTGGGTCATTTTCTATAAACTAGAAGCAAGCTCATTCTTTCCCATCCTTTAGATGTTCTCCTTTGGCTGAGCATTGCCTATTACTCCTCCACCTTCCCCATTTTACTACTCAGCTAAGCTTCTTGGGCCTCTTGAGATTTGCAGCCCAGTCATTTCTGTTGTGGACATTTATCTACTAGCTGCCCCCAGCATCTGCCTGGAAAAACTACTCTTCTGGTAGACTGAAACACTGGCAGATAGATATAGCACATTCTCACCAATCAGATACGCCCATTCAAGACACTGGCCCTAATGAGACCTGTACTTGTTAAAGCAGCAGGGGTTTGCAGGGACTTCTAGACTTATCTAGTGATCAGCATCAGAGGTGAAAATTATCACACTCAATCTCCAGATGAGACAGCAGGGGGTGTCTTATCTGTTCTACTCCTAGGGTGACTTTAAAAATTAGTTCAGGGAACCCCCTGGCCGTCCAGTGGTTAGAGACCAGCACTCCCACTGCAGAGGGCACTGGTCTGATCCCTGGGCAGGGAACTAAGATCCTGCAAGCCACGTGGCAGGGCCAAAAGAAAAATCAGTCCAGCCATTTAACGTAAGTTGTAAATATTAACTACAGTCTGATAGTCAGTAGAAAAATAAGGATGATAGTAGCTTTGCTTCTTCTAAAATTTGTCTTATTTACCTTTATACAAGAAATTTTTCATATTTTGATTATTAGCTCACACATCCTTGAAATCTCAACTCAGCTGTCTCCTTCCTAGGGAAACCTTCACTCTTCTCTTTCCCCACCAGTACACTAGACTTCCCCACCTGAGGCTCTCACATCAGTCTTGTGCTCCCACATCAGTAATCACTAAAACTCAAATCCTATTTTGAGACATATTTGTACATATCTGTCCAAATCACTAATCTATGAATGGCTCAAGAGCAGAGACTATAACTATTCTTTTTTAAAATATAAGACAAAATACATTTTCAAAATTAAAAGCATGAGGCAAAACAAAGAATGATGTTGTGTAAGGTTAATGGGAAAGTATATCAAGAAGATGTAACAGTTATGAACATAGATCTATCCAACAATAGAGTCTAAAAATACATAGGACAACATACGGCAAACTAGTGAGAAGAAATATATAAATCAACCATTCCAGTTATCTTAAAAAGTTGAAGTAAAACACACATTTAGCGAAGTGTCTGAATACATCCTTTTGTTGACATCTGTGTTCTTTAAATTTTTTTACTGTGGTAAAATGTACACAACATATACCATTTTAAGTGTACAAAATTCAGTGACAGTACATTCACACTGTTGGGTAACCATCCTTACCATTCAACTTCAGAATTTTTGTCATCTTCCCAAACTGAAACTCTATACCCATTTAAACACGAATTCTTCATTACCCCTCCTCTAGTCCCCGGCAGCCATCATTCTGCTTTCTGTCTCTATTCATCTTTATATGGACAGTTTCTAGCACAGCACAGCCAAACAATTTTATTTTAATTCAAATAGGAATAGTAGGTATTATCACTGGAATTATTAGAAAAATTTGAATGACCTATTTACTGTAAGAATTGTAAGTATGGCTGTTCAAAACCACTGTTGTGGCTTTCTACCGAGCACAAACATATATTAGGCACACACATTTTCAAGACAATAAAAAGATCAAATATGAGAGAAAAACCTGCCAGAAAAATAAATATAAACTTTCCCCCTTTCTTCAGTCAAATATCTAAGACTCCTGAATTGAGTTTACACTTCTTTGCAAATATATGCCCATCCACATCTACAATGTCTTGCTACCTGAACCAATATGAGGAGAAAAGAGAAAACCAAATGGGAGGAGAAAATCATACAAAAAACACAGAAATGTACACTGATATAAAAGGAAATATAGGGATAGGAGAGCTTTTGTAATCTACTTCTGTATATGGAAGCTCTTGTATTACAGAAAAAAAAATTGTGTCATGGGAATGTCAAATTTTATTTATTTGGTACTTACAGAACATATAAAAGATGGACCTTAAGGTCATAATTCTTGAAAGGATTCTTAAATAATGACTCAATATTACAGATGAATAATTTCAAGTCCTCTTTCATCCAGCACTGTATGTTCCAGTTTGCACCTGAATTAAAAATAAACTAAATTAAATCTGAAAAAACCATTCTGAACAGCCCAATGAAAGGGAAGGGCTAAATTAAATTTACCAGTGTTCTGATACAACTACCACTGTCCATTCTGAGAGAAAAAGAACAAGCTCTAATTGGTCATATGTCTGTGCCCATTTAGTTCCTTTGGCCTTCAGTTTCCTTCTTCATAAAGCAAGAGAATTAAATTCAATTATTGTTTCTCAAATTTTTTAAAATCTTGAACCACTTATGTAGGACAGAAGACCCCAAAACTCACCTAGTTCAGTTCATCCCCACTTTCCAAGAGACAAGAGACCATGAACTATCAAAGTACAGCAAATTTAGTGTAGCATTTCTGTGTCTGCTTTAGTGGTAAAGCATGGTGATTCACACTGGAATCACCAATAAGATGCATATCTTAAATTTTTGTTATTATAATATTATAGGCCCCACATACAAATAAGGAGAGTATATTTCACTGTATACTGAAAAATTCACCTGATAAACTATTGGTGATTTGTAATTTAGAAAGCAGGCACAGCAACAGCTAAAAATTATGACTAATTTAATACAACACCAAAAGTATCTTAAGCAATACTAACATATTTCCCCATTTGGAGAATTTCTAGCTAGTAGTGACTTTGCATCAGTTGAGCCTTATGAAGTAAATAGCCCATGTGGCAGAAAATTACATGGAAATCCTCAGTAACCACCACTTAACCTAGTAACTTTAGTTACACAAAGTTAACTCAATAAACTAACTAGTTAATAGCCCTTGCTGCTAAGTCACTGCGTGTCCGACTCTGTGCGACCCCATAGATGGCAGCCCACCAGGCTCCCCCGTCCCTGGGATTCTCCAGGCAAGAACACCGGAGTGGGTTGCCATTTCCTTCTCTAGTGTGTGAAAGTGAAAAGTGAAAGTGAAGTCGCTCAATCGTGTCCAGCTCTTCTCGACCCCATGGATTGCAGCCTACCAGGCTCCTCCATCCATGGGATTTTCCAGGCAAGAGTACTGGAGTGGGGTGCTACTGCCTTCTCTATACATAAATTAAAATCTGCAGCATCATAATCATTTCACTTGATAACTGAAAAAAGTGCTAACATTTTTTGATCATTTCAAGGCTAGTCACAAGGACCTTCACATTTTAAGTCCATTCTTAATATATCCAACAATCACTGGAATGGTGAAGTTAAGCTCCCTTACAAATTAAAAAAAAGTGCTTCATTTAAAATTAAATGCCTAAAGACAGAGACACTAGGAAGTATTTGAAGAGAAGTTGCTCAGTCGTGTCCGACTTTTTGCGACCCCATGGACTGTAGCCTACCAGGTTCCACCATCCATGGGATTTTCCAGGCAAGAATACTGGAGTGGGTTGCCATTTCCTTCTCCAGGAGATCTTCCTGACCCAGGGATTGAACCCAGGTCTCCTACATGGTAGGCATTGTAGGCAGACGCTTTTACCGTTTGAGCCACCAGGGAAGATCAGTATTACCTCTAACTTGTTTTAAAACTCTGATCTTACTGAACAGTTATGCTTTATCCTTACTCCTAACCTGATCTCAACAAACTATTTCTTCCATCTAATCAGTGGTGCTTTGGCACTACAAGGGACATGTGGCAAAGTTTGGAGATCCATTTTGATTGTCACAACTGCTGAGTAAGTGTTACAGGCATCAGCTGGGTAGAAGCCAGGGATGCTTCTAAACATCCCGTGCTTGAGCTTAGCAGCTCAGTTATGTCCGACTCTTTGCGACTCTATGGACTGTAAACCACCAGGCTCCTCTGTCCATGGGATTCTCCAGGCAAGAATACTGGAGTGGGTTGCCATTTCCTTCTCCAGGGAATCTTCCCAACCCAGGGATCAAGTCCATGGCTCCTGTGTCTCCTGCATTGCAGGTGGATTCTTTACCACTGAGTCACTGGTATAACGCACAAACCAGTCCCCCATAACCAAGAATCACCTGGCCCACAATGTCAAAAATTTTGAGGCTGAGAAATTCTGATGAACCCTACACAGGAGTACTATATTGATATATGCCTTTATTTTCATATTATAGATGTTTATGGTGCTAAGTCAATTGTCTCTGTTCTATTTAGCTCTTCCAGAAGGCTTGGAGATAATTTTGTTGTTTATATTTCCAGATGCAAAATTATTAATTACACTAGCTACATTCAGTATACATTACACTTAAATAACAAGAAAAAAGTGATTTAAAATATATGCATTGGCTACTCAGATTCCTTACTTGCTTCAGAATTTAATTCAACAGGATTATCTGCCATTTGATATTTTATCTATTTAAAAAGAATAAGATACACTTTTTATTTTAAAGCAAATTTAGAAGACTATAAAAATATATTTTAAGGTTAAAAAATTCCCTCATTTACATTTTTATTTCCATGGGACATAAAATAACTGGGGACTTATTAGTTTGGTCACATGATAATCCTAATTTTATCACTAATATAAAATGGTAATATTTACTCAGAATCACATCCAGAGACATCTATTTCACACAAGTTTCAGAGAATGAAAATATTTTATCCAATATAGTTAAGTAACAACTAATGCTTGGAACATTAAAATACTTACCTGTTTGCTGAAAAACTAAAGAATTTACTGTTGTAACAAATGCCTTCCCTTCAATGTCATCTGTATATACAGAGCAGTTTTTATCTTCCTCGCTCCAAAAGCAACAGTGGAAAGTTGTTCTGGATGATAAGTTAGATAAGTAGGTACCACTTGAATTAAGCTTAGTTTCAACAACTGCCTCATAACGTCCATTCAAATTTGAAGTGTTCTTTGAGATTCCAGGAGGAAAGAGGAAGTCATATGTTGTATTTGATGGCATGCAAGACACCTTAAATTTCCAGGGAGTAATTGGATATGCCAAGTTAAATGCAGTTATTACATAAATAAATTCTGTTAGGACATTTAAAAGACACAGAGAAAAGCAATTAATCATTTTGATTAAGATATCAATAGGAAGTATCTAAGAGTAAATGATGTAGTTCTCAATAGTTATTATTAAACTTTCTAAGTGCTCAATCAATGCCTAATGCATAACTCGGTGCTTCCATTGAACACTGTGTTATACTTAAGAGGGTACATTTACTTATGGAGATAACTTGACTCTTTAGCAACCCTTTTTGGAAATTCACACTTCATTTACCCCATTAATCTAACAATTCATATTTATATTTTAATGAAAGTAAATTACAGCTAAACTCAATTTCCTTTACCAAAAAAATAAATAAATTACTCTAATGGACTTCCAGCCTAATGGCATCTGGATGTGCAATTATATAAGCAAATATTAAAGTGCTGTTTTAATATTTCTTAAGGAGAATAATGCCAAAATGTTAACACTACTTTCAATGAGTGATTTTAGAAAGGGTCTGTCTTCAACATCAGAACAGCTGGATGATTTCCTGAATATGCCCATGATTCTCCAGATATACAATATCACGTAAGATATGTCCTTAGTATCCTCCAATAATTGATGAACAATGACAGACTTCTTACAGGAAACATTCACTGCTGATTAAAGATAATGTATCACTCACCCATAAAATTAAGAACAATTTTATAAACCTGTACCCTTCCAGAAAACCTTAAAAGTGATACTTGTTTTTTAAATAATTGTTTGAAAATAAAATAATTAATTCTCCATAATTCTTTCTTTTACAAGTTATTCTAATCATCCAACAATTGTGTTGCCTCATATACAAAGCAATGCAGAATGAGAATTCTAAGAATTTTGCATGGCGTCTATAGAGTGAGACCTTTGAAGGATTATGGTAAATGTTAAAATGTAAGAAAACAGAAATTTTTAAAATCAGTTCACAAAAGTGCTATTCTAAATTACAAAAGTAATACATGTAAAAATATTCAAATACACAAGTAATGACTCTTAACTTTGGTTTCTAGAGCATTCTATAAATATTAATAGAAATATGTATCAGATATAAAAATTAAGGCAAAAAGGACTATCATGAACTAATTTTATTTTTCCCACACTGAACAATTAGGTATCATAACATCATCAAAAGTGAATCATCACTGCAATTGTGATCCTTTGGACTCAATCCTACTAACACGTGTTTTTGAAATTAGAACTTCTCACTAAAAAGAAATTAGGGTGTTTCTTTCATTTTACAAAATAATAAATACTAATTAAAAACATTATATTCTCTAGCTGCACATGGAAGATTCAGTTGACTAAACTGAAATTAGCCTAAAATCCTCAAAGTATTTGAAAATTAAAATGTAATACTGAATGTCACATGGTAACTACTGAATCAGCTTAATTAAAAGATGATTCTATTTTGTTTACATGCTTCCTTTGCAAATGATATTTCTTTCCCCAAAAATGAACCCTAAATGGCAAGGAGTCCAGAATATTCATCTGAAGGCGTAAGTTTATGTTATCATATGATATGTATTGTCATATGTTATACATTAAGGACCCAGACATCTTCTGATTCACAAAACTTGACCAAACCACAAACCTTTTGAAAAACCAATGTAAAACATTACCATGGAACCTAATAAAAATTAGAAAATATAAAAGAGAATGTTATCTTTCTTTGATAGTCCCTTGTGGTCCAGTTTTTCTGAATTCTGTAACAGTGGAATTATTCTGGATATTTTCTGTAGCTACATAGCTGGCTACAATGACAAACAATAGTATGTGTAAGATAGAAGAGCCATAGGAAAGCTTCTCAGGGCACCTTTAAAGACTAGTGTAACCAAAGAGATGCTCAGAACCAGTTGATACACATGTAATGGTTGCTAGGGGGGAAAAAAAGGGTTTTCCTAAAGACAGCCTGACTTTAGTTTCAAAGACTTGGAACACAATCTAAATTAGATGATTTGAGTTTAAAGAAAATAAAAATATTTCTAGAATGCTGTAAGAAACCATTGAGAACAGTACAATGCACGGGTTCAGGCCATTGACCCTCTAAGCAGTGGAAAATTTGCATATAACTTGTAGTTGGCCCTCCCTATACACAGTTCCTCTGTATGCACAACTTCTCTGCATCTGCAGATTCCACTAACCTTGGACCCTGCAGTACCGTGGTATTCACTATTTTTAAAAAATCCAAGTATAAGTGGACCTGAGAAAACCACAGCTATATACTCAAAAGTTACTGGCATTGTGTGACTACTTTCAAACAGAAGCCTGTCATGCTTCACAGAAAGTTAAAACACAAGATTTTAAAAGAATGCTTTCTCTCCAGGATATTCCTGCAATAAGTAGGAGGAAGACTAGTATACATTTAATTTTTGAACATAATCTTCTGGTGGTAGTCAACGTGGGAATTCCCAAGGCATACACAATCCATTGATAATATCCCCTTATAACATTATCTTGTTATTGTTTACCAGAATCATAATGGGGAATACCTTTTAAATGACATTTCTTTTCCATTTTAGAATAAATCTGTTATTCTATAGGATAGCCATTTATTTTAAATATTATCGCCAAGTAAACCAGTCCTAGATAAAGAGAATTAAAGTTTTGATGATCATCTGATACATACATATTTGTAATTTAATAATGCTACATTTGCTAAATAAAATCAAAATATTTAAATGTCATTATACCTTATTTCCAAGTAAAGGAATGATAATGCATATCTTTGGCAGGAATGCAATCAAATGTGTATTAATCAGTCATGTCTGACTCTTTGTGACCCCATGGACTGCAGCCCACCAGGCTCCTCTGTCCATGGAATTCTCCAGGCAAGAATATTGGAGTGGGTAGCCATTCCCTTCTCCAGGGATCTTCATGACCCAGGGATTGAACCTGGGTCTTTACTGTCTTAACTACCACTTACATACTCATGTTGGACTGCAAAAGGCAAAAAGCTTGGAGGAGATTTCACAGTACCTATCAAATTCAAACTTGTATTTACTACTCAACATAGAAATTCCTCTTCATAAATTAACCTATAGAAATACTCTCCCAAATACACAAAGATGTATGTAATATGAATTTCAATGTAGCATAATTTATTACAGAAAAAGAAATGTCTAACAATGGGAATTGTTCAAATAAGTTTATAATGTAAGGTATATTCCTAAAGTTCATTGTTATGCAATCATTAAATAAATATGTATATTAATGAACACTAACAAGAAAAGTTATGAGGATAAACTGGAAAACTGTTAAGCAGGAAAAAGAAAAATACAGAATAGACAGACCAATTCTATTTTTGTGACTGGAGATATGAATGTGTGTGTGTGTGTGGTGGGGGGAGGGTATGTTTCTGGAAGGATACCCATCATACTGTTTCCAGGAGGCTGGGAAGAGTATTCATTTTCACACTTCTATTTTTGTTTGGTTTGCATTTTTAATCAAGGGCAAGAGAATTCCTAACTGGAAATGGGAAATTTAGTCAGCCAATAAACGAAACAACATCTCTAAGGGTAAAATCTCTACCTCATATATGGACATTTTAAAAGCAAATAACTTACCCCAATGTAACAAAGCCACACAGGATTTTTGACAAATCATCTTCAGAGAAGTACACCTAAAAAACAGTAAATCTAAAACCAGTACACACACAAACTAAAAAAAATAACATATACACAAGCCACCTATGGGAAAATATAAAAGGAAAAGGATTAAAATTAAGAATTATTTAAACTGTAATCCGATAATAATACTCTGGATCAGTATCAGCATTTAACAGTATTTACATTTACAGAATGTAAAACTGTAAGTTTTAGGTTCATTCCTATGCACATGCTATTTTACAGAGTTAAAACATAAGCAATACATTCATTTATGGCTTAATCAAAAAAATGGCAATGTTCCTTCATTACATGACAAATCAGGACAGGTATCATAGATGAGACTGAATTTTTAACTAAACAAAAAAAGCTTACAATGCCAAATAAATATGTACAGCTGACCTAACATCATAAATATCACACTCTTCATTTTTGTGTGTGTGTATGTGTGCTCAATTCTTAAATTCCTTTCATTCCCTAAAGTCTTTATCTTTATTATGATACCACAAAGTTGGATGATTATAGCATAGGTAATGAACTGCATATTTATTTCCAATGAAGAGAAATTTTTGCAACATGGTTTTGGAAACCCCTGTCGCAGAGTCAGGCATGACTGAAGTGACTTAGCTCACACACAATATTCACATTAGCAACTTATCGGTAATTCAAGGAGAGTTTGATGGCTTCATATATGCAGATGATAGGGATGACTTCAGAGACAAACTTTCCCATGAATTCTATCCAATTTGAAATATACCACGAATAAGATTATTCTTACTACTATGTCATGAAATCGAATGAGAGTATAATTTAAATATATTTACCTTAGATTTATAAGGAAACATTAAAGGCTTTTCGTGTTCCAGTCTTTTTTATTATCTCATATTTGGGATTCAGTTCACTATATGAAAATTAATCTGAGGTAAAAAGCCCTGAATTAGGTATCAGAAGTCTTGGATGCCAATCGAGGCCCTTTTGATTAATCAGGTGTAAGACCTGGGACACCACTATTCTTGATCTTGATCTCAGCTTCCTTATCAGACTGAAGGACCATCCCTACAATCCCTTTCAGAGCTGCTTATGATTCTGAGAGGCTTTAGTTTTTTTGTTTTTGTTTTTTTTCTTTTTTGGGCTTCCCTTGTGGCTCAGCTGGTAAAGAATCCACCTGCAATGTGGGAGACACGGGTTCGATCCCTGCGTTGGGAAGAGCCCCTGGAGAAGGGAAAGGCTACCCACTCCAGTATTCTGGCCTGGAGAATTCCATGGACTGTACAGTCCATGGGCTGGCAAGGAGTCGGACACGACCGAGCGACCTGCACCTTCACAATCTGTAGAGTTAATTATCATTCATTCTCTACCCTTAGAATCTGTAATACTGTACTTGAATAGTGAAATAATCCCTGGGAGCTTTCTGAACATTTTTAGTACAAAATCTTTGCTTAAAAAGGGGGAAATAAGTCTCCTTTAAGAATACATTACTTTTATTTGGAAAATACAACAGCAGTAATTGTTTTATTCACTTGTAACAATTTCACGATCCTAAAACTTACATACCAATGCATCTTTCTGTCTGGAAATCCCACTGCCAGGGAGCTTGCTTACATGTTTTGCAAGGAAGAGAACAGAAGGAAGTAGATATTTATTATGTTAAGCCCTGTGCTGCTGCTGCTGCTAAGTCGCTTCAGTCGTGTCCGACTCTATGCGACCCCATAGACGGTGGCCCACCAGGCTCCCCCGTCCCTGGGATTCTCCAGGCAAGAACACTGGAGTGGGTTGCCATTTCCTTCACCAATGCATGAAAGGGAAAAGTGAAAGTGAGGCTTTAGTTTAAAACAGAAATCACAGCTTGATCACAAAGAATATTATAAAGTATTAAGTGAGAAACACGTCTTATAAGTTGTATCTGAGAACTGGTAGCATGTGACAAGCAAACAGAAAAACACGCTTGTTTAGTTCACAACTTAAATGACTCTTAGGAAAAAGATGGGTGAGTATTACCATTTTGTAGTCTGGTAAATTTGTTTGTCAGACTCTGAGTTTTTCACCAGAATTTTGGTTCTTTACACACTTGATCCCACAATGTATCTTAAGGATTTCTAGAAACCAATTCAGTGTGGCATCTTCATTATCTAATGGTATTAAATGTGTGCAAAGTCCTCCCAGCTTTTTTTTATGCTACCTCTTTCTGATACAACATTGTCTCATAGAATAAACCTAAAGGCAATTTCATAATCAGGGTATGTCACAAATACACATATCACTAGACTAAGTGTTTTGACTGAGCTGACTAGTGACTAAGTAATTCAGTCCAATAATCAATTTGACTCACTTTAATTCAACTGATTCACTGAGTTAAGTGACCAAATAGATCATATTGTTCTTCCTTACATAAGATAACCATTCTTTTATTTAAACACATTTGCATAATTAATTCCTCCCCAAGGTAGAGAGTGGGGAATAAGATCAAGTGATTCATAACCAACCAATAGCATTTCCAGAAAAACAGACTAAAGAGAAAATAATCAGTGAAATAATATAAGAAAATTTCCCAGAACTGATGAGACTCAAGTCTTTAAACTGGAAAAAAAAAAAAAAATCTAGCAACTTCCAAGGAAAAGGAATGGAAAACAAAAATCCATTCCTAAACATACCATTTAAAAATTGCAGAAGAGAAAGGAAGAGTTTCCAGAGAAGAAAAAAATAACCAAAGCAATGAGAACCTAATTAAAACAAATGTTTCATCTCAAAACACAGAATTACAGAAAGCTATCTAGAATGACGATGGAAAATTATTTGCAGTTTAAAATTCTATTAGCCAATCAAGAAAGTATCTGAACAAAACAAATAAATTTAAACAACACAATGACTTAGAAAATTTACATCCTGTGAATCTCTTTCTCGGAAGTAACTTTATGATGTATTCTAACAAAATGAGGAGTAAACCAGGAAAGGACTGGGGATTTGGGATCCTGAAAAGCTTGTCTACAAGCCAATTGATGGCTCTGCAGTCTTGAGAATGACCTGTCCAGATAGCAGATGGAGTACAGGTGACCCCTGAAAGGAAAAGGCCAGGATAAAGGAAGGCAACTCAAAACATACTACGATTCTGAAGCTGCAAAAATTTGAAAATAAAACAAGAAATCAGAATTACACAAGGGAAAAAAGAAAGTCATAGTCTAAATTTGAAGCCACCAGTCCAAATAAGAATATGAGTTCAAAATAGACTTCAAAACAAAGAATGGAATGGATTCCAAAAAATAAAGAGAATGAGTAAAACACTGAAAATTAAGAATTAATAAATAAGACTCATAAATCTTCTAGAAGAAAAAAATAAGTTAGCTGGAAAAAAGGTTTATAAAAAGTCCTGATCTAAATATGAACTCTAATAAAATATGGCACAATTTTAAGCAAACGCTGGAATTAATCCATTTGAAAGAAGGAAGATCCCTTTAACCTTGATTCTAGGAATATTCTCCATTGGGTGGCTTAGAAGTCATACTGAGCAAAATATGATTCTAGGACTCTTCTTGGTTCTGTGATGAGTAATACAAAGTTCTAAAAGCATTAATGCTGCTATTTATTGATTTTTCCATTTTTTGGCCTAATCAATAGACAAAAATGAAAGACTTAATTACAAATATTAAACATAAATATCATCAGTATTCTCACTGTACAGTTGTCAAAATTATAGTAGTATAAAAAAATTGGGTGGTATAATTATAAAAGGAGAGATGGTGAGAAGGCAAAGGGTGGAAATAGCCCAACCTCTTGAAGTAATGAGTCAAGAGAAACTATCTATAGTGAATGAAACAAAAAAAGGTTGTGGAATTTAAATGTAACCAATAAAAGATATCAGAAAATTAATATAATTATAATGGAGGAGAAAGAGAGAAAGGTGAAATTATTAAGATAAATTCCTTCCTACCATGGTATCTATTTAAAGGTTATAAATGAAAAGAAAAAAAGTCAGTATAAGCATATTATTTAGCCTTACAGAGTTAGCCAAAGGAAAAGCTAAAACCAAAAATGGTTCAAGTCAGTTGTTCTCAAAACCAGGGATAACAAAGTGAAGGGAGTGGGGTAAGGGACTGCTGTGCTTTATTACAGTAAGTTTCTGTAACTGTGTGCATGGATTATTTTCATGCAAACTTATTATTTTGTCCTTTTAATTAAATTAAAAGGTGCTATTGGATTTCAAAGAAGACAGCTACTAACAAAGACCTAGGAACTAATTAGAGGTTCACAGAAGTGCAATATTAGTTGAATTCCAAGAAATACAAAGGGAGAGAGTAGTGTCATATTTCTTCTAAGATTCACAATATTTTAACACCTCTGACAGCAGGATCTTTGCTAAAATCAATGTCATCTTATAACCACTTATGGCTTGGTAGCAGCTGTGATCTAGTTGTCACTGACTGCATATATACAAACTGGAGCACTTTCCTAATGACCGACTAGACAATTTTTAGCCATCAATATTTCAGTCAACAGACTATTTAAAAACCTTTTGAGGAAGGAAGGAAGATGAGCCTTGAGTATTGTCTGAAAACCTTTTGTGGACATCTTTTACTAAGATCAATATAGAGTCAGCATAAAATTTGTAAATAGACAAACAGAAAATCTCAGAAACCATGGTGAATCACTCTTTTATGAAGTTCAACATCACAAATAGTCTTGATAATCCAGGGAATGGTACCATTTAAGAAAACAGTGACATCAACAACACTGAGTTGAAAAGTGACTCAGAAAAACCAGATTCTGAATATGAAAAAGAATTCCTTAATGGATTTCTTTGACTTTTATTTTCCTTATGAAAGTGGTATGATATAAACAAAAATCTTTATCTAAATCATTCTAAGAGTCCTTTCAGTAGGTATAAAACTAAAATTCTAAATGATAAGAAAGCATTGTAAAAATAAATAGGCAGAGTTTTTCCTTTCTTAGCTGTACAAAAATGGTGGTGTATCTTAAAAATCCACGATGTCTTAGATTTAAAGAATTACAACCAGAAAGAGTGCTAATTAGTAGAAACTGAAGATTACTCTTAATTTGGATAAATCATAACAGATTCCAGAGAGGAGTGAGGATTTAACTGCCCTTTGAAGAATGAGGAGGAATATGATGCATATCATAAGTATCATTTTAAAAAAAGGTTTTCCTATAGAACCTTTGAAATGTTAAAACAAAGGTCAGCCAAAGGTATGGGTAAAAGACCATAGGAACTCTTGTGTAAGAGCTGATTTGCAGGTTCAGAATAGTATTCGTCAAAAGACCAAGAAACCATTTTCCCAGATGACTACTTTTTATAGAAGGAACATTTTTACATAGTTTGTCCTGTGTGAAAAGCTGTTCTTCCCCAAAGCAGACTTCTAACCAACAGTGTTACTGTAAAATACCCAGGTCACTAGAGAAATACTCAACTACCTCCTGGGTAGTCACAATCTTAACAGGTAACATATCAACAATATAACCGGGCTTCCCCGGTGGTGCTAGTGGTAAAGAACCCGTCTGTCAACGCAGGGGACTTAAGAGATGTGGGTTTGCTCCCTGGGTCGAGAAGATACCCTGGAGGAGGACACAGCAGCCCACTCCTAACAGCAACTATAATTATCAGGTGCTTATTATGTATGTGCCAGTATGTTTTCTCTATGTGTTTATGCATAGACACATACACTCACATGTGTATGTGCTATTTTTTCTCTTTCATCTCCTTCATGCTGAAACCAGTCTGGTTCAAAAATATTGTTGGTGCATACAGAAATCCAATTGTTTGATTATCTTCTAGGTTGAGACACCCAAATAACAGCTGCTAGTTAAAGTGAAATGAGAAAATATAATTCTGAGAAAAACTAAGTTGTCCTATGCCTTCACTAAACGGCTATTTGGTAACAGCTGTTCTTACACATGAGTTCACATTTTTAAAGCCTATTATAATACTATTATAGATGCTCCTGAGAATCTGTACTTGGCTCACATCTTTAGCTATTATCTAGCATAAACAGATAGAGCACTTATATATTTCCATAAACTTTATAGAAATTATTAGCCCAAGAGTAGAGTCAGTCAGTTACTCTCTCTCTCTCTTCTCTTCATTCCCTCCCTTCCTCCTTTTCTCTATATCTGTCTCACTCACTATTATATACACACACACACACATATATATACACAGATTTTTAAGTCTGTGCTATTTCTGGATTTTCTAATTGGCAAAGACTAAAATTAATATCAATGCCACAATGCCACTTTAGAGTGTCTCCAGCTGGGTCATTTTTATTTACTAGTCCATATAACCTTAGTTTGAATTAAAGAGGTCCATAGGTACCAGATACCATACTTGATCTTAGCCAAAAGACCAAGAAGCAATCCAGTAGTCATGTATGGATGTTAAGAGTTGGACTATAAAGAAAGCTGAGTGCCCAAGAATGGATGCTTTTGAACTGTGGTATTGGAGGAGACTCTTGAGAGTCCCTTGGATTGCAAGGAGATCAAACCAGTCAATCCTAAAGGAAATCGGTCCTGAAAATTCATTGAAAGGACTGATGCTGAAGCTGAAAGTCCAATACTTTGGCCACCTGATGTGAAGAACTGACTCTTTGGAAAAGACCTTGATGCTGGGAAAGATTGAAGGCAGGAGGAGATGGGGATGACAGAGTATGAGATGGTTGGATGGCATCACCAACTCAATGGACATGAGTTTGGCAAGCTCTGGGAGTTGGTGATGGACATGGAAGCCTGATGTGCTGCAGTCCATGGGGCTGAAAGGAGTCGGACACGACTGAGCAACTGAACTGATAGGTACCAGAAGGGGTTTCCCTGGTGGCTCAGTGGTAAAGAATCTGCCTGCAATGCAGGAGATGTGGGTTTGATCCCTGGGTCAGGAAGATCCCCTGGAGAAGGAAACAGCAACCCATTCCAGTATTCTTGCCTGGGAAATCCCATGGACAGAGGAGGCTGGTGGGCTACCACCAGCCTCCTACAGTTTGTGACCCCTACCGTTCATGGGGTCACAAAAGGATCAGACATGACTTAGAGACTAAAACCATCACCACCATAGGTACTAGGAATTTTCACTCAAATAGTTCTCAAATGTGTGACTCTCTCCTTAAAGACCATCCATGGTCCACAGACAATGGTTCCCATAACTCTATTCTCTCCTCAGCAAGTCTCCATGCTATGCTAACAGAGTTACAGCTTTAACCCAGTCAACTAGACCTCCCGAAGACACCAAAGCCAGGCAAATACTGTCCCACACTGACAGTGGTCTGTATTCACTTCAGAAGACATTTTATTGGTATCATAAAATTGTATAAGTGGGGTGAATCTAGCCTAGCAGTTCTATGAAATAACAAGTGACTTGCTGACTTTCATTCAGTGAGAATCAATATCCACAAAAATTTCACATAGCCTACCTTAGACATTGAGTGTTTGCATTCTGGAAAAGATTTTAAACTTATGAGTTCATAGCACTTAAATTTGACATTGATGTTTTACTACAGATTCAGCATTTCTGTGTCTGATATTTCTTACAAACACAAAATCTCACTTTAAAATATTACAATGGCATTAATCACATGTTTAAGCTCAGAAATATGGATTTAAGAGTTACAGGAGTGGATATTTCTGGTTTTCATTTTAAAGCCAACAGGAAGCATGAGGATAATCATAAGTCAGAACAACCTTAAAAAGGTTGTTAAACACATAAATATGTATTTTAAAACATCTCCTTAATAATACCCTATAGAAACAGAAATATAAGTGAAGAGAATCACTCCAAATTAATGAAAGTTTCCATTCAGCAGGAATATATAATAATTTTAAATGCATACATATAGTATAACTTCAAAATAACATATGCTTATTACAATGTAGCTTCAAAGTACATTGATATATGGTGAAAACTCAGAGTACCACAAGGAAAACAACAGATATCCACACACATGGTAGAAATTTTTAATACTTTCTCCTTAAAGAATGAATGGATGGGGAATGAAATGGCAATCCACTCCAGTATTCTTACCTGGGAAATCTTATGTACAGAGGAGTCTGGCGGGCTATAGTCCATGGGGTCCCAAAAGACTCAGACAAGACTTAGCAACTAAACAATAAAATGATTGTGTGCTACAGTTACATTTTTAAGTGCGTGCATTTGAACTGATAAAACAAATTTATATCAATTTATGTATAGAAACAAAAAAAATAGAACAGCAAACATAAATACATGAGGATATATGACTGAAATAGTATTAACAAATGACACTGAAACAAAAACATTAACAAATTTGACATACATTGAACTCAGCTCCTCCAAACTGTAGATGGCACATTATCTTTAATCACCAGTGAGGTGTTTACAAAATCTGACCACATACAAAGACATAAGGCAAGTTACAAACAAATCCAAAGACTAAAATCATACAGATACAGACCACATTCTCTGTCCACAGTGTTTTTAAGGCAGGAAAAAAAATAACAAAAATATAACTACACAAATGTCATATATTAGGACAATAAAAATTGTTTTTGGTAATCTACAGGGCAAAAAAAGATAGAATCAAAATCAAAATACATTTTAAACTTATGATAATGAAAAAAGCATCTCAAAACTTAATTTCACACAGATAAAGCAGTATTGAGAGGAAAATTCAAAGTCAGAAAGAAACATCATTCTTAATGTGAAATGATTTATTCTGTGAGCACTTCAAAATAACATTATACCTGAGGTGCTAGGCAAGGCAGAAAGAGAAGTGGGAAAAGATTAAGGATTATAAAGAAAGAAACAAATTGCCATTATTCACGAATGACAATAAAAATGGACAATCCCAAAGAATCTATATGTAAGTTGTTAAACTTAGTTACAAAATTTAGCAAGATTGCTGGTGAAAAACATAAAACCAAGTGTTTTAAATACTTCCCAACTTTTTATATGAGGCCAGTATTACTCTGACACCAAAACTAGACAAAGACATCACAATAAAAGAAACTACAGACCAATATCTCTCATGAATATAGATGCAAAAAATACTAGCAAACCAAACCCTCCAATGTATAAAAAGGATTATACACTGTAATCAAATATGATTTACCTCAGGAATGCAAGTTTCATTTAAAATATGAAAATCAATGTTTGATCAATCATAATAATAGAATAAAAGACATGACAAGTCAATAGCAAAAGCATTTGACAAATTCCAATGCTATTCCATGACAAAAAGATTCAACAGGACATAGAACTTCTCCAACTTGATAAAGCTGCATATGAATAACCCATAGTTTACATCATTATTGTTGCTATTGCTTAGTCACTAAGTCATGTTCAACTCTTTGTGACCCATGGGCTGTAGCCTACCAGGCTCTTCTGTCCACGGAATTTCCCAGGCAAGAATACTGGAGTAGATTGCCATTTCTTTCTCTAAGGGATATTCCTGACCCAGGGAATGAACCCACTTCTGCTTGTCAGGCAGATTCTTTACCACTCAACCACCAAGGAAGCCCCGGCTAACATCATACTTAACGGTAAAAGACGGGCTGCTTCCCTGCTGAGTGAGCAGGATCAGATAACATTATTCACCTGCACTTTCTATTCAATTAGAGGTTTCAGCTAGGGCAATTGAGCAAGAAAAAGAAATAGAAAACATCTAAATTATAAAGAGAAGTAAAAGTATCTTTATTCTCAAATGACATGATCTTGTACATAGAAAATACTAAGGAATTCACACACACAAAAATATTTCTGTTGTTCAGTCATTAAGTCATGTCTGACTATTTGCAACCCCAGGAATTACAGCATTCTAGGCTTCTTGTCCTTCACTATCTCCCAGAGTTTGTTCAAACTCATGTCCATTGAGTAATCAAACCAACTCATCCTTTGTCGCCCCTTCACCTCCTGCCCTCAATCTATCCCAGCCTCGGGGTCTTTTCCAATGAGTTGGCTCTTGGCATCAGGTGGCCAATGTCCTGCAACTTCAGCACCAGTCCTTCCAATGAATATTCAGGGTTGATTCCCTTTAGGACTGACTGGTTTGATCTATTTGCTGTCCAAGGAACTCTCAAGAGTCTTCTCCAGCACCATAATTCAAAAGCATCAGTTCTTCAGCGCTCAGTCTTCTTTATGGTTCAACTCTCACATCCATACATGACTACTGGAAAAACCATAGCTTTGACTAGATGGATCTTTGTTGAAAAGTAATGTCTGTGCTTATAATATACTGTCTAGATTTGTCATACCTTTTCTTCCAAAGAGCAAATGTCTTTTAATTTCATAGCTGCAGTCACCATTTGAAGTGATCTGGAGCTCAAGAAAATAAAATCTGTCACTGCTTCTCCTTTTTTGCCATCTATTTGCCATGAAGTGATGGGACCAGATGCCACAATCCTAGTATTTTGAATGGAGAGTTTTAAACCAGCTTTTTCACTCTCCTCTTTCACCCTCATCAAGAGGATCTTTAGTTCCTCTTCACTTTCTGCCATTAGAATGGTATCGTCTGCATATCTGAGACTGTCGATATTTCTCCTTGCAATCCTAATTTCAGTTTGTGATTCATCCAGCTCAGCATTTCACATGATGTACTCTGCATATAAGTTAAATAAGCAGGGTGACAATATGCAGCCTTGACATAAACCTTTCCCAATTTTGAACCAGTCCATTTTTCCATGTCCAGTTCTGTTTCTTCTTGACCTGCATACAGATTTCTCAGGAGGCAGATCAGGTGGTCTGGTATTCCCATCCCTTTCAGAATTTTCCAGTTTGTTGTGATCCACACAGTCAAAGGCTATAAGGTAGTTCATGAAGTAGATGTAGATGTTTTTCTGGAATTCCCTTGCTTTTTCTATAATCCAACAGATGTTGGCAATTTGATCTCTGGTTCCTTTGTCTTTTCTAAATCGAGCTTGTATATCTGTAAGTTCTTGGTTCATGTACTGCTGAAGCTTAGCTTGAAAGATTTTGAGCATTACTTTGCTAGCATGTGCACTTGTGCAACAGTTTGAACATTCTTTGGCATTGCCCTTCTTTGGGACTAGAATGAAAACTGACTTTTTCCAGTTCTGTAGTCTCTGCTGAGTTTTCCAATTGTTAACATACTGAGTGTAGCATTTTAAGAGCATCATCTTTTAGAATTAAATAGCTCATTTAGAATTCCATCACTTCCACTAGCTTTGTTCACAGTAACGCTTCCTAACGCCCACTTGACTTCAGACTCCAGGATGTCTGGTTCCAGGTGAGCGACTACACCATCATGTTGTTCAGATCATTAAGACCTTTTTGGTATAGTTCTGTGTATTCTTGCCACCTTTTCTTAACCTCTTGTGCTTCTGTTAGATCCTTGCTATTTCTGTATATGTTCAGCAAGGTTGCAGAATACAAAATCAATACACAAAAATCACTTCTATTTATGTGCATTAGCAATGAACAATCTGAGACAAAATTAAAAGACAATTTCATTTCCTATAGCATTAGAAAGAATTAACTACTTAAGAACATTTTCAACAAAAGAAATGCAATTATTTATACAATGAATACTATAAAACATCACTGAAAGAAATTAAAGAATACCTAAATAAATGGAAAAACACCCCATGTTCATAGACTGAAAAAACTTTTATTAAGATGTAATACTTCTGAATTTGATTCAGTATAATCCCTTCAAATTTATAGTGACATTTTGTATAGACATTGACAAGCTGATTCTAAAATCCGTATGTATTCACAAGGGAATAGGTAAAACAATATTGAAAAAGAAGAACAAAGTTGGAGGATTCACTTCTGATTTCAAAATTTGCTTCAAAGCTACAGTAATCAAGACAATCAAACTAAGACCATGGCATCCAGTTCCATCAGTTCATGGCAAATAGATGGGGAAACCATGGAAACAGTGACAGACTTTATATTCCTGGGCTCCAAAATCACTGCAGATGGTGACTGCAGCCATGAAATTAAAAGACGCTTGCTCCTTGGAAGAAAAGCTATGACAAACCTAGACATAAGACATTATTTTGCTGACGAAGATCTGTCTAGTCAAAGCTATGGTTTTTCCAGTAGTCATGTACAGATGTGAGAGTTGGACTATAAGGAAAGCTGAGCACCGAAGAATTGGTGCTCTTGAACCGTGGTGTTGGAGAAGAGCCTTGAGAGTCCCTTGGACTGCAAGGAGATCCAACCAGTCCATCCTAAAGGAAATCAGTCCTGAATATTCATTGGAAGGACTGATTCTGAGGCTGAAACTCCAATTATTTGGCCACCTGATGTGAAGAACTGACTCACTGGAAAAGACTCTGATACTGGGAAAGATTGAAGGCAGAAGGAGAAGGGGATGACAGAGGATGAGATGGTTGGATGGGATCACTGACTCAATGGACATGAGTTTTAACAAGCTCCAGGAGTTGATGATGAACAGGGAAGCCTGGCGTGTTGCAGTCCATGGGGTCACAAAGAGTTGGACACAACTGAGTGACTAAACTGAACTGAACTCAACTGAATCAAGACAATGTAGTACCTCATAAAAGGACAGAAATAGAGCAATGGAATAAAGCTGAGAATCCAGAAATAAACCTTTTAAATGGTTTTTAACAAGACATCTAGACATAAGGAAAAAATGGTCTTTTCTATAAATGGTGCTGTGACAAGTAGATATCCAGATGCAAAGGAAATTGGTCCTTTCCTTCACTCTATATATTCAAAGTAATCAAAAACCAAAATATAAAAGCTAAAACTATAGTATTCTTATAAGTAAAACATAGAAGTAAAACTCTTCAACCCTGAATTAGGTAATGGCTTTTTAGATATGATACCAAAATTAAGTATAAAAATAGATTAACTAGACTTAATTAAAATTTTAAACTTCGGGGTTTCAAAGGATACCTTCAAATAAGTGAAAAAGCCACAGGATGGGAGAAACTATTTGAAATTCTGTATCTTAAAAGAGATCATACACTATATAAAGAACTCTCATAACAACCACAAAAATAGACAAGCAATCCAATTAATAAACAAACAAAGAACATTTCTCAAAAAAGATATATAAATATCTTTTCATGGCCAACAAGCACATGAAAAAAAATGCTCAAGATCATCAGTCATCAGAAAATGCAAGTCAAAACCATGAGTATCACTTCACATTCACTATGATATCTTAAAGCTTTGGGTGGTAACAAGTGTTGACAAGGAGATGGAGAAATTAAAACCCCTATTAATACATTGCTGGGAATATAAAATGTTGAAAACTTCTTTGGAAAACAGGCAGATTTTCAAATGTTAAACATAATGTTGCCATATGACTGAGCAATTCTACTCCTAGGTATATACCCAAGAGATGAAAACATATGTTCACATAAAAACTTGTATGCAAATATTAGTGACAGCTCTATTCATAATAGTCAAAAAATGGAAACTACCCAAATATTCATCAGCTGATGAGTGAATGAACAAAATGTGGTGTATCCATATAATAAAATATTATTTGGCCATAAAAAGAATGAAGTATTTCCATGGAATCATGTTTTCAATGTAAACCCCAAGAAAATGTTTTTTTATGATTAAAAAAAAGAATGAAGCACTGATCCATGATACAGCATGGATATATCTTAAAAATAGCATGCTAAGTGAAAGAATCTGTTCACCAAAGCCCCTATGATTTTATTAATATAAAATGTCCAGAATAAGCAACCCATAGACACAGAAAGTAAATCAATAATTTCCAGGGATCAGAGAAGGGAACATAGGGAGTGACTGCTAAGGGGTATGGGGTTGCTTTTGGGAGTGATAATAATGCTTTAAAGTTAAATAATGGTGACGGTTACATAACTGTGTTCATGTACTGAAAACCAGTGATTTGTACACTATAAAAGGAAAATTTTATGATATATGAATTATAGTCCAATAAAGCTATTGTTTTTAGAGGTCAAGTTTATTTCTCTATGGCAGTAGCAAAAAGACAATGAATTTTTTGAAAAGATATCATTTAAGATAACTTCAAAAATATGCAGTTTCTGTAAATAAATAGAACAAAATGTTCAAGGACTCCTAAGAGAAAAAGTATACTATTATAATGGTTATAATATTGTCATGTCAGAGAAGATCTAAATATATTGAGAGACAGTCCTGTATTCTAAAACTGAATATTTACAAAGTATCAATTTCCTTTTAATTGTTTATAGACAAAATAATCTCAGTGGAATCTCCATTAAATTCCTAACAAACTTTTTAGAACTAGATAAGCCGATTTGAAAAACATATATGGAAAGATAAAGGGTCAACGAATGCTATAGCACTCCTGAAAAAACTGGACCAAGAGGGAGGATTTACTGCCCCACTTACCAGATAGCAAGACAATTTAAACCTGCAGTAATTAGAGAAAGAGACATAAAGAACAAATACAACGCTCAGAAACAAACCCACACATATGTCAACACTTGGTATTTGAAAATACCAATAATAAGTATTTCTTGTTTTAAGCCACTAAATTTAAGGGTATCTTATTAAAACAAAAACAGATAACCAGTATTCACCTTTATTTTTCCTTTTAGCACAGAAGATTAACCTTCCCTGTCTCCTTGAAGTTAGGATTTCTTTTGCATCTAAAACATGAGTGCAAATCATTCATGTCACTTCCAGATGGAGGCATTTAAAGTTAGTTCACAATTCTCCACAATTTTCTCCATACTACATCAACTGAGAAAGTCCTGTGTTCCAGATTGTACAGAATGATAGCAGTTTTCCTGAATTTAGACTTCTAAGTTTCTGAAAATAGTTGTGCTGGAGAGATGTCCTAAACCAGAGGAAACTTTACTTGAATGACAAATAAATCTTTAGCACATTAAGTCAATGAGATTTGGGGATAATTTGTTACCAAAGCATAACCTAGCCTATTTTTACAGATACTAGGCTCCATCTCACTAGTAATTAAAGAAACAAAAGGCAATGAGATAATACATACCCACCAAATGGGCAAACATTAAAGTTTCTGATAACACTAAATTTTGGCAGAGATGTAGAGGAATGAAAGTAGGAATATAAATGGGTAGAAACATGCTGGAAAAGCATGGCATTGTCTAACAAAGCTGACATCTGCAAGCCCTGTGATCTAGTAATTTGACTAGGAGTTTTATACTCTAAAGACACAGAGGACAAGATGGTTGGATGACATCACCAACTCAATGGACATGAGTTTGAGCAAACTCCAGGAGATAGTGAAGGGCAGGGAAGCCTGGCACGCTGCAGTCCATGAGGTCACGAAGAGTCACTGAGCAACTGAACAACAAAAAGAAACTCCTACATCTAAGGACCATGACATTTGTAGAAGAAGAATCATAGGTGGTTTATTTATGACAGTAAAAGAAAGGAAAGGAGGGAAGGAAAGAGGGAGAAGAGAGGAGGAGGAAGGAGGAGAGAGGAGGAAGGGAGGAAGGACAAAGGGAGGGAGGAAGGGAGAAAAAAAGAAAAAGGAGAGAAGGAAAGAAAAAAGGGAGAGAGGGAAGGAGAGGGTAGAAATGATCCAAATATCCTTAATCACAATGAGTAAAAAATAAAAGTATTATTTTCATAAAACAAAATATATCCAATAATAAAAATGAACAGTCACTGTCAGCAACAGCATTCAATCAACAACAACAAAAAAGTTACTAAGCTCCCCTCACATGCTTGGCTCTGTTTCAGGTACTAGGGATATAACAGTGAATAAAACAGGAAAAAAAAAAATCCACCCTCATGGAGTCTGCATTCTAATAAAAATAAGACAGGAAAAAAATGATTAATAATAAGCCAGTAAGTATTTTTAAATGTGGTAAGAACATGAGGAAAAGCTAAGGAAGGGGAGAGTGTTTTGCAAGGTAAGATGTGCAATTTAAAATATGATGACCAGAGTAGACCTCATTGAAAAGGAGACAACTGAACAAAAATTTGAAAGAAGTGAAAATAATAGATTAAGTCATGTGGATATCTGGGAGAAGAGCATCCCAGTCAGAGCAAAGATGGTCTCTGATATACTCAAAGAATAGCAAGGAGACCAGCGTGGCTGGAACTGAGTGAATAAGAGAAACAGCAAAGAAAATGAGATCAGATAGATAAAAGGGAGAGGAAAAAATACGTAGCACTTTGTAGGTAATTCTAAGGAACATTTGAGATTGGAGATTCTGGAGGAAAAAAGTGACAGGATCTGCCACATGTTGTAAGCAGAGCTCTGATTACAATTTGAGACTGGATTATGGAGGGCAGAGGATGAAAGCAGGGAGACCAGTTAGGAGGTCCTTACAATAATCCATGTGGGACATGACGGCAGCTCAGGTTTGGATGATAGCCATGGAGGTGATAAGAGTAACTATATTCAGGAATTATTTCGAAGATAGATCAAAGAGGACCTCCCGACATATTACATCTAAGATATGAGGGAATGGGAGATATCAAAGATGACTCCCAGGTTTTGGCCTGAGCAGCATGAAGGATGAAGATAGGGAAGGCTGCAGAGAGGGCTTGGGTGAGATGAAGATCCCATTTGGAGCATGTTGAACTGGAGATCTCTGCTAGACATCCAAGTGGAAATGTTGAGCAGGCAGGTCTTTATAGACATAGAAGTCTAACGTTCAGGGAGATAACTCAAAGTTTCACCTACCATTTTGGAGTCATCAGTGCACAAATATAGAGATTGCATGAAATCATCAAAGAGTATAGACAGAAAAGAACTCCCAAGAACTAGAGCTGAAGACAATCTAAGGTTAAAACCTCTGAGAGCAGAAGAGAGACCAGCAACGGGGACAGAAAGTAATGGCTTGTGAAGAAGCAGGAAAAATCAAGAATACATGGTATCCTGGAGGCCAACAAGGAAATATCAGAGAGCAAAGGGTGATAACTGAGAGTGCTATCAACAGGGGACGTAAGATCAAAGGTGACAACTGACCACTGAGTTTGGGAAAGGTGATGTCACCGGTGACAGTGGGCAGAGTACTGAAAATGAGAGTGACAGAAGTAGGTTTAAGAGAGAAATGAAAAGGAATCAAATGATAGGGAATATAGACATCTCTTTTTAGAAGTTAATGCTTTAAAAGGGAGAGGAAATGGCTTAGTCTCATCAACATAATGTTAAGCGAGAGAATCTATGAAAGGATGCCTCCTGTGTACATATAATTTTTTAAATAAAAGGAAAACTGTGATTAGGAAGGAACAAGAAAAAGGTTTCTGGGTATTGGCATGTTCTCTTATTTGTATGGTGAATAATGAGTATTTGCCTTGAATTATCTGTTACAATTACAAAACAGTTACAATTACAAACCAGTCAATCCTAAAGGAAATTAGTCCTGAATAGTCGTTGGAAGGACTGATGTTCCACCTGATGCAAAGAACTGACTCACTGGAAAAGACCCTCATGCTGGGGAAAATTGAAGGCAAGAAGAGAAGAGGACGACAGAGGATGAGATGGCCGGATGGCATCACCAACTCAATGGACATGAGTTTGAGCAGGCTCAAGGAGTTGGTGATGGACAGGGAAGCCTGGCGTGCTACAGGTCATGGGGTCACAAAGAGTCGGACACAACTGAGCAACTGAACTCATTGGCTACAGTGATTTGCTATATTATTTGTAAACCAGTACCAACATTTGTTTTATGTACTCTTCTCCCTGCATATGTCATAGTTCAAAATATTTACAGATTAATAAGATCATGTGTGTGAAAAGACAATAATATCACTATGGAGTTACAGAAGTTTTAAAAAATACTTGAGAAGGATAAATTATAACCAGACCAAATTTGAATTGAAACACCAAAAGGTTATATGTACTAGGTCTGTCCAGGAGGTGAACACTTGTAATTTAATTAAAACTGGAATTTGTAAATCACATAAAAATCTTGAATTAGAGCAGACTATAAGCCCTTTTCTTCATTTTTAACTCCACAGGACATATTTTTTAGTATGCATTTGGCTCTCAGTATGAAAAATGCGGTACAGTATCTGCCAAGGCAATTCTTTCCTTTCTCTGGATATTTTTTAAGTTCTATTTCTAAGACCCCCCTTGGGATACTGCCCTTCACAAACACAAACCTTTTAGTTACATAACAGTGATCTAACTGAAGACACGGCTGTTTTCTCTCGGTAATTTCATTACAAAAGAGAAGTAGAGCTTCTGCCAACGAGAATGGCCCTCCCAAACCATGAATGAGTTGGACTGTAAGCAGATCCATCCACTGTTTTCAGTTGTTTTCCAAGAGACTAGAAGCCAGGATATTTGAGTTCGACGGCTCTCTGTTCATTCAACAACCAATTTCCTTAACTCTTTGGGTATCTCTTTCAAAGGCGATGATCGTTTACTTCACCAGAGACTATGATGGAAGACAAATGCCTGAATAATTGATGGCACTTCCAGTCCAAAGGTGAAAAGGCAAGGAAAATAAATTTAAATGTGTTTATTAAAGAGTAGGTACATACTAAATCACTTCAGTCAAACCTGACTCTTTGTGAGTCTATGAACTATGGCCCACCAGGCTCCTCTGTCCACAGGATTTTCCAGGCAAGAATACTGGAGTAGGTTGCTGTGCCCTCCTTCAGGGGATCTTCCTGACCCAGGGAACTACCCATCATCTCATGTCTCTTGCATAGGCGAGCAGGTTCTTCACTGCTAGAGCCACCTGGGAAGCCCTCATAAAAGACTGCTTCAAATTTATTCCACTCTCCCAGACAGAATAAAGAGCATGTGCAGGGTGTGAGCACATTATTTTATTTTAGATCAACACCACCAAAAAGAGCCACAGACATTTATAAACCTATCCTAACTACTGATAACTAAGTCTCAAATAATTTTGAATTAACAAGTAACAACAAAAGCTATCCTAACATTCTGTCTGCTAAAACAAGTCAACAGTTGGTTGTTGTCTGCTTTTTATCAAAAGGAAATAAAAATATCAGTGACAATTTATAGAACACACTTCCTGTACAACTTTGAGTGTGTGTGTCAATTCCTAATTTCAAGCTTATCTGTTTAGTTAACCTCTGCTATTTTTCTGGGATTCATTCCAAGACAACTAAAAGGCATTACTAAAATTGGCATCTATACTATTGAGCTTAATTTCTGACAGGCTCTAAAGTGTTCTGAAACCAATTTTTAATATTCTGCACACAATATCATGCTAAAAAGTAACAAACACTTCAAGAACAGTAATTGACCGGAAAGGTGCAATTTTTGTTTTCCTCCAAAACAATTTTTATTTCCTCCAAATATACCACACTGAAAGTGAATAGGTATTATACTAAAGCCACATGTTTTTGTTGTAGTGTTGCAAATATTAACTTCGAGTTGAATGTGATTCTTTAAGCTAGACTGAAAGATGATCTAATTATTTACATATAAACTATATATTTCTAAGCTAAAAAGTGCTTTTCTCTTCAAATTTTGGTTGCAAAGCCTTAAACGCATAAACCATAAGTGCATATTACAAAAAATGCCAACATCAATACAGATTTTTTTTAATTTCATGAAATTGTAAAGCTAGTAATGTTTGTAAATGTTAAAAAGTCAAAGAATTATAAATGTTTAAGCTGGGAAACATCTTAGATATTATCAAGAGGCCCTCAGAATTGTAATGCAACCCTCTAACTTGACAGATGAGGAAACAGAGACCCAAAGAGGTTAAATGAACCACAGCTGTCACGGTAAATACAAATTATATCAAAAGCCAGATTTTCTGACTCCCAGTGCAGAGCTCTGAAAGAGCATTTGTCTCAACATACTTTAATATTTGAGGAAATGAAGGTTAACAGAGGACACTCAGGCAGCCCCTCAATATAAAGAATCCCCTCTGGCTTAAAAGAGCCAGTCTCCTCTAGTCCTTGCAAACCCAAGTTCTAGAAATAGCACCCCAAATAACGACTTTCTCAAATGGCCTCATCCTACCTGGGGTTTCCAAAGTGATTCCTACCTGGGGTTTCCAAAGTGATTCCTCAGCTGGGTCTCTTTTTCTCACACCTACAATTTCCCTTAAATAAGTGCTTTGGTTGGGATTGGGTTTTGTTGTTTTGTTTTGCTCTATTAATATGCTTGGGGAGAGCTTAGATGGTGGAAACATAAGCTCTGGGCTAAACCACCCCTACAGCACATTTGTTTTTCTTTTGTCATCCAAACCAACAAATCTTTCCTCCTCTGGGCCCCAGGGCTTACTGGTTTCCGTCGCAGTCCCTTCAGTTTCCAAAGTAGCGAGGAGACCTGGAAAAGAAGTTGGCCGGATGGCAAGTCCTTTCGGGGGCGCCGGGCAGGTTCGCGCCCAGGCTGGGCCGACTGCCCTCGGCCGCGCGCCCCGATGCTCCTCGCCCAGGGTTACCCCGGAGCGCCTGCCCCGGGGGAACCAGAGTCCCCGCCGACCCTCCAGTGACGCCGCCGGACCCGCCCGGGCCTCTCGGACCCCAGGTGGCTCGCGGGCTCCAGCCACCCGCGCGCGCGCCCGAGCGCCTGGCTCCTCGCCTGGCCAGGTGCAGGAAGAGGGAGCGGTGGGGGTGGCGGAGAGAGAGTTGGATCCCACCTCGAGGCCCAGGTCCCACCCAGGCGGAGGCGAAGATGACGGCGGCTCGGGGGCTCGGACACCTGCGTCGCTCGCGCTCGGACGGCCGTGGGCTCTGCTGTGGGGCGGCTCCAAACTCGTCGCGGAAGGTGCCGGGAAGCTCTTCGGAGAGAGGAGGCAGCGCAGTGTGGAAGGAGGGGCCGACGGGGAGCGGAGGGAGAGACGGGAGTCGGAAGAGAGAGGTCGGGGCAGAGCCGGGTGGCCGCCTGCGCGCCCAGCGCCCTCCGCCACCGCTTCCCGGGCCAGAGGAGCGGCCCCCGAGCCGCCAGGGCGGCCGCGTAGGTGACGGGGGTGGCAGCGCGGATGCGGCTGCCCCTGGTGGCGGGCACGAGGAGGAAAAGCGAGGGGTTTGGAAAGAAGGACCCTCTGCCCGCAGGGAAGCCTAGAGTCCAGGCAAACCCACGAGAAAGGTGGCACAGCTACTTTACCCAACAGTCAGCTGCAGTGCCCACACTGAACCGCGGGTCTCAGACCCTGGGCTGGGCATTGGGATTCCCTCCGTCCCTCCTACTTCCAGACTTCCAAGCCTTTGTGCATCAGGTGTGCAATATGCTACAATGAAGATCTCCATAACTGAAGGGTGTGGGAAAGAAAAGCGAAATGGAAAGATCAGAAGCGGTGAGGTAGTGAGTTTCCTGTCACCAAGAATGATTCAACCAAGCACTTTGGCCATGCTTGTCAGGAAGGCATGATTGTTTCTTTTCAACCTTGAAATTCAATGGCGTATGAGGTAGTAAGTTTAAGAAAATCCGTCCTTGACCAGTCTGATTCCAACCCCAAAGTAATAAGCACTTTTTTGTTCTCCACTCAAAGTGTTCACTCACTGATTTGTTTATTTATTAATACATTTTTTTGTTGAGACTCTACAGAGTGACGCACAACATGCTAAGTGCAGTTATTGTGTTCCTTGAACTTGAAGCTATGACAAGCAAATATTCATCTAATTACCAATTGTGATGAGTATATGAAGGAAACCAACAGAGTGTGGAAGAAAGAATAAAAGGGAGTAGACTACTCTAGATTGGGTGAATGGCTCATTTTCAAAGGTCTCTAGAAATGAACTTGCCTAACACCCGCACAGGGTAAGGCATCAGAGACACAGAGACAACTTGGCCCAGAGACCAGTAGAGCCAGGAGCAATGCCTCCCTGCTCCCGGACCCAGCCTCTTACTTGGCCAATGCCTGGAGCTTTGTAAATGGAACTTTCCCCAGAGGGAAATATCCTCCCAGGACCAGTGTCACTTTAATGGAGACAAACATTTTCATTGGATGAAAACAGAATTAGAGTAGAGATACTGACTTCCCCAAATTGTTACAAAATAAAACAATACAATAGGATCCTAAATTATTTGATATGAACTAGCATTTTAGTTTTCTAGGATTACCTTAACAAATGATCACAGACTAAATGCTTAATACACCAGAAATGTATTCGTTCACTGTTCTGGAGGCCAGAAGTCCAAAGTCAAGGTGTTACCAGGTCCATACTCCTCCCAAAGCCTTAGGAGAGAATCCTTTCTTTGCTCATTCAGCTTCTGGTGGCTCCAGAACTCTATTGGCTTACAGCTGAATCTCTCCAGTCTCTATCTTCACATGGCCTTCTCCTCTGTATCTGTGTCTTCTTTTCTGTCTCCTATAAAGACATTTGTCTTTGGATATGAAAACCATCCAGATGATCAGGATGATCTCAACTCATCTTCACTTGGGACTTCCCTGGCAATTCAGTGATTAAGAAGCCACCTTCCAATGCAGGGGATGTGAGTTCGATCCCTGGTCCAGGAACTAAGATCCCACATGTCTCAAAGCAACGAAGCCCTCTTGCAGCAACTAGAAGACCCAGCATAGTCATGCATACACACACACACACACACACACACACACACACACACACATGTTTACCTATTTGCTCAGCAAAGACCCTTTTCCAAATAAGATCATATTCACAGGTACTGGAGTTTAGGATGTGGACATATGTTAGGGAGAAGCCACCACTCAACACACTAAAACTAGTTAACTAATAGGTACCAAAATTGTCTACCGTGGTATCACAGTGTCATTCCAGGACCACCATTTAAAATTGTATCAATACTAAGTATAATGAATTATTTTAAGTGAAATGCTAAAAATAAGTGTCATTAAACCTGGGTTCATGAGGAATAACTGTTGTAAGGAAAAGAAGTTCAAAGGCCCAAGCCTTTATTTCATGTTTGAGTCACAGGCAATATTTGAAGGCCAAGCATAGATTCCCCATTGTTAAATTAATATATAAATACATCCCACATCCATATGTATGGATTTCTGATACTGTGATCCAATACTGAATGTCTACAAGGCAGCAAGCTCTGAGTAATGAGCTCCTATGGAGCTTACAGTCTAGGTTAGGGGACACATTTGAATCTCATTTCCTCTGGCACCATGTCTGATGCATATCTGAAGCTTGATAAAGAGTTGTTGAATAAATAGATGAGTAAAAATAAATCACTACCCATCAACTAAGCAATTATCACCACAGTGAAAAACATCTCCATAATAAGAAGATAGGATTTACTATTGCAAAACAGATTAACACCCTGACTCATTCAGTATTTTCCTAAGTGAAGGAAAAAAATCCCTAAAAAGAAATATTTGATTTAAAAAAGAACATAATGAGCTCACCTATCTCATCTTAAAAAAAAAAAATCATTATGTGACTATTTACACAGATACAAATCCTGCTGGGAACCATCATAACTGAAGTCATAGTTAAAATGAATAAAATATTTTGTCCAAGTATCTTGGTTGATAGTTTCAACTATTAATTTCATTATACTGATGAATCACTTCTTTTTTCTTTTTTGATAATATACATGTTTCAATGCCATTCTCCCGAATCATCACACCCTCGCCCTCTCCCACAGAGTCCAAAAGACTGTTCTATATATCTGTGTCTCTTTTGCTGTCACTTCTTGAAACTCTTTAACAGTGATTTCAATGATGCCACTCTCTGCTGATTCACCTCTTCCCTCTTTAGGTTTCCTTCTTATTCTTCCATTCTTACAATTATAAACCATCAATCAATGTATTAATATCTGCCAAACTGAGTCTCATTCATTGATTTATGTGGGTCACAAGCCCACATCTGAACCAGTCATGGTGGCCAATGACTTGGAATATGATGACCAGACAGGTGTGAGTCACCTGTGCACTCCTGGAAAACAGGAAATGGGAAAAGAATTGATCTCACCCTAACCAAATAACTTAGAGTGTTCGTGCTATTCCATACTGAATGTTCTTCCTCCATTCTACAGCACCTTTCCCTCAACCATTACCTACTGTCATCATCTGCTGGTTGAAATCTTAACCATACACCAAGATCAACTGACCAATACACCAACTTAATGGACCCATCTTGAGTCAGTTAACTGACCCCCAAATTGGAACTCATCTATTTCTGGCCCATGATCATTTGGAAATTTATTTTGTCTCTTTTATAATGAAGCACTCTCTGATTTATCTAGTGGTTAGTTGTATATGTATCTATATAAAATGCCCTGAGAGCCAAAGTTGTGTCTTACAAATTTTTGATTCTGTTTTTAATCAGCCATGTGTATATCACGTTATCTTGGATGTAGAAATTACTCAATTAATATGCATTAGCTGCTACTGCTAAGTCACTTTAGTCATGTCCGACTCTGTGCGACCCCATAGACAGTAGCCCACCAGGCTCCGCTATCCCTGGGACTCTCCAGGCAAGAACACCGGAGTGGGTTGCCATTTCCTTCTCCAATGCATGAAAGTGAAAAGTGAAAGTGAAGTCGCTCAGTCGTGTCCAACTCTTAGCGACCCCATGGACTGCAGCCTACCAGGCTCCTCCGTCCATGGGATTTTCCAAGCAAGAGTACTGGAGTGGGTCGCCATTGCCTTCTCCAATATGCATTAGACTGAAGAATAAAAAGCAAATCTTGTAATTTTCCATTTGCATAATTAAAAGAACAAAAACAAAAAAAAATGCTTGTTTATGATAAGTACTTCACAAAGATTATGTACCTATTGCACTGTTTAAAATTCATATACCAAAGAGAATTTTATTCTAACTTTCCATGGCATACGTATTATAGGAGTTAAATACGTAACACAGTCTCAGTGGATTTTAAATGATAGAGGCACAGGAAAAAAAGATGAAAAATATACCAAAATGTTTCCAGTAGCTATCTCTAGATTATCTAATTTAGGAGATTGTTTTGTTGGCTATTTGTCCCTTTCTATGGATGTGAGAGTTGGACTGTGAAGACTGAGCGTGGAAGAATTGATGCTTTTGAACTGTAGTGTTGGAGAAGACTCTTGAGAGTCCTTTGGACTGCAAGGAGATCCAACCAGTCCATTCTGAAGGAGATCAGCCCTGGGATTTCTTTGGAAGGAATGATGCTAAAGCTGAGACTCCAGTACTTTGGCCACCTCATGCAAAGAGTTGACTCATTGGAAAAGACTCTGATGCTGGGAGGGATTGGGGACAGGAGGAGAAGGGGACGACAGAGGATGAGATGGCTGGATGGCATCACCGACTCAATGGATGTGAGTCTGAGTGAACTCCGGGAGTTGGTGATGGACAGGGAGGCCTGGCTTGCTGGGATTCATGGGGTCACAAAGAGTCGGACACGACTGAGCAACTGAACTGAATTGAACTGAACTGAAGTTATCTAAAATGATCATATGTTACTTTCATAGAGGAAAAAGTTATTAGAAAATATCTATGTAAGATCATCCATTCTTTGAAATCTATTCCTGGGAACTAGAGTCATTCAGATACTCCTTAAGGCCTGGGACAACCCAGGTCCAGTCAGGTGCTGTTCACTGGCCAGCAGGCCCTACCTGTAACTCATCTAAATGAGCTCCTAATCTATGGGAACATCTTTTTTTTTCTCCCTCTCTCTTTAGAATGCTGCCAACATAAATAAGGGAAAATTACATTACTCCTGACTACAGAAAAAGGTATATAATACCAATGGAAATCATAGCAGCTATTTAGTCTTATTTTTTTTTTTTACACAATTTTGAAAGGGTACTTTCCACTTAGAGTTATTACACAGTACTGGCAATATTCTCCATGCTGTATAGTACATTCTTGAGCCTATCTAAACACCCAGTATTTTCACAGCAGCCATTTTTGTTTGTTTGTTTTCTGGCCATGCCATGTGGCATGAAGGATCTTAGTGCAGTGGAAGCATGGTATCCTAATCCCTGGACCAGCAAGGAATTCCCTCTCAGTGGCTTTTGAACTGTGACCAAGAATCGAATTCTAGTTGAAAGGTAAATCGGTCAGATTATTTGCTTACAATTTACTACCAAGAATAAAACTTCTTTCATTCCAATCTTAAAATTTATAGCAGAACCTGGACTAAAATATGACTTTTCCTCAAGGAATTTATCTTTTATTACATTAGTTCAGTATTTCATGCTATATCTTCATATTTATTAGCTATTTACCTCTCTACCAAAAGTGGGCATCAAGGTATAAGAAAAATTACAAAGTTCTTCAAATTTCATGCTTAATCCAAAGTAATTATTATTTCTTTGACCTGAAAGACTACAAGTAAATTAAGAGAATAAATGTCGGGAAATTACTGCCCGACAGTTGCCTGAAAATGCTGCTGTGAATGAACTAGAATCATTTCAGAATCATGCCGCTGAATGAAATTTTCATAGAAATGCTTTTCAGATTTAAGTTCCTATGGATCGTAAGAGAAAGTGGTCAATATCTCTGATAATCCTGATGATTGGTACAAGCATGTGCACTCAGTCGCTCGGTCGAATCCGACTCTTAGCTACCCTGTGAACTGCAGCACACCAGGCTCCTCTGTCCATGGGATTTTTTTCAGGCAAGAATACTGGAGTGGGTTGCCACTTCCTCCTTCCTGACCCACGATCAAATGCACGTTCCCCTGTGTTCATTGGCAGCCAGATGGTTTAACACTGAGCCACCTGGGAAGCCTGGTGATTGGTTCCCATGTGCTATGGTTTTCACATAGCACAAAGCACTTTGTTCTCTGGATGAGGGTAACGGGATTTGAGAGCAAAAAGCACCAGGGAATGTTCGCTGGCCTATAAACCAAGTCTCATAGTTAAACTGATGCAAAATTTACAAATTTTAAATGAAAAGACTAAGTGTTGTGGGAGGTTTTGTCTTTTTTTTTTTTTTTTTCCAGAGGCCTGGTTCTAACACTAAACTATTAGGCTGTAAATGATGAAGTATCCTGTTCATTATTTTACTTTCCTTGATCATACCAATGTGGCATTAAGGAAACCTTTATTAGCATCGTCCTACCAGATTAATAGGGCTTTCCGGGTAGCTCAGTGGTAAACAAGTCAATGCAGGTGACACAGAGGACATGGGTTCAATCCCTGGGTTGGGAAGATACCCCTGGAGGAGGAAATGGCAACCTACTCCAGTATTCTTACCTGGAAAACCCCATGGACAGAGAAGCCTAGCAGGTTGCAGACCACAGGGTTACAAAGAGTCGGACACATCTGAGCACAGAGCACGCACAGATGCCAAACTGGTACCCAATACAGATTATAGAGGATATGCACTATTTCATCAGCCACCTCCCCTTCTCCTCTTCTTCTTGTCAAAGAGTCTCCTTTTGGTAGAGGAACTGCCTGACTCCAGGCACGTGGATCCTGTTGGGGCTGCCAGTTACAGCAAACTGGCTTCCAAGGCTACAGAAGCATGTCGTCCAAGCTGGATCTATGGTAGAATCTTACACTCCTGGCTCTATAATTGGTCACTGAGGTAGGACCATGACTAGAGGAAGGCCAGTCAAAGTTGTCCTCCTGAGGCTTTGCCAATAAAAGCTGGGATGGGTCTCTGGGGTGGGAGTCAAAGGGAAGATGAAGTGCTTTGTCCCCTCAGATATGACTCTGTGTGGTTGTGAGCTGCATTTGCCAGCAGCCAGACTCTCTACCATAGGAATAAGTACAGTCTGCAGTAGAAGACAGAATTTGAACTTTAAGCCATATAAGCAGGTATTGAGAAAGTATGTCAATTTTTTTTATGCCAATGAGCTTAATTTTTTCAGTGAAATCCTGTTTTACCAATTGATAGAAAGAGTTGGACGCGACTGAGAGACTTCACTTTCACTTTTCACTTTCATGCATTGGAGGAGGAAATGGCAACCCACTCCAGTGTTCTTGCCTGGAGAATCCCAGGGACGGGGGAGCCTGGTGGGCTGCCGTCTATGGGGTCGCACAGAGTCAGACACGACTGAAGCAACTTAGCAGCAGCAGCAGCAAACCTCAGTGAATGCCAGGTCCTATTTCTTTTTCTTAACTTCTAAGCAGGGGATAGTGGAGGGAAAGGGAAAGCAGGGCCCAGGGTGAACAAAGGTACTGATTCTTGTCATCTGTTGAATTTAGCATCTGACTCCCTCTTGTCTGTTTTTCAGGTGCTGATCTGCATGGGTTCATGCCAAAAGTCACTTCAGGATTAATGACTCTCCTTATTTGCCCCAGAAGCCTTTCTGAAGTATGCTGAAGTGTTCACCAACACCTCTCTGGGCTATACTACCGTGGTGAGGCTTTCCAGGGCACAGAACCATGTGTGTGCTACTCTCAGGAATTATCCTACTGCTCCTATACCTTAAGGGAGTCAAGTTGGAACTTTACAAAGCTGCTGTAGGTTTGACTTCCTTCATCACACAGCTATTCCTATGTACTGTCCCATGCTGCCTCAAGTTGCCAACAGCTCTAGGGCCTTCTCTCCATCCTGATCTCTACCTAGGTGTTAAAGGGTGGTGGCTATTCCTACTGTGTGATTCTCTCAACTCTTGGAGTTCCCCTAGATTCATTGGGAGTGTCTGTCACCACTCCGCCATAGGATTCAGTCCTCTGATACAAACTTCACAGGATACTTCAAAATTTTTGTTTCAATTATAGATTGGCTGTACTTGATAGGACGAAAAATACTCAATTAAAATACCAATAAACACAAATGGTCACTGTGTGCTGCTTAGTGATGGAATCATCTGTGGGTGCAGGGCCTCTTTCTCCATGGTACACCAGCCTAGCTTTCCTTGCTTTCCTCTTGGCATTCTTCTTCTCCCCCTAACTTGGGAATCAAGATTGCCAGGAGAAATGTCAATAACCTCAGATATGCAGATGACACCACCCTTATGGCAGAAAGGGAAGGAGAACTAAAGAGACTCCTGATGAAAGTGAAAGAGGAGAGTGAAAAAGTTGGCTTAAAGCTCAACATTCAGAAAACTAAGACCGTGGCATCCGGTCCCATCACTTCATGGCAAATAGATGGGGAAACAGTGGCTGACTTTATATTTGGGGGCTCCAAAATCACTGTAGATGGTGTTTGCAGCCATGAAATAAAAAGACACTTATTCCGTGGAAGGAAAATTATGACCAATCTAGACAGCATCTTAAAAAGCAGAGACGTTACTTTGCCAACAAAAAGGTCTGTCTCATCAAGGCTATGGTTTTTCCAGTAGTTATGTATGGATGTGAGAGTTTGACTATAAAGAAAGCTGAGCACCAAAGAATTGATGCTTTTGAACTGTGGTGTTGGAGAAGACTCTTGAGAGTCTCTTGGACTGCAAGGAGATCCAACCAGTCTATCCCAAAGGAGATCAGTCCTGGGTGTTCATTGGGAGGACTGATGCTGAAGGTGAAACTCCAATACTTTGGCCACTTGATGCAAAGAACTGACTCATTTGAAAAGACCCTGATGCTGGGAAAGACTGAGGGCAGGAGGAGAAGGGGACAATAGAAGATGAGATGGTTGGATGGCATCACTCAATGGACATGAGTTTGGGTAGACTCCGGCAGTTGGTGATATTCAGGGAGGCCTGGCATGCTGCAGTTCATGGGGTCGCAAAGAGTCAGACACAACTGGGCAACTGAGCTGAACTGAACTTGGGAAAGTTTTCTTAGTGCTCAGAACTTGAATTGGCTCCTGGTATCTGTTTCTGAGACTCAAACACAGTCTGCTATAACATCTCCTTCTATGGCAATGGACGTAACAATGTCCGTGAATGGAAGAGGGTTAAGGGGTAAATACTGGGGAGAAAACATAGCAGGTAATATATCAAACGATTCCTCGACAGAGGCCACATGAGGGAAAAGTGAGTCTTGATGGTACCTAACTCCTGGTCCTAGGCTCTGGGTGCCTGCATGAGTGCCTGCTCTCATTTTCCTGAACCCCCACTGATCAATTTTCTAAGTCTGGAGCTACTGTGGGATCTTTCCTTAAGTCCCTCTTTTTACTTGAGCTAATTCAGTTGTAATTAGCTAACCCAACATAATAGCCAACAGGAGGGATTTTTATTTCATGGAATCAGGTAAAATTGAATGGTCAAGTAACAGGAAGAGCAGACATGTTGCCAGTCTTCAAGAACCCTAAAACCATCAGTAATTTCTCAGTCTCTTCTCTCTGCTTCCCAGCATGGGTGGGCTTCGTTCCCTCTTACCAGCTGAACCTCTCCACAAGGTAGAAAACATAGTTACTGACATAACCAGGCTTTTCATCAATAAGTCTTTACCACCAGATAAAGGATAAAATATACCAAGGTTTAAAGTTTCTATATTAATTTGTTTCAGTAGTAGAAATGTAAAGAGAAAGAAAATCCTTGAGTTTACCAATTCTTGTTTCATGCTATGTAAACAATAGATTGGCTCTGGATTTTAGCTGTGTGAGAAAAAAAAATTCCTCTCTATGACAAAGCTATTTGACCTTTCTAAAACTCCATTTTAAAAGTATATAAAGGAAAGAATGAATTTTAAAAGATTATTTTGTGTCTTTCTTGTGTTAAATGCAAAAGAAAGTAATGAGTATAAAAACAAAACCTATGGCTAATTCATGCTGATGTTTGACAGAAAACAACAAAATTCTGTAAAGCAATTATCCTTCAATTAAAAAATAAATTAATCAAAATAAAATAAAAATTCTATTAAAAGAAAAAAAGAATGATTTTAAGAGATGAAAACAAACAAACCAAAAACCCCAAACACGTCAGTGCCTTCGCAGTCGAAATTAAATGTGATAAAACACAGCAGAGAAGGATATCTCATTCCCAACACAGAATAATTTTAAAGTCAAGGAGACTGAACTGTGATAAATATATACCCTATTTCCTCTACCAAGAACAGGGCACTTCAGAGATTTTGTTTCAGTTATAAATTGACTGTTCTTGACATTATGAAACACCAGTAAACACAAATGTCTAATGACAGTTATGTGTTGCTTAGCAATGGAGTCATCTATAAACGAGCCTCTGTAATTATTTATAATAAAAAAAGAATTTGAATAGTTTGAATCAGATGTTTCTGGATCTATGAATTTAGAAGTTCTAGGTCACTCTCACCAAAACTCCACAAATGATGGAAGAGTCTTTTCAACTTCTTGCTAAAACTTCCAGATGCACCCATATCTTTTCCTCTAGCCCTTCCTCAATCAGATCTCCAATGACATGCAATACTGACAGATGCAGAAAATAACCACTTCAGTTTTTATAGTTCCTTCTGTTTTCCCCTGATACTATTTCCCTCTTAACCAGGAGTGAGACCATCAGTAGTTATACAAACAACTGAACCCCAGTAACTTGAGTGCCTGCCATGACAACTTTCACATTGGCGTCTTTCGCTAGATTTGTAAGATTCTTGTGGTAAAATGAGTTACAGCTGAATTCCCTGAATGTTTCAAAGTCAAATACTCATCTAGATCAATGGTTCCCACACTCTAGATTTCAAAAGTGAAATTTCAAAAATGTGTGGTGAACCAGCATATGTTTGCCAACTTTTTCTTTGCCAAGTAAAGCTTTAGGGAAAATAATGTATTCTCCTAGCCACATCCCTTTACAAAATAGAGGACAGTTTAAGGCCAATGTAATAGGCAGACCATTATCTCAACTTTTTTTTTTTAAGGGAGTGGTCATCATTTCCAAGTACCAAGAGTAGACAACGATATACTGATTGTTTCCATCATAATTCTGACAGGGCACAGATGGCACTTTCTAAGGGTGAAAGTAAAAATATTTCAGTGAAGAGACTATTTATAGAGGTGCAGGCAAATTTTTGAAAATCCAACAATAAAAATTGTGAGTTACCCAGAGACTAGCCACAGCAGGAAGCCATTACTTCCTTGGGGCTTGAAGGGCTTTAAGGAAAGGGAACAGTGTCTCCAGAGTTAAGTGAGAGCTGGAGATGACAGGAACTGGACTGACGACAAATGCAGCCACTGCTAGAACTATGATGAGGAAGGGAAAGAATGGGGCATACAGTACCCTATCCATCTCCTCCATCCTGCATGAACCTAGATGTAAGTCAGAGGGCATGGGACCCTGCATATTGCAATCCAGAGAGTCAGCCTCAGGGAGCACAGAATAGGTCAAAAAGGGGTGGAAAAATGGATCCACTAGAACATCATGATATACTCTGGTGAGAGGGATTGAGACCAGATAGAGGAAAGAGTACACACGTGAATTTTTTTTAATTTCAATTTCAGTAAAATTACAAGAGAAATTTTATTTTAAGATATAATATTGTTTGTAATTATATGCTTGATATATTTGTCAATTAGTGGCTCCGTGGTCAATGGTGTAGCATCAAGTGGTGCTCAAATGGGCACCTTGTTCCAGTACTTTATTTTTATCACATTCGTTATTAAAAACTCAACCTCACAAAGCTATAAACTAGAAGGAACACTTTTATTTAGTTTGGACCATTTTAAATGAATTGAGGAATGCCAAAATATAGCCTCCATGCCTCAGAAACGTCTGCCCTAGAGGTTCCCAAACTATGCTACATATCGTTATCACTTGGGATCTTAAAAAAATAAAATAACGATGCCTTGCTCGCACCCCAGATATTCTGATTTAGCACTGTAGGGTGAAACTTGGAATAGGAATTTTAAAATAAATGTTTGCTTTTGGCTTTAGGTTTAAAGAAAAGTTATAAAGATAGTAGAGTTCCAATATACCTCATACCCACTCTTGCCTATTGACATCTTACATTCGTATGATGCATTTGTCATGGTGAATGAATGTTGATACACAATATTTTTAACTAACGTCCATACTTCATTCAGATTTCATTAGTGTTTAATTCATGTTCTTTTTTGTTCCAGGATTCAATCCAGGGTTTGACGTTACAATTACAATTAGTCACCATGTCTCTATTAGCTCCTCTTGGCTGAGACAATGTCTCAAAGTTTTCTTGTTTTTGATGTCTTTGACAGTAATGAGGAGTATTTGTCAGATATTTTGTATAATATCTCTCAATTCAGATCTGTCTAATATTCTCATGCTTAGACCATAGTTATAGGTTATGTGGGGAGGGAGATCACAAGTAAAAGGCTATTCTCATCACATCATACCAAGAGTATCTACTATCAACGTGACTTACCACCATCCTGAGCACCTGGTTGGTCAGATTTCTCCACTATAGAGTTTCCCTTTCGGTCCTTTCCATACTGCATTCTTAGGGAGAAAGTCAACATGCACAACCCACACTTAAAATTAGAGAACTTTAGAATGGATACATGTATATGCATGGCTGTGTCCCTTTGCTGTCCACCTGAAACTATCAGAACATTGTTAATCAGCTATGCTCCAATGCAAAGTAATAAGTTTTTTTTTTTTAAAAACTAGACATTTGTTCCACCACCTTAAGAACAGAGGATCTATGCAAAGTATTTGGAATTCTGCATGGGAGATTTTTCTATTCTCTCATAATTATTTACTTAATCACTTATTTATATTGGCACAGGCTCATGGATATTTATTCATATTCTAGATTATAATACCAATGCTACTTTATTTATTTTGTTGCTCAAATTGTTCCATTGGCCATTAGGAATTCTTCCATTGGCTCTTGTCCCCCTTGGTAAGTCCCATTACTATGGGTATTCTTTTTTTAGCACTTCTATACTTCATAGCACTGTAAGATGCTCCCAATTCATCTTGTAAATTTCCTTATACTCAGCCATTTCTCCAAGGATTCCTGGTTCTTTTTACTGGAAAATTAGTCTTAGAATCAATTATATAGGTGATAGATGTGACTTTGCTTCTAGGCCATTTCAGCTGACAAAAAAATAAAATAAACGTGTGTGTGTCTCTGTGTGTGTCCCCATATGTATACGTAAACATCTCTGTGTTAAGGTAAGCATGAGTTAGTTCATACTTAAGTCTCCAAATCTAATCCATATCCATAGAGATGATTCCTGCCTCCTAGACTTCCTTGCCTATAAATTCTCACTCCAACAGTAAGAAACCTGGCTCCTACTACTGACATCCAGTTACTTAATTTTTTAATTCCATTTTATAACTACAGTAGTTTCAGAATTGTCAACCCATTCACCCAGGGAAGACTTCATCAACTAGAGTACAGTGTTTATGCACAACTGCTTTTTTAAAACTCTTTTCCAAAGTTATTTAGGTTAGCCAACTTTTCCCCTAACCCTTACCCTGAGGTTTTATTCATACATTTATAACATGTATTATTTTTCCATGATCTGTATTCCACATGAGATTCTTCAAACTTGTAAATTTTTTTAAATCCACATACATTGAGGCTCACTCTTTGTGCTGTAGAATTCTATGTGTTTTGACAAACGCATAGTGTCAGGAAACACAATTACAGTATCACACAGAATGATTTTGCCACCGTTATTCTCTGTACTTAATGGCAGACCACTCCAGTGCTCTTGCCTGGAAAATCCCATGGATAGAGGAGCCTGATGGGCTGCAGTCCATGGGGTCGCAGAGTCGGACACAACTGAGCGACTTCACTTTCACTTTTCACTTTCATGCATTGGAGAAGGCAATGGCAACCCACTCCAGTGTTCTTGCCTGGAGAATCCCAGGGACAGGGGAGCCTGGTGGGCTGCCGTCTATGGGGTCGCACAGAGTCAGACATGACTGAAGTGACAGGAGGATTCTCTGTACTTTACCTATTCAAATTTCCTTCCTCCCAAAATTCCAGTAATGACTGATCTGTTTATTGTTTATATAGTTCTGCCCTTCCAGAATGTAAATAAAGTCATGGAGTATATAGCCCTTTCAGATTGGCTTCTTTCACTTAGAAATATGCAGTTAATTTTCATCCATATCTTGTATGACTTGATAGCTCATTCTTTTTTACTGCCAAATAGTACTTCATTGTATGTTCGTGCATAGTTTGTTTATCCATTTACCTATTGGAGGACATCTTGGTTATTTCAAGGATTTGTTGATTATGAGTAAAACTGCTATAAAATTTCACATGCAGGTTTTTGTGAGAGAATGAATTTTCTTTCTTTACTGTGGACCATTTTTAAAGTCTTTATTGAATTTGTTACTATACTGCTTCTGTTTTATGTTTTGATTATTTGGGCTCAAGGAACCTGAGATCCTAGCTCTCTGACTAGGGATCAAACCCACGCCCTCCTCACTGGAAGGTGAAGTCTTAACCACTGGACTGCCAGGGAAGTCCGTGGACTTGAATTTTCAAATTAACTAGGCAAATCCCTAGAAATCAATTTCTGGATCATATGGTAACATTATGTTTAGGTGTGTAAGAAACACCACAATACATCCCATAGCTTATGTTTCAAATTTTGAATTCTTCAGACAACTTAGCTACATTTTTCAGTTTTGCACAACCCCTTCCAGAAAGAGAAGAACATTGTGAAAACACAGCCATTCTCTTTGGGAAATGTACTGTATTCTTGGATTGCAATTCATTTGCCATCTATTCCCTGCCTTACCCCCACCCCCTCCATTTATCCTATCTCCTAAAATACAATGTTTCATTATTACATTTAATAGCTTTCATTTTCCCACTGGTACCAGAGGACATCAGGTGTGTTTTGACATAGCAAAGGAAAAGTACCTTTTTGAACTATTTATGAAGTGCAGCTACTCAATGCACATTGGTTTCCCTTTTAAATTATAGAATCACTTAGTGTTTCTCTGTCACACACTCACAGGTGACCGTTTAACCGTGAGACCTATGTGAATGAATCAGGCAATTTTCTAATGATGTTGAATTGGGAAGAAAACGTTCCTGACTGCAAGTTTATTGTATCAAAATAAAGATATGAATTTTTTAAGAAGGTACTCTTCTGTGCCTGACAACATAGGAAACAAGCTATTGTTTGATGAGCTTTTAGATAAATCCTTGATTTATTTATTTTTAATAGTAATATAATAAAATCAAATGTATACCTGCACATCTTGGGTATTTAAGGAAATGATCAATGTTATTGCAAGTAACTGGCTGCCATTTTTAAGAATCTAAATTAAACCCCAAATTAGAGAACCACAGGATTAGGAAACAAAAGCACAGGGACCAAACAATTGCCTTTCCTCCTTCTGTTTATATAATAAATGCATTTAATGTTGCCATGGCAAAGGAGCCAGTCTGTTTCCCATTCCTCTGTTTTTTCCCTTTATTATACCCAACACAAGAAAATGTCATATTTCACCTTCTTTTTTGGATCATTATGTTTACCCGTCTGCTCTACACTTACTACTCTCCCCAGTTTTTTTGATAGTTAATACTTAGCGAAGAAGTAATTTCAGATGAAGGAAGTGATTTCAGTAGAGTTAGAGGAATCTGGAAGCAAAGACTGATGGCAAGGAGATAAGGGGAAATACTCAACCGTTTATTTAGCCAGGAGACCAACCCAAACCTTGAAAAGCCCCTCAGATTCCAAAGGGAAACTTTAAAAACGCCCTTTAAAGCAAATTCCACCTTGTTGATATTGCTTTCCAGGTGGTGCAGTGGTAAAGAATCTGCCTGCCAATGTAGGAGATGCAAGAGATGCAGGTTCAATTCCTTGGTCAGGAAGAGCTCCTGGAGCAGGAAATGGCAACACACGCCAGTATTCTTGCCTAGAAAATTCCAGGGACAAAGGAGTCTGGTGGGCTACCGTCCAGGGGGTCTCAAAGAGTCAGACATGACTCGTGTGTGCACATACGCACCACCTTGATACGGTAAATCAACTTTGTCAAGGTCTGTTAGGACTTTCTAAACATAGTTATTTTCTTTTGTCATTATTAGGCTGAGCTCATCAAAGCATTAAAGGAATCAGTAATACCACTACTTTAAAATAATCACACCATACATGGAGTATTCTGCCCAATGCATGATGCCACATCTTGTCACAAAGAATAACACACTCTCTGTGACAGGTAACATGTTTTCAAAAGAGTAATGTGTTTTCAAAAGATGGCAACCAAAGCCTACAATCACATTCATTCCCTCATTCATTCATTAATTTTGTATATTAAAAATATTTATTAATAGCATATTATGTGCTGAGCACTGATCTAACTTAAAAATTTTAAATATATATATTAAGACATTATCCCTTCTCTCAAAAAGTTTCCATTCCATTCCTGTCATACAAAACATAGTTAAATAAACAGGGTGTTTTTAGTTTAGAAAAGAGAAGACTGAGCTTGAAGAACTATCCCTGAAAAGATAACAAATTTAGGAAAATGCCACAATCTGTAGGAAACCTACTGATGAGAGAAGTGGTTTCATCCTGTTTATATGCCCTGAAGCTTAAGTGTGTAAATAATCAGCTCAAATGTCCTTTCTTGTTCATTGCATTCTTTCAGTCAAGGGCAAAGGGAAGAGGTAGCCTGCCATTCCTTTCATAAATGCTGCAGTTACAGACTAATATTAATTCTCATTCAAACAATCCTGCAGGACAAATGTACTTTGAGATAGCTCAGGACAGGAAGAAGGGTCCCAGGTTTCACAATCTGAGAAGAGTCCAGTCAAAGAACAATTTGGATTCTGCCTTCAAATATTTGAACAGATGTCACGTGGAATAAAAAAGACTGAATTTATATAAAATTGCAAGAAACAAAATTGAGACTAATGAGTGGTTACCATAAAGAATAAACTTTCAGATGGATACTGTAAACAAAAACTTTAGGGCAATAGTTTTCAAATTTTAATGTGCGGATGAATCACCAAGGGATTCTGTTAAATGTAGATTCTGATTCAGGTGTGGTGTGGGACCCAAGATTCTTCATTTCTAACTAGATTCCAAGTTGTGCTGATGCTCCTGGTCCTAAGACCACATCTCATGTATCACTGCTCTAGAGTTCTCTGACAGTGGAGCTCATTAAAACAGACTGGGTTGCCAGACACTGCAACTATTTAAGGAGAAGTTGAATAACTATTTGTCAGGAATACAACAGAAGAGATTGCTGTACCACATGTGAGAGTGGGCTAGGTATTTCCTTTTGAATCTAAATGGTTTGATTCAGGTTTTTTATAGAGGGAGAGGGTGGGAAGATTTGGGAGAATGGCATTGAAACATGTAAAATATCATGTATGAAACGAGTTGCCAGTCGAGGTTCGATGCACGATACTGGATGCTTGGGGCTAGTGCACAGGGATGACCCAGAGGGATGGTATGGGGAAGGAGGAGGGAGGAGGGTTCAGGATGGGGAACACATGTATACCTGTGGCAGATTCATTTTGATATTTGGCAAAACTAATACAATTATGTAAAGTTTAAAAATACAATAAAATTTTTTAAAAAAAGAAAATTTTAATCTAAAAAAAGAACTAATTTTACATGTGATTATTTCTTCTAAATATTAAAACTGCACATAATAATGAAGAAATTAAAATAATTCTTTTCCTCCCACTTCAATAGATGTGAAAACAGAAGATCTTAGACATTAAATGACTTGCCTAAAATTCGTTCTTTCATATAATGAATTTATTGACCACTTAGTGAATAGTGAAGTCACTCAGTTGTGTCCGACTCTTTTCGACCACATGGACTGTAGCCTACCAGGCTTCTCTGTCCATGGGATTTTCCAGGCAATAGTCCTGGAGTGGATTGCCATTTCCTTCTCCAGGGGATCTTCCCAACCCAGGGATCAAACCTGGGTTTCCCACATTGTAGACAGACGCTTTACCGTCTGAGCCACCAGATATGTGGGCTGCTCTGGGGTGGAGGCATAGTCTTGGGTGAGTTGGCTTTCTCTCTACAACGTCTCTCTACAAAGTCTTAGGGTTGGATTCAGCTGTGGGATATCAACACTCCTGGAACCTGGAGAGATGAGAGTCTTGTTTATCAAGGTGTAATCTGAGCAAAATCACTGCAGATGGTGACTGCAGCCATGAAATTAAAAGACGCTTACTCCTTGGAAGGAAAGTTATGTCCAACCTAGATAGCATTTTGAAAAGCAGAGATATTACCTTGCCAACAAAGGTCCATCTAGTCAAGGCTATGGTTTTTCCTGTGGTTATGTATGGATGTGAGAGTTGGACTGTGAAGAAAGCTGAGTGCCGAAGAATTGATGCTTTTGAACTGCGGTGTTGGAGAAGACTCTTGAGGGTCCCTTGGACTGCAAGGAGATCCAACCAGTCCATTCTGAAGGAGATCAGTGCTGGGTGTTCATTGGAAGGACTGATGCTGAAGCTGAAACTCCAGTACTTTGGGCACCTCATGTGAAGAGTTGACTCATTGGAAAAGACTCTGATGCTGGGAGGGATTGGGGGCAGGAGGAAAAGGGGACAACAGAGGATGAGATGGCTGGATGGCATCACCGACTTGATGGATGTGAGTCTGAGTGAACTCCGGGAGTTGGTAATGGACAGGGAGGCCTGGAGTGCTGCAGTTCATGGGGCTGCAAAGAGTCGGACACGACTGAGTGACTGAACTGAACTGAACTGAATCTGAGCGATGTACCACGGTGTCTACTACAATCCACATCATGTGCTGCTTGAATCTATTTGCTTCATGTAATAAATTTACCTCACCTGGGAAGAGCTCTTCCAGGATTCTGGTTAGTCTTTTCTTTAGGAAAAACTTTCAAGAAGGGTGGTGGGACAAACTATAGCTCTAACCATTGCAGCTGGTCTCTGGACCACAGCTGATTCTTATCATTACCCTCCTCTACTTATTCTCAATTCCCTTACTCAACTAGCATCTCTGCTAATCTATGTAGCTAAACTTATGGGTGACTCAGACTTGTGTTCTTGATATGTATGAGCCCCTGGTTACCATGCCCTCCTTCTCAGGCCATGGATACTTTAGTTGACATTTACTGTGAACGTAGGCAGGAGAGCATCAGGAGACAACTCAGTGGCTTATCTGGGTGCTAAATTTATTTTTCCTATGTCAATATCAAAAGTCCCACCATTTCCAGGCATTAATCATCCCTACCAGGACAGTGTCTTGTTTTTGTTGCTTGTCTCCTGGTAGGAGGAACCTAAAGTAGCCAGAGCTAACTGAAGCATAACATTTAGCGAGATTTGCTGAAAAATTGTTCCACACATGATATACAGGAACTCTAGCCCCGTAAAATCATAAATTTACCAAATCGATTACTGGGAGCAACAGGAAACTGGAAAATCCCTGCTTCTATCTCTTGCTTCTCATGTCTTCTACCATTTGGGGACACAGCACTATATAACAATCATTAGTACAGTGGTGTGGTGGTTAGTGGTGATTTAGTCATCAAGTCGTGTCCAATTCTTGTGACCCCATGGACTGTAGCCCACCAGATTCTTCTGTCCATGGGATTTCCCAGGCAAGAATAGTGGAGTGGGTTGCCATTTCCTTCTCCAGGGGATCTTCCTGATCCAGGAATCAAACCCACATCTCCTGAACTGCAGGCAGATTCTTTACCAACTGAGCCACCAGGGAAGCCATTAGTGCAGGGGGTATATCAGTGACCACTGGAGGCTATCCAGGGTATATCCCAGAGGATAGCACTCCATCCTTGCAAAGTATCATCTCTAAGCTGTCACCACAGCTGCCCCTTGAAAGGCCACTGCATCACTTCATCAGGCCAGCAGCTTCTGAATGGCACAGAATGTGAAAGAACTAAGGGCCCCATGGTTACATGCCCACCTCCACATCTTCTTTACTGTAAAGTGCATCTATTAATCCAATGTAGTGTTTTATCAGCTGCTGTGTCAGTGTATGAAAAACTCTCTGAGCCCTCATAGAGTGCCTCACTATAGGCAGGAAAAGCGGACCAATACCTGCCTATAGTCTGTCAGCCAGTACCACTATATGTCAACTACAGTAAATATGTAGTTGTTATCCTTCTAAAGTGAAAGAACTACGATATAATGAACTGACCTTCAAGTCTGTGGTTGGTCTCACAGAGGCATGGCTGCACAGCACGCTCTTTATGAAAAGCAGTGCTTAGGGAAGCCCTAAATTGAGTGTGGAGACAAAAATGAAAATACTAGAGGAATTTGAAGTTTCTGGTACATGTTGCTATGGAAAATATGAAAAACAGCCCAAATCTTAGCCAGATCAATATAAATTCTCACACTGAAGGTCTACTTATTATAGTTGCTAGTGCCCAGTATAACATGCCCAGGGTTCAAGAAAAAAATTACATGACAAATAGCAAGATAAACACAGTCTAAAGAGAGAAAACAATTATCAGAGCCAGACTCAGATATGACACAAATTTTAAAATTATTAGAGAAGAATTTAAAACAACTATGAATAATATATTAAGGGCAATAAAGGAAAAAGAAAAGCAGAAGTCACTAATATAAGTAGGGAGATGGAAACTCTAAGAATTTTTTTAAAGGCTAGAAACCAAAAACACTGTAATAAAAATGAAGAATGCCTTCAAAGGGCACATCAACAGACTTAGCCAAGCAAAGAATGAGCTTGAATACAGGTCAATAAAAACTCCCTAAACTGAAATTCAAAGAGATAAAAGAATGAAAAACTAGAATATTTGAGATCTTCTGTAGGACAATTTCAAAAGGGTAATAATTGTGAAGCTGTAACAGGGGGTAGAGAAGAAAGAAATACTGGAACAGAAGACATTACTAAAGGGTAAAAATTTTCCAAAAGTAATGAAAGTCATCAGACCAAAACACAGGAAACTCAGGGAGAACATCAAAAAGAAAAGTTTTCTTAAAAAAAAAAATAGGCAGATCATATTCAAACTACAGACAAGTGAACAAGACAAAGACAAAATTTTTTAAAAAGCCAAAAGAGAAAAAACAATCTACCTAGACAGGGAAACAAAAGTTAAGAATGACAAAGGACTTCTCACCAGAAGTCATGCAACCAAGAATGAAATGAAATATTTCAGTGTTGAAAATAAAAAACCAAAAGCCTAGAATTCTATATCCAGTGAAATTATACTTCAAAAGTGAAAGAGAAATAAAGACTTCAAACGAACAAAACTGAATGAATTCATCTCCAGTAGAACAGGAGATGCAAAATAATGTTGTAACAAGTTCTTTAAGGGAAAAGGAAAATTATATAGGTACCCCCATTCAGTAGAATACTATTCAACAGTAAAAAGGAATGAGCTATAAAGTCACAAAAAGAACATAGATTAATGTTAAATGTATATTGTTCAGTAAAAGGCAGTCTGAAAAATTTATATACTGTATTCTAATTGTACGACATCTGGAAAAACCAAAAGTATAAAGATGGTTAAAAAGATCAGTGGTTCCTAGGATTCAGAGGCAAAGGCAGAAAAAATGAATAGGTGAAGCACAAGGATTTTTTTAGGACATTAAAATTATCCTTTACAATATTGTACTTGTGAATATCATTTGCATTATGCATTTGTCAAAATCCAAAGAAATTTAAGCATAATAAATGAACCTTTATGTATGAAAATCTTAGAAAATCATTTAGGGAATCTCAAAAAGGAATTCAGAACAAAAATAATCTAACTACATTACAAACATATGAAACAATCTCACTGAAGGGATTTAAGGAGAATGGTGCAGCCTTAAAGCATCTTTGCCAATGATACAAAAGGAGGCTTGTATACAAAAGGCTTAATACAAAAGGCAAAAGAAGTTGAGATGAACATTGTGCTCTACCTGATAAAGCTGTATCCTGGGGGAACAGTTGAGCAATTCTGAAACTACTCTACATGCTTGCACTATGCATTAGTTGCTCAGCTGTGTCCAACTCTTTGTGACCCCATGGACTGTAGCCCACCAGGCTCCTCCATACATTGGATTTTCCAGGCAAGAATACTGGAGTGGGTTGCCATTTCCTTCTCCAGGGGATCTTCCTGACGCAGGGATCAAACCTGGGTCTCCTGCATTGCAGGCAGACTCTTTACTATCTGAGCCACCAGAGAAATCCACTCTACATGTGTACTGAAACTAAACAATTCAGTAAATGTACAGCAGATGGTGAGAGCCAGGCTTCTCGATGTCTGAGTGGGAAGTAACAGACAATAAAGGGGAGAAGACTAGGATGATCCATGTGTTAATGGATTAGAGCTGGAGACATTAGTACGAACTCATCTTTAGCTTAATACACATATAGGTGGATACAAACAGGAATATTTATAGATATAAGTATACTGGACTGATGCTGAAGCTGAAGTTCCAATACTTTGGCCATCTGATATGAAGAGCCGACTCATTGGAAAAGACTGATGCTGCAAAAGACTGAAGGCAAGAGGAGATGGGGGAGACAGAGGATGAGATGGTCAGACGGCATCACTGACTCAGGGGACGTGAGTTTGAGCTAACTCTTGGAGACAGTGAAGGACAGGGAAGCCTGGCATGCTTCAGTTTATGGGATCACAGAGTTGGTCATGACAGCGGCTGAACAACAACAATAATACACAATGTTGGCACACACACATATATTTCCTTGCTCTGTCAGCTGAAACGGCCTAGAAGCCATGACAACCCAGTAGCAATGAACACACCTAGCACCTAGATCTTGGTTTCTGATGCATGCGTGCATGCCCAGTCGCTCAGTCATGTCCCACTCTTTGTGACCTGATGGAGCTCACCAGGCTCCTCTGTCCATGGTATTTCCCAGGCAAGAATCCTGGAGTGGGTCGACATTTCTTCCTCCAAGGGATCTTCCAAACCCAAGGATTGAACCTGCTTTTCCTGCATTGGCAGGGGGATTCTTTACCACTGCACCACCTATTCATCCTTGGAGAAATGAATAGTTCCAGAGCTGGAGTGGGAAATGTATAAGATAGACCAGAATATTTTATAGTGCCAGAAAGTAAAGAAGTTCTAAAACAAATAAACCACAAATCCCACAATGATAGGAGCAAGTCAAAGAGAACCAGGAGCCCAGAAGTCAATGAAAAAAAGCTCCCAGTGGCCAAAAACGGAAAACCTGAAGCAACAAAATAAGTAAAGTAGTAATGGATTATAAATCAGAACACAAAATAAACATCCATGAGTCCATACTGATAAAAATAAATGATTGAACAAATAAATTAATGAGGGAGAAGAGACAAATCTACCCTGCAAAAGGACTCTAATAATGTATGTAGAAATGGGACATAATTCCCCACTTCTTAAGTGTAGGCTGCACATAGTAACTTCCTTCCAAAGAGTACAATATGCAAAGGGGGAAAAAGAGTAATTTTACTATTGAGAAACCTGTCTCAACCAAATGATCAGGGTCAACATCCACACTGATTAGTCATGTGGAGGAAAATCACGCTTCACCTTTGTGATCTTCCCCCAAAAAACACACACCTCCAGTGTAATCATGAGAAAAACATCACACAATCTCAACTGAGGGACATTCTACAAAATACTTATCCAGTACTTCTTATAACTGGCAAGATGGTCAAAAATAGTCTTAGAAACTATCACAGCTATGAAGTCTAAGGACATGTGACAATTAAATGTAATGTGGTATCCTGATGGTATTCTGTAACAGAAAAGGGGCATTAGAAAAATATTAAGAAAATTTGAATAAAGCAAAGAGTTGGACACGACTGAGTGACTGATCTGATCTGATCTGATCTGATGAACTTAATTATAATCACGTATCAATATCAGTGCATCAATCGTGACAAAGGAGCCATACGAATGTAAGATCTTAGTAATAAAGGAAATGGGGTACAAGGTACATGGAAACTCTCTGTACTATCTTTGTAATTTTTATTTACACCTAAAACTGTTCTAAAACAAAAGGTTTTTTAAAAAACTAAATTTCTTCCGGGAAGATAATTACCTTTTTAGTAAAAACAAACAAAAGCTATTTGCCATTATAATTATGGAATGATAATCCCAAGGCATAATAGATAGAAATTTGGACAAGATAAACAGAGGACAAAATTTGGAGGGATTGTGATATGCCAAGAACCAACTTGCAGAAGCAGAGTAAGGGCCCAGAGATGAGCAATAAAGAAAGTGGAAAGAAATCAGTGATATGCAGGAGACTGGAAACTGAAGTCAGTCCCCCAAATATTTCCAGTGGTGAAAAATGGTTAAGTGAGTTTAAAGACAAGGTACATAATATCTGATTTTTTTTAATTTTGTACCATTATTATGTAAAGTAACCTCCACCTCTGTGTTATCTCTTTCTCCATTCAAATATCTCTCCTGGACAGCTGTCTTACATAAGTGGTATTTTTGAGAAATTAAGGAAAATGAAATGCTTTGAGGCACATGTTGGATAGAAGATAGAAAACAACCACAAGAAGCAAAATGCAAATAAGAAAAAGAATTCCAGAAGCAGGAAATCAGAAATTAGAGCTATCTGTAAGAGACATAAGCCCTCTGAGTGCCTTCAGAGATATGGATGGGGACCAGGGAGATAATTGCTGCTGCTGCTGCTAAGTCGCTTCAGTCGTGTCCGACTCTGTGCGACCCCATACACGGCAGCCCACCAGGCTCCCCCATCCCTGGGATTCTCCAGGCAAGAACACTGGAGTGGGTTGCCATGTCCTTCTCCAATGCATGAAAGTGAAAAGTGAAAAGTGAAAGTGAAGTCATTCAGTCGTGTCCGACTCTAGCAACCATATGGACTACAGCCTACCAGGCTCCTCCGTCCATGGGATTTTCCAGGCCCAAAGTACTGGAAGGGGGTGCCATTGCCTTCTCCAGGGAGATAACAGGTTTCCCTAAATCTGGAGAGAACCTGAGTGACGTGTACAGTATAATTCTGTGAGGCTATTATGGAAAGAAACACATTCCTAATACAGTGTAAATTCAGAGACTTTTTTTTAGAAAACAGGAATCATGAAAGAATTTGTCACTTGGCAAATTTATGAGTGAAAAATATTAAGCTCCAGTTCACATCAACCACTTCAAACAAAAGGAAGTTGCAATTTATGTGTTACCATCTTAGTTACAATAATAATATGCCAGCACAGAAACTTCCTTTCAATTATGTTTCTGGCTTCCTGCCTCCTTAAAATAAATAAAACAGCTCTCCCACCTCCCAGAACAAAAACAGCAGTGCCCTGTAACAGTTAAGGCAAAAAGCAAAACCTCCTAAGCAGATGCAATACTGCTTAGTCCAACTTCAAACTGTTGATGTTCATCTCCCTGGCTTACATAAGAGGAAATGTTTTCAAGATGCACTCTATTTCGTTATGGCAGAATCCAGATCTGTTAGCAGGGTTTGTCAGAGTTTCCTTGGAGAGCACATTAGATGAGAACATGGGGGAAACTTGGGTCAATTCAACTTCATGAAGCAATTGTTCATTGATTATAATAGACAGTTTGATAGAAAGTCAGTAACACAGCCTTGTTTTCATGAACTTTCGGTCTAATAGGCAAGGTAAAGCAAGCAAATAAATAGCCATACAAAAATATAAAGAAAGTCTGCAAGATGAGAGTTCTGGAGATTGGTTGCACAATAATATGAGTATACTTAACACTGCTGAACTGTACACTTAAAATGATAAAGATGGTAAATCTTATGTTACATGCTTTTCTCACAATTAATAAAAAGAAAAATGAGTATGAGAAAAAGATAACTTATTGACCACTTCCTCACCTTGGGGAAATAGAGAGTGGAAGGTCAGCGTTGGTTTGGCTCCAGGCAAGATTGGATTTTGAAGTGATTGGAATAAAGGCAGAATCTTTACCATGAATAGGGTTTCCCTTGTGGCTCAGCAGTAAAGACCCTGCTTGCAATGCAGAAGATGCGGGTTCAATCCCTGGGTTGGGAAGATCCCCTGGAGGAGGAAATGGCAATCCACTCCATTATTCTTGTCTGGAAAATTCCGTGGACAGAAGAGCCTGGTGGGCTACAGTCCATGGGGTCACAAGATTCAACTAAAGACACACTACTGCTACCTATGAATATCCACTTAAAGAAAAAAATAACACACAAACTAGTTCAAGTTCCACTAAGAAGAATCCATTATCAAATGCAAAAAGAACACGTAGAAATACCTAAAAACCAGAATTGGTGTGGAGGTACAGAGAAATGAGGACAGAGATGGGCAGAGAACTGGCAGAGTCCAAGGAGAATTGGCAGAGAACAAGAGTGTACCAGAAATGAGAGAAAAAATGCTGGAGCAGTTGCTAACAACTGCTTAGGGCAGGTCTAGCTCCCTTTCTAGGTTGTTAGGTAAGCAATTCAGAATGTTTCAAGAGGGAGTCTGGGCAACTAGATAATAAAAACAAATGCTGGAGAACAAATCCCAAAGATCAGCCAAAGAGGAAGGAGGAAGATCAGAAAAATCTTCCTGAAGAAAATGATCATTAAAGTGAGCTTTAAAAGTGAACGGAGTTTGTCATATGGGATGCAGGGGTAGAAGGGTAGGGGGAGAGTGGGTGAATTCATATGAAAAAAAAAAACAATGTTACCGCTGAAACCAGGAAAGGCCAGGGATCGTGGTAGCATACCTAGCAGATGAATGGATTTATCCAAATGTAGGAAAATGAAGAAAATAATGTGAGATGACCCTGGAAAGAAGACTAGGGCCACACACTCAGTCTTGCAAGTCAGAATGAAGCATTAAACAAGATTAAACTGGCAGTAGTGTTTTTAATGTAGTGTAGGAAGAGAGACAACATAAAAAAATCTATTTGAAGGATTTTGCAGTAACTCAGTTAAGAAGATTGTACCTGACATAAGGTTTCATCTTGATTATTGCTGGTATTTCCGTTTGCTAATCCTTAATACATAGTATGTAAATAATAAATATTGTTGAATGCATAAATTAATGCAGAGTAAACTTTTTTTTTCAGAGTAAATTTAATCAGGGCTTCACAGGTGGCTCAGTGGTAAAGAATCCCCCTGCCAATGCAGGAGACACAACAGATGCTGGTTCAATCCCTGGGATAGAAAGATTCCCTGGAGTAGGAAATGGCAACCCACTCCAATACTCTTGCCTGGAAAATTCCATGAACAGAGGAGCCTGGTGGGTTACAGTCCATAGGGTTGCAGAGTTAGACACAACTGAGAGACTGAGCACATCAGGGGCTCAGTACTAATTCAATGACAAACACTGAATGAAGGAAGTAAGAGTGCTTGGGCTAAAATAACGACAATGGTAATGGAAAGTGGGGAACAAATAGAGAAAGGACTGACAAAATCAATATAACTTAATATTAGATTAGAAGTGGAGGAAAACTATATGAAATTAGGAGTTTGGATGCTTTGAGAAGGAAGGAAGAAGATACTGTCTTCTACCTCTACCTGTGAGTAGAAAAGATTTTACTGCCAGTCTTTCTCATTAGAGGTAGAAACTATCGTTGAGCTTGGTAAACACCCACAGCACAGAAAGGAGCATAAAAGTAGATAATAATTGACATGAAATTGAATTTGCAGATTGGCTAGTTGGACTTTGTCAGGTGCCCATAAACAGTGGTCTTAGCTTCCCTAAGAACCTATCCTTTTAACCTAAAAGGATTCTAAACAACCTCAATGCTTCATTGAATAGATAGCTTAGATCCCACTCCTTTTTTTCTTAACAGAAAATAGAAAAAGGAAAAAAAAAGCTAATTAAATAGAAATGTGGCCTTATAGCTCATCTCACAATTTTAGAAGCAACTCATTTTGCTTTACTCCTAACAGATACCTTCTAAAAGGCAAAATACCAGTAAAAATTAAACTCAAAATTCCCAGCTCACAACATTTCCATCTCTGTCCTGATGGGTAGTAAAACAAGCAAGATGATCTACATACTCACTACTGTCATATCTGGCTATTTACTAAAAAGGCTGCTTGTTCTTTTTACCAGAGATTCCCCTAAACAGTCAGTCAGGGAAGAAAGGAACTCTCTCCTAGCAGAGAAAATGTTAGAGAATGAGTCACATTGATAAATCTGACAACAGTTCTCTTTGAAATCTTAAACTAAAGGACAGGTAAAGGATGATATTTGGTTATCTTAATAGTCTATTATTTATTAATAGCAAAAGTGAGTTGCTTAATGAGATATTCACCAAGAAATTGCATCTCTTGCTTCAGAGTAACATGAGAATTTGAGGTTTTTCTGAACTTTAACAATCTAAGCACAAACAGACACAGGCCCATTAGCAGGAAATGGGACCTCTTCTAAACTCTTTGTTCTCCTTGATAAATTCTGTGTTAATTGGAAATTAATTGCTTGTACCATTTACCATAAAGAGATTTTTTTTTTGGCTGCACCATGCTGGCATGTGGGATTGTATTAATAGTTCTCCAACCAGGGATCAAACCCACATACCCTGCATCCGAAGTGCGGAGTTTTAACAAGTGAACTGCCAGGGAAGTACCATAAAGATATTTTTAAGTACCTGGCAAACATTAACCACTTAACATCTGAACAAGCAGCAGCAAATTCTGAAAGCCAGGCTGACCTCCCTACCAATAGTAAGACTTATTTGGAGTAAGGAAACAGAAGCACATCACATACCTCTGTGTCCAAATGTGTATTGCTCAGCCAACAGTTTTTATCTTGGAGTGGTAACTTTGTGATTATCTGGTCTATCCAATTCCCTGTTTTCCAGTGTTTGATCTTTATTATTAATTATTGATGGGCATCCAGATTCCTCAGCCTCCACTACAAGTTCAGCCCAGTATTTCAAGAACTTGATCAATTATTTACACTTCTGATATCAACTGTATCATCACAGTCCTTTCTGATTCTTAGTTTAAGTCTGAGGAAACTCACTCAAGCAAGAGGTTGGAAAGTACTTACACTAGTCATCCTAGAGTTTATTGTTTTATTGCTGTTGTTGTTCAGTCGCTGTCATGTCTGACTCTTTGTGATCCCCTGGACTACAGCACATCAGGCTCCTCTATCCTCCATTATCTTCCAGAGTTTGCTCAAACTCATGTCCATTGAGTCAATGATGCTATCTAACCATCTCATCCTCCACTGTCTCATTCTCCTTCAATCTTTCCCAGCATCAGAGTCTTTTCCAATGAGTCAGTTCTTCACATCAGGTGGCCAAAGTATTGGAGCTTCAGCTTTAGCATCAGTTCTTACAATGAATTTGCAGGATTGACTTCCTTTAGGATTGACTGGTTTGATCTCTTTGCAGGGACTCTCGACAGTCTTTTCTAGCACCAAAATTTGAAAGTCTCAGTTCTTTGGTGCTCAGCCTTCTTCGGTCCAACTCTCGCATCTGTAAATGACTACTGAAAAAAACCATAGCTTTGACTATATAGACCTTTATTGTCAAAGTATCTCTGCATCCAACAGGGTGCAAACTTAAATACAAGCATTTCAACCTTGAAAGACTTAGCAGTTGGCTAGTAATAACTTTTTTCTTAGATCCAAGGATTTAAAATAAACAGGATGGGCCATTTTCTACAAAATGTTTAAGAAGGGATAAAAGATTATTGTAGAATTATCTGGGGCCTTCAAAATGTTCATTGCTAAGAACTGCTATTTCTCTCTTCTCTTTCCTCTAAATACCATTCTGGCCATAGCCCAGATTAAAACTACCAAGACTGAAAGTAGAAACATTGGGAAAACCCATGGTGCATTAGAGAAAACAGTCTCTCTACCAAGAAAACAGAAATTTAAGAAGCACAAGGGAATTTTTTCTCACAGAAGAAGCCTAGGATAGTCCTCATAGGAGAATTCATATTATCCCAAGAATAGGCCTCTAAATAAATTGTATGACCATTGACAAATTTTTAAGAATTTTTAAAGTAACATAAGAACTGTCGGAAAATGAGCCATGCCATTATAAAATGCTTCTCTCAGTCCTTTATCTCACAAAATGTTTACTATATTTCTCTTTAGGAGCATTGACTACAGACATTGTGATCTATTAAAGGCTTGCTGGTGCCAGGCAGTATGCTAACTATTTTAGAAATATGAAGTCTTTCAACCCTCACAGCAATTCCTATAAGTTGGTAGTGTCAATCTCATTTTAGATATAAAGAAACTGAAATGCAAAGAGAATAGAATTTCAGAAAGGTTGTATGGCTAAGAGCTGACAAAGGCAGGATTCAAATCTCTTATCCCAGAGCCCTAACTGCTTTCATTGCTAATGAAAATGGAGGATGAACCAAGCACAAGCTTGAACACCACACTACCATTTAGACTACAAAAAGTTTGCTTCTTCATGTCCCTTCTTACCCCTAAAACTGAACCTACCAGTGATGGGGGCCAAGAGAGTCCCATACAGATTGAAATTTCAGAAAAACATCTTGGATATGGGTGTTGGTTAATTTGCTTAAAATAAATAATGGGATGGAGGGAAGTTTAATGGGAAGTTTAAATGGGAAGTTTAATCTTTGGTTTTATTCATGATGCATAATCAGAGAGGAAAAAGTCTTTAGTACTACATCTGCTGGTCCATAAATGTAACCGGATTAATTTCCCTAAATGTAATTGAAGTTTCCTCACTGTTGGATTCTGGTATAATATAAACCTTACTGAGTTTTTCCTTAGCTATGCATATGTATTTACCTAGAAATGTATATGAAATATGTGAGTGAGTGAAGTCACTCAGTTGTGTCCAACTCTTTGCAACCCCACGGACTGTAGCCTACCAGGCTCCTCTGTCCATGGGATTTTCCAGGCAAGAATACTAGAGTGGGTTGCCATTTCCTTCTCTAGGAGATCTTCCCGACCCAGGGATTGAACCCAGGTCTCCCTCATTGTAGGTAGATGCTTCACGTCTGAGCCACCAGGGAAGTCCTGCAAATACATGAAATATGTGTATATATATATATATATATATATATATATATATATATATGTGGAGATAGGCAATAGGTCATAGCACTTAGTGGTAGTTATCTGTGTGTACGTGTGTATGCTCAGTTGCACAGTCATGTCTGACTCTTTGTGATCCCATGGACTGTGGAATTCTCCAGGCCAGAATACTAGAGTGGGGAGCCTTTCCCTTTTCCAGAGGATCTTCCCAACCCAGGGATCAAACCCAGGTCTCACGCATTGCAGGCAGATTCTTTACCAGCCAAGCCACAAGGGAAGCCCAAGAATACTGGAGCGGGTAGCCTATCCCTTCTCCAGCAGATCATCCCATCCCAAGAATCAAACTGGGGTCTCCTGCATTGCAGGTGGATTCTTTACCAACTGAGCTATGAGGAAAGCCCAAGACATTGACAAGCTGTGGGACCAAATTGACAACATCCACTATATCATCAAAAAAGCAAGAGTGTTCCAGAAAAACATCTACTTATGGTTTATTGACTACACCAAAGCCTTTGGTGGTGTGGATCACAACAGACTGTGGAAAGTTCTTCAAGAGATGAGAATACCAGACCACCTTACCGGTCTCCTGAGAAATCTGTATGCGGGTCAAGAGGCAGCAGTTATAACTGGACATGGAATAACAGACTGGTTCCAAACTGGGAAAGAGTACATCAAGGCTGTGTATTGTCACCCTACTTATTTAACTTATTTGCAGAGTACATCATGTGAAATGCTGGGCTGGATGAAGCACAAGCTGGAATCAAGATTGCCCAAAGATATATCAATAACCTCAGATATGCAGATGACACCACCCTTATGGCAGAAAGTGAAGAAGAACTAAAGAGCCTCTTGATGAAAGTGAAAGAGGAGCATGAAAAAGTTGGCTTAAAACTCAACATTCAGAAAACTAAGATCATGGCATCCGGTCCCATCACTTCATGGGGAATAGATGAAGAAACAATGGAAACAGTGACAGACTTTATTTTTTTGGATTCCAAATCACTGCAGATGGTGACTGCAGCCATGAAATTAAAAGACGCTTGCTCCTTGGAAGACAAGCTATGACCAACCTAGACAGTATATTAAAAAGCAGAGACATTACTTTGCTAAAAAAGGTTCGTCTAGTCAAAGTTATGGTTTTTCCAGTAGTCATGTATGAGTGTGAGTTGGACCATAAGGAAAGCTGAGCGCCAAAGAATTGATGCTTTTGAACTATGGTGTTGGAGAAGACTCTTGAGAGTCCCTTGGACTGCAAGGAGATAAAACCAGTCAATCCTGAGAAAAATCAGTCCTGAATATTCATTGGAAGTACTGATGCTGAAGCTGAAACTCCAATACTTTGGCCACTTGATGCAAAGAACTGACTTACTGAAAAGACCCTGATGCTGGGAAAGATTGAAGGTGGGAGGAGAAGGGAATGACAGAGGATGAGATGGTTGGATGGCATCACCTACTTGGTAGAAATGAGTTTGAGCAAGCTCCAGAAGTTGGTGATGGACAGAGAAGCCTAGCGCGCTACAGTCCATGAGGTCGCAAAAGTCAGACAAGACTGAGCAACTGTACTGAACTGAACTTACTCCATGGTCTGTAGCCTGCCAGACTCCTCTGTCCGTGGAATTTTCGAGGCAAGAATACAGGAGTGGGCTGCTATTTCCTCCTCCAGGGGATCCTCCAAACCCAGGGATCCAACCCCAGTCTCCCGCAGCTCCTGCCTTGGCAAGTGGGTTTTTTACTGCTGAGCTACCTGGAAAGCCTGTGTGTGTGTGTGTGTACATATATATATATATATATATATAATCACACATAACCCTCAGTTATGCACTATTTATTTACTACACCTTCAACAGCCAAAACTAAGAGAAAAACAGGAAATAGGCAAAATGTTCTCTTTGTACTCAAAATAGATTGAGTAAACATCATGTACTTTGAGCACTGCATTATCCCTGTACATGCCCACACTAAGAGCTTAAGAACTCTTATCCTTCTCGTTACTGCTCACAATCCTGGTATTTGGTAATCTGTTTGTTTGTTTTACCAGTGCTGATAAGAAGTGAATAGAAAGGGAAGATTATTAGAGGCAACCATCCTTGTCAGCAGTAAGAAATGGCAACTGACAGGGAAATAGCTGAACTATAAACAGTATATTCACATATGTGTGTGTGTGTTAGCCGCTCAGTTGTGTCCGACTCTTTGCAACCCCATGGACTTTAGCCTGTCAGGCTCCTCTGTCCATGGGATTCTCCAGGCCAGAATACTAAAGTGGGTTGCCATTCTCTTCTCCATGTTTGCATATAGTAGTTACTTAATATACTATTGCTGAAAGAATGGGTGAATGAGCAAACTTTCCCAAATGATCAAATACACAATCATTTTAGAAGCACTTTAAGTGAAAACACCTGGGCCTTTTAGTTATCTGTGTGCAGAATATGACTCAAGAACTGGTATTACAGAAACCTATGGTTACTGACTCAATGGACATGAATTGGAGCAAACTCGGGGAGATAGTGAAGAACAAGGAAGGCTAGCGTGCTGCAGCCCATGGGGTCATAAAGAGTCAGACACAATTTAGCGACTGAACAACGACAACAGTGGTTACCAGAGAGGGACGGAGGGGGAGGAATAAACTGGGAAATGGGGATTGATATGTGCACACTACCGTGGGCTTCCCCGGTGGCACTAGTGGTAAAGAACCTGCCTGCCAATGCAGGAAATGTAAGAGACCTGGGTTTGATCCCTGGATTGTGAAGATCCCCTGGAAAAGGAAATGGCTATCCACTCCAGTATTCTTGCCTGGAGAATCCCATGGACAGAAGAGCCTGGTGGGCTACAGTCCATGGGGTCACCAAGAGTTGGACACGACTGAGTGACTTAGCATGCACACATACATACTATTATACATAAAACTGGTAGCTCATGAGGACCGACTGTATAGCACAGGGAACTCTACTCAATACTCTTCAGTGACCTATATGGGAAAAAAATCTTAAAAAGAAGGACATATGTGTATATATAACTCATTCACTTTGCCATACACTTGAAACTAATACAACATTGTAAATCAGCTATACTCCAATAAAAATTTTAAAAAAAGAAGTAGTGTTATATTAGCTTGAATAAACTGTTCTATGCAGTGATAGTTTGGAAGGAATAGAACTAACCTAAGCAGCCTTTAATAAAGGGTGTGTGTGTGTGTGTGTGTGTCCCTCTGTCAGAGTGGGACAGTGATTACTGTAAGGATTCAGAGATCTCAAAAAGTGGAGACACCGACCCGTATAGAAACTGGAGCCTGTCACTGGGGAGCCACGTGGTTTGTAGGCAGCTACGCGGTCCTTTCTCAACAGGACTGTGTTTCTCCCTGTGGAACTACTGTTGCTCCTGGTTCTGCTCCATGAGGCGGTAACTAGCCTCAGTGCTAGACCTTTCATGTCCTCTCCCTAGATTTTGGTTTTTATTCCATATCCCCAGGAGAGGAATCTAATTGGCCCAAATGAAATCAAATATTTACCATTATTCCAAACATTTGTAGCCAAGTGTGATGGGGTCAAATGTTATCCCATAACTGCCAAAAGCAACCCTTAGCGTTTATTCATTCAATCACTCATTTACCTGCCTACAAATAATATGTGGTCCATGACCACCTAGAGATCACATTTAGGGAGAGTTAATAGTCATTTGTTATGTTTCACACTCAAAGAAATAGATTTCAAGAAAGTAGACCATGTTCATAGACGGGTTGCTAAGTCCATGAGAAATTTGGAAGCCATATCTTATGAAGAATTATTCAAGACTTTGAAGCTGTTAGTGTAGAAAAAGCATGCAGTTCACCAGGAAATGACATGAGTACCTACTGTATTTCCCACACCATTCTAGATGCTGTGGTTATACTGGAGCACAAAGTGTTAGTCTCTTAGTTGTGTCTGACTCTGTGATCCCATGGACTATAGCCTTCCAGGCTCCTCAATCTGTGGGATTCTCCAGGCAAGAATACTGGAGTGGGTTGCCATTCCCTCCTCCAGGGATACTGGAGCACAAAATGAGACCCAATTTCTTCCATAGGAACCTGCATCAGGATAGAAACCTGACTGTTCTCTTCAAAGCTTAAAGATTTGTCATATATAAAAGATATATTTATTCTATGCTGCTTTAAAGGTCAGAACTTATCAGGAAGTGAAAGCTACAGAAATGAGGATAGAAGAATGAAATAACTGTTAGTGGAGGTCAAAAACTGAAATGAAAAATGCATGCGATAGCACCTCCCTCCCCAACTCTCACAAGTGGCAATAACTATCAGGAATACTGTCAGAGTGATTCTGGCAGAGGAGAAAAGTTGAAACAAGATGCTGGCTAAGGTCCTTTACAACTCTGAGATTCCAAAATAGAGCATCAGGGAACAGAGTTCAAAATCATAATACCCACATCTGAACCTCCAGTTTATCTCATAGAGAGGGCTTCCCAACAGGCTTAATTATGTTGTTCCCTATCCTCATTCTTCTCTGAGGTACTCTCTGTACAGACAGAATTACAGATATGCTCAGCGACCCACAGTGGCTCCAAAAGAACATTTTTATGAGTAATGTTGTAGGCTGAGTGTACAAACTGGTAATAGAAGCACTATAGGATCTATTGTCACTAATCTGTTCTTTAGAAAACATGCAGAATGACGCAATTTCTAATCAGAAAGGGAAATAGGCTGTGTTTGTGTGTGTGTGTATGTGCCTGCAAAGGCAATAAAGGATTTACGTAAGCAACCTTGGAGACCATCTACGTCCCCCTAAGGTGCAGTGCTCTCCTATGGCAACAGTGGGAGGCACTAAATCTGAGACTTTACATGCAGACTTCAGTTCCACCAGATGTGAGTCTGAGTCCTGGTTTCCTCATCTCTATTCCATGCCTATTCCCTCATTTGTAAAATGGATATAATCACAACACAGATGATTTAAAAAGATAGTACATCTATGGCACTTAGCCCAGTTCGGTGCCTGGCCCATAGTAAGCACTCAAAATAGTCTAGTTACAAAATTTATGCAACAGTGAACATGCGGTCAGTGTTCTTTCTATGTGCCAGGCAATGTACTGACTACTTTGCCTACATTTTCTCATTGCTTTTCTCTGTTTTATAGATAAGAACTTTGAGAATTAGGAGTTAAGTAAATTGTTCAAAGTCAGATGGGGAGTGACAGAACTGGAATTTCAACCCAAGCAGTTTTAAACCAAGAATTTAAACTCAACAAACTACTAATTAGTAATTAGTATTCCAACTAATTCTGTATTCTAACTAATGAATACAGCTCCACCTCAAGTGTATCTTCTCTGCCTGGCTTCTTTAACACCAAGCTTGAGACTGAACTAGGACCTCATTGTTGTTTTAATTTGCATTCCCAAAATTGCTAGTGAGTTTGACTACATTTCACGGTTTTTGTCTTTCTCTCATTGATTTGTAGAAATAATGTGTATTCTGAATACCAATCATGCAATTAATTGCCAGATACACACACACACACACACACACACACACATACATTTGAAAATATGTACGAATGATATGTATCAGTTCAATTCAGTTCAGTCGCTTATTCGTGTCTGACTGAGACCTCATGTACTGCAGATAGTTATGACTAACCTAGACAGCATATTAAAAAGCAGAGACATTACTTTGCCAAAAAAAGGTCCGTCTAGTCAAGGCTATGGTTTTTCCAGTAGTCATGTATGGATGTGAGAGTTGGACTATAAAGAAAGCTGAGCCCAGAAGAATTGATGCTTTTGAACAGTGGCATTGGAAATTATTCTTGAGAGTCCCTTGAATTGCAAGGAGATCCAACCAGTCCATCTTAAAGGAGATCAGTCCTGAGTGTTCCTTGGAAGGACTGATGTTGAAGCTGAAACTCCAATACTTTGGCCACCTGATGTGAAGAAGTGACTCATTTGAAAAGACCCTGATGCTGGGAAAGATTGAAGGCAGGAGGAGAAGGGGACGACAGAGGATGAGATGGTTGGATGGCATCACCAACTCAATGGACGTGAGTTTGGGTAAACTCCGGGATTTGGTGATAGACAGGGAGGCCTGGCCTGGCGTGTGTGTGTGTATCTATGATGAAGTTACATATTAATATGCATGCACAATTGTTCAATCCTGTCCAACTCTTGCAACTCCAAGGACTGTAGCCCGCCAGGCTCCTTTGTCCATGGGATTTCCCAGGCAAGAATACCAGAATGGGTTGTCATTTCCTCCTCCAGGGGATCTTCCTGACCCAGGGATCAAACCTGCATGTCCTACGTCTCCTGCATTGGCAAGCGGATTTTTTACCACTGAGCCACCTGGGAAGCCCCACACATTAATATAACATACTGCATTACATACAACATTTGCCATAACAGTTTGCGTCAGTGTGATTTTATGAGACAAATAATATTGTATCAATTCTTTTATAAAGGAATTAAATGTTGTAAGTAGTTGTTTAAAATACAGTTCCCAGGTGTGTGTCTGTGTATAAAATTGCTATTGTAAATAGAATTGTACCTCTTAATTTCAGCCCTTTTTCTAAGTCTTGTTGCCATTGTACAAAAATACAATAGATTGTTAAATATTAATTTTTGCCAAACTTATCTAAACTTGTAATCAATTTTAGTAATGAATTTGTATTCTATACAAATTATCCTAAGTTTCTCATAATTATAATTTCATCTTTCCTTCTAATTCTTATATTTCTTTTTCTTGTTAGTATATTTTATTCTATTAGTTTTATTTGTAGAATTATTTTGAAAGATATGTATCTGAAAGATAATTTGTCTACAGTTATTATACTGAATTGCAAATATATACTTATATTTGTCATGTTGTACATTACATCCCTAGTACTTAAATTTATAAGTAGAAATTTGCACCTTATTGTTTTGAGCTCTATTTCCTTCTCTGTGCCTTAATTTTCTCACTTGAAAATATGGTGTTGGGATACAGAGTCTTCAAAAATCCTGTCTATTCTGACTTACTAAGATCCTGTGAAGCTATAGTAACACTCTGTATCATGCATCCTCTGGAAACAGAGAGCCTTTAAAAGAAGTCAGCATTAAACAAACATAAGTCTTTAAATCCCATGAAACAGACCTGGGCCTGGGACAAGCACGTTGTTACAAAGTTCTATTTGTCTTCAACTGGCCCTGCAAACATGTCGCTTTTGCAGTGTGTGTTTCTTTTTTCTTATGCCCTGTCTGAGGTTTTTCCCTCTGTCTTAGCTTGGAGCACTGTAACAAAATAGCATAAAGTGGGTGCCTTTTAAACAATAAAAATTTATTTCTTACAGTTCTGGAGGCTGGAAGCATGGGATCAGGTGTCAGTAAAGTCAGGCTCTGGTAAGGGCCTTCTGGATGACAGACGACCAACTTCTCCTTGTATCCTTACATGGAAAACAGCAGAGAATCAAGCTCTCTCAGGACTCTTAAAAGGACACTAAGCCCATTCACTAAGGTTCTACTCTCATTATCTCAGAAAATACTAATTACCTACCTAAGCCTCCACCCCATCGTACCATCACATCAGGGGCATAGGGTTTCAACTTAGTAATTTCAGGGGCACCTAAACCTTACTCCATAACACTTTCTATTTCAGATTCCTGGGTCCTTTTTCTTATCAATATGCTACTCTTCTCCAAATTGAGCTAATCCCTGTACCAATTAATTCGTTGACTATACTTTTGTACATTGTATGAATGTTTTAGTCATACTAATAAATCAAATTTTTATTACTCACTATACAATGTAGAGCATTGTTACCTGGTAAAAGACCCTTGTGTGTGTGTGCTAAGTCACTAAATTATGTCCAGCTCTTCATGACCCTATGGACTGCAGCCCGCCAGACTCCTCTGTCCACAGAATTTTCCAGGCAAGAATACTGTAGTGGTTTACCATTTCCTCCTCCAGGGAATCTTCCCAACCCAGGGATCGTGTCAATGTCTCCTGTGTCTCCTACATTGGCAGGTGAATTCTTTACCACTGAGCCACCTGGGTGGAGATCTCAGGCATCATTAAATAGGTGTGCAAAATATTTGGGAATGGAAAGAGGTTAAAAATAAATCTTACAAATCACACATTTGTAATGTCTCCTAACAAGATGAGGCTTTATCCTCTACATTATCTAAATCAGGACCTAACCTCATGATGGCAGAGTATTCTTTTTTACTAGGTTTGTGCAGAACCTACCATGAAAACAGTCAGTGACACTCTGGTCTAACCTACCAGAGTTCACGTCTTTTCTTTTTCATTATGTTAGCATAGGTTACACAGCCATCTTCACTTCCCCAAATCAAACTTAACTCTACTCCCTCACTTTGCCTTTAAAAATGCTTTGTTGAAACCTTTCAGGGAGTTTGGGATTTTTCTGAGCAAAAATTACCCACTCTCTGTGCATGGCTCTGCAATAAATCATTCTCTGTTCTGAAACAAAAACAAAACCCTCAACTCTACTACAACCTACTGTCTACCACAAGAATTCCAGATACTTGAAATAATTTCAAAGCCAGGAGTCAAAGGAAAATCTATCTGATCCAAAGCTAGTGTACTTGACAATTATTTAATTGCATGCATTGCAAATAGATGGGGAAACAATGGAAACAGTGACAGACTTTATTTTGGGGGGCTGCAGATGGAGACGGCAGCCATGAAATTAAAAGACGCTTGCTCCTTGAAAGAAAAGCTATAACTAACCTAGATAGCATATTAAAAAGCAGAGACATTACTTTACCAACAAAGGTCTGTCTGGTCAAAGCTATGGTTTTTCCAGTGGTCATGTATGGATGTGAGAGTTGGACTATAAAGAAAGCTGAGCACCGAAGAGTTGATGCTTTTGAACTGTGGTGTTGGAGAAGACTCTTGAGAGTCCCTTGAACTGCAAGGAGATCCAACCAGTCCATCCTAAAGGAGATCAGTCCTGGGTATTCATTGGGAGGACTGATGCTAAAGCTGAAACTCCAATACTTTGATGCGAAGAACTGACTCATTGGAAAAGACCCTGATACTGGGAAAGATTGAAGGTGGGAGGAGAAGGGGACAACAGAGGATGAGATGGTTGGATGACATCAACAACTCCGTGGACATGAGTTTGAGTAAGCTCTCGGAGTTGCTGATGGACAGGTTAAGTCTGGGGTGCTGCAGTCCATGGAGTCACAGAGTCAGACATGACTGAATGACTGAACTGATACTGATACTGATACTTGGGAATAGCATTTTCCAAAGTGCATTCAGCAAACATCTAGCCCATGAAATATAAATAGGCTTTGTGAAGTGCAGTTGAAAGATACTATGGCCACATAAATTTAGGATCCACTATGCAAAGCAAAAACAAACAAGTTTATTTAGTCCAGAAAATCTAAGAAATTGCCAAGGTCTTTTAAATATGCTCCATTTTTTCCAAAGGACATCTGTGAAAGTTTGGGTTAATCTATAGGAAAGAGTGATTCCCTCTCTATTTACTATAGGTGAAATGTACTTTCTAAATCTTGATGTTGGGCTTAGAGATATGACTTGCTTTGGTCAATGCAATGTTAAGGATATGACTAGAACAGAGACCTTAGATATTCTTGAACAGATCAATTTCTCTCTTTCACTTCTTTCTTTGCCTTGAGGACCTGTCCTGGTTAGCCACTTCTCCAGTATGATGACAAACAGAGAAGATCTGAGCCAAACCAGGCAGTAGCTTGGAACAAACTCTTGGTGACCAGAACTTTGAAACAGACCACCCACTGCAGCCTGGTCCAGCTCAGCCTCACTGTTGTTGAACTGCAGACCTTAAGCATGAAAATAAATGTGTATGGAGGATAAGCCACTGAAACACTGTTGGCAAACAGGTGTTCAAAAACTGACGGAACACCTCTCACTAAAGTAGTGTGTTATGCAAAACAGTTTGAGAAAATGAGCTCTAACACCCTTCAAATTCTTTCTCTACTGGGCTACCATCAGTCTCCAGTGTTTAAGAAAATTTGTGCAGCCTGTTAGATGCAATATAATTTTACAGTTTTCATTGTGATTCACATATATACAATATGCATGTGGGAAACTATAAAGTTCCTCACAGCAAAGCTTGTGAATTAGGATGAACCTCATTTCCCAACCAAATAGGGGGATCTGCAGGGCTAATAATGGGCAGAGATGCCTGTGGGACTCAGATCTCCTGAGTCCTAGCCTTGGTGCTTTTCCACTCAACTTTGCTTCCCCTCTTCATTTTTATAAAAAGCCCTTCATGATCTTTTGTGTAATGAGTTGCAAATATCTATTTTCAGATATAGGTCCTGATTTGGAAATTCTGTAATTAAAGAATGACTTCAAAACAACCTGCAGTTGAATACTATGAATGTGGATTGCATGTTTTGAACATTACTAATACCAAGAAGCCATCCATTTATTTAGTTGCACGAAAATAGTCATCCAATGTACTCTACCCAAAATGGTCCAAGTTACTCTAAAAGCTATTCTAAAGGGATAGAGAGCTGTGGGAAATGACTAAATAGCACTGAAAGCAGTACTCTACTCATCAAAGTTCAAAAATTAGTCAGTCTGGGTGGTGGTAGAAAGAAGTAAACTAAAAGAACCAGAACATAGTCCTAAACAAGTTCCCAAACTTACATGGACAAGTTATGTGCCCAAATGCTGAAACCAATAACTGGCTGGGCATGTTTTTAAAATATTCCTATTGAACTTGTTTGAGGGCAGGTAGTCTCCTGCAGGGCATTGCCCTCACCTGCTGTTGGCCAAGTGTTCCGAGGCACTGCAAGCTGCTTTAGGATTGCAAGGCTCCTAACTCCTAATACCCTCCACAGAGATCCTAGGAAGGATTCCAGCAGGGCCTCAAGGTCCTACCCAACAAAAATATCTAACGTGGACACTGCCTTGTACTTCTTGCAGGAGTGGAAATAGCATGGCATTTCTGAAGAACAATTTGGCAATTTCATTCATTCATCTATTTATCATTCGACAAAGACTATTAAGCCCTGTCTCCATGCCAGCCACTCTTCTAGGGGCTGTAGATAATGCAATGAACAAATCAGACAAAACTCTCTGCCCTGTTGGAGCTGACATTCTAGTGGCAGGGATGAGAGAGGCAGTGGGAAATGAGGCACTTTGGGGGAGAAAAATAAATGAATTAAATTGTCATTAATAAGTAGAAGGTGAGAAATTCTACAGAAAAAATAACTTAAGCATCATGGAGAAGGAATGAAAGCAGTCAAATAAATAGATAAATAAATGCTTTTTTTTTTTAAAGAAGGTGGGATTTGGGATAAATTTTTTTGTATGCTATATTCTATGTCTGTGTACTTGTGTGTTTTTTAATTGGAATTTTTGAGAATGTCAGATAACTCTCTTTTTTAAAAGCCCTCCAAGACAATTCTGATGCACAGTCAGATAGAAAACTGTTTCTTTCTCACCTTATATTTTAGATTCTAGATAATTAGATTCTAGGTAATTCTAAATAAAGATCTCAATAATTCTGAGCATACTGAATTCAATATTTTTAAATCAAATTTTATATACTTTAATTTTTTCCAATACTTCCATAAAATAGTGTTCTAAAAAGTCATATAAATATCTCATAGTGCATTGTGACAAATAAATGATATGAAGAGGTTGACAGCCTCCTCAATAAATGTTTAGTTGTTATTAGTGTATGACTCTTAATGGAGAATAAGCTATTTGACCCAGACTTTGAAAAAAGAATGGGATAAGGATGGGTATTAGTGAAAGTCGTCCAGTTGTGTCTGACTCTTTGTGACCCCATGGACTATACAGTCCATGGAATTCTCCAGGCCAGAATACAGGAGTGGGTGACCTTTCCCTTCTCCAGGGGATCTTCCCAACCTAGGGATCAAACCAAATGATGTGATTAAAGGTCAGATACTGGACTTTTAGGAGGGAGAAATGCCCGGCCAAAGACGTGGACAATGAGCTGATCGTGAGCAAAGGCAGCTCTTCCTTTCATTTTGTATAGAGTACGAGGCTATTAGACCACAAGTTTCTTCAAGTGCTGGGACTGCATCCACCTTGTTCACTGCTTTATCCTAGAACTTAGCACAGGACACAAAAGAGATGTACATTATTTGTAGAGTATTCAAAGTATTTTGACCACAACTAAAAGGTGTGTCCTCAAATCATTCTATGACATCAGTCATCATTTAAACAAGGTGCTAACAAGAGCCATGCTAAGAAAAGACATTAACCAAAATACACTCAAGCTATCAAAGTAAAATGTAATCATTCATTGGGTCTGTCTGAAATAAAAACTCATTTATTTGACATGGTTAGGAAATTAGTAAATTCTTTAGAATTAAAATATTCCTTTAATGCTAAAATGTTTAAATTTTATTTTAACAAAGTTATATGGAAATTATTAAATTTTTATTACAAATACTGTGGCATATAGAACAAAATTGAGCTTTTCCTTTAATGAATCTGAGTCAGTAACAGATTACACACTGTGAGCAGCAAAGAAAATACTTTTGGCTAATTTAAGCAAGAAAAGTACTTTATTGGAGTGTTTTAGGTTAGTACCCCAAGTTAAAGGGAAACTGGAAGACCAACCTTGAAGAGTTAGGGACTCTGCAGCTCAAAGGAAGCTGCGGTCCGTGTGGAATGGAAGAATGGACCGTCTATTCAGGGTACCACCACTGGATAAAACAGTTCTCCTAACTTTGAGTCACTCTGCTCAACCCCCAAATTCCTGCAAGAAAACAATTCACCTGACCTGGCTTGGAACATATGCTCAACCTTATCCAGGAGAGGAGAGGACACTTCAGTGATGGTTCCACTGGAACTGAGTACAACTTGGGAATGGTAGATTTCCAAAGGAAAATCGCAGTAAAACTAGACAAGTAAACACACACAGGTCCAACACAAGAATTAGTGATCATTCTGCACATCCGTTACAGTGAAGTGAAGTGAAGTCGCTCAGTCATGTCCGACTTTTTGCGACCCTGTGGACTGTAGCCCACCAGGCTCCTCTGTCCATGGGATTCTCCAGGCAAGAATACTGGAGTGGGTTGCCATTTCCTTCTCCAGGGGATCTTCCCGACCCAGGGATTGAACTCAGTTCTCCCACATTGCAGGCAGACGCTTTAACCTCTGTACTAGATTATAATCCAGTGATGTTCTTGAAACCTAGTCATCTATTCAAGACTACTTTTCCCCTTTACTTAATGGTCCCAGACTTCGGTATTTCTGGGGGCTCTAATTTTTATAATTCTTTTATCTCTCTTTTTCTTTTAAAATTTGTTTCTTGCTACTTTCAGTTTGCCTGATTTGGGTACTTCCAATTTACCTACCTCACTACTTTTAATTTTCTTGCCTCCTATACCTGGCTATGGACTAAGAAATGAAAGAACCAAGCCTGTTAGATATGTGTTTAATGAGGCTGCAAGTGAGTATAGGTCTATGAGTAAAATACGGGTGGTAAACACAGACTTGGTGTCATCTGCATCTTTGCATCCCTGCACAAACATTTACTTTGCTAATGTTTAGTTGTTTAGCTGATTTGATAATTACTAGATGAGGAATTCTCTGTAAATGGTATGCTGCCATTTTTTTAAAGGACACAGTGTTCTTTAACGTTTTATCATTTTTTATTTCATCTTCACAGTAACACTGAAAGAAAGGAAAGGGCAAATATTGTCTGAGTTTGACAAGTATACAGATGGGGCTGCAGAGAGTTTAAAGTACATGGATGGGAAAGTGAGTGCTCAGCCCCAAGCGTCCTGATTTCCCTTCCAGAATTTAGTTAATAGATTCAGCTATGTCAATATCAGGAGATCTACAGAATCATAGGTCACAGGCAGCCTAAAACTCAAGGGGTCAGTAAGGGATAGAACAAGTGTATGATATAGACAGAGAAGCACAGAGAAAATCCCATACCTAGCTGTAAAACAAGCTCAAAATCCTGAGACCCGTGTAAGTAAATGGGAACAAATACAGAACAGCATAACTCAACTAAATGGAAACAAACATAGATTTCACTGTGTAATGACTTTTAGCAACAACTCAGATGAAACACTGAAAATACATTTAACAATTTTCAGGTGACATAAAACTGGAAACTTTTACTGCTGCTGCTACATCGCTTCAGTCATGTCCGACTCTGTGCGACCCCATAGACGGCAGCCCACCAGGCTCCTCTGTCCCTGGGATTCTCCAGGCAAGCACTGGAGTGGGTTGCCATTTCCTTCTCCAATGCATGAAAGTGAAAAGTGAAAGTGAAGTCGCTCAGTCACGCCCGACTATTAGGGACCCCATGCACTGCAGCCTACCAGGCTCCTCTGATGGTGGGATTTTCCAGGCAAGAGTACTGGAGTGGGTTGCCATTGCCTTCTCAGGAAAAGTATTACTAATGATTACCAATTTAACAATTGACAGAAACAAGATTCCAGATGGAACTGTTGGCTAGATAAAATTTAACACAGATTAAAGAATTTTTCTTTTATGTATATCTAAAATTTATATTTACAGACACAGTATAGGGTAAGCCTGGCTTGACAACAGTCATAGGGATTTTGGATTACTGCAAATAAAGAAATAATAATACTGATAATACCCCAATACTCATTGCAGCACTGTTTATAATAGCTAAGACATGGAAGCAACCTAAATGTCCACTGACAGAGGAAAGGATAAAAAGATGGGGTATATATATACTGTGAGATACTACTCAGTCATTAAAAAGAATGAATAATGCCATTTGCAGCCACATGAGTGGACCTAGAGATTGTCATACTGAGTGAAGTAAGTCAGACAGAGGAGGAGAAATATCATATGACAACCCTTATATGTGGAATCTAAACAGAAATGATGCAAATGAACTTACTTACAAAATAGAAAGAGACTCACAGACTTAGAGAAAGAATTTATGGTTGCCAGAGGGAAGGATGGGGGCGGGGGAGGGATAGTTAGGAGTTTGGGATAGACATGTACACACTGCTCTATTTAAAATGGATAACCAGCAAGGACCTATTGTATAACACATGGAACTCTGCTCTATGTTATGTGGCAGCCTGAATGGGAAGGGACTTTGGGAGAGAATGGATAAATACATATGTATGGCTAAGTCCTTTCTCTGTTCACCTGAATCTGTCACAACATTGTTCCTCAGCTATATCCCAACACAAAATAAAAAGTTTTTTAAAAAGATGATATGTTTATCATTTATTGAAAATAGTGGTATGCATCATAGTAAGTTCTTTATATATATTATGTTAATTCTCACAACAGTTCTAAAACAATTCTAACAATTCATCAATAATATCATTGTCATAGTCCTCATGTTATACGTGATAAAACTAAATAATTTGAGAAATAAATGTCCAGAGTCCAACAGCTTGTCAGTGTTGAAACCAGGAGTTAAACCTACCTAAATCCATGCTTTAACCAATGTGCTACTATTATTGTTTAAGAATAAATTCCATTAATAATAGACTCAAGGGAGTCTGTTTGCAATGCTCAGATTGCTATTGCAGTACTGTGTGCATTTTTCTGGGAATGAATAATTTTTATTTTGATCTATATATACCTTTTATAAAGATACAGTAACAATTTCTCCTGAGAGCATTTGAAAGCATGTATATAAGATACAAACTAAGCAACTAAGAAGAGTTTAAGAGATGCCTTAAAATACACAAATTTGGAACAAGACTTATGCCTGGTGTTGAGGAAGAGGCCTAGGTGTTAGATTTAACCAGACTGGATCCACCCCTCTTAACTGTGTGACCTTGAGCCAGCTTCCGCATCTATAAAATACGCATGTTGATTCCTTCCTGCCAGTACTATTAGGGGCACTGGAAACAATGCATGTGAAAATCCTTGGTACAGCTCTGATCCCTAGAAGTAGAAGATAGCATTATTTCTGCTCTTTGCAGAAGTTAAAGGAAAATGGGCTTTACTTTGATACTAAGATGAACCTTTAAAGATGGCAGCTGTCAGAAAGATAATTAGCTGCCTCAAGAAATAGTGAACTGCTGTCTATGGTGTCACACAGAGTCGGACACGACTTAGGCGACTTAGCAGCAGCAGCAGCAGCATTCTGGGCTGGGGAGGGGCAACCGACACTTAGTCAATCTATTAATATACATGCGCTTAGGCAAATAAGGCACTGCATCAGATGAGGTGTTCTCTGAGGCCCCTTTTAAAGCTGAGATTCTGAATAAGAACACATGTGCTAGGGAACCCTGCTCAATGTTATGCGGCAGCCTGAATGGGAGGGGAGTCTGGGGGAGAATGGATACATGTATATATATGGCTGAATCACTCTGCTGTCTATCTGAAACTATCACAAAATTGTTGATCAGCTATACTCCAATACAAAATTAAAAGTTAAAAAAAAAAAGAACAGATGTACTTTCTTCCATCTCCCAAAGGTGCTGACTAACCAGCAGTAGGACCCATGCTTTAAGCTGCAGCAGTGGGGTGAGATAAGCACGGGGAGAAACTCTGTCACCATCTTACCCACTCCCCATGGGCTCAAAGACACGCTCTTTTCAGAAGTCTAGCAAACTAAAGGACTATTTGTAATTCCAGGTTAGCAAGAAATCTTTGTATCATTGAGCAGATGATTTTGGCCTCAATGATGGTTTTACATATTTAAATAAAATATGGGCTTCCCCGGTGGCACACTGGAAAAGAATCTGCCTGCCAACAATGCAGGAGATGCAAGAGATGCAGGTCGGAAAGATCCCCTGGAGAAAAAATGCCAACCCACTCCAATTTTCTTGCCTGGAGAATTCCATGGACAGAGGAGCCTGGTGGGCTACAATCCATGGTGTTGCAAAAGAGTCAGATATGATTTAGCAACTAAACAATAACAAATATGTGTGTGTGTGTGTGTGTGTGTGTGTAGGTGTGTGTAGGTGATAGAAAGAGAGATGATACAATATCCACAGCTAAATGACCCAGAGAAATATAGTTGAATAGGGTTAAAACAGAAAAGGAAAGGACAGATGGCATGACCTCATGTTAACTTCTTTGGCCTCTGCCCCCTGCACCTTCTCCTAGATGACAGCCTTGTTTATGAATTACAGCATCTGATCTGAGTTGCTTCATTTTACAACCTCACACTACCACGCCATTGGTGGACTGATTTTATCCCTTTTGTTTTTGATGACTGTTTGGGAGATCCTCATATTTACACCATGTTTTGAAGACCTTAGTTGCTCTTTGCTTTATCTTCTGAGCCAGATTTCATAGTAGCATCTCTATTTACAAAGGCAGAAAAAAAGTTTTACTAGATTACTAAAGTCTGGGAATTCATCTGGGATGACGAAAGAGAGTAATTACAAACTGACCTCAAAGGCTGGGGACGAGTTCCAAGCACTTTGTTTACCAGTCAGAGAGATGAAATGTACCTCTTTGATGTTTTCTGCCTGACACATTTCTGGCCAGCCTAAGGTAAAGTGATGAGATTTTTCTCATATCACGGGATGCTGAATTTCTGTGTTGGACTTTGGGAATTTTTCACAGTATGAAATTTATAAAAGTCAAAATATACTCTGTCCCATGCTGCTCCTCCTGCCTGGAAATGTCTTCTCTTCACTCTTGGCAAGACCATTTTCTACTTCTCCTTCAAGTCTCTGCTTAAAGATATTACTTCCTCATACAGCCTTCCCTGTATACCTTGCATTAAAGCTCTGTGTCCCAGACCTTCATTGCACTCTTCCATTATTCATCTCTGTCTCCTCAATATTTATAGTTATGTTAATAAAGAATAAGCAGTGTTTGGCATATATAAATATATGTTGAATGACTGTGTGCACTCTAAATATTCATGATATTAAAATCAAAGAAAAATAACTCAATGTTAAATTTCTAATAGGGTACGTCTCCTCTAAACATTAAAAGTCCAACTCAGCTCCTCACTACTGCCTTTTGCTTTTTTCAACTTTGGTCCATGTCTTACTTAAAACGTAAGACAATATGGAATTTTATTTGTAAATAGTTTCTGTTTGAAAACATGATTCTCTGTTTGCCCATCAAAGATTTGGACAAAGGTCTTTCAGAAAAACAAGTCAACCAGATCATTTTTTACAAGTCACGTGGGCAAAAGCAATCATGCACAAAGGTCACAAGCGAGGCAAACATTATAAAGGCACAAGACCAGCCACAATTTCACCACTGCTTTCCCTAATACTTCCTGTATTGTCAAGATAATGCTTTGGGGAAAAGTGAAATTTTAAACCAGACTGTAGAAGTGGTTTCCGGTTCGCCTGAAAGATTAGCTTTTTGGTTTTTTGTTCATTTGTTTTGTTGGAGTATAATTGCTTTACAATGTTGTGTTAATTTCTGCTGTTCAACCAAGGGAGTCAGCTGTACTTGTACATATGTCCCCTCCCTCTTGGCTCTCCCTCCTCCCTCCTCCCACATCCTACCCATCTAGGTCTTCACAGAGCACCGAGCTGAGCTTCCTGCACTGCACGGCAGGTTCCCACTAGCTACCTACTTCACACGGTAGTGTGTATAAGTCAATCCCAATTTTCCAGTTCATGGCACCCTCCTTATCCATCCCGTGTCCACAAGTCTGTTTTCTGTGTCTGCGTCTCTATTTTGCTTTTTGGTTTTTCCACACCCTGACCCCGTAATCCTATTCTTACTATAGATTTTTGAAATCAGGGACCAAGTCCACAATGTTCTTCATCTTACATTTTTTCCTAGCACAGAGAAGGTACTCGATAAGCAATCACTGAGTAAATGAATGGATCCTACCATAAGTATAATTCTCCTTGCACAGAAGCAAAGTAAGTGTAATCAAAGCAATAAATGAACCAGTAATTCCACTCTTGGGTACATATCTGAAGAAAAACAAAAACACAAATTTGAAAAGACACACGTACTCCAAGGTTCATAGCACCATTAATTACAATAGCCAAGATATGGAAGCAACCTGAGTATCCTTCAACAGATGAATGGACACAAAAGATGTGGTACATATATTTACAGTGGAATATCACTGAGCCATAAAAAAGAATGAAATTTTGCCATTTGTAACAGCATGAATGAATTTGGATGGTACTATGCTAGTGAAATAAGTCAGATAGAGAAAGGTAAATACTATATGTTATCACTTATATGTGGAATCAAAAAATTAAAACAAACTAGTGAATATAACAAAAAAGAAACAGACTCACAGATATAGAAAACAAACTAGTAGTTAACAGTGGGGAGAGGGTAGTGAGAAGGAGCAAGTAAGGGTAGGAAATTAAGGGGTACAAACTACTATGTATAAAATAAATAGGCTACAAGGATATATTATACAGCACAGGGAATATAGGTAATATTTTATAATAACTATAAATCAAGTATAACTTAAAAAATTGTGAATCACTATGTTGAACACCTGAAACGTATGTAATGTTGCAAATTATACTGCAATAAAAAAATAATAATTCTAAAAAAGCAATAAATAAATAGAAACCTTTATATCAGTGGGAAGTTTGGTTATAAAATGGTAGCTCTTTAACCCAACATTACTTGATTACCAATCATCATAAGTATTGTCTTTCTTTATCACCACTTACAAAGAACACTATGTGAATTGTCTTCAAGAGCTATTTCTAAACCTCATTTTGGAAAGACTGTCTTGATCATCACTTGTATCCTGTTTACCGCCCCAAATGATTATCAGATGTCTCAATTATCCACTTTCGTCATCATAGTTGACTTCAAATAGTCCTTGATAATGTTCCCAACTATTCAATTATTACAAAATACTTTGGACATTTTTGTAGTAAGAGTAGGACCCATTCCTCATGCTGTTGTTTAAATACAGAAAACACTCATTTGGATATCAAGGATGATCATCATTTACGTTTTCATGTAAAGTTTAATTCATTATAAATCATAAGCAACTTCGGATTATCAGTGGTAAATCACCACAACTAAAATCAGATGTTTTTCTCTGTTGGCTTGTTTTCCAGGGAACCTAGGGATTAGAGAGAGCCCCACCAGGGACTTACCCTATTCCTTTAGAACTTTATGAAGTTGCTAATAGTTGCTGTTATTAATAAATTGCTCTTTTGTAGGGTGGAAATGAAATTAGAGCTGCTCTGAATTGCCTCACTGGATAGAACTAGAACCAATGAGTGGAAAACACCTACTTTAACTCATTGTTAGAAAAGACCAGCCAACCATTAGCAAAATTCTACTTAAAATACATAGCTGCCAGTTTCCTGGCCTCTAGATTTTGTGCTTTAATCACAATGGAAGGAACTTATCATAAATCCTAGAAATGATATATTATCTTCTTAATGGTGGTGGTAAGGTGAGGGTAGTTTTTTCAGCCTCCTGTGGGCTATTAAAAAGCAAGCCTTAGAACAATAAGAGTTTGAAATATAATCCTTTTGTTTAGGGAGAAATAATGCTCATCATTAGTGCTCAACGAGCCGTTAGTGCTCATCTAATGGCCCAGTAGAATGTGAAGAGTTTCAGATAAAAATTATGGACTAGAATCTAGGGGAAAGGACGCCTGAGGGAGGGTGAGAAGGGACAGCCAGGAAGAGAGGAAAATGTTTTGCCCCTAAACAAACTTTTTTCATTTTGTTAGCTGTGTGCTGTATTTCAAAAGGCTCCTGGCTGAGTCTGACCTAATCTTACATCAAATATCACTGCTGTGCGCTGTGTGCACAGGTCAGGCGTGGATTTCTCCCTTTTGGCAGCTCTGGATCAGTGCAGTAATCCTTGGAGGGGTTCAAGAGGTACCAAGAGAGGAGTGAGAATGAGAATGAATGTATAGTTTGCTTACTGTTATAAAGCTGGGGTTGCCCACAGAAGCTGATCTGACAGGGCCCACATGGGCCAGCATAGCCCAGTTAGAAAGGTTATGCACATATCTAGTAACTACAGACGGATGCACGTGCACACACACACATACACACACACACGCAATTTGGCTGATTGCAATAATGAACACTCTAATTGAAACCCAATTATTCAAACTAGACTCAATATATTAATATACTCTGCTTTCTCTTTGTGTCTAGAAATTCCAGGTGTTAATGTCACATTTCTCCATATAGTGCCTGGTTTTCTGCTCTGTGCTTTTTCAAGATTACCTAGAGATAGTCATCTGTTGCCAGCTGCTTCAAGTCCAAATGCCCCGTCCCAACATAATCTAGCTCCAACATAACTTTCTAGCGCAGTAACTTCTCTTGATGAATCTCAATCATCCAGCCCCCTAAACACACCCTGTGATGTTATAGCTCTTGATCTTTACTCACTCTGTTAGCCATCAGTGCACCCAACTATCTTCACCATTGTTCAAAACTTTTAAGAAGCTTAGGCATTTATTCCCACAGATTGATCTTGTCATAGCCCAGGACATAGACTAACTCCACATTTTATACACAAAGCTCTGGTTACCTGAGATTAACCTACCTGGCTCAGTGGAGCCCAGGTTTATAAAGAGTGGTTGCAAACTGGCAGTGTGACGACCATATTTACAGAATTACTTCCTTTGGTACAGTTTGGGTATGCATGATATTTAACAAAAAATTTCTAAATTAGTTGCCAATGTTAAAAAGGTAGACCATTCCACATTATTATTTTTTAAAACCTGAATTTACAGCTTCTTTCAAAATATCAGGAAACAAGGCATCTTAGCTTACCTTCCTGAATAGCAAAAATCAGCCAGCACTCACTGAGTAGCCACTGTCTTCTCATCTGAGGTTCATTTCTTTTATTTGCTACAGCTCCTCGTGCTCCCACATTCCTTTTTTTATATATTTATTTGCCATGTCAGATCTTAGTTGCAGCATGCAAAACCTTCATTGCATCACATGGGATTTTTGTGGTGAACGGACTCTAGTTGCAGCACACGGGCTTCAGTCGCTGTGACATGTGGGCCAAGCTGCTTCACAGTGTGTCTGATCTTAGTTTCCTGACCAGGGCTCAAACCCATGTCCTCTGCTTTGCAAGGCAGATTCCTAACCACCGGACCACCAGGGAAGTCCTATCAAAAATTTCTTATAACCAACTTGCTTTACTCATTTAGTCCACCTAACTGGATGTTACAGGTATTTGAGTTTGAACATCACCACCTTTTGCACCAAGGAACTGTTAAATGTCATCCTCCAAATCACTCTACTGTATAGAGCTATAGCCCTTCCCAGGAAGAGCCATGAGACAGCAAAGCAAAACAAGCTGCACCCCCTATTTTGGTTCAGTCCTTCTCCCAACAAAGGTCATCTCCTTCCTCCCACACCAAAGAGAAATATAGGTACTAGTCCAATGTGAACTGTGTTCCAATTCTCTTTTTTCCAAGACTGTGAGACAAAACTATTCCTCCTCTTCTACTATCCATTATTACTGTAAACTTTCTATTTTAGAATAGTTTTAGATTCACAGAAATGTTGCTAAGATAATACAGGTTGTTTCCCAGACCAAGTTTTCACTGTTATTAAGAGCTTACACTAGTATAGGTCATTTGTGACAACTGTAAACCAATATTAATACAGAATTACTAACTAAAGTCCATACTTAATTCAGATTTCCCTAGTTTTTAACCTAGTGCCCCTTTTCTAGAAGTTCTCAAGATTCTAGCCATGTGACATTTAGTTATCATGTCTTCTTAATCTTCTCTTGTCTCAGAATTTCTCAGACTTTTCGTTGTTTTCTATGACCTTGACAGATTTGAGAAGTGCAGGTCAGGTACATTATAGAATGTCCCTAAACTGGAAGATGACTGAGGGTTTTGGTCATGACTAGACTAGGGTTGTGGGTTTCAGTGAGGAGGACCAGAGAGACAAACATCATCCTCATTGCATCATGTTCAGAGTATAAACTATTGATGAATGTAAACTTTGACCTCCTGGCTGAGGTTGTGATTTCGGCACTGTGCCATTTCTCTTTTTCTCCCCTTTCCATACTGTACTTTTGGAAGTCACTATGTACAGTGAGAGTTGGACTGTGAGGAAAGCTGAGCACCAAAGAATTGATGCTTTTGAACTGTGGTGTTGGAGAAGACTCTCGAGAGTCCCCTGGACTGCAAGGAGATCCAACCAGTCCATCCTAAAGGAGGTCAGTCAGTCCTGGGTGTTCTTTGGAAGGACTGATGCTGAAGCTGAAACTCCAATACTTTGGCCACCTCATGGGAAGAGTTGACTCATTGGAAAAGACTCTGATGCTGGGAGGGATTGGGGGCAGGAAGAGAAGGGGACGACAGAGGATGAGATGGCTGGATGGCATCACCAACTCGATGGACATGAGTTTGAGTAAACTCTGGGAGTTGGTGATGCACAGGGAGGCCTGGCGTGCTGCAATTCACGGGGTCACAAAGAGTTGGACACAACTGAGCAACTGAACTGACTGACTGATGTACAATTCATGCATCAGGAGTAGGAGTTATGCTCCCACCTCCTTGAGGACAAAAAACCCAAAGACAAATAATTTGGAGTTCCGTACAGGAGATTTGTCTATTCTCCCTTTATTTGCCTGTTTGCTTATTTAATCAATTATGTATATACTTATTTTATCCTTTGGATTATAATCTAATATCTTATTATTTTTATTATTTCACTTTATTTTTGTTGTTGTTACTCAAAATTGGCCATTGGGAACTCTTTCTCTTAGCTCCAGCTTCAATTTAACACATCCGCATTATTGTGGGATCTTTCTCTATTTTTTGAGCACTTCTTTACTTTCTGACACTTCAGGCACATCTTCAGATATAGCAGGATTATCTTTTATTTCTTTCCATGATGCTAAAATCAACCATTTGTCCTAGAAGACCCTATTATTTTTACTGGAGAATAGTATTAGAAAATGAGATTTGGTTGCCTATCATCCATATTATACATTTTTATTTATTGTCAATTCCTTGTACTGATGGTGATGTAGAACTAGGGCTCTCATACATTGTTGAAAGGGATGCAAACTGGTACAGCCACTTTGGAAAACAAAATGGCATTTTATTACAAAATGAAACACACACTATTCAATGCAGAAAATGCCTCCTCCCCCATCCTCCTGCCCTAAGTTTTTAACCAAGTTAAAAGACTCAGTGGTATCCCAGACAGGAATACAGCCAGCACCTCAGCTAATACCTCTGGTCATTATGCAATCTCATTTGGCTAAATAGTTTCTCCCCAAATTACTTGAGATGACATAATTTTCTTCTCAATTGGAAAACATCTTATCCTCAGAAGATTTAGTTAAGCATTGAAATGTTGAAGAGAATCAACTCCTTAACATTAATATTTTTGTATTAAGTCTTCATATTGGAGACTGTATGTACTTAAAGTGTTAAAAGAGTTTCACTTCTGAGGAGGTTAATATGAAATATGTCATTAAGCAATTAGCCTTCAATCTTAAGTTCACATTTTCTTGTTTATTTGTAGAAACGGAACATGTGTTTTAGAAAAACATCTTGTCAACATCTTGACAGGTTGTTCTCATTCAGTCGCTAGGTCGTATCTCTTTTGTGACCCCGTGGACTGTAGCCTGCCAGACTCCTCTGTCCATGGGGTTTCCCAGGCAAGAATACTAGAGTGGGTTGCCATTTCTTCCTCCAGGGGATCTTCCTGACCCAAGGATCAAATCCACATCTTTTGTATTACAGGTGAGTTCTTTACCACTGAACCACCATGGAAGCTCCTTTTCAGGTTAGAGACTGCCAACCTTAAAATTGCTAATATAATGAAGATGGCGCAGTTAAAGAAAATTCTCTATCAGGTTAATGTAATCACCAAAAGCACCACAGGAAGACAAGTATTAACTATTCCTAGTAATGAGTTCAGCCACAGATCTACCTAGTATCTTCACACTATAAAAGACTTCAAGAAAGACAGTAAGATTACAGCCAGCTCCCCACGTTATCTTAACCCACACTGTGCTAGACACACAAAAGAGAAATGCCATTTGGGGTTATGAGGACAACAGGAAGAATAATATTCAGCAGCAACTTGGCCCTACATGCAGCAACTTAACCTCTCTAAGTAAGTGGCATTTCTTCTACCAAAAAACCAAAGCAAATTTCAATCTTAACTAATCTTTATTAAGCTATTTATTATTGGCTTTCCTCAGAAACACGGTAAACATACCCAGGGACAGCATTTAGAATCTCTGTGCCTTGATAAAGGGCTTCTGACCTGTGCTGCCTTTAAGGAGGGTTAATTTGTCTACAGAGTTATGTAGAGTTAAGGACCTAGCAGAAACAAAGGAGATGAGAAAGAGGTGGCAAGAATATACAGAACTGTACAAAAAAGTCTTAATGACCTGGATAACCACGATGGTGTGATCACTCACCTAGAGCCAGGATCTTGGAAATGTGAAGTCAAATGGGCCTTAACAAGCATTACTATGAAAAAGGTAGTGGAGATGATGGAATTCCAGCAGATCTATTTCAAATCTTAAAAGATGATGCTGTTAAAGTGCTGCACTCAATATGTCAACAAATTTGGAAAACTCAGCAGTAGCCACAGGATTGGAAAAGGTCAGTTTTCATTGCAATCCCAAAGAAGGACAATGCCAAAGAATGTTCAAACTACCACATAATTGCACTCATTTCACATGCTAGCAAGGTAAGGCTCAAAATCCTTCAAGCTAGGCTTCAATAGTATGTGAACAGAGAACTCCCAGATGTATAAGCTGGATTTTAAAAAGGCAGAGTAAACAGAAATCAAATTGTCAGCATTCGTTGGATCATAGAAAAAGCAAGGGGATTCCAGAAAAACATCTACTTCTGCTTCATTGACTACGCTAAAGACTTTGTGTGCATTACAACAAACTGTGGAAAATTCTTAAAGAGATGGGAATACAAACCACCTTACCTGCCTCCTGAAAAACTGGTATATGGTCAAGAAGCAACAGTTAGAACCAGACGTGAAACAATGAACTGGTTTCAAATTGGGAAAGAAGTACATCAAGGCTGTATATTGTCATCCTGCTTAATTAATTTCTATGCAGAGTACATCATGGGAAATCCTGGGCTAGATGAATCACAAGCTGGAATTAAGATTGTGGCAGAAATATCAACAACTTCAGATATGCAAATGATACCACTCTAATGGCAGAAAGTAAAGAGGAACTAAATAGCCTCTTGATGAAGGTGAAAGAGGAGAGAGAAAAAGCTGGCTTAAAACTCAGCATTCAAAAAACTAAGATCATGACATCTGGTCCCATTATTTCCTAGCAAATAGAAGGGGGAAAAGTGGAAACAGTTACAGATTTTATTTTCTTGGCTCCAAAATCACTGGAGACAGTGACTGCAGCCTTGAAATTAAAAGATGCTTGCTCCTTGAAAGGAAAGCTATGACAAACCTAGACAGATATTAAAAAGCAGAGGCGTCACTTTTCCAACAAAGGTCCACATACTCAAAGCTATGTTTTTTCCAGTAGTCATGTACAGATATGAGAGTTGGACCACAAAGAAGGCTGAGCATCAAAGAATTAATATTTTTGAATTGTGGTGCTTAAAAAGACTCTTGAGAGTCCCCTGGACTGCAAGATGAAACCAGTCAATCCTAAAGGAAATCAATCCTGAATACTTAGTGGAAGGACTGATGCTGAAGCTGAAGCTGCAATACTTTGGCCACCTGATGCAAAGAGCCGACTTATTGGAAAAGACCCTGATGGTGGGAAGAGGGCAGGACAAGAAAGAGGTGGCAGAGAATGAGGTGGCTGGATGGCATCACTGACTCAATGGACATGAGTTTGACCAAACTCCAGGAGATAGTGAAGGACAGGGAAGCCTGGTATAGTCCATGGGGTCACAAAGAGTCGGACATGACTTAGCGACTGACCAACAACACATAGAGTTACTATATCTCAGATATAGTAATTCGGACAGTCTCAACACTTGCTGTCCAAGCATAATGAACGGCACCTATTTCTACTATCAAAAGTATACTAGTTGGGAGGGCAAGATAACCCACACTTTTAGCTTACTGTCCTTATATGTTGGAATTTGTAGAGTGGAAAATCACTACTCTTGAACTTAGAAAACTTGAGTCTGAAAAACAGTTAGGTTATTTCTTATCTAAAGCTGGAGAGCCCAGAGTTTTCCCAAGGATGCTGCTGCTTTTTCACATAGTGTTTCATGGACTATGTGAAAACATGAAAATGCAAGAACTTTGTAAACCATAAGGGATGAAACAAATACAGTATTACAACAATGAAGCAAGTGGGTGGTAGCAAAAGTGAAAACTGCAATGGAATGAAAGAATTTAAAATGTTTAATAGTTTTTTGACCCAATGCCACACTTCTTCCCCAAAGCCAGGGGCTTCCCTGGTGGCTCAGAAGGTAAAGAACCTGCCTGCAATACAGGAGACCCGGGTTCGATCACTGGGTCGGGAAGTTCCCCTTGAGAAGGATATGGCAACCTACTCCAGTATTCTTGCCTGGAGAATCCCATGGACAGAGGAGCCTGGCAGGCTACAGTCCATAGGGTCCCAAAGAGTTGGACATGACTGAAGCGACTTAGAACACCATCAGATCAGATCAGATCAGATCGGTCGCTCAGTCGTGTCTGACTCTTTGCGATCCCACGAATCACAGCACGCCAGGTCTCCCTGTCCATCACCAACTCCTGGAGTTCACTGAGACTCACGTCCATCGAGTCAGTGATACCATCCAGCCATCTCATCCTCTGTTGTCCCCTTCTCCTCCTGCCCCCAATCCCTCCCAGCATTGGAGTCTTTTCCAATGAGTCAACTCTTTGCATGAGATGGCCAAAGTACTGGAGTTTCAGCTTCAGCATCATTCCTTCCAAAGAAATCCCAGGGCTGATCTCCTTCAGAATGGACTGGTTGGATCTCCTTGCAGTCCAAGGGACTCTCAAGAGTCTTCTCCAACCCCACAGTTCAAAAGCATCAATTCTTCGGTGCTCAGCCTTCTTCACAGTCCAACTCTCACATCCATACACGACCACAGGAAAAACCATAGCCTTGACTAGCCGGACCTTTGTTGGCAAAGTAATGTCTCTGCTTTTGAATATGCTATCTAGGTTGGTCATAACTTTCCTTCCAAGGAGTAAGCGTCTTTTAATTTCATGGCTGCAGTCACCATCTGCAGTGATTTTGGAGCCCAGAAAAATAAAGTCTGACACTGTTTCCACTGTTTCCACATCTATTTCCCATGAAGTGATGGGACTGGATGCCATGATCTTCATTTTCTGAATGTTGAGCTTTAAGCCAACTTTTTTACTCTCCACTTTCACTTTCATCAAGAGGCTTTTGAGTTCCTCTTCACTTTCTGCCATAAGGGTGGTATCATCTGCATATCTGAAGTTATTGATATTTCTCCCGGCAATCTTGATTACAGCTTGTGTTTCTTCTAGCCCAGCGTTTCTCATGATATACTCTGCATATAAGTTAAATAAGCAGGGTGACAATATACAGCCTTGACGAACTCCTTTTCCTATTTGGAATCAGTCTGTTGTTCCATGTCCAGTTCTAACTGCTGCTTCCTGACCATACTTCTTACTTGAAGTGACTCATCCTTTCCTCCTCTCCCCTCCTTCCTTTGTATTCTTCCTTTCAATATTTGAGTCCCTACTATGGATCAGGTACTATTCTAGTTGTTCTATGAAGAAAGGATACCAAAACCAAAAAATAAGATGCACCCTTTCCCACATCAATTAACCCATTCAATCATTTATTCTGTGTTCATTGAGTACTTACTATTATATTCCTAATACTTAGAGTATATATTTTTATTCCTTTAGAGCTTATACATCCTGCAACGAAATTTTGAAGTTTTATCCCAAGTATGCTCAACTCTTATGTCCTTTTTGCTTTTCCCTATGAACTGTATCATCTGTTTGAAATTTGATGTCCACTTTCTTTAATGATTTTGTTTGTCTTATTTGAGAGGCAAATGAAATTAAACTGAGTGAGTTTGTAATGGGGCTAAGAAAGAAATAACCTGCCATTGTCCATTCAGTTCAGTTCAGTCACTCAGTTGTGTCTGACTTTCTGCCACCCCATGAACCACAGCATGCCAGGCCTCCCTGTCCATCAACAACTCCCAGAGTCCACCCAAACCCATGTCCATTGAGTCAGTGATGCCATCCAACCATCTCATCCTCTATCATCCCCTTCTCTCGCCTTCAATCTTTCCCAGCATCAGGGTCTTTTCCAATGAGTCAGCTCTTCGCATCAGGTGGCCAAAGTATTGGAGTTTCAGCTTCAACATCAGTCCTTCCAATGAACACCCAGGACTGATCTCCTTTAGGATGGACTGGTTGGATCTCCTTGCAGTCCAAGGGATTCTCAATAATCTTCTCCAGCACCACAGTTCAAAAGCATCAATTCTTCTGCACACAGCTTTCTTTATACTCCAACTCTCACATCCATACATGACCACTGGAAAAACCGTAGCCTTGAGTTCAATTCAGTTCAGTCGCTCAGTCATGTCTGACTCTTTGCAACCCCATGAATCACAGTATACCAGGCCTCCCTGTCCATCACCAACTCCCGGAGTTCACTCAAACTCATGTCCATTGAGTCAGTGACGCCATCCAGCCATTTCATCCTCTGTCGTCCCCTTCTCCTCCTGCCCCCAATCCCTCCTAGCATCAGAGTCTTTTCCAATGAGTCAACTCTTCTCATGAGATGGCCAAAGTACTGGAGTTTCAGCTTTAGCATTATTCCTTCCAAAGAACGCCCAGGACTGATCTCATTTAGAATGGACTAGCCATTGTCCATCTGCTAAACTGAAGACTATACAGTTCTGTCAACTATAAATTAGCATTTGCTGTTGGTACTTGCTGTCTACGTCTATAAGGAGTAAATCTAAAATCCTTCACGATGATGACTATTTCTCATGACTGGCAGAAGCTTCACAAGAACAGCAGAAACCTTTTGGAAAAATATATGCTTGATTGCATGAACTCCCCCTTCACCAAAATCACACATATATACAGTCCTTCCCCCCTACCTCTTTGGAACAGTTTCACAGAGCTATCTGAGGTGCTGTCTCCCAGGCTGTGGTCCTCATTTTGCCTCAAATAAAACATAATTCACAATTCTCACATTGTGCATTTTTTAAAGTCAACCATCTAATCCAGATCTAAGCTTCTTGTGACCCCTAATCAAGAAGGAATGTTACCTTTAAAGAGTTGTCTTATTGATGCTAAGAGAATATTGCTTTTTATGATTGAGCAGGCATTCCTGCCAATGGGAAGTTCTGGTCAATGCATAATGCAGATAAACAATGCACAGTAGACTGGAGAGAAGAGGCCAGAGGACAGAGAAAAGTTTTCATCTGTGACCCCATGCACTGTAGCCCATGGAGCTCCTTTGTCCATGAAATTTTCCAGGCAAGAAAACTGGAGTGGGTTGCCATTTCCAACTCCAGGGGATCTTCCCAACCCAGGGACTGAACCTATGTCTCTTATGTCTCCTGAGTTGGCAGGCAAATTCTTTTATCATTAGTGCCACTTGAGAAGCCCCAAATTTTTCTTGCCTTTCTACAAAATATAAATTCTATTTCACAACCACATATAGCAGAGTTTTCTCTAATAAGTATTTCTAAAGTATTTGGGGTTGCTTATACTTTTTCCTTTTCATACTGTTGAAAGGTCCATCTAGTCAAGGCTATGGTTTTTCCAGCAGTCATGTATGGATGTGAGAGCTGGACCATAAAGAAGGCTGAGTGCCAAAGAGTTGATGCTTTTGAACTGCGGTGCTAGAGAAGACTCTTGACAGTCCCTTGTACAGCAAGGAGATCAAACCAGTCCATCTTAAAGAAAATCAAACCTGAATACTCATTGGAAGGACTGGTGCTTAAGCTGGAACTCCAATACTTTGGCCACATGGTGCAAAGAGCCTATTCATTAGAAGACACCCTGATGCTGGGAAAGACTGAAGGCAGGAGGAGAAGAGGAGGACAAAGGATGAGATGATTGGAGGGCATCACCAGTTCAATGGACATGAGTTTGAGGAAGCTCAGGGATGGTGAAGATCAGGGAAGCCTGGTGTGCTGCAGTCCATGGGGTCACAAAGAGTCAGACACGACTGAGCGACTGAGCACTTCTTCCACTGGCTTCATTGTGTCCATTTTACTCTGAATTCTTTTTAAAAAATTTTTAAATCGGAGGATAATTGCTTTACAATGTTGTGTTGGCTTCTGCTGTACAATAGCGTGAACCAGTCGTTAGTATACAAATATCCCCTACCTCAACTCTGAATTCTTTATCTTTACCCTGTGACTCACAACTCTCGCTCTCACTTGGCCCACCTTTACTCCAGCATGCAATCATCCTCTTTTTCTTCAAACCCCCACTCCTTGGATGTACCTGAACACAAGTCCACTGACAATGTATATTGTAGGTTTGACTGTGAGTCTAGGCAAAGGAGGGAGAGGCAGCGTGGAAATCAGAGGGTTTCACCTCTGACGTGCAGATGACTGAAACAGTATTATTCAATATATTTGTGCTAAAAATCCTTGGACTGTCATCTTCAAAGGAGGGTCTCATAGGCACTGTTTTAACCTCAAGCTCCAGCTCTTCCGGGCAGGATTTGTCTTCTTCCCCAGGACTCCTTCTCAGATGTATTCCCCACCACATCCCCAACCCCACAACTGCACCTCCTTCCTCTTTCTCCCACAAAGCCCAGCTTTCTCTCAAAATTTTATTATGCAAAACACTTCAAACCCCTCACCTTGTCCGGGGTCCCTGTCCTAGACACTTAAAAGGCTCCTCTGAGTTTAAATAAACGAAAAATCATTTTTCCTTAGAAAAAATAGTGCTGCCAGTCACTAAAATAGAGACTTTCTGCCTACTTATTAAGCGCATTAAATAAATGCAATCCAAGGACTAATACTAAGAAATCACTTTCCTTTTATCGATAGTTCGAATTTGACCAAGTGTGAGCCTAGACAGCAAATAGGCCCGAATCCCACGGAAGTCAACTTATAGAATCGCCACCAGAGGGCGGTAACACCAAAGCATTTGTATATTGCAGGACTATCTCCTTCCCTCACCCACCACAGTAACCTAGCCCCTTCTGCTAAATCAAATGTTCTCCTCAGTCTACCTGCCTCAGGTGGTCGCTGCTGGGAACGTGAAACACCAAATGCAACATTATTAGAACATGGTTTGGGTTATTTGAGTTTTACACAGCATTTTTGGCCAACTTTATTGAAAACATGTTTTCATGAGAACCAGTCTTATTCCACCTACTGCCAGCTAAATTTATCTCCACAGAGTTTAACAACACGGAGTGATTAATTAGGGACCAAGCCATTTCCTGAGCACTTAACTGATTTTGTGACTGTGAGTCACCCTTGTTGTCTTAGCCATCTGTCCCTGAATAAAATGCATTTATTTATGCTTTCCGAAGTTTTTGATCTCTCTTTTTTTTCTTCTTTCAAAGGCGACACAGTTATTGGAAAAGCAAAGCTGTTTATTCCTCTTTCTTAAAAAAAAAAAAAAAAGCTTAAATTAAATCACAATGAAAGCAACCCCATTAAGAGCTAAGTCATATGTTACTTCTGCTCAGATCCCTCTAGTGGCTTCTCCTCTCTAAGCAAAAATCATTTCCGTACATGCATAAGGCCCATAGGATCTGTCTAGCCCGTATACACACTGTCTTTTGCTTTCCACTCTCCCCCAGCCACCCTCCTTGCTAGCCAGTGTGCATGCTCCACCTCAGGACGTTTGGACCTGCTTGCCATTTTTCTTGGATCATCTTTCCTCACTGCTACCTGCATAACTATGTAAGTCTTCCTTCACTTCCTTCAAACGTCATCTTCTAAGTCTTTCCTGGCCACTGTACCTTAAATGAAAACCACCATTCACCCATACCTATGTGCACATTCACTCTCTTTATCCTTTTCCTTTTTTTATGTTTTTTACTTTAGCATTTCCACTAACATTCCATGCCCTTTAATTATTTATGTACTTTATTCCTTGTTACTTTACAAAAAATCATAAGCTGCCTAGGGGTAGGCTTTTTAAATATAGCTTCTTCACTACTATATTTTCAACTCCTAGAATAATATGTCGCACACAGTAGGAACTCAACAAAAGTTTATTGAAAGGATGAATAAACAAATTAACAACAAAAAAATAGAAATGCTCACTTCAGCCATCATGTCTGTTCCTTCTCATCAGCCACATTGCTACTTAATAATCATCTCGCTCCACACTAAGCAGCCGTTATTAGAAGTCATTACCTAAGCCTTTTTCCTGATTTATTCCTCATAGCCTTCACCATTGTCAAATTTTATTCCTTAAATATTTGTTTACTTTAAATAAATAATTTATCTTAAACATCATGAGGGCAATAAATTGAAAAGGCAACCTACAGAATGGGAGAAGATAATAGCAGACCATCATGAAAATTAACAGAGGGGAACCTGACTAAAACAGGGTCAGGAGGCTAGAAGCAGAAGCTCTCATGTATGTACCACACAAGCCAATTCAGGGCCCAACAGGAAGAGATGTGCCTTGCGCCTCTGGCAGGAAGTGATAGTCCTTTACTATAGCTAGCAGGAGAAAGAGCTTTTCTCTGCCTGGCAACAGTTTTGCCAATGAGAAACAGTCACACCTCAGCCAATGAACTCTCAGCTTCCTCCCATGGACTTTTAGTTTATAATAGCCCCTCCCAATTTTCCATGCTTCTCAAAAAGGAGTTTTCTCTCTTTCGCTTTATAGGGTTTTTCACAGTTGTATGTCCCAATTTGCAATTCTCTACTGCTCCCAAATAAACCAGTTTTGCTGATAAAATAACTGGGCATTTTTTGTTTTAGGTTAACACTATATATTTAATAAGGGGTTAATATCCAAAATATATAAAGAGCTCATTACAACTCAATAGCAAAAAGCCAAATAATCAGATTTTTTAAATGGACAGAGGGAAAATAGACATTTTTTTCCAAAGAAGACATTCAGATGGCCAATAGGTAATCAACTTCATTAATAAGGGAGATGCGAATTAAAATCACCATAAAGGATTTCCCTGATGGTCCAGTGGTTAAGACTCTGTACTTCTACTGCAGGGGGGCACAGGTTCAATCCCTGGTCAAGGATCTGAGATCCTACATGCAGGGTAGTGAGGCCAAATAAAACATAAATAAGTAGATAAATGATAGATAGATTAAAAATAAAGCCACCATGAGATATCACTGAACACCTGTTAAGATGGCTATTATCAAAAATACAAGAGATAAAAAATGTTGGTGAGGATGAGAAGGAAAGGGGACCCTTATCCATTGTTGGTTGGAATGTACAGCAATAGTGGAAAATAATATGTGGTTCCTGAAAAAATTAAGTGAACTACCAGACGACTCAACAATCCCACTCCTGGATGTATATCCAAAGGAAATAAGATCAAAATCTCAAAGGGCTATCTGCACATCCATGTTCATTGTGGCATTATTTACAGTGGCTAATATATGAAAACAGGCTACATATCCATTAATGGATGAATGGATAAAGATGTGATGAATATACAATGGAATATTATTCAGCCAGGAGAAAAAAAGGAAGTCCTGACATTTGCAACAGCATGGCTGAAACTGAAGGACATGATATGAGTGAAATAAGCCAGACAGAGAAAGACAAATACTGTATGACATCACTTACATGTGGAATTTTTTATTAAAAAGAGTCAAGCTCATAGGAATAGAAAGTAGAATGGTAGTAACCAGGACCTGGGGGTGGGGCAGGGGAGGGAGTATGGTGAAGAAATTGAGATATGTTGATAAAAGGGTACATGCCTTTGGTTATAACATGAAGAGTTTCCGAAGACTGAGGGTATAACATAGTGACTACAGTTAACACTGCTGCATTGTATAGGGCTTCCCAGGTGACACAGTGGTAAAGAATCCACCTGCCAATTCAGGAGATGCAAGACATGCAGGCTTGATCCCTGGGTTGGGAAGATCCCCCAGTGTAGTAAATGGCAACCCACTCCAGTATTCTTGCCTGGAAAATTCCTTGTACAGAGGATCCTGGCTGGTTACAGTCCATGGGGTCACAAAGAGCTGGACACAACTGAGCCACTGAGAGCACACACACTGTATTACATATTTGGAATTCAGTAATAAAGTAGATCTCAACTGTTCTCAGATGCACACACACACACACATGGTAGTTATGTGAGGTGGTGAATGTGTTAATTAAATCCATTGTGGTCATCATTGCATAATGCATACCAGTATCAAAGCATCATATTTTATAGCTAAGAAATGGAAGCAACCTAAACGTTCATCAACAAAGGAGTGGATAAGGAAGATGTGGTACATATATACAATGGAATAATACTCAGCCGTTAAAAAGCATGAAATAATGCCATTTGTAGCAACATGGATGGACCTAGAGATTATCATACTGAGTGAAGTAAGTCAGAGAACAAATATTGTATGACACCCCTTATACGGGAAATCTAAAAAGAAATGATACAAATGAACTTACAAACTAGAAAGAGACTCACAAACTTGGAGAACAAACTTATGACTGTTGAGGGGAAGGATAGGGAGACGGGATAGCTAGGAAGCATGGGATGGTCACGTCCACACAGCTACATTTAAAATGGATAACCAACAAGGATCTACTGTATAGCACATGGATCTCTGTTCAATGTTATGTGGCAGCCTTTTTTGAAGGAGAGTTTGGGGAAGAATTGATACATGTATGTGTATGGCTGAATCCCTTCACTGCTCATCTGAAACTATATTGTTAACCAAATACAAAATAAGAACCTTAAATTTAAAAAGACATCATATAATCCACCTTTAAATATATGCAATTTTTATTCGTCAACACAAATTTTTTAAATGAAAGAAACCATTTTGCTAAGTGTAAGAAGCCAGTCACAAAGATGATGTACTGTATGATTCCATCTATAGGAAATACCCAGGATAGGCAAATCCATAAAGACAGAAGGTCGATTACCGGTTTCTTAGGGCTCCGTGGTGTGGTAGTGGGGGTGTGGGATGGGTGGCTGTCACTGTGTACAGGATTCCTTTTGGAGTGATGAAAATGTTTTAAAATTGACTGCAGTGATGGCTGTACAACTCTGTGAATAGATTAAAAACCACTGAATTACACACTCTAAATAGGCAAATTGTATGATATGTGAATTATGTCTCAATAAAACTTTTATTTAAGAAAGTTAAAAAGACAGTACAACAAATCATGTATGCAAACCAGTCTATCTGTGAGTTAATTTAACTCAGTTATCAACTCAGACTCTGTTTATTCCCATTTACTAAGAATGTGTCAAACCCAAACAAGCTAGAAGAAGGAACTTGAGAATTTCTCATTGGGGTGAAAGAGGCAAACTTGAAAATCAATTAAAAATACTTTTAATAAGAAACCACAGTTCTAAATTGCCAAGGACTGAAAAGCAGAGGCTCAAATATAGGTCACAATCTAATCTCTTGAAACAAAATAAACCTATTTTTAGCTAAAGCTACTTAATCTTACTCTACTAACCCTTCTCTAAGAAAGTCCTAATATTGTTTTTTTATTTAAAAAAAAGAAGAAAAATTGTTGTTGTTGTTTAGTTGCTAAGTCATATTTGACTCTTTTGTGATCCTGTGGACTATATAGTCCACCAGGCTCCTCTGTCCATGGGATTTCCCAGAAAAAAATGCCGCCATTTTCTTCTCCAGGGAATCTTCCCAACCCAGAGATCAAACACGTATCTCCTGCACTGAAGGCAGATTATTTATGCAAATTTATTCTATCAAATTTAAAAGTGCTCTTAAAAAAAAATTACTATTTATGTATTTGGCTGGGTCGGATCTTAGCTGTGGCACACAGGATCTTCAATCTTCATTGCAGCATATGGGATCTAGTTCCCTGACCAGAAATCCAGCCCAGGTCCCCTGTATTAGCAAGCACAGAGCCTTAGCCACTGGATCACCAGGGAAGTCCCAAAAGTGTTCTTGTTATAAAGCTACACATTTTTTAAATGTAGTACCAGACCCAGGTGGCTCAGTGGTAAAGAATCAGCCTGCCAGTGCAGGAGATAGAGGTTCCATCCCTGAATTGGAAAGATCCCCTGGAGAAGGAAATGGCAACCCACTCCAGTATTCTTGCCTAGGTAATCCCATGGACAAAAGAGCGTGTCAAGCTATAATCCATAAAGTCGCAAAGAGTTGGAAACTCCTGAAGCAACGGCATGCATGCACACCAGTTCAGGAAGAGATAAGTCAAAAAGAAAAAGTGAAAGTCGCGTCCGACTCTTTGTGACCCCATGGACTACACATACAATCCATGGAATTTTCCAGGCCAGAATACTGGAGTGGGAAGCCTTTTCCTTCTCCAAACGATCTTCCCAACCCGGGGATCAAACACAGGTCTCCAGCATTGCAGGTGAATTCTTTACCAGCTGAGCCATAATGGAAGCCCAAGAATATTGGAGTGGGTAGCCAGGGGATCTTCCCGAACCAGGAATCGATCTGGGGTCTCCTGCATTACAGGCGGATTCATTACCAGCTGTGCTATGACGGAAGCCCAAATCAAAAAGAACAGAAGAGAAAATTCTAGACACAAACTTTTGCTGTTCAGTTGCTAAGTTGTGTCCAACTTTTTGTGACCCCATGGAATGTAGCCCAGCCAGGTTCCTCTCTCCATGGGGTTTCTCAGGCAAGAATGCTGGAGAGGGTTGCCATTTCCTTCTCCAGGGGATCTTGCTGACCTAGGGATCAAACTCACATCTCCTGGCACATACACCATTGGCACATGTATTCTTTAACACTGAGTCACCTGGGAAGCCCCAGAAATAAGCTAGGTGGATATAAAGTTTTACTATATGTTAAAAGTGATATTTGAAATTAAATCATTTAACCAACTTACTAGCCAATGGAGCTACCTAGCTAAAAATATCAGGAGAAATACTCTTGGTTGATACCATTTACCAAAGTAAATTCTAAGTGAATGAATGAAGCTATGATAGCTCTAGGAGGGAATATTTTTCTTCTCTTAGAGTAGAGGAGACATTTCTAGGAATACATACAAATTCAAATTTTTAGGAAAAAGTAATATCTTTGGCTACACAAAATTCAGAAAATTCTACAGGTAGGAAATTCACAGGACTATCTCTTGCTAGTCTTTTATATGATACCATCTGATTAAAAATATACATATGTAATATAAAAGACAGTGTTAAGAATCTTAGTATGTAAAGAACTCTTACAAATCAATAAAAAAGATAAATGTTCTAAAAGACATGTAGGCAATTCATAAAAGAGAGCAAGGTTTTAGAAAAAAAGTATGAAAAAGAATTCAACATCACCAGTTTCTAAATATACAATTTTATGTAAACATTCAATTAAAAATAACAATGAAGTTGGAGTGGTTTTTTTTTCTGAACAAATTAGCAATTCTGTTAAAATATAAAGGCATATTTTTTAGGCAGGGGGCAGAGCATTCTCAAGAACTGCTGAGCAGGAAGACGCGTTGGCACCATGAAACATGTGTTTACTCTTCAACCCAACTTTGCACTTCTAGAAAAGCATCTTAAAGAGCTAATTAAGGATCTGTACAAAGACTGACTCCTCCCTCACATCCACACAGCTCTCTTTCTCATCTCCTTTAGGTCTGAACTCAGATGCCTTTTTCACAGTGAGGTCTATGTCACCCAATCTGACATTGCAAGGACCCACATACTACTTATACCCCTCCCCTTCTGTATTTTCCCCTATGGCACCTGTCATATCATGTATTTTGTTTTTATCTAGCTTTTAATTTTCTTTTCCCACTGAAATGTGAGTCCTATGTATGGCCAGAGATAGTCCTACATTTTACGGCTCCTGACACATGATTTGGGGGTTCTCCTTTTAAAAAAAAAGTGTTTTCCAAAAAAAACATCACATTTTAAGAATCTGATAAATAAAATAAATACTATAAAATCTAGAAAACTGATAATGCTGGTAAATTAAAGCTCAGCATTTGAGTTGTTTTATTATTGGCTGGATTTCTAAAGATATTCCTAAAGGCAAGTATGGGAATAACTGATGCACCTTCACTTTTCTGTAGTTCAAAAAGTTCATCCACTCATTCATTATGTTTTGTAGATTACTAAAATACAGTTCACACACCATAATATGCATTTCAAGAGTCCAGTTCAGTAGTTGATAGCATAGTCAACAAGGTGTTCAAACATCACCACAATCAATCTAGAATATCTTCATCACCCAAGGTAAGTCTGCAGCATACTTTTCAGGTGATAGACATTGAGGTTGCTTCCTCTTTTCATTTGTTTGTTTGACTTTTTGTTTTCTGTGTTTTCTTATTGAGATGAAATTTACCTTCTGCACAATTCACCTTTGCGAAGTGTGCAGTCCACTGGTTTCTAGTATATTCAAAAGCTGTGCAACTATCGCAACTAATTCCCCACCATTTTCATCACCCCAAAAAACAAGCCCATACCCATGAGCAATCATTCTTCATTTCCTCTTCCCTCAGCCCCTGGCAACTACATATCTACACTGTTTCTACGGCTTTGCTTATTCTGGATATTTCATACAGATAGAATTATATTTTATATGGGCTTTTGTGACTTTTTTCCCACTTAACATGATGCTTTCAAATTTTATCCATGTTGTAGCATTTATTGATACTTCCTCTCTTTTTATGGCTGAAAAATATTCCACTTTATGGATAGACCACTGTATCCATTGATCAGTTAATAGACATTTGGATTGTTTCCACTTTGGGGCTATTATGAATAATGCTGCTATGAGCATTTGTATACAAGTTTTTGTGTGATATATGTTTTCATCTGTCTTGATATATGCTTAGAAATGGGTTTGCTGGGTCAGATGGCAACTCAGTGTTTAACACCTTGAGGAACTTTCAAAATTTTCTATAGTGGCTACACCATTTTACATTCCCCCAGCAATTTACAAGGGCTCTGACTGTATCCTATCCTTGCCAACACTAGTTACTGCCTGTCTTTTTGTTTCTAGCCATTCTAGTGGGTGTGAAATGAAAGCTCATACTGGTTTTCGATTTCCATTTCCCTGATGTCTAGTGATATTGAGCATCTTTTCATGTGCTTATTGGCCATCTGCACATATTTGGAGAAATACCTATTCAGAAGCTTTGTCCATTTCTCAACTGGATTGTCATTTTACTATTGAAGTGAAGTCAGTGGACAGAGGGATAACTTGATCTGATTTACATTTTACAGGTTGACTCTTATGGCTCTGTTGAAACTAGTCTGAAGTGGGGTGGGGAAGGGCAAAAGCAGTGAGACCAGTTAGGAGGCCAGAGCAATAACCCAAATAAGACCATAGTGACTTGAACCTTTGGTAGTAGCAAGAATATAAGACATGTTTTGACGCAGGATACATGTTGAAGATAGAAGCAACATGATTCCCTGATGGAGTACCTGGGCGATATGCAGTAATGAGATGTTTTGAAATACTCCAGGTCTTTTGTTCTGGAGAAACAGGAATAATAGGAAGTGTCAGGAGCTTTGATTCTGGACATGCTAAATTTGAGATGCCTGTTAAGCATCCAAGTAGAGAGATGATATTGGCAGTCAGATGCACAGTTCTGGGATTTAGTGAAGTCTGGGCTAGAGAAACACACATGAGTTAGCTGCTTAGAAAGGTAACTAAAGCCAGGAAGTAGCATGAGATCATCAAGTCTGATACAGAATAGAAAAGATTTTTGTTGAACAAATGATGTTTACTATTTATCTATGATTTACATATATAGGTGTTATAAAAGCATCTAGCACTAGCAACCCACTCCAGTATTCTTGCCTGGGAAATCCCATGGACAGAGGAGACTGGTGGGCTATAGTCTCTGGGGTTGCAAAGAGTCAGACATGACTTAGCAAATAAATGATAAAGGCAACATAAATTTCACATTTGATTTGTGGGAAGTATATTAACCCTGTAGCTACTTATGCCTCTAATTAGCTTTCATAAATATGTTTTATGTGACATCTCACATTCATCTGTCAAAGGGGGGTCCAAATAGTCTCATCTTCACACAGCCTGTGTACCTGTCTTATAATCTCAATCTCCCCTTATTGATAAGCTACAGAAAAAGAGGAGATAAATATTGATGTTAGTTGTTTAGGGGGACCCTTGGTTTCAGAGCCTCTAACTAAATGGCCTCAGAATGACAGAAAACATCCATAAAAGAGGACACAGGCACAAGCAAAGTGAATAGATTACAGAGGTGTAATCTAAGGTGTAGATTAAGTTCATTCGACTCATTTTCATCAGCAGCAAGCGGATTTTAGCAAGAGCATCACCAAGAAAGCTCAAATGGTTAGGATGCAGCAATGATAGAACTGCTGGAGAATTCTGGATTTGTCAGCAGGACAAGCATAATTTTGGGGGCAGGGCAGTAAAGATCATTAAATTTTACAGAATGTGGTAGCAAAATTTGTTTTTCAACTGCAGATGACATTAAAGTATTGAGACAGAAGCATAGATGTACATTTATGCTTTAAATTATTAAATGAAATAATTATCCAGCTAAGATCAAATTGATAATCTTATTTAATTATTCTGAGGACAGAAAGGGAATGAGCAACTTTTAATAATATCTAGTAATTAATTTGTAAGTATACAAAACAGCTGTAACTATTCAATTTTAATAGATAAGTCAACAGTAGCTCATCACTATTGATTTATTTATGCCAAGTCTTTAAGTGTGTCCTTTTCCAAGTGAGTAATTTCAAAGATTAAGACCACTTTGCCTATATGCTCAGTATTGAAGATGAATCCTTATTCCAAAGTGAAAGTGAAAGCTGCTCTGTTGTGTCCAACTCTTTGCAACTCCATGGACTCCATGGAATTCTCCAGGCCAGAATACTGCAGTGGGTAGCCTTTCCCTTCTGCAGGGGATCTTCCCAATCCAGGGATTGAACCCAGGTCTCCCACATTGCAGGTGGATTGTTTATAGCTGAGCTACCAGGAAAGTGGTCATCTATTAATTCTGCACTGTGCTTCATAACTACAGGGAAATGAATTGAAATTTATTTTCTACCAAGTTACACTTTTTTAAAACGTGGGGAAATGCTTGAAATTTAAACTCTTTGTAACTTTCATTTGTTTTAAAGAACAAAGAGGTGTTTTCTACTTCTGCAAAAGCAAAGAAAAGATGAAATTTGACTGATAACCTAAATAGAGATTTCTGAGAGCCATTGTAGGAAGAAAAGAAAATAACTTACAAATTATAATTACTGGATACTGGATAAAACATTTTTATTTACATTTAACTGACAAAAATAATAGGCAGGCATTAAAAAAAAAAATCTCAAGACAGAAGATACTATGTTTAAATAGCAGGTACATGATTTCTCAAGACACATCAATTCTCAGTCCCAGAGGAGGTCTCTCAACGCACCCAGCATGTTTTTTTGAATGAATATGCATGTGTTCAACCCCTTGAACCAGAAAGGCTTCCTTGGGAACTGTTTTTCTCTTACAGGCATTTTATAGTTATGTTGTATTACCCAATTTCTATTAAGAATTTAATTTCATGCTTAGTTTGACAATGCAATGAAATAGCTAGCTCAGTTTCTTTATAATCTAACTGCTTCAATCCACCTTGAAAACATCAGATCATCCCCAAATGCTTTGTGTATAAGGGGGACACATTACTCCTTAAGTGGTACTTAAGAATGTGTGCATTCTTTTATGCAGTGCACAAAACAACTCTATAGAATACGTACAGCACTATTTTCAAGTGTTGACTTTTTCTTTCTTTTTCAATACAGCAAATTCTTGATTAACCATGCCCCACATAACCCAGCTCCAACCCTGGAATGTTAGCAAAACTGTAAGTAGGAACTGGAGTTCTCCCAGTTACACGTTTCCTGAATAAATATAGGAACTACAATAAATATGGCTCAAAACTAGTCAAATTCTCCAAATTTGATTAAGATTATCCAAACAAAAAACTTGGAAAAGAAATCTGCTGGTCTCCTGTCCAAATATAATGCATCCCACGGTAGTAATACCATATAAGAATTTTTGTTTAATAATGTACACAAAAGTCTTTGTTCAACGGTAAATGACAAGCTTTATTTTAAAGGAAATCATCCTCGGGCAACCCTGCTGGAGGAAAGAGAAAAAGAGATTCATCCTCATCATATGTATATAACTGCATTCTAAAGCAGCCTCGGGGATTTTTCACATCAAGTCTGGGGTCATGTGTCATTGCTCTACTCCAGGAGCGTGGCCACATGAAAGCAGATTGCAACGCATGAGTCATTATACACTGGGATTTTTGCGAATAAGGTACTTCGTGAGGAAGAATGTCAAAAGAACATTTAAACACACAACTTATATTCATCTACAGAAATACTGATTTCCCAGTTGTGAGTTAATTACAATACTTGGAAAATGCTAAAATCCTCATAAATATTTTGAGTAAATTATGGTGCAAAATCTGAATTTTGAAAAGGCACATTTTCATGACATCTCCTAAGCATTTCTGAGAGCCTAAAGCTATTAACTTCATGAAAACTTTTCAATCTCTAGAAGGGTCTTCATCAAGAAGATACCCCAGAGGTAGATTTCTGGGGGACCATAAGAAAAATCTGCAGATTCCTAAGTGGAGGAAAAGAAACAACTATGAAATGTGGAACCAACTGAGAACTCACCGAGGAAGGGATGATGTGTGATGGGGTGGCTCAAAATATCACATGCTTCTATAAACTGCTGGAGTACTTTCTTCACTCTACTTTGAAACATTACCATCTCTGCGAATGGGTTCCAAGGCACACCCTTGTAACAACGCAGCTGCAGCCTTACGTGGTAACTGCACTGGGCAGGCATGGATGTGTTCCAGATGTCGGGAGAATAATCACCATCCTTCATTCTCTCTAGGGAAGAGCATGAGCAGGCCACTTTCCCCTTACACATCCCAAGATGTCAGCACTAAGAAACCTGATCAGTAGGAGTAGTACGGTGGGTGACTTTGGAATAAGAAGAACCTCAGGATATGGGGCAGACTAGGAGGATGCCTCTAAGCCAGGAGAGGAGGCCAGCAAACATCACAGGTTTAATGGACCCCAAGGGCATTAGGGGATGCAGAAGGCTGCAAAAACCAAAGTGAGAAAGACCTTGTTCTTGGGAAAGGAGGTGGAAATTCACACTTCCTTTCCTTCAAACTGCTCACACTGAGGCAGGAGATAGATGGGCCCCCGACTGAACAATCTCTTCCCTGTGGACGAAACTCCTTAATAGCAGAAGCTCCATAAAAGCAGGATGATGAAGGAGGCTGAGCCCTGCCCAGACAAGAGATAAAAAGACCACATACTTCTCATTCTTGAAGTGAAGGACACCTCCCTGACTACGCAAGTCTCCTTGGAGGTCAAAAAGGGAGAGGGCATCACCTCATAGTAAGTGATGCTGACTACCCATAGGCCTCTTCACTAGAATCTATCTTGACTAAGAGATGAGCTCACACACGTGGGAGGACCTGAGACATATCAACATGGACTAAAGAACTGGGCAAGTCAAAATGATTGGCACAGGAAAACCGGCAGAAATGCCCCATAAAAGTGATCCAAACCACCACGAGGGCATGACTCTCTGAGCCCACCTGTGTGTCTATCCACACGTGCTGGACTCTTTTTCCTAATAGATACTTTGTTTCACTACTTTCTATCTTTCTGGGAATTGTTTTTCTAAAAGCCAAAGGGCCAAGGCCTTGTCACTGAGCACTAGTCTAGTGACTAGGATTCCGTGTTCTCAACCTCCACAACCTGACCTCAATCTCTGGCCAGGAACCAAAGCCCTGCTTCAGGCTGCTGCAGACCAAGGCCACTCGAGATCAGCACGACCCCAGTGCCAAGACCCAAATCTCAGGCAGGTACCTTGAGTATTCAAGGTCAGCTATGTTAGGGTTTGGCATTTCTAATATTGTTTCTGTGGGAAAAGCGTTTCAAGATGTAAGCCAGTTGTTTGGAACATGATAGAAAATTTCTTTTCTGGGCAATTCTTTATGTGCATTCTCAGTTTTAGAATATTATTAATGTGCTTTGAATTTCCAAAATATATTATAATATATAAAGGGAGAAAAAATGAACTTTTTATGAGGATGAAAAGTGCCGAAGATTTGGGTTACCAAGGTGAAACTTTTGTACCATACATTCATATCAAGCAATACTTCTTACCGACATTTATTTCTTAAATAATACTGAAGTTTATTACTTACATGACACTTAGGTGCTGCAGAATAAATGCCCGTTTCAGACACTTAGCAAATCCAATAACCTATCATTTCGATAAACCATTCCATTAGTAGCCACATTAGTGTTTCCAACACATTAGTCTTTCCATTCCACAAATACTCTACATGAAGGACTTTATATCATCCTGGAAAAATAATCAAGAAGCAATGCTGGAAGACTACACATTAAAGCTACACTGGTTATTTAAAATGTGTACAAGCAACAAAGGAACTTTTGCAAAATGTAGTATTAACAGTATCTCCATCTTAGGAAAAGAAAAGCTATTACAAGCCAACTACACATTCAAAATGGTACCTTACAACTTATTGCTATTATTCTGATGCAGGACAGATTATTGCTTAAAACTGCACATTTCAGAACACCAAGAAATTTTCATTGTTTTGGTTACCATTTATGCAAATCAACATCAGAATAAAGACTTTCAGTTAAAACTTTTGTGTTAAAAGTGAAGTTTATTACAATACAGTAAGTGCAAATGTTATTAAAAATGCTGGTTAAAATCATAAAGTGTCTATACAATTTTTCTAGTATAAATATTGGAAATAACAACTTTAACAATTCTGTAAGTACACAGTACACTGAAAACATAAAATCACGCACAAAGCTAAGTATCACTGCACATTATCATTTTAGGTATCACTCTTCTGATCCCAACATCATTCCAGAATACGAAGGGGTTACAAACATCAAGGTTTCAGTGTTTTGAATGTATGTCAGTTATCACACATTAATAATGCTTTAAAATCATTGCTTATATTCTAATCAAGTGGTTCTAGTTCCAATAATCCCTTTTCTCAATAGGTCTTGGACAAAAAGTTGAGCTAGAAAAACTGAGATTACAGAACCTAGCATCACACTAATTCTCAATGATTCATTTAAAAGTAGCATAACGTGTTATTAAAAGTCCTATAGGACGTGGAAGACAGTAAGTACATCACATGGAAATACAATTAAGCAGCTCACCCTCTGCTTGCTTACTTGGCTCCATGTCTCTGTAGAAAGGAGAAGCCGAGCCATAAAGAAGTGTGGGCCAATCAGAACCGCTGGGAGTGTGTTTAGGGGGTTTAGGGGGACTGGTGAAGGTGGAGGGAAACAGCACAGGGAAATAACTGGGGAGAAATGTCAGACTATAAAGGGAAATTAAACAGTATTACTAGTCCACTCCTCCCCATCCTGCTGAAGCAAGGGACAGCTCCAGTCCAGCCTCCATCCACTGTCTCCCAGCAGGGGCTCTGTTCCCCTCCACTGTGAAGACAGCATTTGCTTTTCAGACAATGTGAAGCCATGGCTGTTCGCTATTCAGAACACTTCACAAACCTGAGGAACAGCCTATAAATTATAGGTTTGGACACTGCACAAACATCAAGGAGAATCTGAACTAGGCCTCAACATGAGGGGAAGGGGAAACAGCTTTTACAAGCCGCTAATGCCCACACAGGCTAAGTGGTTCCGCCAAGGGGACGGCAATGCTTATTTCTTCATGAACATGCTTCTCAAACTTTCATGTGCATTGGATTCACATGGGATCTCACCAAAGCGAGCTGGGTTGGGGCTGGGGCCACAGATTCTGCATTTGTAGTTAAGCTCCTATGGACCACACTTTGAGAAGCAAGAGTCTGCAACACAAAGAGGGGGCCACCTCCTTCTCTCTGGGCCACGAGTATATGTTGGAAGTCCTGAGGAGAGTTGAGATAACCCCAGTGTTATGGACCCACCCAAGCACATCCCTGGGCTGCAGCTGGAGATGTGGCACACTGAGTGGGCAATGCATGTTAACATATTTTCTGACAGCACCATACTATGACTATATGAACAGCTGAACAACATAACTCAACTTGAGTGAATGGAGAAGTCTACTCGTTGGGAATAAAACTAACCCTTTCCCCCATGTAGTCCTCCTTAAAGTGATTACATGATTACAAAGGTATAAAAAACCAGCGTATTAAATTTCATAGTAAAAGGCCACATGTGCACACATATACATACAACATGGATTCTAAGAAATTAAATGCATTTTTGTCAGGATAAAACACGGGCTACCACTGCTCCCAGCTAAAATCATCTCCTCTTCCAAATACAAGGAAGAAACCTTGAATTGTAAGGAAAATCACTGCATTGCCTGCCAGCACCAGGCCACAGGCTCCCCATTTGATCTGAAACACAAGAGGATTAAAAAGAGGATTAAATCTTTACTTTATACTGTACTCTTTGCAAACATTATTTTTTACATCAGAAACAGCTAATGAAATACTAAATAAAACTGCTAAAAGGCTTAACAATGTAATAGGAGACAGTTCAGTAATTAGTCCAATCACTTTGTGACGCTTGTTAATTAAGTCTGGTATCATCCTTAACATTTTCCCCATTAGACATACTTCTCTACGTGTTTTCATGAGACAATGACTGCCTTCAGTAAAATACACAAAGCAAGATTAGAAAGGGTCCAATTACAATATTGGTTACCGGAAGTCCTGGATAGATTGCCTTTTTTCATGAAAATAGGAATTGGAGAGTTACAGACTGATTTGTTTCTTTTCCAGGCAAAAGATTTTAAATAATACTCGGGATACAACTAAAAAGAGCTTTCCAGCGTGGCAGATGGTTTTCCAGAGGCACAGTTGGGGATGAGAGTACCCTCTAGTGGGCATATTTTGTTTTAACAAGCAGAGAACATCAGTGAAAATTTTTTCATAAAACATGATGCAGCATTTGAAAGGTAAAAATAGAAATCCTTAAAGAAAAATTTAAGAAGTACTAGTCTAAGGCACAAGAGGGATAAGATCATGACAATCTTACATTGAAAAACCTTCCATGCTTATCTAAAAAGAGTTCACACTGGCCTGGCATTCCAGACCTTCCCCAGTCAGGCTTCCCCAGCCTTTCTAGCCTCAATCTCAACCTCTCCCTTTTTGCTCCATCATATTGGACTACTCTTTAGTCCATACATTTCATTTTTGCATTTGAGAACCATTCCATATGATTGTCTTTTCTACTTTAATCAAAATAGTATTTATCCATAGAAGCCACACCAAATACCAGAGGTAATTTCTCTCCTTGGTGCACCTATGGCATTCTGATCATGTTTTAATGACCACATATAGTACACTTATACTATACTTACCCATCAGGCTAATTTCTGTTCTTTTGAGAACAGAGACAGTATCTAGTTCTTATTCCGAGTGCCCTACAAATAGCATATGCTGTTTACTGTACGAACAAATAGCACTTGTGTAGGTCTGATATTCAACGTCCCAAATAGGAGTCTCATGAAATTGAAACAGTATGTAATTAGGGGAAATAAAAGCAAACAGTATGGAAGACAGTGAATATCAAAGAACTGAATAAATTATACCCATAATGTGTATTTTGGAGATAAAAACTTTATATTGGATACTGATTAAATAAAGTGCATATTTATGGCAAGACAAGAAAAACTTAAACATAAAATTTCTCTTCTTGTTCAGGCCTCCTCCCTCCCCTTTGTGTACTTTGCATCTGTATTAACCAGACCTCCTTAGGAGATAACATTGCTTCCTAACACGCCTTCCTAATCTCATGAACGTCATAACTGCTTAGGAGATAATCTTTCTTCTTAATGATGTAGTGGGCCATGACGACCCACTGCTCACTTCATACATGTCAATCTGGATTGCGTAAATGGCCAATAGTATGCCATCTGACATATAACCATTTGTCTCTAAAACTTATGCAGCTGTGGTCTGATCTCTTACAGAAGGAACAGTCATCTCCCAGGGTATGATCCTCAGGTTAGGGGAAATAACATTTTCTATTTCTTTGATTGAGTGAGTGAGTCATTAATTTCCTCACTGACAATATGAAGATGTCATATTACTCACTGTATCTTCCAGTAGCTATATAGTTTTCCCTCAATATGTAACTATTGTGTTGAGAATTAGGTCCATGATCCTATTTGCAGAAGAACTGGGTATGATGTTGTGATTTATATTAAAAAATATATATTTGATCAGTCCCCATATTCTGCAAAGAGCTTCTAAAATCCTTGCAACTTCGTAAGTGATGAGAGTGACTATTTTTATGGTGGAAACCTCTGATTTACAGCCAGTCAGTCAGAAGCATGAGACTTGTGATTGGCATCTGAAGAGGGAGGTAGTCTTGTGGGACTGAGCCCTGAACCAGTAGAATCTGTTGCTGTCTCCAGGTAGATGGAATCAGACTTGAGCTGAATTGTAGGATACTCACCTGGTGTGGAAGAATTGCTCCTTAATGGTGTAGGGAACAACCCGACCCCCACCCCCCGCCACCACACACACACATACACACACTGGAATTAGGTGACCAGGACCCCTTTTGATATTTATTTTGGAACTAGAAAAGTATTGCTACATGAGACTCTAGATTGCCCTACAAGAAGAGGCAAGGATTTCAGAATACTTCCAGAAAATAGCTTACAACAGAAAAAGCAAGAAATCACTTGGTCTGGCTAAAAATCGCAAGAGGAACAAAGAAAGCATTCTGAAAGCATGCGCAAGATACTGATAGGTAGATCTAAATCAGGGGAATACAGAAACTAAAAACATGTCTGGCTTTGAGTATGACGTCTAAGCAGTGGAAATGAAACTGTGGTTCCAGACACAGGCCTGTGAAGTAACCTCAGCGATAGCTGGGCAGAACAATAGACAAGACTTACCACAGACACACGAGCAAGAATAACAGGAAATCCAAAGGCAGAGACAACAATTCCTGTAGTGAAAAAATAAGCCAGTTCCCGACAGGCGCTACTTGTTGCATCGGAGTCGTATGTTGCTCGTTTGGCAATGAAATGGGGGATGGGAGAGATGGCGTGGAAAATCAGGACAAACAAGGGCCAGTAAACGCTGTTGGTCGGACCCAGGAGAAACCCAAAAGGGAAAGTTAGTTACATCGTAATTAAAGATACACTCCTGTTTCAAAGTTTATATTATTCTAAATGTCTAGGTCAACAATTATTTATTCAGTTGTCAACATTAGTGCATGAGATGATTATTTTCCAGGAACAGCTGATGATTAAGTAGTGATGATTAAAAATTACCAGTACATTAATACGCAGACAGCTTATACTGTGTTAAGAAACAATGACACAATGTAAAGTCTAGAATCTTCATGGTTTTCTGTGTTACTGAGCTGTAGTTTCTTTAGGGACAGAATCCTAACTTAGTCATCTTTGCTTTCCATATAGAACACAGCACAGTGCCTTGCACATGTTCATTCAGGAGAAATTATCTGAGTGTGCGCAGGTTGGAAACCTTTCAATTTCTTGGAGTAAAACTCAAGATTCCTTGCCCTGGACTACAAAGCCTCACATGATCTGGCCAACTTCTTCCATTCATTCCGTGCCATCTTCCCTCATTTGCTTCATCTGTAGCCACATTAGTTTTTCTATTTCTTAAATACTCCCTCTGCCTGGAATGCCCGCTCTTGACTCATTGACCTGATAAACTTATTTATCCACAAAGTCTCAGGTTAAGGACAACCTCTTCTATGCAGTTCTCCCTGACTTTACCAGGGAAATTCGGGTTCCCTTTCTGGACGCTCTCACTGTACTTTGTACACATCTCTCCTGACTGGACTGTCTGCCTGTCTCTTACTCATAGCTAGAACTGCAAGCTCCCTGAGGACAGGATTGTGTCTCATCATTCTTGTATCCTCAGCTGGTCTGGAGGAAGTCTTCAATAAATTCTCATTAAATGAACACATCAATTTTGAAAAGAGCTTTTCTCTGTACAAATACAACTAACTAAGGGACTGGCTTTGTAATTTGGGCTTCATTAATTCATTCATTAGAGCTTGGTGCTAAATTGACCAAATTCTCTAACACCCATACTAATAGTGACAAAGACATAAAAAGAATAGTTCTTTCTGAAATAACTTACCCATAATCCTCTAAGGCACATCCCAGCATCAGAAAAGTCAGCCCAACAGCCCCACTGAAAGATAAGGCCACAAGAGCTGGGAAAAATAAAATCAAGAGTTATAGGTTCCAATGGTTATCAGGGACTGGGGGAGGGGGAGAGGAATGGAGAAGGATTTTTCTGGGATGGATGAAATGTCCTGGAATTAGAAAGTAGTAATGGTTGTACAACCTTGTGTATATATTAAAAACCACTGAAAGAATTTTTAGAGTGTAAAGAATTTTACACTTGAAAAAGGCTAATTTTTGATATGTGAATGATAGCTCAATTTTAAATTTTTTAACAAAAAAATTGCTTATTTCATTGAAAGAGATTTACTTATTTCATTGGTTGATGTTACATTTGACTAGCAAATGACAGCCTATGTCTGTTACTCTTAAATCTTCAGGTGGAGAAAGAGCTCAAGCCTTTCCAGGACTCAGCCCCTGTCTAATGTATGAATTCCCTAACACCCATACTAAGAGGCCAGATAGTCAGTTGATACAATACCAGTGAAGGGAAACTCACTATCTCCTGAGGCAGATTATTTCATTCTGACAGTTTTCAAATGCTGAAAACCCTCTTTCCTTAAACTGTACCCCAAACTGTCTCCCTGTAATATAAACCCTTTGATCACTGTGCCTCCCCACACCACAGGGCTTCAAGTATTTGAAGATTACTTTCATGTCTTCCTAGAAAATTCTTCCCAACTAGTATCCCCTGAATATCGATTCCCTGCATCTGTTGGACACTAATCTTTGAGGAGGTAGAAATGTGTTTGCTTTGTCCACTGCTGAGTGAGAGAATAACAGAGTTGTTTAAAAACTCTTGCGCTGCTCTGGGTCGCCAACATGGGTTCATGTTGGTAACTCTGTCCCTGACTGGTTGTGTGACTGTGGTAGAAGCTGAACCTCCTTAAACCGGATTATGCAGCTGTAAAATGGGAATAACGAAGCCAACTTATTAGGGAGTTTATGGGACTCAAATGAGATAACCTATATAAAGTGACTGGCAAAGGCAGGAGCTCAGTAAGCAAATGCTGATATAAGTATATGCTCATTTTAGCAACGGTCTTCGGTAAAGGTAGCAATCACAAGCACCGGATACTGAATTATCCGAGTACTCCTCTGAAAAAAAATCCATAATACTCAAAATTAGTCATTAGGTAAACCAATTAACATTTTGATTGCTTCCTTTTACTTTAAGAGGCAATCTGGGGAGACTTTTATGGGAAGATACCTAGGTGATTTTTAAAAACATCTGGGAGCATACAGATGTTAGAGGACAAGGAAGGACAGTCAGTTTTATATATTTTTCCATTTAGTACATGTCACTTTTGGGGGGAAAAAATGGACAAAAGTAACTTTTCCCATATTGTTTCACTACAGACGATCCTTTCCTCATCGGTTCTGTCCCCTGCCTGTGCCTAAGCACCTGCACCACTCTGTCCTACAGGAGACCATTCAGAGCTATGAACCATAGACCTCTTCCTTCTGTTCTGGGACACCAATCACTCAAAGTTCACAACTGTATCTCCAACTGATGCTCTTTACCTCCTTTTTCTTTTTCAGGAATTGCATCCTCGGCCATCTGTCAAACTTGGAGCTAACCAGAAATCCAAATTCACCTATCACTCCACACTCTTGCTGGGATACTGCATTCAACACAAAGCTCCCTGGTACCACAAGGACCCAGCTACATCTAATGCTGCAGTTTGAAGTAACTCCTAAGAACTCAGCCTGCACCTCCAACTCCAATCTGGATTTCTCTGGGTAGTCAACACAGAAGTCAACTTCAACATGTGTAAAACTGAAACATCTCCCCTTATCCTCCCAAACACACACTTCTTCCTTTCCACGGTTCTATCTTGAAAGACTAACACCAGCCCTACACTCCACTTTCTAGAAAATCAGTAAGTCAGGGTGACTCAATCTCCCAGACCTCACTCAAACCCACTGCAAAAGACTAAGTGATTATGTCCCCACTCCCCAAATTCATCTATTAAATTTTCACATCCAGTGAGATGGTGGTAGGAGGTGATTAGATCACAACAGGATTAGGACCCTTATAAAGGGACTCCACAGAGCTTCCTAATCCCTTCTGTTGTGTGGGGACACAGCAAAAAGATACCTGTCCAGGAACCAGGAAGCAAGCCTTCACCAGACAACAAATCTGCTGGCACCTTGATTGTGGAGATCCCAGCCCCTCAAACTAAGAAATAAATGTATTTAAGCCACCCAGCTTATGGTATTTTTGTCCTGCAGCCTTAAAGGATTAAGACAACCACCTCTTCTCTCGTGCCCTCAGCTACTTATCATCTGTGTGCAGACCCTTATCATCTCAGGCCCGCCTTCACCTCATGACTCTTCCAATCTATCCTCCGCACAGCAGACGGTGACCTCTCGAATATACAAAGCTGGTGTCACCTGCACAGTTGCTTTCACAGCCTATGAGCTGTTCTAGCACTGGAGGCGCACCTCTGCCCCGTCTCACATGTTCTCTCCATTAGAATAAACTCTGCCCTCAACCCCAATCCTTTGCCAGGTAAAGTCTTATTGATCCTTTTAGATTCAGAGCAAGGAATGCCTCTTTTGGGAGACTGGTCCTCTTCCTCCCTGGAGCAGGGTTTGGTAATGCCATCTGTATTAGTTTCCTAGACCTGCTATTAAAAATGTATCACAAACTGGGTGGCTTAGAAGAACAGAAATTTACTCTCTCATATCTAGAAAGGACATCTGCTCCCTCTGAAGACTCTAAGGGAAGAATCCTTTCTTGCCTCTTTTTAACTAGTGGCAGTTGCCTGCCATCTCTGGTCCTCTCTAGCTCACAGTTGCATCATTCCAAGTTCTGCCTCTGTCCTCCTATGCTGTTCTCCCTATATTTATCCATGTCTAAATTTCCCTTTTCTTACAAGGACACTAGTCATTGGGTTGCTGCGGCTGCTGCTGCTAAGTCGCTTCAGTCATGTCCAACTCTGTGCGATCCCATAGACGGCAGCCCACCAGGCTCCCCCGTCCCTGGGATTCTCCAGGCAAGGACGCTGGAGTGGGTTGCCATTTCCTTCTCCAGTGCATGAAAGTGAAAGTGAAGTCACTCAGTCGTGTCGGACTCCTCGCGACCCCATGGACTGCAGCCTACCAGGCTCTTCCATCCATGGATTTTCCAGGCAAGAGTACTGGAGTGGGGTGCCATTGCCTTCTCCGAGTCATTGGGTTAGAGTCCAACTAATCCGATATCATCCTAACTTGATTATATCTGCAAAGACCCTATTTCCAAATAAGGTCAAATTCACAGACACTGGGGAGTTGGAACTTGAATGTATTTATTTGGGGGATACGGTCAGCCTGCAATACCATCTTGGTCCTCACACTGTATCTGAGCACACCTTAGACATTTAAACAGTAACACAATTATTTCCAGCCCTGTCACACAATAACTGATCATTTAACCTTTTATCCCAAGCCTCAGGCACACAGCAGTTCTTCTTTAAAAGTTATCTGCAAAACACTTCCTTAGTCCTTTTCCATTTCATAACCTATCTTCTTTTTTTTACTACAATGCAATTTCTAACACATTCACACATAAACATTATTATTTGATAGTTTCCGGACACGACTAAACAAAGCATAGTGGTGCTACTTCTTATCGGTTTTCTGCACTGGCTTCAGGTGGAATATTACAAAATGAACACTGTCCAAGTAAATCATGTTTACTATATTAATGCCAATTATAAAAGTCCGCCAGAAATAATTTTAAAATATGTCTGCTAACAGTTTACACACTCAGATAAATTTCATAGCAAACACATGCATGTGTACAAATATACCCGTATGCATGTTTACAGCATATGTTGATTAACTAGAGAAGGAAGATCTTTGTGTACAAATTTCAAGGGCAGGGGCTCCAACATGGAAACAAGTTATCCTACTCTATTCAAAAGATTAGACATCTAATGGGGTGGGTCCTACCACCTAAGGAAGCCTTCCAATAACCTCTCCCACTGCTGGCATTCCCCTTCACTCTGAAGGTGCACAGATGAGGGAACTGGTGTTCTTGGTACCCCCTTTTTAAAAATCAACTGTCCCATGCAAAAACACTCACTGCACGAAGTGAAGTTGCTCAGTCGTGTCCGACTCTTTGTGATCCCATGGACTGTACCCTACTAGCCTTCTCAGTCCATGGAATTTTTCAGACAAGAGTACTGGATTGCGTTGCCATTTCCTGCTCCAGAGGATCTTCCCGACCCAAGGATCGAACCCAGGTCTCACACATTGCAAGCAGACAGTTTACTGTCTGAGCCACCAGGAAAGCCCCACTGCACAAAGACCTACTGTATAGCATAGGGAACTATATTCAATATTTTGTAATAACCTATAAGGGAAGAGAATCTGAAGTATATATGTGTGTGTGTGTCTGAATTGTTGTGCTGTACACCTGAAATTAACACGATATTGTAAATAAACTACATTTTTTTTTTTTTTAAGTACTATACAAACACCACCCTCCTGTCTGTCCATAAAGGAATAAACACTGATGAAAGTAACGATAAAATCCCACCTAATCTACTCTGTGCAATTAAGACAAATACAGCATTTCAGGGTGCTTTTCGCTGACACCCGCCTGCAGCCAACTCTGCCCAATTGTAAAAATCAATTTACACGACAGGACAGATGTAAGGGTTCTAATGCCGAGAACACTGGAGACAATGGCTCGTCTGGAAAAAGTGGGAAACTCGGCAAAGTGGCAGGAAAAGCAGGGCATTAGGGTGAACATGACGGGAAGTGAAAGCCCAGTCTAAAACTAGGCAGAGGAGGGGGTGGGAACTGCTTCCCGAAGAACTGGGAAGCAATCCGGGAGGTGATGCCCCACCCGGGCTAGCCGGTGATTCCCAGGGAAGGAATGCTCCCGGCGAGGGCTTCGCCTGCAGCGACCCGGACACGCCGGGTGAAAGAGTGAAGACTAGTAGCCTTGCAGAAAAAGGTTGAGGTTCCCCAAAACACGCCTCCACCCGTACCCCAAGGAGCGAAGAGAGCAGGGGAACTCCTTCCCACCAGGAAAGGAGAAAACGATGGCACATCTGGGGAGGCCGTTTCCAGCCCATGCGCTAAAGGCGCAGCTTCAGGATTAGCCCAGAGCCAAGGCGGCGACCCCACCGCAGGACTAGCGAGCTAGGAACCTAGGATGTACCTTTAACGCCAGCCATGTCTCCCGAGCTGGGGCCGCGGCTGCTTCCGGCTTCCTGCCACGGCCCCAGCCCCGCCCGAGGCCGGGTCCAGGGCCGTACCTAGGCTCGCGACCCCGCCCCGCCGCGCAGAGCCCCGCCCCTGACGGCTCCGATCTCCCCAGGCCTAGCCACTCAGGGCCCCGCCCCTGCCAGTCCCCGCCCCCACTACGCATAGCCACGCCCCTGCTCGTCTCTGCCCCTGACACTCAGAGCCCCGCCCCTGTCCCCGCCACTCAGAACCGTCCCAGACCAGACCGCATCTCCTCCCGCCCACCCAAGGAGATCCCCGCTCCTACCCACCCGTCACGCTGATGGGAGTGTACCGCAAACCCGCTTTCTCAGGATAGCGGCGACGATGCTCCCTTAGGTCCTGAGCTTCTGCATAATCCTCGAAATTGCCCCACGCTCCTCCTTTCCATCGGTTGGCCGGAATCCCGGCTCTGCCGAATCGCTGGGTCCACGGGCCCAGAGCTCCCCAACACAGCCCACTAGGGACGCGTCCACCATAGCACGGAAGGGCGGGAACCGCGATTCCTGGCTGCAAGGAATTTCTGCGTGAGGATAGCGAAAATAGAGAGGGGAGGGGGAAAATTATAGTCGGTAGAGCAGGGATACCTGCTTTCTCTGGCATTACTTTCTCTAAGGCCTAGACTGCGTTTGTGTGCCTGTCTGCGTTTACGTAGCTGTGGCGGAGGAAGGGATGGGGACACCGGAGAAGAGGCCCCAAGGAGCCTGGCCTGGCCTTGCTTAATAATACCAACTTGAGCGCTTTTCGGGCACTAGCGTTTTCTCCTTTACACTCAGGTGTATCTATAGAAACGAAAAAGAAGCTATTTTGTGCTTGAGGCTTTCATGAACATTTAAATAAACAGCTATTATTTCTATATCATGGGCCTCGAGGTCTGCAGGTAGGCAAGGCTAGTTTAGACTTCACTGGACCACTTCGTAGTCTGCTCACAGGACAGAGTTTTGGCTTCGTGGGTACAATCTGGAAGAGATTAAAAACCATCTGGTCCAAAGGCTTCATTTTACCTCTACAGAAAGAGGCCCAGAAAGGTTAGGACTTCCCTGCTCACACAACTCTTTGGGGAAGGTTGGATTATGGGTCACTTATCCCTCTTTCTAGCTGAGAACCCCTACACCTTATGATGCTGCTCCTTTTCTTTCGCTTTTTAAAATTTTTCAACAGGACTGAAAGCTAAAGGAGTTCTGGGGAATCCAGGTTCCCCTGACGATAGAAACACAAAATCTCACTACCACCACCTTTCAGGACCCCTGCTTGGTTTCCTTTTTTAAATTGTACACTGAGCATATTATTGTCTCAACACGTTTAATTACTTGTGAGTTTATGTTTCTAGATCCTCCCATTTCTCCTCCTAGATAGAAGGTATACTTATTAAAAACTTTGTTGCTAGTCCCTAGCTCACTGCACAACTTGCAGATCCAGAATTACACTGCATTCTTTACTTTGTAGCCTGTGATCTATCCAAGATCACTGAGAACTTCTCTTTCCCTATTCTGAGTTCCCTATATTGGGTGGCAGTGAAAACTGCCCACCACCCAAACTCTGGCAGCCTGGGTTTTTAGCTCGCTTGGTGGTGATGGTGGTTCAGCCACTAAGTCATGTCTGGCTCTTGCGACCCCATGGAATTGTAGCCAGGCTCCTCTGTCCATGGGATTTCTCAGGCAAGAATACTACAGAAGGTTGGCATTTCCTTCTCCAGGGGATCTTCCCAACCCAGGGATTGAATACACATCTGCATTGCAGACAGATTCTTTACCGCTGAGCTACCAGGGAAGCCCCTTTTTTAGCTCCCTTACTGAAGTGCAAAGCTGCACTCATGAGGAAAATTCTCCTTAATTGATGAGGATTTTCTATGGGGTCAAATCTCACATTTTCCCTTCGATTTCCAACCACCTGCCAAATGTGTGTGATTTCCCTGGTGGCACAAGATGGTAAAAGTCCACCTGCAATCCAGGAGACCTGGGTTTGATCCCTGGGTTGGGAAGATCTCCTGGAGGAGGAAATGGCAACCCACTTCTATATTCTTGCCTGGAGAATCCCATAGATAGAGGAATCTGGTAGGCTATGCAGTCTATGGGGTTGCACAGAGTTGGACATGACTGGGAGACTGAGCACAGCACCAGGTGTGTAGAAAACTATATATAAGGGCTTGCTGGAGCCTCCCATATCACCCTAAGGCTAGTCCCATAGGCAAAGCTTGGTTTGAGTGCCTTGGACTCAGCAGTAAGAAACTGGAAGATGGCAAAAAGATGAGGAGTTTGCCCCAGGGTGATGTCCAGAATCAGAAAAATGCAGAGACAGTATTTGTCTCCAGTTAACTTTCCTGTCCACACCAGCCGTTCTTCCCAGTTTATGCAACACTTTAAAGAGGAACTTAGCCATCTTACCAGAGGCTTTAACCATCTTCTGAGAAAATCTGCTTTCCTCTTACCAGAGGTTCACTGAAAAACTGTTCTTCTACTACCCCATTCTGTATTTCCTCAAGAATAAAGAAGACTTTCAATCAAAAACAGAAAGTAAAAACCTTAGAAGCCGAACCCTTTCCCAACTTGCTGTCAGTGTGTTACCTGGAAATATAAGATCCACGTCCTCTGTCAAACTGGCTAGGACTAAACAGGACCTCTTAGGGTAAATTTTTTATATTCTCTCCTTGCATTCAATTCTCACACTATGAACTAGGTTTTATTATCTTCACTTTACAGATGAGAAAACTGAGGCTCAGATGGTACCTACTGAGTAGGAAAGCTGAGATCAAACCTTAAACAGTTTAAATGTGAAGTCAGAAAATCAGCACTTGAATTGTTCCCCATTTTAAATCGTAGAACAACCAAAACCTGTCTACTTGACCTAAATTCCCCAGTAGATGTTGTCAGCAGGGAAACTGTCCTGTTGCTGTGATAACTGGCTCTGGAATTCAACTTGCATGTTCATTCCTTACACAGTGTTTTGTCAATAGTGTGCTAAGTTGCTTGAGTTGTGTCTGACTCTTTCTAACCCCATGGACTATAGTCCGCCAGGCTCCTCTGTCCACGGGATTTCCCAGGCAAGAATACTGGAGTGGTTTGCCATTTCCTACTCCAGGGAATCTTCTCCACCCAGGGACGGAACCCACCTCTCTTAAGTTTCGTGCATTGGCAGGAGCGTTATTTACCACTAGCGCCACCTAGGGTCCAACTTGAAGATTCTTCTAGACAGGGTACAGCAATGATAATTCAAATACTTTTGATTTGCAACATTTGTTTCCAAGTAAACATGCTGCTTCTCTTCTTAAAGAGCTAAATGATCTGTTTTATGCAACAAAGTCTCAGACTCCCAGGATCAAACCCTTTGCCTCAGCACAAAAATGCATTAATATCCTAGCTAGAGCCAGGATTCCTGTGCTGATTCTTTTAGGGACACAGCATTCATGCAGCATGATCAAAAGTGTGTCTGTATATGGAGGCAAGGGTGGTAAGGGGGGTGGTTAAAGTATAAATCAATAAATTCTATCAGATTATGTTTTGGTGCAAATGTATTATATGTGCAGCAGCAGCAGCATATTCTTTCCCCATAACTTTTCTTAAAAGTGAATCATGTCAGAAGGTGTAATTCAAGCTTGTTGTTGCATTCCTATGAGTGAAAAAATAACTTATGTTTCTACAAATATTTTTGAGCCTTTTAATATACATTACAAATATTTTAGACCAATCACATTTTGTTGAGTGTAACATATTTACAAAACAAAAATATATTACAGTAAATATGAATGAAACAGTGAATCCGATCAACAACAAGCTCTGTCACAACCAGATATTTAAAAGGAATGCGAAAACCTGTTGGTCTGTATATGTTAAGAGCTTTGAGATAAATAGGGGTCCAGAATTATAATGTATCCGGAAAAGAGACAGGGAGCATCCCAAATTTAAGTTAGATAAGATTCTTTCTCATTGCTAATTACATAATGTTTAATGATGTTTTAAACTGTGAACATGGATGAATTATCCAAACATGATACCAAGCTAATATAGTTCTATCATTTCAAAATGTACGTGACATTCACATAGTATCCTTTTAATTATTATTATATACTGTAGTTCACACAATATCTACAGATGTGAATGAGAAAAAAAGTCACAGCAACATGTCTCACATTCCAATTTTAAATAAGACAAGCACATACTGCAAACATTATTTTATAATATGTTAATAAATAACACCTAGTTTTTTATGGTTACTTTGAACAGTTTACAGCTGTATATTTAAAAAGAGAATATTTGAGGCGAGTTTCACATTGTCAGCAAAAGGTAAAATAAATAATGAACCTTTATAACAACAACAAAAAAAAGAACGAAGGAAAGAAAGGAAGAAAGAGAGAAAGAAAGAAGAGAGTTGTATATAGAACATAAAGTATTTTTGACATGCTGCTTTTCCAGTACAGTTTGCCACAAGAAAATGAAAAACAGAAAGAAACAACAAAAAAGATTGTCTTTTAAAAACAATTTTTGAAAGCTTTTCACAATACTGAGCACAAACCTTTTAAGATTAGATCAAGATCTTTCTGCCCATCTGCCTTGTATGAATATCCTCTGCACACCGTGTACCTGCACACCCAAAGAGATCTACCAAAGTCATGGAAAACAATCACTTGCCCCTTAAAGTGAGAAACAGCCAAAATACTGAACTGATATCCAACCAGTCTGAAGTCTGCAAAGGTTTCACTCCTGCTTTATTTTCACAGACGTTCCTGTGCAACTGTTATTCCTGTGGACCCCCAACAACTTTTAGAACAATAAACCCCACTGTAATAATCCAAGAGGTCCTATTTCATCAGGTGGGAAGAGGAACCTGGTTCCTCAGAGAAGCCAGTCTTGATAAGCCATGTGACTTGGTCTGAAGTGGCCTCTCTCTGTCTCTCGCTGCAATTGCCCCTGTCACTGTGGTCATCGATTTCCTTTCCCCAGCCAATCACAAACCTGGAGGACAGGGGATCCATACTAGACAGTCTTCCTGATCAACTGTGAACACGCCAAACTGCCTTACAATCTGTTCCCAGCTAAGAGCATTTTCTCTGCTAAGAAAAAGGAGGAGCATTAAGCCTTACAGGAAAAATTAGAAGTTTCATCAAATCAGGTTGTTGTTATGGCATTAAGACATTCTTCAAGCTACCACATCTTTCTAAAGGGAAAAGAAGATAGTAGCCCAACTCTCTGACCGGAATACAGATTTCTACAGCTTTAGCGTCCCTATTTTTCTTCAGTCAGCATTTTCACTAAATTTTAGCTTATCCAGGAAGGAAGTGTTGGTAGTAATCACTGGATTATAATAGAATTACTTCCCACAGTTCAGGTTCTTTTACATCTGTTAGTCCTCTTGACCAAAAGAAGTGTACAGTATTATACTATAGACCATAGTAAATTTCTGTTAAAACAAACAAACAAACAAAACTTAATGGTCATGTTCCTGAAGTCTACGTAAAGCCATGGCTCAAATTTTATCTTTCCAAGAAAATCTCAAAACTATTAGTTAAAATCCATCATGTAATCCTATTATTATAACTTTGGCTCATTATCCTATCCTCAGACAATGAGATGGGTGCTATGCCTTTGGTAGCCTTTATTTTCAATTTCCCCACAAATTGCTGAGTAGGCTCCCCACAGGGCAGGCTGGAATGTTGTAAAAATACTCTGCAAGGTCTTCTGACTAAAAGTTCCTTTCCTGTTTTGGACTTTTTATGGTGGGGACTTGAGAAAACAAACATCCACATTCCTTATTAAAGAGGAATTAATTCACAAGTAACTTAACAGTTAAGTACTGGATACACATTGCTGGAGTTTTTGGTTCACCTGCAAAAACCTCAGAACTGTGACACACACTAAGCATTAGCACGGGTCTGCAGCAGAAATGGAAAAGCTCATAAGTTAATACAAGGGCTTTTGGCCTTGATTTTCAAATTCTGACCAGGCATCATTGAGCTCCATGAAAATCATCTTTGCATATTGTTCATAGGGTTGCCCAGTAGCCTACAGAAAAAAAAAAAAAAACAAAAATACACATTAGATACCACAGACCAAAATTTTATTTATATTAAAATTTTCATTGCTAATGTGGGCTCTGAGTAATTGAAATCTTTTTCTGTTAGACCATTTCTCTCTTTACAGCCCCATCTTGCTGCTGTTGCTGTTTGGTCACTAAGTCATGTCCAGTTCTTTGTGACTCCACAGAGCCCAACAGGCTCTTCTGTCCATGGGATTTCCCAGTTAAGAATACTGGATTGGGTTGCCATTTCTTTCTTCAGGGGATCTTCCTGACCCAGGGATTAAACCCACATCTCCTGCATGGGCAGGCAGATTCTATACCGCTTGAGACACTAAGGAAGCCAATAGCCCCATCTACATGACCCTAATTACTATGACCTCTCCACAAAGCCCTCCCCCAGGAATTCACATATGGTAGTAGTGATCAGTCACTGAGTAGGTAACAGAATTTATTGGTCAGCACAAGATGTATCTCCATTCTCCAGAGTTACCTACCAAATGACAAAGACTGCATAGCTCTGATTAATGGACTGCATTTTGAAACACTCTTTATTCTATTTCTTAAAAAAATTTTCTTGGAGACCCATAACACAGGCATACAGTTTGTGGGTTTTTCTGGGCTCTTTCCCTTTCTCTTCAAGTCACTGAAATACATCATTTCTTTACTACTATCTGGATTGTCACCAAAAGTTTAGAGAGATGAAAATCTAAGACATCAAATTCAAGTGTGTGTTCTCAAGTAGGATTCAGTCACAGCCTCACACTGTAGGACTCACACGGTCCATATGATGGGGCTTCCCTGGTGGCTCAGCAGTAAAGAATCCGCCCACAATGCGTGTTCACTCCCTGGGTAGGGACGAACCCCTGGAGAAGGGAATGGCAACCCACTCTACTATCCTTGCCTAGGAAATCCCATGGACAGAGGAGGCTGGTGGGCTACAGTCCATGGGATCACAAAGAGTCAGAACCAGCTTAGTGACTAGTCAACAATAACAAAGTCCATATGATGGCAAGTGATCCAATTCTGTCAAGGAGGTTTCTGTGTGTTATGGTGATCTCAACCGGGCCATCCACTGGTTGAAGTCTCTGACAGTGCAGAGCATGTATGTGTGTGTGTGTGTGTGTGTGTACTTCAGTGAAAATAAACTGCCATAATCAATATAGTAATGAATTTAGCTCCATTTTCAATATTTTGTTGATTCTCACCAATTTTACCAACTACATTCTAAAGTTTTTTCACTGTATAATCCTGGCTGAATATACTGCCATATTACTGTAGGAGAAAATTTTCCTCTGTCCAACTCTGAGTTCATCCTTTAGTCAGGCACAACTTCTATCTGATCCCTGAAAATTAGTCAGTAATGAATCTCATACCTAAGTAAAGCCCTCATTCCGTTATTTGTAATGTATAGCTTGACTTCTTTGCTTCTGTGTCATAAAGTATAACTGTTTGTTTAAGTACCTTTTTGAGCCTATGAAATTTATTTTATCATATAAATGGCCCAATAAGAAGCAAGTTGAAAGTATGACTCCTTGACACACGCTTATAAACCAAGGACAGGAGGACCAGACACCCCCAGGGGTGCAGGAGGACAGGTTGTACTCACTTTATCCGGGTGCACCACTAGCACAGCCTTCCTGTACACCTTCTTCACCTGCTCCGGGGTGACCAGGTCTGCCATGCCAACAGGTTTCCACTTAGTCTCCCCAGCCCACAGCACAGTGTGCATTGTGGACAGAAGGGCTCTGATATTCCTCTCTTTGCCTTCAATCCATTCTAGAATCTGCAAACACAGGGGCAGTTAAGAAATTCAAATGCTTCTGAGTCCAGAGCATCTCCACTGTGACTCTGGAAACCCCTCCAGCTCCAGCAACATCAGGTACCTGCCTAGGTCATCCTTCCCACTACCAGGACGGCTCTTCTTCCTCCGCCCCCTACACCTCTTCTTTCTGGTTAACTCCTTATCAGCCTTCAAAAGCCTGCTCAGGAATTTCACACTGTTCCACCTTGGAAAGTCTAAACACCTTCCTTCCTCTCTGGTCCCCCTGAGTTAATGACTTATGCCTAAAGTATGAACTCCACGAGGGCACACATCATGTCTGTCTGGGTCCCTGCTATCTGCTATGTCTAGTAGAGTGTCTGACGTGTACACACACACACACACACACACACAAATTCCTTGAAAAAAACAAAAACAAATTTCTCCAGGCTACCTTTTAAACATATTTCTATCATAAAATGTGCTATACTTCACCATAATAGTGCATTTGTTTTCCCCTTGCCATTAGGCAGACCTGTTTGAAGAAGGATAGTGTTTCTTACATATCATTTTAACTCAGAAACAGTATGCCTGGCAGAAAAAGAGCTTGAAAAGGTCTGTTAAATGAATCAATACATTTAGTCATTCATTCCAACTATGACCATTCATAGTTTGCATCACCATAGTTGGAACAAATGAGGTCACTAAATTGAAAGGTTTGTAACAATGAATCAGCAGTTAGCACTTAACAGAAGCTCAGTCAAAGTGAATGATGACTACTCTCCCAAACAATTAAATACTCCATACCAACTAAACAACCAAGCATGGTTTAAAAGACATAAACCACTTTCTTTTCCAGAAAATTGTCAGAGTTTACCTAATACACAAAGGCTCTTGAGATGGAGCACAGTGTTTGTGGCAGATAAAACCTTTATAACACTGCATGAAGTGAATAGCAAATGTAAACAGAGCATCATATATTGTACTGCAAATTGTATCGCTGCATCTTCAACAAATTATGGAAAACAACAGTGGTATGTTTTTCAACATGTGTAACATTGAGTGGTTGTGCCATTCTGGTTTTGGAGCACTAGATTAGACTCTCATCTTCCAGGCTGGAACAGTGTCAGTGTATTTTGTCACGTGGGAGTTCAGCCTGTCTGTGACAAGCTTTCCAGTTCTCTTGATCTTCACAAACTGTTTCACTACCTCACACCATTCATCAACATAACCATCCTTTTGTCCCCCAACTAACCATTGTCCAGATAATATCTTCAGCTATGAAGTAACATGTCTGTTTTCTCATCTATGAAACAATGAAGTTATAGACACTGGTTTGCAAACCTTAGAAGAAAAGAATATGAAAACATTCTCTTTTTCCAAATAAAATCTTACCTAGACATCCAAGAATCAGAAACAGATAAAAGTAGAAATGCTCTGGTTAGAAGTGAAGTGAAGCAGTGTAAAAGCCAGAGACCCCACTTCCCTTAGCCTCCATCCCTTTCACGTTCCCAAACCTCTAGGTCTAACATTATGGGAGTGAGTAATTCTCAGGCACATCAATCAATAGCTCCCTCTCTATCAGCAAAGAAGAGATCCTGAGGGCATCAGCCAATCTAGTCCTATATAAAGCTACCAAAGCAGAAACAGAGAATATAAATAATGCATTCTTCTTACCACCAAATCATAATGACTTACCTACAGATTGCAATGCCATCTGAATAATAAGATCACATCTTAAAGAGTGCCATTGCTTATTTGAAAATGTGAATGAAGAAAATCTACACTATATATTATGGAATAAGTGCATTGTACTAAAGAAATGAAACAACATATACAGCACTCCCTGAAAGTATTTTTCTATTAAAGGACACAGCTATACTCAAATCAGAACTACAAGAACCAAATGAAATATGGTAGATGCTAGAAACTTAGCATGGCACCTTCTATAGGTTAGTCCCACACTGACGGTTCCACACAACACGATAGTCACTGCGGGCCTGGGGCTCACTCACCTTTAACTTCTCAGGATCCATCTCCTTAGCCATTTCCTCCTTTCTCATCTCAGCTATTGTTCGAGGTCCCTTTTTGTCTTTGTGAGCATTAAAACCTTGACCAGAGAGCAGGTCTTCAAAGTCAGCTGCTTTTTGTTTCCCCTCTGCAACATAGTATTTTTAAAATTATTATAGTGTTTACTCATAAACATAGTATCATAACACTTAGGCACACTGCATAGGGCTTTCACAGGCACTATGCCCCTTAATCCTCTCACTTAGCCTGTGAGTAGAGTATGAGACTGTCATGTCCATTTTATAGATGAGAAAGTGAAGTCTGGAAAACTTAAGAGATCTGTTCAGGATCACATGCAGTGTCCACGGCCAAGCTCAGACTCGAGGTTGGGTTGTTGCACTAACCTAATTCCATGATTCCATGTCCACCGTTCCAGCCTTTCACAGATGAGGACAGTCACGATTGTACCCACTGCTCCCTCCCCACCTCAGGCCCCAGTCATACAACTGGCAAGCAGCAGTGATTGGCCTATGACCTGGGTTTCGGTGCTTGAAATGCACGCACACTGCTGCTTTCCTGCCCACACTCGGGACACTTTTAGTCCATCACAGAACTCTTTTCCCCTAAGTCTGGTTTTGGCCTCACAATCTTTATCAATCTGCTTGGAAAAGCAGCCTAGCGTGGTAGTAGCAAATGGCAAGGGCTCTGGAGACAGACCCCCAGGTTTGAATTCCAGCTCTGCCTTTATTAGCAATGTGACCTTGGGACAAGTTCCTTACCATCTTCCTGCCTCAGTGTCCTCATCTGTCAACCAGGCGTGGTGTTAATAACATGACTTATCTCATAAGGTTGTTGTGAAAATTGGCGAGTTAAATATTTTTAAGTGCTCAAAACAGTGCCTGGCTATTAAATGTTTGCTGTTAAAACAGAACCACAACACAAGAGTCCATTCAGTCCATGCCTTCAACCAACACTGTTGTCTCACTTGAAACTTTCTGTCAGGCATCCTGAACATACACTGTCACACACACACACTCAAATGTGGGTGCTCTGAGATTAGGGGTTTTGTCTGTCTTGTTTGCAGCTGTATCCCCAATGTTTTCTACACTGAAGATACTCCGTAAGTGTTTATTGATTGACAACACTCACCCCATATCTACTCAGAATAAAAATGGAGGGGAAGCCAAATGACTCTACGGAATTACCAGAGAATATCCACTGCTAACCAAAGAACAAACACAATGTTACAAAGACCTAAAAAAGACTCCTTGCCATGTAAGTATCGTGAGAAGCAGGGTGTGGTGGTGAATGGTAGGGGCTCTGGAGTCACATTGCCCTGGTAGATCTTGGCTCTGTCACTTACAAGCTGTATGGACTAAGAAAACTATTGATCTCTGTCTACAACAAGGGTTTGGAGATTATATGAAATAATATGTGAAAACTGCTTAGAATAGCACCTGACATATAATAAGCCCTCAAAAGATGTCAGCTAAAGCTACTAGGAAAAGTAGAGGAATTTCCTTTAACATGTTCCATAGAAAGGTCCGTTTCCTCATCATGTCCCTATACATTCCATTCTTGGGTATAATGAAATCAACTGAGATGTAAAACATATCATTACAGGCCTTTTAGAAAATTCAAATGTAACCATCCCTTCTATGAAAAATATATTATTTTCCACTTGCTATCAAGAACCCCATTTGAAAAAAGAAAGAATCCCATCCAGAGTTATCCTCCAGCCTTAGCTTTTGGGCCACTTTGTGTTCTTTTAACTTTCTTCTCAGAAGAGAGGGAAAAACCATCACAGGAAACCCAAAGATCTCAGGAACATCCCCCAGCCAGAGCATAATCAAGACCAAATGTCCAAGACATGTACACTCCTCTAACTGGGAGCCAAGAGAAAACGTGAACACAGTGCTTGAAATGTTTCCAACTTTTGTCTTCCACCCCCTCTTTCAAAGGGATGGCAGTTTCAAGATCCATCCACCCATCCACTCACTTCCATTCAATACTCCTTTAGTGCCTCCTACCTGTCTAGTGTTCTGCTAGGTGCTAATGCTAATGAGTCAAAAAAAGACCCAGTCCCTGCCCACCATTTGGTCTCAGTGTGGAGAGAGGCAGACAGGTGAGCCAGCACTCACAAAACCACAGTGTGTGGGGAGAATGATAAACCTAGGAGCTCCAGGCACAGCACTGGGAGGGATCGTGCTGCGTCATTACAATTCAAAGACTGCCTCAGAAACTGCCAAATTCCCTGTGTCCTTCTTCAGACATGCATACCGCTGGGTACCCTCTAGCCAGGCCCCATACCATCATCCTTACCCAAATTAGCTGCTGCTTTCCCACGTTCGTTCTGGCCCCCAGGCATGGATGAGAAGCTCACGTTGTAGTTGGGCCGGTTCTGGGGAGAGGAGTGGGGCATGCTGGACTGTGGCTTGGACTGTGTCTGCTGCCAGTTGTAGCCCCCTCCCTGCTGCCACCCCCCACCCATGGGCTGGGGAGATGCTTTCTGTGGCGAGCTGAGAGGTGGAAATCCACCACCCAATCCAGTTGGTGTGGAAGGTTTGCTGGCAAATGAAGAACCACCTACAGGAAAAACAGAAAGAGAAAGAGAGAAAGAAGGTAATGCTATTGTGAGTAGCCTCTAACTCCTGTGTCCCAAGTCACTGCTTACAAAGACTTTAGTGGAACCTCCCTTGACTAGTGGCATAATTAGCCTTCCTACCCTGTCCATTCTAAAGGAGATCAGTCCTGGGTGTTCTTTGGAAGGAATGATGCTAAAGCTGAAACTCCAGTACTTTGGCCACCTCATGCGAAGAGTTGACCCATTGGAAAAGACTCTGATGCTGGGAAGGATTGGGGGCAGGAGGAGAAGGGGACAGCAGAGGATGAGATGGCTGGATGGCATCACCGACTCGATGGACGTGAGTTTGAGTAAACTCCAGGAGTTGGTGATGGACAGGGAGGCCTGGCATCCTGCAATTGATGGGGTCGCAAAGAGTCGCACCGACTGAGACTGAACTGAACTGAACTGAATAGCTAAATAAATTGCATTCATATATTTTCCTTTAATCCTCACAATGACATTTTTAGGTATTTACTAACAGTTCCATTTTTCCTTCTGATAAACAAACTGTAGCTCAGAATAGGTAAGCGATTTTCTGAAAGTTACACAGCCAGAAAGTGGCAGAACTGGGACCCGCGTCCAAGTCTGACTCCAAGCCAGACGAGCCCTGGCTCCTCCACAGTGCCATTGCAGCTCTCCCTCCCACCCTCTCAGAAGATTCTATTTCTTAACTTGAGCAAAATCTATCAAATGACAAGAACAGGGAATAAAACAAAAATACATTCACTGGTGAAGCTGCTACTTAAACATCAACGATCAGGATTATTCACTGTCTGTTATAAATACCAGCATGGTTAGTGCCCACGAGTAAACAAAGGTGTTTTAAAATTTCATAACTAGGTTTCAATTTCACACTACTTGCATTTCATTGCAGGAGAGTAAACACAGCTAACACTCTGACAACTCTGAATAGGGTAAAGAAACTTATTCAAGCTTTAAAAAATGATATTACTCTGTCCTGGGAATTTAAGTAGAATCCTGACTCTGTAACTCCTAACTCCTAAGTACTCACTGCATAAATGCTGGGCTTTTCCCAAAATATGAAGACTAGCTGTGACTCATGTTTGAAGAGGTGATCTCCAGGAACCCTTTCAGGCACCAATACCGAAGCAACAGTGATAATAAAATAGCATTTATATAGCTCTTTTAGAATTTACAAAATATGTTTATGACTATTACTGCCTTTAATCTACACACATCCTTAGGAAATAGGTAGTATTACTGGTTCCACTTTATTTATTTTTCTTTGTCAAAATTACCATTTATTTTTTCATTTTCATACAATTTTTAAAGGTTACTTTCCATTTAGTTATTACAAAATCTTAGCTATATTCCCAATGTTTTACAGTACATCCCTGAGCCTATCTTATACCCAATAATTTGTACCTCCCATTTCCTCACCCCTCTCTTGCCCTCCCCCTAATCCCCACTGGTAAGCTCTAACTTGTTTTCTATATCTGTGAGTCTGCTTCTTATCTGCTGTATTTCTTGTATTTTTCAGGTTCCACATATAAATGATATCATACAGTATTTGTCATTCTCTCTCTGACATACATCGCTTAGCATAATGCCCTCCAAATCCATCCATGTTGCTATTAACGGCAAAAATTTTTGTTCTTTTTATGACTGAATAGTATTCCACTGTGTATACTGCCATATGCCATATCCTCTTTAACCACTCCTCTGCTGACGGACACTTGGTCACTTCCATATCTTGGTAATTGTAAATAATGTTGCTATGAACATTGGGGTGCACATATCTTTTCAAATTAGTGGGGTTTTTTTCCAGATGTATACCCAAGAGTGGAATTGCTAGGTCATAAGTTAGTTCTATTTTCAGTTTTTTGAAAAATGTCCATACCATTTTCCACAGTCTGGCCCCACTTTAAAGATAAGGAAATAAAGGAGGTATACTTGGTATACTTACAGGCTTATGGTCACACATCTAGTTCATGGAGCTGGGACTTGACTATGAACTTCCCATCTCCACATGTCATGTTCATTTCCTGCATCCATAATCTCAAATTCCTCTCCAAATCTCTGAGTCTTTTACTACAAATCTCTGAGTAAGTGAGTCATCCCTCACTTACTGTCTCTTCTTTCTATCAGTATTGTTCCTCTGGTCTGATGTGGGTTCCTCTTCCCACTCCCACTGGGAATGCTGTGTTATGACCAGCAGACTTGGAACCAATCTGTCTCTGCTCCATCACACATTCATGCATTCATTCTTACATTCGTTTATTTATTCATTCATTCATATATTCATTCATCAGTATTTGTTGAGCATTACCAAGTACCAGAAAGCAAAAAGATTTTCTTAGGCTCCAAAATCACTGAGGATGATAAGTACAGCTAAGAAATTATAAAGAAATTAAAAGACACTTGCTCCTTGGAAGAACAGCTATGACAAACCTAGATAGTATATTAAAAAAGCAAGGACATCAGTTTGCCAACAAAGGTCCGTATAGTCAAAGCTATGTTTTTTTCCAGTAGTCATGTACATATGTGACAGTTGAACTATAAGGAAGGCTGAGTGCCAAAGAATTGATGCTTTTGAACTGTGGTGCTGGAGAAGGCTCTTAAGAGTCTCTTGGACTGCAAGGAGGTAAAACCAGTCAATCCTAAAAGAAATCAACCCTGAATATTCATTGGAAAGATGGATGCTGAAACTGAAGCTTCAACACTTTGGGTACCTGATGCAAAGAGCCAATTCGCTGGAAAAGACCCAGATCCTGGGAAAGATTGAGGGCAGGAGGGAAGGGGATGACAGAGGGTGAGATGGTTGGATGGCATCATTGTCTCAATGGACATGAGTTTGAGCAAACTCTGGGAGACAGTGAAAGACAGAAGAGCCTGGCATGCTGCAGTCCCTGAGGTCGCAAAGAGTCAGACACAACTTAGTAACTAAACAACAACAACTAGGTACCAGATACAGTGCCCCAGGAAAATAGCCGAAAACAGCCTACGGAGAATCCTCGCTTTTCTGAAGTTCAGTGAAAAACTTATCTCCTTGACCTCAGTGTTATCACCTGTAAAATCAGAACTATGTCTACATCGCAGAAAAAACATAAAGGCACAATGACTATGTGAAAGCTCTTCACAATTCCTGAACTAAGCAAATAAGAGGCACCATTTTAAAATAATGCAAATTCATATTCCCAGCATGTACCCATCCACCATAAAGGCTCAATAAATACTTGGTAATAGAAAAAGGGAATGGCACTGTTGCGCACTACAGGCTGGCATCGCCCCTGTCGTGAAGCCCTTCTTTGTGAGCCTCTGGGCCCCTCTGCCAACAGCACCTCAACATACCTGAGGTTGGGTAGACATTCCACACTGGAATTTCATCTTTTATTTTAAGGATGCTTACAATCTTCTTTCTGAATATATTACGTTTATTATTTAAAAAGTCAGTAACTACAGAAAGACCTGAAAAACTTAAAAAATTCTTCCATGTTCCCACCGCTTTGCCATTTATTTGTTCATTTATAATACACTATTGAGCGTCTTCTCCACATGAGGCTGCAGATACAGTGGTGAAATGGCAGATGCTGCCTCTGATCTCAAGCTGCTCATCAACATTGCAGGGCTTTCTGATGTTACCCTTTCAGAATTCTTTCCTAAATATTTTTTAGACTGGTTAGCAATTCTAATTTTTAAAGCCACTGAAGCAGAGAACTGACGGAAATATAGAGTAGTAGCTAAACCCAGAGCCCACAGCTATTCTCATTAAAAGCAAAAGCAGTGGTTGTCAAACTTGGCTGTGCATTAGACTCACTTGGGGAGCTTTAAAAATTCTCTATACCCAAGCCACAACCAAACTAATTAAATCGGAATCTATGGGAAAAACTATGGTGTTTGTATCAGAATTGTTCAATGTGAAAATACCTAAAGGAGAAGCATGCTATCTTTTTTTAATTGCAGCTATATAACTTAGAAGTTTAATTTTTACTCTAAAGCAATTGCCTAGGAGTCAAAAATTTTAGTGTGTAAGTAGCCCTTGCTTATATACTCATTTGCTGTACAGTTTCAGGAAAATCACTTACCTTTCCTAAATTATGTGACTCGAAAATGAGGCAAAAGGAAACTAGTTTCCCCAGCAGTTTTTAAGAATTATTGCATTTCAAAAACAAGTAACTCTTCAAAAAAATATTTTTGAATTTCCCTGGTGCCTAGTCGTTTGGATTCATGGGCTTTCACTGTGGTGGCCTGGATTCAATCCCTGGTTGGGAAAAGTCCTGCAAGCTATGAGGCGTGGCAAAAAAAAACAAAAATAACCACTACTCTTGAACTCCTCCAAGTAGGTTTATTGTTGTAGTAATAAAGATGCAGCTATTCTAAAACTATTTTTGTTGTCTATTAATGTTGTTGAGATCCAAGGAAATGCAAGACACAGATGTGGAACAGGGGAAGGCAAGGAAGACCCTGTGGCCGTGGATGGGAGTAAATTATGTGTTAATATCCACTGATCACCTATCTCCATCTCCTGGAAGGCAGAGCAGTGACACCCACCCCAGAGCAAAAAAAAACAAACTTATAGCAGAGATTTTGGTTTCTAAATACCATTCCCCACAAAAAGGAATGAGATTTCTCAGAAATGCTGGATTATAGGACAGGCATGTAAGAAGTTCAAGAGAAGCCTAGGAAACCTTGTGCCATAAAGAAAGCTCTCAAAAATGATGGAATCAAGTGAAAATGATATAGAAGTCAGAAGAAAGGAGCTTTCACAAATCAAATGTGGGACCATGTGAACATTAAATAATAACAGTAATAGATGATAACCAACTGAGTCAAAAAAGAATCCGTTAGCCATTATGATGTGAGAGATGGAGGGAGTCAGAAAGGAAGGAAGGGGATGGGAGAGGGAGAGACAGGAGATTCTTCCTTAGAATGAAATGCCAATTAATATATACAGAAAGAAGAAGGGAATCAGAAAAGCACAGTTTTGTAGATATCATGGCAATAACTGCTTTAGGCAAGAATCACCAATGAATGCTAAAACCAGCGGGTAAAGGTCAGATGGAGAATTGGATAATCTCAAATTCTCTCTCCAGCTTACTCATTAATTACTGAAGGGAAAAATGGTAACTTCATGGTGAAGCAAACCTGGCAGACATCACCTTAACCAAGTGATCAAAGTTAACAAATCAAGACTTTGGCAACTGGCCTGTACCCTTCAAATATCAATGTCATGAATGGTTGAGGAATGATTCCAGGTGAAAGGCGTCTAAAAGGACATGACAACTAGATGCAAGACATGATGCTGAATTTTTTAAAAGAACTTCTTATAAAGGTCACCTATTCAGTAAGGCCCTTCCCTAACCACTCGATATTTAAAATAACACCCTGGCCCATCCCCCACGCGCCATCACTTTCTGCCTGATTTTTTCACAGGACTCCTCATGGGGTCATAGTGCAAGCCACAGACCTAGAGTTCATGGTGCTGAAACCCTGTGATTTGGGCGTGTTCCTGAAACTTCCGTGTCCGTTTCTTCATCTGTAAAATGAGGATTATAATAGTTTCTACTTCAAAAAATATTGGGAAGATTAAATGAAATGATATATGTAATGCACTTAAAATAGACCCTGGTACAGAGTAAAATGTCCAGCTAAACATTAATTGCTTTTATTGGTTGACATTATATTGTATATTTATTCATTTAATGTTTATTTCCCCTTCTAGAATATCAACTTTAAGAAGAAGGAATTTAGTTTTGGTTTTGTTAGTTTGGCTGGTTGGTTTTCACTAAAACAATGTTAGAACACAGAAGGCACTTAATAATTAATTGTGGGATGAATAAATGGGTAAAAAATGAACACTGAAAAGATTGTACTTGAAATAGAACTTTGACTGTTTTATAGAATGTTATTATTCTAAAATTTGAACTTTAAGATACAAAAAAAGGGAAAATAATTTGAGAAATTCTTAAAAGGAAAGAAGATCTAAATTATATAAAAGGAAAGGTCAAGATTCTAACATAACTACTAAGAAAAATAAAACGGTAGCATGTTCTCATTCCCTGCAGATAATTCAGCTCTAAATGCTTCCGGAGGCCTTTTGGGGAAACTAAAATATCAAGTTGGCTTATTTAAACCTTTGTGTCAGAGCTACCTCATCCTTATTTAACAACTCTGCACTTCACAGGAGAGGATGGAAAAGGAGGAGGGAAAAAGTTTCAAAACACACTAGTCCAATCAACTACACCTTGAAGAGAGATTTCTTGGTAAAACAGAACCTTGCACACTGTACCCCTCTCTAGGGAGCATCAGCACGAGCACCGATGCAGGGAGGCCTGGCGTGCTGCGATTCATGGGGTCGCAAACAGTTGGACACGACTGAGTGACTGAACTGAACTGAACTGAAGTGCTTTATGAGCAAGTAATTTTGGAAACACTGGGTTCAGTGAACTTCAATTAAGTGTTTTATGAGTGAGTAGTTTTGGAAACACCAGCTTCCGTGGACTTTGATTATTGCAGTCGTGTCCGACTCTTTGCGACCCCATGAATTGCAGCACGCCAGGCCTCCCTGTCCATCATCAACTCCCTGAGTTCACTCAAACCCACGTCCATCGAGTCAGTGATGCCATCCAGCCATCTCATCCTCTGTCGTCCCCTTCTCCTCCTGCCCCCAATCCCTCCCAGCATCAGAGTCTTTTCCAATGAGTCAACTCTTCGCATGAGGTGGCCTAAGTACTGGAGTTTCAGCTTCAGCCTCATTCCTTCCAAAGAAATCCCAGGGCTGATCTCCTTCAGAATGGACTGGTTGGATAAAACACTTATCCTATAATAATAATAATAATAATTAACATCTGATGAAAAAACTCTTTAGAAATACTCTCCAGAGGGTCTATTTTCTGTATGGAAGATTACAAACTGACCAGAGAGGACTGTGGCCCATGGAGAGAAGAGAGGCACAGTGTGAGGACCTCACTGGCAACTTCAGAATAAGACCTGCACACAGCGGGCCCCTCGTGGCACAGCTCTATTTGACCACCCTTGTCTCTCACTGTTTCCCTACATAGTCACTACTTTCGGTGCAAACTCTATTTTCAGATGCTCCCAGAAGTTCTAACTTTATTTACACTACTACTACTCCAAACTCAGGGATTGGAGAAATGCATTAATAGGGGTTAGCTCCAACCCAGTATTTGAAGCCTGTTTCCTTTTCTAAAAAGACAGCTTTAGGTTTTAGAATATAGCTTAAAAATACAGATTATTTTAGATCCCAGGTAAACACTACAGCTTATTTTTAACCCCAAAGATTTAGATTTGAGGCTTTGTAGCCAAAATAAGTATGTATCTTCATTTGTTATGTGTATACCTAATGTCCCAAGGTCAGCAAAAGGGTCCAGAGTCTGGGGTTTGTTTTGATGGGTGGGAGTACCATGCGAGGAGCCTGTTGGGCTGGTGGCAGCTGATTTGCTTCCCATTCCAAAACCTCCTGAAAAAAATAAGAAGGTCATTGCAAATGAATTAGTTGTCTGAGGCTGAATTCTGAAGTTCAGAAATCTAGAGCTACTGCTCACCTCATCTCTAAGGGCAAATTAGGACAAGGTTTGCAAATATGTTAGAAGTAGCTAGACCCCATTTCCCTAATTTAAGGGAGTAGTGACCTGGAGCAAGGACAGGGAACAGAAAAGGTATAAGTCATTACCAAGCAATGGCACCCCACTCCAGTACTCTTGCCTGGAAAACCCCATGGACGGAGGAGCCTGGTAGGCTGCAGTCCATGGGGTCGCTAACAGTCGGACACAACTGATCGACTTCACTTTCACTTTTCACTTTCATGCATTGGAGAAGGAAATGGCAACCCACTCCAGTGTTCTTGCCTGGAGAATCCCAGGGATGGGGGAGCCTGGTGGGCTGCCGTCTATGGGTCGCACACAGTCAGACACAACTGAAGTGACTTAGCAGTAGCAGCCACTCCTCTAAACCATTACATCTGGTGCTTACCTCATGTCACCTGACTCCATTCTTTCCTATGGGATTTCCTATGAGAGGAGTCAGAGTTGAATTCTGGTTCTGCCACTTCCTAGCTGAGTGACCTTTGACACGTTGCTTAACTTTTCTGAGTGTCGATATTTTCTCATTGGTTACATAAGGAAACAGCAACTGCTTTAGAAAGTGTGTGTGTGTGTGTGTGTGTAACTTGCACAGTGTCAGAAAGATAATCACACAAGATGGCTCTCAAAAAATACAATACTAGCCATAAGAAAGAGAATTTATTTACTATAGACAAATTCAGATCTAAAACAAGTTCTCTGTAAGAGAGAAAACCATTCAGATTATGCAACACCTACTCTATGCCAGAAAATTTCATGTAAGTAATTTCACTTAAACTGTGTGGGATAAGAATTGTGAATTCCATTTTACAGATAAGAAAACTGAAGTTCAGACTGGTAAAAAAAAATTCAAGAGCTTCTAAATGGTTGAGTTAGATGTATACCCAGATCTGTCTAACTCTATTGTCACGGCAAACATTTAGCAAATTGAGACTTAGAGAAATTATCATAAGACATGCAGCACTACCATGTCATCAAGGGCAATGTGAAAAGCTTTCTCAGATTGGGAACCTTTAGTAACTTCCATAAATGGGGCTAGCACTCTGCAAGTACTCACTTCACCTTGGGTGAAGGATTATGCTCCAGTGACCAATTATGTGGCACAAAATTCATCTGCTGATCTTTACCTGGTTTGGTATGCCAGTCCCAGGCTCCTGAAACATCTGGCTGAATGTTCACAGCAGGGGTACTAGAAGCTGCAAACGAGGAGAAGAAAAAGAATCAGGACAAAATAGCTCAGAATCCACTTTTCTGAGTTCACAAAAGAAAATGCTCTCCCTCTCATGATATGCCCATGTCTCACGTGATTCTACTCTCCCTCTGAGCTCTCTCCACATTCTGCAACATTGGTATTTTCTGCCTTCATCTGTACTTACTTATATGAGCACTGGTGGAAGCCATATACTGTTTGTCTCTGTTACTTCCTTGTTCGCCTTTATTTTACCTCCAAAGGTACACTCTGAATTGTAACTGTGCATATATCTGTCTCAAGTACGCTGTGAAAGCAAGAATTATCTTATCCATCTGCATGGGTCCCACCTCTACCCTTAACACAAAGTCAGTAGGCAATAGAAAAAAGGTGAAATGAAACTCAAACTCAATTTGCCTTAAGCTGGCATAAACTGCATGAGCAACTTAGAACAAAAATGTTGTTTTATCATTTGGGGGAGAATGGATCCATGTATATGTGTGGCTGAGTCCCTTCACTGTTCACCTGAAATTATTGCAACATTGTTGTATCCCAATAGGAAATGTATTTTGCATTAAAAAATGAATAAAAATTAAATTTTTTTTGTTTTTGTCTCCTCTGCTGGGACATTAACAGAGAATATGAGTCAATCAGAACACTTACTAGGAACTGACTAGATACCATCCACCCACCATGCTGCTGTCAGGGATGTATCTACTGTCACTAAAACAACAAACTCACTACAGCTTCAAAATAGATCATTCTGACCACTCTCAAGGGAGGTCAAGGGATTACATCTGATAGAGTGCTGGAAGAACTATGGACGGAGGTTCATGACATTGTACAGGAGGCAGTGATCAAGACTATTCCCAAGAAAAAGAAATGCAAAAAGGCAAAATGGTTGTCTTAGAAGGCATTACAAACAGATAGCTGAGAAAAGAAGAGAAGTGAAAGGCAAAGGAGAAAAAGAAAGATATACCCATTTGAATGCAGAGTTCCAAAGAACAGCAAGGAGAGATAAGAAAGCCATCCAGTGATCAATGCAAAGAAATAGACGGAAACAATATAATGGGAAAGACTAGAGATCTCTTCAAGAAAATTAGAGATACCAAGGGGACATTTCATGCAAAGATGGGCTCAATAAAGGACAGAAAATGGTATGGACCTAACAGAAGCAGAAGATACTAAGAAGAGATGACAAGAATACACAGAAGAACTATACAAAAAAGATCTTCATGACCCAGATAACCATGATGGTGTGATCACCCACCTAGAGCCAGACATCCTGGAATGTGAAGTCAGGTGGGCCTTAGGAAATATCTCTATGAACAAAGCTAGTGGAGGTGATAAAATTCCAGTTGAGCTATTTCAAATCCTAAAAGATGATGCTGTGAAAGTACTGCACTCAATATGCCAGCAAGTTTGGAAAACTCAGCAGTGGCCACAGGACTGGAAAAGGTCAGTTTTCATTCCAATCCCAAAGAAAGGCAATGTCAAAGAATGTTCAAACTATTGCACAATTGCACTCATCTCACACACTAGCAAAGTTATGCTCAAAATTCTCCAAGCCAGGTTTCAACAGTACGTGAACTGTGAATTTCCAGATGTTCAAGCTGCATTTAGGCAGAGGAACCAGAGATAAAACTGCCCACATCCATTAGATCATCGAAAAAGCAAGAGAGTTCCAGAAAAACATCTACTTCTGCTTTATTGACTACGCCAAAATCTTTGACTGTGTGGCTCACAAAAAAACTGTGGAAAATTCTCAAACAGATGGGAATACCAGATCACCTTACCTGTCTCCTGAGAAATCTGCATGAAGGTCAAGAAGCAACAGTTAGAACTGGACATGGAATGACAGACAGACTGGCTCAAAATTGGGAAAAGAGTACATCAAGGCTGTATGTTTTCACCCTGCTTCTTTAACTTATATGCAGAGCACATCATGAGAAATGCTGGGCTGGACGAAGCACAAGCTAGAATCAAGATTGCCAGGAAAAATATCAATAACCTCAGATATGCAGATGACACCACTCTTATGGCAGAATGTGATAAACTGAAAGAGGAGAGTGAAAAAGCTGGCTCAAAACTCAACATTCAAAAAACTAAAATCATAGCATCTGGTCTCATCACTTCATGGCAAATAGATGGGGAAACAGTGGAATCAGTGACAGACTTTATCTTCTTGGGCTCCAAAATCACTGCAGATAGTGACTGCAGCCATGAAATTAAAAGATTCTTACTCCTTGGAGAAAAAGATATGACCAACCTAGACAGCATATTAAAAAGGAGAGACATTACCTCACCAACAAAGGTCCATCTAGTCAAAGCTATGATTTTTCCAGTGGTCATGTATGGATGTGAGAGTTGGACTGTAAAGAAAGCTGAGTGCAAAGAATTGATGCTTTTGAACTGTGGTGTTGGAGAAGACTCTTGAGAATCCCTTGGACTGCAAGGAGACCCAACCAGTCCATACTAAAGGAAATCAGTCCTGAATATTCATTGGAAGGACCAATGCTGAAGCTGAAACTCCAAAACTTTGGCCACCTGATGCAAAAATCTGACTTATTGGAAAAGACCCTGATGCTGGGAAAGGTTGAAGGCAGGCAGAGAAGGCAACAACAAAGGATGAGATGGTTGGATGGCATCACCGACTCAATGGACATGTATTTGAGCAAGCTCCAGGAGTTAGTGAAAGACAGGGAAGCCTGGCATGCTGCAGTCCATGGGGTAAGAAAGAGTCATACACAACTGAGCAACTGAACTGACTGACCCTTCTCAAAGTTTCAAGTGGAGAATTTAAAAGAAATGTTCAGTTAAATATAATCAGGTATATTAGAGTACACATTGGTAGAGTAAACTTTTTCTGCATCTGTAGAATGCAAATAAGAAACTGGATGCCATAAGAAAGAACTTCTTTCTAAGACTCTTCTAGGTTCTGTTCATTAAATCAAAGAATACAAAGCAAATACTAAAATAACACTGCAAGTAGGATTTAAGACACAGTACACATATCACCACCAAAAGGTTCATCAAGGCACCAAGCCATCCTTATCAAGCCTTATATTTACCTGTTTTATTTCCTTAGTACGAACCAAGACACTGTACGTTCCCATCATTGAATTAAATAGAATATAACATTATCAGAAATAACAGTTCTTTTCTTTCAGTTTTCCCTTCTCTTTTTCCACAGTAATCCATGAAAACTGAGGTGGAAACTAGATAATTTTGCTAACTTTTTCTGTTTGACTTCCTTTAAACTCTGACCTTAGTCTTACACCCAACTAGGATGCAGAACTAGGAATTAGTACTTCAACTGTATTACTAATCAAACCCACAAACCTACCACACACAAGTCACCATCAGGGAACAGAGAGCTAAAGGACAAGTGCCTATCCTCCAGAAATTTAAAATCTGCTGGAGAGAAAGGAATAAACAAATGAAAAGATAATACCCAGTATTTTAAACTTCTACTTAGCTTTTTATTATGGTTACTTGTTCAGTTTTTCTTCTCAGATTAAGCCCTAAATAATTATTCTCTTCAGAGAAAATGTTCAGTAAATATTCATAGAACTTGAAGGCAACATTTCTTGATTTTCACAAGTGATGGATAGTGCCTTGTAGAAACTAGAGGTGGGCAATCTGACCTCCCAAACTGATGCCTGAGTCTCATCTATATATGAAGAGGATGCAACTGACCCACTAACAATGGAATAATTCCCTTCTCAGCAAGGACAGTGGAACATTCTTTCACACACTAGCATCACACAGATCAAAATCAGCAGCACAGCCACGAAAGAAAAGAGTTCTAACTGGCTGAAACGGAGGGATAAACATCTAGCCAACTCACAAGGTAGAACCAAGTCCGTACTGCCATGCTCAAGTACAAACATCCATACCCACGGGACATAAAAGGTGGTACTCACATGAAAACAGTAAATTCAAAGTATTAAAGTCAGGACAATAGATAACCTTATTAATATTATCAGTATGCATCAAAGAGATTTATATAGGAAAAAATATAATTCATTTTATATGGAAAGACAGGTAGATAATACAACACATCATATAGATCTTGTAGGCACTAGGAAAGCATTCGTAAACAAAACTAACAAAAGTCTCTGCCTCTGAACTCATGTTCTAGTGGGGAAAGATAGACAGGAGGAGAAGTTTCCATGTGAAATAGAGCAGTCAGAGGAGACCCCACTGAGAAGCTGATTGCTGAGCAAAGATAAAAGAGGAGAAGGAATTAGCCATGCCATGGTCTGGGGAAGAGACGACGGCCAGTGCAACGGTGGAGAGCCATGTGACTGGAATGGAACGAGCAGAGGGAGCAAGTAGGGAAGGAGGTCACAGCCCTGGGTATTCGAGCACAGAGGGCCAACCAAGGCCATCCCAATGACTTTGGCTTCCATGCTGAGTGAAGCAGGGAGCCACTGCAGGGACAGCAATGACATAACCTACATTTTAAATAAGTGAACAAAAACAACAGCTTTAACCTATCACCCTGCATCTTTCCTCTTGGGGTAGCCAACTTCCAATCCAGAGATTCTTTTAAGTGGGCATGGCACAAGGGTCAGAGGTGAATTTCTTGCATATCGTCCTGTGGATCCACTTCATACAGTTTGAGATTTAAGAGCAATAGGAAATCACCCATAAAGTTTGTTCCTGGACTGCTTCCTCATTTTCTGTCATTGCAGTTTGACCAGAGTTGCACAACTCAACTCAGTGTTGCACAGTTTCCTTTTGCATTTGCATAGCTCCCATGAAGTCAAGCTGATCACTACACTGTGTTCCCCAGAGGGGCTCAGGGGGCCTTCAACTATAAATACATCGTCCTCTAAGTCTAGGCCACTTGGGTTCAGCATCCTTCAGCATCAAGAAGGAGCTTCATTTCTCCAGCTCAAAGCCATATATCCTTCACTGAAGACCTTCAGTTTTAATCAGTGTTACCTAAGTGATACCTTTTTGCTCTTACAAACAGATGTGATTATGATTCTTTCCACAAAGTTTGTCTCTAACTTAGAAATATAATGTGGGCCTTGTATAATTTAAAATTTTTCTAGTAGTCACATTAAAAAAGGTAAAAAGACACTGGCAAAATTAATATTAATATAACATTTTATTTAACCTAATATATTCAAAATATTATATTAAATGACTAATATAAATATATTAATGACATGTTACATTGCTTTTTTGTACTAAGTTTTGAATTCTGGTATGCACTTTACACTTAGTATGTTTCAAATCAGACTGGCACATTTTAAGTGCTCAACAGTCGAGTGTGGTTAGTGGCTTCATCTTAGAACTAGTTTAATATATCGGGATATTGTATTCTAAACTGCTCTGTGGAATACTAATTTTGTGGAATGCTTGTCATATTGCATTTTATTAACTCAAGACACATATTTTTTCATAATTCAAAGATTTCAACTAGTAGGCATCCTCCAATCAACTGAAAGTGACAGCACATAAAATAAAGATATGTCCTACAACTGGTGGTACCCTATGCATTTTGTGCATGTAGCTCTAATGCAAAAAAAATTTCCAAATTAAATTTTAGGGAAGCTGAGTAAAAGTTAAGCAGGCTTCTTTACTGTAAAACACTGCAGAACTTTTAATATGTTAACATGAATTGTTAATTTTTAAGAGATATGTAGCTTTTCAAAAACAAAAGCCAATATTGGAAATAAATGCAAAAATAAACAAATGGGACCTAATTAAACTTAAAAGCTTCCGCACAACAAAGGAAACTATTAGCAAGGTGAAAAGACAATGGGAGAAAATAATAGCAAATGAAGCAACGGACAAACAACTAATCTCAAAAATATACAAGCAACTCCTACAGCTCAACTCCAGAAAAATAAATGACCCAATCAAAAAATGGGCCAAAGAACTAAATAGACATTTCTCCAAGGAAGACATACAGATGGCTAACAAACACATGAAAAGATGCTCAACATCACTCATTATCAGAGAAATGCAAATCAAAACCACTATGAGGTACCATTTCACACCAGTCAGAATGGCTGCGATCCAAAAGTCTACAAGCAATAAATGCTGGAGAGGGTGTGGAGAAAAGGGAACTCTCTTACACTGTTGGTGGGAGTGCAAACTAGTACAGCCACTATGGAGAACAGTGTGGAGATTCTTTAAAAAACTGGAAATAGAACTGCCCTATGATCCAGCAATCCCACTGCTGGGCATACACACTGAGGAAACCAGAAGGGAAAGAGACACATGTACCCCAATGTTCATCGCTGCACTGTTTATAATAGCCAGGACATGGAAGCAACCTAGATGCCCATCAGCAGATGAATGGATAAGAAAGCTATGGTACATATACACAATGGAGTATTACTCAGCCATTAAAAAGAATACATTTGAATCAGTTCTAATGAGATGGATGAAACTGGAACCTGTTATACAGAGTGAAGTAAGCCAGAAAGAAAAACACCAATACAGTATACTAACGCATATATATGGAATTTAGAAAGATGGTAACAATAACCCTGTGTACGAGACAGCAAAAGAGACACCAATGTATAGATCAGTCTTATGGACTCTGTGGGAGAGGGAGAGGGTGGGGAGATTTGGGAGAATAGCATTGAAACATGTATAATATCATGTATGAAACGAGTCGCCAGTCCAGGTTCGATGCATGGTACTGGATGCTTGGGGCTGGTGCACTGGGACGACCCAAAGGGAGGGTAGGGGAGGGAGGAGGGAGGAGGGTTCAGGATGGGGAACGCAGGTATACCTGTGGCGGATTCATTTCGATATTTGGCAAAACTAATACAATATTGTAAAGTTTAAAAATAAAATAAAATTTTAAAAAAATGTATGCAGATTCAAAGGAGAAAAAACAAAAACAAAAGCCAAAACAAAACCCTGCCTACAAGATGTTTTTATATCTGAACACCTACTGATGTCTTGTAGGGAACCCTGTTCCACTAAACACAGCATAAATACTTCCTTACCATGCACTGTAGGAGAAGGACTCCTCGTAGGCTGAAGAAAGGGGTCACTGGAAGCACTGGCTGTGTTCAAAAAAGAACCCAGCAAATCTTGACCTGATGGTTTAGAAGGTGCTCCAAATGGGTCAAAGGTGGCACCTAGAAAACAGGAAAAAGGTGTTTCTTTGTCCTATGGGTTCACTCATTCCATAAATATTGGACAGCTGTCACTCTTACAAGGCCCTAGGCCAAATACTGGAAAAGTCAGGATGACACCTGCCTCATGGGCTGCTCCACAGGCCCATCCTATCCTTAAAACTTCCTTCAGGGTTAACAGTGAAGCCCAAGGATTTCTGACTACATGTGAATAACCCTTTCTTTGAGGACAAAGGAGAACTCCTGATTTACCTGTAGGATGATCCATAAACTCTATAAACAAGGGCCCTGTGGGCCTTTGGACATCTTAATAACATGAAATAAATCAAGCAAGTTTATAGACTAATAGATAAGTGGTGAAACCATGGCCTGGATCACAAGAGATGATCAATGAATGAACTGTGATCATGTTCAGTGAATTAGTGAACAAACGCCAGGCACGAGGAGCTTTGCTATTAAGGTGAACAGTAGAAAACCTCACTGACCAGGTTTTGCTTAGTTTTGTGTTTTTAGTGGTCCTGGCACATCAAAAGTTAAAAAGAAAAGAAAATGAGTGTGACAAAAACTGAGCTCTCATCACACCTTATGTTCTATGACACAAAATGCTTTCAAAACATTGCTTGCTTACAACTTGCTAGAAACCAGGTGCAGATGTAGTAAAATGCAAAAAAGTTTGTGAATGAACCAAGAAAACTACAACAAAGTGGCAGCTGAGGTTTCCAGCAACAACACAATAATAGTATTTTTAAATTTTATTTATTTATTTTGAGTATGTTGGATCTTCATTGCTGTGCAGGCTTTTCTCTTGTTATGGTGCCTGGGCTTCTCATTACAGTGGCTGCACTTGCTGTGGAGGGCATGTGGGCTTCAACAGTTGCAGCGTATGGGCTCAGTAGTTGCGATTCCTGGGCTCTAGAGCACAGGCTCAACAGTTGTGACACACGGGCTTAGTTGCTTTGTGGCATGTGGGATCTTCCCAGACCAGGGATCAAACCCATGTCTTCTGCATTGGCAGGAGAATTCGTAACCACTGAGCCATCAGGGAAGCCCAACAATGCCGTAACTTAGTATTGCATCATTTCTTTAGGGTTTATGTTGCCTTTCATAAAGAGTACATCAGCTGATCCTGTTAGCTGTCAGACAGAAGTGATAGCATTTTCATTCTATAGACAATAAAACTGAGGTTCAGAGAGCCGAGTTTCTTGCCCAATATCAAGTAAATGATAAGACTGGACTCATGTTCAAGTTTTTGGACTTCAAATTCCAGGAATTTCCCAAAGGCATGTCATATTCTTCACAGACGTGAGATAAATGTGATGAAAATGACAGAGTGGCATATATATAACTGGACTTTAATTTTGCATTAATGGGCAAGGGAATTAGCTCCCTATAATGAGATGTCACTTCCTAATTTGTAAGCATCAAGCTAATGGGCTGACTGCTTCCTGGAGTAGGAGTGACCTATTCTAGGAATAGATAACTACAGTCAAACGAGTTAATGAATAAACCCCATTCTCAAAACCCAGGGAGGGATATGATTTAATATGTGTTCAGCTACAACTTCATTGGCATAGTGCTCTCCTAATGTCTGCCGGGCAGTAGATTAGCCTTACATAGCAGCAATGAATCAACTATACATCAGGCACTCTATTACATGATGTGTGTCATTTAGCTCATTTAATACCAACCAAACTTTATCCCTTCTATAAAATGAGAATACTGAGATTTATAGAATACCTGCAAGCAGACACCTAACTTTGATGTCCACCAGTAGAGAATGCTAAAATCTTCTCACTATTACTTGGGACACTTTTAATACCAACCTATGTTAAATTAGGCTTCCCTGGTGGCTCAGATGTTAAAGAGTCTGCCTGCAAACATCAAAAAAATGTGGGTGGCCAGCCACAAGAAGGATTGAGTCTGTGGCAATGAGCGGAGTGAAGCTGACTGAGCCTCATGGGGCTCAAACTCTTCATCTGGCACCAACTGCTCCACTCCATCAGCTGTGCTGCTGGCAGGGGTCCCTTAAATATATCTTAAATTAATTAAGTGCTTCTCTGCACAGCAAAAACGTATTCAGAAAACTACAGTTTCAAGAAGCCATTACAGGAAAACTGAGGGAAAGCTCAGGAGTCAAATGACCTAGTTTTGGGCCCAGGGACTCGCTATATAAAAGTACACTACTAATTTGACTCTAAGCCTCTGTTTCCTCAACTAGAAAATGCAGATAACAATAGCACCTTATTTACTGTGTTTTTATAAAGACTGAATTCATGGCTGGTGTTAAATTCCATGTTTGGCAAATAGTGAGTACCCCACAAATAGTTGCTGTTATTATTAATAACAATTCATCAATCTATACCTCCAAGAAGAAATAAATAAGCAGCTGAGGGATTGAAGCCTTAAAAAAAAAGTAAGGGTGATGAACTCAAATATTCTTTCTTAGACTGTCCTACCAAAATGGACAGTATTTCTATTTCCTCTTGTGGTTCCCACTGACATGAAGATACAGACCTTCTGCAGACTTTTAGGGAGATCAGAAAAGGCTAGATTATGAGGAAAGTTCGATTCCACCTGCTTGGCCCAAAAGTTATAATTCAACACTGAGAAGTACACCACAATATGGAAACAATTACCTTCTCCTACTCTCAGTGTTGGAGATGCAGAGGTGGAGGTGGCAGATCGGCGTGGTGTGGACTGGGTGGATGTAGGTCCACTCGGGTGAAACACGTCGTCCACCCCTGACTGTCCAGACTGGACGGGACCGGCTGCACCTCCGCCCCCGAACAGGTCACTCAGAAGTTCGGAATTGGAGGGAGGAGCTGCCGGCGAAGAGAAGTTCTTACTCACTGCAGACCCTTCTAGACCCAGAAGATCCACATCCTCAGGGGGTGCAGGGGCAGCTGGCTCCTGCTGCTTTTTGCTGGGCTTCCTGGCTGCGTGAGGTTTGTCACCATTGGCATTGCCATGTGGGCTGGACAGCGTCAGAAGCTCATCGTCTGACTGCTCACTCTCCTGATTCACTAGGGCAGCGTGGTCCTCCTCGCAGAATGACTTCTCCGATTTCTGATCTAAGGAAGGCCAGTATGCCAGAAACAGTCAGTCACCAGCCACAGAATTACTGCTTTTTGTTAGAGTCTACACACTTAAGTTCAGAAAGAGAGAAAGAGCAGCCTGGAAAAAACAATGCTTTTAGACTCTTACTGATGGAAAACTTGATGTATTTCACATAACATTCAATTACTATCTGATGAGCATTTGAGAGGAATATAGCATAGGCATGAAGACCAAAAACTCTAGAATCAGCCCAAGTTTGAATCTCATCTCTGCTACTTACTGGCTCTGTGCTGAGAAAGTGGCTTTACTTCTCTGTGCCTTGGTTTTCCCCTCTGCAAAACGGGAGTAGTAAATAGAACCTAGCTCCCATTGAGTGTTGTGAAAATTACATGAGATTCGATATGGAAAGTGCTCAGATCAATAGTAAGTAGTACTTAAGTGGTTTTTCTTATTTTTAAAATTACTACTACCACCATCCTCTTTTTCTTCCCAGCACTATGCTAGGTGCTTTGAAAAAAAACAAAACATCGTTTCCTAGTCCTTGCTGCCTCCTCTCATGGTCTTTTTCTTCTTCAAATGACCTGCAGCCAAAAGCAGGGCCTTTCTCCCACAGTCTGGAGCAGAAGTGAACCCCATGCCTAATAAGTGACCAGAGGAAATGGCTCTGGTGTTAGGATGGCCCTTTACACCAACTGGGAGGAGCTACTTTCAGCGTAAAATGGGCAGCCGGAAAGATTTGCAGCAGGAAATTCCTTTCTTCTGGGGAAGGAATGGAGAGGCTGGTGAGTGACATTCCAGGCCCTCCATGGGGCAGATGGCCCTATGGAACTTCATCTCCTGGCAGCTAGATCCCTGTTCCAAACCAAGTGCAGATGCACATCCCTCCTCCCCAGTTCTGAAAAGCAAAAAGCTGTGAAAAACTAAAGGTTTCCCTACGTTTGTGGGAAAATCTGACTAGAACTGATGTGAAAGTTACTTATAAATGTCTTCATTGATTTCACTCAGGGCTATGAGTTATGTTTCACTGCAGACATTTTTTTTTTCTTTTTCTTTTTTTATTGAAGGATAATTGCTTTACAGAATTCTGTTGTTTTCTGTCAAACTTCAACATGTATCAGCCATAGGTATACATATATCCCCTCCCTTTTGAACCTCCCTCCCATCTCCCTCCCCATCCCACCCCTCTAGGTTGATACAGAGCCTGTTTGAGTTTCCTGAGCCATACAGCAAATTCCCATTGGCTATCTATTTTACATATGGTAATGTAAGTTTCCATGTTACTCTTTCCATACATCTCACCCTCTCCTCCTCTCTCTCCATGTCCATAAGTCTATTCTCTATGTCTGTTTCTCCACTGCTGCCCTGTAAATAAATTCTTCAGTACCATTTTTCTAGATTCTGTACATGTGCATTAGAATATGATATTTATCTTTCTGACTCACTTCACTCTGTATAATAGGTTCTAGGTTCATCCACCTCATCAGAACTGACTCAAATGGGTTCCTTTTTATGGCCTGAGTAATATTCTGTTGTGTATATGTACCACAAATTTTATCTATTCATCTGTTGATGGGCATCTAGGTTGCTTCCATGTTCTAGCTATTGTAAATAGTGCTGCAATGAACATTAGGATACATGCATCTTTTCAATTTTGGTTTCCTCAGGGTATATGCCTAGGCATGGAATTTCTAGGTCATATGGTGGGTTTATTTCTAGTTTTTTAAGGAATCTCCATACCATCTTCCACAGTAGCTGTATCAATCTACATTCCCACTAACAGTGCAAGAGCATTCCTTCTCCATACCCTCTCCAGCATCTATTGTTTGTAGACTTTTTGATGATGGCCATTCTGACTGGTGTGAGGTGATATTTCATTGTAGTTTTGATTTGCATTTTCTAATAATGAGTGATGTTGAGCATCTTTTCATGTGTTTGTTAGTATGTCTTCTTTGGAGAAATGTCTGTTTAGATCTTTTTTCCACTTTTTAATTGGGTTGTTTTTCCTGGCATGAACTGCTTGTATATTTTGGAAATTAATCCTTTGTCAGTTGTTTCATTTGCTGTTATTTTCTCCCATTCTGAGGGCTGTCTTTTCACCTTGCTTATAATTTCCTTTGCTGTTCTAAAGCTTTTCAGTTTAATCAGGTCCCACTTATTTACTTTGGTTTTTATTTCCATTACTCTAGGAGGTGGGTCATAGAGGATCTTGCTTTGATTTATGTCATCCAGCGTTCTGCCTATGTTTTCCTCCTAAGAGTTTTATAGTTTCTGGTCTTACATTCAGGTCTTTAGGAAGTGTTCTAATTTCATTCTTTTACATGCAGCTGTCCAGTTTTCCCAGCACCATTTATTAAAGAGGCTGTCTTTGCCCCATTGTATATTCCTACCTCCTTTGTCAAAAATAAGGTACCCATAGGTGCATGGGTTTATTTCTGGGCTTTCTATCTTGTTCCATTGGTCTATATTTCTGTTTTTGTGCCAGTACCGTACTGTCTTGATGACTGTAAGTTTGTAGTATAATCTGAAGTCAGGAAGGTTGATTCCTCCAGCTCCATTCTTCTTTCTCAAGACTACTTTGGCTATTTGGGGTCTTTCGTGTTTCCATGTGAATTGTGAAATTTTTTGTTCCAGTTCTGTGAAAAATACCATTGGTAATTTGATAGGGATTACATTGAATCTGTCCGACTCTGTGTGACCCCATAGACAGCAGCCCAACAGGCTCCTCTGTCGCTGGGATTCTCCAGGCAAGAATACTGGAGTGGGTTGCCACTTCCTTCTCCAATGCATGAATGTGAAAAGTGAAAGTGAAGTCGCTCAGTCATGTCTAACCCTCAGCGACCCCATGGACTGTAGCCTACCAGGCTCCTCCATCCATGGGATTCTCCAGGCAAGAGTACTGGAGTGGGGTGCCATTGCCTGTAGATTGCATTTGGTAGTATTGTCATTTTCACAGTATTGATTCTTCCTACCCAGGAACATGGAATATCTCCCCATCTGTTTATATCATCTTTGATTTCTTTCATTAGTGTCTTATAATTTTCTGTGTATAGCTCTTTTGTCTCCTTAGGTAAGTTTAGTCCTAGATATTTAATTCTTTTTGTTGTAATGGTGAATGGGATTGACTCCTTCATTTACTCTTTCTGATTTTTCATTGTTAGTATACCGAAATACAAGTGATTTCTGTGTATTGATTTTGTATCCTGCAACTTTGCTAAATTCACTGATTAGCTCTAGTAATTTTCTGATACTATCTTTAAGGGTTTCTATGTACAGTATCATGTCATCTGCAAACAGTGAGACTTTACTTCTTTTCTGATCTGGATTCCTTTTATTTCTTTTTCTTCTCTGATTGTGGTAGCTAGGACTTGAATAATAGTGGTGAAAGTGGACTATTGAATAATAGTGGTGAAAGTGGACACCCTTGTCTTGTTTCTGATCTTAGGGGGAATGCTTTCAGTTTCCCAACATTGAGAATAATGTTTGCTGTAGGTTCATCATATATGCCCTTTACTATGTTGAGGTAGGTTCCTTCTATGCCCATTTTTTGAAGAGTTTAAACCATAAATGGGTGCTGAATTTTGTCAAAGGCTTTTTCTGCATTTATTGAGATTATCACATGATTTTTATCTTTCAATTTGTTAATATGGTGTAGAGTCCTTGCATTCTTGGAATAACTCAACTTGATCACAGTGTATGAGCTTTGTGTGTTACTGAATTCTGTTTGCTAAAATTTTGTTGAGGATTTTTGCATCTATGTTCTTCAGTGATATTGGCCTGTAGTTTTCATCTTTTGTGTTATCTTTGACTGGTTTTGGTATCAGGGTGATGGCAGCCTTGTAGAATGAGTTTGGAAGTGTTCTTTCCTCTGACATTTTTTGTAAGAGTTTTAGAAGGATAGGCATTAGCTCTTCTCTAAATATTTGACAGAATCTTCCTGTGAAGCCATCTGGTCCTGGGCTCTTGTTTTTTGGGAGATATTTGATCACAGCTTCAATTTCTGTACTTATAATTGGGTTGTTCATAATTTCTATTTCTTCCTGGTTCAGTCTTGGAAGATTGAACTTTTCTAATAATCTGTCCATTTCTTCCAGGTTATCCATTTTATTGCCATATAGTTGTTCATAATAGTCTCTTCTAATCCTTTGTATTTCTGCATTGTCTGTTGTAACCTCTCCTTTTTTATTTCTAATTTTATTGATTTGATTCTTCTCTCTTTTTTTTTTTTTTTTTGATGAATCTGGCTAAAGGTTTGCTAATTTTATCTTCTCAAAGAACTAGCTTTTGGTTTTATTAATCTTTACTATTGTTTCTTTCATTTCTTTTTCATTTATTTCTGCTCAGATCTTTATGATTTCTTTCCTTCTACTAAGTTTTTTGGGGTTTTGTTCTTCCTTTTTCAGCTGTTTTAGGTATAAAGTTAGGTTGTCTATTCGATGAGCTTCTTATTTGTTGAGGTAGGATTGTATTGCTATAAACTTCCCTCTTAGAACTGGTTTTGCTGCATCCCACAGGTTTTGAGTTGTTGTGTTTTCATTCTCATTTGTCTCTCGCAATTTATTTCTTTTTTGATTTTTTCAGTAACCTGTTGGTTATTTAGAAATGTGTTGTTTAATTTCCATGTGTTTGTGTTTCTTTTCTTATAATTGATACCTAGTCTCATAGCTCTGTGATTGGAGAAGATGCTTGCTATGATTTCAATTTTCTTAAATTAATTGAGGTTTGATTTGGGACCCAAGATGTGGTCTATCCTGGAGAATGTTCCATGTGCACTTGAGAAGAAGGTGTATTCTTCTGCATTTGGATGCAAATGTCCTGAAGATATCAATGAGATCCATCTCATCTAATGTGTCATTTAAGACTTGTGTTTTCTTATTAATTTTCTGTTTTGATAATCTGTTCATTGGTGTGAGTGGAGTGTTAAAGTCTCCTACTATTATTGTTACTGTCAATTTCTCCTTTATGTCTGTTACTATTTGTCTTATGTATTGAGGTGCTCCTATGTTAGGTGCATAGATATTTATAATTGTTGTGTCTTCCTCTTGTATTGATCCCTTGATCATTAAAGAATGTCCTTCCTTATCTCTTGTAATATTCTTTATATTAAGGTCTATTTTTTTGGATAGGAGGATTGCTACTCCAGCTTTCTTTTGCTTCCCATTTGCATGGAACATATTTTTCCTTCCTCTCACTTTCAGTCTACATGTGTCTTTAGGTCTGAAGCAGGTTTCTTGTAGACAGCATATATATGGGTCTTGTTTTTGTATCCATTCAGCCAGTCTGTTTCTTTTTGTTGGAGCATTTAATCCATTTACATTTAAAGTAATTATCATGTTCCTATTGCCATTTTCTTGACTGTTTGGGGTTGATTTGTAGATCCTTTTTCTTCTCTTGTATTTCTTGACTATGTCAGTCACTTTAACATTTGTTGTAAAGCTGGTTTGGTGGTACTGAATTCTCTTAACTTTGGCTTGTCTGAAAAGCTTTTCATTTTTCCATCAATTTTGAGTGAGATCCTTGCTGGGTACAGTAATCTTGATTGTAGATTTTTCCCTTTCAGTACTTTAAATATACCCTGCCATTCCCTTCTGGCCTGCAGAGTTTCTGCTGAAAGATCAACTGTTAAGTGTATGGGGTTTCCCCTGTATGTTACTTGTTGCTTCTTCCTTGCTGCTTTTAATATTCTTTGTGTTTAGTCTTGCTAGTTTAATTAGTATGTGTCTTGGCATGTTTCTTCTTGGGTTTATCCTGTATGGGCTCTTTGTGCCTCTTAGACTTGATTGACTATTTCCTTTTCCATGTTGGGGAAATTTTCAACTATAATCTCTTCAAAATTTTTACCTTATTCTGCTCTTCAGAAGTTATTTCCACCATTTTATCTTCCAGCTCACTGATTCGTTCTTCTGTTTCAGATATTCTGCTATTGATTGCTTCTAGAGTTTTTTTAATTTCAGTAATTGTGTTGTTTGTCTCTGTATGTTTATTCTTTAATTCTCCTAGGTCTTTGTCAATTGATTCTTGCATTTTCTCCATTCTGTTTTCAAGTTTTTGATCATTTTTACTATCATTATTCTGAATTCTTTTTCATGTAGTTTGCTTATTTCCTCTTCATTAATTTGGACTTCTGTATTTCTAGTTTGTTCCTTCCTTTGCATAGTATTTCTCTCCCTTCTCATTATTATTTTTTTTAACTTATTGTGTTTGAGGTCTCCTTTTCCCAGGCTTGAAGGAAAGTTGAATTCTTTCCTTGAAGAAGGTTGAATTCTTTCTTCCTTTTTGTTTCTGCCCTCCTAAGGTTGGTCCAGTGGTCTGTGTAAGCTTCGTACAGGGTGAGAATTGTGCTGAGTTTTTGTTTGTTTGTTTTTCCTCTGATGGGCAAAGCTGAGTGAGGTGGTAATTCTGTCTGCTGATGATTGGGTTTTTATTTTTGTCTTTTTGTTGTTTATGTGAGGCATCCTGCACAGGGTACTACTGGTGGTTGGGTGATGCCAGGCCTTGTATTCAAGTAGTTTCCTTTGTGTGAATTCTCACTATTTGACACTCCCTAGGGTTAGTTCTCTGGTACTCTAGGTCTTGGAGTCAGTGCTCCCACTCCAAATGCTCAGGGCTTGATCTACAATGTTGCAAACTTTATGAGGGCAGTGAGGCCAACAGAGAGTACCAGGACCTCAGCGTTTGACTTTTCTACTTTTCTGATGTTTCACCTCCCCAAATTTCACAATATAGCCATTTCCTCGCAAACCAGAAGGGAAGATCCTTGAGGACTGGGGATATCCTTGTTTCTCTAGCCCCTATTACAATGCCTGGTCCATTGCAAAAGCTCAATGTGTGATCTGGTCTGCCTAAAGCTGGGACACCTACAGCAGCAACTTCTTCCAGCCCCTCACTGCAGACATTTTAACATATTTAATGACATGCTGTTGTCTGAGATACACTCAGGGGTGCTAAGTAATATGCAGTTTATTTATCATATTGACTTTCTAACGTGCAAAAAATTCTTCATTCCTAAATCCATCTGGCTCTGTGCAGTTCAGTTAAAAGACTGTGCATTTGTGCTAAACCTATTTTATAGCCTGATAAGAAGATTTCTCAAGTACTTACTAAAATAGCAGAGGAAAGTAAAAGTAAAGTCTTATTAAAAGCTCTTATGTGAAGAAGCAAGATGAAGGAAAAACCAAGAGGGGACTGGGAAATCTACCTGCTATCTAGATTTCATTGGGTTTTCCCATTTTTAAAATGTTTTTGATCCCAATTCTCAGTAGAAAATTCTGAAAGAATCTAAAAAGGGTGGATATATGTCCAACAGATTCACTTTATAGTACACCTGAAAACACCACAACATTGTAAATCAACTATTTCCCAATAAAAATTTTAAAAAAAGAAAATTCTGAAAGTAAACCTTTCAATTCAAAGGAATTCTATAAACAACTTTTTCATCACACATGGAAAACTCTGTGTAGGCAATGGAAATAGTGTGTTATATTGACACGGAAAGGAAAGTCAACCAAGAGGATTTTAAGTACACTATCGCCAGAGGCAGGTTCCTACCCCTTTCTTAAGAAAGTCCTTACCATGGAATTCCGAATTCAATCTTGCAGTTAACCTCAGCAAACTCTAAAGCAAAGGGGTGTTGCTGCTGCTGCTGCTAAGTCGCGTCAGTCGTGTCCGACTCTGTGTGACCGCATAGACGGCAGCCCACCAGGCTCCTCCGTCCCTGGGATTCTCCAGGCAAGAACACTGGAATGGGTTGCCATTTCCTTCTCCAATGCACGAAAGTGAAAAGTGAAAGTGAGGTCGATCAGTTGTGTCCGACTCCTAGCGACCCCACGGACTGAAGCACGCCAGGCTCCTCCGTCCATGGGATTTTCCAGGCAAGAGTACTGGAGTGGGGTGCCGTTGCCTTCTCCCAAGCAAAGGGGTATCAATCAGAATACCAATGCTAATCTACTGGGAGCTGTCCAGAGTTTTATGTTGGGAAAGATTCTAATATCTCCAGGTTCTGCAAAAAAGGATATTGCAATCAAGTCCAACCTCTGTCAAGGTTTTTAAAGCAAGTAGCAGACATATAAGAATCACAGGGATGGCAGAGCCTGGTGGGCTGCCATCTATGGGGTCGCGCAGAGTCAGACACAAATGAATCGACTTAGCAGCAGCCGCAGCAGCAGCAGAGATATGTAGGTAGTGTTTGCCTTCCCTGCACCAGGGAAGCTCAGCTCTGCTCTGCTAGTGGTCAAAGCCCTGGGCAGGGTGGAGGTGGGTGTTGCCAGATTTTTTATTTTTGGAGAACTTAGTTAAGGCCGTGAGATAGAGTTCTTTGCTAATTTTTTGTGTGTGTCAGCAGTGTAAATGGAGATCCTAGAAAATACCATGATTATTCATAAACCCAGTGCTGTGAGCCAAAACACCGCATAATAGAAAAGGTAGAGTTCAGCTTAAAATGGCCTTTTGCATCAGTCTAATAGCATCCATGGAGTTCAGAGTAGGAAAGTTGCCTCATATGGAAAAGGAATGAGCAGGAAGAATGTGAAATAACATGTTAGATAGATGACTTCTTAGTGTTGTTTTTACTTTAGACTGTTTCAAGGACTAATCATTTTTATAGAAGAACCATGTGATTTAACCATCTAACCATGTAACTTAAAGAAATGCTTGGAAATAAATACCTTGCCAGCAGAGAGTGGAAAAGAAGCCACCTTGCCCAAAATGTCTGGGATTATCTGGAGGGATATCTATTGGAGCCTGTCCTGCAAGACAAAAGATATCAAGGAAACACGGGAAATAAATCAATGAGATAAATAACACAGAGGCTTCATTCTGAAAACTAAACCACTGGATGACTCATACCTCCTAAGACCAGAGTATCTTGATGCTCCTGGTGAGAAGAGAAGAGGATGCTGGGGTTGACATCTTTTGTGCAGTAATGTTCCCACGGTGGGGTTAGCTCCATCACTTTGTCGTGAGGCTGTAGTTCTACATCCAGAGTTACCTGAAATAGCTGAGGATATTTTTCTGGTACATCACATGCATCCAACTCAGGCCTAAATAGGAATTTAGAAGAATAAGGTCAGTGAAAAACAATGGAACCAGTATGACGTTCAATGCAGAAACCATTGTAGATGGATTCTGAGGTTCAGACTGAGACTCATTTCTAAGGAAAAATCAACCATTACCACATAAGAGACTTTACTGTTCTGAGCCTCAGTTTCCTCATCGAGATAAAAGAGGAGAGGAATGCCTACTTGTAGAATTTAGATACTACTGCTTGTGAAAGCATTCCAGATAGCAGGGCAGATATATCCTGACGGTGTACACTGGCATGTCCAAATCAGTTGTTAAAATAGTGAAAAAGGCTCACAGCCACCATCCTGAGCTCCTGAATGTCTACTCCTAACCTGGCTCTAGCAATTCCCACCTATCACCCCAGTTTCAGCCACTCTCGTGGGTCCCCTAGACTGCACTATAATACAGCAACTAATATCTGATGCAGAGGTCCCAGGGGACTCTGCTTCAGTGCTACCGCCAGGCATCCATTCTGATGGGTCTTTGTTGATTCCATTTCCTTCCCTGTTGCAAAACACAAAGAAATACAGATGCAAAGGATGACCATACTGAAACTCTGTTCCTTCTCTCCTCACTTCTGTTCCCCCACAAGGTATTTCAGATCTTTTCATTTGAAGTCTGATCCATTTGTGTTTATGACAAATTATATCCAACTGAGAGTTGTAAAATGCAACCAGCCTCCAGTATGTTGCTAAGCCACAGGCACAGGATTTGGGGTGACGGGGAAGCTGTCACATGGGCACTAATTGCTGGCACTAACTGCCAGCATTTCACAGCTCCTTGGATTGAAAAGGCAGGTTGGCCCAAGTAGCACTTACTTGGTGAACTTTAAAACTGTTGTGTCCAGTGGAATGAATCCAGTATGAAACTGAAGCTGAAATATTTGAGTGTTGGTCACCTAAAAAATACAAAAGCAGCACATTACAATCAATCATTGAAGAGGGAACCAGATCAAATGATTATATTTGGGGGAGTCATACATCATCAACTGCTTCTATATCTGCACTTTGAATTTTTAGTTTACTAGTTACTTTGAAGTTTACTATGAATATTAAACAACCTCATTTGGATCTAGCCCAGCTTCACTTCCAACCTCTCCTCTCCATAAACTCTTTTGTGGCAAGCCATTCCCTCATCTCTGAGACCCTATGTTCTTGCACCTTGCCATACTTTGACTCATCTCATTCCTTCTGTCCAGGATGCCCCTGTTCCAACCTGATGAACTAATCCTTCAAGACCCACCTTCACATCTTCTGTAGCCTTTCTGAGCCACCACTGGATAGAATAAACTGCTACCTTTATGCCATCTCATCCCACCTCTATAATGGTAGTGGATACTCATACATGTGTGAATTTCCCCTGAACTCCTAAAAGGCAGTCTTACTTTTGTCAATCCTAAACCCCTAGGCAATGACTGCCATAGAACACGTACTTAGAAAATACATGGTGACTTAAAATACGAACATTTGCTGTGAACATTAGGGTGCATATATATTTTCAAATTAGTGTTTTCATTTTCTTCAGACAGATACCCAAGTGTGAAATTGCAGGATCAGTTGGATAGTATCACTGACTCAATGAACATGAGTTTAAGCAAACTCCAGGAGATAGTGAAGGACAAGGAAGCCTGACGTGCTGCAGTCCATGGGGTCACAAAGAGTCAGACACAACTTAGTGACCGAGCAACGACAACAACATGGTAGCTACTCTTCACTTGAGGGGGAGGGAAACGCTATATTGCTTTCCATATTGCTGTAGCAACTTACATCCCCACCAGCTGTGTATTAGGGTTCCCTTTCCTCCACATCACTGCCACAATAACACTTGATATTTCTTGTCTTTTTGACAATAGCCATTCTATTCTGATGGTGTGAGGTGATATCTCAGCATGGTTTTGAGTTGCATTTCCCTGATGATTAGTGATGTTGAGCATCTTTTCATGAGTCTGTTGGCCATCTGTATGTTTCTTTGGGGGAAAAAAAATGTCTGTTTAGGTCTTGTGCCCATTTTTAAATTGGATTGTTTGTTTTCTTAATATTGAGTTCATAGCAGTATTATTCACAATAGATATGGAAGAATCTGAGTGCCCATTGACAGATGAATGAATAATGTGATATATGTTAATCATATACATATATATGTGTATATATATACACACATACACATATACATATATATTTATGTAGCATAAAAAAAGAATAAAATCTTGCCATTTGTAGCACCATGCACGGACCTGAAGCATATTATGCTTAGTGAGATAAGTCAGACAGAGAAAGATAAATACTGTATGCTTTCACTTATATGTGGACTATAAAAAACAAAAAAAAAATGAACAATAAAACAGAAACAGACTCACACACACATGGAACAAACCAGTGGTTGTCACAGGGGAGAAATGTGAAATAGGTGAAGGAGACTAAGAGATATAAGTTGCCAGTTACAAAATAAAGTCACAAGAATGTAGTATATGGCACACAAGGGAGCATAGTCAGTATTTTATAACAACTCTGTATGGTGTATACTCTATAAAAATACAAATCACTATGCTGGACACTTGAAATAATATAACATTTTAAGTCAACTGTACTTCAATACATAATTTTTTTTAATGCAATTACTTGTAGCGTCATTTGTGATATCCCAACAGTGGCGATAACTCAAATGTTCACCAAATGATGAAGGGATGAACAAAAGCTATATAATCATAAAACGGAACACTGTCTGGCTATGTAAAGTACTGATACAGCAAGGATGAACCTTGAAAACATTAGGCTAAGTGAAAGAAGCCAGCCACAAAAGAGCATACATTGTACGGTTCCATTTATATGAAATGTCTAAAATAGGCAAGTCCATAGAAATAGAAAGCAGATTCCTGGTTGCCTAGGGGATGGAAGAGGAGGAATGGACTGCTGCTAATTAGTGGCTGCTAATATACATAGAGTTTCCTTTGTGGGTGATGAAAACGTTTGGGAATCAGACCGCAGTCCTGTACAGCTCTTTGACAGTACTAAAGATAAGAGCACTACATACTTCAAAAGGGTGAATTTTATGTTATATCAAATGTATTCCAATTGAAAAATTGAAAAAATGTAATTACTTAATCCCACATTCTTAACAGAGATATCTCCTCTCACAGTGATCCAAACAGGGCACTGTAAAGAAAGACAGGCTGCTACAGAGCAAGATTTGCTCTTCCGCTTCAGGGCTACCGTCTCCCGGCAACACCACCTGGGCAGTCACAAATTCCAAGTCTTAGTTTTCTCCCCGGTAGAAAGAGGGCAATGAGCATAAGTTTTTTGTTGTTGTTGTTTTCTTTTTTTTTATTGAAGTATAGTTGATTTAGAATGTTGCGTTAATTTCTTCTGCACAACAAAGTGATTCAGTTATATATATATATATGTATACGTATATTTATATATAAATATACACACATTCTTTTTTATATTCTTTCCCATTACGGTTTATCACAGGGTATTAAATACAGTTCCCTGTGGTATTCAGTAGGACACTGTTGTTCATCTATTCTATATACAATAGTTTGCATCTGTTAAGCGCAAACTCCCAATCCATCTCCCTCTCTGCCTTGACAACTACAAGTCTGTTCTCTCCATGAGTCTGTCTGTGTTTTGTGGATAAGCTCATTTGTATCATATTTTAGATTCCATATATAAGTGATGTGTGTGTGCATGCTAAGTCGCTTCAGTCATGTCTGACTCTTTGTGACTCTATCAACTGTAGCCCTCCAGGATCCTCTCTGTCCACGGGATTCTCCAGGCAAGAATACTGGAGTGGGTTGCCATGCCCTCCTCCAGGGGATCTTCCTGACCCAGGGATTGAACCCGAGTCTCCTATGTCTCCTGCACTGGCAGGCGGGTTCTTTACCACTAGTGCCACCTGGGAAGCCCAAATAAGTGACAGCACATGGTATTTGTCTTTCTCTTTCTGACTTACTTTATTTAGTATGATAATCTCTAATTCCATCCATGTTGCTGCAAATGGCATTATTTGACGGTTTTTATCTGAATAATACTCCATTGTATGTATGTATATATGCGTATACAACATCTTCATCCATTCATCTATTGATGGACATATACGTCATTTCCATAAGTAATCTTTAAATGTTTTTTCTAACTCTAAAACCAGAAGTTATTCAAGCCCAACGTGATACAGAAAAAATACTGAAATGCTCCTGTTAAAGGGTCAGCTGAGCTTAAGTCATGATTCTTTCTGAAACCATACCTTAGCCTGTAGCCTGCTTCCAATTGTTGACCTCAAGTGATACATGGAAACAACCACATCTCCTTGCACAGTGATGCTCAAAGGAATGAAGATTTTTCCATCTTGGACACGGTATTCCCTTTAAACAGAGACAAAAACATACTGAAAGAGAGTCTAATTTGGCACAATAACATAGATTTACAGGTATAGTCCTCTGTGACTCTGGTCAAAGCATCTGTTTGTGCAGGCCTGAGCCCAGGAACTATTTCCTAACTTAAGCACAGTTAGGAGAACAGTCTATGCCAACTGGATGCAAAGTGGTTCTGCCATGAGATGCCACTGGTCTTCTGCCAGGTCCTCCCTCTTCATCCCATCCTGATTTGTAGATCAATCAATTGCCCATTAGCAGAAATCACTCTCTTCAAATATGGGTAGTCTTAATGTATTTACCTTTCCCTAATTGTAATTTTATGGTAAGAACAGAGAGAGAGAACAAAAACTTCAATGGAGATCAATATAGAAACAGCAGTGAAATACTCTGTGAAGGTCTTGTATAGCAATCTTGAAATTCAATCTATTTCAAATTAACTTCACTTCCTGTTATCACACAGTCCCTTTTCTCCACATCCCCTACCACCTCCCACTGGCACCTGCTCTTTATAATAGGTTCTGAAACATTTTAGTTACATCACCATCCACCTAGTTGCTCACATAGAAACCTCATTCATTTCCAATTCCTCCACTGTCCTCACAAATTCTTATCAAGGTCATCTCCTTTAATGTCCAGGCCTTGTGCCCACACCACTTTCTTAACCCTCATTATAACTCATGTGAGTCCCTTAGCTTGTATCACCACTTGAAGGGGGCTACAGCATCCCTTGATTTCACTGTGCTTTTGTATGATTATCACCTATGTTGAACATTTTTTTAAATTACCAGCCATTTCACAATGATATAGTCCTCAAAGGAAGAATAGGATCTGCCGGGAGCCGGTGAGGCATTCCACTCGTGACAAAGGTCATGAGGAAGGAGGCTCGGCATACGCAAAGGCGGGATCGAGCCTCAGGAGTCCGCCCGGATATTCTCGAGCATTTTCCCCCAAAAAAACCAGAGTCTGCCTACTTTATTGCTTTGTGCTCTCACCTCTGACTTTACTGGGGGCTGTTCCCTACCACCATCTCGCTCTCTCTGTCAAAGAGTTAACTTACAGCTCCAATTAATAAAGTTCCTGGGCAATTAGGAGTGTTTAAATCCAAACCCCTCAGATGGCTCTCTAACTCGGCTGACAAGTTTACCCGGACTCCTGCAGCTATGCATACTATTGTTTACAGTCACCCAGCCTCCAGAGGCACGGGAAGCTTAAGATATTCAAATAGCTTAGAGCCTCTCAGAGAGTTAGAAACTGTCAGAATAAACTAGTAAAGGATTTCATTGATGAGCCAATGCTTGTTGCCAAGTTTTCACATCCCCTGAATTGTATCCTTGAATGTGTATTAATTAATATAGTTGGTATGTAGAAAAAATAAGTAGTGGCCTTGGTGTTAGTAACTTTAGACCCTTAAGGTAATAAATTCTTTCCTTTGTTGTAAACCCATTACACATCCGCCCTATAGGAATGCAATTTTATCTTCGGAAGATGGCGCCAAACCTTAAAATAATTACTCTTAGAGAAAATAAGTCTTTGTTGATAAGTCCTTGTCAAGGGTCATAAAATGTTAGTAGGCCTTCTGGCCAGAAGATGATGTAAATCACCTAAACCATTTGTATACCATTTGCAGGAAAGAAACCCTGGTTTTTGATAAGAATCAAAGACTGCTGACTTTGCATCCCCTATTATCCTCTATGTGTAACTTAGGGTATAAAAGCCCCTGTTAAAAATAAAGCTAGGGGCCTTGCTCACCAATGCTTGGTCTCCCCATGTCATTCTTTCCTTTAACTTCCGGCTGAAGTCTCCATCTGGAGCGTGGATATCCTCTGCGACCACTTATTTGCCTGGGCTTCTAAGACCCACTCGAGAAGGTGTCTAAGGTGGGGCACCTTCCGCTATTCGAGAGGGCGCCTGTGGCCTCCATGGTCAGAGCTAACCTGGTGTCACGGGTTATATTGATTTTCCGCGTAAACCAAGCTACTCAGCCTCTTTTCTCCACTGAATTTTCCTACTGAGCTATCCTCATTCTATTACTCTTTATATCTTTGATAAATAAATAAATAGTCGCCGACGCCGTCTCCCCTTCGAATACCCTGGATCAGCCGGGGCTGGTCTCGGCAAGGATCCAACTTACACAGGAATCAAGCATTTCACAAGGAGAAATGAAGAAAGGCATCACGACTTACTTCATTCGTTCAAAATCTGCACAGGTTGTATATATTTTGGTTTCTCCAATCAGTACATCACAGTAAGGGCGACATCCATTTCTCTGTTTGTTGAAAAAAGGAACTGGACTGACAGTGATCGACTTAATTGTGAGAGGCTTGAAGTGAGGACGGTAGGGTTTGTCTGCTAGGAGGTCACACATGTAGCCCAGGTACCTAAAACACAAGACTGACATTCTGTTGGTGCCAACAACACCAGAAGAAATAAGCAATCGATTTGCTATAAAGTTTATTGTCATACGTTATTAACCTACAGTAAAAATTTACTGTGTTAGTCCCTTAAACATTAACTGGCAAAAGAGAAATGTTGCCAATGATTTAGGAAAGCTTTTATCTAATGACACTGCTGTACTTCCCTCCAAAGATCTCATAGTGAGATATTTATTAAATAAAAAAAGTTTACGGGAGCTTTACACTTTACTCAATATTTGATCTAGCAGATTAAATTTGTTATCAGCTGAAGGCTGGCTTTGGGGGGAAAGTCAGAATTTATCATCAGAAGCAATTTTTTTAGTCTTTTGGCCATACTGCATGACATGTGGGATCTTATTCCCCTACCAGGGATCGAACCTATGCCTCCTGCACTGGAGGCAGGGAGTCTTAACCAGTGAACCACCAGGGAAGTCTCCAGAAGCAATTTTTAATCCAAAAGGAAGCAAAAAGATACAATGTAAATAAGAGAAACAAGACACTCTGACTAAAGAAAAGATAATATGTCAGTTATTTAAAGATCTTTATCTTTTTTACGGACATGATACTAGTTAGACCATGCCTGCGCCAAGAGCTGACTTTACCTCCTGTGGGATGGTGAAAGTCCAATTCCTGGTCGCTTTGCGTAGAGCAATCGAATGGCTGGGCCAGGAGTAGAGTAGAGATTACAGAAAATGAACATAGCACCAACCAGAATCGATGATGCTGCCCGTCCATCCTATCAAAGAAAATGTATAAACTTGTCACAAATATGCGCCAGTCAGGCAACTCAGCACCTGCAGTGTGATTAAAAGAGACATGTCAGGGAGGGAAGTCTGGGGGGGGAGGGCGGTGGGATGTGGAGGAGAGAAGACCTAATTGGAGGTACTCATCAATTCAAAAATTGTTCACTTGAAAACCAAAATCTGTTCCAATTATTTAAATCACAAAGCAGCAAGGGAAGGCTTGTTCTTAGGATATGATTGACTCTGCTAACCTAAGAAACCCAGCAATATAAATTTGATTTGTACTTACTTACTGAAAAATAATCTAGTCTTCAAAGTAACTTTGGACTGGAAGGATGAGAACAGTTGAGGTCTCTCAGTTTAGGGTGAAGGTAAAGAGTTCTCAGGTTAGGCAAATACTGCTTGTTGGACTATGCCTGGTGTACATTTTATCCAAAGTATGTTCTCAGATTGATATAAAATAAAGAAGTTTCACATGATTCAACCATGTTTGGTAAAGGAATGCACACAGTAACATTCCTGACAGATGGTAAGCCAGCTTCTTCTAGAATACTTTAAGTGACAGGGGTCATCCTGTTTCAGGAAGAACTCCAAGTTCTTCCTTATACTGAGTATGTTGAAGTTGCAATGTATTCCACTCAATGATCCTCGTTCTTCCTTCTGTCAGGACAAAGAGGAAACCTACTCCTTTCTCCCAGGACAACCCTTCACATATTTGAAATACTCTCAATCAACTTTTCTATTTTCCAGGTTGAAAACACACCTGAACTGTGACGGTTAATTTTACGTGTCAACTGATTGGGCTAAGAGATGCCCAGAGAACTGGTAAGACATTATTTCTGTGTGTGCCCGGGGGTTCGGTGTCGGGGGTGGGGCGGTGCGTTTCTGCAAGAGATCAGCATTGAATCAGTAGACTGAGTAGAGGTATATACCCTCACCACAGTGGGCTGGCATCACCCAATCTACCAAGGGCCCAAACAGAACAAAAAGGCAAAGGAAGGAAGAATTTTCTTTGTCGTCTTAAGCTGGGACCTCCATCTTCTGTTCTTGGACATCGGAACTCTCGGTTTTTGAGCCAACACCAGTGGCCTCCTCGGTTTTCGGGTCTTTGGACATAGACTAAATGTTACTACTCCCTTTCTTGATCCACCATCTTCCAGCAGGTGGACTGTGGGACTTCTAGGCTTCCAGAATCCCTTGAGCCAATTCCTATAATAAATCGCCTCTTGCATATGTATCTCTGTATCATCCCATCAGTTCTGAGAATCTTGACTACCACACCATTTCTTCAATTCTTCCTCATTTGATGTTTCATTTTAAGAGAGATCATCATTTGATGGACTTCCTCTGAACAGACTCCAGTTTAAAAACAACAGCCTTAAATGTGCTGCCCAGATGTGAAATGCAAGATATAAGATGTGTTCTGACCAAACTAGAGAGGAAATACCATTTTCCTTTGTGTGGTAAGAACACTATGCTTTTATTAACATAGTCCCACACTAAACTAAATGCAAGCTAAATCATACCATAAGCTTTTATTGATCTTTCTATCCAGTAGAATTGTGAGCCCTTTTTCAGATGATGTGATAATAGATAAATACACTTAATCTTTAAGAACCAGAATTCAGGACTTTACATTTATCCTGTATTTAATTTCACATTAGTGGTTTCTATTAACCTGTAAAAACTTCTAAGATCCAGATTCATTATGTGACCTTCCTAGCCTGAGAAAGCTGATAAGCTTATCTCCACATTTTCAAAGTTGTTAATTAAAAGGACAACCAAATGCAACGTTTTCCTGGGAAGATGCTGATCCATTAATCACCCTTCTTTGGAAGCAATATTCAGCCAATTTTTAACTAAATGTATAACAATTTAGCCCAAATTTTTCTATCTTGAATATAAGAAATAGGGAAATACCTCTACTAATCTATTAGTCTTATTCCAAAAGTTCAGTTGCTTTGACATGTAGGTTTATAATGAATCAGCATGGACTTCTTTATTCTAAGAGTTTAAAATTATCTACGCAAAAATTGTATTAGAATTTCACCTTGAATCACCATCAGGCTCACCAGTCTGTAACTTTTCAAGGTCAACTCCTCTGTCTTTTGGGGAAAAAACCTCCTTTCCTTGCCTGCCTGGCACTCTTTTTCCTGTTTCCTGATAACATATAAGGAACCCATATTTTCTTCTCCAAGTGCTTTTAGCATTCTGTCACATAATTTAAGTCTAGAGAGAGGATTATTGTTAAGTACTGTGATGCGATTTACTATCTCACTACCTCTCAGCTTTGTTTTAATTATCATTGTCCCTCCCTTTCTAGCTTGACATCTGTTCCCCTGAGGAAGGAACAGAATAAAGGATTGACAGTTTTACTGTGTGCCTCAAGCATTTGTTGCTGTCCTTACTCCAAGGACAGTTTTTTTAAAAGACATACTTCTCAATCTTAATTCTAGAATTTTAGAATTTAGTCTTCCTGACACTCTTTTAACAGGTTCATGGCTCTTAGATATGTGTTCGCTCCCTTTATCTGCTATCCAGGTCTTTTAAAAGTTTTATTCGTTTTTTTTTTTTTTTTAATTAAAAGACGAATATATGCTTTTAAATTTTATTTATTTATTTATTTATTTATTTTTGACCGTGCTGGGTCTTCACTGCTTTGCTCAGGCTTCCTCTAGTTGTGGCAAGAGGGCTTCTCATCGCAGTGGCTTCCCTTGTGGAGTGCAGGCTTAGTAGTTTTGGTTCACGGGCTTAGCTGAACCAACTAAGTTCTGCGGCACGCAAGATCTTCCTGGGCTGGGGATGGAACCCATGTCCTCTGCATTGGCAGGCAGATTCTTATCCACTGTGTCACCAAGGAAGTCCATGTGCTTATTTTTAATAATAATAAAAAAAGGAGTATATAGAATAAAAATAAGTGCTCCCACCTCCAGCTTCAATTCCATTTCTGAAGACTTAGTGCAGACTTCCAACTCATACATGTCCAACACATGAAAGCCTGGAGAGCAGACTATAGGGTCTTAACTCTTTGTCTGCCTCTTTTTTTTTCTTCTTTCATTGGGTTTTTATTTGTCATGATTGTATCATCAGAACTGGGAGCCTCTGGTCTCTCTCAAGCCATCTCCTCTTACAAAGCCACCAGACCTAGGCTTGTTGAACTTTTAGAAAGTTTCTAAGTGAAGAGAAAAATCACCAAAGTGCCTAAAGGCTGCTTGGTCTCTAAAATAATCTGTCTTTTAAACAATCTGTTCTGCCTCTAAAAGGAAAACTCTTCGGCCTTTCACATTAAACTGCTATGAACACCAAGTGTTTTTCCTTTATTACCAAGACTTTGGGGATGTGAAATGGAAAGAAGAAAAAATGTTCTCAGCTTTCATCCCTTTTTTAGCCAACTGACTCTTAAGAAAGAGGGGAAAAGTCATCAACTAAGATTATAGCAAAATATATACCCTAAAGTTTATCAACATAATGAATAGTTCTAATACTTGAGCTCAGATTTCACTTTTGTGCTCCTTTCTTCACGTAGTCCATCACTTATTCTTATCTCTAGTACCTGGGATACAGAGGTAAAAAAGGCACAGTTCTTGCCCACAAGATGCTTGTAGTCTAGTGGGAAAACAGGCAGGTCACCAGGTCATGATGATGCGGTACATTAAATGCCACCAAAGATATTTAGATATATAATCGAATGTCCATATTGTGAAAAAGAAGACTTTACCTAAAGTTGAGTTTAAAGCAATATGCAAAAGCCCTCCAGAGGGAAGGTTGAGTAAAGGGACTCTAGGAGGTCAGTGGTCAGAAAAATCATCAGTCCCTCTAGAACTGCTATAAAATATCGTCAATCTATGTGACTGCATACAAGGGCATAAATGTCTTTTAATTTTGTTTTTATTCAAACATAAAGGTAAGAGAATAAAATATTCCAATATGCTTATGTCAATTCTATTCACCCAAAACTCTGGCATTTTTGCCTGGGCATCCATAGCTCTTGTTTCTACCTCTTTTATATTAGTAATAGCATATTTCAGAGGCTCTGTGCTATGGGGGTTGTATACATATCTGCCTCTCCCACTGGCATTCGAGTTTTAAGGCAAGAATAATGCGTTCCCCTCATTTATAACCCTTACATCATGTAATTTCTAAGGAGGTTCTTAATAAATGTTTATTCAATATAAGCATTACCTGCTCACTAGTCTATATAAGGCCATTTGTATTTGACCAAACCAAACCAGCAAACACGACAGCCACGTCAGCAACATGAAAAGGTTACTCACCAAGCAGTGGACAACACAGACGTTTTTGGGATTCTGTAGTAGCCAGTTATACATATTCCGACACACAGCAAAGAGGTTGTGCAGGCTGGGGGCCTGCCTGATGGGCCAACTGCATTCTGAGACCTAAAGGAACACAGCAGAAAGGAATGAATTCCCAAGCAACTCCCTCTCCATGAGCAGGTATCACACCAAACAACTTCTGGAAGTGACACAGTGGGAAGAGTTGGGAACAGGGTCCAAACACAGAAGAGTTTAATCTTGTAATTTTTTTTACTTTAAAAATTCTGTTTCAGTAAATGGTATGAAAACACAGTTTGAAATACATTTTAAATTAAACTGGATGATTTAAACTACCTATTTGGATTTTTAAAAATTCTGTGGGGTTACACTGAATTTAACTTCTATTTAGTACAAAATGTTTTGATCTGCCTACTAGATGCTTAATTATAGGGTTACATTATAAATCCTGCACTACCCTTAATTGTATCCAAGCTGATAAAAGTGAAAACATGAAAAAGTGCTGCTGAGTAAGCCAAAGATAAGCTTTTTCAGGGGTCTTATTTCTTTCTCTTTTAATGAAGGAACCCACAACTCCATGGGGTGATATCTGGCATTTTCATTCATTTAACACATACAATCATTTAGCACATTATAGAACACTGACTACATATGTAGAATTCTGCTTGGCTCTGATCTGAAAAATCATGTAAGATGGGTACTAATACGATTCCCATTTTGCAAATGAGAAGACTGACTCTCAGAGGTCGTCTTATCTAAAGTCACACCACTGGTTAGCACCAGGATTGCAACCAAGGTCTTCTGAATGTAAGTCACTTTGCTGCAACAGTATACTGGCTGAGACTGTTATTTGCCTCAAAATTCTAGGTACGAGTCTCAGTAGGGAAAAGCTTAGATTTAGGCAAACTCATGAAAACAGAGAAGCCTGGAGGGCTCCAGTTCATGGGGTGGCAAAGAGTCAGACATGACCGAGCTACTTTCACTTTCACTTTTCTTCTCAATGAGCTCTCTGGTCTTTCCTGGTGGCTCAGATGGTAAAGGATCTGCCTGTAATGCAGGAGACCTGGGTTCAATCCCTGGGTCAGGAAGATCCCCTGGAGGAGGGCATGGCAACCCACTCCAGTATTCTTGCCTGTGGAGAACTCCATGGACTGAGGAGAGTCGGACATGACTCAATGACTAACACCTTCACTTTTCTTCAATGACCTCGCTAAGCCTTTCTCCATAAAATATTGTGAATGATAATCACCTACCTACCTTATAGGATTGTGGCTACCACATGAGACTGTATTTCAAAGGCTTAGCTCAGTATTTGACACACACAAAATGATCAACAAATACTGGCTATCACTATTATTATTTTTAATCAGGTAACTGTAGTGCAAATCCTTAAGGTCAGATAGAGGCAACTATGGTTGAAAAAAATGAATAAAACCCTTTTGGGCAAAAGTTTAGACTGAAGGATCAGATCATACAAGGCCTTGTTAAGAACTGAGAGAAATATTTAAGAAGGAAAGTAACTCTTATTAGATTTCAGTATGAAGAAAGGATATAGATGACAAAAGACAAAGTCAGAAAGAACAGTCAGATGGCTGTAAGTGGAATCTAAGTAAGAAACGATGGTGGCTTAGGCTAGATGAGTGGTAGTAGGACACACAAAGACTTGAGGAATTCAAAAAATAGACAGGAAGTGGAATGCCTGTATACAAGACTTAGTGATCAATCAGAGGGTGGCAGTGCATGAGTGTAGACGGGGATGTGCAGACAGAGGACACAAAAATGACTGCCAGATTTCCCGCCTGAATGGCTGGATAAAAGGATGGGAGGTGCCATTATTGAGACAGGGAATTCTGGTCAAAGGAACAGGCTTTTACAGACGCTGTCATTAAAAAGTGCTCTGCAACACTAACAATACTGGTCTAAGAAAACCCATATGTCCCCAGTTCTTTACATTTAACAGTAGGGAAAGAGAGGTAGGAATAATCTGTTTGGTTCACGCTTTTCTAGTAACCATATAGTAACTAGTCAAAATATGGGTGGGAAATTATCTGTGCTGTCTAGAGTTGACACCCGAAAGCAAACACAGAGTTTCTCTCTCTGTGGATGCCAAAAACCCCATTCTTTTTGGTTAGTTTGTAACTTTTTTTCCTGTAAAATGATCATAGGTGGCATCAGAAGACTTTCCAGGTTGTTAATTATCCTAGACCTTTGGGAATGACAGGTGCAATTTATCTTTATTAAACAAAATAGACAAAACACCTAATAAAGGTACCGAACAACTCAGGGTAGCCAGTGTTGAGCCTCTGTCAATTTAAACTCCATAAAGCTTGCCGCTGTCACCTAATATGATTTAAGGCTGTTTCTGGCCCATTCTTTATCCTCAAAGAGATTCCCCATTGATGTGCTCTCAAGGTATGGAAATAATGATTAAAAATAGAATAATTGGGAAGAAAAGATCTGCCATCAGAGGAATTGCAAAATGTACATTTATACAAACTGCTTCCTGTCTGTGATGTTTTTCCTTCCCTTGGTAAATTTCTATTCACAATACAAAGCCCAAGTTCAAGTGTTCTCCTGTCTCTGACAGTTTCTCTTAACACTCACAGGCAGAAATGCTTAGTCATCCTGATCATCAGAGCAACATGGTGAAGCCCACAGGTTGGATTTTCACCTTAGCTTTACCACTTACTACCTAATTAACTTTTGGCAAGGTGCTAACCTCTCCAAGCGGAGAAGGCAATGGCACCCCACTCCAGTACTCTTGCCTGGAAAACCCCATGGATGGAGGAGCCTCGTAGGCTGCAGTCCATGGGGTTGCTAAGAGTCAGACACAACTGAGTGACTTCACTTTCACTTTTCACTTTCATGCATTGGAGAAGGAAATGGCAACCCACTCCAGTGTTCTTGCCTGGAGAATCCCAGGGACGGGGGAGCCTGGTGGGCTGCCGTCTATGGGGTCGCACAGAGTCGGACACGACTGAAGCGACTTAGCAGCAGCAGCAGCAGCAACCTCTCCAAGACTCAAGTCTCTTGTGTGTGAAGTAAAAATGGGCATTACAAGGCAGCTGTAAGAATTAAGGAGCATGACATAAACACAGTAAGTGCCAGCTAACTGACAAGCCGTATTCAAATTAAGTGTTTATATCTATCTCCCCATTTAGACACTAAGCTCCAGGAGAAGAGAGACCATTTTTTGTTTTTGTAACCCAAGTACAGAACCCACACGCTAGTCCAATGGAAGGCACTCAGTAGGTATTTGCTGAGTGAATGAACGAATGAAAGAACCAAGGAAGGAACCCTATGTGGTAATCTCTTCTTATAATATGATTTATCTTTGTCTATGTGTAAAAGGTCTTGAAGAAGCAATGGTGAATCAATTTTGTTGAATTTTTAGATTATGACTATGTAAAAGTGTAGAAAATTTATTTTCTCAGGTAGTATTCAGGCAGCATTTTTAAACCTTTTAGAAATTATATGTCACCCCTACAAATACTAAATGTCAGTATCTATAATGAGTCTCAGCTAAAAGCTGGCTAAATTGTTCTTAGCACAATACACCAATTGTTCAGAATCATTAAATAGATCAAGTAAATAATATTAATTTAAAGTACTCCATAATTACATATTTACTTGATATATAATTACACACCATTAGACAAACATACAATTAGAATTTTTTAAAAGCATGTGCTCTGTCTAAAGGGGAAAAACATTAAGGCGTAAAAAAAAATACAAAAAAATTTTAAACAAAATCAATCACTGCAAGAGGTTTTTGTAGCTCTGTGAGGTTCACAGCTTTGTGCGATAAGCACAATCCTTGGGCAGGTGACACTTCATCATGCTGCCTCCAGTCTCTCTGAACCCCTCCCGGAGTAGCAGACAGCAGAAAACGCCATATGGATTACAGGCTGCCATGATACCACCCGGAGGGAAAGGAGGCCAAAGCAGCACAGGGCTGAATGCTATTCGGTTTTCATCTTTCTGTCTCCCCAGGCAAGAGAGGAGATGACAGAAGCATCCCATTTGCTGAGCATAAGAGCAAAAGATGCTATAGAGAATCAGACTGAAGAGTCATATCCAGTGTTTTAAGAATCTGATTCCATTTTTGGAGGACAGAGGTACTTCAGGCAATTGGGACTGCAGCCTACCAGGCTCCTCCATCCATGGGATTTTCCAGCCAAGAGTACTGGAGTGGGTTGCCATTGCCTTCTCCAAATGGTGATTATAGCTTCCCCTTACTGAAGGCTTACTCTAAGCCAGACACTGGTGTCAAATGTATTCCTTATAGCACACCCACAGAAAAATATTCTAAGTATTTGTGAGATAGAAATCCTTATTGTCATCTCCACTCACTACAGGAGGATGAGTTTTAGATGACATGAAGTGACTTACCCAAGAAGCGGAAGAGTTGAGATGTGAATCTAGGATAATTTTTGTGCACATCATATGAATTTCACCTCAGTAAAAAATAATAAAAATTTGTACACTGTCTGATGATTATTAACTACAATTCCATACATTTCTGAGGCAGTTATGGCACCACATGGGGGCTATTTTTTTTTTTTTACCAAGGTTAATAAGACAGTCAAGTCACTGAAGGCTGCAAAACTAGAATGTGGGACTTTGAGGTTCTCTGGCTCCCAGGCCAGGGGTATTTTTCTGCCCCATTATTTCCTACCCTTACATTGATGCACAGTGACAGAGGAGAGATGAAGATAATCTATAAAGTCATTCCTCTATGGCCAACTCCCCTCACCATCCAGAAAACCAGCAGAGAAACAACTAGGAGCTATGGTGACCTCTTTAGTGAGTTCTGGAAGGAAAAAGGAAAAAAACGGGACCTTCAAAAAAAATCACAAACCCTTTAAGAAACCCAACTTGATCATGTATTTTCCTAAAATTAAATTATTTGCAAAGAGGAAGAAATTCTATAAGATTATACAGTTTAGAAATACTGGAAATAAAATAAGATTCTAAAAGAACTAGCTGGGTTTATCTTTTCTATGTTACTAACTGGGCTCCTTCAGCTTGCTCCTTCCTGGTTGCACAGAGGGAGAAGCAGGCTCAAAGTGGCACTTACATTCACATTATCAGGATGTAAGAACTTTAGGGCAGCCTAGATTTGCTGGCCATTCATCCACTTTTCCATTTATTGCCAACAATAACACCAAGAAATGTGTAAAGCAGTGGTTCCTGAAACTAGGACATAGCTACAAAACTGTGCAGAAATGGAACCAGTACACACACACATACACTCACTCAGAGTGAATGAGTACAGTGTATATTTGGGGGACGATGAAAAAGGTTGGGTATAGATACTGGTGGTGATTATACACTATTATGAGTGTATTTAATGCTGCTGAATTGTACCCTTACAAATGTCTAAAATGGTATGTTTATGTTATATGTCTTCTATCATAATAAAGAAAAAATAGGAGTGAAAATACATGGTTAAACTCTGAAGTCCATGCATGAATCAAAATATACAATGGATTCATGTCTGTTTAACTTAGATTCAGAACATCTGGTTTAGATGATGCATCTCACTGGTCTCCAGGACTTCGCTGTCAATAGCATGACTTTTATTTCCTCAAGGAGGATACTGGCTAAGAAGAGGAAAAAAATTGACATTCAACACCTCCTCTTCAGTCCTGAATAGGAATTCTAACACTATGAACACAGGGCTATCAGCTATGCTTTGTTTTGAGTCAAGATCAGATCAGATCAGATCAGTCGCTCAGTCATGTCTGACTCTTTGCGACCCCATGAATCGCAGCATGCCAGGCCTCCCTGTCCATCACTAACTCCCGGAGTTCACTCAGACTCACGTCCATTGAGTCAGTGATGCCATCCAGCCATCTCATCCTCTGTTGTCCCCTTCTCCTCTTGCCCCCAATCCCTCCCAGCATCAGAGTCTTTTCCAATGAGTCAACTCTTCACATGAGGTGGCCAAAGTACTGGAATTTCAGCTTTAGCATCATTTCTTCCAAAGAAATCCCAGGGCTGATCTCCTTCAGAATGCACTGGTTGGATCTCCTTGCAGTCCAAGGGACTCTCAAGAGTCTTCTCCAACACCACACTTCAAAAGCATCAATTCTTCAGTGCTCAGCCTTCTTCACAGTCCAACTCTCACATCCATACATGACCACAGGAAAAACCATAGCCTTGACTAGACGAACCTTTGTTGGCAAAGTAATGTCTCTGCTTTTGAATATGCTATCTAGGTTGGTCATAACTTTCCTTCCAAGGAGTAAGCGTCTTTTAATTTCATGGCTGCAGTCACCATCTGCAGTGATTTTGGAGCTCAAAAAAAATAAAGTCTGACACTGTTTCCACTGTTTCCTCATCTATTTCCCATGAAGTGATGGGACCGGATGCCATGATCTTCATTTTCTGAATGTTGAGTTTTAAGCCAACTTTTTCACTCTCCTCTTTCACTTTCATCAAGAGGCTTTTTAGTTCCTCTTCACTTTCTGCCATAAGGGTGATGTCATCTGCATATCTGAGGTTATTGATATTTCTCCTGGCAATCTTGATTCCAGCTTGTGTTTCTTCCAGTCCAGCGTTTTTCATGATGTACTCTGCATATAAGTTAAATAAACAGGGTGACAATATACAGCCTTGATGAACTCCTTTTCCTATTTGTAACCAGTCTGTCCTTCCATGTCCAGTTCTAACTGCTGCTTCCTGACCTGCATACAGGTTTCTCAAGAGGCAGGTCAGGTGGTCTGGTATTCCCATTTCTTTCAGAATTTTCCACAATTTATTGTGATCCACATAGTCAAAGGCTTTGGCATAGTCAATAAAGCAGAAATAGATGTTTTTCTGGAACTCTCTTGCTTTATCCATGATCCAGCGGTTGTTGGCAATTTGATCTCTGGTTCCTCTGCCTTTTCTAAAACCAGCTTGAACATCAGGAAGTTCACGGTTCACATATTGCTGAAGCCTGGCTTGGAGAATTTTGAGCATTACTTTACTAGCGTGTGAGATGAGTGCAATTGTGCGGATCCTCTGCTAAAACTGAAACTAAACACAGAGTCCTATTTTAATATTCTGTGCATGGGGTCACAAAGAGTCAGACACGGCTGAGCAACTAACACTTTCATACATACCTACATACGCAAATGCTAAGAAACTGCTATTTAATTATTTCATATGATTCCTGTCAACCCATGTGGTTTCTAAGCATAAAAGTTAGTCAAAATAAAGAATGATGCCCGTCAGCAAAATAAGATCATCTTAGAAACAGCCTGTCTCTGTCATCACCACCTTTATCTCCAAACACACATCACATAATAAAAAGGTAAAATGGCTGAGTTCAGGATTCAAGATACAGAGATATAGACAGAGCTCCATTCATGTGAGTCCCTACACAAAACTGGTCTTGTGTTTGGTCTCTTCCAGCAGTGGTATCCATGGAAGCCTTGGCCATCTACATTTATTAAAATAAGACTTAACTGCAGACCTAGTCCTCCACTGGTCTGGAAGGAGGAGAAAATGATTTCAGTCCTTGAAGACAGGAAGATGAGAACCAAGAACATGTTTCTAAGTCATGCAACAATATGATGCAAATCAGCTTGTAGTGTTAGTGTTGGGAAGAGAAAGGACTAGGGACTTGGAAAGATATGCAGTCTGATCAAAAGCAGAGCTATGCTGAAAATTCTAAGGCCGTGGGACTGTCTTCCTGAGATGCACCTAAGGGTTGAGTGAAGTCAGAGGGTCTAGTCCCATTCTGTGGAGTTCTGGGACCATCTGTAAAGGGCTAACGATGTAGTGCAGTTCTGTCTTTTAGGGGAAAGAATTGGAATTGGCACGCAGAAATCCTCGTGTTAGTGAAGCTAGGCGAACAAAGAAAGAGTGGGGCTGTGGAATGGGTGGCCTGTCAAGGAGTGGGAGCAGCTCATGGATGAGACAATGTGTCTCCCCTGGTGGGAGCATGGGTTCTCAGGACATGAAGAACAGTGAAAGATGAGCTAGAGAGCACAGAGGCCAGATCATGAAAAGACAGGTAAGATACCCTCTACAGTTTGCATGGAGAAGAAATAACCCCACCCCTTTCACCTAGATGAGATTTACTCATGCTTTGGGGTCCAGCTCTCACTACTGTCTCCCTTCACTAAACTTCCTCAGTATGTATTGTAAATATTATTTCCATTTGTCTTGAGAACATCCTGGCTTCTTTCTCCAGCTAGGCTGAGGTGCCTTGAGAACAAGAATCAAATTTTTATTCGATATCTACATATTCAACAATACTTGGCACATTTGATCATCTGAGAAACCTTTCCTAGCCAGGCCAGGCATCACTCTAGGCAGCAAATTAAAAAACGTGCTCTCTGCTCTTTGACCCAGATAACCACAATGGTGTGATCACTCACCTAGAACCAGACATCCTGGAGTCCGAAGTCAAGTGGGCCTTAAGAAGCATCACAATGAACAAAGCCAGTGGAGGTGGTGGAATTCCAGCTGAGCTATTTCAAGTCCTAAAAGATGATACTGTTAAAGTGCTACACTCAATATGCCAGCAAATTTGGAAAACTCAGCAGTGGCCACAGGATTGGAAAAGGTCAGTTTTCATTCCAATCCCAAAGAAAGACAATGCCAAAGAATGTTCAAACTACTGCACAATTGTACTCATCTCACACACTAGCAAAGTAATGCTCAAAATTCTCCAAGTGAGGCATGAACAGTACATGAACCAAGAACTTCTGGATGTACAAGCTGGATTTAGAAAAGGCAGAGGAGCCAGAGATCAAATTGCCAACATCCACTGGGTCATCAAAATAGCAAGAGAGTTCCAGAAAAACATCTACTTCTGCTTTACTGACTATGCCAAAGCCTTTGACTGTGTAGACAGGATAAAGCACGAGTTGGAATCAAGATTGCCGGGGGAAATATCAATAACCTCAGATACGCAGATGACACCACCTTTATGGCAGAAAGTGAAGAGGAACTGAGGAGGCTCTTGATGAAAGTGAAAGAGGAGAGTGAAAGAGCTGGCTTAAAACTCAACATTCAAAAGACGAAGATCATGGCATCTGGTCCCATTACTTCATGGCAAATAGATGAGGAAACAGTGAGAGACTTTATTCTGGGGGGCTCTAAAATCACTGCAGATGGTGACTGCAGCCATGAAATTAAAAGATGCTCCTTGGAAGAAAAGCTATGACAAACTTAGACAGCATATTAAAAAGCAGAGACATTACCTTGCCAACAAAGGTCCATCTAGTCAAAGCTATGGTTTTTCCAGTAATCAAGTATGGATGTGAGAGTTGGACTATAAAGAAAGCTGAGTGCCAAAGAATTGATGCTCTTGAACTGTTGTGTTGGAATAGACTCTTGAGAGTCCCTTGGTCTGCAAGGAGATCCAACCAGTCCATCCTAAAGGAAATCAGTCCTAAATATTCATTGGAAGGACTGATCTTGAAGCTGAAACTCCAATACTTTGGCCACCGATGCGAAGAACTGACTCATTGGAAAAGACCCTGATGCTGGAAAAGATTGAAGGCAGGGGGAGAAGGGGATGACAGAGGATGAGATGGTTGGATGGCATCACTAACTCGATGGACATGAGTTTGAGCAGGCTCCGGGAGTTGGTGATGGAAGGGGGACCTGGCATGCTGCAGTCCACGCGGTTGCAAAGAGTAGAACATGACTGAGCGACTGAACTGAACTGCTCTTTGAGGGCAGTGAGAACAGCCCAAGGCAGGTGGTCCATGTTCAGTTTCTTGTTCCTTTGGTAAGACTGCTAAGTCTGGTCACAAAATATGTGCTTATACTAATTGATGCCTTTCTTTAAATGTCTTTATAGAGATTGCTTTTATAAATCATATATGTATATATGCATAATCATATATGCATATGTTAATATGCATGAATACTTCTATAATGATATTATATCTTTATTTACTTCCAGAGGGAAAATTTTTCAGACGATCACAAATATTTCAAGATGAAATAAAATTTCTATGGAATATTATGCAGGATGTTTCATGGTCCTTCAATTATGAAAATAATGGCATTTTATGTATAACTGAGTCACTTTGCTATAAAGCAGAGACTGGCACAACACTGAAAATCAACTATACTTCAATAAAAACAAAGAAGAAAGAAAATGATGGCACTGAGTTTTTAAACCAAAAAGATCAATTCGAAAGATTTGTTGAATTATAAATAAAATATCTACCCACATTTTTGTGGATGCTAATTTACTTGCTCTCAATAAGGTAATAGATGGAATAAGAGTTGGAAGGGCAGTTAATTATAGTGAAATTTTAAAGAGCTGCATTTAAAATCTGTTATAGAATGGGAATTTAGAGCAAACCACTTGAGAACAGTTTTATCAGTGCTTCTCAGAAAGTGGTCCCCAGGGCAACAGCAGGAGTATCCAGGAAGTTGTGACCACAGCAGCTTGTCATCACACCCCTCTGCCAAAGCAGAAGGGCCAGGTCTGGGTGTTTAAAAGCCCTCTAGGAGATTCTGATGTATATTAAATCTTGAGAACCACTGGGTGACCTCTTGCCTTATTTGGAAACACTCTGAGAAAAGAGAATCCTTCACAAAATTCTCCCTTATCTTATTGAACATTAGGCTAGGAAGTGGTCTAAGAGAGCATACAGAATAATTTCTAGATTTTACAGATCAGGAAACTGAGGCCCAGAGATTATTAATGGCAACTAAAGTTTGGAGCAAAATGCTTTCTGGCATCAAAACTGAGATCCTTGATGCAGAGTAAACACAGCCAGGTATTATTTTGCATATTTGAAATCAAGTTTCACTTTTACAGGACTTCCCTGGTGGCTCAGACAGTAAAGAATCCATCTGCAATGCAGGAGACATGGGTTCGATCCTTGGATTGGGAAGATCCCCTGGAGAAGGAAATGGCAACCCACTCCAGTATTCTTGCTTGGAGAATCCCATGGACAGAGGAGCCTGGTGAGCTATAGTCCATGGTGTCACAAACAGTCAGACATGACCGAGTGACTAACACTTCACTTTTACAAGGTCCAATGTGTAAAAAACCCTTTCTATTTATTCAGAAATCCAGATGCAGCTGCAGAACCAATCATAGCTAAAGGCTAAGTTGAGATATTTGAAAATGTTCTTGAGAGAGAAAAAGCCTTATTATTTTAGTGAGTAAATTGAATTCAGTGGCCAGAAATATTAGACTTGGCATTAGATTCAAACCAAAGCCAGCTCGCATCACTCCTTAACCAGCCTGAAACTAGAACTCTTTCTGTGCCCAGTCCCAAAAGCTCCTTGAGAGGATAAATCTGTTTTCTAGGTAATACTCTCAGCCCAGAGCAATGGCTAAGTTACCTCACTTCTCTGTACCTCAGTTTTTCCATCTACTTCAGAGGACTGTTGAGAGAATTAATAATGTCTTGCATGTAAAGTTCCCGGCACACTGGAAATGCTCTAAAAATGTGCTGCCGGTGTCAGCACTATAAATACGAGCAATTGCATCACGAAACCCACAGTGTGGCTTTTACGTGCTACACCTCACCTATGAAAAATGTACCTCTACCAAAAGTCAGAAAGCTCTTTCCATTAAAACTGGTGTGTCTCTACTGGTCCCACCACACTGCTTCAACGTGATGCCAAAGCAGCAGTAAGGAAGGGTGAAAGGCGTCATTAGTGCTCCAGTAGGAGGGTCTCCAACTGCCCTACAGAGCAGTCCAGTCTTCACTGAGCCACACAGCAACGTGCCCTAACAACTGAGCAGCCAGTCACAGCTGATTTGAGGCCCCCAATTAGCCGGTACCTCACTGACACAGAAACTTTCCTGCAAACATCGTCACCCAAGGAAAAGCTTCAGAATATGTTATAGTAGCCTAGTAAGAATTTTACAGACAGAGAAGTATAGACAGTGCATAGTTTTTCAGCTCCATGTGCCTCGGGGCACAGGCTTTGAGAATAGCTCTTTAAGGGTAAAATACCCTGTTTTAACCTTGTGATCAGGTCTAAAATTCCTTACCCTGCTGTGAAACTTGGCAGTTCGATAAGACTTGGGCGACAGATTGTATACCGTGTAGTGGTCAAGATGTCTGGAATCCAAAAAGCTTCGAATATCATCAACCTGATTCCTGAATCCTATGTCAACACTGTCCAGAGGAAAGGACATCACTGGGAAGGTGAACACAGAAAGAAAATAGGTTAAACAGGTGTGCGGTCACAACGGGCAGCCGTTGAGAGCTGAGCCACTGAGCTGTTAATAAACGTGAGGAACTTACCAATAATTCTGGAGGTAACATAAGTGAAGTCTAAATCTCCTTTCGTGTAGCTAAAAGCAAGACAGGAAAGGGCATTCATTAAAATGATCCAAATATCCCAAGATCTCTCTCTCTCTCTCAGCCACCTGTGCATCACATCCCTGGACATTTCCATCCAGTAGCCACATTTTTATTTCCCTCAAGGCCGCCTTCTCTCTACCAAGGAAGCATTGTTGACAGAAGACAACCCGCACGCTCGGGAGCACACATCTACCCTCCAAACAGGGCACCCCAAAATCCTTTGTAGATGCCACTTCATGAACAGAATCCATCTCAGAGGAGAAAACACTGCTAATTTATTAACACTGATTGTCTCAGCCTCTTCACCTACAGGAAGACAGCTCCCCTAAGTGTCCCCTAAGATTTCCTCTGGGATGGACTGGTTGGATCTCCTTGCAGTCCAAAAGACTCTCAAGAGTCTTCTCAAGCAGGTAGAAGAGGAAGTGATGGAGGAAAAACAGAGGACCCTTTGTTGAGGTCTATAAGGTGTTAGATGGAGACTGAAGGTAAAGGATAAAATTATATGTGAACAAAAATTAAAATGCTGATTAATATACTGGACTACACACATGGATTTCTGCTTTAAAACCACATTTTGTAACTAAATGGCAACCCACTCCAGTATTCTTGCCTGGAAAATCCCATGGACAGAGGAGCCTGGAGGGCTTCAGTCCATAGCGTCACAAAGAATCAGACACAACTGAAGCGACTTAGCCTAGCACAGCACACTGTAACTTAAAAGGACCCTAGAACTTTCGAATTCCTAATGTTAAAAAAAATATATGGCCCGCTTGTAAAAGTTTCATACAGGAGAAAGGTAGGAAACTTCTCCCAGTAAATAAATGTTAAAGGGCTATTAAAATATAAAAACAAAATTCTGTTTTGAATACAATCCATAAGTACTGCTTACTTGGATTGCATGTGCATTATTACCTCACTTAATTCCTGAACCACTGAAGACATAAACCTTAGCAGAGTATAAAAGTAGAGCTCCAAGAGGTTAGTTAATGTGCCTTAGGTTAACAAGGGCAGGTACTGCGTTAAAATCCAGAATAATGGATTTGAAAGCCAGGGATGGCAACCACTATCCTCTAATGTACAGTGAGCCAAGTCCTCCTAGCCTGTGCCTGTAGCTTCTCAAAGACTCAATCTGATGACTTCAATGGCATTCCTCAATCAGACCCCATGTGACTGCATCACAAAATTGATAGTCTTTGAGGCAGATAAGCAGTTGGCAGGTAACCAGATCCTCTGGGGGCACAAAGTCCATTAACGTAAAGGGAAGAACGCACATACCTGGTAACAGATTGTATAACTCTGGAAGACGTGTCTTTGAGAGTGTCTTTCAAGTTGTCCTTTAGGTTGCTAAAGAGCCTCCCTGCCCCTCCTTTCACCATGTCAAAAAGACCTCCGCCATAGCTGGGCTCCATGTCTGGAGATGAGGCACCTGCCAACGGAAATCAGAAAAAGAAGTAATAGCAGAAAAAGAGGTAATGGGTTTCCCAGGTGGCTCGAAAGTAAGGAGAAAAAAAAAAAATCTGCGTGCCAATGTAAGAAATGCAGAAGAACGCGGGTTCAACCTCTGGGTCTGGAAGATACCCTGGAGAAGGAAATGGCAACCCACTCCAGTATTCTTGCCTGGAGAATCCCATGGACAGAGGAGCCTGGTAGGCTATAGTCCATGGGGTCACAAAGAGTTGGACACGACTTAGCAACTAAGCGTGATGAATATGTGGCATGGATGAGGAATATCCCCTTATTATTAGAAGCTACCCACCAGTCCATTCTGAAGGAGATCAGCCCTGGGATTTCTTTGGAAGGAATGATGCTAAAGCTGAAACTCCAATACTTTGGCCACCTCATGCGAAGAGTTGACTCATTGGAAAAGACTCTGATGCTGGGAGGGATTGGGGGCAGGAGGAGAAGGGGACGACAGGATGAGATGGCTGGATGGCATCACTGACTCGATGGACGTGAGTCAGAGTGAACTCCGGGAGTTGGTGATGGACAGGGAGGCCTGGCATGGTGCGATTCATGGGGTTGCAAGGAGTCGGACACGACTGAGAGACTGAACTGAACTGAACTGAACCCTGTTCCCATTTGGGGACTGTTTCTTACCATAGCATAACTTAGCTTATCAAGATTGATACATGAAGCAAGTAGGAATCTGTGCTGCTAAGTCACTTCAGTCGTGTCCGACTCTGTGCAACCCCACAGTCGGCAGCCCACCAGGCTTCCCCGTCCCTGGGATTCTCCAGGTAAGAACACCGGAGTGGGTTGCCATTTCCTTCTCCAATGCATGAAAGTGAAAAGTGAAAGTGAAGTTGCTCAGTCGTGTCTGACTCTAGCGACCCCATGGACTGCAGCCTACCAGGCTCCTCCGTCCATGGGATTTTCCAGGCAAAAGTACTGGAGTAGGGTGCCATTGCCTTCTCCGAGGAATCTGTGCAGAGGAAGCTAATATAAACAACAGCCAGGCAGGTTGTACAGAACAGCAGGTATGAGTCTGAGTCCCTCTCACTGGGTTCTGGCCCAGCCTTGCTATTCCTAACTGTAAGAACTTGGGAAGCCTTTCTAAGCCTCTTTCTTGGTGTCTATAAAATTGGGATAAAAATAATGCCTACTTCATCAGAAAACCTTAAATAAGTGTATTTTAAGCTATTCGAATGCTGCTGCTGCTAAGTCACTTCAGTCGTGTCCGACTCTGTGCGACCCCACAGTCGGCGGCCCACCAAGGCTTCCCCGTCCCTGGGATTCTCCAGGCAAGAAAACTGGAGTGGGTTGCCATTTCCTTCTCCAATGCATGAAAGGGAAAAGTGAAAGTGAAGTCGCTCAGTCGTGTCCGACTCTTTGCGACCCCATGGACTGCAGCCTACCAGGTCCTCCATCCATGGGATTTTCTAGGCAAGAATAGTACCTACTATATTAAGGAGTCAACAGATTTGCAGCTATACTATTTCTATGCTGCACCCTGAAATTCCTATGTTGATATTTTTTCATCTTTGTTCACTTTTCAACTCTATGATGACAAAGGGCAAGAATGGCATCTCTAGTTTTTTATTTTTTAAATGCAGTATTTGTTGTATACTTCAAAATATGTTAAGAGGATAGATCTCTGGATCTCAGGTACAGTAGAACACAGGACCTTATTTAGCTTACAGGAGCAAACCTCTGTAACTCTGAATCTGTTGCTGACTGAGTTTCCCTTCATACCTCCCTCAGGACAGGGGGATGGATGCACATCTATGTTCCAACCTGATCAGTTATTTTAAGCGACAAGTAGATACATGCGTGTGGACAATGGCTAAATGTGTCTGTGCGAAGTCTGGAGAGAAAATTTAAAAAAACACAAACAAAAAAAGACGGATCTCATGTTAAGTGTTCTTACAAAACAAAAAGCAAGCCACACAAAAGAACACAGGAAAATTTTTGGAGGTTGTGGTAATAGTATCATGACTATATGCATATATCTAAACTCATCAAGATGTATACATTAAATATGGTGATGTTGTATATATCAATGATACCTCAATAAAGCTTAAAAATTAACTGCCAGAAAAAGGAAAGTTGGAGGAGGAATTTATAAATGAAAATGTCTTAAAAGACCAATCAACCAAGTACAATGCATGGAACTTAATCTGAACAAACCATAAAAAGTGAATGACAGTTCTCTAGTGGTCCAGTGATTGGGACTCTTGAGCTTCCACTGAAGCAGACACGGGTTGGAGCCCTCATCAGAGCCAAAAAAATTACATAAATAAATAAAAAGTTAATGACATTTATGGGCAATAAGGATTTGAACAATTAACTGGGTATTCAACATTAAGGATTTATTGTTAATTTTTAGGTATAATAATGATATTGTAGTTATATTACATGTAGTCCTTATCTTCTAGAATACTGAAATATTTATAAATTTTAAATTGCAGTGCTTTATATTTTAAAAAACAAATAGAGAATAATAAAATATTCATGTAATAAAACCCTGAATTGTTAACATATACAGCACTATTTGCTAGGTATTATTTTAAACATCTTACCTATGTTCACTCATCCCAAAAGCATACTTATGAGGTAGATAATATTATTTTTCCATTTCATACATCAAAAATACCAAGGCATAGAGGTTAAGCCACTTGTCTAAGTGTATATGGCTCATTGGCTAATAAGTCTTGGGCAGATTTTGGGATTTAAGCCCTATGCAACCTGGACAAAAGTATCCCTCTTTCTTCTCCTAATACTATCTTGAATTTAATATTTATCATTCCAAATAATTTCTTTAAACTTTTCTTACATATGTAGGTATCCACAGGTAATACATTAATATTATTTTTCATGTTTTCAAACTGCATTCTCCTTAGCACTTAGTATGGTCAGACTTTAACATTTTTACCAACCTGGTGAATGAGACAACATCTCCTTTTGGTCTTATTTGTGGTTTCCCTAATTATCAGAAGAGGAGGTATCTTTTCTTGTGTTTACTGGCCAGGTAGGTGTTCTTTAAACCATACTTCACTATATCTACTAAACTCCTCCGAGCTGTAGGAGTTCAAACACATACCTATAAATACATGCTGACTGTAATGTGCTTATCCCTTGATCACAAGAGCTTTTGATGGCCAAGTCACCATTAGCCATCTATTTGAAAACAAGGCTCTATTAGAAATTGCAAAGAGCAATCAATGAATAGACACACGAATAAACACTTATAAAGTCTACCACTTACCAAGTTCTCTCAAGCACTAGACTCCACTTGGACTTTTATGTTAGTACAGTTTCATGTTGTGGGAGATAAGGAGGGTGTTTATTATCCCCATTTTAAAGGCAAAGAAACAGAGGCTCAAACAGGGTAGCAACTCACCTAAGATCTCAGCTAATGAGCAATAGAGCCAGGGATTCAAGCTCAAGTCTGTACCCTTCCGAAGTCTATGCCACCCCTACCATTGCACACTCCTCCACAGCTCCATTCCAGTCCACAGTTTCAACAGCTGTATTCAGGAGGATCCTCAGCTGCCTCACACACAGCCATCCCTCTCCAACTCTTTGCTCCTCTCCACCTCCCACATGTCTGCCTTTATCTGGCTGCTCTCGGCAGCAGCTGTCCTCCCAACAAGCTCTCTCACAAATCACTGCATCTGTCAGACCAACCAAACCAATCTCATTACTCCGGCAGCTAAGCCTCTGTCACCCTCACTGCTTCACAGCCCTACATAATTGCCAGGAGCCAGCCCAATGAGCAGCTCCTCCTAGGCGAGGGCTAGGGCCACAGATCTAAGAATGTTCTCTTGTGTTCTGCTTCTGTGAGAAAAAGGGCATATTATTTCCCTTTAAACACACTCACACATAAAAGGCTGTATCGTGTTTTCATTTTAAATACAATAAGGATAGGGCAACATATGCTTATAAATCCTCATTTCCACCCCAAGTTCCCATTCCAGCCTGAATACCATTCTCATATATGATTGTTCCAAGAGATGACACCAAATTGATTATTCAGACCTCTCTCTGACTCTCGATTTCCTGCTGGAATAGAACTCCAAGACACCAACCTATTAAAAGATATAAATACCCTTGATTATCTAAAAATCAGGCTCTTATCATCACTCAGGCTGCATGCTCTGTTCATTAGAGCCTTGGAACCCTGCAGAAACCAGAACCATTTGGCAGAGCTACAACGTCTGTAACCTCTATATACCCAACTTATATGTCAAACTAACCAGGACACAAAAAAGAAAAGAAAGACACTATCTGACATTACAGGGCTTTGAGGAGTGTATTTTGGCTTTCCTTAATCAGCTATATGAGTGTCAGAAGCACAGAATCTAAAAAGGATTTTGGAGACTCAGCTTGTTAAGAGGAAAAGCAGAAAGTCTTCGAAAAGTGACATAACAGAGAGAGAAACAGTGACATGCAGGAGGAAGACAGTGACTAATAGATCAGGGGTCGACAAACCACAGCCCACAGGCCAAACCCAGTCTGCTGTCTGTTTTTACACAGTCTGTGAAATAAGTATGGCTTTTACCACTTTTAAATGATTGGAAAAAAAAGTCAAAAGAAGAATAATGTTAAACACACTTAAAAACTACATGAAGGTCAAACTCCAACGTTTATAAGTATAGTCTTAGTAGAAAACACCTATACTCATTCATTTACACACTGTCTATGGCTTCTCTCATGCTACGATGGCCAAGATGAAGAGCTGTGATGGAGACCTTATGGCTCATAAAATCCAATGTACTTACTATCTGGTCCTTTATAGAAAAAGTTTTTTAATCCCTGCACTAAATGGCTGAAAGATTCTGCATTCTTAGGAATCCAGATCTTGCCACCTCTAACACTTTTCTAAATGCTTCATGTGAAAAACACACACCCTGGGCTTAGAAAGAGTCTTTGGAGATTTGAAGGTCTAAGAGGGTGGGAGCGGGGACGTCAGAGTTGAGACAGCATGAGAGTGCCACCCAAGGAGAAAGAGTCCAGGTCTGTGCCCCTAAGCCTCCAGGTAGAATCCTGTCTTGTGATGTCTTTTCATTTTAAAATCTAATCCCACCTAAGATAAGCACAAGAGAACTACACTTTGCTCCCTGTGTCATTTCTAAGATGTGATAAACAAGTTTTTCTTGGGATTCCTAATGTTTAGGAAACTAGAAACAGCATCCTATCTCTCCCAAGTCATGAGAACTCACCATGGCTATGACTTGACCTGTTCTTACTCCCAGAGTGACACCAAATTTATCTCTCCTAGGAGACAGTCTCTTCCCATGGGTCTATTAGTCAGCTGTTTGCTCATTTACTTATACTAAGCATCAGTCCAAAAAAGATTTGAGATGATCTGATAGTTATTTAGAATTTAAAAAATAAATGTATTTTTCAGTCCAGTTCAGTCACTCAGTCATGTCCAACTCTTTGTGACCCCATGAACAGCAGCACACCAGGCCTCCTTGTCCATCACCAACTCCTGGAGTTTACCCAAACTTATGTCCATTGAGTCAGTGATGCCATCCAACCATCTTATCCTCTGTCGTCCCCTTCTCCTCCTGCCCTCAATCTTTCCCAGCATCAGGGTCTTTTCAAATGAGTCAATTCTTCGCATCAGGTGGACAAAGCATTGGAGTTTCAGCTTCAACATCAGTCCTTCCAATGAACACCCAGGACTGGTCTCCTTTAGGATGGACTGCTTGGATCTCCTTGCAGTCCAAGGGACTCTCAAGAGTCTTCTCCAACACCACAGTTCAAAAGCATCAATTCTTCTGCACTCAGCTTTCTTTATAGTCCAACTCTCACATCCATACATGACTACTAAGAAGACCAAAAAAATGTTAAGATTGGTCTTAACTGCGTTAACGTAACTAGAAATAAAAGAAAAGTAAGTGTGGGTATTTTTCATAAACATCTAATTGATTTTTCAGCTGTGGGCAAAACACCCTGAGAAACACTGTGAAATAAGAAGGCAGATGTTGACAGAGGCCTTATCTTGGAAAGTCCATAATGGACGGTGGGCATTCCCCATATATGCTTTCACTGCTAATGCAATATATATATATGCTTATGACACTCTAGGCTGCGTATATTTTCACTTGGTAACCCCTAAGAAAGGATGTTCCTCCATAAAGTACTGTCACCAAAAGAAAAAGAAGGTATGCAAATATTTATGCATAAAGATGTTCACTGAGACTTCAGTGGTTAAAAATCTGCCTTCCCACGCAGGGGACGTTGGTTTGATCCCTGGTGAGGGAACTAAGATCCCACAAGCCATGGGGCAACTAAGCCCACCTGCTGCGAGACAGCCTGAGCGCTGCAACTAGAGAAGCCTGCAAGCTGCAGGCTGCAGTGAAGACCCAGTGCAGCCAAAAAAAAAAAGATGTTCACTGAGGTACTGCCTACAATGGCAAGAGACAATAAAGGATGTATTGTCCCACAGTAAGAGATTGATTGAGTATCTCTAAGAATGCAACTAGCTCCTAGTTATTAAATTAGCTATTAATATCACTTTGTAGAAGAGTACAGATGCTCATGACAAAAGGCTAAGTGAGAGATAAAGAGGATACAAAAACGCACAGTACAATCTAATTTTTACAAAAGAAAAATATTTGAGTTCAGAGAAAGAATTCAGATGATTTATTAAACACAAATAGTAAACAGAAAATAAAAATTCAAACTTTCTGAATTGCTGGCACCAATCTAAACTCTTTATGCAGTGTGTGTGCTCAGTCGTGTCTGACTCTTTGTGACTCCATGGACTGTAGTCTGCCAGGCTCTTGTGTCCATGGGATTTCCCAGGCATGAATACTGGAGTGGGTTGCCATTTCCTACTCCAGGGGATCTTCCTGACCCAGGGATTGAACCCACGTCTCCTGTGTCTCCTGCACTGGCAGATAGATTCTTTACCACTGTGCCACCTGGGAAGCTCAAATTCTTTATACTGTGCTGTGCTTAGTTGCTCAGTTGTGTCTGACTCTTTGCAACCCCATGGACAGTAGCCTGCCAGGCTCCTCTGCCCATGGGGATTCTCCAGGCAAGAATACTGGATTGGGTAGCCTATCCCTTCTCCAGGGAATCTTCCTGACTCAGGATTCAAACCAGGGGTCTCCTGCATTGCAGACGGATTCTTTACCAGCTGTACTACCAGGGGAGCCCCAAATTCTTTATAGAGAGTATTTAATCTTCACAATTATCCTATGAAGGAGATACCAGACTATCTCAATTTTCCACAGGAGGAAACTGAAGCAAAGACACATCAGTGACTTAACCCAGGTCCCACAGTTAGTAAACCAGGATTTTACTCAGGCAGGCTGCTCCAGAGTCTAGGCTCTTAGTGGCAACATTTTCAATTTTATTTTAATACATTTATTTTTGGGCTATGCTTCAAGGCATGTGGGATCTTAGCTCCCCAACCAGGGATGGAACCCAGGCCCCCTGCAATGGAAGCACTGGACCACCAGAAAGCCCAAGCTGCTACATTTTCAAAATAGTTACAGCAATTATATCTAAGTGGGAGAATGATAAGTGATTTTTTGTTGCTAGACTATAACTTCTAAGCTTTCTATATTTTATATTCATTAGGTTTATAATTTAAAATGTTATATAAAATAAAGACAACAGCCAAGTGATCCAATGTTAAAATTCAGTTTGTCCTTCAATAGAGACCTCCCTCCTCTGCATGTAATTCATATTAGTTCACAGTCACACAGGAGTTTCTCAGCCCAGCCTGTGAGATATAAGCAAATGTTGCCCATAAGCCCTTGAGTATTTGCAGGCAGATTCTTTACCATCTGAGCCACCAAGGAAACCCCTGAGCAGCCCTATATAGATCTTTAACTCCAATCAGGCTGGGAACCTACCACAAACATTTTTCAGTACTTGACTCTATTTCTAAGACCTAAGACCCACTCCATCATGGTAGTAGCTGTCTCAGCTCTGGTAAGATAATCCAGTACATTAAGAACAAGGAAAAGATGGCAAAGGACTCTTGGCAACAGTTAAAGTTCTTGGGACACCAGCCTTCCCCAGTGGGTTCTTTGGGCCTCCACAAAGACATTTCTACACAGCATCGCCTTTCCCACCTCTGGAAGTCTTTGTCATTCAGTTCTAGTAATTATGAATTATTCCATAGTGTTCAGGATCAGCCAGTATGAGGGATAACTGATAATCCAAATTCTGACATGTTTATCTTTTCATATTCCCATTCTTTTGCACCAACAGGGCATTTTCCTCTGTACTTATTTAAGTGCCATCAAACTACAAATGTCCTTTCCTGGCTTCTACAAAGTTGGGATAGAAATTCCCAAAACTAAAGGGACCTTGAAGAGATGCACCATTAGCCCTTATGCTAGGATATTACTATTTCTTCTCCTCAATACTTGGCAAAGGGGCAAAGAACCAGTGTCATCACCACAGAAGGCTTTATCATCCCTGTTTTATAGTAGATTCTTCAAATTCTTGGCTTCCATCATTCAAGAAATGGATCACATGGGGATAACAACTAGATATATCATGAAAAATCCTGCTACCTTGGCTTCTAAAATCAAAGGCTGCTTAAACCTCATTCCCAATTCATCTCAGTTCAAAGAATCTTAAAGAAAACAGGATGGACTTTGGGCAGAGAGATCTTAGACTGAAGACTTAATTTTTTCACTTAAATCTGTGTGACTCTACACATGATTTTTCACTCTTTTAAAGCTGCTTCTGCCTTTGCAAATTGGAACAAATTAAGAAAAAAAGCTTGCCTACATGTCTCATGGTGTCAAAAAGATCAAATGTGATCATGTATGTCAAAGTGATTTTTAAATAATAAGATTTTCTAAAGCAATCAGGAATTTTTATTTTAATTCTTATAAATTCAGTTCTTATACAAATGAGTCAGTGGACTGGATTCAGTTCATTCCAGTCACTCAGTTGTGTCCGACTCTTTGCAACCCCATGGACTGCAGCATGCCAGGCTTCCCTGTCCATCACCAACTCCTGGAGTTTACTCAAACTCATGTCCTTTGAGTCAGTGATGCCATCCAACTATCTCATCCTCTGTCGTCCCCTTCTTCTCCTGCCTTCAATCTTTCCCAGCATCAGGGTCTTTTAAGATGAGTCAGTTCTTTGCATCAGGTGGCCAAAGTATTGGAGTTTCAGCTTCACCATCAGTTCTTCCAATGAACACCCAGGACTGATCTCCTTTAGGATGGACTGGTTGTATCTCCTTGCAGTCCAAGGGACTCTCAAGAGTCTTCTCCAACACCACCATTCAAAGGCATAAATTCTGCTGCACTCAGCCTTCTTTATAGTCCAACTCTCACATCCATACATGACTACTGGAAAACCCAAAGCTTTGACTAGACGGACCTTTGTTGGACAAGTAATGTCTCTGCTTTCTAATATGCTGTCTAGGTTAGTTATAACTTTTTTCCCAAGGAGGAAGCATCTTTTAATTTCATGGCTGCAGTAACCAGAGGGCTCAGACACACCTTTTGCACACAAGGACCCAGAGACCCCACAGAGACTGAGACAGAACTGTGTTTGAGTGTCTCCTGCGGAGGTATGGGTCAGCAGTGGACTGCTGCAGGGGCAGGGGCTCTGGGTACAGTAGACCAGGGGATGGCATAAGCCCTCTTGGAGGAGGTCACCATTAAGCCCACCATAGAGCCACCAGAACTTAAACAGGACTGGGGAAACAGACTCATGGAGGATACAAACAAAACCTGTGTGTGCCAGGATTCAGGAGAAAGGAGCAGTGACCCCACAAGAGACTGACCCAGACTTGCCATGAGTGTCCAGGAGTCTCCAGTGGAGGCGTGGGTCGGTGGTGGCCTGCTGCAAGGTTGGGGGCACTGAAAGAAGCAGTGGACCTTTGGAAGGAGGTCACCATTATCTTCATTACAGCCACCATAGTTTGGTCAAATAACGGGGAGGGAACACAGCCCCACCCATCAATAGAAAATTGGATTAAAGATTTACTGAGCATGGCCCCACCCATCAGAACAAGACCCAGTTTCACCCACAGTCAGTCTCTCCCATCAGGAAGCTTCCATAAGCCTCTTGTCCTTCTCCATCAGAGGGCAGACAGACTGAAAACCACAATCACAGAAAACTAACCAATCTGATCACACAGACCACAACCTTGTCTAACTGAATGAAACTATGAGCCACGCCGTGTGGGGCCACCCAAGATGGATGGGTCATGGTGGAGAGTTCTGACAAAACGTGGTCCACTGGAGAAGAAAATGGCAAACCACTTCAGTATTCTTGCCTTGAGAACCCCATGAACAGTATGAAAAGGCAAAAAGGTAGGACTGGATTAGAGATAACAAATTTCATAGAAAAAAAAGTAAGTGAAAAAACTGACACACCCTATGCCAAACAAAGTTTTAAGAGTCAAAGCCACCACACTCAAAATATGGTGCTTAAGTCAAAACAGGGATAGGAGTCAACTTCTGCTACTAGCTGGATATATAGCCTATTGAAGTTAAACAATTTATCAGGATCTTGATATCCTTATCTGCAAACTGGAAGCTTTAATAGAATCTCACACAGGATCTCAGTGAGGATTATATAAGTCAAAGTTCTACAAACTCTCAGCACAGTGCCTGGAGTGCTGTGCACACTTATTAAATGATAGCTACAAGGTGGCTCTGGGGAATGAAAAGAATAAAGCCATGAAAATGCTGTCTCCAGCAGAGTTAAGCAGCCTCAGAAATTAAAAAAAAAAAAAAAGGCCACACTCTTCAGTTTCAGGTTTGATGAAGACAGACAGTAGGGACATGTGCGACAAGGACAGCATCTCTTTCTAAAGCTTCTGCTACAGCACATGTTAATTCTTCACATTTGATGGTCCAGAATCATGAGTGTTTAACAGAGGTGAACCTCTTTATAGTTCTGGTGTTTCTTCTTCCCACCCTGAAATAATCTGGTATGTAATATGGGGAACAATTATATGCTGTTTGCACGACTAATATTCAAGTTCACACAGAATCAAAAATACTGCTTTTGAAATACTGAAATACTTCTGTACTACTTGGCACATAACATGAGCTACGAAACTATAAGGCACTTGATGACATTGCACAGCGGTGGCCCTAGATGTGGACCAGTCTGGCAGCTGCTCGACAGACCAAGAGGGCAGAAGGCCTCGGTGTGTGCGGCATTCACCAGCAGTTCTAAAGGAACTCAGCACTGGCAGGCACAGGTCACAGAGCAGGTGAAGTCAATGATGCTGGCTTTGAGCATCCAAACCAGGAAGGGCCCTCAAAGTGCAGCACAGTCCTGACATGTCAGCAGCACACTCAGGCCTTCTTGTACTGAAATAATGTGCCCCTTTGACAGTCAATTTATCAGGGATGTTGCAGAAAGGACCCGATGCCATTCCCTACATCTAGTCAACACTTGTAAATGGGATCATTTAGCTAGTGAAAAAGATACTCCAGAGAATGTCCCAAATCAACACAAAAGATGGACATTTGAATGATAAATAATGTGTGCTATAAACACTATCACATAGTAAACAGTTATATGTGCACATGTATATTTACTTGTTTAGAGAATATACTTCATACTATATATTTATATTTTATATTTATATTTCATACTTTATATTTTAGAGAATATATTATATATTTATTTATATATTAACTTATCTCATCATGACAGTTATTAAAGATTTTACTATCACTTCTGATACCATCAAACCAGTATATACAATATTTCTGCACCCACTTTCAGGACTTCGATAGGAGGGGCAACCCCAGCTCCTCACGGAGCTAACAGGCCATAACAGAATCATAGACTCAAGGTCTCAAAGAAGATGGAAATGGATGATTCGTTAAGTCTCTTTCAGTTGTAAAATTCTTGGAGACTATCATCATTGTAAAAAGGTCATCTGTGAAGCACATGCCTTAGACAAGGCACACTGCTAAGCAGTTTCCATACACTACTAGATTAGGCCTTCACAGTAAGCCTGATGGTCCTTGGGAGTCCCACTGAGGAAACTGAGGCTTTGGTAAAGTTTAGTAACCATGGTGGCAGAACGAAAGTGAATCTAGGTTTAGCTGGATTCAAAGCCTCTGCTTTTTTATTTATTTGGCTGCACTGGTCTTTGTGGCAGCATATAGGTTTAAACAAAAATTTAAAATTTATATATATATATTTTGTTGCTGTTATTAGTTGAATTATTCAGGATCTAGTTTCCTGACCAAGGCTTGAATCTGGGCCCTCTGCATTGTGGCCCAGAGTCTTAGCCACTAGACCACTACAGAAGTCCCCAAAGCCTCTGCCCTTAGCCCCCTTCCCATTCTGAAGTCTTGCATAAGGACTCTGTCCCTACTCTTGCACCTCACTTTGCACCTCCATCCTAAGATGTGGAGTAGTTTGAACAACACAAAATTATTTGTGAATGAGTCTGACCCACGCACCTTAATCCCAGCACTTTGGGTCTTCAGTAACAGGGAAAATGTTCCACACTTCCTCATACCTTCCTAAAATCTTAGCACGATACCTGGCACACAGTAAACACTCAATAAATAGACATGAAACTGGGCTGCTGCAGAATGCAAGAATCAGAGAGAAGATGGCAGAGGTGGCAAGGAAGACCAAACAGATCAACCTTGGGAAAGACTTTGTCTTGGCATTATTGTAGGCTGCAAATATAACCAGATGCTTTCATTGTCTCCTCGTATTTCTCTAATTTCTGATTGTAGCACTGTATCATCCAGCACCCACTCAGCATGCTTGCCTAAAAGATGAAGATTTCATGAAACTTAACAAGAGCTGGTTGTATTTGCTGCCTACAGTTTTTATATTCAGATAAAATAAGCTAATTAAGTAACCATCTCTAGCTCCTCTTTCCTGAAAGGATCCAAGATATTAAAAAAGGATGATAAGAGTGCAAAGAATGAGAAATAGAGTCAAAGTGAAGACCACAGTGAGACTGAAATTGACTCTGCTGTAGAAAAAGGCAAGGCACAGTGATCACAAACTGGTTGGTAATGCTAGGAAAACCCCAGTAAAATGGATGTAACATTTTGTTCATTCAGGGACTGATTGTCAGAGTCAGGCTACATTTGTCAATCCAAATTCTACACAGTAAATTCTCATAAAAACAATGCATGGATATTGCTTACTTTGATTCAACAAATATTTTAAGCACTCATGGTATACCAGGGGAACAGATCTGTCTAGGAGATCTTTACTCTCCAAAACTTGGGCCAAATAGAGGTTCCCCTTTATGAAACAATAATGATCAAATCTAATGAGATCAGAACTCTCAGTGGAATTCTGAAGAAACAGAAAATGTTCTGCCCACCACAAGGCCTCTCAACTCCAGGAAGTGAGGGACCATCACATTTTTACCTCTTTAACAAAAGGTCAAGGCTTAAATTGCATTAAATGGACTATGACATTTCCCTTCTAATGACTAGTCCTGTTGCCTGGAACAGAGAAAACAACACTGTCCATGACAGAGTCCAGAGAAAGCAAAAGACTGATGGCCTGCTGAAAGTATACTGCCAAGAAAAAAAATCAAGCAAAATCTTCTTTTCATCATGTGGGTTCCATTTAATGTGGAAAGGGGAGGCAATAGAGTCCTCAAAGGGTGACTAAGAACCCAACTTTCCTCCCAAACAACTCCCGTGTTGAGTCATTCAGTCATGTCCAACTCTTTGTGACCCTATGGACTGCAGCCCACCAGGCTCCTCTGCCCATGGGATTCTCCAGGCAAGAATACTGGAGTGGGTTGTCATTTCCTCCTCCAGGAGATCTTCCCGACCCAGGGATCAAACCCACATCTCCTGCATCTCCAGCACTGCAGACGGATTCTTTATCAGCTGAGCCGTTTTCCCAGATACACCAAGAATCTTAGGAAAGTGCTGTCTATTATGCAGATGAAGTTCTAAGAGGACTCTCTCAACCCTCCTCCTTCCAATAAGACTGTCCTCTCTTAGCTCCTCATTGATGGAAATTCTAAAACTATCACTATAAGCAGACTTCTGAGAGAATGCTCCCACCACTGCTCTCCAAAGGTGCAGCACTATTGTGGACAGATCTTATTTGTTGTTTACAAACTCAGAGCAGATGCACACATACTACACACAACACAGATGCTGCACATACACCAAAGGAGCCTCACTACATGCAAAGCATCATGTGAGGAAGATGCAGTACCCCACACAATAGACTGACTGATGTTGTTGCTCTTATTTTTCAGATAAGGCAAGTGGGTCTCAAGGAGGCAGATTAAGTCATGCAAGGAATATATTTCATAGGAAATATATAATGCCTATGTGATGCCAAGACCCATGCTTTCTTCATTTCATCAGTCACGTCAGTACATTCAACCACAGGGGTTGAAGTTCTGCTTGAACCATGAGAGGAAGCAGTACAGATTCATAACATTTCAAAACTCAACAGGATATCAGTGACATATTCTTATGCTTCATACAGATACACCGCAAAGACAAAATTATTCTCCACAAAGTATTAATATTAAAAAGAACAGCTCTACTGACGCATACAAAACTGACATACAATAAACTATACATATTTAAAATGTAAACATTCAGTAAGTATTCACACATGTATGTATGGATACATCATAACCATACACACACACACAGTACTAACTCCAAAGCCTGGGTCTCTCTCTTTCAATACCTTCCAACAGAGTCCAGACTGATTGGAGAGAAGATGAGACAACACATGAATCACCACAAATTACCATCCTTGGTCCCTCAAAGTCGTCCCAATTGTCATGGCCATTCTCTGCTAAACCTCTGTGCTGTGCTAAGAACTAGGAGCCTAGATCAATTGCTTGGGACAATTCAAAGAAAAGGCCATGCACAGCCATGTATGTATCTCAGAGCTCAAGGGAGGCATTAACCAACAGATGCACCATTGTTAACTGCTTTTTCTTTTGCTTAGACTTGTCCACTATTACATACATATATTATATAATATAAATGGTGCAGTTCTATAAGGGATGTTAGAGAAAAAAATAGCCATGACTTTGAAGACTACTTTTTAGTGTAAATTGGAAAAAAATGGCAAATCCAAACTATGTCATATGGCAAATCCAAACTATTTCATAGTATGACCCTTTTCTTGTGTAACTGTACATAGAACACATAATATATATGCATGCACGCCCAAAAAACACAGAACTAAAAAATGCAAAGATGTACATTTCTCCAAAAATGTAAACAGTGGTCACCCCTGTTTGTTTTCTTGCTTATTTTATTCTCTGTTTTCACTCCATTTTCTTTGGTTTTAGAGGACCTCAGATATAGAGAAGTAACTTAATCATACTACACTGCACAGGCCCCTCTCTGGTTTTATCCTAGATTTTCTTTTTTTCTCCTTTCATCTCCCATCCTGGTGATATAGAGTAAACAGGAGTTCAGAGGAGCTTACTTCCAGCTTGAGGAGAGGGATGCAGGTTGCTGGAAGCAGCAAAGAAGACAGGTTTATGGAAGAAGGAGTATTTGAATTGCAGCTTAGGTAGAAATGGACATTTCAGGTGGAGGGAGGACAGAAAGCTCAGACCAAGAGAACACCAAGTCAAGGATATACACAAGAAGGGAAAGGACCATACCTGAGTACCAGTTATAACTGTACTGGGGACCATATTCCATACTAAGAACACTGAGTGATGGGTTTTTAGTTGCTGTTGCTGCTGTTCAGTCGCTAAGTTATGCCTGACTCTTTGCCACCCAGGGACTACAGCATGCCAGGCTTCCCTGTCCTTCACTATCTCCCAGAGTTTGCTCAAACTCATGCCCACTGAGTCTGTGATGCCATCCAACCATCTCATCCCCTGTCGTCCCCTTCTCCTGCCCTCAATCTTTCCCAGCATCAGGGTCTTTTCCAATGAGTCAGCTCTTAATGGCCAAAGTACTGGAGCTTCAGCTTCAGCATCAGTCCTTCCAATGAATATTCAGGGTAGACTTCCTTTAGGATTGACTGGTTTGATTTCCTTGCTGTCCAAGAGACTTTCAAGAAATTTCACAGTTTTTAGGTTTTTAGAGTCTCCACTAAATGGAGAGGGAGGAGGGGGATGTTGAGGTGGTCCGTCATTTGTCGAAGGGACCAAGTACAGTGCACACTGCAGCAGAATATCACGCTGTTTCCTCAGGGAACTGGGAGGAGGCAGAAGGTGTGTTGGGGCTTCCCTGGTAGCTCAGTGGTAAAGAATCCGCCTACAATGCAGGAGACCCAGGTTCAATCCCTGGAATTGGGAAGATCCCATGGAGAAGGGTATGGACACCCACTCCAGCATTCTCTTTATTTTTTTATTATTTTTTATTTTTTCCACTTCAACATTCTTGCCTGGAGGATTCCATAGACAGAGGAGCCTGGTGGGTTACAGTTCATAGGGCTGCACAGAGTCAGATATGAATGAAGCAACTAAGGAGCAACGGAGGGTGTGTTACAAAAAGGAGGGGGGTGAGCTCGGGAGGGTGAGAGGGCCTCAGAACCCAGGAGGACTGAAGGTCAAGCGAAAGACCAAGAACTTTTGCCTGTTCTCTATACAACTGCCTGTGGGATTTGGTCCTCACACTGACATAACAAATGACAAAAAAGCAGTTATCAGCAGATTTCAAAGAAGCAGATTTCTAATGACTTCTTAGGAAAAAAATCTGCAGAGCAGATTAATGCTGCCTCAGACCAGTGGAATTCCCCAGGGCTAGCACACACACTTTAGGACACATTTCAAAAAGCCAGAATTCCATCTGAGGGCACCTGAAGGAAATTTCAAGGCAGTACCTTCAGCATCTAATCATCAGATAAATGTATTAGTAGGAGTCTGTGATGGGCAGCCTCTGGAGTAAGCCGTGCCCAGCATAAAAATGCTCAGTGAGGCTCAGTGAACTCAGAGTGAGGATACATCTAAATGCTAACTCAACAGGGAACGTGGAAATGCTTTGAAAGTGAATCCTGGGACCAAAAAAAAAACAGCAAAACAAAACCCCACAGCAAGCTATCGGAGGAAAATCTGCTAGTTAAGTGCAAAGAGAACCGACGACTCCTCATTTCACTGGTCCCAGGACAAAACTGGCATGGACTTGTCTAGGAGACATTCTCATAAAGGCCTCACACCTACCCTCTCCTTTGGGAAAACCAAACACTGAGAAAATTCAATCAAAGGTAATGATGGGAGATACCTAGATCTGGCCTCAGCATGCAGCAGATGTGAGCTGGAGCTCAAGGACACCTTTACCTGATGAGTATAGTTTGTTTTCCAGTATTTCTTCAGATCCCTCCCCAACTCAAAAAATGCCTGTCCACATCTTGCTTGTCCAGAGAGTCTCAACAATAAGCACTCCCAGAAAATCAGGAAAAGAGAAGCATTTGGTACCAGCATAATGTAATTGAAAGGACCAACGCTTTGCAAATACGCAGACCTGGCTTCGTGACACTCACCTTCCTTTCTTATCACCTGTGTAACAGGCGGCCTTATTAATCTAAGCCTCAGTTTCCTCAACTGTAAAATGGGGACAGAGAATATCTTCCTCCCATGTATGTGGTGGAGTTTAAACAACATAATGACGGACAAACATCTGTCACTGGGAAGGCAATCATAATCAGTATTTTCCTATGCATGCCTGTCTTCTTATCCCCTGTGGGAAACTGGAAGAGATCCTCCTGAGCAGAACCACCATGAGAAAGGGAAGGAAACAGGACTTAGAAATGGTCTATATCTAGGAACTGCGACATTCTTCCATCCATTCAGTGACCTTTGCCTATCTGTATGATCTCATGCAAAGAGAAAGCCTATGACACCTTCCTCATAGAATGATAAAGATTAAATCCTTCATCTATAAAAAACACACTGTTACATTTACAACTTAGCAAATGGCAACTTAAGGTGGAGGTGCATAAGGTGGTACTGAATTAACTAGAACACTGTTCACAATGGATCACCAATGGGGGCTCTGAAATCCTTTGTCTGGAGTTTTTTCTTATTGTATGAGGATTTGAACTGCAGAGATCAGACATGCAGGAGAATTGTCCTCAGATAAAATCCTCACATGTGGCCCCATGCTGCCTGAGGCAGGCTTACCAAGCAAAGGGAAGGGGCCCTCCCTGGCTCCCATATTAACTAGTTGCTCTGGCTGTCTTTCAGGCTCAATTATGCACCGATAATCCTGACAAGACTGGCGGGGCTGCATTGTAAATCACGACGGTGGAAATTCTAAAATAAAAGCAAGATTAATGATATGACCTCAATCTTAGCATGAGGGCCCATTAATTAGAAATCATGGACTTAATTGAATTCTGGGCATAGCACAGCCAGCTGGATCAAATTTTATGAGACCTGTTTCTTCAAGCACATGAAGATAACTGAAATGCACCAATGATAGCAAAGTCAAACATCGGGTGTTGCTGAGGAGACAGACAGTTGATTATTTCCCTGGCATAGAGCTCCCAATTCTGTCATGCTTTGAAGGGACCATCACCACCATTTCAGCCACCTCCCTGTCTTCTACACGCTTAAGCATGCTGTGTACCCTCTTTGAGTCTCTGTTTTGCAATCACTGTGAATGCACACACACATAGCTCAATAAGAAGTAGTCATTATCATCATCCCATGTTTATCATCATCTGCTATCATAAGCGGGGCTTGCCAGGTGGCTCAGTGGTAAAGAATCCACCTGCCAATGCAAGAGACCCAGGTTTTATCCTTAGGTCAGGAAGAGACTCTGGAGAAGGAAATGACAACCCACTCCAGTATTCTTGTCTGGGAAATTCCACAGATAGAGGAGCTTGACAGGCTACAGTCCATGGTGCCCGAAAAGAGTTGGACACGAACTAGCAACTCAACAACTCTTATAAGGAGCCTGGAGGTGCAGAAGGGAACAAGAAAGAGTTGTGTGGCTTTTCTTCTCAGGTTGCAGAAGTGGAACCACAAATGACCAGACGAATCACTGTACATTCAGAGCCTCCCTACACTCGAGGCAGCTTCTACCTCTCCTTGGCATCTGACATAGCAGATTCCAGCATGTCTCTTCTACTTCCTTCGCTCTAGTCTGTGTGAGGCTACCTGTTCTCGGGACAAAGATTACAGGCATGAATCCCCACCCAACACTGAGATGGGTATCACACTCTCCTCTACAGAGAAGGAAGGAGGGAACTCTTGAGATGCTGGGTAATGTGTCTAAGGCTTGCCTACAGAACATTCTGGAACCAGGATATCATGCTGTTTCCTCAGGGAATTGTGAGGATGTAGACAGTGTGTTACAGAGGGTGGAAGACAAGATGAATAAAGTAAATGGTCCTCAAATTCCAAAAGGCTTGAGGGTCAAACTAACCTTCCACAGAACAGAGTGATTTAGTTACTGGGAGAGAGGTGAGAATGCTTTTGCTGGAAGCTGCAAACAGACAAATTAATGTGCAAGAAAAGCTTAGTGAGAACAGAGATGGTGCTTCATTTGTGTCTGTAGGAAACACCCAGCAGGAGGCCTACCAAGGTAAACAGTTCAAGATAGGATGCCGAATCTAATGGAATCAAATCTGTCAAGAAACCAAGAGCGCCACTTGGCTCTTACACCAACTGCAAATTGCTTTGAAGTGCTGCATGGTGACAATGGCAGGGGTTATCATTTATCACTCACCTTCTGATGGCTGGGAACTGGGACTCCATTATCTCATTTAATCCTTACAACGACGTTGCCAAGTTAGCTCTATCGTCCCCCTTCTTCAGATGGGCAAAGTGAGGACCCAAGACATAGATACAGTTACACAGCCAGGGTTCTTCCCCAGATGTGTCTCCCTCCAAAGCCCATGTTCTTCTCATGACACTTTATATATTAGTTAAAAGCTTAAAACATAAAGGGAAACACTCAAACCAGCAAGTGTTGTAGGAGCGGAGAAGCCAGGTCCTGTGATGTCAGCTCTGTAGATGATCTAAGGATATTCTTAGGACCAGATGTTAAGGAGGGGAAACCTCTAAACATCACTTGCTGGGAAGGCACAAATGAATGAAAACTACATGCTGAGTCTTTAGCAGGCAGGAGAGGAAAGCTCAGGCCAGCTCAGCTCGTGGTCCTTCGTGCAGAGTGAGTGATCACACACTGGGGTGGGGGCAGTGCCTTCAGAGGCTCTTTATATACAGACTGTAAAAAAGCCAAACTTGTAAAAAAAGAGAGTGAAACGGTGGTTACCAGGGTCTGGAGGGTGGGGAGACAGGACTGAGATTTTAAGGGTACAAACTTACAATGAGCTGAAAATAAGTCCTAGTGATCCAATATGAACAAAGCGAGTGGAGGTGATGGAATTCCAGTTGAGCTCTTTCAAATCCTGAAAGATGATGCTGTGAAAGTGCTGCACTCAATACGCCAGCAAATTTGGAAAACTCAGCAGTGGCCACAGGACTGGAAAAGGTCCGTTTTCATTCCAATCCCAAAGAAAAGCAATCAAAGAATGCTCAAACTACTGCACAATTGTACTCATCTCATACGCTAGTAAAGTAATGCTCAAAATTCTCTAAGCCAGCCTTCAGCAATATGTGAACCGTGAACTTCCAAATGTTCAAGCAGGTTTTAGAAAAGGCAGAGGAACCAGAGGTCAAATTGCCAATATCTGCTAGATCATCGAAAAAGCAAGAGCGTTATAGAAAAACATCTATTTCTGCTTTATTGACTATGCCAAAGCCTTTGACTGTGTGGATCACAATAAACTATGGAAAATTCTGAAAGAGATGGGAATACCAGATCACCTGATCTGCCTCTTGAGAAACCTGTATGCAGGTCAGGAAGCAACAGTTAGAACTGGACATGGAATGACAGACTGGTTCCAAATAGGAAAAGGAGTATGTCAAGGCTATATATTGTCAACCTGCTTATTTAACTTATATACAGAGTACATCATGAGAAATGCTGGGCTGGAAGAAGCACAAGCTGGAATCAAGATTGCCAGGAGAAGTATCAATAACCTCAGATACGCAGATGACATCACCCTTATGGCAGAAAGTGAAGAAGAACTAAAGAGCCTCTTGATGAAAGTGAAAGAGGAGAGTGAAAAAGTTGGCTTAAAGCTCAACATTCAGAAAACTAAGATCACAGCATCCAGTCCCATCACTTCATGGCAAATAGACAGGGAAACAGTGGACACAGTGGCTGACTTTATTTTTGGGGGCTCCAAAATCACTGCAGATGGTGACTGCAGCCATGAAATTAAAAGACGCTTACTCCTTGGAAGGAAAGTTATGTCCAACCTAGATAGCATATTCAAAAGCAGAGACATTACTTTGCCAACAAAAGTCTGTCTAGTCAAGGCTATGGTTTTTCTAGTGGTCATGTATGGATGTGAGAGTTGGACTATAAAGAAAGCTGAGCACTGAAGAATTGATGCTTTTGAACTGTGGTGTTGGAGAAGACTCTGGAGAGTCCCTTGGACTGCAAGGAGATCCAACCAGTCCATCCTCCAAGCAGATCAGTCCTGGGTGTTCATTGGAGGGACTGATGTTGAAGCTGAAACTCCAATACTTTGACCACCTGATGAGAAGAGCTGACTCATTTGAAAAGACCCTGAGGCTGGGAAAGATTGAGGGCAGGAGGAGAAGGGGATGACAAAGGATGAGATGGTTAGATGGCATCACTGACTCAATGGACATCTATTTCTGCTTTATTGACTATGCCAAAGCCTTTGACTGCGTGGATCACAATAAACTATGGAAAATTCTGAAAGAGATGGGAATACCAGACCACCTGACCTGCAGCAGGGAAAGCTGCCTGCTTCAGGACACACTAGTGTGGACTCTGGGAGTTGGTGATGGACAAGGAGGCCTGGCGTGCTGTGATTCATGGGGTCGCAAACAGTCGGACACAACTGAGTGACTCAACTGAACTGATCTAATGCACAAAAGAGTGAACACAAACAACATAATTGTCAAACCTGCTATGATACTATATCTTCATTATTTTAACAACAAAAAAAGAAATAATAATTATGTGATGTGATAGAGGTGCTAACGAATGCTATAATGGCAATCATATGACAGCATAGAAACATATCTAATTAACATGTTGTACACTTTACAGTTATATAATGTTATATGTTAAATATATTTCAATTTAAAAAAGATGTTCTTTCCTAAATTGGTCTCTTCATGCTGCCCAATCCCACCCACCCTTACAGGCAGAGGCACTCTTTAGGGTCAGCAGCTGCTCAGATTTTAATCCTCCCATTCACTAGTATGTGTACAAGTGTCCCCAGCAATGGCATCAGAGGTCACATATGTAACAAACAGCAGGGTGAAACATGAAGCGGATCTGCCTGGTTCTAAACCTCACGCCCTCTCATCATCACATTCTTCATTTCCCACTAGAGAGAAGAGCAGGGGTCTCAGTGTAATCGCCAACAGGGCATGGGTGGATGTACCTCTGAAAAAGCCCCAAGATGACCGCACCCAATATAAATCGGACATCAGAACTGCCTAGGACCAAGATGCCCAACTCTTCCCCTAGCAGCCACTGTCACTGCGCCTCCCACGAGAGCAGGTGCCTGGACTCACTGAGGACAGTGGGGGGCACCACATGAGTACGACCAGTGGCTCTCCTCCCCACACACCTACACGTTTGAGCCCACTTCCGCACGTGAGTCCAGGCCTTCTGGAATCTGCATTATCTGACCCATGAGAGTAATCAAAGGAGTTCAGTTTCAAACACCAGTATGTCCTGAAGCAGGAGGCTTTCCCTCCACAGGCAAAGCCACTTCCTCTGTAAAATGCTGCTCCCTTAGGTTCCAAGACACAGGAGACTCCATGATTCACAGACTCTCTAAAACATGAGTGTTAAACTGTCATTTATGCAAACTGCTATAAGACAAGGCACTGGTAGGAACCCCACCAAACTGGACAGGGAGCTGAAGTCTTAACTGCCACTAAAGCTTGTGGGGGGTGAAGGGGGGGTGCAGGGGGCACTGCTCAGTCATGTCTGACTCTTTGCAATCCCATGGACTGGAGCCCACCAGGCTCCTCTGTCTGTGGAATTTTCCAGGCAAGAATACTGGAGTGGGTTGCCATTTCCTACTTCACAGCACTGGTCAAACAAAAAACATCCCTATCTCCACCATGCCTTCCGTTTTCTATTTCTGTCCGGGAAGACCTGGAGTGGGCTGTTATGTAATAGGCTGGCCAGCTGCAAGCTACTTCTGTCCTTTTTTCTCTGCCTTGGCATTAATCTCAAAGGGACTGATCTCTACCAGGGTGCCCTTCTTTGTAACCTTTAAACATTTGCATCTTACCTTGACAACTGTAAGCTCCTGGAAGGCAAGTTGGGTGGGTTAGATGAGACTGAATACGCAGTGCAGAGCACAGAGCTGTGGACACAGCAGTGGTAAGAAGATTCTAGTATTCCACTACTAAAAATAACAAACAGTAACTAAAGTAGGCTAATATCTGAGAACCTATTCTGTACCAGACATTGTTCTAAATGCTTTACAACTCTATGAGATATTACCGCTATCCTATATTTTATTTGTGTGGAAACAGATAGAGCCTCTCTCACCTGCTGAGGTCACAGAGTTAATAAAAGCCAAATGTGGACAGTCTCCCACAGCCATCTCCTGAATGAAATTACACAGACCACAGTTGGGACTGTGTTCCTTTGGCATCAGACAGACAGACCTGGGTCCAAACTCTAGCTCAGCCATTTATTGGCTATTTCTTTGGATAAGCTGCTTAAACCTTTCTGAACCTCAGTAACTTCATCTGTAAAATGGGATAACAGTATCTATTTTATGGGGTTATTCTGAAGATCAGAGGCAAATTCCTATAAAAGAACCCTGGCCTACTCATCTACTCATATATTTACTAAGCTCCTACTGTGTAAAAGGCTCTGTGGCAGGTGGTAGGAAAACAGAAGAAACCACAATCCCTGCCCTCAAGCTGCTCAGGCAAACATACACAAAACAGTATACACCAGGAGGGAAAGATGGTGCGATGCACTGGATCCCACTGGAAACAGCGGGAAGCGCCTGAGGGCAAGGAGAGCTGACCAGAATCCGCAAGGATGAGTGAGGCTAGCCAGGCGCACTTGGATAGATGATTTCATTCCCAGCTGATGAGGGTACTGACCTTGACCCTGTTCTCACATCTCACACTCAGTCTTTCAGAAAACACTCACTGTGCTGCCTTCGAATTCTTCTAGAATCCAAACCATGTGCAGAGCTTCCACTTATCTAAGAGAAAATGGAGGAGACTTGGCAGTGGGGATATATTTTATTACATACACATATACTTACATATACAAAGTGAAAAGATAAACCCAAAGCCACCTATGAGGCAGGAAACAGGATATAGGGGGCAGGGATAGAAGTTGAATTTTTTTTAATACAACTTGTTTTATAGATTTGAATTTGAAACTATGTAAATATTCTTTGTAATTGGAAACATAAAAGTAACCCGTAAAAAGTGAAAGCAAAATGAAGCAAATTAAACCAACTAAGTACCAAACTGATGAGATAACCACATATTATGCTATGCTATATGCTAAGTCACTTCAGTCGTGTCCGACTCTGTGCGACCCCATAGACGGCAGCCCACCAGGCTCCCCCATCCCTGGGATTCTCCAGGCAAGAACACTGGAGTGGGTTGCCATTTCCTTCTCCAATGCATGAAAGTGAAAAGTGAAAGTGAAGTCGCTCAGTCGTGTCTGACTCTTAGCAACCCCATGGATTGCAGCCTAACAGGCTCCTCCATCCATGGGATTTTCCAAGCAAGAGTACTGGAGTGGGGTGCCATTGCCTTCTCCGAACCACATATTAAAGTAACCTTAAAACACAAAGTAATTATCTTAAAGTGAAATCTATCCAAACCCTCCCCCGCCTGCCAAAAACTTAAAAAACCCAACAATTTTACATCCTTAAACTGGTTTTGGTGGTAGTGCTGGTATTATTGTTCTGTGATTATTATTATGGCATAAAGCGAATAAGAAATTATATTTGTATAATTGAGAACCAGGGTTTTGGGCATGGGAGAAAAGGAAAAACAGACATAAGAGGTACTGATATTTAAAAATTAATCAAATGAAGTTTAAAAAAGAAACCCATGTCCCTGAATCTGAGTTTAAATTAGCATTATGAATCCATGTTATATTCTATTTTTTAATTGTTTCTAGCTCTGGCTAATGAAAAGAGCTAGACAGAGACCAACCCAGTAGCAAAGAGAACCTATCACACACAGACTTGACACAATACTCCCTGCTGAAAATAATTAGGGCCCTTTGAAAAGTGCCTGATTCTAAGACTGAGGCAGAAAATATACAAGATGAGCCCAGTTTGTGATACCAGAAACCAAGGAAAGAGAAAATGAATATTGAGATGTGTGAAAAGGACTCAGATGCCAACTGAAGGGGCTCCCACTGGCCAAGGATGGGTCCATTTGAACATCAGTAAGAATAATATAATAACTGCAATGGATTGAAACATAAATATATGTTTACAAACATGAGTTTATAATAAGATAATAAAGAAAAGAGAGAAAAACTTCATTAGTCACCTTTGGAGAAGGATAGGGAACCAATATGGCTTCCCTAGTGGCTTAGAGGTTAAAGCGTCTGCCTCCAATGTGGGAGACCCAGGTTCGATCCCTGGGTCGGGAAGATCCCCTGGAGAAGGAAATGGTAACCCACTCCAATATTCTTGCCTGGAGAATCCCATGGACCGAGAAGCCTGGTAGGCTACAGTCCATGGGGTCACAAAGAGTCGGGCACGGCTGAGCGACTTCACTTTCACTTTCACAAAAGAGAAGAATCTGCTTTTTTCCTGACTTAGCTATATGAACTATACTTCAAGATAAGGATTTCTCTCTTCATGGAAGTATTTCGAGCTAACAAAGCAAGAATGAAAAGAATGAAATTTACCCTTTGCAAGTCCTGATAGCATAATGTAACAAGGTAGTGATCACAAAAACAGAAGCAACCATGTATTACGTACCCCTATGGAAATATAAAACAAAATCTAATCTGAATCTAAATCTCATCAAGCTTCTACATCTAAGTATCAGGGAACATAGGGGACATGGGAATGGATTAAGTGCCACCACGTTGATACAGTCAGCAAAATCCAGACTTCGGGGAAAACATACAGTGCAAATTACCTGATTTATGTCAACATACATATGCAAGGGGACAAAAAAACAGATGGAAAGAAAGCTTTGAAAAATAAAGAGAATTAAGAGACATGTCAACCAACTTCAATGTATGAATATTATATTAAAATGGATCTTTCTTCAAGCAAACTGTAGAAAGGAAAAAAAAAATAAGACCCTCACTTTAAAAACTGGAAAATTTTAAACAGACTAGATATTTTATAATATTAAGGAATTAACAATATTTTAGATAACATGAAGTATTGTGATCACATTTTTAAAAGAAGCCCTTCTATCTTAGAGACACCTTGGATGAACTGATTATTATGGTTGAGATTTACTTCATAATAATCCAGAGGGGCAGGTAGATACAAAAGAAATGAGACTGTTCATGGGCAGATAATTGCTGAAGTTAGGTGACAAGGACATGGGTTTCCACTCTTTACTTATGTTGTCTCCCCTTCCTACCTTTATATATATTTGAAATTTAAAATCATGTATTTTTATATATCATACACATTATAGGTCACAATATATAACGTATATATTTTTATATACACACATTTAGATATAACTCACCTTTCCTCACTACCTGTGGTACAACCAGCCGTGAATCTAAGTCATCACCATTTATCACCTGAATTATGGCAACAGTCTCTTAACTGGTGCTTTTGCCTCCACTCTTACGTCCCTGTAGTCTGGTATATAAAGAGCAATAAAAGTGTTCTTTTAAGAAATAAGGCGGGTCGTGTTACTCTTCTGCTTCAAAATCTTCCAATGGATTCCCATCCTGCCTGGAGTAAAAAGCAAAGTTCTCACTATGGCCTAAAGTAGGGCCACAGAGCAGTCTGGGTCCTGGACACAAGGACACACAGCAAGAGATGAGTAGCAGGCAAGCAAGTGAAGATCCATCTGTGTTTCTAGCCACTCCCCATCCCTCACATCACCACAGTGTCACAATATAACAATAACAGAAATAAAGTGCACAGTAAGCGTAATGTCGGAGAAGGCAATGGCACCCTACTCCAGTACTCTTGCTTGGAAAATCCCATGGATGGAGGAGCCTGGTAGGCTGCAGTCCATGGGGTCGAGAAGCGACTTCACTTTCACTTTTCACTTTCATGCATTGGAGAAGGAGATGGCAACCCACTCCAGTGTTCTTGCCTGGAGAATCCCAGGGACGGCAGAGCCTGATGGGCTGCCATCTATGGGGTCGCACAGAGTCGGACACGACTGAAGCGACATAGCAGCAGCAGCAGCAAGCGTAATGTGCTTGAACTATTCTGAAACCACCCCCCCCACCACTGGTTCATGGAAAAAAAATGTGATCCAAGAAACCAGTCCCTGGTGCCAAAGAGGTTGGGGACCGCTGGCCTAAAGGCTCTATAGGAGCTGACCTCTGTACTCATCTCTGGCTTATATCTCACACCTCTCTTTCCCCGTCTCTTTGCTGTAGACAAACTATTCATTCTTCTATTCAACACATACCTGCCTCAGGGCCTTGACATTTACTATCCCACTGTCCCCTCAGATATCCACATGGCTTACTTCCTCACTTCCTACAGGTCTCTGCTTAAATGCTTTTTCAGAGTTTTCCAGATCACCCTATATAAAGTGGCATCCCCAGTCCTCTTATTTTAGTTTATTTGTCCTCATGGTACTCTTGATTTTTTCTTCCACCTACTAAAAAGGAAGCTCTATAAAAGAATGTATATAGTTTGCTTGGGCACTGTTATTTCCCATAGTGTCTGGCTCATTACATATTGTTGACTTTGACCTTAAATTCTGAACTGAAGGGAATTACCTGGAGACCCAGAGGTTAGGACTCAGTGCTCTTACTGCCAAGGGCCTGGGTTCAATCCCTAGTTGGGGAACTAAAATCCCACAAGCCACTAGGTGTAATCAAAAGCAAAACAAAACAAAATTCTGAACTATAAACTAGCCACCAACACTGCACAGGGAGTGCTGAGCAAGGAGTAGTGCAGGAGGTAGGAATCGCAGCTTGAAAGGCTGTGAGCCTTTTTAAGACACGGAGTTTTGTCTTGCAGGTGATTGTTGTTGTTGTTCGGTTGCTCAGTCGTGTCCAACTCTTTGCAACCCCATGGACTACAACACGCCAGGCTTCCCTGTCCATCACCATCTCCTGGAGCTTGCTCAAACTCAGGTCCATTGAATCAGAGACGCCATCCAACCATCACATCCTCTGTCGTCCCCTTCTCCTTCTGCCTTCAATCTTTCCCAGCATCAGTGACTTTTCTAATAGTTGGCTCTTCGCATCAGGTGGCCAAAGTATTGGAGCTTCAATTTCAGCATCAGTTCTTCAGAGAATACCAGGGACAGGGGAGCCTGGTGGGCTGCAGTCTATGGGGTCGCACAGAGTTGGACACGACTGACGCGACTTAGCAGCAGCAGCAACAGCCTTCTAATGAATATTCAGGACTGATTTCCTTTAGGATTGACTGGTTTGATCTCTTTGTAGTCCAAGGGACTCACTCTTAAGAGTCTTCTCCAACACCATAGTTCAAAAGCATCAATTCTTCAGCACTCGGCTTTCTTTATGGTTCAACTCTCACATCCATACATGACCACTGGAAAAATCATAGCTTTGACCAGATGGACCTTTGTCAGCAAAGTAACATCTGTAGCTTTTTAATACACTGTCTAAGTTTGTCATAGCTTTTCTTCCAAGGAGTAAATGTGTTTTAATTGCATGGCTGCAGTCACCATCTGCAGTGATTTGGAAAACCAAGAAAATAAAGTCTGTCACTGCTTCCATTGTTTCCCCATCTATTTTCCATGAAGCGATGGGACTGGATGTCAGGATCTTAGTTTTCTGAATGTTGAGTTTTAAGCCAGCTTTTTCACTCTTGTCTTTCATCTTCATAAAGAGGTTCTTTAGTTTCTTTTCACTTCCTGACATAAGGGTGGTGTCATCTGCACATCTAAGGTTATTGATATTTCTTCCAACAATCTTGATTCCAGCTTGTGCTTCATCCTGCGTGGCATTTCACATGATGTACTCTGCATAGAAGTTAAATAAGCAGGATGACAATATACAGCCTTGACGTACTCCATTCCCAATTTGGAACCAGTCTGTTGTTCCATGTTCAGTTCTAACTGGTGCCTCTTGACCTGCATACAGACGATGGGGAGTCTAAAACCATAGACAACAAGCCCTCAAATTTTAATTACAGGGCTTCCCCTGGTGATCTAGTGGTTAAAAATATGCCTTGTGATGCAAGGGACATCTGTTCAATCCCTGGTCTGGGAAGATCCCCTGGGCCACAGGACAACTGAGGCCATGGGCCACAACTAATGAGCCCGAGCCCTGCGGCCTAGGAGCTGCAACTACTGAGCCCACACACCACCACCACTGAAACGTGCACGCCGAGAGCCTGCGCTCCACCGAAGTGAGACGCACCCACAGGCCACAGCTAGACGGTGGTCCCCACTCCCGGCAAATAGAGAAACTCCACATGCAGCAATGAAGACCCAGCACAGCCAAAAATATATAACTTTTAAAAAATTTTAATTATAGTCATTCTTGCCACCATCATTATTACATTAAAGGAAATAAATGTGTTTTGAGTCTTTATATGGTTTATACATTACAAGGTTTATCATCTTCCAATTAAAAAAGCTGAATCACCATACTTGTGGTTAGCTACTTAAAACAACTGGATCCTCCTGAATTAGAATTAAATGCCCCCAGACAAAGAGATATGGGCATGTAAAAAAGAGACAATCATTTGCCTGCAAGATTTTTTGAATAAAAAGGTCCCAAGGACATTAGCAACTTAGGGTATAAGGGGTTATTTGGGAGCAAACTGTTTAAGAAACAAAACTCTCACTCTGTGTGTGTGTGTGTGTGTGTGTGTGTGTGTGTGTATGTTAGTCACTCAGTCGTGTCTCTTTGTGACCCCACAGATTAAAGCCCACCAGGCTCCTTGTCCATGGAATTTTCCAGGCAAGAATACTGGAGTGGGTTGCCATTCCCTTCTCCAGGGGATCTTCCTGACCCAGGGATTGAACCCAGGTCTCCCACATTGCAGGCAGATTCTTTACTATCTGAGCAACCAAGGAAGCCTTGATCGGCCACAAAAGCCCTTGTACCCTTGTGACTTTATAGCATAGAAAGTTATGAGGTAAGAAAGAGTGGATACAAAGAAATCTAAGAGTCACCTTGTCTCCTCCTGCCCCCGGCCCCTGTTCCCACAGGCAGGCACCAAACGCATCCATCCTGTCTAAGTACCCACTACTAGCTAGCACCTTGGTTCAGGTCCCTTTCATCTCTAGTCTCCTGATTTCCTGTAACTGATCTTCCTACCACCAGGCTTGAATCTCTTTGATTCCCTCCAGAGGGATGTTGTTATTAATAATATGCAAATTTAATCTTATCACTCCACTTCTAAAAAACATTTAGGTGCTTCAGGTAACAGGGTTTACAAGCCTTGAATGATGGGAGCCGCTTGCCTCTACAGTCTCATCTCCCACGTTCCCTCATTCATCCTGGATTCTCTGGCTCTTTGTTCCAGCCCCAGGGAACCACCTGCAGCTCTCCCAACAGCCTATGTTCTCACTTACCGGAACTCTGCATAAGCTTTCCTAGGTATCCTTTGCTGTCTCAAGAGTATTTTTCTATCTCTTCTCCAGCAACAATTCTGCATGTGTTAGATGTACTACATTTGGTGTGCTATATCCCCCCAAGAAACTACTCTAAAAAACCTCATATTATTTACCACCTTGCCAGAGGCTGTCAGGCTTCAGCGTTTGAAGTCTATGTTCTCCTAGTTCTTGCATTAAACATGATTGCATCTTATACTTGCAGTTTTCATGTAAGCCTAGAAAATTTTGCAAGTATAATCTCAACTGGGAGCCCTTTTTTTCATTTGCTATTATGTTTTGTTATTGCCTTCTCCTAAAGCAGGGATAGTTAAAAGTAACATAACTGCCACCTTTCTTTCAATTATCTAGTCCAAGAGATTCAAAATATATCTTCAGAAGAATTTCTTATAATAAATAGATCAGATATGAACATGGCTAAAGCCTTGGTTACTTTGCAAAATAATTTTTATTTATATTCATAACTATGTTTCTTCCTTTAAAAAAAAAAAAGTCCCTTAAACAACCTACAAATCCTTGATGATTGTCCAGGCTCTGCCTTCAATATGGTATAATCAAACACAAGGTGATAGTAAAGACTGAAGCTTGGGGAAAAAAATAGTCCTGAAGAATTCTGGACTCAAGGATGTTATAGAATGCATTATTAGGGTTAGTATAAAATAGAATTTGCAGTTATTTCCCAAAAGTATTTACAATAATATTCAAGGAGAAAAAATCCCTAAGTTATTATCCTACAGATGGCACCAATGCTTTTTAAGATTTTAAAGCTACTGTATTTTTCAGGAACTCTGACTATACATACAACAATATCTGGGTTGGAGTCCTGGTTCTGTCACCTGCCAGCTATGTTGTGATCTTGGGCAAGTTACCCCTTTTGAGCCTCAGACTCCTCAGCCATAAAACCAAGATAATTAAACTCAGCTCAAAGGCAGTTGTAAAAAGGGAGTAAAATTATGCCTGTGGAAGCGCTTTGTAAACTAAAAATAAGGCATTGATGGCGTGTACTGATGGCCAATGCCGAAGAGTAATGTGATTAAAAGATAATGCTCTTCCAAGAACTTCAGTTCTCCACCTAACAGTCTGCTGCTTATTTCTCCAAGCTATTATTTTTATTGTTATTGGAAGTACATCAGAAGGATCTCTTCTAAGCCTGGGCAAATACCAAACAAGTCCAGAATGTACTATTAAGTTCCCACAATTAATTACTGAGCTTGTGTTCTTTTCCTTTCTTTAAAGAACCTCTTAGTATATTACAAACCTTAACATGAATAGATGAATTAGCACTAGATTAAGACCCAAGTGCCCAAACTGGAACCATGTGCAAATCTGCTAGTTCTGTTAGTGATGGATGGATTGCTGCCAGTGGATGCACATCTGTGAGGCTCTAGTCACTGTAAATCAAAGAATCTGTCATTGTTTCCAGAGCAGCTCAGCCCCTCTGCCAACAGAATACCCTTTGAGTACCCTCCAATTTTCTATAAATTCCAGGTTTCAGGTTCTGATGTAATCATCTGATTTTCAACCATTTAAGTGCTTGAATGGGTTTTAAGAGGAAAGAGTGATCTAAATATCTTTATAAATCACTGCTAACATCAAAAACATCAGTGCTTTCTTATGTTCAAAGCCCCTGGGAGATCTCAAAAGATTTCTGAAGGAATACTGTCAGTGTAACCACTTCTAAAAGTTAGGTTAATGAAGCCAAAAAAAAAAAACCACTTCATCAAGGAAGTTGTTGATCTCTCTTCCAAAGGTACCTAGGCAAGGTAGGGTCTGACAAGCATGAAGGTGTTTGCCCCAGCATCATTGAAGATTGTCCAAAAATAAGCCATTGATTCTCCATGATGGGGTGGGATAGGCAACACTGACAATGAGCTTCTGACTCCCCTTTGGTAACAAACTCTAAAGTATACAAGGCTCTGAATGGGAGGGGAGTCTAGGGGAGAATGGACACATAGATGTGTATGGCTGAGTCCTTTTCTGCCTACCTAAAATTATCACATTGTTAATCAGCTACATTCCAATACAAAATAAAAAGTTACAAAATATATATAAAGTATACAAGGCTCAAACATACTAGTTTATTTCTTGCCTCTTTCCCACTTCCCCACTCAGGGCATTTGCCTTTACTATTCCTTCCACTAGGAAGCTCTTCCTGGCTCTTTGCATGGTTGATTCCTTCTCATTCTCCAGGAGATCCTACTACAAATGCTACCCATTCAGACAGGTGCCCTCTCCTATCAGTTCTAAAGCAGCCCCTATCACTACCCCACAAGTCACCAAATATTTGTGATTCTGAAATATCCAGGTTACAAGGGCCCCCCTCCTGTTGTCTACATATGCTGATTTGGGGGTGAAAAAGAAGTTTAACCACAGACACATGGATTCCTCATGGAGTGCCCTATTGTTAATATGTACACATATAAACCATCTGCGATACTGTTAAGAGGGAAAAAATAAATGATAAAAGGCAAGACTATCCCCAATAAAGACCTGGAAACATCTGTGTTAAATCAGAGCCTACAATCTCTAACCAAGTACAACAAAGCTAGCAAACTGAGGCTTGGTACCAGGTCCTAAGATACATTGAGACGCTCCAGAACATAAGGAAGCAGGGTTCATGCTCACCAAAGCAATGAACACGAGGCAGAAGACAAATTCAGAGTTCCTGCTTGGCATCAGACCCACATGGAGGCAAATCCCAACTCTACCACATGTCGTAAGCTCTGTGATATTTCTGTGCATCTGCTTCCTCAGGCAAAAGAAAATACCCTAAGGAGCACTGATGATGGCAAGATGGCACACAAGGACAACAGCTTGTGCCAATGTGGTGACCAAATATTTCTCTGTGATCCAAGCTCATACTCAGCCAGCAAGATGTTGAACCTGTCCTGTCAACTTGGGGCTCATAACCTACTTACAACAACTCTTCCTGCTCAGGTTATAATTAGGAATGTCTGACTATTATGAGGAACATGAGAGAACTTCATAAAGTGTTAATGAGCATCCTTGATTTGTCTGGCATCAGAGTGAAGGGACAATGACCTCAGGCCACCAGCATACTAACATAAACAGGTGGCAGTTTCATTACGTGTGACCTTAGGAAAGTGAATTCATCTCTCTGGAAAATTTGATCTGTAAATTGGGGATTAATAATAGTACTTGCCTCCTAGAAATCTTCTCAACATTAAATAATACAATTAATATTAAATATTTAAAACCTGCATGGCAGATAAATAGTAAGTCGTAAACAATGACAGCTATTTGTACTAGTGTGACCTTCTCATCAAGGATTCTGAACTTGTCTTTCACGAAATTCTGAAATTTCTCTTGTCCACAGTAGGAGGTCCTGCTTTGCCATATTTCCTTGAAATGGAACTTCATAAGCCTGGGAGGACAGTCGCTATAGAGTACCAAACTGGGACTTCTTTTTTTGGAGCTGGAATACAGAGGGATATGACAGAGACTGCTATTTGTCACACTAATATCAGTTTTCCCCTTCTTCCTTGGGAATACTTTTTATCTGGTCACATGGCCTCCCAGAATAAAAGATTACATTCCCAGGCTCCCCTTCAGCAAATTGTGACCATGTGACTAAGTTCTGACCAATGAGATGTGAGTGGCAGTGAGTGCAGTTTCTAGGGTATGTCTTAGAGAGAAGAGGTATGCTGGAACATAACAGTGTTAGTTGGTCATCTTAGGCAATGAAGAAGAGCGTAAAACCCTAGGAGCATAAAGCAGCCAGATAGAAGGGACCTGAGACCCTAGTTATTCCAAAGAGTAAAGCTGCCATTGCAGATCAGGCTTTATGAGTAAGAGATAAGCTTCCATCTATTGAAGCCATTGTTATGACGGCCTTTGTTACCTGCAGCCAAACCTGTACTTCCACAAATATTGTAGACAATGTGGAGAAAGGAATAAAGACGGCAGAACGTGATGGAGGCCTACAACATGCCCCTGCCATACAGAATGCTCTCGTATTTACTTGCAGAACTAAACACTCTCTCCAGAGCTCCAGGCAATCAAATCAAATTTGGAATATTGAGATCAATTCCAAAATCAAGAGGGACAGTGGCCAGCTGAAAAGTATTCATGGGAGAATGACTAGGGCAAAGGAAGGCTGAAAGAATCTGTCTCACAAGGAAAGACTATAAGCTAGGAGAAAAAAGATAAACCAGAGCATTAGGATTAGGCTTTAAGCAACTTGGGAGTAGTTGAGCAGGGCTCCACTCTTTCAGAGAGGGTGGTTAATTCTGCAAGTAAATATTAGAGCCTACTATGTGCCAGGGACAGGTTGTAACACTCCATCACATTCTGCCTTAACTGCCTTAATACATTGTACTAAAAGAGAATAATACATATCAAGCATGTAGCACAGTGCTAGGCTCATAGATACTTATAAAGGTCATTAACATCATATTAACTGTAGATACGGAGAAGGAAAAGAGAAAAGTTCCTCCTTTTGTGAGGAGCTAAGAAGATGAGAGTTATTTATCCTGGTGACAGCATCAGCAGGTAGAAGCCTGGAATTTGTGGACTGGGCAAGTAGTTGCACGGCCAAAATAAACTAGGGCTTGCCGTATAAATGCTGCAAAGTGCAGCAGGATCAAACATCACTGAAAGAGTAGGAGAGGAAGGAGAGCTGGCAGATAGAGTCTCATCAGAACCTGGGGAAGGACCCATCCAGACATCATGTACTTATCCAACATTTATTGATTATCTATGAGCAATTATAATGTGAGAAAAGTACTCCAATGAGGAAAATACAGAGAATAATCAGGGCACAGAGGAGAAGCATCTGACCCAGAGTTAGAGGGTCAGATGAGGGTTTCCAGAGAAAATGAGAGATAACCTAAGACTTACACTTCTGAGGCAAAGGTGTCTGGAGTGAAGGGTGGGGAGAGAGCTCAAGCTCATATGTGTTTGAAGGAGGCCAGAGGATCATAAACCTCTTCACCATTCCTCTAAGATCACTGCATGCTGAGTAACCAATCAGATGGCCAAGTCACTTCCAATCCTAAAGTTCTACAATGAAGAAGCAAAATTAAATAAATTTCCCTACACATCAGAGCTGACTACATTTTTAAAAGAATAGTGGGGGGTGTGGATATGATTATAAAAGGACAATATGAGGGCTTCTGGTGGTATGTTGTAACTGTTCAGTATCTTGACTATGGTGGTTGATTTCAGAACCCACTCAGGTGACAAATAGTATAGAACTTATACTCCCCCATACACACACACACACACACACACACACACACACACACACGCACGCACACACACACACACACACATGCACACACACGCACACGCACACGCACGCGCACACGCACATGCACACGCACACACACACACACACACACACACACACGCACACACACACGCACACAATGTACAGATAATACCAGGAAATTATGTCAGTATCTTGGCTGTGATAAAATACTCCAGTATTGCAAAATATTGGGAGAAATAGGCAAAGTCTACAAAGACCTCTCTCTACTGTTTCTTACAACTGCATGTCAATCTATAATTACTTAAATAAAAATTTAGCCACAAAATTAACTACAGAAAAAGAACACAGTTATATAAAATTGTAGTTATGAAATGCAAATTTATTGCTAAAACTATAGCAAAACCCTTAAAAATGATATGTTAAAATTACTAGTACCCTACAATCCAAATATCCTTTTATAACATTTAAATCTAGTTCCTTCACTTTTAGCCTATTACATAAACTTATAATGATTTTTCTGTGTGTATATAAATATATATTTGTGTTTTTATATAGTTTAATTCAGCATATAGTTTTACTTATTCCATGAATTTTATATTTTAAAGACCTTCTCATTACATTAAAATTCTTTGAACAATTATTTTAATGGCTGTTTAGAAATATCATATAGTCACATCATAACAATCTGAACCAATCTTCTTAATGGAACATTTTAGGTAGCTTTAAATTTTTTCCTATTATAAGTAATTTTGCAATAAATTAAGTCTAACTGGTTGCCAACATTACTGAGATGAAGGAGAGCCAGCCCCTGAACACTGAAATATTAGAGTTAGAAAAGATCTTAGAAATTATATGCCCAAACAATCCCCTGAAACAAACAGATCAGATCAGATCAGTCACTCAGTCGTGTCCGACTCTTTGCGACCCCATGAATCGCAGCACGCCAGGCCTCCCTGTCCATCACCAACTCCCGGAGTTCACTCAGACTCACGTCCATCGAGTCAGTGATGCCATCCAGCCCTCTCATCCTCTGTCTTCCCCTTCTCCTCCTGCCCACAATCCCTCCCAGCATCAGAGTCTTTTCCAATGAGTCAACTCTTCGCATGAGGTGGCCAAAGTACTGGAGTTTCAGCTTTTAGCATCATTCCTTCCCCACGTTTAATAGTTATAGAAATTATGTGCCTATTCCCACTTTAAAAAGAAAAGGACAATGCACAATTTCAACAGCTATCCTTTTTTTAAAAAAGCATGAGCAGCCAACCTTGCTCCAAGTCATTTTTGACCTTGTAGGAATAAGTAGAAAAATCATAAATGAAGAAAACTATAGAGGAAAAAATTTTTAAGATTAAAATATTCTAGATATGGTTCATATTCTCATTCTCTATGACACTGGGGAAGCAATTTAAGTATTTTAATTTTGTTTCTTCATCCATTAACATAAACTCCTTCTAGCAAGTCCTCAATAAATATTTGCCATGTAAATGAATGACTGAACTTACTGATGCATATATAGTTACTCAACGCTCACTATTCCTCAAATACTCCATATTCTTCTACCTTTCCAGTCAGCTCCTATGCAGAATGTCTTCCTCAGCTCCTTCTCGCCAACACTTCAGAGCCGGCACTATGGTCCCTCCTCAGAAAAGCCTTCATTAACCCCCCTTAACTTGCTTTGTGCCCATATTCTTTACCTCATACTTTGTTATAGATACGCAGACGTCTGTCCACAGTGATGTAAAGGAGAAACTTGTGGGTCAAGCTGTTTCTTTTTCAAGTTTGAGTAGGGCTTTGCCAAACGTGTTGACATAAAACAGGTTCATCACATCTCCTACTTTAGTTATAGCTACTGGATGAGAGGTACACAGGTAACACCTATTAAGCCAACAGGATCCTCTCCTTCTGAAACTTAGGATTTGGGGTTCAGAGACAGACGATCAGCAAAGACTGAATGCTTGAATCAGCAACAGGTACATTGGGAACTCTGGGGAAGCCACACACAGAGAAGACAAGAAATCTGATCTACAGAGAGAACAAAGGAAAAGCAAAGGCACAAAAGGAAGCAAAACAAGAACCATGAGGCACTAGACAGAGTGGCTGCCAGGAATCTCTCAGCTCTGGAGTTCCAGGCACCAATGAAGCAGGGCTCCACTCTGACCCTGGGACTTTATAACAACTTCCTTCCCTTTGGTTTTAATTACTTGCAACCAAAGATAATTCAGCAAGACATGGAGCCTTCACTAAAGACTCTAATAATGATTTTTCCTCCTTCCCTTTATCACCTACTTCTTCCTCTGAAAATGTTCTTTCCAACTTGATCTGAAACGTTCAAAGTCTACCCATCCTTCAAGACCAGACCTAAGTACAACCTAACCACAGAGAAGTCTGTCTCTGCCTTCTCAAAAAGCCCCTCCTAGAGCACAACAGTGCTTGGCACATGCTCATCACAGTGATGCCTGTACTTACCTTATCCGCCCTTTAAGTCACTTCCTCTCTCCAGGTCTCAATGTCCTCACTCTTAAAAGGAGTGGACTAGATGAGCTTAGTGGTTGTCAACTGAATTCTACTCAGCCCCAGGTTCTTCAGTTATGCACAAGAAACCACTTCTGGGCAGGAGAGGCAAGTGGTCCCAAGGAAGCAGTGTGCCAGCCCCCCATCCTTACTTGAACCAGAGTTGCTCTGTTCTCATGTATTTCATATAGTAGGATTCTGGGTAAGGCTTTATTGAAAAAGGAACATAGTGCTAATTTGAAAAGCCTAAACAAGATAACCCATGCTGCTGCTGTTGCTGCTGCTGCTGCTAAGTCGCTTCAGTCGTGTCTGACTCTGTGTGACCCCATAGACAACAGCCAACCAGGCTCCCCCATCCCTGGGATTCTCCAGGCAAGAACACTGGAGTGGGTTGCCATTTCCTTCTCCAATGCATGAAAGTGAAGAGTGAAAGTGAAGTCGCTCAGTCATGTCCGACTCTTAGCAACCCCATGGACTGCAGCCCACCAGGCTCCTCCATCCATGGGATTTTCCAGGCAAGAGTACTGGAGTGGGGTGCCATTGCCTCCTCCGAAGATAACCCATAGGGCTCCAAAATTCCAATGATAGTGAAAGAAAAATAAAATGTTATTGAGTGAGACACTGTTCTAAACATCCTATGTTTGTCAACATTTTGATCATCACAATATTCCTGTGAGGTAGATATTACTAACTCCATCCAAAAATGATGACCAGAGTCACATAAATCACAAGTGGCAGAGGCAGGATTTGAGCCCAGAACACAATCCAGATCCAGACCCAAGTTCTGAACCACAATACTGTCTTCTATGCTCCCCCAGGGTAGACACTGTGACTTCTGTTCCTTTCTCTCTTTGATTTCACACCAGTTACTTGGCTGGTAGTTATTTAATAGTGTTTGATGAATGAATAAATGCTTGAATGAACAAAGGAAGTTTCTCGTGGATTCCATGGAAACTGAGACACAAACTTGAGCTTTCTAGGACTTCGGCTGCCTCTAGGTAATGTGTATGTGTGTGTTAAGTAGCTCAGTCATGTCTCTCTTTGTGACCTCATGGACCATAGCCCACCAGGCTCCTCTGTCCATTGGATTCTCCAGACAAGAATACTCGAGCGGATTGCCATTCTCTTCTCCAGGAGATCTTCCCAACCCAGGGATTGAACCCGAGTCTCCTACATTGCTGACGGATTCTTTACCATCTGAGGCAACAGGGACGCCTTCCAGGTAATAACCGTAGCCGAAGAGAACCATTTTATAACTTAGGCCTTTCCCACAACATCTTCCTGAAAAGCAAAGAACCTTTTTGCATCCAGGAAGAAATTCCTTTCAGGTACAGCTTCATCTGTAGCCTAGCACTGACCAGTTTGATGAATCCATGAATGCACACCTCACCACATTCGCTAACTTTAACTCATAAACAAATATATTCATCCCATTAATATCAGAGCTTCTCAGCCTTCAAACTATTGATATTTTAGGTCAGATAATTCTTCACTGTGTAGAGCTGTCTGGTGCATTGTAAGATGTTTAGCAGTATCCTGGCCTCTATCCACTTGATGCCAGGAACAACCCCTCCCCCAACACTGTGACACCAAAAATGTCTCCAAACATTGCCAAGTGTCAGGGGCAGAGGCAGTGGGACACAGAGTCACTGGGAACCAGCTTTACATGAACTAGCTTCGATAGCAACACAGAAAAAAAAATAAACAAAAATAAGCATTGACTAATCATGATTAGAACCTAAATAGTAGATCCCTTTCATCCTTGGAAAGTTCCTGGGTTTCATCCTTCACCCTGAAAATTCTCCTTAGACTAGGCTGTCCTGAGCACCGGATAATGTCTCAAACCTGCTGATAGCCTCGTCCAAGAGTTCTGCTGATAACCCCACATACTTATAAGTACTACATGCTAACCACACATTGTCCTTAAAAAAAAATGCTCAGAACATTGTAAAATGAAAAAACTCAAGATAATAAAACATGCCCAACACGGACTCACTTAGCTTAAACCTCTTAACGTAGCCAACACTTAGCAAGAACCTACTATCAGGCTGGGAAGGCACTAGGCACTTTTATATACCATATACCATTTCGCTCTCCTAACAATTGGATGAGAAAAGCACTGTCCGAAGTCCCAAAGATAGTCAGTGATTTCAAAACTTGACTCTAGAACAACCACTAGCTCCAACACCAGGGCTCTCTCCACGATGCACTGCAGTATCTACGGGAAAACTAGAAGCCACAGTTGATGGAGAGCCAAGAAGGTAACTTGTCATTCATATTTTCACATAAGAGACAAAAGGGCAAATTCAAAAATGCTAACAATGGCCATCCACGGAAAATAACTTTACCAGCTATTCTCTGTGTATGTCTGTTTGTATGCATGCACTTTTCTGCATTTCTAAACTGTTTTGCCCTAAATATGTATTATCTGGGCTTCCCTGGTAGCTCAGCTGGTAAAGAATCCACCCACAATGAAGGAGACCCTGGTTCAATTCCTGGGTCAGGAGGATCCCCTGGAGAAAGGATAGGCTACCCACTCCAGTATTCTTGGGCTTCCCTGGTGGCTCAGACAGTAAAGAATCCTCCTGCAAAGGGGAGACCTGGGTTTGACCCCTGGATTGGGAAGATCCCTTGGAGCAGGGCATGGCAACCCACTCCAATATTCTGGCCTGGAGACTCCCATGGACAGAGGGGTCCGGCAAGCTACAGTCCATGGGGTCAGAAAAGAATGAGATATGGCTGAACGACTAAGCACAGCGCAGCACAGAATGTATTACCTATGAAATAAAAAAGTAATCACATCCCATTTCAAAAACCAAAAATAACTTATGGAAGTATCAAGATGCAATGCTAGTTTTAAACAAACAACTATCACTATTTCTCATTTATGAGATTGCCAAAAATTAAAATGTTTGATAATACTTAGACTTGACAAGGATGTGGGGAAAAAAGTAATCTCACACATTGTTAGTAGAAATCTAAGTTGGTACAAGGTTCTTAGAAAGCACTCTGGCAAGATCTACCATAATGTGAAATGAATATGCTCTTTCTTAGAAATTGCCATTTCTAAGAATTTACCCCATAAGTATACCACACGTACACAAAAATATATATTCAAAGATATTTACTACCTATCACTTGAGGACCTTGCACAGTGGAATTCAAAGCAGTCATTACAGAAAATGAGTTACATCTCTAAGTACCAACGTATAAAGTTATCCAAGACATAGTATTAAATAAAAATCAAGTTTCCTAAGAGCAGGAATAGAAGGATTCCAGAATATACAGGTGTACATTGTATATGAATATGTGTATACGTGTGTGTGGGTATGTAGGAATCTGCATGTGTCTATGTGGTTGTATATAAACTTGCATATGCGTGAATCTTCTATAAGTATATGCAGGAAATTATTAAATATTCATTATACCTGGAAAGTAAGACTATACAAGCTGAAAGAAAATGGACTTTTGATTTCATTTTTCTACCACTCTCTGAATTGCTTTAAATTTTCTTTTCACAAACATGTATTACTGCTATACACAAGAACAGGGGCTTTTATTTTGGTTTGGTTTTGGTTTTTAAGAGACAAGAAGCACAGCTCTCATGCAAAGGCTTGAAAACAAAGCAACATATGAAATAGAACTGTCTTCTGTTACGACTGCAAATGCTCACAAAACAAGACAGTGTGAAAGCCTGCCAGGCTCTGTGTGCCAGTGAGAGGCATAATGGAGACAGTTCTCTCCTGGCACACAGAGACAAAGCCAGCCTCCTACCATGGGAGGGGATTTAATGGCTGGATTTTAAGACCAAAAATTAAAATGAAATCCTGCTATATACTTTTTTGAGGCAACCTAAGCCAATTTCCCTAACAGCTAAAATCCAATTTTTCCTCTTCTCTCCCTCCAGCTTGTCTCCAGCCTGTCTAGGATGTAAAGTAGCTGATACATCTTGGCCCTCACAGCCCTCCCCCTTTGCAATCTCGGTCACACTCCGATATGTCAGAAGACCTGGACCCTGCTGCTGGCTTGGCTGTGTATCAGCTCACTGAACATAGCATCATCTCTAAAACATTTTATAAATGCCGCCTACTCCAGTGGATAATTATAAACATTATAAAAATAAATATGAGAGGGTATTTTTAAAAAACATGTAGTCAACACTAGGATGCTGTGAACATGTCACTTGAACCTGGAAAAGAAAAAAAGGCTGGCTATTAATGTTGAACAGATAGTTACTGACCTCACCTATGGTGAATAGGCTGGGCTTACAGTCTGGAATACTTATGAAGCCACCTCAAATTCTTTCTCAACACAAGCAGACAAACAGTTTCTCAGAAACACAACTCAGATTTCATTCGCTGTCACTCCCTCCTGGCTCCCTAAGTACCAGTCACACCACTACTCCTCTCTGCAGAGCTTTCTCCCCCTTCCACATCTTTTGCATTTGCTGTATGCTGTACTAAAATCTCTTTATCCAGCTCTCCATTTTTTTTTTTTTTTTGGCCATGTCACGCAGTATGTGGGATCTCAGTTCCCCACCCACGGACTGAATCTGCATTCCCTACATTGGAAACAGAGGGTCTTAACCACTAGACTGCCAGGGAAGTCCCAGTTCTTCTTATTTTTTTCCTGCTTGCATCTGTTTCTTCAGGTGTCAGCTCAAATGTCATCTCCTCAGAAAGGCATTCCTGGTCATGCTCTGTAAGACAGGCCTCCACCACCCGAAGTTCTCTCTTCCCACTCTGGTCCTTCCATGGCATTTGACACACCATATAATCCTTTCTCTTTGCTTACTGGATGGTGGTATGTCTTCTGCAATATAATATACGTTTATAAGTGTTGAGGTCTTAGCTGTCTCATCCTATGCCTAGAATAGTGCCAGCACATAGCAGGCAGTCTGGAGACACTGGTGAAGTGAATAAATGAAGGGTTATTCACGACATGGTGCTTTCATCTACATGCCACTGTGCCTGTGAAACAGCCAGGGTCAGTATGACTTTTCTCACTTGGATTACCTGCCCAAGGTCACAGCTTGTAATGGCAGAGCCAGAGCATAAATCTGGGGTTTCTGTGTCATGACTCCCTAATACCCCCACTGCTCAACAGCACTGACAAACTGAATTTGGAAATAATGAAAACAGAGCAATTTATCTAGGCTTCAGCATCAGGGGAAGGGAAGGGCCGAAGTAGGAGAGAGGGGCAGGGGGAAACGGCAAGGTATGATCTTGTACTCCCTCCCTGCGAATTACTAAGTAAAATTCTTTCCTTCATCTGAATGAAATAAAGTTACCTTTGGGATGGAGGCTTCTGAAACCTCTCATCACCAAGTCACAGCATGGAATACGTTGCTAATTGAAACAGTAAGTGAAATTTTAGGTAGGTCAGATGCATTTACCCAAACTGGAAAGTGACACCACTGTTCACACCTATTGGACAACATGCAGCAGGCTGGATCTAAGTCACACACATACACACACACACACACACACACACACACACACACACACCCCAAAACTACAGTCATCCACACACTTCCTATGGCATGGGGCTCCAAGTTTCCCGACCATGCTGACTCACTGACTGGGAAGAAGGGAGGAGATCCAGACAGAAAAGGGGAAAGGAGAGAGAATGGAACAGAAGTATAGCAGAGGCAAAGAAGGAAAGAGGGAGCTGAAGAAGTTGAAGATGGAAGGAAAGGAGAAAGACAAAGGAAGAAGCAAAAAGAGGGAAGGAGGACTGCAGAGGAGGAGAGAGGAGGAGAAACGGGGGTTTCTGTGCTGCGAGAACTCGTGCTGCAATGCTCAAGTGGCCCAGTGCTGGTACACGGCAGGCCTGGAGAACTACCAGGGTCAGGTTTTTTTCAGGTCCTTGTCTGTTTCCATAGAGACCAAGAGTTCCTGCTGTGGTAACATCTTCCAAGCTTCTCTGGTATCTGAACTTTCTTCCTGGGCCTCCATCACACAGCAATGAACCAGAGTCGAGGGCTCTGCAGGTGAGAAGGGGCATAAGGGCAGGCTGGCTACCCTACACCATCCTGGCCTCCAGCCTGGGTCCTGGACTCCGCCCAGTGGCATAGAGCTACAGTTCTAGCATTTCCAGTGAGTACCTTACTCCTCCCCCAGGTAAACATGGGTTCTGCTCCTGCCTCCTGTCCTCTCCCCTCCATAGTACTCCCCTGGAGATCTGCAGAGCCCAATGGGCAGCCTACCGAAATGCTGAGAGCCTGGTGAAAGCTTGTGCCAAGCTGACAGTAGATTCAGCCCTTCCACAAGCGTACCCACGGGGCATCTACAGCAGAGAAAACCAGTTGGTCGTATTTGCCACTTTTGCCCAAGACCAGAAGTACTACCTCCTCCCCTCCTGCCATCTGTGCCTCCAACCCCACATCTCATCAGAGTCCATTCTTTTTCTTTTTTTTTTAAACTTGGCTGCATCAGGTCTTAGTTACAGCAGGTGGGATCTTTCATTCCAGCACATGCACTTACCTAGTTGTGGCACTCGGGCTTAGCTACTCCATGGCATGTGGGATTTAAATCCCCAACCAGGGATCAAACCTGAGTCCCTTGCATTGCAAGGCAAATTCTTAACCACAGGGACCATCAGGAAAGTCCCTGTCCATTTTTCTGTGTAATACTTTTGGGAGCGGCCTCTTCCTTCCAGTTTCATTGGCACTGCCCTGACTTGGGCCTTAGTTATTTCTCAGGTCATCAACTAAACTGCCCCGTATCTGTTCTCCCAGTCCTCCAGGTGTATGCTTGCTCTCAGTGCACCCCCTCCCTCCCTTTAGTAATTCCTTACTAAATCAGGAATTCCTGGAGCCTAGGAACCAGTGCTTTCAACCAGCACTCCAGGAACATCTGATGCAGCCAGGACACAGGTAGGAACCATGTACACAGATGCAAATTCTCCCAGCTTCCACACATTACACTCCTCTCTGGAGCTGCAGGAGACTCTGTGGGCCCTTTGCCTTCCTGCACCCACTCCTCCATTTTTAAAAAAGTTTATGTATTTTTTAACCGCACTGATACCAAGATGAACTGCTTACTTACATACTCATTTATTTTATGCTAGGTTTTTAAAAGAAATTGAAATCAAGATATTTTTATGGGCCTTCAAATTATTGTAGTCTCCAGGCACAATGCCTGTTGGATAAGTCAGGCTTGCCTCAGCCAGATTCCCAAATCTTCAGCACCCTCTTACAGCCTACAAAGTAAAGTCCAACCTCGTCAGCAGGCTCAGTTGGAACTCTCTTCCAGCACCATCCACTAGAGCATCTTCCACCCACTTGGGCTTCAGCTTCCAGGTCTAAATGCAGGTCTCTCAACACACCGTGCACGATGGTACCACTGTGTCTTGGGCCTCAGCTCCAACCAATTTTCCTTTCCTTCTCCACCTGCTGACTTCAGGCTCAGACATCACTTTCCACTGTGGCCTTAGTCCTCCTGGCTCAAATTATGGCTCCTTCTTCTGCACCCCCTTCACACTTTCTCCATCTCTTATTATACCACCTATACGCCTGGTTCCAACGTGCACATCTTTCACAGCATAATATTTGTAAAATCATGAAAAGACTAACAACATATGCCAAACAAACCTGCAAGCCACCAGGTAGAGTACTCTAGTTGTAACATGCCAACAGTCATTTTCCACAAATACCAACCCAACACTACACAGAAGATACTGGGTCATCTGATTGCTTCCATGGTGGGGTTATCTGCATTGTTAACAGCTCATACAGTTGAACTTTAATATTTATCCCCAGCACCTAAAATATTATGCTTTGATGCATTAATGAAATAAGAAGATATCTGGATCTACACTATAGCCTGTGACATGTCAGGTAAAGTAATTAAAGGTAATAGAGACTGCCAGATCTCTTAACATGTCATGACATTTCCTAATTCCTTTGACTGTGAGGGACTAATTCTCATACACTGAGCTGCTCTGTCGAAAGCTTCCAAGTAGATTTTAAGAGAAATTATTTAATATACACTAACTGTAATTTAGTTTTTTCCTGAGTTACAAGTTTTGCCAACAAGAAAATGCACAATCTGAACTACAGGATTCTTTAAGTTACCTCAAAAGTATAGATTCTTTCCAAAAGGAGTTCAAGATGATGAATACAGGTTATAAAAAGCAGTAAGTCACCATAAAGTTTGTCTATTACTATTAACACACATGGTCAAAGGTGATACCAAAAACGTATTTAACACTAAACCTGAAAATGGCAAATATTCAAACCTTGGGATACTGATGAAGAAACATGCAGGTCTACAGAAAACAGTTGTCTAGTGTTAGTCTATTTTTTTTAATTATATATGTTTAATGTTTCTGTTTTTCTGCTGAAAAAGATACCTTGAGGAATCATACAATACATTATATTTTTTGGTCAAGAAAGCAGTCTTTTGTAAAGCTATTAATCTCCACATTAGAAAATTCTTGGGAGTCTGAGAAATGTATTTAATCATCTTTCTCCCTGGTCTGATTTCCTTGCATATGAAAAATGCTCATTATTGAATTAGTCTAGCTTTTTGCCAACAGTTTAATTTTTTTCAAGTCTGGCCTCATTTCTGTGAAAATCTAGCTGTTTGCTTATTTTTAGGTTTAGATGGGCATATTTCATTATAAATGCCCTTTTTAAAAATTCAAATCCGTTCATGCTTTCAGTCATTCAAAGAATATCTATCAAGCTCCTAATAAATGCCAAGCAGTGACAAGAGTACAAAGGTGAATAAGACACAGGCTTGTTCTGAACTTTACTTAGTGTCTAGAGGGACAGACAGACTAGGCAACATATCACAATTCAATGTGATGAGAGCTATGACAGGGATGTGCGAGCCACTGAAGGAGCATGGAGATTGCTTCAACTCATGTAGCCTATCAGTTCAGTTTACTCGATCAGTCGTATCTGACTCATTGCGACCCCATGGACTGCAGCATGCCAGTCTTCCCTGTCCATCACCAACTCCCAAAGTTTGCTCAAACTCATGTCCATCGACTCAGTGATGCCATCCAACCACTGCATTCTCTGTCATCCCCTTCTTCTCTGCCTTTAATCTTTCCCAGCATCAGCATCTTTTCTAATGAGTCAGTTTTTTGCAACAGGTGGCCAAAGCATTGGAACTTCAGCTTCAGCATCAGTCCTTCCAATGAATATTCAGGACTGATCTCCTCTAGGATTGACTGCTTTGATCTCCTTGTAGTCCAACGGACTCTCAAGAGTCTTTTCCAACACCACAGTTCAAAGGCATCAGTTCTTCAGTGCTCAGCTTTCTTTATGGTCCAACTCTCACATCCATATATGACTACTGGAAAAACCACAGCTTTGACTAGATGAACCATTGTTGGCAAAGTAATGTCTCTGTTTTTTAATATGCTATCTAGGTTTGTTTTCTACCAAGGAGTAAGGGTCTTTTAATTTCATGGCTGTAGTCACCATCTGCAGTGATTTTGGAGCCCAAGAAAATAAAGTCTGTGGCTGTTTCCATTGTTTCCCCACCTATTTGTCATGAAGTGATGGAACTGGAAGCCATGATCTTCATTTTTTGAATCTTGAGTTAAGCCAGCTTTTTCACTCTCCTCTTTTACCTTCTTCAAGAGGCTCTTTAGTTTCTCTTCACTTTCTGCCATAAGGGTGATGTCATCTGCATATCTGAGATTATTGATATTTCTCCCAGCAATCTTGATTCCAGCTTATGCTTTATCCAGCCCAGCATTTCATATGATGTACTTTGCATATAAGTTAAATAAGCAGGGTGACAATATACACCCTTAGGCAGTACATCAACTGCCTTGATGTACTTCTTTCCCAATTTGGAACCATACAGCCTATAGGGTTTTAAAATATGGAAGCCATGTCTTGAAGAATGAGTAGAAGATAAAATGGAAAAGTAGATATCTAGATGGCTTTGGGATAAGCTAGCCAAAGCTGAGTGAACAGTATATGCAGAAACAGAGATGGAGGTGGGAGGCAGGGGACCTACCAGTAGAGAAAGGAAACAAAGCTCTACTGGGATGGCTTTCTGACGTACTACAATGGGCTTCTGATGTCCAGTTGAGAACACTCTGGACCTAATTCCCAGAGCAGTAAAGACTCATATCCATTGACAAGATTTTGCTGTTCAGTCACTCAGTCGTGGCCAACTCTTTTTGACCCCATGGACTGCAGCATGCCAGGCTTCCCTGTCCTTCACCATCTCCCGTATTTGCTCAAACTCATGTCCATCAAGTTGGTGATGCCATCCAACCATCTCGTCCTCTGTTGCTCCCTTCTCCTCCTGCCCTCAATCTTTCCCAGCATCAGAGTCTTTTCCAATGAGTTGGCTCTTTGCATCAGGTGGCCAAAGTATTGGGGCTTCAATTGACAAGATATTGTTCCATAAATTTATGAAGCTCCACCAATTACACTCTTTTTCAGTGTTATATCAGGATTTAATAACCCTTCTCCAATACTCCTTTTGTTCTATCTCCTTTGTTTCCAGCATTTAAAAATTCCTTATATTTAATACAAAAGGAGACATTTGTCTTGTTTCACGAGGTTCAACGTGAAAAAAAATACACTCATTTCAGCTCTCTCAGATACTTTTATTCCTTCTTACCTCAGGAAAAGAAGCAGATAGAAACATTTACTAATAAATTCTTCATTTCCAGTCTTATAGGCATTCCTCTATGGAATTTTACACAATATACTATGAGGAGAGCTTGTGTAACCTCAGGTAACTTGCTTGAGCTCTCTGTGCCTCAGTTTAACCAACTATAAGAGGAAAATAACCATCAACCACCTTAAAGAATTCATATGAGCGTTAAACAAGATGGCATATGCACAATGCTTAGCACAATGCCTGGATTATAATCGCTAAATTGTAGCTATTTTATCATTAAGAGTTATTAAACAATTTTATATAAAGTATATGGTTACAACTTTTAATTTGTATTACAAATTATTATTATAATTTTAATCTTATATAGGCACACATGGTGGTGGTGATTTAGTTGCTAAGTCATGTCTGATTCTTGTGACCCCCTGGACTGTACCCACCAGGCTTCCCTGTCCATGGGATTTCCCAAATAAGAATAACGAAGTAGGTTGCCATCTCCTTCTCCAATATGCATACATATATACACACAATATATATTTATTTACATAAACTTTCAATAGGGATTATCTCCGGAGCAAGGGCCTATCCGAGAGGGGGAGATGGTACATTTCTACATTTTTCATTTTGTTCCTTAATGAAATCTTTTATTCTTTTTTAGTCAAGGGCATGGAAAACTTTTATAATAAAAACTGATGGAAAAAAAATCTTTGGAAGGAGGTTGGATTTATTTTGAAATGTAAAAGGCAGATAGGCTGAGTTTTGCCCAGATAAGAGAAAGGACGCTGTACCAAGGAGAACAGTCCAAAGGTACTCTCTCAGGAGGCAGTGAACGCTTCCTCACAGAAAGCCTACATCATAGGCTACATGGCTTCCCCTTCTAAGTCTATGAAACATAGCAGTCTCTAAGCATTTGAAATTTGACACAGATGCATCGTTAAATGGTTATCCAGAGTCACTCAAACTTTAGCCACAACTAAATAAGTTGGATGAATCAATTGTGCCTTCAACCTTCAAAACCCTTAAATGGGCAGGTATTCCTAAGTAAGTACTATCAGTACCTATATGTTGATGATATTTCAGTAATGAATTATGAAGTTATCCAAGTAAATATTTCATAAAGTTAAAGCCAGATTCAAATTGTGAATCCTGGGTTTGCTGCTGCTGCTGCTAAGTCGCTTCAGTCGTGTCCGACTCTGTGTGATCCCATAGATGGCAGCCCACCAGGCTCCCCCGTCCCTGGGGTTCTCCAGGCAAGAACACTGGAGTGGGTTGCCATTTCCTTCTCCAATGCATGAAAGTGAAAAGTGAAAGTGAAGTAGCTCAGTCGTGTCCGACTCTTAGCAACCCCATGGACTACAGCCTACCAGGCTCCTCCGTCCATGGGATTTTTCAGGCTGGAGTGGGGTGCCATTGCCTTCTCCGGAATCCTGGGTTTAAACACTACCTAAAACAGTATTTGTTGAAAGTAACTTCTATTTTCAAGTCAGATTCATATAAAGCAAGAAAACATTTTAGCATTCTTCATCATCCTTATACTTCATTAAATCATTGTAGCAGTTCTCATTATCCTTATACTTTTAAATCCCATTAAAATCTGGATTTTAATTGGTCTGTTTTATGACTTATCATCATGAATTTTTTAAGTAAAGCCTAATGTTGGAACATTTTTGTGGATTCTACTTTCCATGGAAGGTAAAATACACATAAGAGAAATATGGAGTTTCTGAGATAATGAGTTGGGATAGCTGCAATGCCATTTGGGATATGAGAGGATGACCTTTGAATGACAATCTTCTAGAGAATAATTTAAATGAAGAGAAAGTGAGCCAGGACAGACAGAGAGCTCTGCAGAACAAACCCAGCAAGGAGACTGCTCTGGAATCTACCTGGAGTCTGTTAACTTAGAAAGTCATTACACTTCTCTGAACATCTATCGGTCTTTCATCTAAGAACAGAGGGGAAAATCAAAGTAGACAAGGTTGCTTCCATTTCAACAATGATAGTATGCCTACATAGAAAGACAGCTTGGTTCAATGGGGAAACACTTAGACCTTAGAGTCAGAAGACGTGAATCTAGCTGTCACTAACTTGCTATTTTACCTTGAGCAAGTCTCCTGCCATCTGTAGGAGTATTTCCTCATCTCATAAATTGGAAGGGCACAGATAGTAAAAAGAAGAAAAACTGCAAAACTATTCTTACATTGTTTCAAGTCTCAGACTTAAGCTCTATGGTCAGAACTCTATGAGGATTCTCCTTTTGTAAATGGAGAACAAGTTTAAAGCATTTCTATATTTTCCATCTAGTAACAATAGTGCAGAGGTTTGATCCCAAATCTCTAGACATGGACACATGCTGCTTACCCTATCTAACAGAATTCTGGGGAAATAAAATAAGTGTACAAGTATTCTATTATAAATAGCTATAAAAGTGTAAGGCATTATTAAGACTAAGCTTTACATTCTCTAAGGGATCTTGACATATTTTTTTTTCATTCTTAAACATTTTCATTAAAGCAAAAGCCCCATGAACCACATATCCTATTCAGCACGTCAGTACAATCAGTTGAATAAATGGGCAAACTATTGCTAGTTTAGAAGTGATCCATAAGTTTAATTAAATACCTTAAACAAATGGACATATTTATACTGCACAAGGCCACTCTTCGAAAATCTTAGATGCTAGAACTATAATTAGATAAACAGGTATAGTTTCCCTGGTAAATGAAACTTCCTACCCACTACAGGAAAGCCCATTCTCAGAGACCAATCCCTCACCAAACAGCACTCTCCTGAAATGAATGCTAAAACAAAGCCACAATATTCTCCTAGCCTAAAGTGGGTGGGTGTAGATCTAGCAACCTCTTCATATAGTGCTAGTTTGATCAAGTTGAACAATCAACTCCTAGCAATAGCACTTTAGAAATTACAGTATTCTTAATAAAAATGGTTTTTCATTACAATAATTTATCAAAGCAATTCATTATTTTTCTCTAAAGCTATTAAAAAATCTGATTTCATAATGATAGGGGGAAAAAATCCTCAAAAATCCAGAATTTAGCAGAATTTAGTAACTGTGTCCAAGTTACTGCCCCTATTGTAGGATGGCGCCCTAGAGATCAGAGGTGTCTCATTTACTACTGCATTCCATACAGTGCTTCCCTGGTGGCCCAGGCGGAAAAGCATCTGTCTACAATGTGGGAGACCTGGGTTCGTACAATGTGGGATCCCCTGAAGAAGGAAATGGAGATCCATTCCAGTACTATTGCCTGGAAAATCCCATGGACAGAGGAGCCTGGTAGGCTACAGTCCACGGGGTCGCAAAGAGTCAAACACGACTGAGCAACTTCACTTTCACTTTCCTTTTCCCTACAGTGCTTACTTAGCACAGTGCCTAGCACATATACAACCAGGCTCAGAAAATACATGTAGAATTTATTCTAGAAGGTAATATACTTTCAAAAACAAATTCCAATTTTAAAATGAAAATCTCTATAAAAATTAAATTACTTGGAATTTCATATTTCATTTCCTTGAAGTGAGGCTCCTCTGAACACATTTGGAAATGTTCATTTTCATTGCATTTATCTGTTATATGTACATTATGTTCCAAAAGAATTATAGTAGCATCATTTAGAGTATGGATCTTTTTTTAAGATTTAAAAGACACTACATCCTGTCAAAAGGTAGTTTGTACCTTGATATAACACAGATTTGGAAAAACATAAATCAAATAATCATGTAAAACATCATACCAAAGCCCTTGAAACCATCAGTCCCTTAGGGATAATTTTAGCTTTAGTTTAAAACTGTCATGAAACAACATCCCATCAATACCTTATTTAACGTCAATAAGAACTTATATGGATAAAATCAGTTCTCAGCCTGGACACTTGAACACCTGTGGACAATATTTCATCACGCTATTAGGATGAAGAAAATAGAAAATGGTAGCCCAAGAAGAGTCATTACACAATTAAAAGAAAAGAAGCTTTTTTTTTTGCAAAGTGCTGGAATTAAATTCAGCTTGGTTTCATTATCTCCCAAACAACTCAACACAAATCTTTCCTCCCAGAGTTCTCAGTTGTCCAGTATTAAAGTTACCAATATAGAACAAACCAAAGAGCACCTCAATTATACATTATCTTTACGTACACAGTCGTCCTATTTTGGCTCCTTGAAAAGGTAAGCAAACCACTATAATGACATTCCAGGTCAAATGTGGATATATTAAATAACTGTTCTACTATGGAAATCGCTAAAAGAGCATCTCCAAGAGAAAATCCAACTTGCTAAAACGCTTTCTAAAAGACGGCTGCAAGCCCAGATGCAAAGTTTAGAGACATTTCCATTTTCTTTACATGTAGAGGTTCATGAAATATTAATAAACTCACTGCAAAAGTATAAAGATAAACAAGATCAAAGCCAACAACAGATGAAAACATTTTCATTGTGCAAAACGGCTCTAGATCCCAGGTAAAATTTGCTCAAGAAAGGTAACAGCATTAACCTTGGCACACAGCAGAGTGCAGAAGAGGCAGAGCTTTACAGAATTGTAAATAAGATCAGCACTGCAAGAATAATAATTGGAATAAATACCTTCGGCAGGCTGCAAAAGCAATCAGCACACTCGGCCCTTCACCTCTCCCCCTCATCCAGCTGGAGAGTGAAAGCCGCTGCCACTCCCCGCCTTCTTCCCAACCGCTCCTCGCGCCACCCCTCCCCAATCCTGTCCACCCTTACGCTCCCCTTTCCCCTTCTCTCCCCGCCCCCCAGCTGGTGTATCCAGCAGCCTAGAGAGATTAAGAGGCGCTCGCTACGGTCACCGGGCCTCCGGACTGATCTAACGTTTCCTAGCTCCCTGGACTAGAGAAATTAGAGACGCGACACCCTAGTGGTATTAGGTGCCTTCGCCTTCATCCTGTCCTCTCCCAAGCCCGGACTGGGTTGAGAGCTAGTGAACCGGGCCGCAACTGGAGGACCCTGCAGAGTTCAGCGGGGCGCTGCCCTCCCGCGGCGCTACCTGAGCTGTCCATGGTGCTGGCGCGGTCCTGAGGCTGCCGGGCGGGACTCCGCGCCGCTGCCGCCCCGGCGTTCACTCTCTGTTTGCCGCCGCCCCCGCCGCTCCCCGCACTTAGGTCCCCGTTACTGTCCACCAGCTGCAAGGATTCATAACCATCGTTGCTGGTCTTTTTCCGGTAGCTTCCGAGAAGGCTCATGAGCAAGCTCAGAGAAGGGGGGGGCGGGGGGGAAATCAACCTGAGAAGACGAAGGGGTGGGGGTGGAAGGTGGAAAGGGCTAAAGGAGGAATTTTTTTTTTAAAGGGGGAAAAAAAAAATCAAGTGTCCCACATGACGCAAATAGGAAGGAAAGGGGGAGCGGCCGGCGGAGAGGAGCTTTGCGGGGCCCGGCGAAGCCACCGCCCTGGGCAGAGCGCGGCTCTGGGCGCCGGGCGCGAGGGCGCAGGGGAGGAGGGACGCGGGCGGGCGGGCGGGCGGGTGCGCGCGTCCCTGGTGCAGCCGCGGTGGAGCCGCCGGCCCTGCCGAGCTCCCGACCCGGGCCAGCCACCCTCTGTCTGGGGAGTGCCCGGAAGCAGTCCTATAGGTGTCGCCGCGTCGCCCCGCGCCGCGCGGCAGGGCAACTCCAAGCGCGGCTGGCCTGCGGGGAGGGAAGGAAAGAGAGAGTAAGGGAGGAGAGATTCTCGGGGAGGGGGCTGTTGAAGGCGGAAAATGGGGCGGGGTGGGAGGGGGAGGGGACTACTACGACTAGAGAGAAGGGTGTTTTCGCGCACGTGAGGTGAAGAAGAAAGGGGCTGGGTGTCTCAGCCTGGTAAGCTTTGGGGAGGAGAGGTTCTCTTGGTAAGATCCAGACACGCCCATTTTGTATAACTTAACCTATATTTGCTGGAAGATTCGGCGAGTCAAAGCCATCCCAACAGTTGCCCTCCGGGAGGACTGACTTAACTCAACTGAACAGAAAAAGAACGCATGTTATGCCAGGATAGAAAGAAACAGCAGTATTTTGCACATTTCCCGGAATGGGTAAAATCCCTAAGGGAGACAGCAAAGACCTGGCTATTCTAACGCTAGGAGGCAGTTACAGCCTATTCCACCTAGGGAGGAGATGTGACTGTTTAGTAACTCTTTGTTGAACGAAAATATTGGCGGGGTGAGGCGGAGAGGGGACAAGGTTCAATCAGGTGCAGTTTCAGTTCTGACATCATTTACCTTGGGACCTAGAGCTAAGGAGTCTGCACCACTCAGCTATCGTGAGGGGATGGGTGGGAAGAAAGCTAGACAAGGATTTTCTTCCTAGTCTCTAGCTCCTCCCCCTTTTTTCTCTCATAGTGCGGAACACAAAGGGTAGTCACTAATTAATCAGAGGAGAATTAAGAAGCTAATGAAACCTAAGAGTCAGGACTCATTTTTTGGAGAAGCCCCTTTCAGGACTAATGCACCTAATTTTATATCCGTGATTTTGTTTTCTTATTCTTAAACAGGGCCTCAACATTATATATTTCAAGCCTTATGAAACCAAGGCTTAACTCTGTTAAGTCTCAAAATGCAATTACCAAATGCTCACTTTCACCTGGAATAAGATTGCAGAAGTATCCCCTTCATTCTCATCGGTTTAGGTGAAGACCAGGTGAAAATCTTGGCTTAAAATTATTTTTCCCTATTAAGATTTGGGATTACTGAGGTGTCTTCAAGTCATCTGATGGACTTTCATCACCAAAACAACAAGAAAAAAGTTCATGCGTGTAAAACTTGCTTAACCCCATACACAAACCTAAATTTGCCATCTCACTTTTCATGACTTTCTCTTGCTGTTATTATTTTGATATCTTTAACAACACAAAGTCAAACTGTAGCATCTAAGAGACTTCAGTCTAAATTATTTGGGATCCAAGGAGTTTCCTGGGAGCTCTAGCTCTACACGTCTACATAAAATAAATTAATTGGATTGAAACAAATTTTCCTCTTCAAGGATTACTCAAATGCAAATTCCTGTAGGAAGGGGATAAATCAGTAAAAGCCAAGAGTGTTTGCTGTCTTCTAGACCCTTCCAGTCCCTCTGGGAAAAGGTGGATTATCAGCCAGTTGCTTTCCTAACTGCATTATCTAATGAACATGTGTTCTTACCCAAATCACAAATCACAGTTAATGCTCATTTACAGGATCAAACAATTTGAGTGGTGACAGTTAAAACTGTAATAAAATTTAAACACAAGTTTTATACTTTCAATTTTCCCAATCTGTCAGTTTGACATTATTTTAGATACTTGACTAGTACTCCCTAAAGTTTAGGAAGTAAATCTTTTCCAATAACATTTTAGATCATCTTTTTCTGCACCCTTCCTCGTCTTTTAATTTATTACTGACCCACAGGGAGAGGAAAATACTTAATATCTGTCATATGCCTTGACAAATTCTGGATTTATACCCTGGATTAAGAGAATTTAGAAAATACCATTTTGAAAAGTGAGAATTATTATTTTCCAAAAAAAGCACTCAGTTATTTTCACTCAACTTTTCAAAGTTGCAGATATACTGCTGGAATAAATTATAAACACATGCCTTGTATTTTGTGACATCTATTTAATCACTTTGTAAATTTAAAGAAAAACATGAATGGAATACAGGGGGCATTTTATTTTTATATTTACACTTAATTTAACATAATTACAACCAATCAGAATAGTTATTAATAAATAACCCTACAAAATTCAGAATATAAAGAACGTAAAAGGCAGGAAAATACAGTAACTAGATTAATTTACAACAGCTTAAAAGTTAGTTTAGGGCTTAAATTAGAATATACACAAATTTCATCACTAAAATTTTCTTTACTATCCTAAAGATCAAATTCACAGAGTTCACATAAAGTTTGCATAAAGATACCACTTTTGTATTCTATAAAATAAAGCATAATAAAACTACCATCGTTATACAGTTGAATTAAGAATTAAATTAGTACCTAACACATATAGAGAAAGTTCTTAACAAATGTTCTCTATTATTACTCTTAGTGATATGGCTTGGGCACAACTCTATCCTTAGTGCTAATTGTCTAACTTCCTCTCATGATAGGAGCTCAGTAAAGGCTAAGTATTATTTTCTCCAGGACTATACTCATGGAAACTTGTCTATGTGATTTTGAATGCAGGCTTGGGCTTAAGGAAGAAAGGTGGTACTGGTAAAATCCAAGGTGAACATTTACAATCAAACTCTGTTTTTCCAAAATGATTGTTTCATAATTTATTTTATCTCAAGAATATCACACTATTTGCAATAGCCAAAACATGGAAACAACCTAAATGTCCATCAACAGATGACTGGATAAAGATGTAGTACATACATACAATGGAGTATTACTCAGCCATAAGAAAATAACAAAACAATGCCATTTGCAGCAACATAGGTGCATTTAAAGATTATTATACTGAGTCGGAAAGGAAAAACAAATACTATATGACATCACTTGCATGTACAATCTAAAATATGGCACAAATGCACCTATCTACCAGACAGATCACAGAAGTAGAGAACAGACAGGCATGGGGAGGGAGAGGGATGGCTGGGAGCTGGGGCTGGCAACTGCATACTGGGACATTTAGAACGGATAAACTACAAGGTCCTAAAGTATACCACAGGGAACTAGATTCAATACCATGTGATAAGTCATAATGGAAAAGAATATAAAAAAGAATGCTCATATATAAATAATTGAGTCACTTTGCTGTACAGCAGAGACTGGCATAACACTGTAAATCAACTATACTTCAATACAAAATACATTTAAAAAAGAAAAAAAGAATATCACACCCCATACGGGGCAGAGCCAAAGGATTAGATGCCCTTTGGGAGAGAGTTCTCTTCACCTTTTCTGTTGCTGACTTCAGTCAGTTTTATTAACTTGATGAAGATGATCCATACTGAGGAATGTTTGAGAAGCAGACTCTATTCTCCATCATCCCCCAAATGCTCTCTTAACACAGCAGATGTCACACAACTTTTGTGTGATACAACCTATCTGGGATTATGATCTATACCAAGAACTAGAAAATCTGTTTCCAGGAACTAGACAACATTGCTTATGACTGAGATTCTAGCACCATATTTCCCAGGACTGAATCCTAGTTCCATGGACTGTTAGCTCTACAAGCTTGCGCAAGTTACTTACTCTTTCTGCCTCACTTTTCTCATCCATATATAGTGAATAGTGAATAGTGAAAACAGAATAATAGTGTCATCATAATAAAATTGTAGTGAGAAATAAATTAGTACATAACATATAGTAAGAGCTTAGCAAATACCATTATCAGTATCATCAATGTATTTTTATAAGTCACTTTTTTCAAAAACATAATTTCCTATCTGTAAAATTAAGTTAAAATAGGTCTTGCATACTTAAGAGATTGATTGTCATTATGATTTATGATAATATAAAAGCATTATGTATAATGTGAAGTGATTATTCTGCCTTGAGTTTTTAGATAATTTAATGCATGTCTATCCTGTTAGATTTTGGACTCCTTAAACACAAACATCCATATTTTGCTCATGTCTGTACCCTCATGACACCAAAGAGAATTTCATACTCATTAGATATTAAGTACCTGCTGAATTTTAAAACTAGTGAATAAATAAAAATGTATTATTATCACCTAGCCTAGTGATTTTTTAAACTACATATTGTGGCCTACTAGTGGACTATAAAATAAACAGCAATTTATGACTATTATTTTCATAAAAATGAAGTAGGTTGGAAAATATCAGTTTTTACCACATGGTAAGATGTTATCTTTTTGAAATATTGTTTTGGGCTTATAACACAAAACCTCCAGTATTGAGACTGGTGAATTCCCAGCTGTGACTGTCCTACACACTGTAACATCTGAATTCACCTGGATAATCAGACAACAAAGAATTCTAGCTAACCAAACTGTATCGAGGGCAGAGCTTCTGCCTTCTGTTAAAGATGTATTATGATTTGGTTTCTGAAATAAACTTCTTCAGTATTCAACTAACATAAATCAACGAACAGCACTAAAACTTTCTTTGGCAGCATGCCTCAGCTACATGACTCGATTATCTTCCTAGTGAATATGGCCTACGGATACAAACACTGCAAGGCATTCAAACTGGGGACCAGGAGGCCACATTTAGCCCCAGATATTTTGTTTGTCCTGTCGTTTAAAAAAAAAATTCAGCTTAGATGCCTTTACAAAAGATACACAGGCTCCAGTTGGAGTGTGGCTGTTGACCACCACTTCCCCGTGTATGATCCCCAGCCTGCCCAACTCTTCACCACTGACACCCCTGCGGGCAGACATATTTGAGACCTGTCATGTAGCAGCACACCTGGAAGATTAACATTAAGAGGGATGCTAAGGTCACATCTTCAAGCCACAGTCCAGAATAAAAACCAACAGACTGGGAATTCTCTTCCAACTCTGTAACTATCTGACTGAGTAATGAATCGATAGCATCACCAACTCAATGGACGTGAATTTGAGAAAACTCCGGGAGATAGTGGAGGACAGAGGAACCTGGCATGCTGCATCCATGGGGTCACAGAATCAGACACGACTTAGGGACTAAACAACAACAACAAATTATGAGTCAGAAGAGAGGCCTTGGTTGCTTCTCCTTCTCTCAGCAGTAAAATGAAGGTGCTGAATTACAAGATTCTCTCTAGTTCTTAAATGTTCCTATTTTTCTCAACACTTGGATTGTCATTTCTTCTTTCTCCTCCAAATGAAGCCCAGAGGGAAAAACCATGGCCATTGAAATGTTCCAGTTGCCAAGTCCCATTTAATTAAGGTTTTACCATAGAATGCATCCATAAATAATGGCAGCTGTCAGGAGCTACACTTAGAGCAATACTCAAGAGAAAAGAGGAAGTATGCTGGGGAAAAAAGTATGCTGAGAAGAAAATCTCAGTTATCCCCGTGAAATTCTTCAGGAATGAGGTGGTCTGTTGTTGGTGCTTGGTGGAATGCTGGAGCTCCTAGAAAATACGACAATTTTTCCAGGAAGGGCATATTTTTAAAGATAACTCAATATCCTAAGGCCTGTTCCTCCTTGAAGCTCTAGTCTAGTCCTAATAAAAATAACTGCCATTGATTACTTGTGCTGCTATGCTGTGCTCAGTCACTCAGTTGTGACTGACTCTTATGTACTGCAGCCCACCAGGCTCCTCAGTCCAAGGGATTTTCTAGGCAAGAATCCTGAGTGGGTTGCCATCTTCTCCTCCAGGGGGTCTTCCCAACCCAGGAATCTAACCTGCATTTCCTTTGTCTCTTCTGTCTCCTGCACTGGCAGGCAGATTTATTACCATTGAGCCACCAGGAAGCTCCACTGATTACTTACCATTTGCCATTTATCTAACCCACCTTAACTCTCACCTTCCCAACATCCCTGCAAAGGTGTTATCCTTATTTTCAGGCAAGCCTGGCAATGGTAAATAACTTGCCAAAACTCACACAGCTAGCTACTGATTGAGATTAAAATTCATCAAGAAGAATCATGCTTTGGCCCCTGTTCTAGTCACAGCTGACTCATTGGAAAAGTCCCTGATGCTGGGAAAGATTGAGGGCAGGGGAAGAGGGCATCAGAGGATGAGATGTCTGGATGGCATCACTGATGCAATGGACATGAACTTGGGCAAATTTTGGGAGATGGTGAGGGACAGAGAGGTCTGACATGCTGCGGTCCATGGGTTCACAAAGAGTCGGACATGACTGGGCGGCTGAACAACAACAACCAGTCAGAAGAGGTAATTTTAGAGGTCAAAGTGAAAGCTGGAAGACATTTAGGTCATTCCTTGGCTCTGACCTGCCTTACAAAGTGTGGTCAGTGAAAATGGATTGGGTACCTTATTGAAACCTGCTGCTAAGTCGCTTCAGTCATGTCCGACTCTGTGCGACCCCGTAGACGGCAGCCCACTAGGCTTCCCCGTCCCTGGGATTCTCCAGGCAAGAACACTGGAGTGGGTTGCCATTTCCTTCTCCAATGCATGAAAGTGAAAAGTGAAAGTGAAGTTGCTCAGTCGTGTCTGACCCTCAGCGACCCCATGGACTGCAGCCTACCAGGCTCCTCTATCCATGGGATTTTCCAGGCAAGAATACTGGAGTGGGGTGCCATTGCCTTCTCCGCAATGAAACCTGAAAGGTTTTAATTAATGTGTCTTCACAACAAGCAAGCTTGTTTTGTAACCATCTGAGTTAGAAAGACTTTTTATGTTGTGTTCCTGAAAATTGATATGTGGCTATTGTTTGGCCTAGTTTTAAACCACTAGAAGGAAAAAAAAAACACTTTGTTTTCATTAAAAGCAAGCTCCATACTTTAAAAGAAGCTTGACTTTCACTGTGTTCACACATGTGTATGTGTATACGTATATGTATTTGCAGATTAAAGAGACATCACATATGGTTGAAAACCACTAGCTTTGGGAGAAAAAAAAATACAACCTATGTTTGAGTCCTAGACTTGCCACAAGTTTTCCTCAGTCTCATAGCCATATTCCCTTTCTATGAAGTGGACCACTCACCCTTTCTCACAGGAAAAAAATAAAATGAAATAAGGCACATAAAAGCACACAATAAACACAAAAGCCCTACTTACCAAATCTATGAAATCATCCAGCTTAAGTTGCAGCATTAAAATACATTTATTACTGGTGAAGTATGACACACAATATACTATCAATTTAGAGAGCTTCGAGGTTTTATACATGTTTATGTATTTTTAAACAGTTTTAGAATTGATGAAACAAACACTATTATTTGACTATAAGTTAGCCTGAGAGTACTATTTGTCAGTTTATAATTGAGCAACCCTGGTAGGTAAAGGCAATATTCACCGTGTTTTGCCAGGTCTAGCACAGTGCCTACCAAGCAGTACATGCTTAATAAGTATTTGCTAACTGAATGAAAGAAAATGCAAAAACTTGTTTGGGAGGCCATCTTTAACTTACAGGAAAATTCACCAAAGGTTCTCCTTTAGTAAGCTCACTGAAAATATAGTTCCATTTGCTAACATTCAACTTACCCTTGACTTTGCAAGGGCATGGTCATGGTATAATAATGTTACACATTCATTACCATTTCAAGAGTAATTCATGGAAGCACCAGCCCCTTTTATCTGTCACTTTACAAGCTGGAAAACTTCAGCTTCCTGGACAGACCCTGACAGACTACCACGAGCTGGCCCTGTGATCAGTTACTCTCAGTCTTAGGGAAAACAGACTGAAAAATTCTGTGTGGTAAAGAGTTCCCCAAAGTCAGGTGAAAATCTACACTGAAGTAAACCAGTGAACCAGTGAAGTTGCTCAGTCGTGTCTGACTCTTTGCGATCCCTGTAGCCTACCAGGCTCCTCCGTCCATGGGATTTTCCAGGCAAGAATGTTGGAGTGGGTTGCCATTTCCTTCTCCAGGGGATCTTCCCAACCCAGGGATTGAACCCAGGTCCCCTGCATTGCAGGCAGATGCTTTACCATCTGAACCACCAGGGAAGCTACACTGAAGTAAAAGTTTCCCTAAATCCTAGATATCCCCATATTTGGCTCTGAGCTCCTTATATATGATTTTATGCTCAAGATCATTGAAATATGGAGGCTTATTCTTTGTAATCCCATTGTGCCTAAAGGTTGTTGGCCCTAGAGTATGTGGCAAATCCTCTGTGATGGTGAAGCGGAAGGCAGTGACCACAGAAGATGCAGGTAAAGCCCACTCTCAGGGTGCTGAATCTCCAGGCAGAATCTCCTTGGCACCCAACCACTGCTGCCCACTTGACCAAATCTACCTGGAGGAAACAAACTAGCATTTTCTAAGCTCTAAATTAAGTGCCTGGGTTTTTTCATTTATTTACCCATTTAAATGTGAAAGGTCTTTTGATAAGAATTACCATGTCCATTTAATACCCAAGGAGACCAGAGCTCTGAAATGCAGCTGAGTAAGAGCTAAGCAGTGATTGTGAGTCGTCCTCAATATTCATTATCCTCTTTTATGCTAACAGAACCCCTGAGCGTCAGCTGGGCACAGGGTTACAGTTTTATAAAGAATATATTTCTCAGTCTTCTTTCATGTCTTGGGCCTGCCATATGCAAGGTTTCTATAATCTACTAGGTATGTACATGGGACTAAGTAAAGGTCATTATAATATAGGCAGAAATGATGTGTGTAATTTCTGGTATTTATCCTTAAAAAGGAAGATTGATGGTATGCCCTTCTTCCATTCCTTTTCCCTTTCTTCTGGTTGGAATATGGCATTCCAGTAGGTATCTTGGACCATGAAGTGACCTTGAGGATGGGAGACTTTCACAGGGAAACAACAGGATAGAAGGACTGTGATCCCCAAAGAACCATGGCAGCCTGAAGCGATTTTCTCTAGACTTTTTCAAGGTGAGAAACAAACTATTAAAAGTCATTGATTTTTTTTTCTGTTATGTTCATCAAAACCTAATCCTCACTGGGATACCAACTACAACCTAACCACTGGATTTCAATTTTTATTTATCATAACATTTACTGGGAATTACATAAAATCTCTATGATCATGGACAAATCATATAACTTCTTTATGCCTCAATTCCTAGTCTGTAAAATAGTGGCACTGAACTAACAGGATAGCTATTAAAATTCTATGATATAAAAAGCACACAGAGCTTGATACAGCACCTAGCATAAAGTGAGAGTTCAATGAACATAGTTATCTATTTTCTTTTTTGTCATTGTCCTTCAAGTGATAATTTCGCTGAGTCTATTATGTTGTTGTTGCTGTTCAGTTGCTAAGTCATGTCCAGCTCTTTGCAACCCCATGAACTGCAGCACTCCAGGCTGCCCTGTCTTTCACTATCACCTGGAGTTTGCTGTAAGTCATGCCCATTGAGTCGGTGATGCCATCCAACCATCTCATCCTCTGTCACCCCCTTCTCCTCCTGCCCTCAATCCTTCAGGGTCTTTTTCAATGAGTCAGCTCTTCACATCAGGTGGCCAAAGTATTGGAGCTTGGAGTCTATTACGCCTGACTTCAAAACGAGTAACCTCTCCACCTCACCCTGCTATCCAGAGACTGCCTTCCTGGGTAGATCAAGCCCAGAGCAGCAGAGCCCTTGCCTATGTCATCAACAAAATCCCTAAAAGAGTCACCCCTGTCCTTAGAGTATAATTCTCTTTCTTTGATCTGCCTACAGAAACTCAATGCAGTCTGGAATATTTTAAGCCACCGAAGTTGATACAAAACTTAAAGCAAAGTGTCAGTATTTATGACACAGCAGTTCTAAGTCTATTTATTTCAATATGGCCAAAATGAGAGTCTGACTGTTTCTCCATTTGTGCTAAAAGTAAATAAAGAACTTGAGTAATAAATTGGAGCACTTTTATATTGTTATTGTATCTTTAATTTCCTGTTATGAAATTTTTCAAACATATACAAAATTAAATTATATAATGGACCTTTGATAGCCATCATTCAGCATTTACAATAACTAAGTTACAGCCAACCATGTTTTATATGTATAAACCCCTAATTTAAGCAAATTCCAGATTTCATCAGCAAATATCATTTTATCAGTAAATATCTCAGTATGTAGCACTTTGATTTTTGGAGAACAACTATCAGATTTCATCTGTAGTAGAAGTAGGGCAAGGTGCCATTCCATCTGTCTGCTGAGAGGCTAAAGTCCACTAGCTCCCTCTCAGGAGACTGACAGAGGAATCTGCATAACCTTCCCGTTTCCTTCTCAGTGGAAATGATGTATTATTCATTCAGCTTTCTGCCTGCCCTCTCACCCACCCCTATTCCCACAAAATCACCCCTTTAAGCACTAGTTGTAATCTCACTACCCAAGAGTTCTAAAAGTCAGCATGGAATTAAATTTTTTCATAACAGCTGAAATTTTTGTAATATTAAACCTGGAAGGAGCTGTAAAGAGGAGACTATCCATTTCAATTTAGAGATAAGAAAACTGAGAAACAGGAGTGAACTGATTCATGTTAGAGCTTTCTAAAATGCAGATCCAATTATGTGACTCAGATGCTTAAAAACCATCCAAGGATTTCCCACTGCCCTCAGTCTAAGGTATTCAGCACAATGGAACCTCCACATTCCAATACCAGCTACTTTCCTCTGGAGAGAAGCATCACCATTTCCGCTTTCCCCATCCTCTAAGTCCAAACACTGAGCTTCTTTAAGAAAACCTGCCTGAGTCACCAGCTACATGTGGCTTGGAGCATGTGAAATATGGCAATTATGACTAAGGAGCTAAGTTTCAAATTTAATTTAAAATCATTTACATTTAAAAATCTGTATTGACTAGGGCTTCCCTGGTGCCTCAGACAGTAAAGCATCCGCCTGCAATGCAGGAGACCTGGGATCAATCCCTGGGTTGGAAAACCCCCTGGATAAGGGCATGGCAACGAATCCCCATGGAGAGAGGAGCCTGGCAGGCTACAGTCCATGGGGTCGCAAAGAGTCAGACACAACTGAGTGACTAAGCACATATGTGACTGACTGCTGCTGCTGCTGCTGCTAAGTCGCTTCAGTCGTGTCCAACTCTGTGCGACCCCATAGACAGCAGCCCACCAGGCTTCCCCGTCCCTGGGATTCTCCAGGCCAGAACACTGGAGTGGGTTGCCATTTCCTTCTCTAATGCATGAAAGTAAAAAGTGAAAGTGAAGTCTCTCAGTCATGTCCGACTCTTAGCGACCCCATGGACTGCAGCCTACCAGGCTCCTCCATCCATGGGATTTTCCAGGCAAGAGTACTGGAGTGGGGTGCCATTGACTGACTGCTGCTGCTGCTGCTAAGTTGCTTCAGTCATGTCCGACTCTGTGCGACCCCATAGACGGCAGCCCACCAGGCTCCCCCATCCCTGGGATTCTCCAGGCAAGAACACTGGAGTGGGTTGCCATTTCCTCCTCCAATGCTTGAAAGTGAAAAGTCAAAGTGAAGTCACTCAGTCGTGTCCAACTCTTCTCGACCCCATGGACCCCACGTCCAACTCTTCGCAGCCCACCAGGCTCCTCCATGCATGGGATTTTCCAGGCAAGAGTACTGGAGTGGGGTGCCGTTGCAGCTCCCAAATGACAACATCATTTAAAATTCACACATGTGCATGGTAAACCATCAATGAAGGATTGCATTCAAATGTGGAGATACATCACATGAGCATATTCCTATATTACTTGTCTCACTGGAAATATAATGTTTAAAGAGCAAAATAAAAGAAATAGCTTCTCAAAAACAGCCAAAAAGAAAAAAACCCTGCCTGAACAACCTTGCTGGTCCTTCAGACCCCCTACATAGAAAGCACTTCCCCCAGAAAACCATCAAAGTTCTTAAAACCAAGTTAGATATAATCCCATGTAGTCCCACAGAACATCATATGTCTTCTAACATAACACTTGCAACACATTACATGAAATTTCCTGTTACATGTACGATTTCTCATATCAGATTGTAAGCTCCATGATGGCAGGATCATGCTTGGTACCTAACTCTGTGCCTGACACAACGCAGACCCCTGGTAAATACTGAATGACTACTGGCACTAGGAAGAGTCCATGAAAGACTTAAGGGAAGAGGGTTCTAAATACTGTTTAGCACCCAACAAAGATTAGCCATTACATTTATTCTTGCCTAAGGCCACACAGCTGCATATAAGAAACCGGTTTCCTGACCAGTCCAGGGCAGAGATCTTAGTATTCCATCACTGCACTAATATGAATTCAGCCGTTAACACTGTCACTTATTTCTCTTTTCCTATGTAAATGAAACCATATCTACTGGATTAAGAAAAACACACTTAGACTTGTAGCCTTTTGAAGTCATTTTTGTTTGACAGTATTTACTTTTTGACCTAAGCAAGAGATTAATATACTCTGGATAATCTTTTTCTGAAAGACTTATAGATCATTATTTCTAAAGAATATTTCCTTTGGGACAGATACTGTTTATGAATCATAGAAAACAACTCTTTCATCTTTGCCTCTGAAATCACTATGCCCATGTGGTATAAAAAAAATGGAACCATATGTTGATGACAAATGAGATAGAGAAGTTTTTAAAAGAAGGTAGATGATCACAAATTACAAAAACAAAATGCCCAAGTGGTGGTAAGTACGTTTTAAGCTTATTACTGCAAAGATAATTACGGTAAAGTTTTTCTATCACCTTTAAAGTTTTGGCTGAAAGATCAAAAAGCATAAATATGTTGGTTTTCAATTCAAGAAAGATTTACTGAGTGGGTGTTACCATGAGACCAGTTTCCTTACACTTATTCCCATCATAAGTTTCAAGGGGAAGCAATCTGGAACAGGGTAAAAAAACAGCAAATTGTATAATTTGGGAAAACTTAACTCTGTTTTCAGAACCTGGGCTTTAGAGATAGATCTGTGCTTCCAGCTGGATGTTTGTACTTGGACAAAATATGTAACTTCTTTTTAGTTAATTGGGGTATTACCCCGCACAGAGTGGCTGTACCTACTAAATTAGTTAGGGTAGGTATGGTGTATATTTATTCTCTTATCAGACAAGAGCAGCACTTCCTTTTTCTGAGATATCCTCTCTGTGGTTGACATTAGAGCTGCCATGGCCCAGGGGTGGGTACCTGAAACCAAACTAGGCCAACCATGGCCTTTTCAGAGGATGTTTCCATTTAAAACCAGACACAGAGTAAGTCCATCCCTAGAGCAAGGAGAGCTGTAGAAGACCTGCTTTCTGACAAGGGGAGATACATAATCTAAGAGAAAAACGCTGCCAAGGAGAGAGAAATACGTATGGGAGAGGAGGAGAGAGAGCAAGAGAAAATAGCATTTATATCCTAGGAATTCAGGAAACTCAGATGCGCTTCTCCCCTTTCCATGGTGACAAGATTCCCCTTTTTTAAGTTCAGTTAATTCAAACTGGTTCCTGTCATTTGTAACCAAAGGAATCCTACATACTGCAGTACCTAGCACAACCCTGTGTCACCTTAACTCAATGCACTGAAATTATTTGCTTACGTAATTGGATTCTAACAATTCTCGTCTACTCCCCTACTACACTTACAGAGGAAATATTAATACGTCTAAACAAAAGCTTGCTTGGAAACCTAGTAAAAATAATAAGCTCCCTGCTATTAGAATCATCCATTCAATTAAACCTTCTACATTTTCTGGCTATAACTAACATTTTTTCTATATGTATGCTATGTTCTGCAAAGAACTGCCATGTAGTGTAGCACTGCCCAACAAAAACATAATGCAAGCCACAAATATATGTAATTTTAAATTTTCTAGTAGACACATTCTAAAAAACTAATAAGAAACAAGTAAATTAACTTTAATAATGTATTTTGTTTAATTCAATGAATACAAAATACTGCCATTTCAACATGCAGTCAATGGGAAAAAAAAGTAATCAATGAGCTATTTTATACTTTTCAAATGAAATCTTCAAAATCCAGTGTGTGATTTACACTTACAGCACATGTCATTTTGGACTAGGCACATTTTAAGTACTCAAAGGCTACTTATAGTAGTGGTGACTATATTAGACAGTGCAGATGAAAAAACGTCTCAATCTTTACAACAACTCTAAAAAGACTAAGGCTTCTGTCATTGAAACGCAAAGAAATCAAGTACAGTTGACCCTAGAACAACAATCCCCAACACAGTCGAGAAGCCACATATAACTTTATAGTGAGCCCTCCACATAGGCAGTTCCTGCACTGCCTGTGGGTTCAACCAACCACGAATCCTGTAGTACTGCAGCATGTATTTATTTATTAAAATCTCTGTATAAGTGGACCTGCCCAGTTCACACCCACGTTGTTGAAGGGTCAACTGTAATTTGTTCGTAGTCAACAGCTAGACAGTGCAAAACCAGACACAAACCTTGAACTTTGGCCTCCCAATTTTATTCTCCTTATCACATTATGCTGACTGTACAATAAGAACACAATCCCATTTTTCAAATACAGCCAGATCAATCAAATAAATTAAGAGTGATGTGGCTTCACCTATAAAATGGAAGGTTTGGACAGGTGGTCTCTACATATAAGGGTTATATTTTGTGATTCACCACTAGGACAGAGAGTCTACCAAGGGGACAGAGGAGGTCAAATGGGAGGAATAGCCCCAAATCCACCGTTCTCTATATCAACTGGTTCATAAGATTCTTACTGTCACAAATCACTGAGTTTCCTCCGTCACGCCTTCTTCTCTAGCAAGCTATTACTCTATTCACAAAATCAAAATCAAAATCATTGCAAATAAAACTGTTCACTGAAACAGCTGTTTAACAGTCTTCAGTGGAGCTTTAACATGAGAGCTAGTCCAGCAAAACCATTTCTTTAAGCAACAGGGAGAAACAGAAAGCACACAGCCTCATCTACTGCCAATGGCCCAACCCTCCCATTATTGACAACAGGGAGACAGCTATTTCCTTAACAGCTAGAGCTGACAGGTCAGGATCTCAAGACAAAAAGAGGCATTTGTTGATGTATCTTAACCATTATAATTTTCTCTGGATCTTTTCATACAAAACCTATTGCTTTTTTTTTTGCAGCAACAAATGGATTCTTTGTTTGGTAGTAGAATGTCAATCCTGCAAATTAACAAGAAACTTGTTTTACAGTGAAGATAACTGTGTGAAAATGTTCAATATTGTGCCTGGAACATAGCAATTTATGTTGGTTTCCTCTACATCACAGAGTAAATGACATTGTCAACGAATACTTAATGTCTGAGAAAATACCTACAATATAATGTTAAGAGAAATGAACAAATACAAACCTGATTCTAAAATGCGAATCACATTCTTAAAAAAAAAAGAAAAAGTCTACCTCTATATGTGCATAGACAAAATGATGGAGGAAATTAACATATTTAACAATGGTTATCTCTTGATGGTGATATTAGGGATGATTTAAAGCTTTGCATGTTCTGGAAGACTGTTTATAAAAATGGCTCCAGTCATTCACCTCCCCCACCTCCCACCCCTTGCCATCCACATTACTTTGTAATATTACTTCACATTTGCTCTCATCAAGAAATCGTTTACTTCCACATTCCTAGATTCTGGGCTGGTCTTGTAACTTGCTTTGAACAACAGAGTGTTATGGACTGAATGTTTGTGTCCCTCCCCACAATCCATATTTGTAGCCCTAAACCCTAATGTTACAGGAGATGGGGGATTTGCAAGATAATTAGATACCTGAAATTAGGAGGGTGAGGCCCCGGGGACTAGTGTCCTTATAAGACAAAGACATTCTCTCTGTGTCGTGTGAAGATGCAGCAAGATGGTAGCCACCTGCAAGCCAGGAAGAGGGCCCTCACCAGGAATGGAATCAGCAGGCACCTTGTTCTTAAAATTCTCAGTCTCCCAAACTGTGAGAAATGCATGTCTGTTATTTAAGCCACCCAATCTATGGCTGGACTAAGACGGAGGGAAAGTGACACTGTACCAGCTCCAAGCGCAGGCCCAGACCTTGTGGAATTCTGCTTGCTCTCTTGGCTTCCTTTTCCTTCCCTAGGTTATCCTGCCACAGGATGGGAGACCACAGGGAGAACCTGGTTCAGTCACTCTAGATATGTGAGCAAACTTCACCGACAACAGCAGATTTTTTGGCCCAGATCAGAACTGCCCAGCTGAGCCCACTCACTAACCAAAATAATTGTGAGCTGAATAAATGTATACTGTCTTAAGCCACTAAGTCTGGGGTTGGTTTACTATGTAGCAAACCTAATTGATAAATTTTTATTTTCCAGAGTTTCTACAACTAAAAGCATAACATTCATTTAAAGGACAAAAAGCAACCTTTTTGGACAAATCAGTCATAGTCATTGACAGGAGGAGCTTACAGTCTAAGAACAAAAGAGTGGATCGATACTCTGATGGAAGTATCTTTTGGGTACACTGGAGGTCCACAGAACAGAGCTGTCAAATCATGGGGGTGGGGGAGGCTAGCATACTTGATTTGGATACTAGTTTCAAGAATGTGTTAACTTTATAAAAATTCATCAACTGTATACTTAGAAATTGTGTGTACTTTTCCATATATTTAAAAGCTTAAAAATTCAATTATTTTTAGGGCTTTATCATACTCACAAATCAATATGAAGAATTCTGATGCCAAAGTTTACCAGTTTATCTCCTGAGAACACTCTAAGTTTCCTATTCATGTAATGTTCTTACTTTTATATATTGCCAATTTGGCCTTTTCCCAATGTTGTCATTAGTTATAAATTTCTCATGTTGGAGTTAAGCTTTTTAAAAAATGATATGTTTCAGTTGTACAACACTATAATTTGATATCTATACACACTACATAGGAATAACTCCCCAAAATCTAGTTCCCATCCATCACCATACAGTTAACTCTCTGCACCCCTTTCACCCACACATCAGTTCTCTGTATTTATCTTTGTTTTTGCTTTGTTTTATTTGTACATCTTTTTGCTTTTTGTTCCACATGAGTGAAATCATATTTGTCTTTTTCTTTCTGACTGATTTCACTTAGCAAAATACCCATAAGTACATCCTTACTGTCACAAATGGCAAAGATTTTATTGTTTTTATAACTGAGTAGTATTCCTGTGTTTGTGTGTGTGTGAGTGTGTGTGTGTGTGTGTGTGTGTGTGTGTACACACACCATATTTTCCTTATCCATTTATCCATGAATGAAAACTTAGGTTATTTTCATATTTTGGCTATAGTAAATAATGCTGCTATGTACATAGGGATAGAAGAATCTTATTGAATTAGTATTTTCCTATTCTTTGAAGAAATACCCCAAAGTAGATTCGCTGGATCATATGATAATTCTATTCTTGATTTTTCAAGGTCTCTCCATAATGTTTTACATAGCGGCTGCACCAATTCAAAATCCCACAAACAGTATACAAGTTCCCTTTTCTCTACATCTTCTCCAATATTTGTTATTGTCTTTTTGATAATAGCCATTCTAACCGGTGTAAGGTGATATACCCTTGTGGTTTTACTAGAACTTTATTAATATTTACTAATGTTGAACATACTTATTGTGCTTATTGGCCAGCTCTATGTCTTCTTTGGAAAAATGTCTATACAGAGCCTCCACTAATTTTTCAATCAGGTTGTTTGGTATTTTGTTGTGGAGGTGTATGAGTTCTTTATATTAGATATTAAGTACAAATCAGGTATATGATTGAAAATATATTCACTCATTGAGTAGGTTGCCGTCTCACTTTGATGATGGTTGCTTTTGCTGTGCAGGAGCTTTTCATACTTTGATGTACTCTCATTTGTTTATTTTTGCCCTTGGTTCCCTTGCCTTTAGAGGCAGATCCACAGAAACATCACTAAGACTAATGTCAATGAGGTTACTACCTATGTTTTCTTCCATCACTTTTATGATTTCAGGTCTTACATTTGAGTCAATCCATTTTGAATTATTTTTTGTGTGATATAGTTTTAGTCTTTTGCATGTGGCTGTCCAGTTTTCACGCCATTTATTGAAGAGACTTCCCTTTCTCCATTTTATATTCTTGGCTCTTCTGTAAAATAATTGTCAGTATACATATGGCTTTAGTCCTGGGCTCCTCAACTTGGTTCCATTGATCTGTGAGTCCATTTTTGTGTCAAACCTATACTGTTTTGATTACTATAGCTTTGTAATATAGTTTGAAATCAGAGCGCATGATACCTCCAGGTTTGTTCTTTTTTCTCAATATTGCTTTGAATATTTGGGATCTTTTATGGTTCCATACAGTTTTGTGAAATATGCCATGGAATTTTGATATGGATTTCTTTCAACCTGTGGATTGTTTTGGGTAGTATGGACATTTTAACAACATTAATTCTTCCAATCCATGAAGACAAAATATCTGCCCATTTATTTGTGTCTTCTTCTATTCCTTTCACCAATGTACAAGTGTTCCACCTCTGTGGTTAGATTTATATCCAACTATTTTATTCCTGTCAATGCAATTGTAAATGTAAATGCCTAATTTTTCTTTCTGATAGTATATTATTGGCATATAGAAATATCACATATTTCTACATATTAAATTTGTATCCTGCAACTTTACTGATTCATTGATAAGTTCTAATGGCTCTTTGGTGGAGTCTTTAATGTATAATATCATGTAATCTACAAATAGTAACAGTTTTACTTCTTTTCTGATTTGCATGCCTTCTATTTCTTTTTCTTGCCTAACTGCTGTAACTAGGTCTTCCAAAACTATGTTGAATAAAAGCGATGAGAGTGGGCATATTTGCCTTATTCCTGATTTTAGAAAAAATCCTTGACTATGATATGATGTTAGCTGTCTGTTTCTTATATATGGCTTTTATTATGTTGAGGAACATTTCCTCTATGCCTACTTTATTGAGAATTTTTATCATTAATGGTTGAATTTTATCAAATGCTTTTTTCTTCTTCTACTGAGATAATCATTTGATTTTTATCCTTCATTTTGTTAATGTAGTGTATCATGTTGATTTGCAAATGTTGAACCATCCCTGCACTCCTGGAATAAGTTCCATCTGAGCACAGTATATGACACTTCCAATGTATTGTTGAAATTGGTTTACTGATATTCTTTTGAAGATTTACATCTATGTTCATCAAGAATATTGACCTGTAATTTTCTTTTGTGGTGTCCTTGTCCAGTTTTGATATCAGGATAATGCTGGCCTCATAAAATGTGTTTTGAAGCATTCCCTTCTCTTCAATTTTTTTTTCAGAGTTTGAGAAGGATAGTTGTTAAATTCTTTGAATATCTGTCTGGTGACAGATTTCTGCTTTTTGGGAAGTTTTTGATTACTGATTCAAATTCCTTACTCCTTACTAGTAATTGGTCTATTCAGGTTTTCTATTTCCTTATTTCAGTTTGGGTAGACTACAAGTTTCTAGGAATTTGTCCATTTCTTTTTATCCAATTTGTTGGCGTTTAATTGTTCACAGTACTCTTATGATCCTTTATATTTCTGTGGTATCAGCTGTAACTTACACTCTTTCATTCCGATTTTATTTATCTGAGCACTCTCTTTTTTTTTTTCTTGGTTAGTCTAAATAAAGCCTTGTCTATTTTGTTTATCTTTTCAAAGAACCAGCTCTTACTTTCATGGATCTTTTCTACCTTCTTTCTAGGCTCCATTTTATTTCTGCTTTGATTTTTATTTCCACTCTGATCCCTCCTTCTACTATTAGTAACTTTGGGCTTCATTTGTTCTTCTAGTTCCTTGAGGTGTACAAATTGTTTATTTGAGATTTTTCTTGTTTCTTGAGGTAAGCCTTTATTGCTGTGAACTTCTCTCTCAGAACTGCTCTTGCTGTATCCTGTATAATTTAGTATGTCATATTTCTGTTGTCATTTGTCACTATGCCTAGATATTTTTTCTCTTTTAATCTGCATACTTTTGTGGGTTTTCCAGTTTTCTTCTTGTATTTCATTTTTAGTTTCATACCACTTTGGAAGGAAAAAATGTTTGAAATTATTTCAGTTTTCTTGAATGTATTGACATTTGTTCTTGGGGTGAAACTGTGATCTATCCTGGAGAACATTCTAGGTGCACTTGAGAAGAATGTGTATTCTGATGTTCTATACATATCTATTAAGTCAATCTAGTCTAATGTGTCATTTAAGGCTGATGTTTCTTTATTGATTTTCTGTCAGAATGATCTATCCATTACTGTAAGTGGGTTTAAACTCCCCTACCAATATTATGCTGTTTTCAATTTCTCCCTTTAAGCCTGTTAATGTTTGCTTTATATATTTTGGTCCTTCTATGTAGGGTACATATATTTTTATATATGGTACATTTTCTTGCTGAGTCCCCTAATTATTGTAATTTTAGTTAATCTTACTACTTTGTCTTTTAATGTTCATACTTGCTTTATAAGTGATTGATCCAATACCTTTACTATATATTTACCTTTCAAAAGAGATTTCTACTTTTGTATATTTTCTTACTAGTATTTCTAATACTATTATTAGAAAATTAGTATTTCTAATACTATTATTAGAAGAGTAGTATTTCTAATACTACTTAGAAACTTTAGTATTAGAAATACTAAGTAGTATTAGAGTATTAGAGTAGTACTATTAGAAATACTAAGTAGTATTAGAAATACTAAGTATTTCTAATAGTAGTAGTAGTACTAATACTTAGTAGTAGTATTAGAAATACTAATTAGTATTAGAAATACTAAGTATTAGAAATACTAATTAGCATTAGAAATACTAAGTATTTCTAATATTTAGTAGTAGTAGTACTAATACTTAGTAGTAGTATTAGAAATACTAAGTAGTATTTCTAATACTACTTAGAAATACTAAGTAGTATTTCTAATACTACTTAGAAATTACTACTTAGAAATACTTTTAAGAAATACTTAAAAGTATTTCTAATACTATTATTAAAAAAGTAGAAATTAATATTTCTACTTTTGTATATCTTCTTCTTTCAGCTTAGAGAAGCTGGAATTTCATGTCAGACCAATTTAGTGGTAATGAACTCCTTCAGGTTTTGCTTATCTGTAACTCATCTTTCCTTCAATTCCAGATGATAATGCTTCCAGGTAGAAAATTCTTGGTTGGAATTTTTCTTCCTTTCTTCCCTTTGAATATGTTATGCTACTCCCTTGTGACCTGTAAAGATTCTGCTAAAATATCTGAGAAGCCTTATGGAATTTCCCTTGTATATAAGTTGTTTTTCTCTTGCTGTTTTTAAAATTCTCTCTTTACCCTTTATTTTTATCATTGTAATTATAAAGTATCTTGATGTAGTTCTCTTTGGGTTCATCTTATTTGGAACTTTCTGGGTTTCCTGGAGCTGGATGTCTGTTTCTTTCCTCAAATTAAGGAAGTTTACAACCATTATTTCTTCAATTAATTTTTCTCCCTTTTTCTGTCTTCTCCTTCTGGGACTCCTATAATGCAAATGTTACTCTGCTTGATGTTGTTCCAGAGGTCTCTTAAGGAGCCTTCTTTTTAAATTGTTTTTTCAATTTGCAGCTCTGTCCGAGTGATTTCCATTGATTTGTCTCACTGATTCATTCTTCCACTTCATCCAGTCTGCTGTTAAACACTTAAAGTGTATTTTCCAGTTCAGTTATGACTTCTGTTTGATGCCTCCTTATATTTTCCATCTCTTTGTTGAAGTTCTCACTATGTTCAACCATTTGTCTCCCAAAGTTGGTGAGCATCTTTATAATCATTATTTTGAACTCTTCATCAGATAGGCCGCTTATCTTCCCATTTCTGCAGTGGCAGTTCCCTTTCTGTTTGAAAATCAGTCTGCAGACCCCAGTTTGTTGATTACTGCTGGTATATTAATGTGCCCAAGAGGTAAAGGATATTGCTAATGGGCATCTCACAGGTCAAAAAGCTGTAATATTGGTGGGCACAGATTAAGCATTTAGAAGCTGTTAGGGCACTCACCCCCTAACCCAAAGACTCCCATTCTAGAATAAGTTGGTCATGGAATGGGTTAGATTGACACTAGGTCACCCTCCAACTTGAGAAGATTTCTGTGCAATGAGGTACACTGTAAAATACCACACAATCCCCAACCACATGGCACATCACTCTCATGTATTAATTTGGCTCCAAAAGACCCAAACTTGGCTAAAAGATATGAGATCCTTAAAAATCCAAAGAGTTAAATATACCATCTTTCAGCACAACTGCTTATTTTATTTCTAAGAATTATATGGTCTCAGAAACTCAAGATATCTACAAAAATAGCAAAATCTTACTTAAAACAACCTAGAGTTACAATAGCCACTATGAGGACTGTTACATTTAGACAAGATCATTCATTTACGATGTACACTTGACAGTAAGGATTCCCATATCAAGCAAACACAATGGAATTCCTAGTTTAATCTGGTATGTGAAGTGAAAGTGACAGTGAAGTTGCTCAGTCGTGTCTGACTCTTTGCGACCCCATGGACTACCAGGCTCCTCCCTCCATGGGATTCTCCAGGCAAGAGTACTGGAGTGGGTTGCCATTTCCTTCTCCAGGGGATCTTCCCGATCCAGGGATCAAACCCGGGTGTCCTGCATTCCAGGCAGACGCTTTAACCTCTCAGCCACCAGGGAAGCCACCAGGGAATCTGGTATGTAGAGAATTCTAAAAAGCTCCAAGATTCAAAATAGCTTCATTGAAAGTGTTAGTCACTCGGTCGTGCCCAACTCTTTGCGACCCCATGGACTGCAGCCCACCAGGCTCCTCTGTCCATGAGATTTTCCAGGCAAGGATGCTGGAGTGGGTTGCCATTTCCTTCTCCAGGGGATCTTCCCAACCCAGGGATCAAACCCTGGTCTCCTGCATGGCAGGCAGATTCTTTACCGAGTGAGCTACAAGGGAAGCCCATTGAAAGGTCTGTCGCAAAAAGGTAATGAAAAATTAAAGATATAAAAGATACCCAAAGTAAAATAATCTAATACTGAGATAAACTCCTACTGCTCCCCTCTATCCTTTTTTGAGTACTCATTCTAGTAATCCTTTGTCTGAATTGCCTTTCACTTTAAAGAGACTGTAAAACAGTTACTTTTTAATCCCTGGTCAAATACAAAACTCAGGGCTACAGTTAAAGAATTTCCAAAACCCAAGGAGGACACTCAAAAGTTTTTGTAAATGGATTATATTCAGAGTCTGATATTTAAAAAAAAAAAAAAATGAGGCCTTCTCCCTTAAGCTAAAATAAAACTATGTACCCAGAGAGGAATTTTTTTCCCCTAAAGCCCTTGTGAACCAACCTATGATGTCTTTCAAGTTGCAAAAGATTTCTTTAAGAAATTAAAAGCGACTATCCTTGTCTTATGAATCAAGTCTTTATAAGACCCAAGATGGAACTCCAGAAACAACTAAAAAATCTTCAACCTTCCCCTGTGTATCTCAAAAGGTTATTGTGGTAAGCATTGTTAAAATTCTGGTCTTAGTGAATAAAAGTCCTTCTTGAAAGAGTCTGCTTTCTTTCCCTGAGCTTTTGAGATATAAATGTTCTACTTGGTATTCTCAGAAAACTCTTATATTCCTATCTAGGTCATTTGTTTAAAATGCAGACTTCAAGGAGGTAATTCTTATCAGAAGAAAAACAAGAAGGAGGGAAGATTATTTGGAAGTTGGGCAAAAGAAAAATCTTTAATTTCTACTCCACAAATATTAGTAGAAAGCTGTAGCTCTGAGCAAGTGAACTTAACTTATTCCAACTGCCAAACATAATTTGGATCCAACTGTTCTTTTATAAACTAAGTTTTGTAAGTTTTGTATTATCATACCTGTCTTATGTCTAAAATTTTAAAACAAAGGCTATATGGTCACTATTTGCATTTGTGTCTATATGTTAATATGTTTATAGATGTGTGATATTTTTCTACCTCTGAATGGTATTGCCAAAATTGATCTGCTAAAGAGCTCTATTTAGTTGGGTTGAAGGTCAAGCACTTTTAAGGATTGAGTACTTGAAAACTCTCAGAAATACAAAAACAAACCAAAACGTTTTTCAAGTTCACATGATTTGGAATAATCTTGGTTAAATAAAAACTAGTTTTTCTGCTGCATTAATTAAAATAAGTATATATTCAGAATTATCAGCATTAAAAACAACGCAGGTTAATGCTCAATATCACTCATTATTAGAGAAATGCAAATCAAAACTACAATGAGATATCACCTCACACTGGTCAGAATGACCATCATCAAAAAAATCTACAAACCATAAATGCTGGAGAGGGTATGGAGAAAAGGGAACCCTCTTGTACTGTTGGTGGGAATGTAAATTGATACAGCCACTATGGAAAACAGTAGAGATTCCTTAAAAAACTAGGAATAAAACCACCATATGATCCAACAACCCCACTACTAGGCATATACACTAAGGAAACCAAAACTGAAAAAGACACATGTACCACAGTGTTTGTTGCAGCTCTGTTTACAACTGCTGGGACATGGAAGCAACCTCGATGTCCATCAACAGACGAACAGATAAAGAGGCTGTGGTACATATGTACAATGGAATATTACTCAGCCATAAAAAGGAATGCATTTGAGTCAGAACTAATGAGGTGGATGAATCTAGAGCCTATTATACACAGTGAAGTAAGTCAGAAAGAGAAAAACAAATATCATATACTAATGCATTGGAAACTTAAAACTTCAGAATTTCACTAAGTTAAATGATGGAAATTTATTGAGTATCAAGGTCATTTCCAAACAAGACAAACTAATAAAAAATTAACTACTAAACAGTAGTTATGTCTTGGCTTTCTACTGTAGAGAAACTAAAACTACATTTGAGTTTATTAGTAAACATGTCTCAAGCCACATTAAAAGCTGCATATGAGGAAACATATGTTTCTAGAAATTACAAAATGTACGCATAAGTTTGCCAATGTAAATGATGTTGGCATAACATACAGTTCATAATTGTCTACTTATTTGTTTTCAGTAAAAAAAAAAAAAAAAAGCTTTTTAAGGTTAAAATGGGGAAGGAAATGGAAACCCACTCCAGTTATTCTTGCCCAGATAATCCCATGAACAGAGGAACCTGGCAATCTACAATCCATGGGGTCGCAAAAGAGTTGGACACAACTTAGTGACGAAACAACAAACAAGGGTTAAAATTTCTAGTATATGTATTTAAAACTACTAAAAATAATATGAAAACCACTTCCATATACAAGGAAAGTAGGATGTGTGTTTTCAGTAGGAGAAGGTATGAGAAATAGAGATGTACTTTTTGTTAAAGAAAAAAAAGTTAAGGAAATCTCTTCTCTTAAGCTATCTATGATTTATCTCAGTTTAGTTAAGTGCATCTTTGCTCATGGGCTTCCCAGGTGGTGCCAGGGGTAAATGAAGGAGACACACAAGATGCAGGTTCAGTCCCTGGGTCGGCAGGATCCCCTGGAGGAGGGCATAGCAACACACTCCAGTATTCTTGCCTGGAGAAGCCCATGGACAGAGAAACCTGGCAAGCTGCAGTCCACAGCGTTGCAAAGAGTCAGACATGACTGAAGTGACTTAGCATGCATGCATGCATAGTTGCTGTGTGGGCTTTGGGCCTATAAATGCCTTGACGGCTGGTGCATAATGAGCAATGCCTCTTAGGTCATCTAACTGTGCCCTAACTGTTCACAAACTGGAACACCTCCCTGGTCAACTCCCCTGAATTTACACTGCCAAGTTAGAAAGGACCTCATGATTCAGAATTAGCTCCCATTTGCAGGGCCCCAATGCCTCAGTTAGGAATAAATAAAAATAAGGCTATAATTAGGAACATCTCCTTAACTCCTGAAACCACTGCAGAATCCTATGCTAAAGCAATAACTGCCCCCAAAACTCCTTAGACTCTCTGGCCAAAGTTGTTCCTGATAACTGGATAGTCCTTGATTGCCTGGACTTAGGGAAACTTCATAATCAAATACAGACCCTGGAACACTCTCAACTGGATTTTACCGCCGCTGGAGCAGCTAATGACTTTTTTCACACTTTCTGTAACTTCATTTCAGGAAAAAACATTCTGTCTAATCTGTTGGTGCTTTAATTTTGCTTCTCATGATCATTCTTCCTTGTATTGTCAAGATTCTTTGGCAGAACATTCAGAAGCTCGCAACTGAGCTGCATCTGGCTGTTTTAAGAAATAAAAAAGGGGGAGATGCCAGGAGCAGGAGCTCCGCCCATGGCAAAGGTCATGAGGAAGGAGGCTCGGCATACACAAAGGCTGGATGGAGCCTCAGGAGTCCCCCTGGAAATTCTCGAGCATCTACCCCCAAAACCAGAGTCTGCCTACTTTCTGCTTTGTGCTCTCACCTACACCTCTGACTTTACAGGGGGCTGTCCCCCACTACCTCTCTGTGAAAAAAAGACTTAACTTACAGCTCCAGTTAATAAAGTTCCCGGGTGTGATAGTGTTTCAACCTACAAACTCCTTTGGAAGTCCTCTAGCCTGCCTGAATATGTTTTTCCGGCCGGCCACATGTGATTGTTCAGAGGCTCCCAACTGTGAGAGGCATGAGATGTTCTAAACTGTCTAAATACAGATTCCTTTGAGCAGTTAAAAGATTGATTAGAAATTGTATTGGTGAGGGGTTTTTCACTTGTTGGGCCAATGTTTGCTGCTCAATTTCCATATCCCCTACCTGCTGTGTCCCTGGCAGTGTATTGATTAATATAATTGGTGTAAGTAGTAGCTTTAATGTTTGTAACCTTGGACCCTTGAGTTAATTCTTTTTCTTGTTATAGCCCACCACACCTTTGCCCTGTAGGAATGCAACTTTATCTAATGCTTTTGGAGGGTGGCGCCTGACTAATCACCTTTAGAGAAAAATAAGTTTTCTGAAGAAAGGGTCTTAAAATGTTAACAGGCCTCTGGGCCAGAAGATGATGCAAACCACCTAAACTTTTGCATATGATAAGTTTGCAGGAAGAAAGCCTGGCTTACTGCTTGACTCTACCCCTTCCCCCATTATCCTCTATGCATAACTTAAGGTATAAAAACTACTTTGGAAAATAAAGTGCGGGCCTTGTTCACCAAAGCTTGGTCTCCCCATGTCGTTCTTTCTCTCACCTTCTGGCTGAATTATTCAGCCTCTTTTCTCCACTGAATTTCCTCACTGAGCTATCCTTATTTAACCACTCTTTTTATCTTTAATTCTCATTTAAATAAGCTGTTGTTTCCTGATCGCAGATGCCATCTCCCCTTCAAATTCCCTGGATCCACCGGGGCTGGACCCCGGCACTTGATTATCTTTCAGCTGAGCAAAGAGATATCTGTGCTATGGTCAACACCACCTGTTGTACCTGGATTAACACTTCTGTGGAAACTGAAACTCAGTTACTATGGATCACTGAGCAAGCCACCTGGCTTAGAAAGGTAACTCCTTCGATGAGATCTTTCTTTAACTTATTTAATTTTGATTGATTTATGTCTTGGGGACCATGGCTCCAAAGGGCATCCAGACATTGGGAATTACCCTGCTTATAATAGTGGTATCAGTCCTCCTGGTATGCTGTATTCTTTCAAAATCTTTAAAGGCATGTTTGCAGCCTGGCGCTAGTAGTAAAGAACCTACCTGTCAATACAGGAGACGCATAAGACACTGGTTCAATCACCAGGTCAGGAAGACCCCTCGGACTACTCCAAGTAGGAAATGGCAACCTCATCAGTATTCTTGCCTGGAAGATCAATGGGCAGAGGAGCCTGGCAGACTATAGTCCATGGGGCTGCAAAGAGTTAGACAGAATTGAGTACCACCACCACCACTCTAGGAGCTGCTGACCACCAAGCAAATGGTCTTCATAAGACTAGAACATCAGAAAAGGAACAAAGAAAATGACTGACTTTAAAAATGTAAACCTGAAATCATGACCTGTGAATACCACAGAAATTCAGCAAAAAACAGTTATGACCTGTGAATATCACACAGAGGATCAAATAAGCTATGAGAACCACAGAGCAGTGACTAAGAGTGGTGCTTTGAATTTTGATCTCATCTTTCAGGCTAAGAGTCTGAACAAAAAGGTGAAATCATTAAAAAGAAACAACACGCCCAAAATGGAATCACTTATGCTAAGCCCCATGTCAACAAACTAAGATGATATCTAACCTGATGGCAGCTTCGGCCTCTCCCAGGAATGTGACCTTTAATCAATCAATCTGGGATTACCTGGTTGGCAATAGGGAGGTAATCTGCCAGACAGATCCCACCTTTCCCCAAAGAAAGGTGACCCTGCCTGAAATAACCTGCTCTTTAGAAACTTCCTTTTTCCATCCCCTTCTGCCTATAAAAGTCTTTCATTTTGTACAGCTCCTCCGAGCTCCTTTCCAATTGTTAGACGGAGTACTTCCCGATTCATGAATCACTGAATAAAGCCAAATAGAGCTTCAAATTTACTCAGATGGATTTTGGTGTTTTTTAAAAAACAAAGTCAATTTATACCCTAGTCACTATATTATTTATTTTCTTCAGATTTGAATTATCGTCCTAAATCATAAACACTGCCCAGTTAAAGGTAAAGTTGAAATTGTTGAAATGTCAGTTTCTAGATCTTTTTTTGTTTTGGCTGTACCACACGGTTTGTGAGACCTCAGTCCCCCAAACAGGGACTGAACCCAGATCACGGCAGTGAGAGCACAGTATTCTAACTACCAGATCACCAGGGAACTCCCCTAGATCTTCTTTTAATAGCTGAAGGCCTGGTTATTATTATGAAATATTATGACTATACCAGTATTTCACAAACACTAAAAAATATGGAAAGCAGGCAGTCACGTGTGAAAAAGAAAATATGACCTCAGCAAGGTAAAGCACATACATGGAAAAATAAAGATACAGAAAAGGAATACACTTTCTGTTGTCACTGTTGTTTAGTTGCCCAGCCATGTCTGACTCTGTGACCCCCTGGACAGCAGCACATCAGGCCTCCCTGACCTCACCATCTCCTGAAGTTTGCCCAAGTTCATGCCCATTGCATTGGTGATGCCATCCAGCCATCTCATCCTCTGACACCCTCTTCTCCTTCTGCCCTCAATCTTTCCCAGCATCAGGGACTTTTCCAATGAGTCGTCTGTTTGCATCAGATGACCAAAATACTGGCTCTTCAGCTTCAGCATCAGTCCTTCCAATGAATATTCAGGGTTGATTTCCTTTAAGATTGACTGGCTTGATCTCCATACTGTCCTATGGACTCTCAGGCGTCTTCTCCAGCACCACAGTTGGAAGGCATCAATTATTTGGTGCTCTGCTTTCTTCATGGTCCAGCTCTCACAACTGTACATGACCGCTGGGAAGACCATAGCCTTGACTATATGGACCTTTGTTGGCAGAGAAATGTCTCTGCTTTTCAACACACTGTCTAGGTTTGTCATAGCTTTCCTGCCAAGAAGCAATTGTCTTCTGATTTCAAGCCTGCAGTCACCATCCACAGTGATTTTAGAGCCCAAGAAGAGGAAATCTGTCACTACTTCCACCTTTTCCCCTTCTATTTGCCATTAAGTAATGGGGCCAGATGCCATGATCTTAGTTTTTCTAATATTTAGTTTCAAGCCAGCTCTTTCACTCTCCTCCTCCACCCTCATCAAGAGGCTCTTTAGTTCCTCTTCTCTTTCTGACATTAGAGTGGTATCACCATACCACTCTATATACATACATAGAAAGTGTATACCACTTTCTACGGGGATACAATTATTTTAAGAAAACTTATCTCTAAAGCATGGGTTAATGAACATATTACAGGCTTCCTCTGTGCTTTCCCTAACTTCTTTGGGGGAGCATATACTCTTTTTAGTTACACAGTACTGAGTACCTCTATGTGTCAGGCACAATACTAGGTGCTTTGTACACACTATTTCTAATCTCACAATAACCCTTTGAGTTGACTATAGGCATACCTCAGAGATGTCACAGGTGTGGCTCCAGGATGACTCCAATAAAGTGAATATCAAAATAAAGCAAGTCATACAATTTTCACATAAAAGTTGTATTTACACTATACCATAATCTATTAAGTGTACAATAGCAGTATGTCTTAAAAAACAATGTAGTTTAAAAGGTACTTTATTGCTAAAACAAAAAATGCTAATCACCATCTGAGCCTTCAGCATGTTGTAATACTTTTGCAAGAGCAACATCAAAGATCATTGACCACATAGTACCATAGCAAATACAATAAAAATGAAAAAAGTTCAAAATATTGCAAAATGTGACACAAAAACACAAAGTGAGCAAATGCTGCTGGGAAAATGCTGCTCAACCCAGGGTTGCTGCCAACTTTCAACTTGAAAAAAAAAAAAATACACAGTATCTGCATAGTGCAATAAAATGAAGCATACCTGAATTACTCTTTCAGTTTTGAAAATGAGAAGACTGAGACTCAGAGACTCAAACTGCCCATCTTGCCAGTCTCTGAGAGGAGGGATGCAAACACGGCTGTCTTCTTTCACCTCTATCCCTCCTTTCTTCTCTTCTTTCCTTTTTTCTTCTCCTTTCCTGCTTTTTACAGTATATTTTGAAGGTCTGTGATCTGCCTGAATTTAATATAGTAATTTAAAGTATTGGAAGTGACATGAAAGGGAAAACAGAACGCTCTGAGGGCACGTTATAAGGCAGGGCATGGGGAGGGGCCTAGGGTGAGAGAAACTCTTCCTGAGGAAGCTACTACTTAAAAGAGGAGCAGAAGAACGGATGGCTGGGCAAGAGGAAGGTAAGTAGATTCCAGGCAGAAGGAACAGCATTTGGGGAACTCAAGATTTAGCCTTTAAGAAAGTAAAATGCATCCGTGACTTAATGATTCACTACCAAGTCCAAGGTGTATGTGTCTGAGTGTATGACTGTGTGTGTGTGTGTATACATAAAATACCCTCACCACATCCTCAGTAGGCCAAGTCTTGTAGAAGCAGGAGGGGAAACGGAGATATCTCCCACTGCTTCTTTCTTCTTACCGGTCCACCCGACCCCAATTAAGGCAAGTACCCTGCCCTGCCACCTTCTTTCTTGAGTCCTCTTTTTTAAACATGAGTTCCCAGATTTTCCCCCATTCATTTCACAGCAGAACTCACAGCTGGGTTCAATCTCTGCACCATCACCCCCAGTTTGAAAAAAAAAAAAGTATTCTAAATTTAAACTATACAGCATCAAACTAAAAATGGCTTAGAAATGGGAACAGATGTACCTTGTGCTGGGCCCTTGTTAGATTTCACAGGCACAAATTACCCTCTTTCCTAAGCATACATAGTCAAATGATTCTTAGGTGATAAAATAACCATCTCCAAGTATGCCTGAGATAAAAGGATCTGTTTTTAAATGACCAGAGACGAGGGTAGAAAAAGAGTAGGAAGTGCTGACTCACACAAGCTGCATTTGGGGTTCTGAGAATATCATCAAGCTCCAATGTTGCTGCATGCTGAGTTTCTCTTCCTTCTGCTTTTCCTGAACCAACCAGTTAGAAAAGTAAGACAGAACTAGGACTCAGAGCCTGAGTGTCCATCTTTGTTCCATGAGACACTCCCTTTACTAAGTTTCAGTCTTCTCTTCCCTTATCACCCTAGGGATTAGATTGATAAACTAGATCAATGGTTTTCAAGCTTTCTTGTCTTTGGCACTTTCTTTAGATGTGACATTACAGTATTCAGTTCAATCGCTCAGCGGTGTCCAACTCTTTGCAACCCCATGAACAGCAGCAGGCCAGGCCTCCCTGTCCATCACTAACTCCCGGAGTTTACCCAAACTCATGTCCATTGGGTCAGTGATGCCATCCAACCATCTTATCCTCCATCGTCCCCTTCTCCTCCTGCCCTCAATCTTTCCCAGAATCACGGTCTTTTCAAATTAGTCAGCTCTTCTCATCGGGTGGCCAAAGTATTGGAGTTTCAGCTTCAACATCAGTCCTTCCAATGAACACCTAGGACTGATCTCCTTTGGGATGCACTGTTTGGATCTCCTTGCAGTCCAAGGGACTCTCAAGAGTCTTCTCCAACACCCAGTTCAAAAGCACCAATTCTTCGGTGCTCAGCTTTCTTTACAGTCCAACTCACATCCATACACGACCACTGGAAAAACCATAGCCTTGACTAGACGGACCTTTGTTGACAAAGTAATGTCTCTGCTTTTTAATATGCTGTTTAGGTTGGTCATAACTTTCCTTCCAAGGAGTAAGTGTCTTTTAACTTCATGGCTGCAACCACTATCTGCAGTGATTTTGGAGCCCCCCAAAAGAAAGTCAGCCACTGTTTCCACTGTTTCCCCATCTATTTCCCATGAAGTGATGGGACCAGATGCCATGATCTTAGTTTCCTGAATGTTGAGCTTTAAGCCAACTTTTTCACTCTCCTCTTTCACTTTCATCAAGAGGCTTTTTAGTTCTTCCTCACTTTCTGTCATAAGGGTGGTGTCATCTGCATATCTGAGGTTATTGATATTTCTCCCGGCAATCTTGATTCCAGCTTATGTTTCTTCCAGCCCAGTGTTTCTCATGATATACTCTGCATATAAGTTAATAAGCAGGGTGACAATATATAGCCTTGATGTACCCCTTCTCCTATTTGGAACCAGTCTGTTGTTCCATGTCCAGTTCTAACTGTTGCTTCTTGACCTGCATACAGGTTTCTCAAGAGGCAGGTCAGGTGGTCTGGTATTCCAATTGCTTTCAGAATTTTCCAGTTTATTGTGATCCACACAGTCAAAGGCTTTGGCATAATCAATAAAGCAGAAATAGATGTTTTTCTGGAACTCTCTTGCTTTTTCGATGATCCAGTGGATGTTGGCAATTTGATCTCTGGTTCCTCTCCCTTTTCTAAAACCAGCTTGAACATCTGGAATTTCACAGTTCACATATTGCCAAAGCCTGGCTTGGAGAACTTTGAGCATTACTAGTGCGTGAGATGAGTGCAACTGTGCAGTAGTTTGTGCATTCTTTGGCATTGCCTTTCTTTGGGATTGGAATGAAAACTGACCTTTTCCAGTCCTGTGGCCACTGCTGAGTTTTCCAGATTTGCTGACATATTGAGTGCAGCACTTTCACAGTTCGTTCTTTTTAAAATTTTTACTGAAGTACAAAAATGATAATACTAAAAACTGATCAAATTATGTGTTGAGCCCAGTGAATTTTCACAAACTGAATATATCTAAAAAACCAGCAGCCAGATTTAGTAACAGAACACTACCAGCAATTGAGTAGGAAAACACTGCAAAGACTGAAAAATAAGCACTATTTTGTTTCATTTTAAAAGAAAATTTGGAAACACATAGAAAACATTTCCACAAGTGAGTAATGCACCAATCATCTGGTCACCTTTTCGTTTTATGTCACATGTGAGTAGAATTATTTATTGCCCTACTTAACTCCTAAAACTATAGGAAAGTCTAGTACATAAGTGCTCAAAAAGTATGAGATTATCAAGTTAATGAACTGAACTTGTCCTTGAAAGACTAAGGACACAGCAAAATTAAATCATGGGTGCAACTACACTATAAATAACCTGCATCCTGGGAAGGATGTTGGGAAAAAAAAAAAGTACTCATCTACAGTATAAAGGTTTGAATCAAGTGTTCTAAAATTTATTGTAATTCAATAATTCAAATTACTTTGTAAATTTCAGAATTATATCTGAACTTAGGAAGTGAGAGTTGACAATTTCAAGTCATAAAAATCACAAAAGTAGTAAACAATTGGATGGAGGGCCAGACTTAGGAAAATGAAAAAGTCATTTAGTAATACATTTTCTCTAGAACAAAGCAACAACAAAAAACATGTAGGTGTTCCAGAGAAATATGAGGAAAGAAGACACAAGCTTTTAATAAGCAAGAAACAGAATAACTAGAATAAAAAGCAGTAACTAGAAATCAACTGCACATATCTCTTATACTTTGTATAAGATGTTTAATATCGTCTACACTAAAAAGAAAAAAGATCTGGTTCAATGTCTAGATAAAATAGAGTAGAATGTAGAAGACTAATATGTCTGCTGAGGGCAATTAAAAAAGCCAGATAAAATCCAAAAACATCTGTTGACGTAACCAGAGAGTTGCTGAGTAGTCAGGATTTGAGGAGCCAGATCCTGGAGAAATAGAAAGCTCACTGAGGTTAAGTCCAACTTTCTGAAAGCTCATTTTTCCCTCAAGTGTTATTTGCTGATTCTTGGCATGGGGAAAGAAGTTGAGAAGCCAGGAAGAGAGCAGATGCTAAGAGACAGAAAAGACTGCAGGACTTTAGCCACTCTTGTGGGGTTGTAAAAACACAAGTGGAGTTCAGAACTGAAAAGGCACATCCTGCAGGGGCCCAGAGAAGTGAGTCTGATATAAACTTTTTCCCAGGAGTACTGCTAACTCAGCTGTACAAGGCTAAGGGCTCAGAGCCAAGGAGGAAGGAAATGAAAAGCAGAATAAGCATTTTTGCAGAGTAGAGCTTCCAATGGACTCACAGTATAGGAACACAAAAACTGTAGTTTAGGACCTGCTGAGGTTCTCATCTCAGGTGCTCAGTCAGCATTCCTGGGGATCTAGAATTGGGTAAACCCAAAACAGACCAAATTTTGAATGTCTGCAAAACATCCTTAACTGAACTGAGTGTCTGACTGGACTGAGGCAATTTCCTTTCTACTGTGGGCAAGTGAGTGTGTTAGTCACCCAGTCGTGTCTGACACTTTGCAACCCCATGAACTGTACCCTGTCAGGTAAGAATATTGAAGTGGGTTGCCATTTCCTTCTCCAGGGGATCTTCCGACCCAGGGATCAAACCCAGGTCTCCTGCACTGTAGGCATATTCGTTACCATCTTAGCCATGAAAGGGTAGCAGAAATACTCTCATAAAACAGAAGACATCATTCAGATCATCTTTATACATTAATGCTCAACATTCAATAAAATATTGTCAGGCATATGAAGAAAGAAGTCAAGAAGGAAAAACAGAAAAGGTAAACATACAAGTGACCCATACACCGGAGTTGTATTAAAGATGGTCTTTAATAAAGTTGTATTAAACGTGGTCTTTAAAATGACTGTGATTATATATTTGAGAAAATAGATTACAAGATGGTGAACCTACTTTTTAATAACAAAAACTTTAAAACTGAAAAATATAAAATGAAATTAATAAATTGCATAATAATACATTAGACACAACAAAGAGAGCTAGTTAGTAAACCTTAAAACAGCAAAAAATAATCAAACTGAAAAAGAGAAAGAGTAAGAATACAGATAATAAAGTAAGGAATACATTAAAGAGAGTAAAAATTTCTAACATAAAAGAACCCAAAAGAGAGGGAAAAAGGAGCAAAAATAATATTTGAAAATATAATAGCAGAGAATTACAAAAAACATCATCTCACAAATTAAAGAAAGGTCGAAAATTCCAAGTTGGATAAACAGAAGGAAAAAAATCATGCCTAAAAAAGCTACCACAAATGAAATATATAAACTCTTAAAAGTAGGCAGAGAAAAAAGACATCACATCAAATAGCAATAAGACTGACAGCCAACATTGCCAAGAAAAGATAAAAGCCAAAGACAATGGAATGGCATCTTTAAAGTGTGTATTGGGGGGTGAAAGGGGGTGTACTGCATCCTCCATTCATCCAACGAAATTATCGTCAAAAGCAAAGGTAAAGATAATTCATTTCCAGAAAAAAAAAAAAAACAGAATATTCTTTCATAGAAAATATGTATTACAAGTAATACAAAGGAAGTCTTTTTTTTTTTTTTTTAATTAGGAAAGGAAGATCCCTAGGGAAAAACACATAAATTCAGAAAATAGCAAAAAGCAAGGGATAGGGAAAATATGTGAGTACATCTAAGTGAAAATTGATTGTAAAAAACAATGATGCTGCATGGGGGAGAGGGTGGTGGTGACAGGGAGGCTCAAGAGGGAGAGGATATGTGGATATTTATAGCTGATTTATGTTATAAGCAGAAACCAACACAACATTGTAAAGTATTTATACTCCAGTTTAAAAAACTTTAATGAAACAATGATGCTAGTGTCTCATGGGGGCTCAAATAAAATTTAACTGAATAATAATAATGACACAAGAGGCAGAAGGTGGGGGAGGGAGGATGGGTAAGGGGAGGACACAGGATGAAGTAAAAGTGTTGCCAGAGTCTAATGTTGTCTGAGTGTGATAAGTAGAACTGGGATAATCACATATACACAAAATGAAAAGTAAAATGAGAAAAAATATGCAACATGCTCATAGTGAAAAAAAGGGAAAGTTAAAAATAATGCTTGATTAGTCCAAAAAACAGCAAAAAAGAAGAAAGTGGTGCAAAAAACAGAACACAAAGAGGAAACAAACATGAATAATTATAATAAAAGCTTTAAATACTCAAACTGAAGACCAGAACTGTCAGACTGGATTTTTTAAAACTTTATATGTTTCTCAAGAAGATTCATATTAAAACATAAGAGCATAGAAAAACTTAAATATAAATATGAAAAAAGATATACCATGTACATATTAGCCCATAGAAAGCTGATATGGTTCTATTAGTTTCAGAAAGGTAGACTTTAAAGTAGGAAGCATTACTTGAGAAAAGAAGAAACATTTCATAATACAGATATATCAACTCTATATGGCAGGCACCTAAAAACAGAGTCTCAAAGTTAATAAAAGCAAAACTTAGCAAATATAAAAAGAGAAACAGGAAATCTAAAGTCATAATGGGAGTTTAATCCCCTCTCAGTAACAAATAGATGGGAAAAAAGTTAGTGGGGATACAGAAGACTTGCAGTATAAGATTTTAAAAACTGACATGATGGCATATATATAGAATGTGAAACAATCTCAGAATGTGCATTCTTTGAAAGTATACATATATTAACATATAAATTGACAATACGCAGGACCCTAAAGTAAGTTAGCAACACATTCTAAGAACTAAATCATCCAAAGTATATTCTCTGGAAAAAGAAATAAAGGGAATCCAAATTAGAAAAGTAGTAAAACTGTCACTGTTTGCACATGATATGATACTATACATAGAAAATCCTACCAGAAAAGAAGCTACTAGAGAAGTACTAAAGATCATCAACAAATTCAGTAAAGTTGAAGGATACAAAATAAATACACAAAAATCTGCTGCACTTTTACACACTAACAGTGAAAGATCAGAAAGAGATGTTAAAAAAACAATCCCATTTTCAGTTCAGTTCAGTTCAGTCGCTCAGTCGTGTCCCACTCTTTGTGACCACATGGACTACAGCACGCCAGGCATCCTTGTCCATCACCAACTCCCAAAGTTTGCTCAAACTCATGTATATTGAGTCAGTGATGCCACGCAACCATCTCATCCTCTGTCGTCCCCTTCTTTCACCCTCAATCTTTCCCAGCATCAGGGTTATTCAAATGAGTCAGTTCTTTGCATCAGGTGGCCAAAGTATTGGAGTTTCAGCTTCAACGTCAGTCCTTTCAATGAATATTCAGGACTGACTTCATTTAGGATGGACTGGTTGGATCTCCTTGCAGTCCAAGGGACTCTCAAGAGTCTTCTCCAACACCACAGTTCAAAAACATTAATTCTTCGGCGCTCAGCTTTCTTTACAGTCCAACTCTCACATCCATATGTGACTACGAGAAAAACCATAGCCTTGACTAGATGGACCTTTGTTGACAATGTCTCTGCTTTTTAATAGCATCTAGGTTGGTTATAACTCTTCTTCAAGGAGCAAGCATCTTTTAATTTCATGGCTGCAATCACCATCTGCAGTGATTTTGGAGCCCCCAAAAATAAATTCTCTCACTGTTCACATTGTTTCCCCAACTATTTGCCATGAAGTGATGGGACCAGATGACATGATCTTCATTTTTTGAATGTTGAGTTTTAAGCCAGCTTTTTCACTCTCCTCTTTCACTTTCATCAAGAGGCTCTTCAGTTCCTCTTCACTTTCTGCCATAAAGGTGATGTCATCTGCATTATCTGAGGTTATTTATATTTTTCCCAGAAATCTTGATTCCAGCTTGTGCTTCTTCCAGCCCAGCGTTTCTCATGATGTATTCTGCATACAAGTTAAATAAGCACGGTGAAAATATATAGCCTTGACATACTCCTTTCCCAATATGGAACCAGTCTGTTGTTCCATGTTCAGTTCTAACTGTTGCTTCTTGACCTGCATACAGATTTCTCAGGAGGCAGATCAGGTGGTCTGATATTCCCATCTATTTCAGAATTTTCCACAGTTTATTGTGACCCACACAGTCTAAGGTTTTGGCATAGTCAATAAAGCAGAAGTAGATGTTTTTCTGGATTTCTCTTGCTTTTTTGATGATCCAATAGATGCTGGCAATTTGATCTCTGGTTCCTCTGCCTTCTCTAAATGCAGCCTGAACATCTGGAAGTTCACGGTTCATGCGGTTCACATACTGTTGAAGCCTGGCTTGGAGAATTTTAGCATTACTTTGCTAGTGTGTGAGATGAGTGCAATTGTGTGGTAGTTTGAGCATTCTTTGGCATTGCCTTTTTTTGGGGATTGGAAGGAAAACCAACCTTTCCAGTCCTGTGGCCACTGTTGAGTTTTCCAAATTTGCTGGCATATTGAGTGCAGCACTTTCACAGCATCATCTTTTAGGATTTGAAATAGCTCAAGTAGAATTAGCTCAAGTAGCTAATTAGAATTTAGCTCAAGTAGAATTTAGCTCAAGTAGAATTCCATCACCTCCACTAGCTTTGTTCATAATGATGCTTCCTAAAGCCCACTTGACTTCACATTCTAGGATGTCTGGCTCTAGGTGAGTCATCACACCATTGTGATTATCAGGGTTGTAAAAGATCTTTTTTGTATAGTTCTTCTGTGTATTCTTGCCACCTTTTCTAAATATCTCTGCTTCTGTTCGGTCCATACCATTTCTGTCCTTTATTGAGTCCATCTTTGCATGAAAATTTCCCTCGGTATCTCTAATTTTCTTGAAAAGATCTCTAGTCTTTCCCATTCTATTGTTTTCCTCTATTTCTTTGCATTGATCACTTAGGAAAGTTTTCTTATCTCTCCTTGCCATTCTTTGGAATGCTGCATATATCTTTCCTTTTCTCCTTTGTCTTTTGCTTCTCTTCTTTTCATAGCTGTTTGTAAGACCTCTTCAGACAATCATTTTGCCTTTTTGCATTTCTTTTTCTTGGGGATGGTCTTGATCACTGCCTCCTGTATAATGACACAAATCTCTGTCGATAGTTCATCAGGCTCTCTGTCTATCAGATCTAATCCCTTGAATCTATTTCTCACTCCCACTGTATAATCGTAAGGGATTTGATTTAGGTCATACCTGAATAGTCTAGTTGTTTTCCCTACTTTCTTCAATTGAAGTCTGAATTCGGCAATAAGGAGTTCATGATCTGAGCCACAGTCAGCTCCCAGTCTTGTTTTTGCTGACTGTATACAGCTTCTCCTTCTTTGGCTGCAAAGAATATAATCAATCTGATTTCGGTATTGACCATCTGGTGATGTCCATGTGTAGAGTCTTCTCCTATGTTGTTGGAAGAGGGTGTTTGCTATGACCAGTGTGTTCTCTTGGCAAAGCTCTATTAGACTTTGCCCTGCTTCATTCTGTACTCAAAGGCCAAATTTTCCTGTTACTCCCGGTATTTCTTGATTTCCTACTTTTTCACTCCAGTCCCCTATAGTGAAAAGGATATCTTTTTTGGGTGTGAATTCTAGAAGGTCTTGTAGGTCTTCATAGGAACTGTTAAGCTTCTTTAGCAGTATTCATTGGGGCATAGACTTGGATTACTGTGATACTGAATGGTTTACCTTGGAAACAGAGATCATTCTGTCATTTTTGAGATTGCCTCCAAGTACTGCATTTTGGACTCTCTTGTTGACTATGATGGCTACTCCATTTCTTCTAAGGGATTCTTGCTCACAGTAGTCGATATAATGGTCATTTGAGTTAAAACCCATTCCAATCCATTTTATTTCGCTGATTCCTAAATTGTTGATGTTCACTCTTGCCATCTCCTGTCTGACCACTTCCAATTTGCCTTGATTCATGGACCTAACATTCCAGGTTCCTATGGAATATTGTTCTTTACAGCATCAGACTTTACTTCCATCACCAGTCACATCCACAACTAGATGTCGTTTTTGCTTTGGCTCCATCTCTTCATTCTTTCTGGAGTTAGTTCTCCACTGATCTCCAGGAGCATACTGGGCACCTACCAATCTGGGGCGTTCATCTTTCAGTGTCCTATCTTTTTGCCTTTTCTTTCTGTTCATGGGGTTCTCAAGGCAAGGATGCTGAAGTGGTTTGCCATTCCCTTCTCCAGTGGACCACGTTTTGTCAGAACTCTCCACCATGGCCCGTCTGTCTTGGGCAACCCTACACAGCATGGCTCATAGTTTCATTGAGTTAGACAAGGACCATGTGACAATCCCATTTACCATCACATTAAAAAGAATAAAATACCTAGGAATAAACTTACCTAAGGAGGCAAAAGACCTGAACTACAAAAACTATAAGATGCTGATAAAAGAAAGCAAAGGTGACACAAACAGATGGGAAGATATACCATGTTCTTGGATTTGAAGAACTGATATTGTTAAAATGACTATACCATCCAAAACAATCTACAGATTCAATGCAAAATGGCATTTTTCACAGAACTAAAACAAAAAAAATCTTTAAATTTCTATGGAGACACAAAAGACCCTGAAGAGCCAAAGCAAATTTGAAAAAAGAAAAATGGAGCTGGAGGAATCAGGCTCCCTGATTTTAGGCTATGTGCTGCGATGCATGGGGTCGCAAAGAGTCGGTCACGACTGAGCGACTGATCTGATCTGATCTGATAAAGATACAATCATCAAAAAGTAGGATACTGGCACAAAAACAGACATTTAAATCCACAGAACATGATAGAAAGCCCAGAAATAAACGCACACACTTATCGTGAATTAATCTATGAAAGAGGAGGCAAGACTATACAATAGAGAAAAGACAGTCTCTTCAACAAGTGGTACCGGGAAAACTGGACATTTACATGTGAAAAAAAAATGAAATTAGAACATTCTTTAAGGGATGTTATGTATATCACACATAATATCACACATATGTATCACATCATACGATCATATGATGTGACATCATATGTATCATATGTAACATCATATGTATCACACGTAAGGGATGTTATGTGTAACACACACCATACATGTGTGTTAAGTCTCTCAGTTGTATCCAACTTTTTGTGACCCCACAGACTGTAGCCTGCCAGGCTCTTCTCTCCATGGAATTCTCTAGGCAAGAATACTGGAATAGGTTGCCATTTCCTCCTCCAGGGGATCTTCCCCACCCAGGGGTCGAACCCAGGTTGCAGGCAGATTCTTTACTGTCTGAGCTACCAGGGAAGCCCCCTTTAACACCATACACAAAAATAAACTCAAAATGGATTAAAGAATTAAATGTAAGACCAGATACTCAAAGATCTTAGAGGAAAACATAGGCAGAATACTCAACATAAATCTCAGCAATATCTTTTTTAATGTCTCCTAGCAAAATGGACAGAGAAGGCAATGGCACCCCACTCCAGTACTCTTGCCTGGAAAATCCATGGACGGAGAAGCCTGGTAGGCTGCAGTCCATGGGGTCACTAAGAGTCAGACACAACTGAAGCGACTTAGCAGCACCAGCATCAGCAGCAACATAATGGAAATAAATACAAAAATGAACAAATGGGACCTATTAAAGCTCAAAAGTTTTTCACAGCAAAGGAAACCATAAACAAACAAAAGACAACTCAGAGTGGGAAAAAATATTTGTAAACGATGCTACCAACAAGAGATTCACCTCCAAAATTTATAAACAGCTCACGTGGCTCAATATCAAAACAAACAACCCAAACAAAAAATGGGCAGAAGACCTAAAGAGACATTTCTTCAGCCAAGAGGCACATGAAAAGATGCTCAACATCACTAATTATTCAGTTCAGTTCAGTTCAGTTCAGTCACTCAGTCGTGTCTGACTCTTTGCAACCCCATGAATCGCAGCACGCCAGGCCTCCCTGTCCATCACCAACTCCCGGAGTTCACTCAAACTCACGTCCATCGAGTCAGTGATGCCATCCAGCCATCTCATCCTCTGTCGTCCCCTTCTCCTCCTGACCCCAATCCCTCCCAGCATCAGAGTCTTTTCCAATGAGTCAACTCTTCGCATGAGGTGGCCAAAGGACTGGAGTTTCAGCTTTAGCATCATTCCTTCCAAAGAAATCCCAGGGCTGATCTCCTTCAGAATGGAATGGTTGGATCTCCTTGCAGTCTAAGGGACTCTCAAGAGTCTTCTCCAACACCACAGTTCAAAAGCATCAATTCTTCGGCGCTCAGCCTTTTTCACAGTGCAACTCTCACATCCATACATGACCACAGGAAAAACTATAGCCTTGACTAGACAGACCTTTGTTGGCAAAGTAATGTCTCTGCTTTTCAATATGCTATCTAGGTTGGTCATAACTTTCCTTCCAAGGAGTAAGCGTGTTTTAATTTCATGGCTGCAGTCACCATCTGCAGTGATTTTGGAGCCCAGAAAAATAAAGTCTGACACTGTTTCCACTGTTTCCCCGTCTATTGCCCATGAAGTGATGGTACCAGATGCCATGATCTTCGTTTTCTGAATGTTGAGCTTTAAGCCAACTTTTTCACTCTCCACTTTCACTTTCATCAAGAGGCTTTTGAGTTCCTCTTCACTTTCTGCCATAAGGGTGGTGTCATCTGCATATCTGAGGTTATTGAGATTTCTCCCGGCAATCTTGATTCCAGCTTGTGTTTCTTCCAGTCCAGCGTTTCTCATGATGTGCTCTGCATATAAGTTAAATAAGCAGGGTGACAATATACAGCCTTGACGGACTCCTTTTCCTATTTGGAACCAGTCTGTTGTTCCATGTCCAGTTCTAACTGTTGCTTCCTGACCTGCATACAGATTTCTCAAGAGGCAGGTCAGGTGGTCTGATATTCCCATCTCTTTCAGAATTTTCCACAGTTTCTTGTGATCCACACAGTCAAAGGCTTTGGCATAGTCAATAAAGCAGAACTAGATGTTTTTCTGGAACTCTTGCTTTTTCCATGATCCAGCGGATGTTGGCAATTTGATCTCTGGTTCCTCTGCCTTTTCTAAAACCAGCTTGAACATCTGGAAGTTCACGGTTCACGTATTGCTGAAGCCTGGCTTGGAGAATTTTGAGCATTACTTTACTAGCATGTGAGATGAGTGCAATTGTGCAGTAGTTTGAGCATTCTTTGGCATTGCCTTTCTTTGGGATTGGAATGAAAACTGGCCTTTTCCAGTCCTGTGGCCACTGCTGAGTTTTCCAAATTTGCTGGCATATTGAATGCAGCACTTTCACAGCATCATCTTTCAGGATTTGAAATAGCTCAACTGGAATTCCATCACCTCCACTAGCTTTGTTCGTAGTGATGCTATCTAAGGCCCACTTGACTTCACATTCCAGGATGTCTGGCTCTAGATGAGTGATCACATCATTGTGATTATCTGGGTCATGAAGGTCTTTTTTGTACAGTTCTGTGTATTCTTGCCACCTCTTCTTAATATCTTTTGCTTTATTAGGTCCATACCATTTCTGTCTTTTATTGAGCCCATCTCTAATTATTAGGGAAATGCAAATCAAAAGTACAATCAGATATCACCTCACACCAGTCAGAACGGCCATCACCAAAAGTCTACAAACAATAAATGTTGGCGAGCAAGTGGAGAAAAGGGAACCCTTCTACACTGCTGGTGGGAATGTAAGTTGGTACAGCCACTATAGAGAACAGTGTGGAGGTTCCTTAAGAAACTAAAACCAGAACACATGTATGATTCAGCAATCCCACTCCTGGGCATACAGTCAGGGACAAATGTGGTTCAAAAGAATACATGCACCCCAATGTTCTCTGCAGCACTATTCACAATAGCCAAGAACCAGAAGCAACCTGAGTGTCCACAGACAGATGAATGGACAAAGAAGCTGTGGTACGTATATACAATGAAATAGTACTCAGTCATTAAAAAGAATGAAATAATGCCAATTGCAGCAACATGAATGGACCTGGAGATTATTAAATGAAGAAAATCAGATTGAGAGAGACAAATATCATATGATATCACTTATAAGTGGAATAAAAAAAAAAGATACAAATGAACTTATTACAAAACAGAAACAGACTCACAGACTTAAAGAAATTTACGATTATGGGGGAGGGAGCAGGAGTGGGGGTAGGGATAGATTAGGAGTTTGGGACAAACATGTACACACTGTTACATTTAAAATAGAAAACCAACATGGACCGACTGTATAGCACATGGATCTCTGCTCAATACTCTGTAACAACCTAAATGCAAAAAGAATTTTTATAAGAACAGATGCATAATATGTATAACAATCACTCCACTGAACACCTGCAACTAACACAACACTGTTAATCAAATCTACTCCAATATAAAATTTAAAATTTTTAAATAATAAAAGTACAAGAAATAAACAAAGTGCATTCTCTGACCACAGTAAAAGTAAGCTAGAAACAAAGAGCAAGGGACTTGGCTGGCAGTCCAGTGTTTAGGACTCCCTGCTTCCACTGCAGGGGGAGAGTGTTTGATCCCTGCTCAGGAAACTAAGATCCTGCAAGCCATGGGGCCCATCCAAAAACACCAGCTCTTTGCAAAGATTAATACAATTTATAAAATCTTTGTAATATGCATGCAAAAACTGAGAACTACCAGTATAAAAAATACAAAATCAATATCAGGAATAAAAGTAGGGAAAATACCAGGCAACCTACAGGTATTAGAAAGATCATAAGAGGATGTAAAGAAAACCTTATGCCAATAAATTTGAAAGTTCAGGTAAAATGGACAAATTCTTAGAAAAACACTTACTAAAAAAACACCAATACAGTATACTAACGCATATATATGGAATTTAGAAAGATGGTAACAATAACCCTGTGTACGAGACAGCAAAAGAGACACCGATGTATACATCAGTCTTATGGACTCTGTGGGAGAGAGAGAGGGTGGGGAGATTTGGGAGAATGGCATTGAAACATGTATAATATCATGTATGAAACGAGTCGCCAGTCCAGGTTCGATGCACGATACTGGATGCTTGGGGCTGGTGCACTGGGACGACCCAGAGGGAGGGTATGGGGAGGGAGCAGGGAGGAGGGTTCAGGATGGGGAACACAGGTATACCTGTGGCGGATTCATTTCGATATTTGGCAAAACTAATACAATATTGTAAAGTTTAAAAATAAAATTTTAAAAATAAATAAATAAATAAAACATATATACACACACACAAAAAAAACACTAAAAAAACTTCCTAAAACACAAAAAGAAATAAGAAATCTAAATAAATCTATACCTATTACAATAAATGAATCCATATTTTAAAGCTTTCCCACAACAAAATTTCCAGACACAAATGGTTTCCACCAGTGAAGTTTTAAGAGAATAACTCTAAAAAGGAGTCAGAACTCTCACAGAACTCTTCAGGAGAACAGACTGAAGAATTACTTCTTAACTTGTTTTATAAGTTCAGCAAAACCTTCACGTCCAAACCAGGCAAGGACACCACCACAATAGAAAATTACAGGTTAATCTCTCTTGTGAACAAAAACACTCCACCACAAAACATTAGCAAGTGAAATCCAGCAAATATATGCAAAGGATAATATGCCACAACTAAAGTGAGTTTATTAAGTAATGCAAAGTTAGTTTAACACTCAAAATATAAATGTAAAAGTAAAACAAACAAATAAATATAATAAAACAGATTCACAGATACACAGAACAAACTAGCAGTTACCAGTGGGGAGAGGGAAGAAGAGAGGAGGAAGATAGGAGTAGGGGGATTAAGAGGTGCAAACTACTGTGGATAAAATAAATAAGCTCTAAGTATAAGTGTTACATTGTACAGCACTGGGAATATAGCCAACATTTTATAACAACTATAAACAGGTATAATCTATACTCTACAAAAATTTTGAAACACTATGTTATACATCTTTATCATATAATATTGTAAACCAGCTATACTTCAAACTTTAAAAAGATCATTCAAAAAGAAAAAATCAATGTAATTATCATATTAACAGAATAAATATAGAACAGTCATATGATCATCACAAAACAGGGAAACATTTTTATATTTTTTTTTAATTGGAGGATAATTTCTTACAATGTTGTGTTGGTTTCTGCTGTTCAACAATAGGAATCAGTCATCAGTTTATATATATAAAATTTCCCCTCCCTCTGAAGTCTCCCTCCTTCCTCCCATCCCACCCCTCTAGGTCATCATAGAGCACAAGGCTGGGCTCCCCAAAACAGGAAAGCATTTGATAAAACTCAGCACCAAGTCATGATAACAACCTGGCACACTAGGAACAGAAGTTAACTTTCTTAATCTGATATAAAAATGTCTATGTAAGCCCTACATCAAATAATGTATTTAATGGTGAAAGATAGCTTTTTCTCTGAGATTAAGGAACAAGATAAGGATGCTCACCATCACCACTTCTATTAAACATTTTAAGAGAGCATAGCCAGTGCAATAATACTGGCTATTAAAGGGATAAAAAGTATAAGGACTGGAAAGTAAGAAATACAACATCTTTATTCATAGAAAACCTACTATCTACAAAAATCTAAAAACTATTTTATAAATGAATTTAGCAAGGTCACGGAAATAAAGTCAACAAATAAAAATCAACTATATTTTTACATCCTAACAGCAAACAATTACAAAGTGAAATTTTAAAATTCCAGTTACAGTAACACAACTATATATTACCAGTGACATTATTTATAATGCCTATATCTCAGTATTTCTGCCCTTAAAGAGGTCAGTTAATGCTCAGCTCAAACTCATTGTTGTAGACTACTCTAATTTTTTTTAAGAATAAGAAAAGTAAAATTGAATATACGGTATCCAAAAGTTTTAATGTTTGCTGAAATTCTTTTAAATTATTAAAGAGGTAAAAATAAAGTCATTTGTACACTCTAACATGTGTGTGTGTGTGTCAGTCGCTCAATCATGTCTGACTCTTTGCAACCCCATGGACTATAGTCTGCCAGGCTGCTCTGTCCATGGGATTCTCCAGGCAAGAACACTGGAGTGAGTAGCCATTCCCTTTTTCCAGGGTATCCTCCTAACCCAGGGATCAGACGGGGTCTCCTGAATTGCACGCAGATTCTTTACCATCTGAGCCACCAGGGAAGCCCTACACTCTAACATACATACATACAAATATAAAAATATCCTATATTTCCTTGTTTAGCATCTCAAGATAAAATTTAAAGATAAAATAATCTACCTAACACAATTAAACAATAACTATATGTATATATCAACAATAACATAAAAGAGAAGTAAATAACAAAACAATATGGATTTCAATATACAAATACTCAAGCAAGATATAATATTCATACCCATACAGGTACATACACTGAATGAGACGGGTATGTTGTATTGATGTCTCAAACCAATTGGTGCTTTGGGCAAGTGATTTTTCTAAACACAATTAAGTATTAAATAAAATCTTTCCTTGATTTACACAGCATTTTTAATCCCGGAAATTTCAGTGTAAATGTAAAACCAATAAATATGTTCTAGGCTCAGAAAAGTATAAAGAGTTTTTCAACTTACCTCTTCAGCAAAACATCTGAAAATTGCACAGGACCCAGGAATAATTCATCATTAAATGGAACAATCAGGAACATTGCCAGCCATCGAGCAGTTCCAGTTTCTGCCCAGGGAATGCTGCTATAGCCCCTTGCATATTGCTAGTATGTTCTACAGGAAGCACATAACGACCGGAAGCAGTATCATGTGCATTTGAGAACCACTGACATAGTCCAGGCTCTAAACCCAGCTTTATCTCATGCTAGCCATGAAAGCTGAAAAGTCATTCAACCATGTATAGATCACCCCAACCAACATACATCATTTGCCTAACCTACACAGTCCCAAGCAGCAAGGACAAAAATCTTGAAAGAATTGAGTTTTCTCTAAAAGTATCACTTTTTCTAAAAATAGTCATGGTTGTTAAAACACACACACACACACACACACACACACACAAACATTACGGGGGGTTCCCTGGTAGCTCAGCTGGTAAAGAATCCACCTGCAGTGCAGGAGATCCTGGTTCGATTACTGGGTCAGGAAGTTCCCCTGGAAAAGAGACAGGCTACCCACTCCAATATTCTTGGGCTTTCCTGGTGGCTCAGATGGTAAAGAATCTGCCTACAATGTGGGAGACCTGGGTTCAGTCCCTGGGTTGGGAAGATCCCCTGGAGGAGGGCATGGCAACCCACTCCAGTATTCTTGCCTGGAGAATCCCTATGGACAGAGAAGCCTGGCAGGCTACCTTCTATGGGGTCACAAAGAGTCGGATATGACTGAGTGACTAAGCACAGCACTGATTTCATTTTGAACTGCTGATTGGGGAATGTACACCATAGTCTTTTAAATATTTAGGGTTTAGAAGTCTGGATCTGACAATATTCAAACTCCCAATCAGATTCTGTAATAACTTTCAGTAAAAAATCAAACTCTGTCAGGAAAGAGTGTGCTCTAATCCTAGTCTTACCGTGTTACAATGTCACGCATAATTTTATTTGCTCACAAAATGTCATGCTTGTTATTTTGAAATAAAACATAGAAAAAAAAATGAAAAAAGAACTACTTACCCTAAACTGTTGTAGGAAAAAAAATGTTTCCACTCAAATTTTCAAACTCTGCACTATTCTTTTTTATTTCTGTTTCTAAAATCTTGTTGTACAAAATACTCAGAGAACTTAAAAGGAAAATTTGTAGCTGAACTTAAGAGTTAAAATGCCTATTTTCCAAATAAACACAGTCTAGAAAATTATGCAAAAGCCAGCATTTTCTACAGTTCACATTTCCCTTTTTATAATAAGTAAATTAATCCAGCAATAAATAATGCTAAAAATTTTATTAAAAATTCTATTTTCCCATGCTACTTACTCTCAAGCCCTTGCACACCATGTGAATGATTCTGAAGATAAAATGAAGATAAAAGGTCTGCCACTTACTAGCTATGTGTCCCTGCACAAATTCTTAATTCAGTTCTTTACACATAAAATACCTCCAGCCTTGCAGTGTTGTGACAATGTGTAAAGCACCTTGCAGAGAGCTTTTCACATATTACTTGTTCATTAAATAGGAGCTATGGTTGTTATTATTATAATTAGCTGTCATGTTTGCCAATACCTAGTCATTAACTCATTCAACTATTTTCTTCTGAGTTGCCCCATACAAAGTTTTTTCCTGGCTTGCAGAGCATTTTGAGATGTTGGGTAAATGCTATACAATGCTGTTTGTGTTTAAAAGTCTCATCAGACTGTCTTAAGATGTACTTGAAAGAGGAAAAAGAAAGGCATTTATTAAACCACAGCTCAACATTTAGAGAACACTAGTCACGTGATGGCAGCTTATAAAAATTCTGTTTCTGCCTACCAACATTCTGATGATTTATTTGTCCCTGTCAGTTTCTTGAGATTTTACCTGGTTCTTGTTTTCAATCTTTTCAAGGAGAGCTAACTTCCAAACAAAGCACAACATTTTGATGGTTTTCCTGTGGTACTTTTCAGCACAAAGACTAATTTTTAGATATTTATGTTTCATATTTAGGTCACCAACTGGCACTTTGGAATCTACAAATAGCTCTCGTGGTCTGGTTACCATGGTCACAGTTTCTCTTTAACATGCTCACACACTCCATCTCACATCTCACATTTAACTGGTCCTGTCAACACACACCCATCTCCCAGCCCTGAAAGGATTCTTTGATCTCTAAGAAGTTAGCTTGTGAGGGACTTAGTGGAAACAGAATGATTCATAACCTATTTGGGATCTCAAACCCCTTCAAAATTTTGAGGAAAAACTACTGACATTCTCATCATACACAAACAAAAGTGGACATGCATATAAAACCACATTTCACAGACTTCGTGACAAACTAGGAAGCTATGATTGATTTCAGTGTTTCTCAAACTCTTTTGAGTAAGATTTGCAATAAGAAACAGATCTGACATTAATACAGCCCATATCTACATAAACATAAATACCTAAAACAGAAGTTACAGGAAACAATTATTTACACTTAGCATACACAATGGTTTCTGATATTTTCTATCCTATTACATTTTTCTACAAGGTTGCTTGAGATTCACTAAATTGCTTTCTTATGACCCACAACCTGAAGAACAGTGCTCTGGTCTAACATCACTCCATTTTCGATATAAGAAAATAGATCCAAAAGGTTTTGTGCTAGGTCACTAATGAGTTAAGTGACAAAACAAGCAAGAACCTAACCATTCTCACTTCCAACCAAGGCTTTTTCCAAAATAAAGTGGAACAAAATTCTAAATACCGTTGAAGTTTAAAGCATCCCGATACACTTGAGAAACTGAGAGTGTTTCCTTTCCAAATGATGGTAAATATTAACCTAACCTGAGCCTCCAGCTCAGTCTTAATTTTTTCTAAACCATGCCTCTGGCCTAGCATGACAGGGCATATAAGCACATTTTTTTTCTTTCCAGAAACCTTTCTCCAGCTACTGAAAACAACACATGAAAGGCCACCATTCTCCTGAGTTCATTTAAAATATTTTAAACAAACACACACATGTTTTATTTGTCCATGAGAGCCTGGCTTACAAATAGCAGTGGGCAGGTCCTCTTTGATTTACCAGGGACATGCAAATCTCCCCTCTCAGGCTGTTTAGTTAAAATTTAAACATCAAAACCAGAGATCGATATGTGGACATGAATGATCCAGAGCCTATTAGACCTAAATCTACAAACACCAGCTACCCCGGCTCCTTTTAAAGCCTCAATAAGACAAAGTGAGATGGTTTAAGAGCCTTCCTTACAAACAGTGTGATAGATTAAAATACCAGCCCCCCTACCTGCATCAGGCTGTGTGTTTTTGATTTGTTCGGTTGGTAGGTTTTTGTTTATTTTTAATATGGAACAAACATCACTGTCCATTACAAGTAAGACTGCACGCCAGAAAGTGTTGCCGAGAACTGGGCTGAAGAAGGCCAAGCAAGCAGTCCTGCGCACGGTAGAGTCAGGAGGATTGGGGCCTGTGCGGGTCTCACTGATCACGCAAACAACTCATCTCGGGCGTTGGGGAGGGTCGGTGGTTTCGAGTAACCCGCCCGGAGTTGCGTGCCGCGCATCAGCTGGGCATCCAAGCCCTGTGCCCAGAGGCAAAGTGCTGCGGTGTACTTAAAGCACTCGCTCTTGGAGGAGAGAGTGGAGTGCAAATTGCTGCGCAGAGGTTTGGGGTGAGATCAGCGAACGCCTGCTGCGGGCGGAGGGCGGTGGGGGGCGCCGCGATGCAGCAGGCAAACCCTAAAATTAGCGCTGGGGAGGCTGGGGCTGGCCCAGGTGGCGCGATGATGGCGCGGCGGCTGTCCTGGAGCTTTACCCGGGAGCCTTGCTGCCTGCATACCCTGCACCTTCCTCCTGCACCCAACCGGGAGCAGCACCTACGCAGCACCAAGGACGGGCTTCCTTCCTGGGAACAGGATTGGGGTACGCCCTGTAGCCTCCCGAGCCTTGAGTTCTAGAGCTCCTCCCCCGTTTGCGGATGAAAATGTAAGGAGCCTCGGAATTCAAAACCTCAGTATGCTCCAGAATCGTTGTTGAGCTTAATATTTGTCTGGCTCACTTTAGAGACCCCGGTCCTTTCCTGAATTTTCCTTTAAATCCGTTCTGTCTTCCCCCATGCCTCAACAGAATTGGGGGATGTAGGGGGAAGGTGCTGGGGGAGGGCCCAGGGATCTAGGGACAGAGGCTAGGGTTGGGGTGGGGGGAGAGTTTGCATCTGAAAATCTCTCTGCAAGATAAACACTTCTGAAGGTCAGTGACAGCTCCCCGTTGGATCCTCCTGAAAAGGTGAATCTTCATTAAAGGATTCTTGGCCCACATTTTTCTTGAGAACCCAGACTGTAAAAAGTCTTCAGTATTTCAGATATTGCAATTCCAATAATGTATTGAAGACCTATATATTAAGTACTGTGAACACTCTTGAAATAAAAGCAAGCTATTATAAGGAAATTTGTGAAATGTAAATATGTGTTTCTCAGCCAGGATTAAATGAAGAATGCAAAAATGTTGTTATATTTAGTAGCACAAAAATGGATAACTGAATGACACAGTATTTGGAAACCAGAAACCAGTTAATTTTAAAAGTCATGTTTATTATATAACTAGACTTTTTAAATAATATATGCACACTACTTTTAAACCAGCCATTTAATATACACTCAGCATGTCCATGGAGTGACCTCTTAACCCTAGCATCTTTTAGCCTTCCCTCTGCAGTCAGCCTCTTACCTTTATTTTCAGAATCTTTCATTCTCTCCCTCCTGCCTCTGCTGCAAAGGAGCAGGAAAGTCCGGCTGATTCTGCAACTCTGACTTTAGATCTGTCATTCAGACAGTCAGCAGTCTCGGGGACAAAGTCCCCCAACGGAGGAGCACCAGGGCTCTGATAATTGCATGCAAGTCAGTGTGTTGGGTTATAATTTTGCTTATACTGAAGCGGAAAGGATGGAGATGAAGGCAGACGTAAACACAAATTCCAAAACATGGCATGGAACTGGATCTGGAGCCTAGGCTTGCCATTCCTTGCAGTAGGTTAGGGCACTGTTTAGTGCCTCCTTCTCTCCAGAGAGATTTGATTCAAATTGAAAGGGGAATGTGTGTGCCATGCAGCAAGCTTATCCTCAAATGGAGACCTTCATTTTGGAGGTGGATTAAGAGCCCTGTGCCATTTCTTCTTACATATTCTTTCATTCAGCAAACATTTCTTTTACCTTTCTGTGGACCAGGCTCTGTGCCAAGTACTGGGGATAAAACAGTAACAGAACCAGCCCCAGTCTTCAGGCCACTCACCAGCTGTTACAATGCAGCATACAGTGCCATACAATGACCTATATCTGCTGTATGGACCTAGATTATTGAACCCATTTCACCCAGGCGTAAGTTGGTACTCAAGGCTTTAAAGCCACTGGATGGCTGAGACAGAAATGATCTGTGGAAAGCCAGACCCAAGACCCCTCTGTTAGATAGCCAGGAATACTCAAGCAAACCTTTCAATCATCCAGTTCCAGCTTACTTTCAATCATTACATAGCTCCAATTCATCCCTTCATTCATTCACTCAACAAATGGTTATCAGTGCCAGGCACAACTCCACCTGCTAGTGACTCAGGAGTGCAGGAAAACAGACCAAGTACCTGCTCTCCTGGCTGTCACATTTGGGTGGGAGGCTTCAGACAGGTCATAAACAAATAAATACAAACATATAATTAATGGCAGTGAATGCTGTGAATAAAACTGAAGCATGATAATAAGGTAAAAGAGGTGCTTTTTAGATAGCGTGGCCAGGGGAGGTGCCACTTAGCATACTTTTGTGGGAAATGGATCAGAGTTAACACAGTCCCTTCCAAAAGTCTTCACTCAGAAATTGTTTTAAAAGTTCTGAACTCTCACAACCTCCTTAGCTCCAAGTGCACTCACTAATGGGCAGTATTTATTCCCCATTATACAGATTGGTAAACTGATATTCAGAAAGATTAACTGACCCAATCCAGGCCCTCACTAAGTTGGAAGAACAACAAAAAGAAAGACACCCTTTGCCATACAGCAGAAACTAACACATCTTTGTATATCAACTATAGTCCAATAAAAAATTATTAAAAAAAATAAACCAACCCATTGCTTTCATCCCCAGTACAATACTGACATGGAAGTTTTGCTGGAGGGAGGAGAGGTAAGAAGGTGAAGGCCTATCTCTACCACTATTACCTGAGTTGTGTAGGGCAGGTGATTTAACCTCTCTGTCATCAGTTTACTCATCTGTAAAGTGGGGCTAATCATTCCAGCCCTGTGTATATTCCAGGCTGTTCAGGAGATCAAAAGAGAGAATAGACATGCCACTTTGTAAACCAAGTTCTATATAAATATAAAGTATAATTATCAACATACTTGGGCACATTAAGAGAACTAATTACTAGTATTTACCTGCTCATTACTGCAGCCCAAGTTAAACACAGCTATGGAGCAAAAGCTTGTCATGGCCACTAGGGGTCCTGGAGTTGACTGCTGCTGCTACTGCTGCTGCTAAGTCCCTTCAGTCGTGTCCGACTCTGTGTGACCCCATAGATGGCAGCCCACCAGGCTCACCCATCCCTGGGATTCTCCAGGCAAGAATTCTGGAGTGGGTTGCCATTTCCTTCTCCAATGCATGAAAGTGAAAGTGAAGTCACTCAGTCGTGTCTGACCCTCAGCGACCCCATGGACTGCAGCCTACCAGGCTCCTCCGTCCATGGGATTTTTCAGGCAACAGTACTGGAGTGGGGTGCCATTGCCTTCTCCGAGAGTTGACTGCTAGCCGCCACAATTTAAAGACTCCTCCAAAGTGTGGGGTAATTTTATTTTTTTTTCCATCCTTCCTTGACAGCGCATAATAACTTTATGCTCATCTTTGAAAAAAAGGCCAATGAGAAAAATCTGCCTTCACTGGAATTCCTCACTGCCCACCAAATGGGCCAGGCTGGCCCATAAATCACCTCAAAGAAACAGGCATCTCCATCTCCAAAGACCAAGGCCAGGGCAGCCAAAAAGTGCCCAGTTCAGAGCTCCTTTAGGGGCAGATAGGGTGAAGAAGGAGGTGCTAAGAGCCACCATCCAGGTACTCTTTCATCCAATAATATTCATTATGCCAGACACTGCTCTGAACACAAAGAATAACACAGTGTTGAACAGAACATTCTGTTCTTAAAGAGCCTGTGGTCTCAGAACAAGAGCTTTCCACAAGGCTTGCTGATTTACTCCATTAGGCCAAGGCTTGGGTTTGAATAGGACAGCAGAAGAGGCCGGGTCCAAACACAAGCTCTACCATTTCCTGGCTCCTGAGGTAGCTGGGATACGTTCCTGCGCCTCTCTCAGTCTCTATTGCCTGATCTGTAAGATGCAGACAATAAGGCACCTACTTCCTAGGGCAGGATGAGGCTCAAGTGTGCCTCTTTCTTCCATTTCCTTCCTTTTATTTTTATTATTATTTTTTTTTTTTAAGAAAAACGCTGTTATCAGTTCGGACGTAGGCAGCAACCCAGGACTGGGGGGTTGAGACCCTCCTCCTCTCAAGGGAGCACAAAAAAAAAAAGAAAAAAGAAAAAAAAAAAGCCCCTCCCCTACAGAACCCACAACGAGAATCCTCAGCCTCGTAAAATGCAAAAATGTCTAAGAATATTTATATATGTACCATTTTTTATAAATAAAGCTGGTCACTCAAGTAAGTCAGTGCATGTCAAGTACACAGCACAAAACTATGACGCATAAAGGGAGGGCTCCATAAATGCTGTTAAGACTAGTATTATCACCTACTGATCTGGATCAAGCATACCCCTCAGCACCTCAGTTTCCTCTTAAAATGAAGAAAATAATAAACAGCTAATATGGCTATTGTGAGAGTTACATATCAGGAAAACTATATAGCCCTGGCATACAGGATCAGCTCAAGCCCTGCCAGGCTCACTTCAGGCCCCTTTTAATCAAGCAGGTTTTCCAAGAAAAAAAAAAACTAAAGCTGGGAGGATTGAGGAAGAGGGAGAGGGGCTGGGATTCATATTAACAAGGAAACAATTTTCTTCCCAAGAGTGTGGTCTTTTCTAGGGTTACATGCATTTTACTCAACACTGTATTTTGAAAAGTTTCAAAATACAAAAAGTTGAAAGAATTGCATGGCAAACATTTTCAAGTATATTTACTAAATTTGCTTTATCACATATATGCTTATCTTTCTATTCATCCTTACTTGATTTTTTAAATTAAGTCAAAAGAGATCTGGTCTTCTTCAGATAAAACAAGTCTTTATTTTCCCTCATGATACAGATTTTACAGAAGCATTAGACTGTTTGATTCTGTGGCCATTCTAAGCAGTGTTTGGTAATTCTCAGAAGTCTTATCTGGCCTGCAGTAAACAAGGATGTGGCCACATCAAGGCCACACACAGTTGAGGAACAAGGATGAACTCAAGTCTTGGAGCTTTCCAGAACAAGGCAGTGTCTCTGGCAGATCCTACGCTCCTATTAAACTGGTACCAACAACCATTAATGGAAATGACGCTCCATCTCAATAACCAAGTTTAGGGAAAGCGTCAGGCAGGCTCCACTGGCCACAAGTCCCTTCACAGCTCTGCCCAGTCCTTGTCTTCTCAGATGCCACTTCTGAGTCATTAGACTGGTGAGTCATCCCCAGGGAGGGAGGCCATCTTGAGAGCAAAACCAAAAAGAATTTTCAAGAACAATGAGTGACACCCTGAATTGAAAGAGAATAAGGCTTTTCATTGTCCTAGCAAAATAACAATGAAAAAAAAAAACAAACATGCTGCTGTTAACACTGTGGGTTCAACTGCCCAGCTGTAAATTGTACTGAGAAGAAAAACTCAGCAAAAAAAGCTTTCACATTCCCTTGGAAATCTGAGAGCAAAAGAGACTTGGAGGCTATGTCTCAAATTAGGCAAACCTAATGATCTTTCAGTAACTTGCCTGGACCTCTTCTGGCTTAGTCATTCATTTCCCAAACATGGCAGGGTAGGGTGACAGGAGGGTGACTTCACCTGCACCACCACATTTTGTCCTCCCCCAGCCAAGCCTCTGTTTGGTTTGCTCAGCCGCGAGAGAGATGTCTAGAGTGAGAAAACTGCTGCCTGGGAGTGGGTTTGTGATTAGGGGCACCGCAGAGGAAGGCAGCATGACTATAAGAAAAGCTGGGTGGGCTCTGATGAAGCCAAGCCACAAGGCAAGGGGAAGAGAATTCACACATGCAGTGCCTACTGTGTGCCAAGCACTCTTCTCATCAGCAGCACCATACATTTGAAGAGAACTTATTTGCCAAGCATGGCCTTTAAAGCAAGGACTTTCACAGCACACTGCCTAGGTTTGAATCCAAGCTTACTAGTTGTGTAACTTTGAATACGTTACTTACCCTTTTTGTGCTGCAGTTTTCTCATTCATAAAATAGACTGTAAAACAGGGTTATTGTAAGAACTAAACAAAATTAAAATATTCACATGTTTAGGACAAGAGCTGGCACACAATAAGCTGTGCAGCATGCATGTTAACACTTGCTGGTCCATCTCTTTTTTGTAATTTTTTTTTCTGGACATGCCGCAAGACGTGCAGGATCTTTGTTCCCAGACCAGGAATTGAACCTGTGCCTCCTGCAGTGGAAGCAAGGAGCCTTAACCACTGGACCACCAGGGAAGTCCCAGCCCATCTTTTTCAGATGAGAAAACTGAGGCAGAAAGAAGAAAGGAGACTTGCTGAAGGACACACAGCTACATGGTGGCAGAACCTGGATACTGCCTGTCATTGACTTCTCACAAACCCTGGGAGGGAAGTGACATCCTCTTCCTTCTATCAGTGAGAGCCTGGAAGGCAGACAGCTTAGTAACCTGCTCATCACACAAGCTGGCAAATAGGAGAGTTAAGATTGAAAATCCCACATTCGCTGTCTTTAAAGCCTTTGCACATCCCACTAGGCTGTTCTCAAGCATTAGCGTACATCAGAATGACTGCTGGGGTTGGTTAAGCATAGGCCGCTGGGCCCTACCTCCAGAGTTTCTGATTGGGTAGCTCTGTGGTGGGGGGCCAGGGATTGGCATTTCTGACAAGTTCTGGAGAGACTGTTGCTGCTAGTCTGGAGCCTGCATTGCCTACAATCAGGCACCTGTATGCAGAACAGAGAGTAGAAGGGATGGGGCCCAAAGGTTATGGGTCCCACCCCAGCAAAGGCTTGGTTACTCTCCTGGGCCTAGCAAACATACTTTGCATTTACATGGTCCTTTGATAGTTATGATCTCATCTGATCTTTCCAACATCCCTACGTAGTGATCATTATCCCCATTCATTGTGATTTGTTTGTAGGGACATATGGTTAAGAAAATGGCAGTGAGAGCATAAACCACAGGTCACCTGACAAGTGTTCTGTTCTTCCCTCCAAGTAACTGATCCTGGAAACACTACCTGCTGATGGAGACTGACTCCAGTTCCAACTTGTGACTTTACAAAGAATAACTTCAATTCAGGCAAGGGCACTTCGGCCCACCACAGTTTGTGGGAGGTAATTTCTGGTGGGAAGAGCATAAGACCCATTTTCTACCATCATTTCAAGGACTAGGAAAGTCTACTGCTCACAAAATACTTCCACCAACTATTTGCTCCCTGCTTGATAGCCTAAAAGCTTTGATATTTGACTAAAATGTGATTCTCTATAAAAGATGAAAGCAATTTGGGGGGTTAATTTCTACTGGAGCACAGCTTGTTCATTTAGAACAGCTTGCATGGTTAGTATAGTTTTTAAAGTTGCTTGGACATATAAGCCAATAACTCATTAGTATCTAGAATATTTCAAGAACTTCTATAAGTAGATAAGAAAAAAACAAACCCCCAAGAAAAAAATGGGAAAAGACATAAACAGGCATTCACACATGTCTTAGTCACATATGGCCAATATTCATATGAAAAAATCCTCAGCTTCATTATTTGTCAATATAATGAATTTGTCAAATTCAATATAAAACAACCAGGCAGTACACTTCATACCCATCAAAAAGGCAGACATCACTGAGTGTTAGCAAGGAAGTAAGGAATCGATATATATATATATCCTAGAGGATTCAATTATTACTTATCCATTCATGTATTGTTACCCAATAAATAAATAAACATATTTACATTCATCTTCTACATTCAGGATACAATGTTAAGCTGAAAAGATGCCAGGGATTCACAGAAGCTATGCTACTTCTCACCTGTAATCTCCTGGTGGAAAAAAAGGGGGTAAGGGGAGAGAAGGATACTGACATGGAAGGCCTTCCAGTTGGCCCAGAAGGGACTGCTGCCCCTAAGGAGCTTCCAGTCATGTTTCACCCCACCACCCACTGAACTTCCCATATTTGGGGTGTGATCATATGGTTGAATATCTGGACTAAAATTAATAAAAATAACCACCACCTGTGAGCTACTATGTACCAAGCACTTTATATACATTAACCCATTTAATCATCACAGTAACCTAAGACAGGAATATCATTCCTACCTTACATATGATAGATAAATGAGCTTTAGAAAGATTCAGCACCCGGCCCAAGATCACACCATTTATTAGTGTGCCACTCATCAGTGGCAGCTTTAAATCACAGTCTGTCTGGCACCAAACCATATGATTATAGATGCCCTAAGTGATGTTGACATCATCATGAGAAATTCAGGCCACCTTTAAGGAAAATTTAATAAAGTTTGGATATGGATTTCACTCATTGCATAATATTCATTCATTTTACTTCTTCCTTCTATGAGTATAGATATTGGAACATGTTTATTTTGTCTGACGTGGAAGAAAGGAAGCTGTGTGGATAACCAGGCCTAAAACAGCCACATACCAGTCCTATGAACTTCTGCAAGTTACCCAGTCTCTTGCTTCACTTTCCTCATCTCTAAAATGGGGGAAATAAATACCATCCATCCTCCTTCTTTCCAAGGTTTGTTAACATCTAAACAAGACCTCATAGTTGAGCTATTCTGTAAACTGTAAAGTATCATATAAGACATTTTAATGGCCTCATCTCCAGGTTGGGGTGGGGGGAAATAGGGAAATACAGTGATCAGCCAAGATCCTACTGAAGAAGAGAGGTGTGGCATGGCAGTGGGCCCTGGGAATCCACGGGTGAAGTCTAGGGTGGGAACAGAGAAGAGGAGAGGGTGGCTGTGTACACAGTATACACCTGGGTTTAAAAACTGTAAAACTAGAAAACTTATCCTCACCCAATTCACTGCAGTGGGAATATCGGTTTATTCCTCTTTTGTAAAACATTCACACAATACCCGGAGTAACATTATGCATGTAAGTATCACTAAAGCAATACTTGTTGCAATTCCCAATCTATTCAACTACTCAGGCAAGCTAAAAAAAAAAGGGGGGGGGTCAGCTTTCAGACCTACTAAGTTTCAGCAACCGTTTGATGCAAGGGGAAAGGAATTTAATTGGCATACTGACTAAAAGTAAGAATACATCCTTTGAAAGCTCGCAAGATGACAATGCCAAGCCACAGAGTCTCCCTAACTTGAAAAGCTTGTTTCTAACACAATAAATAAATATTTGAAAATTGTTTTTGCCCTTTGTCAAATTTCTCTTTAGAATGCTTACTATGTGCCCGCACTTTACAATTATTAACTCATTAATTCATTTAATCTTCCAAACAACCCTGGGGTGGAGGGGGGTGGTGACGCCAACACCAGTGACAGGGCCCTGGTGCAGCCTGCCTCTGGCCCTGGTCGGCCATTTTAGAGCTCAAGGCATGTTAGCCTCGGAAGAAGAATGCTCACATGATGGAAACAGATGAAAAGGACAAGACAGGACACACACACACACAAGCAAACAGGTATCTTAAAAGTACCAAATCCTGACTTAGCTTGGTGGGAGATGCAAAGATGAAGCGGATGAGAACTTGCCTACATGGAACCTATAACAGCAGATGAACAGTGACGAATGCCCTATGGATGACAAAATTCCAAAAGAGAGGCTACAGGTGGCATGAACCCCAGGAAAGGCTTCCCAGAGGAGATGGCATTTGTGCTAGTCCTGAGGGATGGGTAGGAACTGGCCAGGCTGAGAGACCAACGCATGGCCACTGCAGATAGAGAGAACGCAGTGAGCCAGCATATCGGATCAGGCCCCTGTGCTCAGAACATGCCGGCAACGTGCAGTGCCTTCCCAGCTCACTTGGAATAAAATCCCAACTCCTTGTCACATCCTACTCAGACCCTGAACAGGCCCTGTCGCCCTTACTTTCCCCTTGCTAAGCTCAGGCACTGGGATGCTTTCCACCTGTTATTGCCTCTGGCAGGATGCTCTAACCCTGGCTCCATGCTGGAGTAACTCCGGATCAGTCTTCAGGCTCCACTGCAATGGCACCGCCTCAGAGACCCTCCCTGGCCACCTTCCATGTAAGCCAGGGCCCCTCTACCTTTTTGCCTCTCCCAGCAGATGATCTGATTCCTGCCAAGTACACACGGCAATTTGTAATGGGGATTTTTACCGGTCTGACGTGTGTAATGTCGGTTCCCCCTCTGGAAGTAGTTCCATGAGCTGCGGCCTTGTCTATTTGGTTCTCTCCCGGCCCTGACACACTGGAGAGCTCAATAAACATTTTGGAATGAATGAAAGCAGTAAGTCAGTGATTGAATACATGTGAGTGAAGGCCTAGTTGAGGACAAGGTAGAATGTGTTTGGGAAATAGGTAATCGTTACTAGAGTGTACATGATAACAGGTTGGAAAGGGGGTGGGTCCAGATAGGGAGGACCTCAAACGCAGACCTGGATCGGATTAATTCCCCCAAAGGGTACTGCATTGCAGGTGCGGGCCAGGTGTTCGGGGGTGGGGGATACAAACTGTTTCTCCGAGGCACCCCGGATTCTCTCTGCTCAGAGCCAAACGGACACACAGGGACTTCTTCGGGAAATAAACAAGCTGCAACCACCTGAGCCAAGGGGAGATGCTCAGGGGTGGAGGGGGATGGAGGGGCGTGAAGAGGACTGTCTTTGAGCGACCCCGGGGGAGCTCCGGTACTGGTCTAGTCCCTGCGGCCAAGGATCAGGGTGGAGGGTCGCCCAGGCAGGGCCAGACATCCAGGCGGCGTCGCCCCCGCCCGTGGGCCCCGGGGAGTTCAGGGGGGTGAGTTGGGGGCCGAGAACCCAGCGGGAGATGCCACCTACGGCCTTCGGGGCCACCACAGCCCCCCAGCAGTCGAAGGCCGGCGCCCGCAGAGCGCAGTAACAGGTCCGGCGGCCGCGCCCACACTCACCCTGCGCAGCCTTGGAAGCCGAGCGCGTCCGCCAGAGCCGCCGGGTCGCCTTCCACGGCCGCAGCGAAGAAAACAGCCTCCGGCTCTTCTTGCCGCTCTTCTCAGTTGCTCCCATCTGTGCGCCCGCACCCCTCCCCCGCCGCCCGCCGCCCGCCGCCGCCCGAGGGTCGCCTCCCGCTTCCCCGGCTGCCGCGCGTCTGCCAGGTGCCTGGCCGTCGCGGGGGAGGACGCGGCCGCGGGGGGAGGAGCTTGCGGTCGGGTTGGGGACGGGGGCGGGGGATCGGGTGGGGGGGGCACCGCGCTCGCGCCGAGCCTGAGGGCGCTGTCGGCCGAGGCGGGGGCGCTGTCGGGATGCGCCAGCCGGGGGAAGCGCTCAGCAGCTCACGGCTCAATGCTTGTCATTCGTCCTTGATTCCGGAGGTGTCGACAGATTGCCCGACTACAGCTCGGCATTATTAATTAACACAAAAACCCCTGGAATATGCGCTGATTTTTATCCCCAGATTACAAATGAGAAGATTGAAGCTCCGAAAGGTCAGGTAATTGACCGGGAGATCACAGTCTCTAAACCATGCAGATTCCTAAGTCCTCGGCTCTAACTGCATTTGTTCATTCCTTTCTACTTCCTCAGGATGATTCCACGTTATGTTCGAATTTTTTTTTTAAGTGTGATAGATATTCCTGTTTTCTTCATATAACAGATTAAGAATCACCTGTTTCTCTCTCTCTTTTTTAAGAACCTAGTCTATGTCCAGGGACTTTTACACACATGCCATTAAACCTCATAGTACCGCTGTGGGTAGGAAGCATTTACCCATTTGCCAGATGAGGAAACTGAAATGTCAGAGCTGAGGTCGCCCAGCCTTCTCACCACTTTGTCTCTGGAGTGATTTTGCTTGCAGTTGGGGGAGTCCAAGAGAAGAAGAGCAAAACCAAGATTACTTAACAGGGCCTGGCTGCAATAGTAATAGCTCATGTGTATAGAATGCCTTTCATGTGTCGGGTTTTGCATACTTTATTTAACTCTCCCAATGATACTCATGGGAGAGAAATTATTAATATCTATGCTTAACAGAGGGCTTCCCAGGTGGAGCTAGTGGTAAAGAATCCACCTGCCAGTGCTGGAGACACAAGAGTCAGTGTTTGGTCCCTGGGTGGGGAAGATCCTCTGGAGTAGGGAATGGCAACATATACCAGTATTCTTGCCTCAAAAATTCCATGGGCAGAGGAGCCTGGCAGGCTACAGTCCCTGGGGTGGCAAACAACTGGACAGGACCGAGCACATATATCCATATATACACTTAACAGATGGGGGAAACTGAGCATCAGAGAGGTCAGGTTACATATATAAAGCCTTAATAAAGTTTCTATGTTAGGCTGAATCATGCCATTTTTGTAGGTTCAAACAAAAAGCTCAATTTATTATAGGATAGTTTCACCAAATGATCAAAATTTAAATAACCAAAGGAGGCAACTGATAACTCAATGCATCTAGATGATACACTGAGAAACATATATATATATACATATATATATATATATGTTTCAGGACTTCCCTGGTGGCCACCTTCCATCCCTGAGTTGGGAAGATTCCCCTGGAGAAGGGTATGGCAACCTACTCCAGTATTATTGCCTGGAGAATTCCATGGACAAAGGGGCCTAATGGGCTACAGTCCATGGGGATTGCAAAGAGTAAGACACAACTAAGCAACTAACGCTTTCATTTTTTTCATATATGTTTAAGAGTCTTTGTCAGTGATAAACTGTTGAAGTTGATTTTATATTGGTAAGAAAATATCCAAGTTTTAGAAAATACATACTAAGATATTTATGAGTAAATAGTCATGATACATTTAATTTTCCTTCAAGTGCTTTACCAAAGAAGTTTCATATATATGTTTGCGGAGAGGGGAGAAGCAAATGATAAGGCAAATACAGGAAAATCATAATAATACATGAATCTGTATAAAGAGTATATGGGTGTGCTTTGTACTATTCTTTATTCTTGCAACTTTTCTGTAAGATTTCGATTTATTCCCAGGTGAAAGGGTAAAACAACCTTTGTTGCATAGAAAAAGAAAATAAAGTGGGAAGACTCACTGTACCTGATATTAAGGCCTACTATAAGGCTATATTTATCAAAACAATGTGGTCTTGCCAGAGGGATAGATGCATAGATCAGTAAATAACTCGAAAAACAGGCCTATACATGTATACCCAACAGATTTTTGACAAGGATGCAAAAGCAGTGCAATGGAGGACAAACAGCTGTTTCAACAAATAAGGCTGAAGCAAATGGACATGTGTTGGCAAAAAAAAAAAAAAATTACCTTGACGTAACCTCACACCTTATATGAAAGTCTAGAAAATGGATTATAGACTTAAATGTAGAATTATAAAACTTCTAGGGACAAATAAGAGTAAATCATCTGTGATCTGGAATACAACAGAGAGGTATCACCAAATGCATGATCCATACAAGAAAAGGCTGATAAATTGGATTCTATAAAAATTAAATACTTTTGCTCTGTGAAAGACCCTTTTAAGAGGATGAAAATACAAGCTACAAAATGGACAAAAAATCCTTATCCAACAAAGGACTAGTATTTATAATATATAAAGAATCTCAAAACTCAGCATTAAAAAATCCAATTAGAAAACATGCGGGACTTACTTTCCTCATAGTTCAGAGGTTAACAATCCACCTGCCAAAGCAGGGGACACAGGTTTAATACTTGGTCCAGGAAGATCCCGCATGTCACGGGGCAACAAAGTCCATGTTCCATAACTACTGAACTTGCACTCTAGAGCCCATGCTCTGCAACAGGAGAAGCCACCACAATGAGAAGCATGCATACCACATTGAAAAATACCCCTGCTGGCTACAACTACGGAAAGCCCGTGCAACAGTGAAGATCCAGCACAGTCAAATATAAATAAATTTTTAAAAAATTTAATTGGAAATGTGCAAAAGACTTGAGCAGATATTTCAGTAGAGAGGATGGACATACAAATGTCAAATAAGCACATGAAAAGCTACCCAGAACCATTAGCTATTAAGGAAATACAAATTAAAACCACAATGATATATTAGTGCATACATGAAGATCTTTTTTCTACAGTTCTTCTGTGTATTCTTGCCACCTCTTCTTGATATCTTCTGCTTCTGTTAGGTCCATACAATTTCTGTCCTTTATCGAGCCCATCTTTGCATGAAATGTTCCCTTGATATCTCTGATTTTCTTGAAGAGATCTCTAGTCTTTCCCATTCTGTTGTTTTCCTCTATTTCTTTGCATTGATTGCTGAGGAAGGCTTTCTTATCTCTTCTTGCTATTCTTTGGAACTCTGCATTCAGATGCTTATATCTTTCCTTTTCTCCTTTGCTTTTCGCTTCTCTTCTTTTCACAGCTATTTGTAAGGCGTCCCCAGACAGCCATTTTGCTTTTTTGCATTTCTTTTCCATGGGAATGGTCTTGATCCCTGTCTCCTGTACAATGTCACGAATCTCATTCCATAGTTCATCAGGTACTCTATCAGATCTAGGCCCTTAAATCTATTTCTCACTTCTACTGTATAATCATAAGGGATTTGTTTAGGTCATACCTGAATGGTCTAGTGGTTTTCCCTACTTTCTTCAATTAAAGTCTGAATTTGGTAATAAGGAGTTCATGATCTGAGCCACAGTCAGCTCCTGGTCTTATTTTTACTGACTGTATAGAGCTTCTCCATCTTTGGCTGCAAAGAATATAATCAGTCTGATTTTGGTGTTGACCATCTGGTGATGTCCATGTGTAGAGTCTTCTCTTGTGTTGTTAGAAGAGGGTGTTTGCTATGACCAGTGTGTTCTCTTGGCAAAACTCTATTAGTCTTTGCCCTGCTTCATTCCGTATTCCAAGGCCAAATTTGCCTGTTACTCCAGGTGTTTCTTGACTTCCTACTTTTGCATTCCAGTCACCTATAATACAAAAAAGATCTTCATGTCCCAGATAATCACGATGCTGTGATCACTGACCTAGAGCCAGACATCCTGGAATGTGAAGTCAAGTGGGCCTTAGAAAGCATCACTATGAACAAAGCTAGTGGAGGTGATGGAATTCCAGTTGAGCTATTTCAAATCCTGAAAGATGATGCTGTGAAAGTGCTGCACTCAACATGCCAGCAAATTTGGAAAACTCAGCAGTGGCCACAGGACTGGAAAAGGTCGGTTTTCATTCCAATCCCAAAGAAAGGCAATGCCAAAGAATGCTCAAACTACCGCACAATTGCACTCATCTCACATGCTAGTAAAGTAATGCTCAAAATTCTCCAAGCCAGGCTTCAGCAACATGTGAACCATGAATTTCCTGATGTTCAAGCTGGTTTTAGAAAAGGCAGAGGAACCAGAGATCAAATTGCCAACATCTGCTGGATCATGAAAAAAGCAAGAGAGTTCCAGAAAAACATCTAGTTCTGCTTATTGACTATGCCAAAGCCTTTGTGTGGATCACAATAAACTGTGGGAAATTCTGAAAGAGATGGGAATACCAGACCACCTGACCTGCCTCTTGAGAAATCTGTATGCAGGTCAGTTAGAACTGGACATGGAACAACAGACTGGTTCCAAATAGGAAAAGGAGTACGTCAAGGCTGTATATTGTCACCCTGCTTGTTTAACTTATATGCAGAGTACACCATGAGAAACGCTAGACTGGAAGAAACACAAGCTGGAATCAAGATTGCCAGGAGAAATATCAATAACCTCAGATATACAGATGACACCACCCTTATGGCAGAAAGTGAAGAGGAACTCAAAAGCCTCTTGATGAAAGTGAAAGTGGAGAGTGAAAAAGTTGGCTTAAAGCTCAACATTCAGAAAACGAAGATCATGGCATCTGGTACCATCACTTCATGGGCAATAGACGGGGAAACAGTGGAAACAGTGTCAGACTTTATTTTTCTGGGCTCCAAAATCACTGCAGATGGTGACTGCAGCCATAAAATTAAAAGACTCTTACTCCTTGGAAGGAAAGTTATGTCCAACCTAGATAGCATATTCAAAAGCAGAGACATTACTTTGCCAACAAATGTCCGTCTAGTCAAGGCTATGGTTTTTCCAGTGGTCATGTATGGAAGTAAGAGTTGGACTGTGAAGAAGGCTGAGTGCCGAAGAATTGATGCTTTTGAACTGTGGTGTTGGAGAAGACTCTTGAGAGTCCCTTGGACTGCAAGGAGATCCAACCAGTCCATTCTGAAGGAGATCAGCCCTGGGATTTCTTTGGAAGGAATGATGCTAAAGCTGAAACTCCAGTCCTTTGGCCACCTCATGCGAAGAGTTGACTCATTGGAAAAGACTCTGATGCTGGGAGGGATTGGGGGCAAGAGGAAAAGGGGACGACAGAGGATGAGATGGCTGGATGGCATCACTGACTCGATGGACGTGAGTCTGAATGAACTCCGGGAGTTGGTGATGGACAGGGAGGCCTGGCGTGCTGCAATTCATGGGGTCACAAAGAGTCAGACACGACTGAGCAACTGAACTCAACTGATTAGAATAGCTAAAATGAAAAATAATGATAACACCAAATGCTGGTGAGGATGCAGAGGGAGAAACTGGATCATTTATACATTGCTGGTAGGAATATAAATGGCACAGCCACTTTGGAAAATAATTTGGCAATTTCTTATAAAACTAAACTTGGGCTCTAAAATCACTGCCGACTGTGACTGCAACCATGAAGTTAAAAGACACTTGCTTCTTTGAAGAAAAACTATGACAAACCTAGACAGCATATTAAAAAGCAGAGATATCACTTTGCCAACAAAGGTCCACATAGTCACAGCTATGGTTTGTCCAGAAGTCATGTACATATGTGAGAGGTGAACTGTAAAGAAGGCCAAGCACCAAAGAATTGATGCTTTCAAACTGTGTGCTGAAGACTCAAGTCTTGAGAGTCCCTTGGACAACAAGGAGATCAAACCAGTCAATCCTGAAGGAAATCAACCCTGAATATTCATTGCAAGGACTGATGCTGAAACTCTAATACTTTGGCCACGTGATGTGAAGAGCCGACTCATTGGAAAAGGCCATGATGCTTGGAAAGATTGAGGGCAAGAGGAGAAGGAGGCAACAGAGGATGAAATGATTGGATGGCATCACCAATTCAATGGACTTGAGTTTGAGCAAACTCAGGGAAATAGCGAAGGACAGAGAAATCTGGCGGTTCATGCGGTTGCAAAAAGTGAGACATGACTTGGCAACTGAACAACAGCAACAAATAAAACTAAACACAACTACCATAAGACCCGACAATTACACTCTTGGGTACTTATCCCAGAAAAAAGTGAAAACTTATGTTCACACAAAAACATATACAACAATGTTTATAGTAGCTTTATTTGTAATAGCCCCAAACTAGAAACAACCCAGATATCAGATATCCTTTGATGGGTAAATGGTTAAACAAACTGTGGTATATCCCTGGCAAGGAATGCTAAGCAATAAAAAGTAACAAAGCTAGTGCTACAGGCAATAAGCTAAATGAATCTCCAGGGAATTATGCTGAGTGACTAAAACCAATCCCCAAAGTTACATACTATATGGTTCCATTTATGTAGTATTCTTGAAATGGCAAAAATTATGTAAATCAGAGACAGATCATGGTTGCCAGGGATGAGGGAGGTGAGTATGGCTATGAAAGTACAACAAGAGGGACTTTGCTGGTGGTCCAGTGGCTAAGACTCTGGGTTCCAAATGCAGGGACCCTGAGTTCAATCCCTGGTCAGGGAGCTAGATCCCACAGATGCTGCAACTCAGAGTTTGTGTGCTACAACTAAGACCCAGCACAGCTAAATAAATTTAAAAAGAAAATTTTTTTAAGTACAGCAGGAGAGAGAGACCTGTGGTGATGGAACTGTTCTGTATCTTGTCTATATCAGTGTCTATACTGTGATATTAGACTACAGTTTTGCACAATGTTCCCACTAGGGGCAATGCATAAAGCTGTACATAGAATCTCTGTATTATTTTTTACAACTGCATGTGAATCTACAATATTTTTAAATTAAAAGTTTCATTTTTAAAAAATGACAGGTCTGCAATTCATATAGTTCACTCTAATGTCTAAATCGTGATTGAACCAAGATTCCACCAAGGTCCACACCTTCATGGCCACACTAGGCTTTCTCTTGACTGCTGGCTCACTGTGAAAGGCCAAGGATCTGCTGCTAGGTTCCAGGGAGAAGGGAAGGAGGACTCAGAAAGGTCACAGGAGCATGGAGACCCAGGTCAGTCAGGGAGTGTTAAATGACTCTCTTGGGTTTGTTTTTATTTAACGTATTTATTTGGCTACGCCACGTCTTAGCTGTGACACATGGGATCTTCCTTGTGTTAACTCAGAATCTTTCCTTGTGGTGCTCAGGCTACTTTCTAGTCGTGGCACGCTGGCTCCAGAGCACAGGCTCCGTAGTTGTGGTGCATAGGCTTAGTTTCCCTGACATATGTGGGATCTTAGTTCCCTGACCTGGAATCACTGGAAGGCAGATTCTTAACCACTGGAGCACCAGGGAACAAACAGGATTCTCCTGTTTGAAATGAGTTCCTTGGAGGTAAGCGACACTGTGAAAGTAATTATGGGCCAGATCTATTCTGTTCTTTCTTGAATCCAAAAAGAGTAGGAAGATATAAATATGAAATAAAGAAGGGAGGTGGGAGAAACCACGAAGAGGGTAGAAATCAAGAGGTATCCTCTCTCTTAGCAATGAGCTGCATTTTTCTGTACATCAGCCTTCATTCTCCATAGCACCTAAAGTCTAAACAAATAATTCCTTAGAAGAAATGATCTAATGAACAAAGCTACTTAGAAATAGCAGACACGTGCCAGCAACTCACACCCTAGAGAAGGGTTACCTCTGCTCCTAGGACTTCTTACTTGCCTTGGGGTTCAGTTCAGTTCAGTTCAGTCGCTCAGTCATGTCCAGCTCTTCGCAACCCCATGAATCGCAGCACGCCAGGCCTCCCTGTCCATCACCAACTCCCGGAGTTCACTCAGACTCATGTCCATCGAGTCAGTGATGCCATCGAGCCATCTCATCCTCTGCTGTCCCCTTCTCCTTCTGCCCTCAATCCCTCCCAGCATCAGAGTCTTTTCCAATGAGTCAACTCTTCGCATGAGGTGGCCAAAGGACTGGAGTTTCAGCTTTAGCATCATTCCTTCCAAAGAAATCCCAGGGCTGATCTCCTTCAGAATGGACTGGTTGAATCTCCTTGCAGTCCAAGAGACTCTCAAGAGTCTTCTCCAACACCACACTTCAAAAGCATCAATTCTTCGGCACTCAGCCTTCTTCACAGTCCAACTCTGACTTCCATACATGACCACTGGAAAAACCATAGCCTTGACTAGACGGACCTTTGTTGGCAAAGTAATGTCTCTGCTTTTGAATATGCTATCTAGGTTGGTCATAACTTGCCTTCCAAGGAGTAAGCGTGTTTTAATTTCATGGCTGCAGTCACCATCTGCAGTGATTTTGGAGCCCAGAAAAATAAAGTCTGACCCTGTTTCCACTGTTTCCCCATCTATTTCCCATGAAGTGATGGGACCGGATGCCATGATCTTCGTTTTCTGAAAGTTCAGCTTTAAGCCAACTTTTTCACTCTCCACTTTCACTTTCATCAAGAGGCTTTTTAGTTCCTCTTCACTTTCTGCCATAAGGGTTGTGTCATCTGCATATCTGAGGTTATTGATATTTCTCCCGGCAATCTTGATTCCAGTTGTGCTTCTTCCAGCCCAGCGTTTCTCATGATGTACTCTGCATAGAAGTTAAATAAGCAGGGTGATAATATACAGCCTTGACGAACTCCTTTTCCTATTTGGAACCAGTCTGTTGTTTCATGTCCAGTTCTAACTGTTGCTTCCTGATCTGCATACAGATTTCTCAAGAGGCAGGTCAGGTGGTCTGGTATTCCCATCTCTTTCAGAATTTTCCACAGTTTATTGTGATCCACACAGTCAAAGGTTTTGGCATAGTCAATAAAGCAGAACTAGATGTTTTTCTGGAACTCTCTTGCTTTTTCCATGATCCAGCAGATGTTGGCAATTTGATCTCTGGTTCCTCTGCCTTTTCTAAAACCAGCTTGAACATTAGGAAATTCACGGTTCACATGTTGCTGAAGCCTGGCTTGGAGAATTTTGAGCATTACTTTACTAGCATGTGAGATGAGTGCAATTGTGTGGTAGTTTGAGCATTCTTTGGCATTACCTTTCTTTGGGATTGGAATGAAAACTGACCTTTTCCAGTCCTGTGGCCACTGCTGAGTTTTCCAAATTTGCTGGCATATTGAGTGCAGCACTTTCACAGCATCATCTTTCAGGATTTGAAATAGCTCAACTGGAATTCCATCACCTCCACTAGCTTTGTTCATAGTGATGCTTTCTAAGGCCCACTTGACTTCACATTCCAGGGTGTCTGGCTCTAGATGAGTGATCACACCACTGTGATTATCTGGGTCGTGAAGATCTTTATTGTACAGTTCTTCTGTGTATTTTTGGGGTAAGGACACTTAAATCTAATCCTGAATACTCGAACCATCTGCAAAATACTAGTTATGTCCCTCCCCCTCATGGCTTACTATTTTAATCACCACCACATCCACCCCCATTCATTAATGGAATTTAACCAGACGACCTAGAAGTTTCCTTCCAGGGCTTCTCACCATCCTTCCCTGCACGTGTCCCACTGGTCTTAGAATACTGCTAAGCATCAGTAACCCAAGTTGGCCTGGCTTGGAGACTTACCTTTTCTTCTGTTCTTTGGCATATCCAGTGGATTATAGTTGCTCCTTGGAGGGGTACATTTGCTCGCTGCTTAGATTCACAAGTCAGGACAGCATGAGAGAGACATTCTTCAGCTTGCCCTTTTAGTCCAAATGTCATGTGATTTCATGACACCCCTCCAGCTTGGAGCTGGAACCAGGTCAAAAGTCTCTGGCTCCCAAAGTCACAGACTGCTTCAGGCAGATCCAGTGGGAAGCCTTATCTGCAGTCCCTGGAGCCCATGGGGAAAGAATTTAGTCTGGGAGAAGATCTTCCACCCTAGTAGAAACACTCAAGTGCCCTGGGCACATTCATGAGCACTAGCAACATAGAATTTCTTTTCAAATGTCAAAAGTGCAAAACAAATGTTGGGCATAGGACAGAAAGAAAAGAACCTCCCCCAAAGCCTGAATTTCATTCATGTCATTGGATTTACAAAGCTAAGTCCAGCAATGCTCAAAGTTGATAGGATACAAGATTCTATGTGTGTATGTGTGGAGAGGGGGCTAACAGAAAGGACCTACACTTCCCAGCTAGGCAGAGCTGTGTGAATCCTGGCTCTGCCACTTACTGTATATGTCACCTTATCCAACTTGCCTAACTTCTCTAAGTCTCAGTTTCCCCATCTGTAAAATGGATTTAGTAAATAGTACCATATCACAACTCACAGGGTTGTGATATGTTTTATTATCATATATAAAGAATTGAATAGGCTCAATGACAAGAAAGGAGCTTATTATAATACTATGTCCACTTAGAGATACAACAGATAAAAAAGAATAGCATCTTCTTTCACAATTAATAAGTGTGTGTGTGTGTTTGTGTGCATGAGTCTCAAGAGAGAGAAATGAAACGATTGATTCTTGGTGAAGATTACATCCTTCAGACTTCATAATTTAACTCTATGTCTGTCTTCTTTTATGTCTGAAGTGTCCTGTTACTCACCCTTCCTTACAGAAAGTTCCAGAATGTAAACTAAACTGTATAACCTAAAAACATCTCAGGTGCCTTTGGAACCACTGGGCGCTGTTTCACGTCACCCCAGTGGCAGTGCCAATAGGACCGTTATTAGCCCAGGAAACAATTCAGAGCAGTCTCCACTTTACACTTATTTTTCAATCTGAAGTTCTGAAGTTCATATTATATTGAAAATAGGTGCTTAAAAGTCTTTCTCACTCCACAGATTAGCGCTCTCATTTTTGCATCTGACTCCTGACTTATTAATCACAAAATTCTCTACGCCCAGCACAGACTTGGTAAAGTAGAGGTTCTCATCAAATGTATACTCATTCTGGTTTTGGTTTATGTCAGAACCAAAGGACTTTATTGCAGGGGAGTGGTGATCGTGAAGTAGTCCAGAGAATGTTGTTGTTTAGTTGCTAAGTTGTGTCTGACTCTTTGTGAACCGATGGAATGTAGCCTGCCAGGCTCTTCCATGGAAATCCAGGAAATCCTCCAGGAAATCCATGGGATTTCCCAGGCAAGAATACTGGAGTGGGTTGCCATTTCCTTCTCCAGGGAATCTTCCCAACCCAGGGATCAAAACTGGGTCTCTTACCATGACAGGTGGATTCTTTGCCACTGAGGCCCAGGGAAGCCCACAGTCCAGAAAACAGGCATAGTAAAAAGTCATTACCACTCTAGGCTGGACTGACAGAAGGAGAAGACATTACAGCAGCCCAGGGGTGGAGTCACTAGAGACTGGAACCAAGGAGATGCCCAGAAGAAACAGCCTCAGCAGAGATTTCAGGAAAATGTTTCCTGACCTGTAACACAATGTGCAGCCCCACATAATCCAGACATCCCACACTTGCAAGGAGTTTTTCCAGAAATCCTCCTTCTCTGTCTCCCTTATGATATGTGGGATTTCAGAGCAGTGGAGAAGAGTGATTAAAGTCACAGAACTTATCACTTCTGGGTAACTAGCTTCTGTGTGCCTTCGTTTTCTCCTCTGTAAAGTTGGGAAATTCGTATATATCTCGAGGGGTAAAAGTTGAAGAAGAAATGTGAGATTACATTTACAAAGCATCTAGGCTTGTCTGGCACAAAGCAAACATTCAAATTATGCTAATCCTCACCCTCCCTTTTTAAATGACACAGAACATGCTATAACAAAAGGCTTTTGTATTCCACCCCTTTCTATTAGAGAAAAACTTTTGTGTGGAGACTAGAAAATCTGTCAAAGGGCAAGGGATCTTTCTGGAAATGTTGGCCATGGCTTAGAGTTTAACTGTATGCCTTGGTGGATGGGAAATGAAATATAAGGTGAATGGTTATCTATAGATGCGTAGTTGGAAAGCCTTCAAGTAGAGAAGGGAAGGGCCATGGGAATGGCTGACGGGTTGAGGGAGGGTGACTTGAGGGTCCCTCCTCTTCTTTCTCCGATCTCCTTGTCAGAGACTTTGGTGAAAATGACAGTCCAATTGTGTAAATTATTTTTTTCCTCACGTCTTTCTATTTTTCTTTTTTCAAGCTTTCTATGTGTGGATCTTGTATAATAAGAAAGATAAATTAAGCACCAACTTTTAGGTCAACTAACAAAGCTGACTCTATTGGCAAGGCTTTAAAATGAATGAGGGACTTCCCCGGCAGTCCAGTGGTTAAGACTCAGATCTTCTACTTCAGGGGACACAGATTCAATCCCTGGTCAGGGAAATAAGATCCCATATGCCAGATGATGTGGCCAAATAAATAAGTATTGTAGTTGCTGGTTAGTTGCTCAGTCATGTCTAACTCTTTTGCAACCCCATGAACTGTATGCAGCCTGCCAGGGTCCTCTGTCCATGGGATTTCCCAGGCAACAATATTGGAGTGGGTTGTCATTTCCTTCTCAAGGGGATCTTCCCAATCTAGGGATCGAACACGTGTTTCCTGCATTGGCAGATGGATTCCTCACCACTGAGCCACCAGAGCAGCCCTAAATAAATTAATAAATAATAAAATGAGTGGTAATAGGAAAATGGAAATAATATGGGTTCCACTGGGGATTCAGCTCTAACCACATGGGATGGTGGTGGCTGTTTCAAACCAGTGTCACCAGCTGGGTCTGCAATCCTGACATCTTTTGTTCTCCTGGAGAGTTCCTTTGCAACACTTAGAATTGTGGTGTAATGCCCTCAGGGAAGGCCTGCATGCTTTTAAATCTTAGAATGTGAAGATACTCCTTTTTTTGTTTGTTTGAGGTATGCTATGCTATGCTATGCTAAGTCGCTTCAGTCATGTCCGACTCTGTGTGACCCCATAGACGGCAGCCCACCAGGCTCTGTCGTCCGTGGGATTCTCCAGGCAAGAACACTGGAGTGGGTTGCCATTTCCTTCCCCAGTGCATGAAAAGAGAAAAGTGAAAGTGAAGTCACTCAGTCGTGTCTGACTCTTAACAACCCCATGGACTGCAGCCCACCAGGCTCCTCCATCCATGGGATTTTCCAGGCAAGAGTACTGGAGTGGGGTGCCATTGCCTTCTCCATGTTTGAGGTATAATTATAGTTAAAATTGGAGTTCTTAACTTCTCTTCTACTTGCTGTTAATCTTGGTTATCAAAGTATCAGTTTGCTTTTGTGACAGAGATGGGTGGTGCTCACCATATCCTCTTCTTCCTGGGCCCCAGCTAGACTACTTTCACAGCCTAACTTGCAGCTGGTCATGGCCAAGTGACTGAGTCTGGCCAAAGGAATGGGGAATAATGATGTACATCACTCAGAAGCCTGGCCTCTGACCGTTCTCACATAACCCTCCATGCTCTCTTTCTTCACAGATCAGCTGACTGGAAGCTGAAGATCCACTGACTGATTTTTGAAGCCCAGAGCTTTCAGAAGGAGGGAGCTGGGTCCCTGAATGACTGCGTGAAACAAATTCCTTCTGCTCTTCCATCAATCACATTGAACTGCAGTGTAAGCAAGGAACACCTTTGCTATGTCTGGCATTGAGATTCTGCAGTTGTTTGTTACAGCAGTCAGAGTACTCTTATAAATACCCCTACAGAGAAGGCATACTGGGGGAGAAATATCTAACTCTGAATGGTATCCCTGGCAACATGGTGCCAGATGGACACTTCCAAGGAAGATTAGCTGGAGCTGCATATCACCATCTCCCAAGGGGCCACAAAAAGCAAATCAGATCATTGGATGTAACCTCTAAGGATAATTTTCTCTCAATTACATTTGCTGGCTTATGTTTCCCTCTTCCACGAATAATTACCTTGGCTTCTTATTTTCAACTGCGGGTTGTTAATGATGATGGAAGGACCTGAACAGGGTGGATACTAAAAGCTGTTACAAAATGGAGAAGGTTTTTGAAAATTTCAGAGGGTTTGCTTCTGTGAGCTTGGCTTGAAATATTACATTGCCTTATCCTGTGATACTAACAGGCCTCCTTTAATTCTTTCTTTCATTAAACAATTACTTTGAACAAATATCCCACTAGTCCCTGATACAGTGGGATATAACTCTGAAAAACTGAACAACTGTGGTTCTTTTACTCAAGGAGTTTATGGTCTAATGGAGAAGAAAGACATTAAATAACCAATTACCCAAACAGATAATCACACAAGTGGAATAGGTGCTATGAAGGAAAAGCCCAGTGTACCAGCAGTGTTAGAACATATAACGGTGGGGGTGGGGGTGTGGTGGCTAAATTCACTGAAAGGGAAACCGCTCCCTGAGAAAATGATGTGAACTTTAAGACCTGTAGGATGACCAGTTGTCCAGGGGAAAAATATATAAGGTATGGGAAGCAGATCTTAATGTAGGAGAACTACAACCTAGATAGCATATTGAAAAGCAGAGACATTACTTTGCCAACAAAGGTCCATCTAGTCAAGGCTATGGTTGTTCTGTGGTCATGTATGGATGTGAGAGTTGGACTGTGAAGAAAGCTGAGTGCCGAAGAATTGATGCTTTTGAACTGTGGTGTTGGAGAAGACTCTTGAGAGTCCCTTGGACTGCAAGGAGATCCAACCAGTCCATTCTGAAGGAGATCAGCCCTGGGATTTCTTTGGAAGGAATGATGCTAAAGCTGAAACTCCAGTCCTTTGGCCACCTCATGCAAAGAGTTGACTCATTGGAAAAGACTCTGATGCTGGGAGGGATTGGGGGCAGGAGGAGAAGGGGACAACAGAGGATGAGATGGCTGGATGGCATCACTGACTCGATGGATGTGAGTCTAAGCAAACTCTGGGAGTTGGTGATGGACAGGGAGGCCTGGCGTGCTGTGATTCATGGGGTCGCAAAGAGTCGGACACAACTGAGTGACTGAACTGAACTGAACATTAATATTACTGATAATATTAACCAATGGTTTTATAATACTTATTATGGCTCAGGTAATACTCTAAGTACTTTACATATGTTCATACATTTAATCCTTTCAGCAATCCTATAAGGTAAGTACTATTATTATTTTCATTTTGCAAATGAAAAAACTGAGGCATAGAAATGTTAATAAGTTGCTAATAAACAGCAAGGGAAGAATTTTCACTCCAACTACCTGGCTCCAGAATTTTGTACTCTTAGTCACAATAGTCTGCTGAGATTTGGTAGATTCTGGGCAGGAACACAGAGGACAGGCATAACTGAAACTTGGTGAGCAAAGGAGAAGATGGCACAAGGTAAAACAGTGAGATGGACTTGGGAATTCTTTCAGGGTAGGGCTTCCCTGGTGGCTCAGTCAATAAAGAATCCGCCTGCAATGCAGGAGACGTGGGTTCGATCCCTGGGTTGGGAAGATCCCCTGGAGGAGGAAATGGCAACCCAATCCAGTATCCTTGCCTGGGAAAATCCATAGACAGAGGAGCCTGGGTGGGCTACAGTCCATGGGGTTACAAGAGTCAGACATGATTTAGGGAGTAAATCACCACCATGGCATACACTAAGAGGTCAATAAAGTCCCCTAAAATTCTGAGCAATCTTGATCTTTATTTTCTCCACGTGAATTTGGTGACCCATGAACTTTGGGGGTCATGACCCTGGGGGATAGAGAGGTGGTCCTGCCCCATTAGCAGCTTGCACATCCTATCAGCCATGATTCTTCCCTATGGAGTTCAGTTCTTTCTTCTGGATAATCGGCCTGGGGGCCACCAGGACATCCTACCCATGGGTTCAATGTACCTGCTTCTTTAATTAGTGTTTTGCTCATGATGCCTGTGACTTCTCAGCCAGCCTGATACACCTCGGTGAGCCCAAGACAAGCTGACTTCATCTAACTCAGTACAATCATTATCCTTGTATACCCTCCTCACACAATTCACCCCTCTTGCAGTCAAGTACAGGAAATGCAAAAAAAAAAGATCAAAGCTTCTAGAGTTATTTTGTTCATTACAGCATCCACTAGACACATGTAGCTATTTGCCTTTACACTTAATTAATAACATTTGATTGAATAAAAATTCCTCAGTTGAACTAGCCACATTTATTTTTGGCTGCACCATGCAGCATATGGGATCTTAGATCCCAGACCAGGGATAGACCCCATGCCCCCTGCATTGGAAGCAGGGAGTTTTAACCCCTGGATCACCAGGGAAGTCCAAACTTGCCACATTAAAAATATTCAGTTATCACAAGTGCCTTGTGGCTACTATATTGCCAGCATAGTTAAAGAACATAGTTAAGGTTTCTATTGTTGCAGAAAGTTCTATTAGACAATGTAGAAACATGCTTTATGCTTATTGGGTTCATCTTAAGATCTGTAACCATAGCAGAGTGCATTTTATTCCAGAATCCATTCATAATACATGATACCCCATTCATATTCATAGATTATTCATCCTCATTCAACTAATGCACACTAATGTACATTGAACATCTACTGCTATCAGATTCTATACCGTATACTGAAAAAGGCTGAACGATCATGTTGTTAAAAAGTCTTAGATGACTAGAGCAAAGAGTGTTTGAAATATGGATGCACTGGACTATCCCAATTTGGGGGGGTTTGTAGGTAGACAATCAAACCTTGGGAAAGGTACTTAAGCTCTCTGAGCCTCATAGCACTGTTGTGGGTATTAAATGAAGGTATTAAATATATGAAAAACACTTAGTAAACATTCAATAAATAATAACTGTTATTGTTCACATCATCATCATCTTCCCAGTTGACAGGCAACACAGTGGGAAGGCAACTCAGCCTTATTCATTTTGGGATAGTAATAAATGGTATAGACCTTCTTTGTGTTGATCACAGATTACCCTCTTTATGACACCTAGCTCTGCCGTGGACTGTTCATTAGATATCTGAAGACTATGCCTGCTTATCCCCTCCCCACACTCAGCCCTGGGTCCTTCACCTACCTACCCCACTTCTGCAACTCCTCCTTTCATTTCTGAATATTTTCTTCTTTCACAATACTTTTCTAAAAAGTAGAACTCAGAACGTCTCCAGGTACTTCAGGTATTGCCCAAATACTATACATTAGTGACTACTAAAATGTGTGCCATGAGGAGGAATTCATTTAATAATTTTTTAACATTTAAAAAATTTATTTAAAAATCATTTATGAGGGTTTACTCCTATAACTGAATTTTGAAAGTTAAATACAAGACTTAGTTCATATCCACTACACACTTGCACACACACATTTTTTATACAAGTGGTATCATAGTCTATGTTTTGTTCATATTTTTCATTAACAAGAAATCTGGAAATATCTCCAATGCTGAGTACAATATGATGCCTCCATTAATCTGAACACAAAACTGTATTTCTATTATAAGTGAAGATCCTGTTAGTTGTCTTTTTAGAGGGTGGAAGATTTTTTAACAGTAGATTAGGCTAGTATATAGTTACCTAAAATTTCAGAATTTTTTTCATAAAATTATTAAGCCAAGTTCCTCCCATTCTATACTTATGCAACTGCTGAATATTTTAAGCCTAAATGTAGGACTTGGCATTCATTTCCATTAAACTGCATTTTGTTGTTTTGACCTAACTTCAAGGTCTTTCAAAATCTTGAGTGCTTTATCCAAAGCCAATCCCTCCCACCTATAAATCTAATAAATATAATTTTACTTCCACTAAATCACTGCAGCATCTAAGGCCAAAAGCAGAGGCCTATAAAACAGATGTGACCTTGCTTCAAATACACAGATCTGCTTCCGCTGGTTTTTGCAGGTGACTTGCCTTGGGACTGTGTGTTTAACCTGTCGCTTTCCCCCTTCCTCCACTTTAGGTCTTCTTCTTTATTATTTTTTTTAATGTTTATTTATTTGGCTGCGTCAGGTCTTGGTTGTGGCACGTGGGATCTTTCATTGTATGTGGACTTCTCTTTAGTTGTGGCACACGGGCTCAGTAGTTGTGGTACACTGGCTTAGCTGCCCCGTGGCATGTAGGATCTTAGTTCCCTGACCAGGGATCGAACCCACTACCCTGCATTGGAAAGGAGATTCTTACACACTGGACCACCAAGAAAGCCCCCTAGGCTTTCCTCTTTATATTTGAACCAAAAGACTGTCAAGCATGATAAATCAACGAGTGATTCATTTACTACTCCTTAACAGATTTGGTGACAAAAACAAAATTCATTGCAAGAATTTGAAACAGCAGAGATAAAATAGAGTTTTATTTTATTTTATTCGGATTCTCCGAAGATTCCAATTGGAAATTAAATATAGATCAGAAACTCATTTGATGAATCCATATTTATTAATCCTATCCATTAGGAGGGGATAAATGAGAGGTGACATCCGATCTGCTTATAAAAAGTCAGCCAACAAGGAGAGATTAAAAGGAGCATCCCGTACACATCACTTTTTCTGAACCTCTAGTTTGGAGTGTGTGGAGTCATTAGTGGGTTCACAAATGTCATTCTCTGTCACCTTCCAGGCACATAGCAAGGTTGCAGCTCCCCATTTTTTACAGCCTTCCCCAGAGGAAGTCACTCTCAATTGTTTGACATACCTTTCAAGATATTTCTTCTACATTTCCACATATGAATAAATATGAGTAAAAATATCACTATAAGATATTTAGAAATATCGACCAAATTCCTTTCTTTTTATTTTTTGTTTTCAAAATTGACAAGGTTTAAAAATTTTTTTTATTGGAGTATAGTTGCTTTACAATGTTGTATTTGTTTCTACTGTACATTAAAGTGGATCAGCTAAATGTATACATATATCCCCTCTTTTTTGGATTTTTGGATTTCCTTCCCCTTTAGATCACCACAGTGCATCAAATAGAGTTCCATCAAATAGTGTTTTGCAATCAGAGAAGGCAATGGCACCCCACTCCAGTACTCTTGCCTGCAGTAGGCTGCAGTCCATGGGGTCATTAAGAGTCAGACACGATTGAGTGACTGCACTTTCATGTTTTCACTTTCATGCTTTGGAGAAGGAAATGGCAACCCACTCCAGTGTTCTTGCCTGGAGAATCCCAGGGACGGTGGAGCCTGGAGGGCTGCCATCTATGGGGTCGCACAGAGTCAGACACGACTGAAGGGACTTAGCAGCAGCAGTGCTTTGCAATAGGTTATCATCGGTTATCTATTTTATTCATAGTATCAATAGTGTATATATGTCCATCCCAACCTCCCAATTCATCCTATCACCTCCCTTCCCCTTTGGTATCCATGTTTGTTCTCTACATCTGTCTCTATTTCTGCTTTGTAAGTAAGATTGTCATACCAATTTTTTTGGATTCCACATCTATGCATTACTATACAATATTTATTTTTCTCTTTCTGGTTTACTTCTTCCTTTCTTGCTGTAAGTCTCCAGTTAAACAGCGTGGCTTTTTTGTGCTCACTGAGGGAAGGATGACAAAAGACAAGTATGGGTGTTGTGAGGGTCTTTCCTTGGCTTTGGTTTTCCAAAGTCTAAAACCCTTGGAATGAGGATGAATCTTAGAAAATTAAGGACAGAGGGATTGCTGACTCATCATTTCTTCTCCCTTGGATATTTCCCTGGGAGGAGGGGAGCAGAGAGTCTGAAAGAAAGTAGTGAGGACAGATTTCAGACAGTTCTGGAGCGAGAGTCTTGGTAGATTGCCTCTGAGGCAGCATTCTGAGATGTTGCTCGTAGACTGTCCAGTACCCTGGCAGGGAATAAAAACACCAAAACAAGTCTTGGGCCTGACAAATGATTTCTGTGCCCAGGAACAAGATGGAGCAGCAGCAGGGAGAAACTCTTGCCGACAGGATGGAAACACCCAGGGGACTGATGACCACAAATCAGGAGGATGGATATCTTGGCAGGTGCCTGTGTTGACAATGGACCTTGAGTATCAGAGGGACCAATAGCCACCCCTATCTCCCAGTTCCTTGAAACTCAGATGCACCCCTGGAGAAAAGGAATGATAAACTTCAAATTCATTGAGAGTATATCTACAGAGTTGATACGGTGAGGATTCAAAATAGAAATTAGACCAAATTATAAAAATAAAAGAAGTTCCTTTTCTTGTATACCTGAGTAATGGACTTACTATCCATCACACACACAAACACACACATACTAGTTTTTATATAAATGGTATAATCTACAATTGTTTATATTTTTTATTAATGGACTTCCCTAGGGGTCCAGTGGTTAAGAATCTCCCTGCCAATGCAGGGGACACAAGTTTCATCCTTGGTATGAGAAGATTCCGCATGCCACAGGGCAACTGAGCCCACACGCCACAAGCACTGAAGCCCACGCACCCTAGAGCCTGTGCTCCGCAACAAGAGAAGCTCCACAATGAGAAGCCCGCTCATCTCAACTAGAGAGTAGCCCCTGCTCACTGAAACTAGAGAAAGCCCGCATGCAACAACAAAGACTCAGTGCAGCCAAAAATAAACGAACAAACAATACATCTGGAAAATTATTCAGTGCATAATGGTCCATATATGGATAGACTATGATTTATTATTTACTACTGAACCATACCCTTACTGTAAGATATTCAGGTTGTTTCAAGTATTTGCTGTTTCAAACAAGACTTCAACATATACTCTACATAATTTTGTGCACATATGTATTTCTGTAGAAAGGAGTCCTTGAAATAAATAGAATACAGGATCAAAAGACATGTGAATTTTTAATATTGATAAGATATATACTAGCAATTTGCCTTCCATAGTGACCCTATCGATTTGTATATCCTGTGACAGTATATAAATTTCCCTTTACATTATAACTTCACAATCCTGAATATCATTAGTCTTTTAAATTTTTGAGAGTTTGATAGTTAAAAGTATTTTTCATTGGTCACTTCAGGGTAATTGAAAAGTAAGAAATTTTCCTCCTCTTTCCAGCTTTGGCCAACTGGCATATCCCATTTTAGGAGATTAAGAAGCAGGGATTTCTTGGATTTCCCCAGTGGTCCAACAGTTAAGACTCCATGCTTCCAATGCAGGAGGTGCAGGTTCCAGTTGGGGTACTAAGATCCCACATGCCGCACTGTGTGGCCAAAAAAAAGTACAGACTTCTAAAAGAAACAAGTGATTAATCAGATTTCTAGTAGAATCTTACTTAAATATATCATAATGTAATCCTGATTAACGATCTCATTTTTCTCAGATATAACACTTAATAAATTTAATGATGAAACTCTTTTAAAACTCATTATTAATAAATAATGCAGATATGGAATAATAGAGAATTTAGCTTCTTTTCAAGCATTCATGGAGAGTCACAAAGCTTGACAAAAGAATATTCAAAAGTACAGTAAGGTAGAAATCATACCCCCCAATTTTTTTTTCTTAACTTTAGGCCCCATTGTGCAGCATGTGAGATTAGTTCCCCAGCCAGGGATGGAACCCATGTCTCCTACATTGGGAGCACAGACTCTTAACCACTGGACCAACAGGGAAGTCCAATACTAAAAAAAAAATTTGACCACAATGCAATAATACTATAAATTAATATCAAAATTGAAAAATCAAAAACCCTTCTGCATAGGATATGAAAGAAAAACTATTAAACAGCCTTTGTGTAAAGAGAATATACAAACAAAATCAAAAAATTTCTATAAGTACTATAATGAAAGCATTGCATGTCAGAATTTGTGAGATGCTGCTATGAAAATAATCAGAGGAAAACTCACAGTCTTAAACATGTATAAAAATCATAAAATGAACATAAATGTATTAAACTTTCAACTTAAACAGCTAGGGAAAAAATCAACAAACTGAATCAAGAATTCCAAGGAAGGAGATAATAAGGAGAAAAAATATAAATCAATGGAATATGACATAGACACATAATTAAAATATCTCAGGAAAGAATCAGTGAAAGGAACATAGCTACCTTTTAAACTGCAGGAAATTTAAGAAGTCTTATTTATGGAGAAACATGAGACAGATTCCTTCTAAGGCCAGAAACAAGATAAAGGAATGTATTGTCTCCACTACTACTTAACACTGTTGGAAATATTAACCAATGCAGAAAGAGAAACAATTAGAAACAAAAGAGAAAATAATTAGAACTAAAAAAGTGGAAAATAGGTAAAACTATTCTTATGTACAGATATTAAACATGGAAGAACCAACAGAATCAGTATTATATCATAGAAATAATAAAAGAATTCCCTAATATAGCAGAATGTAAAACTGACATATGAAAATTAATAGCCAACTGTCTGTCAGTCAACTGCTTGCTACTGGTCTTCAAGAAAATAAGGAGCTAGTACCAGAATGTAAATCAGCTAGGCCACTAAATACGCTACTGAACTAGACTGGCAACTTTTTAAAAAGAAAAACTTCCTAGTACCTGAAGAACACAATGAGTTGATTTACATAATACAGAGAGTAGCACTGGGACAAAGCAGATAAATATATCAAATGTGAATAGGAAACAAGATTTTCAGTTTGAGAAGAAAATATAAAATAAAAGAGGTATGGAAAAATCTTGCAATGTTTAAATTTGAATTACAAACATCAGTATGAACTTATAACTTAAAATATATACATTTCTTAATTCTATCTAATGTCACCACAATGACAATGAGCATACTCGGTGCCAGGGCCCTGGTGGCTTCTAAATACTCCATTATCCCACTGAAAGAGGCCAGAACTCTGTGGAGAATTGACTAATTCCAGGTCTTGGAAGGGAAAGTTGAGATGACACTGTGAAATCTTATGCCAACAATCAAGTAAGTATTCAAATACTGATGGAGCCTCATTAAAAAGAAACAAGAACAACTTGAAGAGGATCCTACTTGCCAAATTTGGGACAATTTGAACATGAGGAAATAATTGTTAGAGCTAAAAAGGCGGTTAGCAAGACATGAGGTTACAAGATGAGTACACAAAAATCAATTGCATATCTGTACTAGCAACAAACAATATGAAAATGAAATTAAGAAAAAAATTTCATTTACAATAACATCAAAAGAATGTAATACTTAGCAACAGTATTTTCTAAAAACCTTAGCAAAAGATATGTACACAAAAAACTACAAAACTTTATTGAGAGAAATTGGAAAATAATTAAATAAATAGAAAGGCATCACATGGTCATAGGAGCGAAGACTTAATATTGTTAAAATGGCAATATACCCGAAATAAGGAGTTCATGGTCTGAGCCACAGTCAGCTCCTAGTCTTGTTTTTGCTGACTGTATAGAGCTTCTCCATCTTTGGCTGCAAAGAATATAATCGATCTGATTTCGGTGTTGACCATCCGCTGATGTCCATGTATAGAGTCTTCTCTTGTGTTGTTGGAAGAGGGTGTTTGCTATGACCAGTGTATTTTCTTGGCAAAACTCTATAGTCTTTGCCCTGCTTCATTCCGTATTCCAAGGCCAAATTTGCCTGTTACTCCAGGTGTTTCTTGACTTCCTACTTTTGCATTCCAGTCCCCTATAATGAAAAGGACATCTTTTTTGGGTGTTAGTTCTAAAAGGTCTTGCAGGTCTTCACAGAACCATTCAACTTCAGCTTCTTCAGCATTACTGGTTGGGGGATAGGCTTGGATTACTGTGATATTGAATGGTTTGCCTTGGAAACAAACAGATTATTCTGTCGTTTTTGAGATTGCATCCAAGTACAGCATTTCGGACTCTTGTGTTGACCATGATGGCCACTACATTTCTTTTGAGGTATTCCTGCCTGCAATACTAGATATAGTGGTCATCTGAGTTAAATTCACCCATTCCAGTCCATTTCAGTTTGCTGATTCCTAGAAGGTCGCCATTCACTCTTGCCATCTCTTGTTTGACCACTTCCAATTTGCCTTGATTCATGGACCTGATATTCCAGGTTCCTATGCAATATTGCTCTTTACAGCATTGGACCTTGCTTCTATCACCAGTCACATCCACAGCTGGGTATTCTTTTTGCTTTGGCTCCATCCCTTCATTCTTTCTGGAGTTATTTCTCCACTGATCTCCAGTAGCATATTGGGCACCTACTGACCTGGGGAGTTCCTCTTTCAGTATCCTATCATTGTGCCTTTTCATACTGTTCATGGGGTTCTCAAGGCAAGAATACTGAAGTGGTTTGCCATTCCCTTCTCCAGTGGACCACATTCTGTCAGAATGAAGAGAGTTCAATCTGTCTTAGATTGAAGAGAGTAGGGAAAACCACTAGACCATTCAGGTATGACCTAAATCAAATCCCTTATGATTATACAGTGGAAGTGAGAAATAGATTTAAGGGCCTAGATCTGATAGATAGAGTACCTGATGAACTATGGAATGAGGTTCATGACATTGGACAGGAGACAGGGATCAAGACCATTCCCATGGAAAAGAAATGCAAAAAAGCAAAATGGCTGTCTGGGGAGGCCTTACAAATAGCTGTGAAAAGAAGAGAAGCAAAAAGCAAAGGAGAAAAGGAAAGATATAAACATCTGAATGCAGAGTTCCAAAGAATAGCAGGAAGAGATAAGAAAGCCTTTTTCAGGGATCAGTGCAAAGAAATAGAGGAAAACAACAGAATGGGAAAGACTAGGGATCTCTTCAAGAAAATCAGAGATACCAAAGGAACATTTCATGCAAAGATGGGCTCGATAAAGGACTGAAATGGTATGGACCTAACAGAAGAAGAAGATATCAAGAAGAGGTGGCAAGAATACACAGAAGAACTGTACAAAAAAGATCTTCATGACCCAGATACTCACGATGGTGTGATCACTGACCTAGAGCCAGACATCCTGGAATGAGAAGTCAAGTGGGCCTTAGAAAGCATCACTATGAACAAAGCTAGTGGAGGTGATGGAATTCCAGTTGAGCTATTCCAAATCCTGAAAGATGATGCTGTGAAAGTGCTGCACTCAACATGCCAGCAAATTTGGAAAACTCAGCAGTGGCCACAGGACTGGAAAAGGTCAGTTTTCATTCCAATCCCAAAGAAAGGTAATGCCAAAGAATGCTCAAACTACCACACAATTGCACTCATCTCACATGCTAGTAAAGTAATGCTCAAAATTCTCCAAGCCAGGCTTCAGCAGTACATGAACCGTGAACTTCCTGATGTTCAAGCTGGTTTTAGAAAAGGCAGAGGAACCAGAGATCAAATTGCTAACATCTGCTGGATCATGGAAAAAGCAAGAGAGTTCCAGAAAAGCATCTATTTCTGCTTTATTGACTATGCCAAAGCCTTTGACTGTGTGGATCACAATAAACTGTGGAAAATTCTGAAAGAGATGGGAATACCAGACCACCTGACCTGCCTCTTGAGAAATCTGTATGCAGGTCAGGAAGCAACAGTTAGAACTGGACATGGAACAACAGACTGGTTCCAAATAGGGAAAGGAGTACGTCAAGGCTGTATATTGTCACCCTGCTTATTTAACTTCTATGCAGAGTACATCATGAGAAACACTGGACTGGAAGAAACACAAACTGGAATCAAGATTGCCGGGAGAAATATCAATAACCTCAGATATGCAAATGACACCACCCTTATGGCAGAAAGCGAAGAGGAACTAAAAAGCCTCTTGATGAAAGTGAAAGTGGAGAGTGAAAAAGTTGGCTTAAAGCTCAACATTCAGAAAACAAAGATCATGGCATCTGGTCCCATCACTTCATGGCAAATAGATAGAGAAACAATGGAAACAGTGTCACACTTTATTTTTCTGGGCTCCAAAACCACTACAGATGGTGACTGAAGCCATGAAATTAAAAGACGCTTACTCCTTGGAAGGAAAGTTATGACCAACCTAGACAGCATATTGAAAAGCAGAGACATTACTTTGCCAACAAAGGTTCGTCTAGTCAAGGCTATGGTTTTTCCTGTGGTCATGTATGGACGTGAGAGTTGGACTGTGAAGAAGGCTGAGTGCCAAAGAATTGATGCTTCTGAACTGTGGTGTTGGAGAAGACTCTTGAAAGTCTTTGGACTGCAAGGAGATCCAACCAGTCCATTCTGAAGGAGATCAGCCCTGGGATTTCTTTGGAAGGAATGATGCTAAAGCTGAAACTCCAGTCCTTTGGCCACCTCATGCGAAGAGTTGACTCATTGGAAAAGACTCTGAGGCTGGGAGGGATTGGGGGCAGGAGGAGAAGGGGACGACAGAGGATGAGATGGCTGGATGGCATCACTGACTCAATGGACGTGAGTCTGAGTGAACTCCAGGAGTTGGTGATGGACAGGGAGGCCTGGCGTGCTGCGATTCATGGGGTCGCAAAGAGTTGGACACGACTGAGCAACTGATCTAATCTGATCTGATACCCGAAATTGACCTACAGATTAAATGTAATCTCTAGCAACAAATCCCAGATGTCATTTTTTGCAAAATTGACCAGTTGACCTTAAAATTCATATTGAAAGTAAAGGCAGGCAGGAAAGGTCCCTTCTTGAAAGAGAAGATCAAATTTGGAGACTTGTGTTTTCTATTTCAAAATGTACTTACTACAAGACAGTGTAATCAAGATTGTAGTGATGGCATAAGGAGAGATACATAGATCAATAGGAGAGAATTGAGAATCCAGGAATAAAAGCATTTATGTATTTTTAGTTGATTTTAACAAAAGTACCAAGACAATTCAATTAAGAAAGAATAGCCACTCTAACAAAAGTTGCTGCACAACTGCATGTCCACATGCAAAAGAATTGTTGGAGCCCCACCTTATGCCATACACAAAAATTAACTCAAAATAGACCAAAGACCTAAAAAGGATTATAAAATTCTTAGAAGAAAGCATAGGGGTAAATCTTTGTGACTGTGGATTAGGTAATTGTTTCTTAGATATGACACCAAAACACAAACAACACAAGAAAAAAAATGGTAACTTGTACTTCAGTGTTACTGTTGTTCAGTCGCTGAGTCGTGTCCACCTCTTTGTGACCCCATGAACTGCAGCACTCCAGGCTTCCCTGTCCTTCACTATCTCTCGGAGTTTGCTCAGATTCATATCCATTGAGTTGGTGATGCTATAACCATCTCATCCTCTGCTGTCCTCTTCTCCTTGCCTTCAATCTTTCCCAGCATCTGGGTCTTTTCCAATGAGTTGGCTCATCACATCTGGTGGCCAAAGTATTGGAGCTTCAGCTTCAGCATCAGTTCTTCAAATAAATATTCAGGGTTGTACTTCACCAAAATTAAAAACTGTGGGGACATTCCTCGTGGTCCAGTGGCTAAAACTTCACACTCTCAATGCAGGGGTCCTGAGATTTAATTACTGGTCAGGAAACTAAAAGATCTGTGCCACAATTAAAAGATCCTGTATGCCACAGCTAAGATCCAGCACAGCCAAAAAAGTAAACATTAAAAAAAAAAAAAAAAAACCTGTTGTGCTTCAAAGGACATTATCAAAGTAAGTGGAAAAACCAGCCCATATAATGGGAGAAAATTGTACAAATCTTATATCTGATTAAAGTCTAGTATGCAATATATAAAGAACACTTACAACTCAACAATAAGACAAATAACCCAGTTTTTAAGTGGGCAAATGGTAAACCTAGAATAAATAGACATTTTTCTAAAGAAGATGTACAAATGGCCAATAATTAAATATGAAAGATGCTTGACTTTATTAGGGAGATGTAAATCAAAATCACAAGAACATTCCACTTCACATCCATAAGAATAGATATAATCAAAAAGACACAATAGGACCTGGGAGAACAAGATGGTGGAGGAGTAGTGGACGTGGAGTACATCTCTCTCCACGGATGCATCAGGAATACACCTTCAGACACAGAAGTGCATGCAGAACACCAGCTGAGAGCAGACAGGAGTGCCTGACCAGTGGAAAAGAATACATAGAACCACGCAAAACTCGGTAAGAGGAAGGAACTAGGGGGGAAAACAGGAGTGTTAGTAGGACTGGACCTGTCCTCGGTGGGTGGGGGAACTGAAGCAGGGGTCCAATCCCCATGTCGGGGCAACTGTCTGAGTCAGAGGAGAAACATTTAAGGCTGAGAGTGAAACAGCTGATTTGTGGCAGCCTAAATGGAATGAGAATCAGACAGTCCTTGCCACAGCCATACATACCCCAGACAGGGACGCAGCTCCCCTGGAAGGCAAAGCAGCTAGGAGCTGGAGTTTAGGGATTGTGGAGCAATCCCAGAGTGAGGGCTGCTGTTGACTGAGGAGAGATGGATCAAGGGAATGTGAGGGAGGAGATTGTGATGGGAAATGCCTGTGGAGGAAAGCAGGGCAGCCATGGAAGCAAGGCGATACTGCTGAGTCATGTGTAGGGGGTGGAGCCATCACCATGGCCTCTCTTCCCCCACACGCCAGCATCAGCAGCTGAACAATAGAGAGGCTGGGCCATCAAATGCCTGACATAGGGAACTAGAGTAGGACCCCACCCAGAGTGCTCCTTTAAGTGCCCGACACGCTAATCTATAGATTAGGACCCCAGTCAGGGGGGACCCTCTATGTGCCTGCTGCACTAAACAGAGAAGGACCCCAGGCAAGGGAGCCCTCTAAGTGCCTGAATGGGCAGAGCTACAGAGAAAGACTGGCTAAAGAGGCCTTCTGATCGCCAGCTACCAGAGGCTCGAAAAAGACGCTGATAAGAGCCATAACTCCTGTGGCAGAGACCGTCCCTGTCCCTGAACACTTGGTGCCGCCAAGGTCCCTGCCAGCCAAGCAGCGGCGTCACCATCACACTCAACTCTCACTGGGGCAGAGCTGCCACAGGCAAAAAAACCTCGCTTCTATATGTGCAGGGTCACTTCTGTAGTGTCTGACTCTTTGCGACCCTATAGACTGTGGCCTGCCAGGCTTCTCTGTCAGGGAGTGGGGTTCTCCAGGCAAGAATACTGGAGCGTATTGGCCAATACACACACAGACACACACACACACAGAAGTCGCTCAGTTGTGTCCGACTCTTTGCGACCCCATGGATTGTAGCCCACCAGGCTCCTCGGTCCATGGGATTTTCCAGGCATAAATACTGGAGTGGGTTGCCATTTCCTTCTCTGGTTGCCAAACCCTTCTAGAGCACTATATTTCCTGCTGCCCTAGCTGCCATCTCCCCTCAGTATCTGGTGCTGCCAGAACCCCTGCAATCCAAGCAGCTGCACCACCTCCACACTGGCCCTCACAGGGGCAAACCCAAGTCCTCCAGGGAAGCCCCAAGAGCAAACCCCAGTGGACGACCCACATGCAGAGGTGGAAATAAAACCAAAATTGAAACCAAGGGTCAGTGTGGGTAAGTCAGAAGACTCAAAACCTTCCCACCAGCTGTACAAGCTGCAGAATAAATCCACATGATCAACTGAGCAGACTCTGTGTCTATTAAATATATAAATGGTAATTGAGAGATCCCATAAAAGAAAACACACTAGTTCTGATAGCTGTGGACATTGGAGGCGAGAACACACAGGAGTAGGACCAGAATAGAATCTGAGCTGCCCTCACAGTGGGTCCAGAGATCAGCACAGTGTTGGAGGGCATCCTAGGGAAGTGAAGTGGACTGTGAATCCCAGTGAGGAGAGGGACTCTGACAGCAGTGACTCAAGAAAAACATTTATTATTCTTATGTTTTGACTTGTTCTGTACATTCTTTTCAGAGAAGGCAATGGCACCCCACTCCAGTACCCTTGCCTGGAAAATCCCATGGATGGAGGAGCCTGGTGGGCTGCAGTCCATGGGGTCGCTACAAGTCGGACACGACTGAGTGACTTCACTTTCATTTTTCACTTTCATGCATTGGAGGATGAAATGGCAACCCACTCCAGAATTCTTGCCTGGAGAATCCCAGGGACGGGGGAGCCTGGTGGGCTGCTGTCTATGGGGTCGCACAGAGTCGGACACAACTGAAGCGACTTAGCAGCAGCAGCAGTACATTCTTTTGGATTTGTCTTTTCCTTTTTTTCCCCCTCTGTTGTAGTTCTTGATTTTATTGGCACTATGAAATCTAGTTAAGCTTTTGAGCTTTTTTTCCCCTCAGTCACATTTTTATTGTTCTTATAAACCTCTGCTTCTATGTTGGGCTTTTGCAGTTCTGTGGCATTTTCCTCCTTTATTTTTTTTTCTTTTCTTTTTTTAATTTTAATTTTTAAAACTTATGGTTATTTTTTCTACATTTACTCCTTTGTTTGCTTTTCCTACTGTTCTTTTCCCCTTGAAGTTAATCTTTAATGTATATAAATCTTCTTTATATACGTCTATTTAACTATGCATCCAGCAGTGATCTGTTGCAAGGGGAGAGGCTCTAGTGTGGCAGTGTCTGCATGGGATCTTTTGAAGGAGGTCCCCATTATCTTCATTCAGTTTAGTTCAGTTCAGTCATTCAGTCGTGTCCGACCCTTTGAGACCCCATAAATCACAGCACGCCAGGCCTCCCTGTCCATCACCGACTCCTGGAGTTCACTCAGACTCATGTCCATCAAGTCAGTGATGCCATCCAGCCATCTCATCCTCTGCCGTCCCCTTCTCCTCCTGCCCCCAATCCCTCCCAGCCTCAGAGTCTTTTCCAATGAGTCAACTCTTTGCATGAGGTGGCCAAAGGACTGGAGTTTCAGCTTTAGCATCATTCCTTCCAAAGAAATCCCAGGGCTGATCTCCTTCAGAATGGACTGGTTGAATATCCTTGCAGTCCAAGGGACTCCCAAGAGTCTTCTCCAACACTACAGCTCAAAAGCATCAATTCTTCAGCACTCAGCTTTCTTCACAGTCCAACTCTCACATCCATACATGACCACTGGAAAAACCATAGCCTTGACTAGATGGACCTTTGTTGGCAAAGTAATGTCTCTGCTTTTCAATATGCTATCTAGGTTGGTCATAACTTTCCTTCCAAGGAGTAAGCGTCTTTTAATTTCATGGCTGCAGTCACCATCTGCAATGATTTTGGAGCCCTCAAAAATAAAGTCTGACACTGTTTCCACTGTTTCCCCATCTATTTCCCATGAAGTGATGCGACCAGATGCCATGATCTTCGTTTTCTGAATGTTGAGCTTTAAGCCAACTTTTTCACTCTCCACTTTCACTTTCATCAAGAGGCTTTTCAGTTCCTCTTCACTTTCTGCCATAAGGGTGGTGTCATCTGCATATCTGAGGTTATTGATATTTCTCCCGGCTATCTTGATTCCAGCTTGTGTTTCTTCCAGTCCAGCGTTTCTCATGATGTACTCTGCATAGAAGTTAAATAAGCAGGGTGACAATATACAGCCTTGACGGACTCCTTTTCCTATTTGGAACCAGTCTGTTGTTCCATGTCCAGTTCTAACTGTTGCTTCCTGACCTGCATACAGATTTCTCAAGAGGCAGGTCAGGTGGTCTGGTATTCCCGTCTCTTTCAGAATTTTCCACAGTTTATTGTGATCCACACAGTCAAAGGCTTTGGCATAGTCAATAAAGTAGAACTAGATGTTTTTCTGGAACTCTCTTGCTTTTTCCATGATCCAGCGGATGTTGGCAATTTGATCTCTGATTCCACTGCCTTTTCTAAAACCAGCTTGAACATCAGGAAGTTCACGGTTCACGTACTGCTGAAGCCTGGCTTGGAGAATTTTGAGCATTACTTTACTAGCATGTGAGATGAGTGCAGTTGTGCGGTAGTTTGAGCATTCTTTGGCATTGCCTTTCTTTGGGATTGGAATGAAAACCGACCTTTTCCAGTCCTGTGGCCACTGCTGAGTTTTCCAAATTTGCTGGCATATTGAGTGCAGCACTTTCACAGCATCATCTTTAGGATTTGAAATAGCTCAACTGGAATTCCATCACCTCCACTAGCTTTGTTCGTAGTGATGCTATCTAAGGCCCACTTGACTTCACATTCCAGGAGGTCTGGCTCTAGGTCAGTGATCACACCATGGTGATTATCTGGGTCGTGAAGCTCTTTTTTGTACAGTTCTTCTGTGTATTCTTGCCACCTCTTCTTAATATCTTCTGCTTCTGTTAGGTCCATACCATTTCTGTCCTTTATCGAGCCCATCTTTGCATGAAATGTTCCCTTGGTATCTCTGATTTTCTTGAAGAGATCTCTAGTCTTTCCCATTCTGTTGTTTTTCTCTATAAAGCATTGATAGCTGAGGAAGGCTTTCTTATCTCTTCTTGCTATTCTTTGGAACTCTGCATTCAGATGCTTATATCTTTCCTTTTCTCCTCTGCTTTTTGCTTCTCTTCTTTTCACAGCTATTTGTAAGACCTCCCCAGACAGCCATTTTGCTTTTTTATCTTCATTACCTCCACCATAGTCTGGCTTCAGGTCAAACAACAGGGTGGAAACACAGCCCCAGCCATCAACAGAAAATTGGATTAAAGATTTACTGAGCATGGCCTATCAGAACGAGACCCAGTATCCCCCTCAGTCAGTCTCTCCCAAAAGAAGCTTCCACAAGCCTCTTATCCTTATCCATCAAAGGGCAGACAGAATGAAAACCACAATCACAGAAAACTAACTAAACTGATCACACAGCCTTGTCTAACTCAATGAAACCATGAGCCATGCATGGAAGGCTACCCAAGATGGATGAGTCATGGTGGAGAGTTCTGACAAAACCTGGTCCACTGGAGAAGGGAATGGCAAACAGTTTCAGTATGCTTCCCTTGAGAACCCCATGAACAGCATGAAAAGGCAAAAAGATAGGACACTGAAAGATGAACTCCTCAGGTCGGTAGGTGCCCAATAGGTTACTGCAGATAAGTGGAGAACTAACTCCAGAAAGAATAGAGATGGAGCCAAAGCAAAAACGACACCCAGTTGTGGATGTGACTCATGATGGAAGTAAAGTCTGATGTTGTAAGAGCAATATTGTATAGGAACCTGGAATGTCAGGTCCATGAATCAAGGCAAATTGGAAGTGGTCAAACAGGAGATGGCAAGAGTTAACATCAACATTTTAGGAATCAGTGAAATAAAATGGACTGGAATGGGTGAATTTAACTCAGATGATCATTATATCTACTACTGTGGGCAGGAATCCCTTAGAAGAAATGGAGTAGCCATCACAGTAAACAGAAGAGTCCAAAATGCAGTACTTGGATGCAATCTCAAAAACGGCAGAATGATCTCTGTTCATTTCCAAGGCAAACCATTCAATATCTCAGTAATCCAAGTCTATGCTCTGACCAGTAATGCTGCAGAAGCTGACATTGAATGGTTCTATGAAGACCTACAAGACCTTCTAGAACTCACACCCCAAAAAGATGTCCTTTTCATTATAGGGGACTGGAATGAAAAAGTAGGAAGTCAAGAGATACCTGGAGTGACAGGCAAATTTGGCCTTGGAGTACAAAATGAAGTAGGGCAAAGTCTAACACAGTTTTGCCAAAAGAACACATTGGTCATAGCAAACACACTCTTCCAACAACACAAGAGAAGACTCTACACATAGACTTCACCAGATGGTCAATACCAAAATCAGACTGATTATATTCTTTGCAGCCAAAGAAGGAGAAGCTGTATACAGTCAGCAGTTTTGTATACAACAAGACCAGGAGCTGAGTATAGCTCAGATCATGAACTTCTTATTACTAAACTCAGACTTCAATTGAATAAAGTAGGGAAAACCACTAGACCATTCAAGTATGACCTAAATCAACCCTTATGATTATACAGTGGACATGACAAATAGATTCAAGGGATTAGACCTGATAGACAGAGTGCCTGAAGAACTATGGATGGAGGTTTGTGACACTGTATAAGAGGCAGTGATAAAGAACATCCCTAAGAAAAAGAAATGCAAAAAGGCAACATGGTTGTCTGAGGAGACCTTACAAATAGTTGAGAAAGAAAGAGAAGCTAAAAGCAAAGGAGAAAAGGAAAGATATACCCATTTGAATGCAGAGTTCCAAAGAATAGCAAGGAGAGATAAGTAATAAATGCAAATAAATAGAAGAAAATAATAGAATGGGAAAGACTAAAGATCTCTTCAAAAAAATTCGAGATACCAAGGGAACATTTCATGAAAAGATGGGCACAATAAAGGACAGAAATTGTATGGACTTAACAGAAGCAGAAGATATTAAGAAGAGGTGGCAAGAATACACAGAAGAACAATACAAAAAAGATCTTCATGAACCGGATTACCATGATGGTGTGATCACTCACCAAGAGCCAGTCATCCTGGAATGTGAAGTCAAGTGGAACTTAGGAAGCATCACTATGAATAAAACTAGTGGAGGTGATGGAATTCCAGTTGAGCTATTTCAAATCCTAAAGATGATGCTGTGAAAGTGCTGCACTCAATATGCCAGCAAATTTGGAAAACTCAGCAGTGGCCACAGGACTGGAAAAGATCAGTTTTCATTCCAATCCCAAAGAAAGGCAGTGCCAAAGAATATTCAAACTACCGCACAATTGCAATCATCTCACATGCTATCAAAGTAATGCTCAAAATTCTCCAAGCCAGGCTTCAACAGTATGTGAACTGTGATTTCCAGTTGTTCAGGCTGCACTTAGAAAAGGCAGATCAAGCTGCCTTTAGAAAAAGCAGAGGAACCACAGATCAAATTGCCAACATCCATTGGATCATCAAAAAGCAAGAGAGTTCCAGAAAAACATCTACTTCTGCTTTATTGACTATGCCAAAGACTTTGTGTGGATCACAACAAACTGTGGAAAATTCTGAAAGAGATGGCAATACCAGAGCACCTTACCTGCCTCCTGAGAAATCTGTATGCAGGTCAAGAAGCAACAGTTAGAACTGGACATGGAACAGACTGATTCCAAATCGGGAAAGGAGTACGTCAAGGCTGTATATTGTTACCCTGTTTATTTAACTTATATCAGAGTACATCATGCAAAATGCCAGGCTAGATGAAGCACAAGCTAGATTCAAGATCTCTGGGAGAAATATCAATAACCTCAGATATGCAGATGATACCACCCTCATGGCAGAAAGTAAAGATGAACTAAATTAGAGCCTCTTGATGAAACTTAAAGAGGAGAGTGAAAAAGTTGGCTTAAAACTCAACATTCAAAAAATGAAGATCATGGCATCCAGTACCATCACTTCATGGCAAATAGTTGGGGAAATAATGGAAACAGTGAGAAACTTTATTTTCTTGGGTTGCAAAATCACTGCAGATGATGACTGCAGCCATGAAATTAAAAGAAACTTGCTCCTTGGAAGAAAAGCTATGACCAACCTAGATAGGATATTAAAAAGCAGAGCCATTATTTTGCCAACAAAAGTTCATCTAGTCAATGCTTCATGTATGGATATGAGAGTTGGACTATAAAGAAGGCTGAATGGTGAAGAATTGATGCTTTTGAACTGTGGTGTTGGAGAAGACTCTTGAGTCTCTTGGACTTCAAGGAGATCCACCCAGTCAATCCTAAAGGAAATCAGTTCTGAAACTCCAATACTTTGGCTACCTGATGCGTAGCCTGGAAAAGACCCTGGTGCTGGGAAAGACTGAAGGTAGAAGGAGAAGGGGATGACAGAGGATGAGATGGTTGGATGTCATCACCAACTTGATGGACATGAGTTTGAGCAAGCTCCATGAGTTGGTAAAGGCAGGGAAGCCTGGTGTGCTGCAGTCCATGGGGTGGCAAAGAGCTGGACATGACTGCCTGAGCAAGTGAACTGAACTAAACTGATCTACTACTCTTTCTTTTCTTTCTTTCCTTTCCACTCAACAATTTGTTAGTTTTATTTTCATGGCTTTATTCCCCACCTTGCTTTAGTTTTGTTTTCTGGTTTGTGCTTTAGTTAGTTTTGTTCTTAACTGGTAAATATAATTTTTTATTTCCTTTGTTCGCTGGGTCAATCTACTGTACTTTAGTTTTGTTGGGCTGTTTTGACCCTGCTCATGGGTATATATGTATATGTGTATATTCCATTATTTTAATTATTATTTGCCTAATTTTGTAACTGCCATTTGCCTGGGGTTCATCTTTGGTTTCTCATCTTTGGATATTTGTTTTAATATCACTTAATGCCATAACAAATCACTTATGGTATCTTCATTCCTGACCAGAGATCAAGTCTCGAGCCTTTGGAGTGGGAGCACTGGCTCCAAGACCCCAGACTATCAGAGAACTAACCCTAGGGAGTATCAAACAGTGAGAACTCATGCAAAGCAATCCAGTTGAATACAAGACCCAGCATCACCCAACCACCAGTAACACCCTGTGGTGATACTAAACAACAAACAAAACAAAAATACAAACCCAATCATCAGCAGACATGATTACCACCTCACTCGGCTTTGCCCATCAAAGGAAAAACAAACAAACACAGCACAAATCTCACCCTATACCAAGCTTACACAAACCACTGGACCAACCTTAGGAGGGCAGAAAAAAAAAGGAAGAAAGAATTCAACCTTCTTCAAGGAAAGAATTGAACTTTCCTTGAAGTCTGGGAAATGGAGACCTCAACAACAATAAGTTAACAAAAATAACAAAAAGACAGAGAAATACTACACAAATGAAGGAACAAACTATAAACACAAAAGTCCAAATAAATGAAGAGGAAATAGGCAAACTACCTGAAAAAGAAATCAGAATAATGATAGTAAAGATGACCAAAAACCTTGAAAACAAAATGGAGAAAATGCAAGAATCAATTAACAAAGACCTAGAAGAATTAAAGAGTAAACGTACAGAGACAAACAACACAACTACTGAAACTAAAAATACTCTAGAAGGAATCAATGCAGAATATCTGAAGCAGAACAAATCAGTGAGCTGGAAGACAAAAAAGTAGAAATAACTTTTGAAGAGCAGAATAAAGCAAAAAGAATGAAAAGAACTGAGGATAGTCTCCGAGACCTCTGGGACAATATCAAACGTACCAACATTTGAATTATAGGGGTCCCAGAAGAAGAAGAGAAAAAGAAAGGGTATGAGAAAATTTTTGAAGAGACTATAGTTGAAAATTTCCCCAACATGGAAAAGGAAATAGTCAATCAAGTCCAAGAGGCACAAAGAGTCCCATACAGGATAAATCCAAGGAGAAACATGCCAAAGACACATACTAATCAAACTAACAAAGACTAAACACAAAGAAAGAATATTAAAAGCAGCAAGGGAGAAGCAACAAGTAATATACAAGGGAAACCCCATATGCTTAACAGCTGATCTTTCAGCAGAAATTCTGCAGGCCAGAAGGGAATGACAGGATATATTTAAAGTACTGAAAGGGAAAAATCTACAACCAAGATTACTGTACCCGGCAAGGATCTCATTCAAAATTGATGGAGAAATAAAAAGCTTTTTGGACAAGCCAAAGTTAAGAGAATTCAGTACCACCAAATCAGCTTTACAACAAATCTTAAAGGGACTTATACAGGCAAGAAACACAGGAGAAGAAAAAAGATCTACAAAATCAACCCCAAATAGTTAAGAAAATGGCAATAGGAACATATATATCAATAATTACTTTCATTGTAAATGGATTAAATCCTCCAACCAAAAGACACAGACTGGCTGAATGGATACAAAAACAAGACCAATATATATGCTGTCTATAAGAAACCCACTTCAGACCTAAAGACACATATAGACTGACAGTGAGAGGATGGAAAAATATATTCCATGCAAATGGGAAGCAAAAGAATGCTGGAGTAGCAATCCTCCTATCATACAAAATAGACCTTATAATAAAGAATATTACAAGAGATAAGGAAGGACACTACATAATGATCAAGAGATCAATCCAAGAGGGAGACAACAATTGTAACTATCTATGCACCCAACATAGGAGCACCTCAGTACATAAGACAGACATAAAAGGAGAGATTGACAGTAACACAATAAGAGTAGGAGACTCTAACACCCCACTCACACCAACGGACAGATCATCAAAACAGAAAATTAATAAGGAAACACATGTCTTAAGTGATACATTAGATGAGATGGATCTCATTGATATCTTCAGGACATTTCCATCCAAATGCAGAAGAATATACCTTCTTCTCAAGTGCACATGGAACATTCTCCAGGATAGACCACATCTTGGGTCCCAAATCAAACCTCAATAAATTTAAGAAAATTGAAATCATATCAAGCATCTTCTCTGACCACAATGTTATGAGACTAGATATCAATTATAGGAAAAGAAAAAAAAAACAACTGTAAGAAATACATGAAGATTAAACAGCATGTTTCTAAATAACCAACAGGTTACTAAAGAAATCAAAAGGGAAATCAAAAAATTTCTAGAAACAAATTACAATGAAAACACAACAACTCAAAACCTATAGGATGCAGCAAAAGCAGTTCTAAGAGGGAATTTTATAGCAATACAATCCTACCTCAAGAAACAAGAAAAACATCAAATAGACAACCTAACTTTACACCTAAAACAACTGGAAAAAGAAGAAAAAAAAAAAACAAAAATTAATAGAAGGAAAGAAATTAGAAAGATCTGAGCAGACATAAATGAAAAAGAAATGAAAGAAACAATAGTAAAGATTAATAAAACTAAAAGCTGGTTCTTTGAGAAGATAAACAAAATTGACAAACCTTCAGCCAGACTCATCAAGAAAAAAAAGAGAGAAGAATCATTTCAACAAAATTAGAAATGAAAAAGGAGAGGTTACAACAGACAATGCAGAAATACAAAGGAATAGAAGAGACTATAATGAACAACTATAGTGCAATAAAATGGATAACCTGGAAGAAATGGACAGGTTCTTAGAAAAGTTCAAACTTCCAAGACTAAACCAGGAAGAGATAGAAATTATGAACAACCCAATTACAAGTACTGAAATTGAAGCTGTGATCAAAAATCTCCCAAGAAACAAAAGTCCAGGACCAAATGACTTCACAGGAGAATTCTAACAAGCATTTAGAGAAGAGCTAATGCCTATCCTTCTAAAATTCTTTCAGAAAATTACAGAGGAAGGAACACTTCCAAACTCATTCTATGATGCCACCATCACCCTGGTACCAAAACCAGACAAAGATAACACAAAAAATGAAAACTACAGGCTAATATCACTGAAGAACATAGATACAAAAATCCTCAACAAAATTTTAGCAAACAGAATTCAGCAACACGTCAAAAAGCTCATACACCATGATCAAGTTGAGTTTATTCCAGGACTGCAAGGATTCTCCAATGAACGCAAATCAATCAATGTGATACACCATATTAACAAATTGAAAGGTAAAAGTCATATGATAATCTCAGAAGATTCAGAAAAAGCCTTTGACAAAATTCAGTACCCATTTATGAATAAAACCCTTCAAAAAATGGGCATAGAAGGAACCTACCTCAACACAGTAAAGGCCATATATGATAAGCCTATGGCAAACATTATTCTCAATGGTGAAAAACTGAAAGCATTCCCTCTAAGATCATAAACAAGACAAGGGTGTCCACTTTCACCATTATTATTCAACATAGTTTTGGAAGTCCTAGCTACCACAATCGGAGAAGAAAAAGAAATAAAATGAATACAGATCAGAAAAGAAGAAGTAAAGCTCTCACTGTTTGCAGATGACATGATACTGTACATAGAAAACCCTAAAGATAGTATCAGAAAATTACTAGAGCTAATCAGTGAATTTAGCAAAGTTGCAGGATACAAAATCAATACACAGAAATCACTTGCATTTCTATATACTAACAATGAAAAATCAGAAAGAGAAATTAAAGAATCAATCCCATTCACCATTGCAAACAAAAAGAATTAAATATCTAGGACTAAACTTACCTAAAGAGACAAAAGAACTATACACAGAAAATTATAAGACACTAATGAAAGAAACCAAAGATGACATAAACAGATGGAGAGATATTCCATGTTCCTGGGTAGGAAGAATCAATATTGTGAAAATGACTATGCTACCAAACACAATCCACAGATTTAATGTGATCCCTATCAAATTACCAATGGTATTTTTCACAGAACTGAAACAAAAAATTTCACAATTCATATGGAAACACAAAAGACCCCGAATAGCCAAAGCAGTCTTGAGAAAGAAGAATGGAGCTGGAGGAATCAGCCTTCCTGACTTTAGATTATACTACAAAGCTACAGGCATCAAGACAGTACAGTACTGGCACAAAAACAGAAATATAGACCAATGGAACAAGATAGAAAGCCCAGAAATAAATCCATGTACCTATGGTTACCTTATTTTTTACAAAGGAGGCGGGAATATACAATAGGGCAAAGACAACCTCTTCAATAAATGGTGCTGGGAAAACTGGACAGCTACATGTAGAAGAATGAAATTAGAACACTTCCTAACATCATGCCCAAAGATAAACTCAAACTGGATTAAAGACCTAAATGTAAGAATATGCTATGCTATGCTAAGTCACTTCAGTCGTGTCCGACTCTGTGTGACCCCATAGATGGCAGCCCTCCAGGCTCCCCCGTTCCTGGGATTCTCCAGGCAAGAACACTGGAGTGGGTTGCCATTTCCTTCTCCAGTGCATGAAAGTGAAAAGTGAAAGTGAAGTTGCTCAGTACTGTCCGACTCCTAGCAACCCCGTGGACTGCAGCCTACCAGGCTCCTCCATCCATGGGATTTTCCAGGCAAGAGTACTGTAGTGGGGTGCCATTGCCTTCTCTGAAATGTAAGAATAGAAACTATAAAACTCTTAGGAGGAAAACATAGGCAGAACACTCAGTAGCATAAATCAAAACAAGATCCTTTATGACCCACCTCCTAGAGTAATGGAAATAAAAACAAATGTAAACAAGTGGGACCTGATTAAACTGAAAAGCTTTTGCACAGCAAAGGAAACTATAAGCAAGGTGAAAAGACAACCCTCAGAATGGGAAAAAATAATATCAAATGAAACAACTGACAAAGGATTAATTTCCAAAATATACAAGCAGCTCATACAACTCAATGCCAGAAAAATAAACAACCCAATCAAAAAGTGGGAAAAAGATCTAAACAGACATTTCTCCAAAGAAGCCATACAGATGGCTAACAAACCCATGAAAAGATGCTCGACATCAGTATTAGAGAAATGCAAATCAAAACCACAATGAGATATCACCTCACACTAGTCAGAATGGCCATCAAATAGTCTACAAAAAATAAATGCTGGAGATGGTGCAGAGAAATGAACATTCTTGCACTGTTGGTGGGAATGTAAATTGATACAGCCACTATGGAAGATGGAATGGAGATTCCTTTAAAAACTAGGAATAAAACCACCATTTGACCCAGCAATCCCATTCCTTGACATATACCCTGAGGAAACCAAAATTGAAAAGGACACATGTATCCCATTGTTCATTGCAGCACTATTTACAATAGCTAGAACATAGAAGCAACCAAGATGTCCATCAGCAGATGAATGGATAAAAAAGTTGTGCTACATATACACAAGGGAATATTACTCAGCCATAAAAAGGAATGCATTTGAGTTAGTTCTGATGAGGTGGATGAACCTAGAACCTATTATACAGAGTGAAGTGAATCAGGAAGAGAAAGGAAATACCGTATTTGAATGCACATATACAGAATCTAGAAAAATGGTACTGAAGAATTTATTTACAGGGAAGCAATGGAGAAGGCAATGGCACCCCAATCCAGTACTCTTGCCTGGAAAATCCTGTGGATGGAGGAGCCTGGTGGGCTGCAGTCCATGGGGTCGCTAAGAGTCGGACATGACTGAGCGACGTCACTTTCACTTTTCACTTTCATGCATTGGAGAAGGAAATGGCAACCCACTCCAGTGTTCTTGCCTGGAGAATCCCAGGAACTGGGGAGCCTGGTGGGCTGCAGTCTATGCGGTCACGCAGGGTCGGGCACAACTGGAGCGACTTAGCAGCAATGGAGAAACAGACATAGAGAATAGACTTATGGACATGGGGAGAGGGGAGAAGAGGGTGAGATAGATATATGGAAAGAGTAACATGGAAACTTACATTACCATATGTAAAATAGATACCCAATGGGAATTTGCTGTATGGCTCAGGAAACTCAACCAGGGGCTCTGTATCAACCTAGAGGGGTGGGATGGGGAGGGAGATGGGAGGGAGGTTCGTATTCCTATGGCTGATTCATGTTGAGGTTTGACAGAAAACAACAAAATTCTGTAAAGCAATTATCCTTCAATAAAAAAAAAAAAAAAAAGACACAATAGCAAATGTTGGTAAGAGCATGAAGAAATTGGAACCCACTGGAATGCACTGCTGGTGAGAATGTAAAATTCTCACCTTCGAAAACACTTTGGCCATTTGTTAAAAAGTTAAACATAGGATTACCATATGCCCTAGTAACTTAATTCTTAAGTATTAATATATAACCAAGTGAATTGAAAACATCGATCCACACAAAAACTTATACACAAGTGTTTGTTGCAGCATTGTTCTTTATAACCAAAACATGAAAACTACCCAAGTGATGAATAAACAAAATGTGGTACATCCTATATTAATAGAATATTTTCCCCCACAAAAAAAAGAATTAAGCACTGATTCACGTACAACATGGATGAACCTTAAAAAAAAAAAAAGCTAAATAAAAAAGCCAGGCATAAAAAGGCCTCTTACACGGTTCCATTTACAATGAATGCCCAGAATAGTCAAATTCATAGACAGAAAGTAGATGAGTGGTTACCAGGGGCTGGGGAGAGGAAGAAATTAAGAAATCAATAAATATTCAAAACAGTAAATACATTTTAAAACTTTTTTTTAATGTAGCAACTTAGTAATTAAAGTATTTCCCAACTAAATAAAAGTTAAAAGAATACTACTCCTGATGCCTTTCACCCAGAGTCAACAACTATACCCTTTTTTTCTTTTTTGCCACATTTGCTTAATAACTGAAAATGAGCTTGGCTAGATACAAAATCCTTGGCTCACACTTTGTTTCCTTGAAAATATTACTCAATTGTTGGTTTGATTTGTAAAATGAATCACTCAGTCTTTTTGACTTAAAGTTTAGAGGCGTTTTTCTGGACATATAAGAATATGTCTTAGGCTTTTCTGGTGGCTCCGTGGTAAAGAATCTGCCCATTCATGCAGTAAACACATGATCCTAGAAGATCCCTGATCCTAGAAGATCCCACATGCCGAGGAGTAATTAAGCCCACGAGCCACAACTATTGAGACTGCGCTCTAGAGCCCGAGCTCCGCAACGAGAGAAGCCACGGCAGTGAGAAGCCCGAGCACCACAACTAGAGAGAAGCCCCCTCACAGCAACTACAGAAAAGCCCCTGCAGCAACGAAGGCTCAGCACAACCAAACACATAAAGAGTATGTCTTGACATTGACTATTCTGAGTCAATTTTCAAAATTCCACAGTGTAACTTTCAACATACAATACCCCTTTCAATATATAGATTCAGGGTTTGCTTATTTATTGGTAAGTTTTTATTGCATTACAGCTTTAAATGTTGGCTTTATTTTTTTTCTTCTTTACAGACTCAGTTATAGGTATATTAGATCTTCTTTGTCAGACTGCTATAGCTATTTTTTTTTTTCTGAGTGTCTTACTTTTTCTTATTTTGTTTCATTGTCTTGGAAATTTTCATCTCACTTTCCCACATCTCCTTTGTGTACTTTGATGAATCTATTCCTTCTCGTGCATCTTGTAATTTAGTCCTAATTTTGGAGATGGTGGATTTCATTCACTTTCTTTTCTGTGTTCAGTCAATTCTTACTTCACACCTTTTTGCTTTGTGCCCACTGCTCGTCTGCATTTATGGATTACTGATTTGTGATGTTTTTTCATATCTTTTATGGCTTGTCTAACAATATTTGATTCAGGTTGGAGTGTTGTGCTACAGCTTCTTCTGCTTTTAGATTGGGCCTTGAATGCTTTCATCAGCTGAAGAATTTTGATTCTCAATTGATTCCCTTTTGAAACTAACTTTCTGTGGATATTGGCTGCTTTCACCTGTTCATTTTCAAGACATTCGGATTTTCAAGACTTTTGGATTTTCCTGGACCAGATGTTTCCATGGATAGGGTTGAAGGATGAGTGACTTACTAGTTTCTCAGTTCAAGAGTGCCCTCTTCAGTTGGTACAGTGAAATACAGTTTCTTTAATGACTAGCCTTTTGGAGGATAGGGGAGGAGGATAGGGGAGGCGGATTAAGGAGAGTTTAGGATGATTAGATTTAATGAAACTCTCATTTCTCTAGAAACTGTAATTTCTACTAACTTCTTTATTTTTCCCACTTGTTACTGTATCTCTAAGAGATGTATCCTCCTTCTAAGTTCCTTGTTTTCTCCCAGAAGCTGCACTTTTACACACATGTTTATTAGACTCTATCTTCCCCCATTAGTGAGAGCCCTAATCCAGCATGGCTCTTCTCAGTATTTTTCCACTTAGTGTTGGGACTTTCTAAATGTCACTGCACTCTTTTTCCAAATAATCCCAGCCTCACTCTCCATTTTCAAATGGGCTCCATAGGCAGTGCTCTTAATTAGAGATATTTCTCCACTCAAATACAATAAGAGTTTGTTTTCTGGTTATGTAGTAGATATAATTGTGTTATGTAGTGAGTTAATTGTGATTTTATTTGCTTTCCTTGATCTGTATAGTTTGGGGAAGATATATAGAAAGGGTAAGACTTAGGCAACTGTCATCTTCAAAGAGTCCTCACCATCTAACTTCAATTGATAAACGCCAACAGGCATAAATTTTTAGGTAATGTTTGCATGTATGCATGCATGCAAAGTCACTTCAATCATGCCCAACTCTGCAACCCTATGGACTATACCCTGCCAGGCTCCTCTGTCCATGGGATTCTCCAGGTAAGAATACTGGAGAGGATTGCCATGCTTCCTCCAGGAGATCTTCCCAAACCAAAGATTGAACCTGCGTCTCTTATGTCTCCTGCATTGACAGGCAGGTTCTTTACCATTAGTGCCACCTGGGAAGCCCAAGGTTTTCAGGAGCACTAAGTTGAGTTGCTTTATTGGCTTAATATGGGCTTCCCTGGTGGCTCAGATGGTGAAGAATCCACCTGCAATGCAAGACACACAGGTTCAATCCCTGGGTTGGGAAGATCCCCTGGAGGAGGGCATGGCAACCCATTCCAGTATTCTAGCCTGGAGAATCCTGGTTGACAGAGGTACCTGGCAGGCTACATACAGTCTGTGAGGTCGCAGAGTCGGACACAACTGAGCAACTAAGCACAGCACACTGCCTTAATACAGGGGGAACATAACAGTTTAATACAGATGAAATACAGATGATTCGTTCAGGTCTTTAAGGAACGCTAGCCTGTACCCTCTTCTCCCCTACTGTTGGACCCAGGGTGGTTGATGTAATATAACACAGTCAGTGGATCTAGGGTGGTCAGTGTGTTGGGGCCATTACTGTGAAGAGAATGACTGATCCGTCTTGACTAATCTGGACACAGACCATTCCTTTTTGTATCCCCGATTCTCCCTTGACAGGAAATCACTTTCTCAGGGTGCATAGACTTAGAATGGACGGTGCAAGATGGCAACTCCTGATGGGATAGAAGATTTAATCCCTCCATGGGAGCTCTTTCTTCCTTGTAAGGGGACTGATGCTAGGATCCTGGCTGGGAGAAAAGCTGGCCACAGGAAAGACTCAACACTGCTCAGGTCCTAGTCACTCCCAAGTGGCAAGGCTCTCCACCCTGACTCTTGCAAGTCCTGCCCAAGGCCAAAGGAGCCTTGACTGCAGGGCCCTTAACTGGTTATGTGGTAGATATAATTGTGTTATGTAGTGAGTTAATTGTAATTTTATTTGCTTTCCTTGATCTGTATAGTTTGGGGAAGATATAGAGAAAGGGTAAGACTTAGGCAACTGTCATCTTCAGAGTCCTCACCATCTAACTTCAATTGATAAATGTCAACATGTATAAATTTTTAGGTCTCTCTGGATCTTTGGCTAGTGAGAGTCAGCTGAATAATCATATGTGAGCACTGGAGTTGAAGTCTTCCGTTCCCTAATCCTGAGGTTCATCATCTATAACTGGTGTACAATGCCTGGCCCATTGTGTGACACCAGGGTCTATCTTCAGTAACTGCAATCTTCTGTTATACATGCATATATGTACACACATATAATATTTACATATACATGTACATGTGTGTGTGTGTACGTGTGTGTGTGTGTGTGTGTGTGCTTCCGTGGTGACTCAACAGTAAAGAGTCCACCTGTCAATGCAGGGGTCAGGGATTCAATCCCTGGGTTGGGAAGATCCCCTGGAGTAGGAATGGCAACCCACTCCAGTACTCTTGCCTGGAAAATCCCATGGACAGAGGAGCCTAGCAGGGTCACAAATGAGTTGGACACAACTAAGTGACTACATAATACATATATTTATATGCACATATAAAATATGCACATATATAAAATACATATACAACGTATCTAGTTTAGGTAGGTTTCCTCAAGTATGGGCATGGTTTTCATTTAATTATTAGTTGCTTACATATTCACTGGCTGAAATGAATATGGGGAAAATTAAATCAAATTGAACGCTGGGGAAAAAACCTCAAGTTATTTAAACAGGTAATGTTCTCTGATACATCAGAATTCTATATAAATAAGATTTTATTTGGTCATCAAAATTATAAATCCTCTCCTCCATACCCCTTTGTCCTTGTATACGCTACCCCCTCACTTCATGGACATCCAGCCACTAAGACCCTCTTTTCTACCTCCTGTATTCTTCTCATCCAGAAGTCTCATATCAGCTTAAACAGATATGCTCTTCAGCCTGTGCAGTGTTTTTAAAAAGTTTAAATTGCCAAGATTTCACACAGTGGCTCCCCTCCCAGAAAAATATAATACAACCACCCCTTTTCTGAACTCTACTATCACATCTTAGTTCAGACCTGTAGTACAATTACATCATGCAAATCGGATGAGTCTCTTCTCAGTGTAAAGTCTGCTGTGAATTTTGAGACCAGGTCAATACAACTTCCCAATTCAAGTTGGTCTTATCTTTGTCTCCCCAGTCCTGCCTCACACGGTTTTGGCATCCATCTGGCATATGTACTTGTATTTTTATATACATCCCATTCCCTTGGCCTGGGTTCCCTCTTTTCCTGCATCACTCAACTCAAATATTAGCTCTCCTTCTCTGCTTGGTTAGCCAAGAGTCACTCCCTCTGTGTTCTTTCAAGTATAATCCAGTGATTTAACTCCAACAGTTACATAAAGAGTTATTTAATCATATGTCCATCCCCTCCAGGAAACTGTAAGGAAGTCAAGGACAAAAACTGGGTCTTCCTCATCTTTGCAGCCCCAGAGCCTAATAGTATTAGAGAAGTGAAAGTTGGAACTGAATGACATACTCATCTTGGACCCATTTCTATCAGTCAGCTTGGGTTAAATCAAGCTGTGATACCAGCTCCACCCAAATCTTAGTGGCTTATAAAACCAAAGGTTTGTTTTTCATGCATACTACCCATCCATCATGGACTGGCCACATCCCTGCTCCACATCTTCACTTTCAGTTCAGTTCAGTTGCTCAGTCGTGTCCGACTCTTTGCAACCCCATGACTGCAGTATGCGAGGCCTCCATGTCCATTGCCGACTCCCAGTTTACCCAAAATCACATCAATTGAGTCGGTGATACCATCCAACCATTTCATCCTCTGTCATCCCCTTCTCCTCCCACCTTCAATCTTTCCCAGAATCAAGGTCTTTTCCAATGAGTCAGCTCTTCACGTCAGGTGGCCAAAGTATTGGAGTTTCAGCTTCAACATCAGTCCTTCCAATGAATACTCAGGACTGATCTCCTTTAGGGTGGACTGGTTGGATCCCCTTGCAGTCCAAGGGACTCTCAAAAGTCTTCTCCAACCCCAGAGTTCAAAAGCATCAATTCTTTAGTGCTCAGCTTTCTTTATAGTCCAACTCTCACATCCATACATGACTACTGGAAAAACCATAGCCTTGACTAGATGGACATTTGTTGGCAAAGTAATGTCTCTGCTTCTTCACTTTAGGATTCAGGTAAAAGAAAAGCCCCATAAAGCTGCCAAGTTTCAATGCAGATGGAGAGATAGGTACCCATCCTCTGGTCCTAAGGCTTCTACTCAGAAGCAACACCTTCATTTCTGCTTACCTCTAGTGGTTAAAGCATATTATATACCCAAATGTTAAGCCAATGAGACCAAGATATAAAATCCTCCTAAAAAGTGAATGGTTTTGAACTTTAAAACAATGTCACACATTGCCATTAGGTCCAGTTCACCTTTCAGGGACACGGAAGCCTGGAGAACAAGTTGCTGTGTCAGCTGGCGTCTGACTTCAGCTAACGGAAAGTCCCTGCAGGAGATAGGAGTGGGCGAGGTTGGGAGAAGCCAGGGCATGTGCCCCTGTCCCTGTCACAGGAAGACTCTCCTTCAGAGGCTCTGTTTCCTCTACACCTCAAGCTCCCACCAGGGAGGTCTGCTGGACTACTGCTTACTGTTGAGTAAGCCTGGACGGGATGACCTTAGAGTCAGGCACTCTGATCCAGTCTCCTTACCTGTAGGATAGGATCTACTTACATCATCCAGTTACTTCAAAAATAAAGAATGTCCATGGAAATAGGTAAAAAGTAAAGTACTGGAAAATAAAGGAGTTTGAAGGTAAACAAAGTGAGGCAACATAGTGTAGCAGAAAATGAGACTGGGGGGGTCATAAATCTTGGATTTGGGGTCTTGCTCTGCCACCAACTATCACATTATCCAGGGAACACTATATTCTCTGTTTTCCCCATCTTCAAAGTGGAGAAAACACTGTTGATAATGGGAAGGTTGCAGAGTGGCATAAATGAGAGCATTTGTGAAGGTGTGTACTGCCAAGTATAAAAGGCTATATAGAAATGTTAAATGAATTCACTAGTTATAAGCAGAAAAAACTTTATTTCTATCAGATTAAAAAGTTTGAATCGATCTTCAAGCCAGATAAAATCATCAATAACACAATTAACAGAGCATGTACAGATTAGACTACAGGTTTAGATACTTTGAATTAAGCACATACACCAAAATCAAGAGGGCTGATAACTTTCACACTGAGGAAAAGCACTGACTCATCGTAAACACACAACTTCTGGGAAAATGGAGCTGACATTTCACAGGAGAGTAAACCAGAGGCAAGTTGTCATTAGGTTAGAGAACTGATTTGAGCTTGAGAGGAATCACAGTGAAATGCCATTGTAATGCAACAATTTCCCAAGATCTACTCATCTCAAAAACAAGAATCTATAAAAATCAGTAGTACAAATTCTCATAAAACTAGGAAAGCCCTCTATGCCCTGACACCTTGGAGCTGACATAAAGATTGAGTTTTCATTTTTCTTCCCTTTATTCTTCTCTAAATGAAACAAAAAACTTTGTCCTTATTTAGCACATTTCTGTCTCAAGAGAAAGGTTTCATGAAGTGATATTAGACACATCAACCCCAGTGAGAATCTTCAAGGTGCAATGCTCTTTTGACATGTGTTTAAACAGGAAATCTTTTATTTCAAGAATGACACTGTGCTTTCTAGAATAGCCTAATTATCACCAAAGAAGGAATGAATATATCCAACACTACCCTTCCCAAAACACACACTACCTTTCTTTCTCTCACACTCACTCACACACACCAATTTAGGGAATTTCCTGAAGCATACAGATAATGACATTTATTTTGGCAAGAACTGTGCAATTTGTTAAAAGAAAGATAAGGTATGGCATTTATCAGCAACTGTAATTATGTCTCAACAGACGCAGGAAGCAAATTTTCCTCACAGTTGAAATATGGCTTCACAGTTCCCCGTCATCTGGGTCTTGCACACGTTGCATCTGCAAACCAGACTGGGTCAGTTATATAAGGAAAGGGACCTTATGACCAGACCACATTCCCACATTAAAAGGCGTCTGTTACTGGGTTCCTCTTCTGAAACACCGAACAGACAAGGAAGTTGCTGAAGATGGAGGGGAATAGAACGCAATTCATACTATAGACATGACTCTATCTTACGAATTGCCTTTCTGGCAAAATTACTGCAGCAAGAAAAGATATTGTCTATTAAGTGAAAAGCAACACATGAAATCCATCAGGTAGATATGAATGCCTCCAGACATCCCGTGACCCAGCAGAGGACAGACGAAACACCGTCCTCTGCATATGCAGTGTGCGGCTACCGCCAGGACCCGCTGATGCCCACTTCCTGTCTTGGCACTAGAGCCAAAAGCAAAGATTCCAGGTGGGAGCAAATACATTGTTTTACCTATCCATGAGAATAGGGAGCTCAAACTAGAGAAACATATTTAAAAAGCCTTTTTGAATTTCCTGATTAATCCCCATATAGGAAAAGGTTAAGTAAACGAGCATTTCAGTTTTAAAACACAAGGAGGCAAGATAATTGAGATAATACTATTACTTAGGCTAATTGTTGAGGATTTAACTAGATAATGGATGGAGTGCACATAGCACCAATAAACAGTGACTACCAAGCCCTTTTGATACCTGAACATACTTGGAAATTTGCTGTCTTTATGATTTAAGCAAAGACTTCTCCCTCCCTTCCTGCTCCCAACACACACCACAAGCGGGTAGTTAAAACTTCTTTAAACAAATAACCGAAATCAGATACTGAACTCAGTTTCCAGTGATTTAAAAAGTATAAAAACTCTATTTATGGGTTTACATAGGCATCTTTCTATCAAAATTTATCCTGTCAACAACCTATAGGGCTTCCCTGGCAGTCCAGTGGTTAAGACTCCGCACTTCCACTTCAGAGGGCACAGGTTCGATTCCTGGTTGGGTAAGTTCTGCATGCTTCATGGTATGGCCAGAAAAGAAAAAAACTCAACCTAGAAATGGCAGGAGAGGCCACAGCATCACCTGCTTCCCAAGAATCCTCCATTGCCTGTGCCTATTCTTACCTTTTCCCCTTCCCTACCAAAGAGAGGGGCACACCCTGGATGAAGCTGGAACTCATGTGAACTGAGCTATCAGAAGGTATTGAGAGTCACCCTGGAGAAGGCAGGTGAGGTGGGAAGCCATTCCTGCCAGAATTGTGAGTGATAAGCAGCGCCACCACATCAGAAGGCAGGCAAAGACGTGGGCTTGGCCTTCAGGACGATGTTAATGATGCAACGTCACACAGGGAGGATGACATTGCAGTCTAGGATGACCCTGGATTAGGAGCTCAATCACCACCTGCTCACCAGCTAGCACTGTAGGAAAGATCAGTTACTATGGGGGCCTTGTTTGGGGGTGGAGGCAAGGCAGTCATTTGTTCTGATGTCAGGGAAACAAAGTATTGAATAGTGTCTGGAGGGCTCCCAGGAGTCTAGGGGAGTGTGTGAGCACCATGGCTGGGGTGGCGCAAGCATCAGGGTCCCTTCAGGGACACAAAACCATGGACACCGAGAGAACAAAGGAGGACCATGAGCTTGCCGCCGCCACAGAGTAGCCTGGACCCAAGCCAGGTCTACTTTGACAGCCTTTCATTTTACTTATGTACAAAAGTAAAAGTCGCTCAGTCATGTCCCACTCTTTGCGACCCCCGTGGACTATACAGTCCATGGAATTCTCCAGACCAGAATACTGGAGTGGGTAGCCGTTCCCTTCTCCAGGGAATCTTCCCAACCCAGAGATCGAACCCAGGTCTCCCACAAAGCAGGTAGATTCTTTACCAGGGAAGCCCTCAATTTACTTATAAGTGAGCAATTATGGATGATCAAGGGCTCAGACTCTCCTCTAGCAGCTTCCTTTGCTTAAGCAAAAGGGAAAAAGGAAAAGGAACACTCTCACACAGAGGTGGATGTCACCAGAGTGAACCCTGCCATTCTGGATGTGAGGCCACTTGGAAATACAAGCAAGCTCAGAGCCCTGTGTTGCTTGGGACAGGATGCAGGTAGTCAACATCTAGGAGCAGAGCCAGGAAGCCCGCGTTCAAGTGTGTCTACACTGCGCGTTGGGAGAAGCCAGGGCACGATGCTTTACTCTGCCGACCCTCGCTTTGTTTATAAGCATGGGATCATGCCTGTCTCAAAGGATGCTGGCAAGATTAAATGAGATGTCTGCAAATGTCCTAAAACTGTACACATATGACACTCAGCAGGCCTTCAATATATGGTACCTATTATATGCTTGCTTTAGTGTTAGAGTATATGAAACACAGCAGTGTTTTCAAGTTCTCAATAAGCAGGAAGCTGGTGGGGATAAGAGAAAGCAAAATGAACGCAGAGCTGGCTAGAATCAGAGAAGGAGGGGATATGTAAGAATTTTAGAAACCACCCAAACTACTCTTTGTGCCTAGCTTCGATGGAACCTCATGTGTGGCAGTAGAAGGAAAACTAAATAGGTCCCTTTAATTTTATCTTGGTCAAAATATTTTCAAGAAAATTTTATTTATTTTAGTGTAAAATCATTGAAGGAAAAGCTAGACTTTGTTGAAGAAAACCAGAAACATTTTTTTTAGGCTATCGAACATCATCAAACAAGCATCATCTTTCAAAAGCCCGTGGGAACAGTGTTTGGCTTTCATTATGGTCTCACCCAGCAAAGGTGACTGCCCTCTACTGCGGGCAACCTCAGAAATAGCACACACTATTGAGAGGCATTGAGCAACACTGACACTGGCTTTAAGTGTCTATTTTGCTGGAAGGGAGAAGGGAGGGGAGGATGAAGGAGCAGAGTATCGAGTCAGGGATCACCTAGGCCATTTCCCATACTTCTTCCCAAAACTCCAAAGGCCATGATTTCATTGGAGCATCTGCTAAACATCAACAGAAGGGAGGAAAGTTTTGAAGATTTTTCTGCTTCCAAAAAAGCACACACTTTCCTCTCCTGAATGATCCCTATAATAACCTTAACTTTCTACTTTTCCTACTTTATGGAAATTGTCTCCATGGCAAAACTACTCTAAATTGTGCAATTTTTCTCAAATAAGACTTGTTTTTCTCTATGCCTGGTTCCCCTGGAAACCTGAGCTGTATCTGCATGTCTGGTTTTTACCCTATCCCCATCAACTGGCATTCAAACACAACTCTTTTCAAAAGTCACTATCATGCACCGATGTTTCACAAATCTGAACTGGGCATTTTAACTGCATAAACCTAGAAAGTAAATAATCTTACTTCACTTGGATTCAGAGGATGAGGAGGAAACTGGTCTGTGTTTCCACTAAGGTAGCCAAAGAACATTCACATGAAGGGACAAAGCGAGAGGGACTGGCCAGAGTAGGGGCAGTATTTGTAGAGAAGATGCATGGCTACCATTCAGAATCCATGGGTCAGTGAATGACTGGAAATTCACTGTGACATCTTCAGAAAATAAATAATGTGTTCCAACATCACCTATGCTGAAAGGCTTTTGTTTTCTCAGCAGTATCAGGAGTTAGACAGAAGTCACTCCTGGAAATACTAAAGGACCCTTGCTGGTACAATCACGATGCATGAAGAGGATATCTATTTTTAAGGCAACAGGAATAAATTTCATTGTCTTTCCCAGAGGAGGGCGAGCATTAGTGGCCACCAAGTCTGGAAACGAGGCAAATCCTTAATAAATGGTTTATTGATGCTACATTCTAATGAATGACAAAATAGTGTGATCTATATTTCTAGACCTAATGGCCATCCTATAGAAAGCATCTTTGGAATAGAATAAAAAATTACAATTTTATCAAATCCCATAATCATAAAGCTGTCATCATGAGTCTAGGCACAGGTAGTGCAACATTTTCCTTGACCCCACAGGCTCCATTCCCTTTACCAACTATTTATAATATGCTTGGGTCACTCACACGAGAAAAACACTGTCAGCATCAATATTTAGCAGCATTTTCAAAATATATATTTTTCTGTCTTCATTATAAGCTAAACTATTCTTTCAGTCCAGTAATTCCATATGGTCTTATTTACTTCTATACATAAGATACAATCTTTTAACATTTATGGAGGTGAATCTTTCCCAGTTTTTGAGAGTTCCCCAAAGACTCTTAGGGTTTTATTTTGCCACAATAAAAGAAAGGAGCGGTGTCAACTCATGAGAGTCAGACGAACAGTTTAAGTAGACCCTCCACGCGGTTCAGCTCCTGGTGCATAGAGAGACTGAACATCGTCCCGCAGCTCTCAGCTCTCAGACAGGAATCTGAGAGGGATAAAAGCAGGAACAATATTACTTAATAGTCTAGGGAGGGAGAAAACAGATGTCTAATAAAAGTGGTAGAAGCCAAGTCCTTTCATTCTAGGATGTATGAAAAAGAGATTCAATGGAGCACGGATACAGAGAAGGCGTCATTCCTAATAGGAAAAAGTGAACTGTGGACAGTCACTCAAGGCCAGAGAAGCAATCACTGAGAGCTACTGTTTCAATCCCACTGTCACCAGGAGGGCACATGCCAGAGAAGCAGGGACAAAAGCAGCTAGAGCCCCTGGCATTCTCAGGCCTCCTGGTGCTATGTTTCAACAGCCTTTAGGGGCTGGAGAGAGCCAGGGAGCACCACCGTCATGTGTGAAAAAGCTATTATGGCAACAACCTGGCTGTGGAAAATCAACTAGAGCTTGGGTGATACACCGCTTGGAATCCAGCCTGTGTTGCTTCCTTTCTTATAAAGAACTTGAGACATGTGCAGGGACATCTTAAACACGTGTAGGTGGCCCCTCTTTTAGAAAGGCAGAGAAGAGCCTCGTCATTAACTCATTCTATTCATTAGTTTTCATGTCTGTTCACCATTTAAACTAGAAAAGACACTGCAAGCTATCTCAGCTAGCTGCTAACTGGGGCATGGCACCAACACTACACATACAGTTGAACAAATGACCATATCTTCCTGGTTCTTCCACTGCGCAGGCTCAGTAGGCTTCTTTGGACTGAACAGGTGTGATCTTGTTCGAGAAAAGCGTGTAAACATAGGGCCAGATTTTGTTAGTCTCGGTTCCTGAAAACTGGTGGAGCACTCCTCGGCTCCTGAAAAACAAAGTCCGACATACAGGGCATTTTAGGTTTCCTTTTGACATGATATCAGCGCAGATGAAGATCCTGGGTACAATGTAAACGCAATCTCCTGGTCTATGTCACACATCACTGAGTCCCAAAACCAATGTATCAACACCCCCAGTTCGGTACAACTAAATAAAGTCCTATCCTCTGCAATTCTGGCAAGCTTGATGTCATGCCACCTTTTCTTCTCCTTTAAAAACATGATAACATTATAGGGACAACCCCAAATCTGCCTCAATACACACAGTGAAAAGCAAATCAGTGACAAACCTTGCTACTCTAAAACCTTTGTTATAGATCATGAAACACAAGATGTATCCTAATAAATGGTCAAGAACTTCATATCTGAAGGCTGGCTAAATTATTTGGGGGCTACAAGATCAGACAATGATTAGAGCAGAGGCTGCACACTGCTGTCCTGAATGCAGTTCATACATGGGCTTTGTTTGGCGTCCAAGTTATTAAAAATTTTTTAGGGAATTGCCTGGTGGTCCAGACGTTAGGACTCGCTGCTGTTACTGCCAGGGGTCCAGGTTCAATCCTTGGATGGGAAATGAGATGCCACAAACTGTGCAACATAGCCAAGAATTTTTTTTTTTAATTTTTTGGCCAATATATTATAAAATATGGGATTTTCTTCTGCAGAGAAAGCCTGACTTCTGCTTCTTTTGAAAAACAGGCTCACTGGCCACACTTAGCCTGAGTGCTTCCATGGTGATAATTGGCTCGAGCAACAGAGGAGCTGTCTAATTCAACTGTCACTCAATTGCCCAGCTTGACATGCCTCCCACCAGGTTTGACACTCATTTCCATCACCTGCCTGGCCCCTGTAGTTACCTGAATTTGCAACCTGTAGTTTATAGCTTTAGTTTTTATTAAACTCCCTCCAGACATATCTAAGCCAAAAAGTCCCTTCTAATCTTCTATCCAAGTCATATATTTACATGTGGGAGTATCAAAATGTAAACCATTATTTCAGTCCCTTAAGACAATGAAAATGTCTAGATGCAAATTGATAATCGCACAGAGATGATCAGGCTGTGGTCCTTATAAGAGTTTAAGCATAAAAACATCAGGCATTCTTGCCCATGTACACACCAGCATTTCATCTGACTTCATCTGAGAGGTATTTGGCCTTTCAGGTTTGTCAAGCTTAAAGAAACACCACCCCACTGCAACCCACTGTCCTTCCCGTGAGGAGCCACACCGTTTCAGCTGGCCAAGTGGCGTGGAAACACGGAAGCACACTCACTTGTACAACTCGATGACGGGTTTTGCCACATCCTTGTACTGCCTTAGTCTGGCAGCAACTGCTTCAGGTTTGTCATCCTCCTGCTGGACCAGTGGCTCACCAGTGACGTCATCCATGCCCTACAGACACCAGAGAAAGCAGCTAGTGTGGCCAACACTTAAGCCATTCCATACGTAAAAACTTTCCTGGGCAAAACTGTACATTCACCTTTGATTCCCACCACCTGATGAGTTAGCCCCAGGGGACAATAAAAACGATGAAGGTGGTTGAAAAGCAAACAGCATTAGTAAGTATGTTAAGCTTTTTTCATAAGAGATGAAACATGAAATCTTTAAGACTTCTGATATTTCCAAACATATTCCACTGCTTGATAAATGACACCTTTAATTCATAGTTCAAAATTCCATCCCACTTTGCCCAACAACAAAACAGCCACTAGACAATGTCACTCTGGTCCTCTAAATATTCCTAAAACTAGCTTCTTTCTAAAGCTTGAGTTCTTAAAATGGAAAATGAATGTCTCAAAGAACCAAATGGCTTCCTTAGGAAAAACACTCATCAAAGAGAAGGTATGTCAGGCCTGTTTTTGCTACTTTCAAATTCTATCACGTAGTTCTTCTAAGATTAAACTTACTCAGGTTATTTTAGCAAATCAAATAATGACATCTAAAGTTAGAACAAAATAGGCATGAATCATATACCCATGATAACCACAAACAAACATTCTGGCAACTGAAAAACTGTAATTTTAGAAAATCTGATTTTTTGGTGTACTTTGACTTCCCCGGGAGCTATATCTGCATACAAAAGCAAAATGGACACCTCAGAATTTCACCTCCCATGTCCATGGCTATTGGACTACCAAGGCAGATAGTCACAGGAAATCAATCTGTCAAAAGGCAGAATAGAGCAGAACTCAGGCATAGAGCAGAAGGCTCAGGCATTCAACTGGATAATCCAGAATTGGCTCTAAGTTTGAAATGCACTAAAATTCCAATACAGCACAAAGCCTTAAGTATATAACTTACACTTAGAATTTACTGGTGAGCCACCTAAGTATCATGTGTATAATACAGGGCTGTTACCCTGATGGAACAGGAGAGATGAGGGGTGGGAGAAGGAGATCCATCACTCATTCCTCTCCTTTATTTTACTTATTGCTGCAAAGCTCAGGAATCATTTCCAGGACTTTAGAGCACCCAGAAATACAACACTGCTTCCAGAAAGAGCAGAAGGATGCTAGGACAACAGCATCTCTCCCAGGGAAGCTTGGTCACAGCAGCTGGTTGACTTGGCCCAAACTGGCACTTCCACTGCTGTCTTTGGAAATAGCATTGCAACTGCAGTGCTCTTTTAGGGGTACCCAGGCTTTGGAAAGCAACTCAAATTCTACAAGAATCTCCACATCAGCAAGTCTAAGGAGGGCCAAAATATGATGTATTTGTGTTAGATTCCAATGCCAACTCAGAACCCTCTTTTCCTCCTTATCCATTTTCCCCCCATACTTGTTTTTTGGGATGGAATAATGGAAGGGCTCTACAAAGGAATTCCAGAATAACGTACATTTTTAAAAGAAGACTTCAAAAGGAGACTACTGCTTAACCTAAATGAAAAGGGCTTATAAGAACCTAATGATGACTTAAGGAACTAGATGGTATCCATCCATAACCCCGTGAAGTAGTTTTCTATAGTTGTTATTGACTATATTCAAGTCTATCCCAGTCCATAAACATTAAACCAGTAAGACACAATAGCCACACCTTTCACATTTAGATAGGGACAAGTAATACTATATATTAGCAAATAAGAATGATCAGACTGAACTAATTCATGCCTTTACCAGGAGGAACAGTAACTCTTTAAACGAGTTTACCAAAAGTTTCTTTAACCATATACCTTTACATGTACTTAACTTTATGCAGACACATAGTTATTATATTGTGAAGTTCTTTTAAAGGGCAATCTTCTTTGCCTTTGGCTCTCTCTCATCCCTGTACATCCTCATGCTCACTTCTCACATGACCCCACTCACTCTAACCCTGTGCCTTACTCTGCCCCAGCCCCAAACACTGGCAGCCCAGGATAGATCCTTTGTATCTTTATCCCTACTTTTATGAAGCTAGAGAGCACTTATCACCATGTAAACAGATATGCATAAATAAGGGTGGTCATGGTTTTACAAAAACGGAATCATTCTGCTGTTCGCATTTGTCACTTAACAACACTCAGGGGAAAATATTACTCGAGGCCAAAGAATATAGTAAGTAAAGCACTAGTCCCTCCGTTGCACCCAGCACTTTGCAACACTATGGACTGTAGCCCACCAGGCTCCTCTGTCCATGGAACTCTCCAGGCAAGAATACTGGAGTGGATTGCCATTTCCTTCTCTGGGAAATCTTCCCAATGAATATAGTACTAACTCAACTTTCTTTCTACTGACTACATCATATTCCAAAATGTGATTATTGCCAAATTTATTAAGCCACCCCTAGAGATGAACGTTTGTAATGTTTTCAAGTTTTATTTTTCCCATTACAAACAGCACCAAAATAAGTCTCCCTGTGTACATGACCTTACCTGCTAGTGCTTACATTTTCATAGACTGTACTCCCAGAAGTGGGGTGAATGAAATACGTATTTAAAATTTTTAATGTACGTTGTTAAGTTGCTTCTCTAAAAGATGATTAACATTTCATATACCTAATACAGATAACAGTACCGTGTTCCCAGATCCTAACCAGCAATAAAAGTGTTAATTTACATTCCTTCGTTACAAGTGAATGATAATTTTAAAATATTTGTTGGCTATGTATATTTGCTCTTTTTGGAATAGCCTATTCATATTGTCCCCCCACTTTTCAACTGAAATGTTTTACCTCCTTGTCAACGTGTGAAAGTACTTTGTATACTCTTACATGTACATGAGGTGGGTTGAAGTCCAGGTTATATACCCTTCCACTGGGAGGATGAATCCAACGTCGGCTGAGACGATCTTTGAGCGTTTCGAATGGAATGTTCAAAGTGATCACTAGATCCAGGTCACATAGTCTGTCCAAGGCTTCAGCCTGAACTAATGTTCGAGGAAAACCTAAATGCCAAAACAAAATACATCATATGCAAGACACTTCCCAATTCTAATTAGCTGTTGGAATTATTTTCAGAGACAGAATAATCAAATCTGCACAAATACTACCCAGAAAGGAACTTTAAAAGTCAGGAATTTATATTGACTTCAATAAATTGAATATGAGCAGAAAATATGCTACTTTATAACCTAGCTTCAGCATTTGGAATATAAAACATTAAGGAGTCACATGATAAAAGCAAAAAGTACTAAAACCTAGACTAGTCCCAGCTCTGGTGTAAGCTCTGCTCTTAACTACCTGTGTGACCTTGGGCAAGTTGTAACACCTCCATTTCCTGTTCTGTTAAAGAACCAAAGGGACAAATTTATATTTGTGTCCTTCTAGTTGTAATAGCTTGTGTGTGTGTATGTACTAACTTCAGGTGTGTCCAACTCTTTGCAACCTATGGACCACAGTCCGCCAGGCCCCTCTGTCCACGGGATTCTCTAGGCAAGAATACTGGAGTGGGTTGCCATGCCCTCCTCCAGGGGATCTTCCTGACCCAGGGATTGAACCCACGTCCCTTACATCCTCTGCATTGGCTGTCAGGCCCTTTACCACTAGCACCACCTGGGAAGCCCTTATAATAGCTTATGAGTATATTATTCTTAGGTTACCACTAAATACACATACACACACACACACACACATACACATTTTTAAAATCCAAATCAATTAAAGTACAACCTTTCACTCAGACCTTCATTTGAGCCTGCACCTTAACAGTAAGATGGGCAGAATTCCAGTCTCAGAAAGAACTGATGCTTTTGAAACCATATGGATACTGCAAAACTTATAAATTCACCCTACTTTGCTAAACGTGGGGAAATAAACTGCAACTGAAATTTGGACTCACAGGTATTACTTTCTTTTTTGCAGTTAGCTGATCCCAAATTATATATATGTTTTCCCCATCCACTTTTCCCCTTCTATTTGTCATGAAGTGATGGGACCAGATGCCATGATCTTAGTGTTTTTAATGTTGAGTTTTAAGTCAGCTTTTTTACTCTCCTCTTTCACCCTCAATGACAGATTTTATTTTCTTGGGCTCCAAAATCACTGCAAATGGTGAGTGCAGCCATGAAATTAAAAGACACTTTTTCCTTGAAATAAAAGCTATGACAAACCTAGACAGTGTATTAAAAAAACAGAGACATCACTTGGCCAACAAAGCTATGTCAAAGCTATGGTTTTTCCAGTAGTAATGTATGGATATGAGAGTTGGACCGCTCTCAAAGAACGCTGAGTGCCAAAGAATAGACGCTCTTGAATTGTGATGCTAGAGAAGACTCTTCAGAGTCCCTTGGACTGCAAGGAGAACAAACCAGTCAATCCTAAAGGAAATCAACCCTGAATATTCATTGGAAGGACTGATGCTGAATCTTTAACACTTTGGCCACCTGAAATGAAGAGCTGACTTATTGGAAAAGACCCTGATGCTGGTTCAGACTGAAGGCAAAAGGAGAACAGGATGGCAGAGTATGAGATGGTTTGATAACATCATTGATTTAATGGACACGAATTTAAGCAAACTCCAGGAGATAGTGAAGGATAGAGAAGCCCGGTATGCTGCAGTCCATGGGGTTGCAAAAGGCTGGACATGACTTAGCCACTGAACAATTCCCCCTCTAGGCATTGACCTGCTTTAAATTTCACTCCAGGTTTGGCTGGGATAGAACTACACAGTAGTATCTTGTTTCTAAACAGTTTGTCAGTTTGATCTGTTGTTAAAAACCTGACTGTATCCAATATCACTTAAAAAAAAAATGTCCTTTAAGTCTTAGTTAGGTAAAAGAGCCAGATGGATGAAGAACAGGAAAGAAAGTATAATAGAAGATGCAATATTCAGAAGAGAAACTTTTAAATCCCTTCAAAAAGGACACCATCCCATCTCTACCCTTTTATCATTAGAAGTAACAGGAGAATTTTGAAAAGATGGGTCTTCCTGGCCCTAAAACACTTAACCATCAAAGAACTCCTTTTCCTATTATAGGAAGTCAGTTATTCAAACATGAGCATGCCACATCCTGTGTTACAATCCCCAAGTTGTATGAATGCCAAGGTGATATCAGAGTGTTTGTTCAGTTGAATATGACAAAACCCACCCAAAGTTGTCTCTATGCCCCTGCTCCAGGTAACAACCTCTGCAGAAAACTCTCTCCAATGCTCCCTTCAAAGCCTTCCTTATTGCCCGTCTATAAGGCCAGGCCCTTTTCTCCAAAGCCCATTCCTCCCAGGCTCCTCATCCATCATCTTTTGCATATTCTATTACCAGGAGTCTGAGCTAAGTCACGGATGAGATTCCTGATTCCTTGTTCCTGCATGTTCTGTAGCTATAATCCAACTCACCTCTTTGCACAGCTTCATCTCTGGGCTGCCCATGACACCATTTTCCTTATCTACACTTCCCTACAGTTGACTTTGGCCACATCAACTTGCATTCAGTATTGCTCTCCTCAGGCCTCACTACCTTTGTATCAAAGATACCTCTGCCTCAGGGCCTTTGCACTGGCTGTCCTCGGCCTAGAATGTTCTTCCTACAATTCCCTGAACATGACTGTTTATCATTTGAGATATTTGCATAAATAAAACTTCCTCGGGGAGACTTCTTACACTAGTATATTTAAAATAGTCCCACTTCCCTCTCGTTATCTTATTCTATTCTATTCAATTTTTCTATTACTTATTACTATGAATAATTTCCGAGTATTCATGTTTATTTTCTATCCCTTTCTCACTCACTCTCCGAGAAATGGGACTTTTCTGTCTTGATCATTCTTTACGCTTTTGCTCCTAAAATATTAACACTGATGAGCAACTTAGTACAGGGCCTTGAATTATTTGCAAAGTTTATGCCCTGATGAACTTGCTTACAGTATTTTGCAAGTTCCATGAGAAATTATCCATTACCTATATCTTACTAAACTCAATAACTGGTCTGCAGTCCAGTGTAAGCCTTCATCACAGTAAGTACAGAAATGAGAAAAAACATTTAGGAATTTTATAGGATTTCCACAGAGTAATTTTAAAGCTGTTGAATCTAAAATTTGGGCTTGAACTTGGTGGTTTTTTCCTTTCAGTTTTTCTAGTAATTTGTTTCTATTGTATTTGGCAAGAGAACTGTTCTGCAGTGGACTGGGAAAACAAAACTGGAGTTTCACAACAGATAGTTTATTCTAGGCTTTCCCTGGGGCTTCTTTTCTAATTTCTCCAGTAAAGGAAATTACCCAATGGCCCAACTTTCTTTTCTTAAATTTGATGTTGCTTATTACAGAATCTCGTAAGAGATTAAGTGGTATCTCTTTGCAAAGGGACACAGGAACAGAGAGAACCAAACCCAGGGCACATTTCAACTTTGTTCTTATGACAAGGAAAGTGCAAGTTCAAGCAGAGGCGAGGACAGACCTATCTTGCAGAGCACGTCTCAGTTCATCAGCTATCATGAGCCTAACCCAAGGTAAACACATGCTCCCACCAGGCACAAGAGCCTTTCCAGTACTAGAGATAGCATCAAAAGAGACTGTTTTCCCATCCTCATTTGCTGGCCTCTTGTCATCCAGTATTCAGGCTGGCTTCAGCAGAGAAATAGGTACTTCTAACCTTGCAGTCTAGGCTCCTGTGCCAATAGCCACCCAGCTATATCCTCTCCATCCTCCCACACTGACTCTCTGGCTAAGCATCCCCTTCACATAAAGGCACCCACCTGCTGGGAAATGATGATTGGAAGTATGTTCATGGTGCTTCTGCAATAGGAACTGAGATAAAGTGTTTTCAAAATAGAAAAAATATACATTGCCTTTAAATAAACTGCTAACTAGATTTTTTTCAACTCTCACAATTTCTGTTAGATCAGATTATTACTACCTGGTATTTGAGGAAGTAAAAGATCAAATCATATCTGCCTAAGACCAAGTACAGGGTGGACACCTTGGCCTTAGCCCTGGAAGGTAGCACTGCCTGGCACACAGTGGCATACTTCTTTAATTAGTCTTCCTTATTTGTAAATAATTTCATGAAATTATATGACTCTCTTGAGCTCTGTAAACTAAATATGTAGCCCTCTTTCTGTTATGGAATGGCTTGATGACTTTAAAATCAATGCATTAAGCAACTTCTCTTTTGATTTTCAAAAACAAACCGACTTTCTGAATTGGGGTTTCATAGCATGTGAGTGTGGACTTCCCTGGTGGCTCAGACAGTACAGAATTTGTCTGCTAATGCAGGAGACACAAGAGACACAGGTTCAGTCCCTGGGTTGGGAAGATCCCCTGGAGTAGGAATGGCAACCCACTCCAGTATTCTTGCTTGGAAAATCCCATGGACAGAGGAGCCTGGGCAGGCTACTAATCCATGGGGTTGCAAAGAGTCAGACATAACTGAGCACACGCACACACGCCCTTATATTGAAGATGTAAGCAACACTTTAATTGAGGAGTGTGTACAGAATTTTAGAGATCACTTACAGACCTGAATTCTCAGTCACAGTCCCTGGGGCCTCATTTTCCAGCAACACTTAGCTACTACCCTGACAAGAAAATATTGTTCTTTATCCTTTGGGTAGAGCTGAAAAAAGCCCTAGGAAAGAAGAGGCAGCTCTAAGAAGAGCAGTTCCCCCAACAAATAAAAACTCACATCTTGGTTAAACTTTCCTTGTCTAATGAGGGTAGAAGGCAGTCTGCTCAGCTCCCCTAGAACTGTTTCTGAGTTTTTTGAGGGCCTCTAGAGGAATTGGTGGGAAATGGAATCGTGTACAAAATAAGCTGGATTCACCAGGAACAGATTTCAAAAACATGTTGGATAGTGCCAACCTACTGGGCTCTCACATTCAGACCCATATTTAATTCCTCTTCTGAGATTTTCTAACACTTTGGGGGTTGCTGGTTGCTCTTTGCACTTGGCCATAGTTACAGCTCAGCACACAGACTCTGCATTCTGGTCCCCACCCAGGCACCAGGGAGCTCAACTCGGCCACAGCTGACAGCCCAGGTCTCAAGTCCTGTCTGTCACTCTAGTTAGCCACAAGAACAAAGGCTCCATGGAGTAGGGGAGCAGTGTTCATCTGTCTAGAGATGATTAAAATACGAATATCCTTCAACCTACAGATCCTAACTTTAAGGCTTCAGGACAGGGACTTCGCTGGTGGTCCAGTGGTTAAGGATCTGCCTCCCAATGCAGTGAATGCATGGTTGTTTTTGTTGTTTTATAAATTTACAATTTATATATAAACCATGCTTACTGCATAGAAAATCTGTAGCTAGTATATACAGACCCCAAAAATGACTTGAGTATTAGTTGATCAAAAAGCCCCACAGGAAGCACACAAAATTTCATTATAGGAAAAATGGCATTTAAGAAGTAAAATGTTATACTTTACAAATTTCCATATCCTTTGATCTATTGAAAAAGATGATTTTTTTATGAATCAATTTTAAATTTCCCTGTGATAAGTGAAAAATTTTAATATATGCACTTAATACTTTTGGGAGCATTGAAACGAAGCCTTAATATTACATGGTCCTGAGCATTTTGTGTAACGATGGCTCCATCATTCAAGCTCCTGAGATTTAGTCCAATGGCAACAATGAAAACAGTCAACATGCCTGGTTACAATTCTCTCCAATATCACCCTTTAGGTCACTTTCAAACTTGAGCCTTCTCAGCCTGTTTTTCTGGGCTATGCAGGTCTGATCCCGGATCGGGGAACTAGATCCCACAAGCCACAGGGCAACTACTGAGCCGGCGCGCTCTGAAGCCCCCACATGACAAATAAAGAGAAGCCTGCTCATCGCAACAAAAGATCCCACAGGCTGCAACTTAGAAGGGCCAATGCAGCCAAACACATAAATGAATGGAGTGGATAAATAAATAAAAGGCTTCAGGCCATAAAACAGGAAATAGTATTCTAAAAGGCAGCATGGTAGCTCCAGAATCCCTTGAATTGATTTACATCAGTGTCTCCAAGGTGGGCTGAGCAAATCCTTAAAGTAATTCATTTGTAATTCTCAGAAGACAATGTCAGAAGAGGTGCAACATGACCAGAACGTTTCAAGCCATTTTTAAAAGAACATCATTATGCATCCATACACATTTTTAAAAAAGAACATGAAGTCAGAGGGGTAGAATGAAGACTATCTGAAACCTGTCAAGCAAGATGTCCCTGTATCAGAACATGAGATGGTCATGTTGACTTGGGAGGTGGGGTAAATGTGGGCACTTACTTTAGAATACATTTAGTTATCATTTGATATCCACTCATCCAAACTCTCTTCTAGAAAGCTACTCTTCATATGAGATTCAACTCAGTATTTTGAATTGCTAAGATATTAGGATTTGAAAGGAAACAAATAATTAACAAATGTAGAGAATGTTAAACCATGATCCCTTGGAAGTCTTGTAAGAGAAAAGCTGAATCTAAATAGGAATGGTTATTCTGAATGTGAAAGTATTTCAATGCATACATAAAGTCTTTAAACACATAATTAAGTGATTTAGACTAGGCAGGCCCAAGGAGAACTTGCCACTCTAGCTATGGATATTCATTATTCTTTAAATATGCTGGCTCATGGTGCCTATTAAAATTACAAGATCCCTGAGGGCTGGGGCTGTGTGTATTCCTGAAAGGCCCAGGATACAGTCCCACGTGGATATGGTATTCCAGGCAGGCAGGGATTACTGACCAAGTGGACTGATGCACACTCAAGTTCTGTCAACAGGTGGCAGCATTAATAATTTTTCCACTTAGAACAGCAGCTGTGGTACGGTTTTATTTTTTACTAAAAGTAATCCTCAAAGACATGCTTTTAAATGACTATCAGCATTCCAGCTCCTTATCAGGCTATTCCAAGTGAATATATTCCATTATTGAGGAAACCAGAAAGTCCAACAGATCAAATAAAATAAGCATCATATTCAAGCACAGAAAGCTTGCTTTCCTCCCTCTAACTACACATGAGACTGTTCTGCTGCCTGGTTTCTGATCAAGAGAACGAAAAACCGGCCTCATGGGATCCTTGCGTGAGTGCGTCCTCAGTCACTCAGTCACGTTCAACTCTTTGTGAACCCATGGACTGCAGCCCACCAGGCTCCTCTATCCGTGGGATTCTCCAGCAAGAATGCTAGAGTAGATTGCCATTTCCTTTTCCAGGAGATCTTTCCAACCCAGGGATTGAACCCCTGTCTCTTGCGTCTGCTGCACTGGCAGGTGGATTCTTTACCACTGCACCATCCAGGAAACCCAATGGGATTTCCTCATCTCAAAACCCAATGGGATTATCTCATCTCAAAACCCGGCCTGGAAAAGCTGCACTGTCCTGTTCAAACAGCCCATCCATGCTGAAAGCAGAAATGTTATGCAGTTAAATGTCTCCCAGAAGCAATCGTGTGACATCACTGCTTACAGTGCCTCACAGATTGTTTTTTAGACCTCCCCAAAAGATGTACTAGGTGCAGGGAGATGTCACTAAATTCCGGACTGGTAATATGTTCCCAGCAGTGCTGGCCACTGCGCCTTGACCCCAGCCCCTCTCAGCCACGCCAAGAGCCTGGGGGAGGGCAGCTGGAGCAGGAGGGGTCACAGCAACAAGCCGAGGCAGCAGAGGACTAGAGGAACTAGGACATTTCTGTTTTTCTAATTTGGAGTGCATTCACTCCAGAGGAAAGGCACAGAGCCAGAGTCCACCACCACATTCCCAGGCAGAAAAGAAAGCCCGCCACTTAATGGAAATAAAAGGGCACTTCTGAAGGGCAACTTCCAACATCCGCCTGGGATCAGCAGCTTGCAAAAAGGTCAAGCAACCTCAGGGCCCCTTCCTACCTCCAGTAAGATCTGGGGCCAGCATGGAGGCTTCTAACCACCCATCTCTTCCCAGTTGTTGGGAAAATAAGAACCAGGTTACAGACTCTTCATTACAATTAATCACAGAAGGATTAAAGCTGAAAGCAGTCAGTTATTCTTCCATGGTTTCCCCTAATCCAGTGGGGCATTCACACCACCCCTTTAGTATTAACTTAAAACTAAGCACCATCAAAATCTGTTTTGTGAAGGACTTTTCTCTCTTGTATCTTATCTGTTTACACAATATTAATTTGTATGCATATCTGAGACCTCCATATTCTATTTCAGCCAATTTGTATTAACAGATGGTGAAAAGATTAAGAAGCAGCTGTGCTCCAGATGTTGGCAAAGGGGGCTTATGCTACCTCTTATCACTCTATGAGCTCACAGTTCCCTCTGCGCCAGGAGTGCTCGAGGGCATGCTTCCTGCTCACTGAGATCTTCCAGGGACACTTGGACTCCTGTTATATACCCTCGGGTTTTAGAGATTTGTAAGAAGTGGGTACTGCTCTCAAAGAGCTTATAGGTTAGTAGTAAATGATTTAAAAACCTAGATAGGCTATAATCATTACTGAGTGATCTACTGATAAATACAGGATACAGAAAATTTGGTTTTGAATCACAAGTTTGGATCTTGGAAATGGCTTATTGAAATTAAAGAATTCCTAGTAGGCAGGCATTCGTGGGGAAATTCCCAGATGGCATGGACATCTTCTGGCATCAGTGGAAGGATCTGTCCTGTTTAAGGACGTAGCTGACAATGACTAACTTGAAATCCCTGTGCTTAAACAAGCTATTCTAAAAGCACTAAGCCCTCTTCCCAGTAAGGGAAGATGTACATCGCACTGAGGAAGGTGCTGCATCTGCAAAACTTTTGCTCAAAGGCTCTTCTGTTTAAGAATTCTGCTTCCTCATTCTCTAGGGAATGAGGGAAATTAGGGAAAAATTGGTCCCATTGTGTCTCAGTTGAAACAAAAGGAATTTGTAAATTATTTCACCACAGCCCACATTTTTGCCCCAAGTATCCCCTACACAGGCTTATCTGTAGGGTGCAGGCCAGACTTTCTATAATCGGACAGATACTTATTAAGCTTTTCTATGGGCAAACACAGTGGGCGGCACTGGCAATACAACCATGAACAACACAAATATAATCTCTGCTTTCTGAGCCGTACACCCGGGGCGGGGGCTAAGGAAGTATGAAGCACTGAAATACAGATATATATCTAACACCACATGATTATAAGGTAAGAAGGAAGAGAGACGTGGATAGACAGGATGGGATGGTACACGAAGAATTCTCCGAGGAGGGGATATCTGAGTAGAGATGTGAATGCAGCAATGCACATGGATGGGGAGGGTGGAGGGCAGGGTATTGCAGGGCGAGGGCATATTGAATACAAAGTCCCTGGAGCATAGCATGCACGGAACCAAAAGGTTGAGAAATTATAAGATAGTTATGGAATATAAGCAGATTTGTTCTCCTCTGCTCTAAACAGGTATGAAGGCAAAAGGAAATATGGCAGCAAGAAAAATTAAACAAAACACAATAAAGACAAAGAATATAGCATCCAATACAACAGAAAAACTGAACAGATGGACCAACAAAAAGGTATAATACCGGAATTGTGTTGTTTAGTTGTTAAGTCATATTCAACTCTTTGTGACCCCATGGACTGTAGCCCACCAGGCTCCTCTGTCCATGAGGTTTCTCAGGCAAGAATACTGGAGTGGGTTGCCATTTCCTTCTCCAGGGGATCTTCCTGATCCAGGGAGCAAACTCACGTTTCCTGTTTGGCAGGTAGATTCTTTACCACCAAGCCACCAGGGATGCCCATAATACAGGAGAGCTTTCCAGAAAGGAAAGAACTGAACTGGAGATCAAAAGGACACACTATATATAAGAGAAAAACAAAATCTATATTGAGAGATTCTATTTACTTAAGTATGAAAAAATAAAGAAAATAAAGAACCGCGCCGGCTGCGACGGACCGCGCAGAAGCGCCACCGAGAGGAGCTACCCCTCGCCCAAGGTTGGGGCGGCGACTGAGAGTGCCAGGCTGAGTCGGCACAGGAGCGGCAGCGAAGAGCTACCCACGCTGTCCGATGTCAGGAGCGGCAGCTGGGAGGAGCTACCGCATGCCCGAAGTCAGGGGCAGCAGCCAAGACGAGCTACCCCACATCTAAGGTCAGCCATGGCGGCCGAAGGGGGCTGCCGAAGGGAGCAACCCCACGTCCAAGGAGCAGCGGCTGCGTGAGCGCAGGAGGGCCGAAAGGAGCTACTCCATGTTCAAGGTCAGGAGTGGGGGCGGTGAGGAGCTACTCCTCGTCCAAGGTAAGGAACAGCGGCTGCTTTGCTGAAGCAGTTGTGAAGAGATACCCCACATCCAAGGTAAGAGAAACCCAAGTAAGATGGTACGTGTTGCAAGAAGGCATCAGAGGGCAGACACACTGAAACCATAATCACAGAAAATTAGCCAATCTGATCACATGGACCACAGCCTTGTCTAACCCAATGAAACTAAGCCATGCCTGTGGGGTCACCCAAGACGGGCGGGTCATGGTGGAAAGTCTGACAGAATGTGGTCTACTGGAGAAGGGAATGGCAAACCACTTCAGTATTCTTGCTTTGAGAACCCCATGAACAATATGAAAAGGCAAAATGATAGGATACTGAAAGAGGAACTCCCCAGGTTGGTGGGTGCCCAATATGCTACTGGAGACCGGTAGAGAAATAACTCCGGAAAGAATGAAGAGATGGAGCCAAAGCAAAAACAATACCCAGTTGTGTATGCGACTGGTGATAGAAGCAAGGTCTGATGCTGTAAAGAGCAATATTGCATAGGAACCTCGAATGCAGGTCCATGAATCAAGGCAAATTGGAAGTGGTCAAACAGGAGATGGCAAGAGAGAACATCGACATTTTAGGAATCAGAGAACTAAAATGGACTGGAATGGGTGAATTTAACTCAGATGACTATTATATCTACTACTGTGGACAGGAATCCCTTAGAAGAAACAGAGTAGCCATCATGGTCAACAAGAGTCCAAAATGCAGTACTTGGATACAATCTCAAAAACAACAGAATGATCTCTGTTCGTTTCCAAGGCAAACCATTCAATATCACCGTAATCCAAGCCTATGCCCCAACCAGCAATGCTGAAGAAGCTGAAGTTGAACAGTTCTATGAAGACCTACAAGACCTTTTAGAACTAACACCCAAAAAAGATGTACTTTTCATTATAGGGAACAGGAATGCAAAAGTAGGAAGTCAAGAAACACCTGGAGTAACAGGCAAATTTGGCCTTGGGATACGGAATGAAGCAGGGCAAAGGCTAATAGACTTTTGCCAAGAGAATGCACTGGTCATAGCAAACACCCTCTTCCAACAACACAAGAGAAGGCTCTACACATGGACATCACCAGATGGTCAACACCGAAATCAGATTGATTATAATCTTTGCAGCCAAAGATGGAGAAGCTCTATACAGTCAGCAAAAGCAAGACCAGGAGCTGACTGTGGCTCAGATCATGAACTCCTTATTGCCAAATTCAGACTTAAATTGGAGAAATGGGGAAAACCACTAGACCATTCATGTATGACCTAAATCAAATCCCTTATGATTATACAGTGGAAGTGAGAAATAGATTTAAGGGACTAGATCTGATAAACAGAGTGCCTGACGAACTATGGATGGAGGTTCGTGACACTGTATAGGAGACAGGGATCAAGACCATCCCCATGGAAAAGAAATGCAAAAAAGCAAAATGGCTGTCTGAGGAGGCCTTACAAATAGTTATGAAAAGAAGAGAAGTGAAAAGCAAAGGAGAAAAAGAAAGATATAAGCATCTGAATGCAGAGTTCCAAAGAATAGTAAGGAGAGATAAGAAAGCCTTCCTCAGTGATCAATGCAAAGAAATAGAGGAAAACAACAGCATGGGAAAGACTAGAGATCTCTTCAAGAAAATCAGAGATACCAAGGGAACATTTCATGCAAAGATGGGCTCGATAAAGGACAGAAATGGTATGGATCTAACAGAAGCAGAAGATATTAAGAAGAGGTGGCAAGAATACACAGAAGAACTGTACAAAAAAGAGCTTCACAACCAAGATAATCACAATGGTGTGATCACTCACCTAGAGCCAGACATCCTGGAATGTGAAGTCAAGTGGGCCTTAGATAGCATCACTATGAACAAAGCTAGTGGAGGTGATGGAATTCCAGTTGAGCTATTCCAAATCCTGAAAGATGATGCTGTGAAAGTACTGCACTCAATATGCCAGCAAATTTGGAAAACTCAGCAGTGGCCACAGGACTGGAAAAGGTCAGTTTTCGTTCCAATCCCAAAGAAAGGCAATGCCAAAGAATGCTCAAACTACCGCACAATTGCACTCATCTCACATGCTAGTAAAGTAATGCTCAAAATTCTCCAAGCCAGGCTTCAGCAATATGTGAACCGTGAACTTCCTGATGTTCAAGCTGGTTTTAGAAAAGGCAGAGGAACCAGAGATCAAATTGCCAACATCCGCTGGGTCATGGAAAAAGCAAGAGTTCCAGAAAAACATCTATTTCTGCTTTATTGACTATGCCAAAGCCTTTGACTGTGTGGATCACAAAAAACTGTGGAAAATTCTGAAAGAGATGGGAATACCAGACCACCTGACCTGCCTCTTGAGAAACCTATATGCAGGTCAGGAAGCAACAATTAGAAGAGGACATGGAACAACAGACTGGTTCCAAATAGGAAAAGGAGTCCATCAAGGCTGTATATTGTCACCCTGCTTATTTAACTTCTATGCAGAGTACATCATGAGAAACGCTGGGCTGGAAGAAGCACAAGCTGGAATCAAGATTGCCAGGAGAAATATCAATAACCTCAGATATGCAGATGACACCACCCTTATGGCAGAAAGTGAAGACGAACTAAAAAGCGTCTTGATAAAAGTGAAAGAGGAGAGTGAAAAAGTTGGCTTAAATTTCAACATTCAGAAAACAAAGATCATGGCATCTGTTCCCATCACTTCATGGGAAATAGATGGGGAAGCAGTGGAAACAGTGTCAGACTTTATTTTTTTGGGCTCTAAAATCACTGCAGATGGTGATTGCAGCCATGAAATTAAAAGACGCTTACTCCTTAGAAGGAAAGTTATGACCAACCTAGATAGCATATTGAAAAGCAGAGACATCACTTTGCCAACAAAGGTCCGTCTAGTCAAGGCTATGGTTTTTCATATGGTCATGTATGGATGTGAGAGTTGGACTGTGAAGAAAGCTGAGCGCTGAAGAATTGATGCTTTTGAACTGTGGTGTTGGAGAAGACTCTTGAGAGTCCCTTGGACTGCAAGAAGATCCAACCAGTCCATCCTAAAGGAGATTAGTCCTGGGTGTTCATTGGAAGGACTGATGCTGAAGCTGAAATTCCAATACTTTGGCCACCTCATGAGAAGAGTTGACTCATTGGAAAAGACCCTGATGCTGGGAGGGATTGGGGGCTGGAGGAGAACAGGACAACAGAGGATGAGATGGCTGGATGACGTCACCGACTCGATGGACTTGAGTTTGAGTGAACTCCGGGAGTTGGTGATGGACAGGGAGGCCTGGCGTGCTGTGATTCATGGGGTTGCAAGGAGTCAGACACGACTGAGCGACTGAACTGAACTGAGGAAGAAATAATTCTTCAGAAAGTCTATACCAGAAAAGAAACCGTATTCACAAAAGGTAAAACAGTCAAACTGGCCTTGGGCTTCTACAGAGCAATAAACCAGGCCAGAAGACAATGAAACTCGACTGCAAAGGACACAAGGACCACTTCAGAATATCACAGTCAGCTAAAACATTAGACAACAAGGAGATATTTTCAAACATGAAAATTCACGGAATATAGCACCTCGGGAGCTGTTCTGCCAGGATGGCAGTGGAGAAGGGAAGAGAGGGAGAGAAGAGAGGCATTCAATAAAATCCAGTAAACCACGTGATGAATGGGAAAGCTGTGTTAAAAATAATGCAAATAAACTTATTTACAAAACAGAAATAGAGTCACAGATGTAGAGAACAAAGTTATGGTTACCAGGGGGAAGCGTAGCGGGGGAGGAATAAGTTGGGAGATTGGGATTGATATATACATACTGCTGCTGCTGCTGCTGCTAAGTCACTTCAGTCATGTCCGACTCTGTGTCTCCCCATAGACGGCAGCCCACCAGGCTCCCCCATCCCTGGGATTCTCCAGGGAAGAACACTGAAGTGGGTTGCCATTTCCTTCTCCAGTGCAGGAAAGTGAAAAGTGAAAGTGAAGTCACTCAGTCATGTCTGATTCTTAGCGACCCCAAGGACTGCAGCCTACCAGGATCCTCCATCCAGGGGATTTTCCAGGCAAGAGTACTGGAGTGGGGTGCCATCGCCTTCTCCACATATACACACTACTATATATAAAATGGATTACTAATAACAACCTACTGTATAGCACAGGGAACTCTACTCAATACTCTGTAATGACCTACGTGGGAAAAGAATTTTCGAAACAGTGGACATATGTATAACTGTTTCACTTTGCTGCATAGCAGAAACATCTTAAATCAACTATATATTCCAATAAAAATTTTTAAAAAGTAGTTCAGTTTCATTCATATACAAGTCACTTGTTTAAAGTGTATAATTCAACAGTTTCTAGTATATTCAGTGATATAACTAAGATTAATCAAAATAAAATAAACAGAGGAGTGGTATGGGGGAAAAATGAGTGCACAGAATTCATTAAAATTTCTTAACTGTAAAACTGAAAAATGGGAAGTTAGAGAAGTTTATAATACATTTTCACATTAAATGCTAACAAAATTGGGAGGAAAGGGAGAGGAGATGGGAAAAAATGGAAGTATATTGTTTAAATTTGAAATGTGAGATTAAAAAAAAACAAATATGTCAATCTCATCTTTTCATAATCTTAACAGGCTTCCATGGGAATTAATATCCCTTGTGATGAAGAAGGTTTTTATCTGAAATTCAGTATTAATTCCTGAGGGTTCACTTTAGCTTTTGCTATAGTTCAATTTGAGTAAAACTGAATGCCTTTTTTTTAAAGTATGTAAAGTATGGTGTTATTCTTACAGAGTTTTACCTGCATTATGTGCATGGAGAGGTGTCTAGAATGGTGGTCTGCAACTGCTAACCCTTGTTATTTCTGGCTACTGGGATTTCAGGCAAAATTTGTTGCTTTTACTTTGCGTTTTTTCATATGGCCTGAATGTTTTATAGTGGTCATGAATAATTTCTACAAGAACAATGTGAAAAAAGTAAAATTAAATCATCTGTGGGAATTCCCTGTTGGTCCGGTAGTTGGGACTTGGTGCTTTTACTGCCGAGGGCCTGTTTGGGGAACTAAGATCCTGCAAGGTACACAGTGCAGCCCTGAAAAAAAAATAATAAAATGAACTGTCTGCTTTTTTCAACACCACCTTCTATTTTTAATCCTAATCAGTTTGTTCATCTTTCCAAAATCTGAGTTTTCTTGTTAGTAATAGGAAAAGCAACAGCTTTTTATACTGTTTTGTTTTAGATTACTAGACAAGGTTTAACGGAAGATGAGTGATTTCATTTACTTAGGCTTTCCCCAGGTGTATAATGAGGGGTAAATATGCTGATCCTTAATGGAATGACAATATTTTTGTTAATTTTCTCAACACTTTAAGTTCTAACATCTATATCAGTGTTTGCCTACATATGTTGCCATTAATAATAATCAATTAAATTATCTTTACACTGAAAATAAGAACACATATCTACCACCTGACCACCTACTATGTTCCAGAACTCTACTACAAGTTTTACATTTGTTAGTCAATCCTTGCAAACCTATGCCATACATACTCCTATTGTACAGATGAGAAAAAAGAATCCAGGAAAGAGGAGACTACAAACTACTTATTCAGACCTGACTCTCAAATCCATGCTTCTTCCACGTTCAAAGTAAGTGTACAATAATTGTTTTATTTATTACTTAAACTAGCGAACTATACAGAGAAGGCAATGGCACCCCACTCCAGCAAACTCCAGGAGATGGTAAGGGACAGGGAGTCCTGGCCTGCAGAGGTCTATAGGAGTCAAACCAACAACAACTGCTTTACAATGTTGTGTTGTTTTCTGCTGTACAACAATGTGAATCAGCTATAAATATACATATTATGTATATATATATATTGAACCTCCCTTTTGAACCTCCCCTTCATCCTCCCTCTAAAAATTTTTTAATTTAGCTGATTTTTAAATGTTAGTTGGAAGGAAAGTTAAAAATAAATTATTCACTCTTCCAAACTCAGTTTTAAATTTTTATTTTTAACTTCCTTCCAACTCATTTTTAATATTAACTTTGACAATTATTCAAGTCCTTGTTTTGCCTTTCAAGAAGTGTTTAACTTTTGCCCCCACCCACTTTTACAGCCTCATCTGCTCATAATTTTTGGCTCTCAAATTATCCAACTACTTGTAGCTTTCAGAACACATACGTTGTTTCATACCTCTATACCTCTCGTGCATGATCTTCTCTGTCTAGATTGTGCTTTACTCCCAGTTTCAAAATTTTGTGTCCCCTCCTCCTGGAGGCCTCCCTCGGCCTCAAGAGAGCCAGTCACTTTCTCCTCTGTGCTAGCTCTCCCCTCCTACCTAGTTCACTGGTGTTCTCAAGATCCTACACTATGATTATTTAAGTAGCATTTGCTCCTCCTGGACTGTAAGGTCAGGAAGTAATGCTATTCCCTCCTCAGATGGATTGATGAGATACACAAATAATGCATACTCAATTTGCTTCTTGATCTCTGAACCAAGTTTTCCTAGGATGTGTTCAAATGTTTGTTTTCCGTATGGTCCTTAATGCTTCCATGTTAAAATCTAATCATTCCCTGAAAACACAAATGGAATAAACAAAGTCAGGATTGTCTACTATGTTAAGATTGTTCCTCATCCTGAGGCAACAGTCAGATCAATTAGAAGAAACACACCAGAAATAGACACAGAGACAGAGTCTCAGGAGAGAATCCAATGAAATGAATAAGAGATCCAGAGTCTTACAGTGTTTTTCAGATACTCTGAGCTCATACAGACACCAAAGACACTGAACAAGGAAGGGTCGTGGAATAAAAATCAAATTCTTTGAATTTATGGTTACCAACGGGGAAGAGATAGCTAGAGAGTTTACAGACACATACACATTGCTATATTTAAAATAGATAGCCAACAAGGTCCTACTCTATAGAGAACTCTGCTCAGTATTTTATGTAACAACTTAAATGAGAAAATTTGAAAAAGATACACGTACATGTATAACTGAATCACTTTGCTGTATACCCGAAGTTAACACAACATTGCTAACCACTGTACTCCAATATAAAATAAAAAGTTAACAATAACAACAACAAAAAAAACAAGTTCTTACACTGTTAATTAAACCAAAGACCCTCACAAAGACTTAACACTTTAGGTTTCTCTGCAGTTTAGTATTGAAATGCTAATGTCTAACAACTATATTGATTTCTGTACATATACATGTATCTTTTTCATTTTCATATTCATTCCTATACACATGAGTATGTCAAGAAGGATGAGCCTGGTGAGATGCCAGAGATTATGACTGTTCAATCCATGCTTGGCAGGCCTGAGAACCACCACCGTGCCCAGCAGAGTTCCTTCAAGTCTGTGACTCTCCACTCTTCAGCAGTCACGCCAATTGCTTCACACCTTCTGTTCAAGGTTGGGAGAGCATACATACTGCCCTAATAGTGATTGAAGATACAGAGGTTCTTTGTGACCCCATGGACTATACAGTCCATGGAATTCTCCAGGCCAGAATACTGGAGTGGGTAGCCTTTCCCTTCTCTAGAGGAGCTTCCCAACCCAGGGATTGAAGCCAGGTCTCTTACACTGCAGGCAATTCTTTACCAGCTGAGCCACAAGGGAAGCCCAAGAACACTGGAGTGGGTAGCCTATCCCTTCTGCAGGGGATCTTCCCAACCCAGGAATTGATCTGGGGTCTCCTGCATTGCAGGTGGATTCTTTACCAAGTGAGCTATCAGGGAAGCCCAAGGACTAAACATCTGAAGGTAAGTGGGTATTACCCTCTTGAATACATGCACTCATACACATACAAGGAGAAAGCCTGATTCTTTTTTCTTCACAGAGAATGTCTTCAGTGACCTTCCAAAAAATGTACTACATGTTTTATTTTTGACATACCCTACATTCCCAAGGGCAACAGAAAAAAAAAATTGCCCTTGGCATTTTCTTGAAAGATGTGATTCAGAAGATATGTGATTGTTGGCTTTTTCTCTGTAGGCATATGTTGCCCAGCGGGATGTCACACCCTTCAAAGGTCTGAATCAGAAAAAAAAATACAAAGTTGGATAAGGTCAGAGCAAACACATACAAACACTGCACACATTCAGGTGGCTCTGACTTCTGCTAAAAAAAAAAAAAAAAATCCCAGAATTACCCACAGAGAGCACCCATTAGTGCTCAGAACAAAATCAAATGGAATATACAAATGGAACATGACCGAACGATGACTCTCCTTGTAAAGGTATCTTTATCTCCAATAAAAAGGTTTAAATTATATTCCACTTACAATTCCAAAATTGAAGATTTTTTCCATGAAACCAAACTTTGACAGCAAATACAAAATATTTCGATACCTACACCTAAAGTCATCTGGCAGACAATTCTGTTACAACTTGAGATAAATTAGGACTGAGCCTGAGAGCATTTTACTGTTTAAATGCACAGGTTTTGGCAGCCATGTTTAGAAATAGGGGGAAAGAAATCTATTACCTAACACACCTCCCAACGGGCCTCATCTCACAGCCAGCTTTTTTTCTTTTTAAATGAAGAATTTGTATTTGAGCTGGTTATTTGTAAGGGTTGGTTACTGTGCCTTAGTTACTATTTCACCTTAATATCACCTAGTAAGCCATAAACATCTTAAAGAAAAAAGCAAAATCAAAACCAGAGTTTCACAGCAAAACTAGAAGACTTATACGTGACATTCCACTGGCTGAATATCTTAGAAAATATGAAAATTATTTTTATAAAACTGCTCTCACTCATGGAACGTCTAAGGAAACTAAAGAAAGACAAAGAAAAGAGGGGGAAAGCCACACCTGTATACACATATTAATACAAAAAAGAGTGTTTCTTATCCAACTAAAAAGCACACTGTGAAGACAAGATGGTACTGGACTGTTTTTAGCAAGTACACGGCTGACCAAGCCACAGAGCACTCACCAAGCCCATTCACAGCCACCCTGGTGTTTCCTTGGCATGCATCTGCACTGCTCGTTTTCCACCCACTGTTTGCAGGATGCCTCTCCACAGCCATATGGACCAAGATGATGAGTCATCTGTCATCCAAAATTCTTCTCCTGACCTTTCCACATTCAATCACCTTTAGCACACTGAACCGGCACGTCCTCCGCAGAGCACATGCCCTGGAACATAACGGGTTGCAAGCTGAACATAGAACTTAGCATTCCTGACGGTCCCCACTTTGCCAAAAGGATTTCTTCCAGAGCTTTAAAGGAAAATCACAACCAAAACCGTGACCAGATGGGTTTTCAAGGAGAAAGCTATAAACTAAATCAGTGAGGAGACTGACGTACTTTACTAAAAACAGGCCTATGATATAAAAGAATTTCACTTATTCATTCACTGAGAGGAAAAGTTATGGCAAAAGCAAAGCAGTGAAAAGATACATAAAACATTTCACAACTGAAACTGACTTTTTAACTTCGTGTAGCTGAAGATGTTTTAAACTATTTTTGAACTTAATGCTTCACATAATCACCAAAAAAACAAAAAAATTCCCGACCTACACCTCATGTACAACAAATCACAAAATCTCATATAGTACTTTCTATAACCGCACGAATTCTGCTAAGCCCTTTACATATATTCACTTACTTCATCCTTTCTGTAATCTCTGTTTTCCATGAGGAGTAAAATGCAGAGAGCTAATAAGGTACTGTGCCCAAGGTCACTGACATTTACCCTCTGCCAGTAAATGGCAGAGCTGGGATTTGAAAGCACTGGTACTACTGGGATTAGTGGTGATTACACTAACCACCTTCCCAAAGGAGTTTAAGACACTTGATCCTTTTTTTAACAGTTAAGTTTACTTAAAACTATACAAGCTCATTTTATAAGGTGAGAAAACTTACAATTAAAGAATTTAAACTAGAGAAATGTAAATTACTGTTAAGTGGTGGCAAAGTTCAAGTTATCAGTCATGGAAAATACCAACATAAGAAAGAAGGAGTTGGGGGCTAATTTTTGTGAGTTAAATATTTAGAGTCTGGAGAAATTAACATAACTGGAGAAGCATAGGTAAGGTACTGATAGCCAAGAAACTCCAAAAGCTAGGAAGGCAATCATAGAGAACCCCAGGTCTATAGTGCCTAACATCAGTCAACACTCCTGTCAATTTTTTTTCCCTCATCAAGGCAATCTTTCAGGAATGATGCCTCCTGGCCATGTCACTGTTGATGCTTAAATTCAGGCCTTCAATACCTCTTGGTCCAATTGTGCTAACAATCTCTTCCCCAGCTTCAGGTCACCACCTCCTCCCCTACCCCAGCATCTAATTGCTCTGCTGCTAACAGAATAGTCTTTCTGAAACACCAACAGATTTGATCAAGCTATTCCCCTTTTTAAGTCTTCAGTGAGGTTCCCAGGTGGCACTAATGGTAAAGAACCCATCTGCCAATGCAGGAGATGCAAGACAAGTGAGTTCAATGCCTGGATTGGGAAGATCCCCTGGAGGAGGGCATGGCAACCCACTCCCACATTCATGCCTGGAGAATCCCATGAACAGAGAAGCCTGGTGGGCTACAGTCCATAGGGTCACAAAGAGTCAGACACGACTGAAGCGACTGAGAACACATGCACAAGTTTTCAGTGGTCCATATCACCAACAATTTCCAGTTCCACCATCTCTGTATAGAATCAAAGTCCATCACCCCAGGATTTCCTATGCCTCTGTCTGCAGGCACAGGAAAACACTAGGCTAAGTCATTCCTCTCTTACCCAGTTCACATTACCCCTTTGATGAAAAAATCCTCCTTCCAACCCCATTCATCAACCTACAGGACCTCACTCCAGTCATCTCTTTTACCATAAAGTTGCCAATCCCACTTTCTACCATGAGAAGAGATAATTTTCTCCTTTGGGTCCTCAGTGTACCCACATGGGTACTGATTTCATTACACGGTCATAATTTTTTACACATCTGACTCCCCTACTGTGATATAAGTCCCTTAATAGAGAAAGTGTCTTGTCATTTTATCAACAGCACCTAATAGTTCCTGACTCACAGTAGGAGCTTTATTCATTACTAATAAACAAACATATACTTTCCACAGACCATTATAGCCTCTCTCTTGACAGAAGTTTTCAGTTCAGTCTGTTGGTTCCCTGTAGCCCCACGAGAATACAGTTCCCAATATTTTTAATAGAAGGCATTCTAGAAAGATAGGATCTACGCCATAGTCAACTTTTCAGAACACCTCCACACTGAAGAATAGATGTTGAACAGTAGAGTTCACAAAGAATGGGCCATAGAACCAAACACACAGGTTCTCAATAGGGTAGGAGATTCTAGGGTTAAATAAATTCAGAAAATGCCTCATGATATCGCTTTCTATGAAGAGTTAAATCACACTATCATAGTAAAAGTTCATTAAAGTCCTAAGAAGTTGGTTACCTCTGGATTTACTAACTTTGAATAGGTAAGTGAACCCTACTGTGCCTCCATTTTTTCATCTATTAAATGGAAATAACAATCTCTACCTTCATATGGTCACTGTAGGGACTGAATGAGATAAATATCTAAAGCTCAGATCACTACTTGGCACACAGTGAGTACTCAATAAATTCAAGCAATCTTTAATATTTAAACTTACATTTTGTAAACTACAGTGTTTTCCCATCAAGCCATTACTAACACTATACACTTTGAGAAACACTGATACAGAATAACTACTCTACAACATATTAGTCATTTTGGAGATTCACAGCTCCAGACTTTAGGAGAAATAGGCAATCTGATAGTTAAAACGTAGGACAATTCACTCTGGCTTCTCTGCAGCTAACAAACATTGAAATTCACATTATCACAACTTGCTGAGGCTTTGGTTCTCCAAAGTAAGACAGGAAAGAATACACTGAGTGAACTAAAGGAAAACTACTCTGCAATGGAAAGAAGTTTCTTATACATAAATCTCACTATCCTTTCATTTCTAGAAAGCAATATATTCATCAAGTTTCTATTTTCACTGCCAAGGAATCTATAGTCTATTTTTTTTTTCAATTAATAAATCAAAAGATTTATACTGGGCTTAAAGAATCATCTACTTAAAGTAGATGATTCTTAATTCCAGCTTCCTGAAGTACAAAACTGTAGTAGTTCATGTATGAGCATCTGTATGCATTTTCCTAGGTAACATATCATAGGAACCACAGAGCTGTTCTTTTTTCAAACCATTGTTATAAAATTGAAGTTAATTTACAATGCTGTTTCAAGTATACACTAAAGTGAATCAGTTATTTATATACATGCTGCTAAGTCACTTCAGTCTTGTCTGACTCTGTGTGACCCCATAGACGACAGCCCACCAGGCTCCCTCATCCCTGGGATTCTCCAGGCAAAAACACTGGAGTAGGTTGCCATTTCCTTCTCCAATGCATGAAAGTGAGAAGGGAAAGTGAAGTCGCTCAGTCGTGTCCGACTCTTAGTGACCCCATGGACTGCAGCCTACCAGGCTTCTCTGTCCATGGGGTTTTCCAGGCAAGAGTACTGGAGTGGGTTGCCATTGCCTTCTCCATATATATACATAATTGAATATATATATATATTATTTTTCACACTTTTCCATTATGCTGCTGCTAAGTCGCTTCAGTCATATTCAACTCTGTGCGACCCCATAGACAGCAGCCCATCAGGCTCCGCCGTCCCTGGGATTCTCCAGGCAAAAACACTGGAGTAGGTTGCCATTTCCTTCTCCAATGCAGGAAAGTGAAAAGTGAAAGTGAAGTCACTCAGTCATGTCCGACTCTTCACGACCCCATGGACTGCAGCCTACCAGGCACCCCCGTCCATGAGATTTTCCAGGCAAGAGTACTGGAGTGGGATGCCATTGCCTTCTCCACTTTTCCATCATAGGTATAAGATATTGAATATAGTTCCCAATGCTACACAGTACATCTATGTTGTTTACCTATTTTATATATATTAATATATATGGTCAGTCACATCCAAGTCTTTGTGACCCCATGGATTATAACCCACCAGGCTCCTTTGTCCATGGAATTTTCCAGGCAAGAATATTAGAGTGGGTTGCCATTTCCTTCCTACTTCAGAGGAGCTTCCTGATCCAGGGATCAAACCCATGTCTCCTGCATTTCCTGCATTGGCAGGCAGATTCTTTACCACTGAGCCACCTGGGAAGCCCATTTTATATATAATAATGTGTATATGTTAATCTTAAACTCCTACTTTATCTCCTCTCAACTGTTAGCCCCTTAGGTAACCATAAGTTTATTTTCTATGTCTGTGGATCTATTTCTGTTTTATAAATAAGGTTGATTTTTTTAAGAGTCCATATGTAAGTGATCTCATATGATATTTGCCTGTTTTTTGAAAAATTAGGCCTATGTATTACTTAGATATTAAAAATCAAACAATTGCAAAGGGTATATACAATGAAACATAAATCTATCTCCCAACCCTAATCCTTATCCAGAGCCAACCATGTTATCAGTTTTTTATATCCTTCCTAAGACAGCTTATATATGTGTGTATAAGTACATACAGTAATATTATATCCCTCCATTTTTACAGAGATAATAGTATATGATATATGCTATATTGCAACTAGTTTTCTTCACGTGGCAGTTTATCTTAGAGCACTATCTATATCAATACATAGATCTAGATATTTGGTTAATAGGCATACCAAAATTTAAAGCAACCCTAGGCTAAGATACTTGGCTTCCCAGGTGGCACTAGTGGTAAAGAATCCGTCGGCCAATACAGGAGATACAAGAGACTTGGGTTCAATCCCTGGGTCAGAAAGATCCATGGAAAAGGAAATGGCAACCTACTCCAGTATTTTTGCCTGAGAAATCCCATGGACAAAGGAGCCTGGTGGGCTACAGTCCATGGGGCTGCAGAGCTGGACGTGCTCTGACTGAGGGACTGAGCACAAGATAAATACTTAGGTTGTTACCAGTGTCTTGTAACAAAGGTCAAAGCAATTGCTTTTCCAATAGTCATGTATGGATGTGACAGTTGGACCATAAAAAAGGCTGGGCACCGTAGAATTGATGCTTTTGAACTGTGCTGTGCTGGAGAAGACTCTTGAGTCCCTTGGACAGCAAGATCAAACCACTTAATCTTAAAGGAAATCAGCCCTTTATATTCATTGGAAGGACTGATGCTGAAGCTGAAGCTGAAGCTCCAATACTTTTGGCCACCTGATCGAACAGCTGACTCATTAGAAAAGACCCTGATGTTGGGAAAGATGGAAGGCAGGAGGAGAAGGGGATGACGGAGGACGAGATGGTTGGATGGCATCACCAACTCAATGGACATGAGTTTGAGCAAACTCCGGGAGATAGTGAAGGACCAGGAAGCCTGGCGTGCTGCAGTCCATGCGGTTACAAAGAGTGGAGGGACTGAACAACAACGAGTGTCTTGCAAAGACTGCTGAAAATAAACATCCTTGAATATATATTTTTAGGCAAGAAATGAAGCAGGGAATTGCTAAAGACTACTAAATTGCCCTCCAAAGGTTACCCATTTTATTCTCAAGAATACTTATTTCTTACACCTTCAATAAAAAAAGATTTTCAGATTTTCTCTCTTTTTTAAATCTGACAGGTAAAAAATGATAACAAATGCTTTTAACTTACGTGGCTTATTTTGAATGAAAGAACCTCTGATTTAAGATGAGTCATACTTATGATGACTTAGTCATGGAAACAAAAAGTACCATCAAAACTGGAACAATACTGGGAATTCAATTAAGGTTTGCTTCAAGTTGATGGCTTTAGGGATGGTAGTCTGCAGACAAAGGAATTAAAAGGCTTCACCCACATGGGTGTTTTAATTATGTTGCCAAATTGGAATATGTCTAAAGAAATGACTGGGGAAAAAAGGCACTTTGCAATCTGTAAGAAATTATGGAAGTGTTCAAGGAGACCATGACCCACTACTAGCAGAATAAGGAGCCCGGTGGACCCCCAGGTTCAACTCACCGTCAAGTAGCCAGTGCTCGCCGCGCCTGTTCTCCAACTCCAACAGCATGAGGCGTGTGATCACATGATCGGGAACCAAAAGGCCTTTCTCTATGTATTGCTTTGCCATATCACCAACTTCTATTAAAAAGACAGGAAAAAGAAACACTCAGAAAAGCTTCTGGGGGCGGGGCGGGGGGGGGGGAATGCTTACCAACTCTCTCCTGACAGTTTTGCTTTTTCTTCCATTCCTGCCTGATGTCCTGGGGGGAAAGGTTTTTAAAGAGTCATATTTTTAAAATTGGCTTCAATAATGGTGACCCTGTCTCTCAGTTGTCTGCCAAAGAATTAGAAGAGCATCTCTTGAAGATACACACAGACAGAAATAAAAATGAAAGGAGATATAAATTAGGGCAAAGGGAAAATCAGAGTAGGAAATAAAGCCGGAGTCTAGAGGGAGAGCGGCACATAGTAAAGACCAGGAGAGGAGCGAAGTCCAGCCTCTTGCTAGCAGTGAGCCGCACTCTGGACCTAAGCCCCCCCACCAGTTTCCGGTAACAAGGAAAAAGGATCAACTTCACAATTCACGGTACAGGGAAAACTAAAGGAAGCTGAGAGACTCAACCATTCCTCAGACACCAAAGGGAAAATTGTCCACTACTCTTCTAGAAAAAGGGCTGGATGATACAAACAACAATGGGTTTCCTTCATGAGCCTCAGTTAAGCAGATGGCACCTTGCTGACGCAGTTGTAGAAGCAACTCAAGTGTTTTTAGTGGAATGCCAAGTTCGTGAAAAGACATGAATTTCAATTTTTTTTCCAAAGAAAAAAATGCTCCTATCATAATTTAAAATAACAATTTGTTATACGTGGAAATTGTCAGTTGGGTTCAGGAGAACATCTGTTAAATTTCTAGAAACTGATTTTTTTTTAATCCAGATGAAGTCCTCAGCTCTCTAGCCATCTGATCATGAACCATTAGAAACACATTCTTGACAGGCCAATTCAGTTCTTATAAAAACACAGGGCAGAATTATATTACTGGGGGAAAAAAGGTTAAAAACCAATTGCCCCCACCTTCTGCTTGAATTTAATAAGGTAGAGACCTTCCTTCCACAGTCTGAATCTACACTGCTAGCTTCACCTTCCACACTGAAACATGGGCTGTGAAGAGTTCCCTGTCACTGGATGACTACCACAGGGCAGAGAGCCCACTGTTAGGCCCAGTGATGGGGATTCAGAAACGCACTGCAAGAGAAAGAACATATGAGTGGCTAAACATGAATGTGAGCAAAACACATTCATTCAGTAAGGATTTATTGACTGCGTACTACTTAACAGGTAATATTCTACAAATGTAGCAGCGACTGAAAGTTGCAGCTTACCAATATTCAAGCAGTATGACTTTACCTGAGAGCAACAATAAGAATCTTTAACTGGGAATACAAACTAGCAGGTGCTGTGCTTTAAACATTTTATTTGTGTTATTTCAATGATTCTTCATAGGATCCTCACCTTTAGATAGGAGGTAAAACTTGTATTTTTTTTTTATGACAGCTTTATTGAGATACAAGTCACATACCATAACATAACAAGTCACACACCGTAACATTCACCATTTAAAACTGTGCAATTGAGTGGCTTTAGCAAGAAGAGATAAGAAAGCCTTCTTCAGCGATCAATGCGAAGAAATAGAGGAAAACAACAGAATGGGAAAGACTAGGGATCTCTTCGAGAAAATCAGAGATACCAAAGGAACATTTCATGCAAAGATGAGCTTGATAAAGGACAGAAATGGTATGGATCTAACAGAAGCAGAAGATATTAAGAAGAGGTGGCAAGAATACACAGAAGAACTGTACAAAAAAGATCTTCACGACCCAGATAATCACCATGGTGTGATCACTGACCTAGAGCCAGACATCCTGGAATGTGAAGTCAAGTGGGCCTTAGAAAGCATCACTACGAACAAAGCTAGTGGAGGTGATGGAATTCCAGTTGAGCTATTCCAAATCCTGAAAGATGATGCTGTGAAAGTGCTGCACTCAATATGCCAGCAAATTTGGAAAACTCAGCAGTGGCCACAGGACTGGAAAAGGTCAGTTTTCATTCCAATCCCAAAGAAAGGCAATGCCAAAGAATGCTCAGACTACCGCACAATTGCACTCACCTCACACGCTAGTAAAGTAATGCTCAAAATTCTCCAAGCCAGGTTTCAGCAATATGTGAACCGTGAACTTCCTGATGTTCAAGCTGGTTTTAGAAAACGCAGAGGAACCAGAGATCAAATTGCCAACATCCGCTGGATCATGGAAAAAGCAAGAGAGTTCCAGAAAAACATCTATTTCTGCTTTATTGACTACGTCAAAGCCTTTGACTGTGTGGATCACAAGAAACTGTGGGAAATTCTGAAAGAGATGGGAATACCAGACCACCTGATCTGCCTCTTGAGAAATTTGTATGCAGGTCAGGAAGCAACAGTTAGAACTGGACATGGAACAACAGACTGGTTCCAAATAGGAAAAGGAGTTCGTCAAGGCTGTATATTGTCACCCTGCTTATTTAACTTCTATGCAGAGTACATCATGAGAAACGCTGGACTGGAAGAAGCACAAGCTGGAATCAAGATTGCTGGGGGAAATATCAATAACCTCAGATATGCAGATGACACCACCCTTATGGCAGAAAGTGAAGAAAGCCTCTTGATGAAAGTGAAAGAGGAGAGTGAAAAAGTTGACTTAAAGCTCCACATTCAGAAAACGAAGATCATGGCATCCGGTCCCACCACTTCATGGGAAATAGATGCGGAAACAGTGGAAACAGGGTCAGACTTTATGTTTCTGGGCTCCAAAATCACTACAGCTGGTGACTGCATCCATGAAATTAAAAGACGCTTACTCCTTGGAAGGAAAGTTATGACCAACCTAGATGGCATATTCAAAAGCAAAGACATTACTTTGCCAACAAAGGTCCATCTAGTCAAGGCTATGGTTTTTCCTGTGGTCATGTGTGGATGTGAGAGTTGGACTGTGAAGAAGGCTGAGCGCCGAAGAATTGATGCTTTTGAACTGTGGTGTTGGAGAAGACTCTGGAGAGTCCCTTGGACTGCAAGGAGATCCAACCAGTCCATTCTGAAGGAGATCAGCCCTGGGATTTCTTTGGAAGGAATGATGCTAAAGCTGAAACTCCAGTACTTTGGTCACCTCGTGTGAAGAGTTGACTCATTGGAAAAGACTCTGATGCTGGGAGGGATTGGGGGCAGGAGGAGAAGGGGACGACAGAGGATGAGATGGCTGGATGGCATCACTGACTCGATGGACGTGAGTCTGAGTGAACTCTGGGAGTTGGTGATGGACAGGGAGGCCTGGCGTGCTGTGATTCATGGGGTCGCAAAGAGTCGGACGCGACTGAGCGACTGATCTGATCTGATCTAATACCCTCTCCATGTTGTGCAAGCATCACCACTACCTAATTTCAGAACATTTCTATTATCCCAGGAAGAAACCCCATACCTACTAGCGGTCACACTCCCATCCCCTCCTCCCTCTAGGTACTGGAAACTACTAATCTACTTTTGGTCTTTATAGTTTGCCTGTACTGCACATTTCACATAAATGGAAGTGTACACGATGTAGTTTTTTTGTGTCTGGTTCCTTTACTTAGCATGTTTTCAAGGTTCATCCATGTTGTACCATATCAGTACTTCATTTTCAAAGCTGAATATTATGATTCTATTGTGTGGACATATCACATGTTGTTTATACATACATCAGTTATCAGGCACTGGGGTTGTTTTCACTTGGGGACTATTTTGAATAATGCTGCAATATACATTCAGGTACAAGTTTGTATGTGAATATATACTTTCAGTTTTCTTGGGTAATATCTGTAAGAAACACGTGTACATCTGAAAAATCACTGTCAGACAGAATGCTCAGAGCAACTGAAACACTTACTCTGTGATGGTCAGGCTAACCTCAGAGCCCTGTTCTCAGTCTCGTCCACCAAACTTAAAGGTACACGCGAACAACAAATATACATCTTCCAAGGTGAGAGACCAAGATATGAACATGAGGAAACGGTTAATGAGGAGGAACTGTCTTGTAGGGAAAAGAGAAGACCCAGAGAAGGACATGATAACAACTGACCCATAATCTGATTCTGGACAGATGGAAAAGGCATTATCTTACTTAATCCCCCAGGGCTTAGAATTAGTACTAGTGGGAATTGCAAATGGACAGGAAAAGTCGCCTGAGGAAATATTTGAATGGAGACTCAGAGAAGGGATATTATAGAGGGATTTTGAAAACTGGATTGGGCTTAATTCATGTTTCAGGTCCCTACAGATGGAAGACTTACGGTACTGTGGTACATTTGAATTCAGTAATTTAATGAAGAACAGTGTCCAAAATGATAGCTCTAAGACCTCTGATTATCTCCTAAATGGCTCAAAATGTACCTCCGTTGACACCTCAAACTTATCCTGTCCAAAATCACATTACCCTCCCACTCTGTTCTTGTCTTGGATGCTTCCTGCCTCATCAGTAACAGATTCCTTGGATTCAATTATCCAAAGTCAATCACAGTCTGAAAAATATTAAATGGAAAAGTCCAGAAATAAGCAACTGATTTCACCTCAAACTTCAGGAGTAATGAACACAGTGCATAAGGGCATAGTTAAGATGCAAAAAGCACTAAATCTGAGAGGTCACGTTCACCTAACTTTTACTAGAGTATGTTGTTACAACTGTTCTATCTTATTCAGTTCAGTTCAGCTGCTCAGTCGTGTCTGACTCTTTACGACCCCATGGACTGCAGCACACCAGGCCTCCCTGTCCATCACCAATTCCCAGAGCTTGCTCAAACTCATGTCCATCGAGTCGCTGATGCCATCCAATCATCTAATTGTCGTCCCCTTCTCTTCTTGCCTTCAATCTTTGCCAACATCAGGGTCTTTTCTAACAAGTCAGTTCTTCACATGAGGTGGCCAAAGTATTGTAGCTTCAGTTTCAGCATCAGTCCTTCCAACGAATATTCAAGACTGATTTCCTTTAGGATTTATTGGTTTGATATCTTATTATTAGTTATTGCTATTAATCTCCTACTGTGCCTAATGTATTAATTACCATTAAATTACTTTATCCTAGGTATGTATGTATGTATAGGGAAAAAACATAGTATATATAGTGTTCAGTACTTTGGTTTCAGGCATCAACTGGGGATCCTGGAAGGCATTCCCCACAGACAGGGGGACTCTACTGTACTCTCCTCAGATATCATCTAAGATTAAGCACCAATTGTCTTGATTTTCTTGATTTCGCTTGTTGTTGTTGGGTTTTTTTAATATTTATTTATTTGGCTTTGTCAAATAATGGGATCTAATTCCCTGACTCAGAGAAGGAAATGGCAGCCCACTCCAGTACTCTTGCCTGGAAAATCCCATGGATGGAGGAGCCTGGTGGGCTGCAGTCCATGGAGTCGCAAAGAGTTGGACATGACTGAGCCCCTTCACTTTTCACTTTTCACTTTAATGCATTGGAGAAGGAAATAGCAACCCAATACAGTGTTTTTGCCTGGAGAATCCTAGGGACGGGGGAGCCTGGTGGACTGCCATCTATGGGGTCACACAGAGTCGGACACGACTGATGTGACTTAGCAGCAGCAGCAGTTCCCTGACCAGGGCTTGAACCTGGGCTCCCTGCATTGGGAGTGTGGAGTCAGTCGCTGGACTGCCAAGGAAGTTCCTCTCCCATTCTCTACACCTAGCTGAACACGAAATCTTAGCATTATACTTCCACATGTCTCTCACATCCAGGACAGCTGATCAAAACATAACAGCACAACACTAACTGCTGAACAAACTGGAACAAGCTGCGGTCCTGCAGAACAGTCTGTGCCACTATGAAACACACACTGAAGGCCCTGGACTGCCCTGGTAGTTAACAAGAGCTCGTGGCTTATCAGAAAGTGGAGAAAAGGGGAAGGAAGCAGTGAGACAAACTCCAAAGCCTAAGAAATCTTTATATAATGAAGAGGAGAGAACTGATAAAGGATCCCATAGCTGAGGTCAAAGCAAGTCCTTTACCCATACCAATCCTTGACTGGCTACAAAACAAGAATGCTTTTGGGTTCTTGCACATATGTGTCAATCTAAAGAATAATTAGACTACCTAAGCAGCCAATTCTCAATTCTTTGCTTGCTCGACTTCTCAGCAGCATGTGACGTGACTCCTGTGCATAAATACAGAGTGACCCCTTTAAAGCCCATTATGCCCCTCCTATGACTTCCCATGTCATTGAGAGTATAAGCCAAGTCCTCCCCTTGGTCTCCAAGCTCTCTGACCCCATCTCCCACTTCTCTCCTCACTACCCATCCTAGTCCAGACACAAGAGTCTCCGTGCACTTTCCTGAAGATCACAAGCATGTGTCCACTGCAGGACCTCTGCATTTGTTCTTCCCTCTGTCAGGAATACTCTTTCCACCAGAATTTCAAAAGGTCAAGTCCTCTCAGCATTCAGGTCTCTGATTGAGTATCACCTCAGATAGGTTTCCCACCCTATCCAAACAGCACAAGTACAAACATCCAAGTCCCAATCCCCCTCTACTCTCTTATCCTACTGTGCATTCTTTTCCAAAACTACAGGCTTTACATATTATATACTGATGTATCGGTGAATTCACTTTCTGCCCCTCCAGATTAGAATATAATTAGCTCACTGGAAAAAATAATAATACTTTGCTCACTGCCATATCCTGAGTGCTTACAATATGGTCTGGCATGCATAGATACTCCATTAAAATTTGTTGCATGAATGAATGAATACATTGAAGATTATAGAGTCTCTTCCCCAGGCAAGAATCAATCTGATCTGCCTTACAGTTATTACAGAACCATTACTCCAATGTCCAACCTTGCCAGGTATCAACTTTTTCAAAGGAGATATGCGACAAAGTGAGATCAGTACTAACTAGGTGAGATGACCACATAGGGTTTCACAGCTCAGTCTCATTTCCTCAGCATTTCAAACTGTGAATAGAGAAGAGCCATGTACACGAGGGAAAATGAGAAGGAAATACTAGGAGCCAATGTTGCAGAGGCATGGAGCTGCTTGGCATACCTGGAGGAACTTCAATTAGTAACATCTGAAAATAAGCACATCATGACACAGAGAGCACTAGACAGGCCAGAAAAGGAGCATAGGCTTTGAAGGATTAAAGGAAACAGGTAGCTTCAAAAATGGCATTCTCATAGCTGAAAGCAATTACCAAGGGCCCAGGACAAAATGAAAATATGGAGCCTCCTGGTTCAAAAATTAAAAATTACAAGATGGTAACAGCAGAGCATTGCACTAAGTGCAGGGCCTTTTGTCACGTGACACAAGTCACGTGCCCACGGCTATGAAATTTGGATGGGGTTGGCGTGATGAAAGCAAAGGAGGCTGTGATAATAATCCAGCACAGACAGGCCTGCAGAAACAACATTAGATGACATTCTGGCCCTTGAGAGAGTACCTTGAGCTGACCCATCATCGACTGTGCAACTCAAGTTCAAAATAACTCTGTGGAAGACTTCCAGAACCATCTTAATCCAATTTACTAATGAAGAGAAAGCTCTAAAGGCAGCATCCCTTCCCAAGTATTTTTGGCATCCTTGGCTCTTCTCTGGAACAGGACAGACAACATGCCCTCTAATCTGTTACAAAATCAAACTTCCTCTGAGTTTCTCAATCCCCTTCCCCGGCCCTGTGAAAAACCAGGAAAAGCCAACAGCAGCCAGAGGAAAATGAACTTAACAACGAATTTGCATCTGAATGAAGACCTCCCTACAACAGCAATCTGAAATAAAACACTGGTCAGAATACAGGCCCATTCCAGAAAACAGGACCTTCATCTGCCCTTGTCAGTTCGCTTGGAAGAGAAAGCAGTATCATTAAACGCTAATGCAGCATGTTTGGCTAAAACATAGACCTGAGCCTATTTCTCAAGCAGTATTTCAAAGAAAAGCTGTAGATACACATATGCTCTCTTACAGTTTTTGCATCCTTTGTACATACACATGCACACACATGCTCACCAAAATAATAAACCATAAACCACCAGGAAGGTTTTAAAAATAAACTTTTATGAATGAAGGTCAATAGCTTTGCAGTTTTTAAGTGTCACAACAACCAAAAAAAAAGGGACACCCAATTATGTGTTTATGAGATTGACCATAACACTGTTAAGGGAAGCACACTGATTGAAACTGCCCACCCTGGCTAGGCACCATAGTAACTATTTGCATAAGTTGTTTTACTGCAGGAGGTCCTGGTAAAGAACACGGAACTAATAAGCCACCACCAACCGGAAGAGTTCAGAAAAGGTCAAAAGGAGACACCACCTGTCCAACCACCTCCCAGAATCCTTCTCTCTGGTGTCCATTTGGCTGAACAAGGTGTGCACCACCAGGAAGGACTCTGAGTCAGAATGATTGGCTATAGACAACCCAGAAACCAATCCCATCACCATAAAACCCGAGACTGCAAGCCCTGTGACAGAGCTGTTCTCCTGGGTTCCCTTACCCTTCTGCTCTCCACCCAGGTGCCCTTCCCAATAAAATCTCTTGCTTTGTCAGCACATGTGTCTCCTTGGACAATTCATTTCTGAGTGTTAGATAAGAGCCCAGTTTTGGGCCCTGGAAGGGGTCCCCCTTCCTATGACAAATGGCAACTCTGGTGGGACTCATCTTCACTGCGACTGACATCCTGACCACTCGGGGTACTCACGGGCCAGCTTTTCTGCCAATGGACCAGACTCAGCAGCCGCAACCGGGACCCTGTTGTCCCTGGTCTCCTCCTGACGCAGACAATTGACCAGAGTACCCCAACTGGTAAGGAACAAGAGACTTTATTGAACTCTCTCCCTTTCCCTCTCTCTTTCCTCTCCTTAACCCTTCCTATCCTTCCCCTTTTTTCTAGTTTCCTGGTCCTGTACACAGGAATCTGGTCAAAGGGCCTCAGCCTGAGCTGAGGATTGGAGACTGATCACCTCCTCTTGGCAGAGAACTCTAATTCTGGTTCTGTTCTGTCTGGTTTCTGGTAGGACTGAGTTTCATTCTTCCCTTCTCTAGAGGCTCAGGGTAAAGTCCCATAATACCTGGGTATCTGCAGGTGGCAGGAGACATCTGTAAGACCACTCCTTTTGCCCCCCTCTCTCGCCTCCTCCCCCTTCTTTCAACCTGGCTTCCTTTCCTCCCTTTGAAATCTTTGAAGACCTGAGATATTTTCCTTTACTCTGTTAGTACTTGGATTTGAAGTTCTATGTCTATAGGAGGTTTTCTGAGAGACTGTATTCTTATATTTAAGGGAGTGTCTGATGAGGACTGCCAGGTTTATATGTGTGTTTTAACTCTGTGTTCTGTGTTGTGATTTTTGACAGCCATTTTGCTTTGTCTGGCCACCATTTGGTTTAGGCCTGCCACCATTTTGTTAGAACTTGATTTTCTTTCCCTGTGCCTTGGGACCAGGGCTCTCAGGAACACTTATCTAGACCATCTCTAACTCCTGAGACTGAGGAAAAATGGGAAAAAGGCTTTAAAAATTTTATTTATTCCAACTGTTTTTTATAAACTACTACATTTTATATTGTAATATCTAATTCATGACTAAAATTAGAAAATGAAGCTAGATCTTGTGTTGTGTCTGTTTAAATATGTCTCAGTATGTCTTTGTCTCTGGATAATATTTTTGAGATTAATTTGTAAATGAGCTCTTTTTAATTGGCTTAAAGAAAGGTAAGCACTTACAAATAAAATAATTATAAATTAAACAATAAATTCCAGGTTCATGTGAACTGGTAAATATTCAGTATTAAATACCTGATATTAATGTTTGTTTGTTGATCTATCTAATACATACATGTCTTAGAATAATTAACATTAAGTAGAATGTTTTCATTGTACCTAGGTTTAATATAAGTTAAATATTATCTTACCTGTTACAAGTTTGTCAACAAGGAAATTACCTCGAGTGAAGAAACTTCTAAAAAAATGTAAATGAGATATTAGCTTTTAGATAAGCTCTATTAATAATAATTATGCTTTAGGAATATCTGTTTAAAATAGTCTCTCAAGATTGGGGTAACTTGAATTTCTAAGGGTTGTGCTAAACTAAGTGTTGGAAGTCTATTGAATAGTTAGGTCACTTCCAAATAAAATAAGATTTTGAAACATTTACTACTAACTGATTTCTTTTTACAGAAAAACTAAAGAGTTGGGGACTATAAATGAATAATGTTTGGTGCCATCCTAAAATGTTTTAAGAAAGCAAGGGTGTTAGAAATTATCACTAGTATTTATGCTCACCAATCTATAAAATGCTAATATAAAAGTTAGTTCATGGTTGCTAAAGGAAAGTAGGAAGTGTGTTTTCAGTTAAAAAAAAAAGGTATAAAAAAATACTAAAAAGAGACGAATGATCAGGATTTTTTAAAAATTGGATTACAGTTAGTTAGATAAATGGATTTTGTTAGGAATGACACAGCCATGGGAAAATTGGTTAGAGCCAACTAGGTCCAAGATCGGAGAAGGCAATGGCACCCCACTCCAGTACTCTTGCCTGGAAAATCCCATGGACTGAGGAGCCTGGTAGGCTGTAGTCCATGGGGTCGCTAAGAGTCAGGCACAACTAAGCAACTTCACTTTCACTTTTCACTTTCATGCATTGGAGAAGGAAATGGCAACCCACTCCAGTATTCTTGCCTGGAGAATCCCAGGGACAGAGGAGCCTAGTGGGCTGCCATCTACGGGGTCGCACAGAGTCGGACATGACTAAAGTGACTTAGCAGCAGCAGCAGCAGCAGCAGCAGGTCCAAGATGGTGGAATTGACTTTCACTAGACCTTGAGGTATATACACCATTGTGACATATCAACAAGCTAAATGATACACCCATCAACACTAAATCTGACCAAATGTTCTAAACCCTTTTAATTGATTTTTTTGACAAAACTTCCTAAATCGAATTCTTTTTTTTTAATTTTATTTTATTTTTAAACTTTACAATATTGTATTAGTTTTGCCAAATATCAAAATGAATCTGCCACAGGTATACATGTGTTCCCCATCCTGAACCCTCCTCCCTCCTCCCTCCCCATACCATCCCTCTGGGTCGTCCCAGTGCACCAGCCCCAAGCATCCAGTATCGTGCATCGAACCTGGACTGGCGACTCATTTCATACATGATATTATACATGTTTCAATGCCATTCTCCCAAATCTTCCCACCCTCTCCCTCTCCCACAGAGTCCATAAGACTGTTCTATACATCAGTGTCTCTTTTGCTGTCTCATACACAGGGTTATTGTTACCATCTTTCTAAATTCCATATATATGTGTTAGTATACTGTATTGGTGTTTTTCTTTCTGGCTTACTTCACTCTGTATAATAGGCTCCAGTTTCATCCACCTCATTAGAACTGATTCAAATGTATTCTTTTTAATGGCTGAGTAATACTCCATTGTGTATATGTACCATAGCTTTCTTATCCATTCATCTGCTGATGGACATCTAGGTTGCTTCCATGTCCTGGCTGTTATAAACAGTGCTGCGATGAACATTGGGGTACACAAACTCCTACAGCTCAACTCCAGAAAAATAAATGACCCAATCAAAAAATGGGCCAAAGAACTAAATAGACATTTCTCCAAAGAAGACATACAGATGGCTAACAAACACATGAAAAGATGCTCAACATCACTCATTATCAGAGAAATGCAAATCAAAACCACTATGAGGTACCATTTCACGCCAGTCAGAATGGCTGCGATCCAAAAGTCTACAAGCAATAAATGCTGGAGAGGGTGTGGAGAAAAGGGAACCCTCTTACACTGTTGGTGGGAATGCAAACTAGTACAGCCACTATGGAGAACAGTGTGGAGATTCCTTAAAAAACTGGAAATAGAACTGCCTTATGATCCAGCAATCCCACTGCTGGGCATACACACTGAGGAAACCAGAAGCTAAATCGAATTCTTTTGAAGTTCCTTTGACCTCTAGCTAAATTTGGGGTGCTTCAGAGGACCCCTGAAACATCCCAAAGAAAGATATTAAACTGTGTTTATTTGGTTGGTTAAATTACATGAAAAATATTATCAAGTGAGTACTAAATTCTCTCATGTTATAATGTATGATAAATATTATTAATATAGATATCCTAGAAATTATATTGAGCTCTTAACATTCTGATATGTCCTGGTATTCTAATGAAAAACCTGATGACTTCACAGAAGTTAACAAAGGACTGAATGAACCAGTGAATATGTTTATAACTTTTATGGTTTCTGTCTGAAAAATTACAGGTTTGAATCATATGTTTTCCAGGAGTAGGGAAAACCTTCCTCTCAAACTAATTATGACAATACTTTGGTAAAATTATACATTATAAACAAAACAATTATATTTTCTATCTGACTCCTCCAGAAATTGGAAACTCTTGGGTTTCCAGTAAGTTTATCAAATGAGTTAGAAAGGTTAACCCACTAACAGGTACAAAAATCTCAAGGAATTTTGGAGACCTTAAAAAGGGAAGAATTCACCTAGATTTGTTAGGCAAAATCTGTGATAAGCCTTTGGTGTGAGTTTCCCAGTCCTGTTTCATTTTAAAAGTTCAGTCTGAGACTCTACAAATGTTTCAGCAAAATAAAAAGTCTATGATCAATTATGGTTATATAAATCATCAGACCAAAATTAGTGAGAACAGGCCTATTTTGCAAATAAACTAGCCTTAATTTGGTTATATTTGATAAAAATGAGGGTAATTTTATGGAGAAAAAGACGTTTCAATAAATGTTAAATCCCAGTTTGTTAATGGAGGTCTGCATCTAATAAGACTCATTTCTTGGATAGTTCTTTGCTGTTATGTGATATTAATGTAAAATTTAATTGAATTCTTAAAGAACACCCTAAATTTGTTTCTGAAGCTTATCTCAGCAATCTGTCTTTGGATGAAGATCTGATACTGCCTCATGACCTGCAACCAGGACTGGAAAAAGACATAATTTAAGGGACTATATCCAATGTTGATAGAAGGACTTTTTATCAGGTACTCTTAACTAGCTCATGCAAAATAAAACTGAAGGGAAATTAACTCTTAGATTAATTCCCACTTCCAAAGGCCCCTACACTGGATTGTCTATAGAGAAGACAGCTGAACTGATCTCACCTTAAAATGATGCTCAAACAGAGGAGAAACTACACTATACCAGGATGAGAAGACAATGACATCAGAGGTAGACAGCTTGCCCAAGATGCTGGACCTGATTCGTATGATCATTTATAATACTTTCTTGACTTCTTAGACCTTTACATACAAATCAAATGCTTTTCTATCATAGACCTGATACTATGCTAGTTTTAGAAATCAGTCCAGTTGTTGGGTTTGTGGCCAATTACCTGTGTCTAGTTCTGAGTTATCTTGGTAAATTTCTCTACTACAAGACTCTAACTGGTTGGCCCTGAGAAAATTTACTTAAAAAAAAAATTATAGTCATATTCAGGTCATTGTGATATTACTAGATGGGATCCCCTCACTGGGCCAATTAATAATGCCTGCTCTACTCTGGCCATAAATTTGAGCTTTCTTCTATTGCTCAAGTTCAGTCAGAGCAGCAAGCAAAGTTTCAGCAAAGGAGGAAAAAATCTCCCACAATTATGGGATGGATTTATATAGATAACACTGGGCTATGGTAATTTAGGTTTAAAGTCTCCTCTATGTTGGGAACAATTAAATCATACTAAGGATAATCAGTCTAGTAGCACTAGAAAACTGGGCTATGTGCCTTATAGACAGTGCCAATATATAATTTCCCTGGAAGATAAAGGTTCTACAGAGTAGACTAAGTCAGATGACCTGGGATATACTGAGCTACATCTAATGGAAGCTCGTAAGTCTTACTTGTGACTTTACTAATACTGCTGGCTATGTTATTTGTACTTCACCTGTTTTACAAAATTGCTGTTTCTTACACTGCCAAATGTGTGTTTGAGGCCTCTGATAGAATAATATATAGTCCATATGAGATTGATGATGATAACAGTGTAACTCTAGATATGGGAAGAAGCAACAACAGGAAATGTTTTCCTGGACCAAGAGGCTAGTAAGACAGGTGGTCCAGAGAATTTTGGATACTGTTGTATGGCCTAGTCCAGTAACAGCACATTGAGTGGCCTGTCTACAAAATCTTTGCCAAACCTGAGAATGGAAAGCACCATGGGATAGAATGGTCATGAAATGCCCTCCTCAAAATCATGGTCAAGTTTATGAGCAAAAATGGGCTCTGCAAACTGAAAACTGACATTCCACCTACGTCTACAAAGATTAAATCATGGTCACTGCAACTGCTGATCTTCAACTCTCCTGAAAGGACTTCAGGGTGAAAATCAGGAATGAGGTACTCTGTGCTCTGGGAAAACCGACAGAACAGGCCTTCAGATAGTTAGATCTTTTCAGGAGAATATTTTATGAGTTCCAATTCTTGCATCTTCTCATACCTAGAGAAACACTGACGTCATTAATGGTGACATCTGCTTTGGCTATTAAGGAAAATGTTACAATTAAAAGTCAAAAGAGAGTAGCTGGTTCAGATATTCTGGGAAATAACTAGGTGATGTTATGGGTGTACTTTCAGACTAGACCTTGTATTGTTAAACACTTGAGTTTTCTGAGTTGTGTCAGGCTTGGATGCCACCATTCTCAAAACAATGTCTGCTGGAAGCTAGTAACTGCAAGCTTAGTTTTTTATAAAACTAGGTAACTGGCTGCCTGGCTACAAGTCTCCCTAAAGTGCCAGGTCCAGACTGGGTTTCAGGCCTATTCTTCTAAAAAGAAATGAGATTTATTTTGTCTATTAAAATTCCAATTTATCACTCCTCCAAATACTTCTAATTGGGTCTGTTACACCAAAATGGCAGACCAAGGGATTGAGATTTTAATCATACAAGACTCAGATCTAGAACTTGGAGCTCAGGAATATTTCCCATTCAGTGTCAATTCTCCAAGCTGAGGCAGTCCTATGCCCCATTTTGACAGGAAGTTATCACAGTCATAGTTGGCTAGTTCCCTAAATTAAAACTGAGCAGAACTCTGTGGGGCTCTGGAGTACAGATCTGTTCTGTGTTCTCCATTTCTTGTCTGTAGGATATAGGCTTTGTTCAGCCTCCTTGACCTTCCCTGTGTTCCAAAGTGTGGATTCAAACAATTGCTAATCAGGGAAGGGAGGGGATACAGAAACAGAGGAGAAACAATCAAATGGTTGTACAGCCTCCAGAGAGGGTCCAGGTTCCTACTCAAAGAAATATGCATAACAATGTCTTTGAGTTCTACTACAAAACTGGAGCCCCCATCCAGGTGGAGGATGGTACCTTCAGACTAAACACAAGATTCCTGGAGCACAGCTCTGTTGCCTCATCACCAACCAATCAAAAAAAAAAAAAAAAAGTCACAAACCCTGCAGCCCTCACCCTAAATGTTTCCTCCTGTTTCTGGGGACCAGTAACGACCATCCTGTTAGGTCTCCTGTTTGGCCCCTGTCCATTTCATTTCTGAGATGGGCCAACAGTTTCAAATTAAATTGCTGTTATTACAAGTGTGAATGCTGGTTTCAGGCAAAAAATACCTTGAATTAGATCAGGTAAAGAGAGACTTCTGCTCTGCTAGGCAGGCCTATGCCCATGCACAGCAGGAATAAGTTACAGAAGAAAGACCTCCGCCCCAATTCCCAAGAAGAATCTTGAGTATGAAGTCTCTCAGGGGGGAGTTGTTAGGGGAAGCACACTGATTGAAACCACCCACCCTGGCCAGGCACCATAGTAACCATTTGCATACGTTGTTTTATGGCAGGAGGTCCTGTAAGGAATAGGGAGCTAATAAGCCACCACCAACCAGAAGAGTTCGGGAAAGATCAAAAGGAGACACGACATGTCTGACCACCTCCCAGAATCCTTCTCTCTGGTGTCCATCTTGACTGAACAAGGCGTGCACCACCAGGAAAGACTGAGTCAGAATGATTGGCTAAAGACAACCTGGAAACTAATCCCATTACCATCAAACCCAAGACTGCGAGCCCTGTGACAGAGCTGTTCTCCTTGGGTTCCCTTACCCTACTGCTCTCCACCCGGGTACCCTTCCCCAGTAAAATCTCTTGCTTTGTCAGCACATGTGTCTCCTTGGACAATTCATTTCTGAGTGTTAGAGAAGAGTCCTGGAAGGGGGTCCCCTTTCCTGCAACAACAACACTGATTAAGGCCACATTTGGAAAAACTGTCTTAAGAAAGGGAAAGATTAATTGTCAGAATAAAAAATGGTATGTATTACAAAATTATCTATGTATGTGCACAGACATATATCACCATCCTCAATGTTAAATGTATTATAACAATGTTCCACTCTTTTAAAATATAAAATTTGTGGCAATGCAGCTAAAAAACCTATTTCATTTAATTACTATTAAATATAAATTAAAACAGATATGGCCTTGGTTACCTTGAGAAATATATTTTTTCAATTTCTGATCAAATCAGACAACAAATACATTTTCAGAATTTAATGTTATCTATTAAGTTGTATGGGACTTCCCAGGTGGCTCAGTGGTAAAGAATCTGCCTGCCAATTCAGGAGATGCAGGAGACAGAGGTTTGATCCCTGGGTCAAGAAGATCCCTGGAGCAGAAAACAGCAACCCACTCCAATATTCTTGCCTGGAAAACTCCATGGAAAGAGGAGTCTGGTGAATTACAGTCCATGAGGTCACAACAAGTTGGACATGACTGAGTGACTGAGCACACATGTATTAGGTTATATATTTAAGATAATATATAAATAAATATATTAAAATATATTAAATGAATAAATGTATATTAATATAAATTTTTTTAATAAAAAATTTTAAAAATTTAAGATATCACAGAACTTAGTGTACTTATTAAATTGGTCACTTCTTCAAAATTCATGCTTCCAAGATATGGAAGAATTTTTATTGGCTTCAATTCTTTCACATTAAAGTTGTCCATATTCACATGGGTCATTGTATTCAGGGCAGCAAATATGGAAAATACTGTCCACTGCTAAAGGGGGGATTTTGGACACACATTGTGAATTATCTTAATTAAAAAGAAAATATCTTAGTCTAAATAACTAGGAGAGTTACTAAGAAAATAACATTTCTTTAGAAAAACTATAGAAACACACACACAGATTTGTAGTCAGCACAAAATCCATTCTATAGCCACCCTAAATATTCACGACTGCCAGCTCAAACATTCCAGAGACTAAATGATTTCCAAAAAGAAACAAATGCATAAAGATCCAAAATGTGGAAGAAAGATTTCTGAGATAGGGGAGGGGATGGTAAACACTGTTCACTAAGGGAAAATTGGAGAATATGGAATGTAGCTGATTTTGTGGGCTTAAATACTCTGAATCCACTTAATATTCACTCAGTCCATATTTATTCAGAATCTACTACGTACCAGGCTCTGTACCAACTTCAGAGGAGGCCTGTACCACAGCTTAGAACCTAAACACTGGGATCAGGTCCTAGCCCCCGCAAAGTGTTCAACAGCAAAATTTCATGGAATTTTACACTGTCAGGCAAAAAAAAAATTAGTCAGCAATCACTTTGGGCTTCCCTGGTGGCTCAGTGGTAAAGAATCTGCCTGCCAATGCAGGAGACGCAGGTTCAATCACTGGGTCAGGAAGATCCCTTGGAGAAGGAAATGGCAACCCAAACCAGTATTCTTGCCTGGGAAATCCCATGGACAGAGGAGCCTGAAGGGCTACAGTCCATGGGGTCGCAAGAGTTGGACAAAACTCAGTGACTAAACAACAACTACTGCTACATGCCAGGTACCACGCAAGCACAAGAGTTACAAACATGAGACCACCTCGAAGAATGAGAGGAGAGGGACAGACTCGTGAACAAATATAACTATTGAAAACTGTATTCAACTGGAAAACTGCACAGACTGAAAAATCAACAATTCTTCTTGATTCTATGAGAGACGGGAGGACACCAGGCAAACCACTGTCCCCAAGGATAGAGAGACAGTTGGGTAAATGCATGGGGCCACAGCTTAACTGGACACAAACTCACAGCCAGTGCCAGGAAGGAAAACATGAACTGTAATTGAAAAGCTGCTGAAGGCTCTATGTGGACAAAAACTCAGGGAGGTCCCAATCAGGGGGAACCCCATAATATTATGAGATTTTCCTCCAGACGCTCTACCTGGTTGCCACAATAAGTATCACAGAAAAATCCCCCAGGCTTCTGGCAGGGTGAGGGGAAAGGGAACCATTTAAAAATAACCAGAGCACTTGGTTCTTCTTAAAAATTCCAAGCACGTGGAAGTGAAAGGGTGTGGTTTCACCAAAGGAGGATGCTACATTTAACCTTAAATCTCACTTTGGAAAATAAACAGTTTCGAACACAAGGCTCATAATTATACTAATAAAATTCCAAATTATCATCTTGCCCTGGTTGCAAATCTCAAACCAATTTTATTCCCCTTTACAGAAAGGCTTCAAAAGATAGGATTTAATATTCAGCTCAGTTGGGTCCGACTCTTCGTGACCCTATGAATCGCACCATGCCAGCCTCCCTATCCATCACCAACTCCCAGAGTCTACCCAAACCCATGTCCATCGAGTCGGTGATGCTATCCAGCCATCTCATCCTCTGTTGTCCCCTTCTCCTCCTGCCCCCAATCCTTCCTAGCATTAGGGTCTTTTTCAACGAGTCACTTCTTTGCATAAGGTGGCCAAGGTATTGGAGTTTCAGCGTCAACATCAGTTCTTCCAATGAACACCCAGGACGGATCTCCTTTAAAATGGACTGGATGGATCTTCTTGCAGTCCAAGGGACTCTCAAGAGTCTTCTCCAACACCACAGTTCAAAAGCATCAATTCTTCGGTGCTCATCTTTCTTCACTGTGCGACTCTCACATCCATACATGACTACTAGAAAAACCATAGCCTTGACTAAACGGACCTTTGTTGGCAAAGTAATGTCTCTGCTTTTCAATATACTATCTAGGTTGGTCATAACATTTCTTTCAAGGAGTAACGTCTTTTAATTTCATGGCTGCAATCACCATCTGCAGTGATTTTGGAGCCCAGAAAAATGAAGTCAGACACTGTTTCCACTGTTTCCCCATCTAATTCCCATGAAGTGATGGGACCAGATGCCATGATCTTTGTTTTCTGAATGTTGAGTTTTAGCCAACTTTTTCATTCTCCTTCTTCACTTTCATCAAGAGGCTTTTTAGTTCGTTTTCACTTTCTGCCATAGGGGTGGTGTCATCTGCATATCTGAAGTTATTGATATTTCTCCCAGCAATCTTGATTCCAGCTTGTGCTTCTTCCAGCCCCGCGTTTCTCATGATGTACTCTGCATAGAAGTTAAATAAGCAGGGTGACAATATACAGCCTTGACGTACTCCTTTTCCTATTTGGAACCAGTCTGTTGTTCTATGTCCAGTTCTAACCGTTGCTTCCTGACCTGTATAAAGGTTTCTCAAGAGGCAGGTCAGGTGGTCTGGTATTCCCATCTCTTTCAGATTTTTCCAGTTTACTGTGATCCACACAGTCAAAGGCTTTGGCATAGTCAATAAAGCAGAAATAGATGTTTTTCTGGAACTCTCTTGCTTTTTCCATGATCCAGCGGATGTTGGCAATTTGATCTCTGGTTCCTCTGCCTTTTCTAAAACCAGCTTGAACATCAGGAAGTTCACAGTTCACGTATTGCTGAAGCCTGGCTTGGAGAATTTTCAGCATTACTTTACTAGCGTGTGAGATGAATGCAACTGTGCAGTAGTTTGAGCATTCTTTGGCATTGCCTTTCTTTGGGATTGGAACGAAAACTGACCTTTTCCAGTCCTGTGGCCACTGCTGAGTTTTCCAAATTTGCTGGCATATTGAGTGCAGCACTTTCACAGCATCATCTTTCAGGATTTGGAATAGCTCAACTGGAATTCCATCACCTCCACTAGCTTTGTTCGTAGTGATGCTTTCTAAGGCCCACTTGACTTCACATTCCAGGATGTCTGGCTCTAGGTCAGTGATCACACCATGGTGATTATCTGGGTCGTGAAGATCTTTTTTGTACAGTTCTTCTGTGTATTTTTGCCATCTCTTCTTAATAGCTTCTGCTTCTGTTAGGTCCATACCATTTCTGTCCTTTATTAAGCCCATCTTTGCATGAAAAGTTCCCTTGGTATCTCTAATTTTCTTGAAGAGATCTCTAGTCTTTCCCATTCTGTTGTTTTCCTCTATTTCTTAGCATTGATCACTGAGGAAGGCTTTCTTATCTCTCCTTACTATTCTTTGGAACTCTGCATTCAGATGCTTATATCTTGCCTTTTCTCCTTTGCTTTTCGCTTCTCTTCTTTTCACAGCTATTTGTAAGGCCTCCCCAGACAGCCATTTTGCTTTTTTGCATTTCTTTTCCATGGGGATGGTCTTGATCCCTGTCTCCTGTCCAATGTCACAAACCTCCGTCCATAGTTCATCAGGCACTCTGTCTATTAGATCTAGTCCCTTAAATCTATTTCTCACTTCCACTATATAATCATAAGGGATTTGATTTAGGTCATAACTGAATGGTCTAGTAGTTTTCCCTACTTTCTTCAATTTAAGTCTGAATTTGGCAATAAGGAGTTCATGATTTGAGCCACAGTCAGCTCCCGGTCTTGTTTTTGTTGACTGTATAGAGCTTCTACATCTTTGGCTGTAAAGAATATAATCAATCTGATTTCAGTGTTGACCATCTGGTGATGTCCATGTGTTGAGTCTTCTCTTATGTTGTTGGAAGACGGTGTTTGCTATGACCAGTGCGTTCTCTTGGCAAAGCTCTATTAGCCTTTGCTCTGCTTCATTCTGTATTCCAAGGCCAAATTTGCCTGTTACTCCAGGTGTTTCTTGACTTCCTACTTTTGCATTCCAGTCCCCCATAATGAAAAGTACATCTTTTTTGGGTGTTAGTTCTAAAAGGTCTTGTAGGTCTTCATAGAACCGTTCAACTTCAGCTTCTTCAGCATTACTGGTTGGGGCATAGGCTTGCATTACAATGATATTGAATAGCTTCCTCCTAACACTAAGCTCCTCCACATCCCACCATCTCATGACACTTTTCTACCCTACAGCTGGATTGGTACAAATTGTACATCTGAGTACATCACATCCCTGTTAAATACACTCCAGGGCTTCCCTGGTGGCTTAGTGGATGAGACTCCACCTGCCAGTGCAGGGGACACAAGTTTTCATCACTGATCCGCGAAGAGTCCACATGCTCTGGACAGCGAAGCCCGAGTACCTGTGCCCTAGAGCCCAGGAGCCACAACTATGGAGCCCGAGTGCTGCAACTACTGAACCCACTTGCCCTAGAACTCACGCTCCACACAAGAGAAGTCAACACAATGAGAAGCCTGAGCACCTCAACGAAGAGTAGCCCTTGCTCACCGCAGGCAGAGAAAAGCCCTTGCAAATGAATGAAAACCCAGAGCAATCAAAAATAAAAAAAAATCTTTAAATGTGTGGGGAAGTAAAAAAAAACCAAAACACTTCAAAGGGATTCTACTGCAGTGGCTTTCAAGTGCCTCCAAGATCTGGCCCCTGCCTGCCTCAGTGGCCTTGAAGACTTTCTCCCATCACCCACATGTGGCCATCCCACATCATCTGTACTCTCCAGTCCCAGGTCCTGTCTCCAAAACAAGCTAGGCCCCCAGTACATGGTCCCATGGCATCCTGTCCTCCCTCCTTACAGCACTCATCACATCTGCATTTTATTTCTCATGTCAGTCCTCCCCAGCATACAACAGAGGATCGTGTCTGTCTGGTACACCACTGTCTCTAATGCCCCAGGAACAGCACCTGATACAAAGCAAATGTTTGATACACACTTGAAGACCAACCAGTCCCCCCAACTCTTTTCAGTCCCTAGAGGATCAGGGCTAACTGCACCTTTCATAATAGGTGTAGCTACTTCTGACAGAACCAGACAGATGTGTAAACACTTCAACCACTAATCTGTAAGCTAGATTATGAATTTACATTGGGATATAGCTTTCCCAGCTAGGACTCCCACATTCAGCTCCCACATGTTGCAAAGAGATGTCAAAAACAAACTACATGGAAGTTGTAACAAGTGAAGTTCACTGACCTTGCTATTACAATTCATTCAGAAATTTTACTGAGCAACTAGTCTGTGCCAGGCATGGCTCATTTCACTACATGTCAGGGAAACAATGAAAGGACCATTGTTTGTTATAGGAGCCACAAGGACCACAAGTTGTTATAGGTCACTGATGGTTTGGTCAGGGATCAAGTTGACAACTTGGCCTACTTGAAAACAAAATCAAGTTATAAGAATAGTCTCCTGTATTTCACTGGCATGACCAAGAGATAAAAATATTTTTTGTTGTTCTAAAATCTGCCCATTTATATAAAAGTCTAAAACATTAAATTACACTGTATTATTCAAAGTATTATGGACGGACCCATGTGTGTGTGAGTTAGTCGCCAAATCGTGTCTGACTCTTTGCAAATCCATGGACTGTAGCCCACCAGGCTCCTCTGTCCATGAGATTTCCCTGGCAAGAATACTGGACTGGGTTGCCATTTCCTTCTCCAAGGGATCTTCCTGCCCAGGGATCAAACCCTAGTCTCCCACATTGCAGGCAGATTCTTTACTGCCTGAGCCACCAGGGAAGCCCCACTGAGAGACCCTGCAGCTTGTAATTAATTATCCTCTTATTTTGTCATACACTTTTACCATAGATGTGTTGAGGGGCCCATACAACTATGGCAAACGTGTATGGGAAAGCAAAAGGATAACTACAAGAGGCAGGGTAGCAGCTGGGGTCATAGAGAAAGAACATAGAGGGGCTTCCAAGGTACTTGTGACGTTTTATGTCTTAGGTTGAGTGGTGGATACACAGTTGTTATCCTTTACATCATACACACCGTGTTTATCTTCCTTTTGTCTGACTGCCTATAAAGCGATGGCAAACTGAATACAGAAGACAGAGCTACACAAATGTCCACAAAGCAGCAAATTGCCAAGATGCCTGGCTAAATCACCAGAAACACGTAACAATTCCATGTTCTCTTCATTGTTCAAGTTAGAAAACAGTGAAAGAAAAAAAAAAAGAAAACAGTGAAAGAGACCACTGTAAAAGAGCTTGATACCCCCTTAAGAATGCCTAAAGTAGGATAAACCATTGCCCCCTCTCAGTATCATCCCTTCACAGTGATCCCTCAGGACATCACTGAGAAGGCCAACTTTCTCTGTCTCTCGCTCTCCCATACACAAACACTACAGTTCAGTTCAGTTGCTCAGTCGTGTCTGATTCTTTGCGACTCCATGAAATACAGCACGCCAGGCCTCCCTGTCCATCACCAACTGCCAGAGTTTACCCAAACTCTTGCCCATTGAGTCAGTGATGCCATCCAACCATCTCATCCTCTGTCGTCCCCTTCCCCTCCTGCCCTCAATCTTTCCCAGCATCAGGGTCTTTTCAAATGAGTCAGCTCCTCGCATCAGGTGGCCAAAGTATTGGAGTTTCAGCCTCAGCATCAGTCCTTCCAATGAACACCAGGGACGGATCTCCTTTAGGATGGACTGGTTGGATCTCCTTGCAGGCCAAGGGACTCTCAAGAGTCTGCAACACCACAGTTCAAAAGCATCAATTCTTCTGCACTCAGCTTTCCTTATATTCCAACTCTCACATCCATACATGACTACTAGAAAAACCATAGCCTTACGGATCTTAGTTGACAAAGTAATGTCTCTGCTTTTTAATATACTGTCTAGGTTGGTCATAACTTTCCTTCCAAGGAGTAAGTGTCTTTTCATTTCATGGCTGCAATCACCATCTGCAGTGAGTTTGGAGCCCCCAAAAAATAAAGTCTGACAATGTTTCCCCATCTATTTCCCATGAAGTAATGGGACCAGATGCCATGATCTTGGGTTTTTGAATGTTGAGCTTTAAGCCAACTTTTTCACTCTCCTCTTTCACTTTCATCAAGAGGCTCTTTAGTTCTTCTTCACTTTCTGCCATAAGGGTGGTATCATCTGTATATCTGAGGTTATTGATATTTCTCCCAGCAATCTTGACTCCAGCTAGTGCTTCATCCAGCCCAGCATTTCTCATGATATACTCTGCATATAAATTAAATAAACAGGGTGACAATATACAGCCTTGATGTACTCCTTTCCCAATTTGGAACCAGTCTGTTGTTCCATATCCAGTTCTAACTGTTGCTTCCTGACCTGCGTACAGGTTTCTCAAGAGGCAGGTCAGGGCACACTACAAGGAATATTCAAAAATGAACTATAGCTTTGTGATTCTGCATAGAAGTTCTTAATCCCCTGCCCACTCACTTGGAAGAACATTTTGGTACTGAAGCGGTTACTTGGAAAAAATAAGATAAAGAAAAACTTTATTCTATGCACTGTTAATCCTTGATACCACGTTGATAAACTTCTCCTAATAGTAAAATAAGTTTTTAAAGAGAAAAAAGTTTGGTTAAGAAATTGATATCAAAGGCTGAGGAGGCAGAAATTACGGGAGAAACTTCTGAATTTAAGAAACTTAGGCACTTAAACGACTCATTTCAGATGTCCAGGATCCATCTGTCAAGTGGCCTTGCTCAAAGCCAGGCTTTCCCTCCCTTCACACCAAAAAGACTAAATCACTCCCTGACACCTGCTATTTGTGGCTGTGAAGGCAATTCTGAACCTAATGTCACAGTCAAGAACACGTACTTTAAAACTAGACTGCCTCGGTTCACATTCTGGCACCCCACTTAAAGGTTTTACAACTTGGTCACTTTGTATGTTTGTACATCCACTTCTTCATCTATAAAATGGAAATATTACCACATAGGAATGTGCTAAAAATTGTATGTGATTAATATGTATGTATAAAGGACATGGAAGAATGCCACTTTGCAAATTCCATTCAAGGACACAGAGATAATCAATATATGTTCCTACATGCCAGGTGTCATCCTAAGCAGTTTATACACATGAACCCATTTAATCCTCACAAATATCTATGAGGTCAATGCTAGTATTTCCCCCATTTTGCAAACAAGTATGAGTCTCAGTGAATTCCGGGAGTTGGTGATGGACAGGGAGGCCTGGTGTGCTGCGATTCATGGGGTCGCAAAGAGTCAGACACGACTGAGCAACTGATCTAATCTGATCTGATCTGAAACTGAAATACAGAAAGAGTAAGTAATTCTCCGAAAGTAACTCAGCTAATAATAAGTAACAGAGCCAGGACTCAAACTCAAGTAGCCTCCATTTCCTTAACCACTTTACTACACTGTCTCTCAGCGTTTGAGAGCATTTCCTTGAATAATGGCACTTTGGATGTTAGAGTTCATTCTCCTGGAAGGGTGAAGCAAATCCCTAACAAAAGGGACAGGAGCATGCATTTCTGTCATATACGCATGCATGCTAAGTCACTTCAGTCTTGTCTGACTCTTTGAGACCCTATGGACCGTAGCCTGCCAGTTCCTCTATCTATGGGATTCTCCAGGCAAGAGTACTGAAGTTGGTTGCCATGCCCTCCTCCAGGGGATCTTCCTGACCCAGGGATCAAACCCATGCCTCTTATGTCCCCTGCATTAGGCAGGCAGGTTCCTCACCACTAGCGGCACCTGGGAAGCGTGTGTGTGTGTGTCTGTGTGTGTGTGTGTGTCTGTGTGTGTGTCTGTGTGTCTGTGTGTGTGTCTGTGTGTGTCTGTGTGTGTGTAGGATATACATACCTTAATGGTGATTGTATGCCCTGTGGGAAATACATGTCTTCAACTAAATAAAAACTTACAGCAACTATTTCTGTGCAGCTATTTCCTACCAAGCTCTTAAGCACACTGCAACCCTATACCTCCAAACTCTCCACATGGCCCCTTCTCTCCTCTGATCCATGTCTACACAACTCTCAGAGAGGCTTTCCAAAAAAAAAGAAAACATAGTTGGCACAAGTCGCTTCTTTCTCAAACACCAAGAATGCATTCCCTGGCCTACAGGATGATGTGGAAACTCCTCAGGATGGCAATCAAAATCTTTCTGATCCACCTGGAACTATTCCTCAACCCTGACCTCCCACACAGATCCTTCCCTCAACGTCTTCCCTCAAGCAGTCCACAGACTCAGTGGGGGAAAGGGCGAGACCGGAGAGAAAGACAGTGCTGACAGGCATGTGCCTGAGACACACAGGGACACACAGGTGGCCACCGCCCTCTGACCTTAGGTCCCAGAACACGTGCCTCCCTAGAACTGAGCTTTGAAGGGCTGACAGAGGTTGCCTGAAGAGTCACCTTTCAAGGACTTCATGTACCAGCACCTCACAGCCATGTACTTCCTACTCCCTTCAAAGGAATAATGCTCTCTGCTGTCCTCCACCAGCACCTGGGCTGAAGCTTGTACATGATGTGTCTTCAGACATTAGGAAAAAAGACATTGCCTTTGGAAGATGCCCATTTCTCAAAGCTGACTCAGCTGTAAGCCAGGGAACACAGCTCGGTGGACAGAACCCAAGCTGGACTGTAAGCCCACCCCCAACACTCCCCAGCCAAGCACCCTCCCGCTCCCTATGCAGTTTCACAGCCTGTACCACTATATGCGGTTGCACATCTACCTACACGTCAATCATTGTGCTCATTGGAGGCTGCTCAGAAATCCTCCACACCAGATTATAATCCCCTTGAGGCCACACATTACGGGATTCCCAGGTAGCTCAGTAGTAAACAATCTGCCTGGCAATGCAGGAGACACAGGTTCAATCCTTGGGTCGGGAAGATACCCTGGAGGAGGAAATGGTAACCCACTCCAGTATTCTCACCTGGAAATATGTCATGGGCAGAGGAGCTTGGCAGGTTACAGTCCACAGGATCGCAGAGTTGGACAACACTTAGGGACTTAACAACAGCAAGAGCCACTCTACTTGAGATCAAGAGCTACCCTATCTTTAAAATCTCCATCCTTCTACCACTAAGGTCCTACAGATTAGATGAACTTTATTATCACTGCTGCTGCTAAGTCACTTCAGTCGTGTCCAACTCTGTGCAACCCCATAGACGGCAGGCCACCAGGCTCCCCCGTCCCTGGGATTCTCCAGGCAAGAACACTGGAGTGGGTTGCCATTTCCTTCTCCAATGCGTGAAAGTGAAATCGCTCAGTCGTGTCCGACTCTTAGCGACCCCATGGACTGCAGCCCACCAGGCTCCTCTGTCCATGGGATATTCCAGGGAAGAGTACTGGAGTGGGGTGCCATCGCCTTCTCCGTTATTATCACTACACCCACAATATCTTATATCTATCATATTGTTCAGCAGTCCTGATAAAGTCAACACTTTAGGGCAATTAAGGTTTAGAAAGACCTTCTTAATCATAGTAAGAATTATGTAGAGAAATATTTTCTTTAAATATTATCTTTTCTAATTCTTTGGCAAGCCTTGAATAATTGAATAAAATAAATTACTGGATTAGTAAGCAAACCATTATAAATGGACACAGTGTAGTTTGTTAATGGGTCTCACGATGATTGCTTCAGTCTATTCAGGCTGGTGCAGAAAGATCATCACCACAGGTTGTCTTTGGATCCCAAACGAGCTCTTCACAACAAAGGATCTGTTCCTGCAAGTGGATGCCTGCCCCTCCCGAAGCCACCTGACATTCTCCAACACCCACAAGAGGTGCATGAGTCACCTCTTAAAGATTCTGAGAGTGCAACTCCAAAATATCTAACAGAATAAGCGGAGAGTTTAGTGTTAAGGAAACAACTTATCATTTCCAAACTAACACGCAGGTGCTTGCTTGGAAGTCACCCCAAATCAGAGTTTGTACTAGGCTCCACTATCAAAAACCTGCTGCCTCTCTGAGCTATCTCCTCTTCTGGGTGTCTATGTGTCACAAGTTAGGTTCTACCCAATGGTTTCCTGATAAATCACAAGATATTAGGAATTGTAAAGCAAGACTAAATAAGACCAGAGGAAATTGCCTGGTGGTTCGGTGGTTAGGACTCCACACTTTGATTGCTGAGGCCTCAGGTTCAATCCCTGGTCAGGCAACTAAGATCGCACAAGCAACACAGCATAACCTATTTAATGTAAGACAATGCAAATTTTGAAACTATGAAGACTTTATTCTATCCACTCTTTGTTCCTTTGGACATCATCAGACTAAGTTCCCCCTGGGATCAAATCACTGACCACATCTCTCCTAACTTCACACAAAGCACTCCTGTCTTCCAAACCTTTCCTCTGCTATTTAGTCTCAGGATAAAATGTTTAGCTCATCATGGGGTCATTACTGGGGCCTCCCCGGTGGCTCAGCAATAAGAATCTGCCTACAAAGAGGAAGCCGCAGGAGACATGGGTTCAGTCCCTGGGTCGGGAAGATCTCCTGGAGAGGGCATGGCAACCCACTCCAGTATTCTTGCCTGAAGAATCTCATGGACAGAGGAACCTGGCAGGCTGCAACTTAGCACAGCACAAGGTCATTATATTATTGGTGTTTTAACCAAAGGAAATTGTGGTGAAAATTATTTGACTAAATATTTGAAAATTACTTGTGATTTATATGATCAATCACTACTCTCAAGGTTAAAAGGAGGTTAATAGCAAAAAAAATTATTTCTTCTTTTTAGATTTGAACCCAAATATAAAGTACAAATGTTTCTCTTTACCACTAATTCTGAGATTAAAATGAAAGAATTTATAGTGTGATTTCTTTTTTTTCTATTGAGCTCTAACTTACATAACATTAGTTTCTGGTCTACAACATAATGATTTGATATTTGTATATATTGAGAAATGATTGCCACAATAAACCCAGTTAACATCTGTCAACATGCATAGTCACAAACTCTTTTCTTATGAAGAGAATATTTAAGATCCATTCTCATTAGTGTGTACACACATAAATATTTCTATATTCAAAATAGAAAACCAGGGACGTCCCTGGCAGTCCAGTGGTTAAGACTCTGTGTTCTCAATGCAGGGGGCATGGGTTCAATCCCTGGCTGGTAACTAAAATTCCACATGCTGCAAAACATGACCCAAAAAAAAAAGAAGATAAAACAGAAATCCAATAAACAAATGAATTACTTTTGAGGGGGAAAAAAATCTATTCTCTTGGCAATTTTCAAATACGTAATAAAATATTTTAAATATAACCACCACACTATATGTGCATCCCAAGGGCTCTCATACTTTAGTTTGAACTTTTTGATAGGCTAAACCCCCACCTCTGGCAATCACCAATCTGTTCTCTGTATCTATGAGCTCAAGGTTTTTTTGTTTTGTTTGTTTCTTAGATTCCACATTTAAATGAGATCATTCAGTTGATTTATTACTAATATCTATAGTTTTAATCAAGAGACAATATATCCTTTTAAAAACACAGAACTGGCTTCATAATGAAGCAAAGAGCCAACATGATGCAATGAATTACGACAAGAGTGGGAAGCTGGAGTCTTGACTCTCTTAAGTTTGCCTTCAAGTCACTGCCCATGGCCTGAACACATCAATGTCCTTCACTGATTGCAGCCTCAAGTTTTCTCATTTGCATGAGGGAGGTGAACTCTTCTCTGTAATCTCAGAGGCAGAATTTCAATTTTGTATACCTCAGTTCAGCTCATTCGCTCAGTCGTGTCCAACTCTTTGCAACCCCAAGGACGGCAGCACGCCAGGCTTCCCTGTCCATCACCAACTACAGGTGGCCAAAGTATTGGAGCTTCAGCGTCAATCCTTCCAGTGAATGTTCAGAGTTGATTTCCCTTAGGATTGACTGGATTGATCTCCTTGCAGTCCAAGGGACTCTCAGGAGTCTTCTCCAACACCACAGTTCAAAAGCATCAATTCTTCTGTGCTCAGCTTTCTTTCTCTATGGTCCAACTCTCACATCCACATACATGACTACTGGAAAAACCGTAGCTTTGACTAGACAGACCTCTGTCTGCAAAGTAATGTCTCTGCTTGTTAATATGCTGTCTAGGTTGGTCATAGCTTTTCTTCCAAGGAGCAAGTATCTTAATTTCATGGCTGCAATCACCATCTGCAGTGATTTTGGAGCCCAAAAAAATAAAGTCTGCCACTGTTTCCATTATTTCCCAATCTATTTGCCATGAAGTGGTGGGACTGGATGCCATAATCTCCGTTTTTTGAATGTTGAGTTTTAAACCAGCTTTTTCACTCTCCTCTTTCACTTTTATCAAGGGGCTCTTTAGTTCCTCTTCGCTTTCTGCCATAAAGGTGGTGTCATCAGCATATCTGAGGTTGATATTTCTCCCAGCAATCTTGATTCCAGCTTGTGCTTCATGCAGCCCAGCACTTTGCATGATGTACTCTGCATATAAGTTAAACAAGAACGGTGACAATATACAGCCTTTACGTACTCCTTTCCCAATTTGGAAGCAGTCCATTGTTCCATGTCAGGTTCTAACTATTGCTTCTTGACCTGCATACAGATTTCTCAGGAGACAGGTAAGATGGTCTGGTATTATCTCTTTAAGAATTTTCCAGTTTGTTGTGATCCACACAGTCAAAGGCTTTAGCGTAGTCAGTGAAGCAGAATTAGATGTTTTTCTCGAACTCTCTTGCTTTTCTATGATCCAATGGATGTTGTCAATTTGATGTCTGGTTCCTCTGCCTTTTCTAAATCCAGTTTGAACATCTGGTAGTTCTGGGTTCGTGTACTGTTGAGGCCTGGCTTAGAGAATTTTGAGCATTACTTGGCTAGCATGTGAGATGAGTGCAGGTATAAGTATTCCTGGCTTTTGACTTGGGCTTTCAGGCTACTTAGCACATCTGAAACCACAGCAGGATCCTTTCACCCACCTAGACTCTACTTTTGAAGTGAGGACAGGTGAGACGAAGGAGAGTCTCCCTGCCTTCACGCACCACTAAGGTGTTGACCACTATACCCATTCTATGACAAGTGGGGTCTGGACCAGAACTCAGGCCTGATCCATGTGCCTGGGAATAAGGGCAAATGCTTTGTTAGGCCTCTTTTCTTTTTACCTCTCTAGCCAGACTGGATATTTACATTCACTTAGTCTAATTTTGTACCCTAGGTCCAGAAATGTGTTGGCAATGGGTGTGTTTTCTATAATAGTCAAGATAAAAATATGCATGGACAAAAGCCACGACTTTGGGTAGGGGAGGGGCTCGCATAACTGAGAAAGAAGGTGATCGAATGTCTAAGCACAAAGAATATCCTTAAGCTTTCTCATCCCATCAGCAGATTAATTATGTGACCCCCCACATACCAATTCAAAGAATAAAACTACACAGTGACTTCATTTTAAGACTTTTAAATAAATCATGAAAGGAAAAAGACACTGTAAATTTCATTAAGCCAAAAAAATTTTGGAATATTTTCTTGGCCCAGAATAGGAACACATGCATTTAGAGACGCACCGTGAACATCTGGTGAAGGACCACATGCCGCCTTACATAAGCAGCAGGAGAAAAAGCAGACTGGGATGAAGGCAACAGAATCTGGGCAAGGGAACAAATGGGAAAAGGCAAGTAATCTGTGAGGTTTGCCAAAATCAAGGCTGAGTTTTAGACCCAGAGTGTTCAGCCATCTCCTCAAGTGCCGCAAGTCTGCCTTGGCATCCACGATACAGGCACTTCCAGCCCCAAGGAGCAGGATCATACATTGTATCTCACAAGCTGTCTAGATGTTCCCTGCCTCCCTTGTGACCTGACCACAACCCAACTATTAGCTCCATGCAGAGGACAGAGGGGATTTTCACTTTTAAAGAAGATAAAAGGAATTCCTTCCCATTGCAGAAGGCCTGGATATGGATCTGGCTGTGCCAGGCACCTTGTCAGCTGCCTCTCTGTGCAGGATCTTGGCTGCAGATCTGCACAAGGGAAGCTGCTGTTTCCTCCAGAGCCATCTGCTCAAACAGGAGGGATTGCTACTGCTGCCCACGGTGGGGGTGGGGGGAAGGGTCCTCTCTCTCTCCCTCGTCTCCCTCCCTCTGCCATAGCTTTCTGGCAATACTCTGATGGAGAACTACTCCAAGAACACTGATGATGTGCACGTTCACCAGCCTCCCAGGGCTGGTAGCAGACAGTCCTGCAAACAAAGGAAAAGAAAATGAGGGAAACAGCTGATGGCACCTCTCTTTCCCTCTAGGGCTCCCAGTGGGGTATATGGTCCACTGAGAAGGCAGATATGCCATCATCCTTTAACACCAGCAGGGACAACAATAATAATAATACCAGAGGGCAACCATATAAAAAACAGTACAGAGGTTCTGCAAAAAATCAAAAATAGAATCACCTGGGACTTCCCTGGGTGGTCCAGTGGTAGAGAATCCATCTGCTAATGCAGGGGACACAGGTTCGAAACCTGGTCTGGGAAGATTCTACATGCCACAGAGCAGCTAATTCCACGCTCCACAACAAGAGAAGCCAAGACAAGGAGAAACCCACACACCACAACTATAGAGTAGCCCCCACTTTCCCAAGCAGAGAAAGCCAGTGCTCAGCAATGAAGACTCAGCACAGCCAAAAATAAATAAATAAAAGAAAAGAAAAGAATTACCATATGATCCAGCAATTCCACTCAGGGTATTTATCCAAAGAAAATGAAAACACCAACTTGAAAAGATTTGTGTAGCTTTTCGTACACTGTGGGACTTCCCAGTGGGCTTGGTGGTAAAGAATCTGCCTGCCAATGCAAGAGACACAAGATATGCGGGTTTGATCCCTTGGTTGAGAAGGTCCCCTGGAGAAGGAAATAGCAACCCACACCCAGTATTCTTGCCTGAAAAATGCCATGGACAGAGAAGGCTGTCAGGCTACAGTCCATGGGGTTGCGAAAAAAGTAGGAGATGACGCAGCAACTAGACACCAACAAACTTCACTGCAGTTCAACAGCCAAGATATGGAAACAACCTAAATGTCCATCAGTAGATGAACGGATAAAGAAAATGTGGGTGATACATATACATACACATACACACACACACACACACACACACACAGAATATTACTAAGCCATTAAAAAGAATGAAATACTGGGACTTCCTGGCAGTCCAGTGGCTAAGACACCATGCTACCAATTCAGGGGACCCAGGTTCAATCCCTGGTCAGGGAACTAGATCCCATATGCTCCAACTAAGTGTTCACATGCTGCAACTAAAGATCCTGCATGCTACAAAGAAGACAGAAGATCCCTGCTGCAACTCAAACTTGCTGCAGCCAGATAAATAAATATTTTTTTCAAATAAACTGAGTCTAATCTTAAACAAAGAGCGATTAGAGAATGGTCAGAACTGTAGGTGGTGGAGTGAAGCGCTGTGTACCCACTGAGCAGGTGATGGGAATTTAAAAGTGAAAGTCGCCGAGTCGTGTCTGACTCTTTATGACCCCATGAACTATACAGCCCATGGAATTCTCTAGGCCAGAATACTGGAGTGGGTAGCCTTTCCCTTCTCCAGCGGATCTTCTCAACCCAGGGATTGAACTGGGGTCTCCTGAATTGCAGGTGGATTCTTTACCAACTGAGCTATCAAGGGCACAGGATGGGAACCTGAGTCCTCCAAATTCAACAGATAATGCTGGAGTACTGGTCAAGTGCCACAGACTGTTCCCCAGTGTCACCCAGCACCCTGACTGTGACAGCGTGTCACAGTCACCCCCAGGTCACCATCGCAATGACTCAACGCTAACGACCAGGATTTGCGGTTTGCAAATCTGTTTAGACCTTAGTCTGAACTTGCCCAAAAGCAGAAGTAATCAAGAGAAGAAAGCATTGGATTTCATCCTCTGGCTCTAGAAGTCTTACCTCACTAACTAATTTGAAAACGAGCTGATAAATTACCCAACGGGAAACATTAAACTTTGCACATTAAAGCAAGGGATGGCTTTCAGGCTAAGATAATTATTCCCAGAGTTGCCTCTATTTCAAGAAGAGTTCCTGGATATCTGAGGATGTCCCCCTTATAAATCAAAGTGCCACTAATATACTAGTGATTTCAACCTCTACACTTATTCTACACTCAAGTCTCTACATCTTTTTCTGCTAGATATGCATATACATGAGATTTGAATGCTCCACCAGATATACAATGTTACACTCAGTTTTAAACTTTCTCACTTTTCCCACCTGCTAAATGAAAGAAGGAAAACAAAGCAGACATGTATAGTTTAGCAGCTGCCACAGCGGTTCTCTAAAAACTGGTACAAAGAAGGTGACATACACTCAAGACAAGAATTTCCCATTCTTTTTTTCTTTTTCTAACCCTAAGCCAAAAAACACCTGGAGTCTCTATAAGTGATCAAATTCATGCAGTAGATCCACCTTGCCATGGCAAGGCAGCATTGTCTGGCAGCAGTCAACAAAATGAAGTTATGTTTTTAATTCATTCTACTACAACAATTGGATTCCACCTTTTTGGAATCTAAAACCAAAATGATAAAACCTGCAGGTAAATTTAAACCTAATGAAAGCCAATGACAACTGCTATGGTGGTTACTAGTTTATTTAGCTTTACATATTGTATGCAAAGCATCAACTACATCCCGTTTCCGTGACTTTTTCTGAGGGGGGTACACGAGGTCTCCATTGCTGTGCACGGGCTTTCTCTAGTTGCAGCAGGTGGCACTACTACTCGGGCTTCTCACTTCACTGGCTTCTCTTGTTGCAGAGCATGGGCTCAAGGGCACTTGGGCACAGTAGTTGAGGCATGTGGCATCTTCCCAGACCAGGGATCAAACCTATGTCCCCTACATAGGCAGGCAGATTCTTATCCACTGGACCACCTTTTAAGAAGAACTACGTCTCTTACTTTGTCCGGAAAGCAACACTGGATGAATCTGTAGAAGAAAGGAATGAAGGAAAGAGGAAAAGACCACTGCAACAGAGTAGTACCCTAACAATTTGCCTTGCCGGGGTGACACCTGGACTTTCGAGAAGAAAGCTTTAAAACATCAGATTCTGTAGTTGTTTTTTTTTTGCCTTTCACTGGTCATTAACTATGAAAAAGATTTCCATGCTTATAATCAGGTCTGTATAACTAAAGGCAAACTGGAGAAGAACCAGAATTAAAGAAAGATTCTATGATCATAATTTAACTTCTAGAAACACCACTTCCTAATCCCCAGTGTGGTCTGGCTTCTGTCACTTAGAATATCTCTTGCCAACTAACAGTAGTTCCAGCTCTGGCTCAGCCACCATCTGTGTCCATCTTTCACAATCCCCACCATCGAGGAGAAGCAATGTTGCAGTGCTATTTGGTTTGGCTAGATTCTTCTAGACATAAGCTCAGTACATGCATTTTTAATTCTCTAGCTGTGAACTTTAGCAGTATTTGAAACACAACGTTTCAAAACCTAAAGCTGACCTTGATAAGATTTGGACTGGCACTCTGAGATAACCTAACAGAAACATCTATGCTGGGCAAAGAAATCCTTACATGAGGCTTTTAGAACGCATTTCCTTCACAAGACTAACATCCCTGTGATAATTACAAACAACACACAACACATCTGTCTGCAACCGGAGTGAGATTAGTGAGGCACTCACTTTGGGCCAAAAATTGGAGAGGATATAAAAGAAAACAAGCTCTAGTAACCAGGATAAATAATATTTTTAAATATTATCCAATGTTTTAAAATATCAAAATTAAGGCTATGGATTTAAAAGATATTCACAACTTAAAAGTTAAGAGAATTTTTAGTATTTCAAGTCTAGGAGACAGCATCTCAAGTAACCCTGGAGAACCACTAAGGAGGTGAGGGGAGGAGCCAGGTAGAGTTTTAAAACAAAGGGCAGGTAGTTTGAACATCAAATGATTATCATTGATTAAAGAAAACCAGATATCCCAAGTTAAGGAATTTTGCACTTTCCTATGTATAGAAAAATACAAAAGTCCTGGCTCACTGAAATCATTCCTTTGATATGAAGGAATCTATCTGGGGCCTATATCCTGTGTCGTCCCATCCTGAGTTTCTTCAGTGCTCAACATAAGGAGCAGCTACAGTCTGATGGCTGCTAGATGGCAGGTATTCTCTTCTTCCTGGTTCCACAGGGCTCACCAGCTCACCATCCGTGGTGTCTGCAATTGCTGATGACTGTGACATCCTTTGTTTACTGATAACGGCAGGAAATATTTCACTTCTCAAGGCAAAAAAATCCATGATGAAGAATTATAAAAATTTTAAATAAAGACAGGATCCAATCCTGCACTTGTACAACTCACTGTTACTCACTTCACCCCAACCTCAGTCCTTTCAGATTTGGTCTCTATTTAAAACGTTGGTATTTTGGCACTTCCCTGGTAGCTCAATGGTGAAGAATTTGCCTGCCAATACAGGGGTCACAGGTTCAGTCCCTGATCCAGGAGGATCCCACATGACAAGGAGCAACTGGGCCCATGCAACACAACTATTGAGCCTGGGCTCCAGAGCCTGGAAGCCACAACTGCTGAGCCCACGTGCTGAAACTCCTGAAGGCCATGAGCCCTAGAGCCCACGCTCCGCAAGAGGAGCCACTACCGTGAGAAGCCTGAGCACCGCAACTGGAGAGTGGCCCCCTGCTCGCAGCAACTAAAGAAAGCCCACATGCAGCAACGAAGACCCAGCACCAGCCATTAATAAATAAAAACAGATCTTTAAAACAATAATTTTTAAAATGTTGACATTTGGCTTATTTTACTCCATTAAACTATTTATCTTGATGACTGATTTTTTTGGCAGCCCTTTAAATTTTTTACTTAAGGAGGGTGCCTTGCTCGCTCTTTTAAACTTAGCCTCAGCCCTGCCAAAACATATTAACTTATTTCACACAAGGAAACTTGATGAGGCAGCTCTATCATGACTCTCATTTATAAATGAATAAACACAAAAAGGTTAGCCATTGATGCTTTGCCCAAATTCCTACAGTTCATGGCCAAGTCAGACTCCAAACCCAGCTATGTGGGTCATAGCACAAACTCTTATTAAAGGCAACTCTCAGAGCTTTCCATCACTAAAGTATCTGGCATGGGTGAAACTGATCAGGATCCTGTGGGGCCCCGCTGGACACAAAGTCTTTCTGGGTCCACTATTTCTTTTATTTATTAATTTGGTTAGTTGCAGCACACAGGATCTTTGATCTTCATTGCATCCTGTGGGATCTTTAGTTGCAGCATGTGGGATCTAGTTCCCTGACCAGGGATCAAACCTGGGCACCCTGCATTGGGAGCTCAGAATCTTAGCCACTAAACCCCCAGTGAAAGTGAAAGTCGCTGAGTCATGTCCAACTCTTTCTGACCCCATGAACTATACAGTCCATGGAATTCTCCAGGCCAGAATACTGGAGTGGGTAGCCTTTCCCTTTTCCAGGGGATCTTACCAACCCAGGGATTGAACCCAGGTCTCCTGCGTTGCAGGCAGATTATTTACCAGCTGAGCCACAAGGGAAGCCCAGTGAAGTCACCTCCATTTCTTATTTAAAGGATAAAGGCTTCAGCCTCCTTCCTAAACCTTCCCAGAGATCTAAAGGGCAGATTCAAACAGCTACCAATCAGGGAAATAAGGGATGCAGAAACAAAGGAGGAAGAAACAAGAAACAGTACAGTGATTAAAGCAGCATCCTGGTTCCTCCTCAAGGGAATACATAAGAGTATGTTTGAGTTCTTCTGTAGGAACTAAGACTCCACTCAGGGAGGGGGTGGTAATTTTGGAGCACCACTCTGTTACCTCACCACCAATAAATCAGAAGAAAAGTCACACATCCTGTAACCCTCACCCCAAATTTTATCTATAGAAACTCTTCCTCAAAAGCCATCAGGGAGTTCACGGGGTTTTGAGCATAAGCCACTGGTCTCCTTGCTTGACCCTGCAATAAAACTTTGCTACAAGCTCTGATTTTTCAATTGATTTGGTCTCATCTCGCCTTTGGTAACCTAAGTTGCTACAATTCTGGGTTTCATAAAATAATATGTAGGAAACAATCCAAATAAGCTATAATTAATGACAATCTGGGTAAATTCAGTCATGAGTTGTTCATTGCTGATCTGTGTCCTGCAATATTTAGGCTGATTAATTCCATCCGGAATTTCTCCTGGAATCTTTCTAATTTGTCCCTAATTCTCAGAGGGAACCAAGAAAGCAAGATCTCTGAATGCTCACTCAAGGACAGCACTACAGAGCTGAATAGTCTGGAGTAGCTGGTGTCTGAACTTAGGTCTTCGCGCTAATCTTCAAATACTGTCAGCTTTATGAGGCTACATGAGCTACACTGCATTGCAGGACGATGTTCAGAAATACTCCCAAATAATGTATTCATTTAGGAAGTAGAATATAGAAGTAAATCCACTATAACTGTAAGCAGATAGGGTAGGAGGTCCCCGGAGAAAGAGAACCAGGAATGGCTTTCTTGACATGAGAACACATTTTGGCCTAAGAACATTTTGTGATCTAACCCTGATCAGGATGCTTGCCTTTGAACAGGTCTCAATAATAATGATCTTTAGGGAACAAAGGAATGCTAGAATAGAGAAAAGGCAGTCAAACAACAGTTCAGTGATAAAGTAAGAGTCCTAGTTACTCCTCAAAAGATACACATAATAATATATCTTTCAGTTCTGTAGGAACTAAGACCCCAACCCAGATGGAAGACAGGATAAGGATGCTGCCCTCCAGACTTCAATCAACCAAGACTTAAATTGTTGACCTTTGCCCCAGTTCTAGGCTGAACTCTCCTGGCTCAAGCCCCTTCATGAATATGCATGTAGCCTTAGCTTAAACTTCCCTGATTTTGCTGTTTGGGTATGCTGCTTTGAGAAAGATCACAAAGTACTTGCTGCAAGTAATAATAAGTCCTTCACTCTACCGTACTTTGGCTTGGTTGTGTCTATTGGCTCAACATCCACCAAGAGGTGAACCTGGCTTTCTGGTAACTTAGGTGCAATGATCCTGCCACATTTAGCTAGCTGTCAGGAGGGATGGCCACTGCAGATTAAAAGGGCCATAGTGAAATCAGGCTGCAAAAGAACCTAGAAATGATATCATGGGAAGAATGGCTGGGGGAACAAGGGCTATTTTTCTTGGGGGGAAAAAAAAGACAACTTAAGTCAGAGAAGTGGTGCCTAGCAACTATTTTCAATTATCTGAAGAGCTAGTGGATTTAATTTATGTGACAACAAAAGACTGAAGTTGGATAAGTGGATGACAGTTTATAGATGACAGTTTCAAGGAGTTGGCTTTCATCTCAGTATGAGGGGGAAAAAAAAATCTTCCAACAATTAGACCTGTCCAGCAATGAAAGAGCCTGCCTCCAGAGGAGGCAAGTTGGCTGTCAGCAGCTGTAGAAGGGATCTGACACAGAATGGCCACTTGGACAGAAGGACTTAAAATCCCTTCCAATTCTAAGATGTTAAGAAATGGAACAAATAATTAAACTTAACACAATCATTGTTATGCATAGTGTTTAGCTCCTAAGAACCCTAGAAAACTGAAACAAAACTGAGTTCAATGAAAAGGTTTTGCACTTTCATCTTATTCCAAGCTGCATTCTTGATTTTTTTTTTAAAGCTAAGCCAATGAAGTAATGCAAGTTGAAAGTCAATCTCCCTCTTTGAAAAACTAAATTATGTCCTGAGATGGTATTTATAGTTACCATTTAAGAAAACTGGGAAACTACTCATACATGCAATCAAAATTTTATAGCTCTCCTACAAACTACATTGGCTATTTTTACCAAGACCTATAGGGGTCATGTAGAAGAAAAATACAGAAGCATCTGTGTTAAAATTTAGGAAAACCAAGCAAAGCAAAAGTTGAATTTCAGTTATGTCAGTTACTCTGTTTATTAGAAGACCTTGAGAAAATCTAACCTATCAGATAAAGAGGTAAAGTTAAGAAAACTGTCATTTTCCTTTCACTGCTGTGGCCACAGCCATGAGTATGTTGAGGCTTCAGAAGAGGCTTGCCCCCAGGGTCCCTCTGCTGTGGCAAAATGGTCTGGTTGGACCCCAAGGAGACTAATCAAGTCACCAAGGCCAATTTCCATCAGCAGATCCAGAAGCCAATCAAAGATGGGCTGATCACCTGGAAGCCTATGACTTCTTGGACTCAATGGTGGAAAAACACCTTGGCTCGCTGGAAGGGCAGGCATATGGGCATAGATAAGTGAAAGGGTACTGCCAACGCTCGAACGCCCGAAAAGTAACCTGAAAGCAGAGGATGAGAACTGCGCTGGCTGCTCAGAAGATACCATGAATCTAGGAAGACTAACCACCACGTGTATCGCAGCCTGTACCTGAAGGTGAAGGGTAACATGCTCAAAAACAAGTGGATTATATCCACAAGCTGGATATATATCCATGGAATATATATATATATATATATATATATATATCATGGAATATATCTACAAGGTGAAGGCAGACAAAGCTCGCAAGAAGCTTCTGGCAGACCAGGCTAAGACCTGTAGGTCTAAGACCAAGGAAGACCTCAAGCACCAATAAGAGCAGCTTCAGGCCAAGGAGGAAATCATCAAGATTCTACCCAAGGAGGAAACGACCAAGAAATAAAGTTCTCCCCCTCTTCTCTGTACATAGTAGCCTCAGCAATTGCATAAATCACACATTCAATAAAAACAAACCTTATTCTGCCTTTAAAAAAAGAAAGAAGAAAGAAAGAAAACTGTCCTTTTAATGATGACACAATTTTTAAAAAGAAATTTTCCCTGCCTTCCAAAAGAGGTACACACATAAGTAGCTTCGTTTGGATAAGAGTGGAAACAAGGGGTTTCCCTTATGGTCCAGTGGTTAAGAATCTGCCCTTGCAATGCAAGGTACGTGGGTTTGATCCCTGATCCATATCCAGCACATCTCAGAGCAACTAAGCCCGCAGGCCGTAACTACTTTAGTCCAAGAGCTCAGGAGCCCCTGTCACACAATTAGACGCCACAACCAAAGCTTCTGAGTACCACAACAAACACCCAATCAGCCAAATAAATAAATTAAAAAAAAAAAACAGAAATAAGACAAATTCAAAGGAAAATAGGACAACACAATTAAAACAAGGAGCAAATGCTTACAACCTCTGCAGAACAGAGAATGGTTGAGTGGTGAACACACACATACACTCACACACACTCACACACACACCCAAACACATCCCCTAAACACCACTGGATTATGTCACTGATTCCATTCAAAGCACCACATTCACTGAGGAAGATTTTAAATGAAATGAAAATATATAACTCCAGAGAGGAGGAGAACAAACCAGAGACTCCTCTTATTTGCCAGGTATTTGACATAAATAACCTCCTCTGACCCTCCCCAAAGCTCTGTGAAATAGGATTCTTACAAAGGAGGAAATCAGGTTCATTAACTTCCCCCAAATTTACAAAGTCAGTAAGACGTTGAGCCCGAGGTATGCATGACTCCAAAGCTCAACAGTATTTCCACTATGCCATGGGGCCAGCTTCAGTGCCAGCCACTTGCTACACCAAACCCACAAGGGTTCATGTCAACTGGAACTTCCCACAGGTATGGACTGCACCCCTCTGTTAAATGGGACCGCTGTCCCTGACAATCGCTGGTTTCAAACTTCAAAGGGCTGCATTTGGATCTGGCCTTGCCCACCATTCCCATACAGTCACATCTAATGTCACCACTTCAACTTCTCCCAAACACTTCTTCCCACTATTTCTAAACTACTTCTAAACTTCCCACTATGGTCTAAACCGTGGTGACACGACCCTGGCTGTGCTCCACTTCCTTCCCACCAGTCCACTGGTCACAGTCACACCACTAAAGGAATTTGAGGAAGGCACTCCCCATAGTTTTCCTATTTACAAACTCCACCTGGGATTATACAGACAGCCCATCTCCCGCCTCCACCAGGAATATTTCCAGCCTATTGCCTATAATCCCCAACTCTAGGTTTTAATCAAAATACCCTTAATTTTAGTCACCTACTCCCAGACATGATCCTTCAAAAACACCCTTCTCAGGACTTCCCTGGAGGTCTAGTGGTTAACACTCTGCTCTTCCAATGGAGGGGATATGGGTTCAATTCCCCATCAGGGAACTAACATCCCACATGCTGCATGGTGTGATGAAAAACTGAAAAGTTAAACAAAACACCCTGCTCCCATTTTTCCACCTGCCAGTACCTAACCCATCTGTAAAGGCCCAGCTGTAATGCCATCTCTCCCATAGCTTTCAGTTACTCTGTCATCCCAAAGTGTAACAAACAACTATTACACACTGCCTGTGTTAGATACTGGTGATAAAAAAATGAACTCCCTCCACTGTTCTTATAATAAAATTTTCATGCCTTTTTATAGTATTCAGTATAATCTCCCTGATAAAACAATTAATTGGCTGTATGTTTTACCTTGTGAATTTCTTAAAGGTGGAGACCATTTTTTTATTCCTAATAACAAGATGCCATTGGAATATCTTGATTTAACAAGTGCTTGCTGCTGCTGCTACTGCTGCTGCTAAGTCGCTTCAGTCGTGTCCGACTCTGTGCGACCCCATAGACGGCAACCCACGAGGCTCCCCCATCCCTGGGATTCTCCAGGCAAGAACACTGGAGTGGGTTGCCAATTCCTTCTCCAATGCAGGAAAGTGAAAAGTGAAAGTGAAGACGGCAGCCCACCAGGCTCCTCCATCCATGGAATTTTCCAGGCAAGAGTAGTGGAATGGGGTGCCATTGCCTTCTCCATAACAAGTGCTTACTGAAGTTTAAAGTCTAACCATTTGTCTGATACCATAACAACCTCTTAACTGACCTTGGAAGTTTCACTCTAGAACCATCCAAGCCAGTTTACAAACAGCCTGAATGACCTATCAAAAATGTGAATCAAACTGTCAATTTCCTATTTAAAAACAATGGCTTCACCTTAGATTAGGTGAAGGTGTCTTAGCCACATCACTAAAAACACAAACAGCAAAAGAAGAAAAAAAAAAACAGATAATTGGACTTCATCAAAATTAAAAACTTTCCATAGACACCCTGAAGAGAGTAAAAAGACAATTCACAGGGAATTCCCTAGTGGTCCAGTGGTTAGAACTCGGCACTTTCACTGCCAAGGGCCCAGGTTCAATCCCTGGTTGAGGAACTAAAGTCCCACAAGCCGTGCAACATGGTCAAAAAAATATAAACAGACAATTCACAGACTGGGAGACAATATATGCAAATTATATATCTAATAAGGGACTTATATCCAAAATATATAAAGAATTCAACAATAAAGGACAAATGAGCCAATCTTAAAACAGTCAAAGGATTTAAATAGACATTTCTCTCCAAAGAAAACATACAAATGGTCAAAAGGACATGGGAAAAAAATGTTCGACATCATTAGTCCTTCAGTTCAGTTGCTCAATCATATCCGACTCTGCGACTCTATGAATCGCAGCACGCCAGGCCTCCCTGTCCATCACCAACTCCCGGAGTTCACCCAACTCATGTGCATCAAGTCGGTGATGCCATCTAGCCATCTCATCCTCTGTCATCTCCTGCCCCCAATCCCTCCCAGCATCAGGGTCTTTTCCATCCCAGCATCAGGGTCTTTTCCAATGAGTCAATTCTTCGCACAAGGTGGTCAAAGTATTGGAGTTTCAGCCTCAGCATCAGTCCTTCCAATGAACAGGACTGGTCTCCTTTAGGATGGACTGCTTGGATCTCCTTGCAGTCCAAGGGACTCTCAAGAGTCTTCTCCAACACCACAGTTCAAAACCATCAAGCCTTCAGCACTCAGCTTTCTTTATAGTCCAACTCTCACATCCATACATGACTACTGGAAAAACCATAGCCTTGACTAGATGGACCTTTGTTGGCAAAGTAATATCTCTGCTTTTGAACATGCTATCTAGGTTGGTCATAACTTTCCTTCCAAGGAGTAAGCATCTTTTAATTTCATGGCTGCAGTCACCATCTGCAGTGATTTTGGAGCCCTCAAAAATAAAGTCTGACACCGTTTCCACTGTTTCCCCATCTATTTCCCATGAAGTGATGGGACCAGATACCATGATCTTCGTTTTCTGAATGTGGAGCTTTAAGCCAACTTTTTCACTCTCCACTTTCACTTTCATCAAGAGGCTTTTTAGTTCCTCTTCACTTTCTGCCATAAGGGTGGTGTCATCTGCATATCTGAAGTTATTGATATTTCTCCCGGCAATCTTGATTCCAGCTTGTGCTTCTTCCAGCCCAGCATTTCTCATGATGTACTCTGCATACAAGTTAAATAAGCAGGGTGACAATATACAGCCTTGACGTACTCCTTTTCCTATTTGGAACCAGTCTGTTGTTCCATGTCCAGTTCTAACTGTTGCTTCTGACCTGCATATAGGTTTCTCAAGAGGCAGGTCAGGTGGTCTGATATTCCCATCTTTTTCAGAATTTTCCACAGTTTCTTGTGATCCACACAGTCAAAGGCTTTGGCATAGTCAATAAAGCAGAAATAGATGTTTTTCTGGAACTCTCTTGCTTTTTCGATGATCCAGTGGATGTTGGCAATTTGATCTCTGGTTCCTCTGCCTTTTCTAAAACCAACTTGAACATCTGGAAGTTCACGGTTCGTGTATTGCTGAAGCCTGGCTTGAGGAATTTTGAGCATTACTTTACTAGCATGTGAGATGAGTGCAATTGTGCGGTAGTTTGAGCATTCTTTGGCATTGCCTGTTTTTAGGGAAATGCAATTCAAAACCACAATGAGATACCACTTCACACCCACTGGGGAGGCTAAAAGAAAAAGACAATAACGAGACTTGACAAGGAAACAGTCATTGGAAAACTCATTCTTTGGTGATGGGTATGTGTAAATGATGAAGCTGCTTTAGAAAATAGTTTGGCAGTTCCTCTAAATGTTAAACAGTGTTACCACATGACTTAGCAATTTGACTTCTAGGTATACACCCAAGGGAGATGAAAACATGTCCACACAAAAATGTGTATAGTGATGTTCATAGCAGGAAATGACCCAAGTGTCCATTAAAGAATGAAAAAATAAAGTGTGGTATAGCCATCTAATAGAGTACTATTAGGCAAAAGAAATGAAGTACTGACACATATTACCATATAGTTGAATCTCAAAAGCATGCAAAGTTAAAACAGTCAGCTGCAAAAGAAAATTATGTATTATATGAGTCAACTTATATGAAAGATCAAAAAAGGCAAATCCATATAAACAAAAAGTAGGTTAGTGATTACTAGGAGCTAGAGGGAGGAGGGGAATGGGGAATGACTGCTAATAGGTGCAGGGTTGCTTTCTGGGGTAGTGAAAATGTTTTGTAATTATATAGTGGTTGCACAGGGCTTCCCAGGTGGCCCAGTGGTATAGAATCCACTTGCCAAAGCAGGAAGATGCAGGACACCGGGTGGGAAAGATCCCCTGGAGGGGGAAACAGCAACCCACTCCAGTATTCTGGTCTGGATAATCCCATGGACAGAGTATCCTGGCAGGCTACAGTCCATGGGGTCGCAAAGGGTCAGACACAACTGAGCATACATGCATGATGGTTGCACAACTCTATTAAAAAAAAGCACTGACTTATGCACTATAAAAGGATAAACTTTACTATATGAAAGCTATATCTCAATAAAGCTAAAAAAAAAAAAAAAAAAAAAAAAACCTCCATTGCCTTGCATCCAGTTATAATGAAGTCCTAATTTCTGGCCACCCTACACCTTTCCAGCCACTTCTGCCGTCTCCTCTGCACTCATGATACTCCTGAGACACCTGTCTCCTCTCTTCTCCACTGATGGAAAGCTCACTCCTATATTACAATTTGTCACATGTTCATCCTTCTGCCCAAGTCTTCACATACCTGGCTGCCACGCTCACGTTCAGAGCTCAGCTTATACATCATCTGTTCAGACAGGCCTCCTCCGACTTCACATTCTGAAGTCGTCTTCCCAGTCACTCTGTCACTGCACTATTATATTTGCTTCATAGTACTTACATAACAAATAAGGTGTACAGTTATCTCAGTTGTTTTTCTTTCCTGCCCTAGTAGGATTTCAAAACTTCTGTTGAGCTAAACTAAAGCTAATGAATTTACTCTTCAGATGGTGAAAGACTGTAACTTAAGTTATGAAATGGATCATCTTACAGGGAGGTGATCATGAATGCCGTGTTAGAGGTACAGATGGGTATGGGAGAAATTCCAGATTAGAAAATGACATATAGCTACAACAGCTGTGGAAAAGCTTCATAGAAATGATGGGGCTGCAAACAGACTATGAGAGATTAACTTAAGTGTGAAAAGCATTATGGGAGAAAGGGAGAAAGTTATATCTGAATAACACCCTCCCTCAACGATGTTCATGACCTCAACACTTCACCCACATACACCCACCATGACTCATGAGAATGTAACATGGAACCTCGACCTTGAATCCTTGACAGTAAACGCCTCAAAGACACTTGTGCATACCTCCCCCTACCTAACTCAGGCACAGAAACATTTTTTAAGGGACTATAATAAGTTAAAAAGTACAAGTATTATTCCAGAAGTCTTACCATTATGATGAGAAACAATTTCTGCCTACTCACAAATACATATGGTTTCTATTTTAGACCTCTTTTGGCCCATTTTTATGGGAGAAAAGAGGAAGTCGGTGTTTCCTATTTTAGAATTTTTTTTTTTTATGTTTTAGGGACAGAGTGGTAACAGCAACAAACCATGTATCTCCAGCTCACCATTAAAGGGTCTGCTCAATCTCAGTGGACTTGTGGAGAGCTAAGCTGCAGATTCCCTGCCACTCCTGCCCAATGTGACATTTCTAAGACAAAGTAGATATTCACTAGCTACTGGAGCACCTGCAAGGCAGCAGGACACAATGGAAAGTTTAAACCCCAGCCATGCAGTCTCAAGTTTGAATGCTAGCTTCTCTATTTGACTGTCTGATGTAAGGCAAGTAGCTCAACCTATCTGATGCCATTTCTTTATTTATAAAAGGAGATATTACTTACAACTGCTCCAGATTTGTGTGTGGACTAGACAACGTGCATGGGCTTCCCTGGTGGCTCAGACAGTAAAGAATCTGTCTGTAATACAGGACCTGGGTTTGATCCCTGGGTTGGGAAGATCCCCTGGAGGAGGGCAGGGCAACCCACTCCAGCATTCTTGCCTGGAGAATCCCATGGACGGAGGAGCCTGGCGGGCTACAGTCCATGGGGTCTCGAAGAGTCAGACATGACTGAGCAACTGAGCGTGCTGCACAGAGAATGTGCGTGCTTGACCCACTGCAAATGTCAGTTACAATGATCAAGTCACAAGAATTACAAAGTGCCAGGCTCACAGGTTGCTGGTCAATTAAAAAATGCTTTAGAATGGAAAACAGTTGATTTCTAGCTTCTTGGGAATTTGATGAGCAGGAGTGACTTTGCATTATTTCAATACTATCAGGCTCTCTGGCCAAGGAAGAGATGCTTGCTGCCAGACCTGTCGTTTAACCAGTACAAGAACCCTTGGAACTTGGAAGTGAGGCTGTTAAAATATAACATCAGCCATCTAATTGGGCCTGCATGAAGGTCTACAAATGAGACCTTTTGTACTATGTCTTAAAGGCCAATCAGAACCAAACATCAAGTGATGGAGGGGAAAAGGCAGAGTAATCTAAAGCCTCTATTACCTGATTTAAAATATATTTTAAAAATATATATTTGTACATATATCTAGTTCACTAAAAAGACAATACACAGTTGATATATCTGATTCACTGTGAAAGCATGCTAAAACTTAAAAAAAAAAAAAAAACAATTTCCAAGTCTTAAGTCTTTTCACAACATGGACCACACACAGTGCTAAAGAGAAGACTAGCATAATATGAAATGATTTAATAATTTACTTGGTAGATTGTTAAATGTGCAATTCTTCATGCCCTTCAATAATGATTGTATTTATAGCTAATCGTCTAGAGCCAATTTACTCTAGTTTCAAGATCAGTTGCCGTCACTGACCCAGGAATTGAGTTTCAGGAAGTTAGAAACAGAAGATTAAAAGTTTCCTGGTACCATATGTGTATGGATCTTAAAGGTAAGCACAGTAATGGAAACTGGAAAAGGTGATATGAAGCAAGAATAATAACCCTTTCCTTTGATAATATGTATAATTAAAAGAATATGTATAATAGAATGATAATATGCATAATAAAAAAGGGTAAAACAGGAGATTGAAAAAGCTGGCTTGAAACTCAACATTCAAAAAACAAAGATCATGGCATCTAATCCCATCACTTCATGGCAAATAGAAGTGGAAAAAGTGGAAGAAAGGACCGATTTTCTTTTCTTGAGCTCCAAAATCACTGTGAACAGTGACTGCAGCCTTGAAAAGAAAAGATGCTTGCTCCTTGGAAGGAAAGCTAGGACAAACTTAGTGTATTAAAAAGCAGAAAAAAATAAAATAAAATAAAAAGCAGAGATATCACTTTGCCGACAAAGGTCCGTATAGTCAAAGCAATGGTTTTTCCAGCAGTCATGAATGGATGTGAGAGTTTGACCATAAAGAAGGCTGAGCGCTGAAGAATTGGTGCTTTCAAATTGTGGTGTTGGAGAAGACCCTTGAAAGTCCCTTGGACTGCAAGGAGATCAAACCAATTAATCTTACAGGAACTCAATCCTGAATATTCATTGAAAGGACTGATGCTGAAGCTTCAATACTTTGACCACCTGATGTGAAGAGTAGACTTGCTAGAAAAGACCCTGAGCTGGGAAAGATTGAAAGCAAAAGGACAAGGGGGCAGCAGAGGATAAGATGGTTAGACAGCATCACTGACTCAATGAACATGAATTTGAGCAAACTGCAGGAGACAGTGAAGGACAAGGAAGCCTGGTGTGCTGCAGTCCATGGGGTCACAAAGAGTTGGACATGACTTAGCGGCTGAACAACAATATTTACAGGGTGAATGAGGTCTAAAATGATAATATACAAGGTGTGATCAAGTCACAAAAGCAAGGATCCCATGGACTTCAAATAAGCCCTGGAGGAGGAATTCCAGGTATTCCATGTAAACATCCACCTCTCCTCACCTCTTAGTTAAACTGACTTGTCAAAATTCAGCTCAGAAATATCCTCCGAAAAGCTTTCCTTAACTCCATGCAAGCATGATAAGTTGATTCAGTCATGTATGACTCTGTGCAATCCCACAGACTGTAGCTTCCCAGGCTCCTCTGTCCATGGAATTCTCCAGGCAAAAACAGTGGAGTGGGATGTCGTTTCTTCCTCCAGAGGATCTTCCTGACCCAGGGGTTGAACCCAGGTCTTCAGCACGGCAGACAGATTCTTTACCATCTGAGCTACCAAGGAAGCCCCCTTTAACACCATATGTGTGTGTGTTAGTCGCTCAGTTGTGTCCAACTCTTTGCGACCCCACGGGGTGTTGCCCACCAGGCTCCTCCATCCACGTGATTTTCCAGGCAAGAGTGCTGGAATGGGTTGCCATTTCCTTCTACACTTTAACAGCATACACAAAAATAAACTCAAAATGGATTAAAGAACTAAATGTAAGACCAGATACTATAAAGCTCTTATGGCTGAACACGAGTCTCTTATGTCTCCTGCAATGGCAGGCGGGTTCTTTACCACTAGTGCCACCTAGGAAGCCTCTTCCTTTAACCCCATTTCCTCCTAAATGCTGGGTAGGCTGCCTCTTCCCTATGTGCCCAGGACCTACAAACACACACCTTGCAGCCTTTCATCCACTGCATACTTGTTTGCCTCACTGCCTCTCCCAATAAATTTACAGCTCCTTCAGGAAACAGACCTTGACTCACCTCTTTGTATCCCATAAGCCAGTACTGCCTGGCACTCAAGCCTTTGTTGAAAGATATAATCAAGGGACAGTCAGCAAAGCGTATTTTTGTATACTGAAAGACTGCAAATAACCCACAGTTAAATCACCATTCTCAAAGTGTGGTCCAAGGATCTCTGAGGGTCCATAAGACCTTTCCCAGTGTCTGTGAATCCCCTCTTTCTCTAACCATATATTTGTGTAAAGCCAGATTCTCTTCCAATACTTTCATCTGACAACACGGCAAACTGAGTAAGAAACCAGATGTGAGAATCTAGCTTTCTTCTATTAAACCAAACATTACAGAGATTTGCAAATATGCTACTCTTCTTTGGAGTTTGTTCTAGAAAACAGTTCTTTTTTAATAGAAATAGGTTAACATGGGTTTATTACTCTTGTGTGTGTTAGTCACTCAATCGTGTCTGACTCTTCAAGACCCCATGGACTGTAGCTCACCAGGCTCCTCTGTCCTAAGGGATTCTCCAGGCAAGAATACTGTAGTTGGTTGCCATTTCCTTCTCCAGGAGATCTTCCTGACCCAGGGATCAAACCCAGGTCTCCTGCATTGCAGGCAGATTCTTTTACCATCTGAGACCAGAGAAGCCCAGTTACTCTTACTTTTAACAAATTAATAAATATTTTTAAACTTTCTTAGTTTTGATTTCTAGTACAGTTAATAACTATAGGTAGAACCTGTATAAACAAAGACTCTTTGGGGTTCTCAATGTCTTTTAAATGTACTAAAAGGTCCTGAGACCCAAAGAGTTGAGAATGGGTCAGTTAAGGAAACAATGGTATAGCTGTATGATAGGAGTATGCAGCCAATTTTTTAAAAGAATATGGTAGGTTGATAAACACTAGTAGAAACCAATGTCCAAGCTATAATGCTAAGTTTTTTTAAAAAGGACAGGGAAAAAAAAAAAAGGACAGGGACTTCCCTAATGGTCCAGTGGCTGTACCTGTGCTCCTAACGCAGGGGGCCTGGGTTCTATCCCCGGTCAGGGAACTAGAGCCCACCTGTCACAACTAAGAGTTCCCATGTCACAAGTAAAGATCTTGTGTGCCGTAATTAAGACGTGTGCTGTGTGTGTTAGTTGCGCAGTCTTGCCTGACTTTTTGCAACCTCATGGATTACAGCCTGCCAGTCTCCTCTGTCCATGGGATTCTCCAGGCAAGAATATTGGAGTGGATTCCCATGCCCTCCTCCAGGGGATCTTCCCGGTGCTATGCTATGCTAAGTCACTTCCGTTGTGTTCGACTCTGTGTGACCCCATAGATGGTAGCCTACCAGGCTCCCCCGTCCCTGGGATTCTCCAGGCAAGAACACTGGAGTGGGTTGCCATTTCCTTCTCCAATGCATGAAAGTGAAAAGTGAAAGTGAAGTCACCTAGTCGCGTCCGACTCTTAGTGACCCCATGGACTGCAGCCTACCAGGCTCCTCCGTCCATGGGATTTTCCAGGCAAGAGTACTGGAGTGGGGTGCCACTGCCTTCTCCGGGATCTTCCCAAACCAGAGATCAAATCCAGGTCTCCTGCATTGCATGAGGATTCTTTACCGACTGAGATACCAGAGAAGCCCGGGTGACATGGCACATCAAATAAATAAATATTTAAAAAAGAAAGAAGGGCAAAACAAAGTATTGATATACATGTACATTTTTTAAAGAGGTACCACTAAACATACATATATACACACACACACACACACACACATATTTTTAGGATGAAATCCAAGAAAAGTAAAAAGTACGTATCCCTGTGGAAAGGAACTGGGGAACCAGAGGTCAGGGATGGGAGAGATTTTCCACACCATTCCTAGTGTATCTGAACATTTTACCACCTGCATGTATTATGTGTGTGCTCAGTCACTGAGTCATGTCCACCTCTTTGCAACCCCATGGACTGCAGCCCTCCAGGCTCCTGTGTCCACAGGATTTTCCAGGCAAGAGTGCTGGAATGGGTTGCCATTTCCTGCTTCAGGAGATCTTCCCAACCCAGGGATCAAACCCAAGTCTCTTGCGTCTCCTGTATTGGCAACAGATTCTTTACCACTGCACCACCTAGGAAGCCCTCTACATGTATCACCTTTTTCAAAAAATCAAGAGTGTAATAAAAATTACATTGAAATAGTACAAAGCATTAAACTCACATCGAAGAACAGGTTGTAATGCCACTGGAAAATATTAAATGATACACTGTGAAATAAAACAAGCCATTTTCAAAACAGTAACACATAATATATTCTTAAAAAACTGTCGGGAAGATATTCTGCACATAAAAAATATTAAGTTATTATTTCCTCCTAGTTAGTGTTAGTGCAAATACAAATTTTTTACTTCCTCATCTTTCTTGCATTTCTAAACCTTGGGTAACTTAACGTGAACTATTTATACAATCAGAAAATCAATGAAAGGCCTCTTTCCTGGATGGAACCATGGAGAGTGCAGAAAAGAAGAAAAAGAAGGTTCCTGCTGTGCCAGAAATCCTTAAGAAAAAGGCAAAAGAATTTTGCAGAGCTTAAGATAAAATGCCTGAGAAAGAACTTTGCCCAAAAGATGCTTTAAAAGGTAAGGAGGAAGTTAATCTATGAAAACGCTAAGCAGTATCACAAGGAATACAGGCAGATGTACAGAACTGAAATTTGAACGGTAGGATGACAAGAAAAGCTGGCAACTTCTCTGTGCTGAGGAACCCAAATTGGCATTTATCATCAGGATCAGAGGTATCACTGGTGTGAGCCCAAAGGTTTAAAAGGCGTTGCAGCTTCTCCATCGCCATCAGATCTTCCAAGGCACCTTTGTAAAGCTCAGCAAGGCTTCAAGTAACATGCTGAGAATTGTGGAACCATACATTGCATAAGGTGTTACCCAAACCTGAAGTCAACAAATGAACTGATCTACAAGTATGGTTATGGCAAAATCAACAGAATTGCCCTGACAGATAACATGATGCTCAATCTCTTGGCAAATATGGCATCATCTACATGCAGAATCTGTTTCATAAGATCTACACTGCTGAAAAATGTTTCCAAGAAGTAAACAACTTCCTATGGCCCTTCAAACCGTCTTCTCCATGAGGCGGAATGAAGAAAAGGACTACCCATTTTGTAGAAGGTGGAGATGCTGGCAGCAAGGAAGACCAGATCAACAGCCTTATTAGAAGGATGAATTAAGGTATTTACCACTATTTTTGTAATCTGCTCACTTAATAGAGACTGCTTTCAAGCTGAAAAGAAAGAAAGAAAAGAAAAAAGAAAACCAAAGAAAGCGTTTAAATACACAAGTATAGGGAATTCCCTGGCAGTCCAGTGGTTAGCACTTCACACTTTCACTGTTGAGAGCCCGGATTCAATCCCTAGCCAGGGAACTAAGATCCTGCAAGTGTAGCAGTACCAATGAGGGGGTGTGGGGGTGGGGGTGGGGATGTTGAAAAATACAAATATACACAAAAGTATGTGTATCTATGTCTATATTAAATAAAATATTTAGTAAGCAAAAAAGTACATGAATAAAGCAGCACCAGGGTGGCGCAACAGTAGAGTCCCCCTGCCAATGCAGGAGATGCAGATTCGAATCCTGGCTTGGGAAGATCCCCTGGAGAATGGAATGGCAACCCACTCCAGCCATCTTCCCTGGAGAATCCCATGGACAGAGGAGCCTGGTGGGCTGCAGTACACAGGGTCACAAAGAGTCAGACAAGACTGAGCAACTAACACTTTCACTTTTATCTGCTGAATGGACTATAATATAGAAACTTTAAATGGTTTTGAAGAAGTGGTAAGAACACAGGAAAATGCTCACAATATCCAAGTGGGACGCCAAGTTAGTTTGTTGGGGACAGCAGGGCAAATATACAGGAAAAAAATAACTTGTTAGAATTTCCTAGTGTCAGTGTGGAATAGTGGGTAATTTTCACTCGCCTTTTCAGTTTCTTTCACAGCTTCGCATTTTTCAAATTTTCTACACGGCATGATTTTGGTCAAAAAAAAACTACTTTTAAAAAATGACCAGGACTTCCCTGGTGGTCCAATGGCTAACGCTCCATGCTCCCAATGCAGGGTGCCCAGGTTCAATCCCTGGCCAGGGAACTAGATCATGCATGCCGCAGTGAAGACTGAAGATCCTGTGTGCTGCAAATAAGACCTGGCACAGCCAAATAAATACTTTTTTTAAGTGGATTTCCATTAAAAAATGACCACACTGAAAAGAGGCTCAGATTCAACTATGCATGTGTGAAAGTCAGTCTTATTGTCATGGGACCTTATTCAAGTCAAACAGTTCTCTTGAAGTATGTGTGAAAACCCTCAAAGAAATGAGAAAAACAGGGGGGTGTACAAGTGGACCTGCAGACAGGAGAGATGCCTCCAAACTTGTCAGGTCCTTGACCTACATCCTGAGTCTCACCAAACGAGGGAAAAAATATGGAATATCCCATACTCTAGAAATAGCAGACTAAGCCAAGACTTTGTATGATCTCCAAAAACATGAACTATTAATATTTAATGTTGTTCTAAATACATTGGTGAACATTAGTCTCTTTAATACAACTTCTCCAATTGTCAGACGTTTTCATTCTTACATAAGAAAAGACACACATTTATACTTAATGAGCATTAAAAAAAAAAAAAAAAAAACCTGAACCTTCTGAACTAGATCATCTTTTCAGGAGAGGCTCAGCCCATAGACTAATTTGAAATGCCAATTCCATCTGCAAACCTCAGCAAGAGCTGCAGTTAATATTAATTAAGAGCAGAAACAGGTTTGTTATTGAACATCTTTTCTCTCAAGTCCAGGATGCTTCCAAATGGAAACTTTCCAATTTCCCTGCACTTTAGATAGTAGATCCAGTACAAACCTTAAAACAGGAGTCTCACACCTTTCAGAGGGAGGTTTCATTCACTGATCACTCAACAAATGAAGGTATCACTAAATATAAATGGGGGCGGTGTTTGTTTTGGGCCACACCATGCAGCATGAGGGACTTCCATTTCCGACCAGGGACTGAACCTGCACCCCTGCAGGGGAAGTGGGAGCATGGAGTTTCAACCACTGAACTGCCCAAGTTCAGTCCCAAGGTTTGGGGAATAGTGGTTTTTGGTATGTATTTTCTTATTTGGCTGTGCCAGGTCTTTGTTGAGGCTTTTTAGTTGAGACATGTGGGATTTTTTCTTTTTCTTTTTCTTTTTTTTTTTCAGTTTCAGCATTTGGACTCTTGTGGCTCACACCATAAAGAATCCGCCTGCAATGTGGGAGACTCGGGTTCGATCCTGGGTCAGGAAGATGCCCTGTAGAAGGGAATGGCAAAAAAAAAAAAGGGAATGGCAATCCTCTTCAGTATTTTTGCCTAGAGAATTCCACGCACAGAAGAGCCTGGTGGGCTATAGCCCATGGGGTCACAAAGAGACGGACACAACTGAGTTACTAACACACATTCATGCTCTAAATCCCTGATCAGGGATCAAACCCAGGCCCTCTGAGATGGGATCACAGTCTTAGTATAACCACAGGCCTTCTTCTATATCCTCTGCTTTAGCTCCTCTCTGAAGTACCTGCTGCTGCTGCTAAGTCGCTTCAGTTGTGTCCAACTCCGTGCGACCCCACAGACGGCAGCCCACCAGGCTCCGCCGTGCTTGGGATTCTCCAGGCAAGAACCCTGGAGTGGGTTGCCGTTTCCTTCTCCAATGCATGAAAGTGAAAAGTGAAAGTGAAGTCTCTCAGTCGTGTCTGACTCTTCACGACCCCATGGACTGTAGCCTACCAGGATCCTCTGTCCATGGGATTTGCCAGGCAAGAATACTGGAGTGGAGTGCCATTGCCTTCTCCTAGATAATAGTATTTGATGCAAATTTCCTGAGTTGCTTTGCTGATGTGAAACCCTACTCCACCAAACGGAAGAACTATTTGGTGACCATGAGCACATAGCCCCAGGCCTCCTGGAGCCTAAGGACAAATAAGTTTAACCCCTGTAACACCACTCTGCTACCTCACCATCAGGCAATCAGAGAACTGTACACTGGCTGATCCTGTACCCTGAGACACTCACCTGCCCTTTAAAAATGCTTTGCAAAAACCCTTTAGGAAGCCTCAGGATTTTCAGGGCATAGGCCACCTCCTATCATGGACTTGCAATACACCTTTCTTCGCTCCAAACTCTGACGTTTCAGTTTAGCTTCACTGCACAATCCGGCACATGAACTTGGCATTAACATTAGCCACTGGACTACCAGGGAAGTCCCAAATTTTAATGGAACTCTATTGAGTACCAGCTGTGTGTGTGTGTGTGTGTGTGTGTGTGTGACATTCATGCATATGTATGCAAACACACACACAAAAGCTAATATTTTTTATGACAGTGTCCCAGCTTCTGGCAACTTAAGAGAACTCTCCCATCTATTTACTCATTCAGTGTGCTAAAAAAAAAAAGTAAGCCAAAAATTTGGGGGTGGATCTTCAAATAAGGTATTTGATAAGTCTCAGCCTGCAGAGCTTCCGGCAGACCAGGCAGAGCCAACAGGTGACAGATATCACAAAGCTCATCTGAGATCCATAGTAAACACAAACTTTTATCACAAATCAGAGCTAATTAAGCAGAATGGACTTAATCACTAAAGGCTGTTTGACTCTTCTGGGAAAGATGTAGATAGAATTTATGACGGTGTCTTCATCAGACTTGTTGAACTCCTTTTATTCATTAGGCATTTGTCAGATCCATCCTTTAAGTCTCTCAGTGGCAACTGGACTATGGTGAAGGTAGAAAAAAATACTGCTATAGCCCCCAGCACCTAGATCACTGACATACAGCAGGTATTCAGGAGGTATCTACTGGATAAATCAGAATACATTAGCTGCACTGCATCAGAAGTGTATGTGACAGCAGCAATAGAATTCACAAGCTATGTGCAAAGAGATGAATTTTGCCAGGGCAGGTGAGGGAAAATTGCCCAAATGTAATAAGTAGCCACTCCTTTCCTGGAACAGCACCTTTTCACCAGGCAGTAACGGCAGGAAAACCATGTGGACAGGAGTATGCCCCAACCCTGCAGGTTGCAGCAGATGGCCTGAGCTACTTTCCAATTCAAATTCTTACCAAGGTTTTACTTCCTGGGATTTTGCTGCACTTCAGCATCTCCTGCAAACCTTCAACTATAAAGGGGCACCTACGGAGCGGTCATTGTGCTTCTCTGCCAGGAAATTAGTGAAAAGCAAACAGCAAGTAACAGAAAAATAAATGCTGTGGAATGGTTTCTTATTTACCAGGCAACGAGACTGTTAAGACTCATATCTTCTGAGAAAAATAACCCAAGAGCACCCTCCAAGTCCACTAGAAACAAGCCACTTTCAAAACAGTCATTGTCCTTTATTTGTCCTCTTCTTCTTTCCCTGATAGTGCTTTTGTTTTTGGGGGGTTTTTTGGCCCACAGCACAGTGGATCCTAGTTCCCTGACCAGGGATCGAACTTGCATCCCCTACACTGGAGGCACAGAGTCTTAACCATTGGATGGCCAGGGAAGTCCATTCTTGATTAAGTTTTACTTGATTCATGCATAAACTACTTGATTCCCAACAGAAAAAGATAATTTAAACATTGCAGAGTCACTTTTTACTCCAGGGAGAAACACTGGCAGAGAAATGAAGGCACTTGAAAGAGAACGGAGACTAAAATTCTGAACAAAGGAAAATTAAAATGAACAAAATAAGGGAAAACAACAAGTGGAAAAGTTTTCAAACCCCCTAAAAAAGTGCAGAAACAAGCGACTTCCCATCACATTCTCTTCAAAAAAGCAGAGTGGGCTTCCCTGGTGGCTCAGTGATGGATAATTCTCCTGCCAGTGCAGGAGACATGGGTTCAATCCCTGAATTGAAGAGAGAATTCTAAAAGGCAAGGAGAAACTAAACCCACATACCACAACTATTCACAGTGCTCTAGAGCCAGGGAATGGCAACTACCTGAAGCCCACGTGCCCTAGAGCCAGTGCTCTGCAACTTGAGAAGCCAGGATGAGAGGCCTGAGTGCCGCACCTAGAGAGTAGCCCCCACTCTGCAACTAGAGAAAAGCCCAAGCAGCAAGGAAGACCCAGCACAGCCAAAAAAATAAATAAGTAAACCATCTTTTTTAAAAGGAAAGAGCCACTAATTCAGTCCCAGGATGGATGGTGCAAAGCCTTCATGCCAGAAGGAGGCAAGTTACCGAGTCAGGTACAGAGAAGGCAGAAAAATGGGCTCAATCCCACCTAGCAGTTTCCTTACCTCATTATACCCACTGAGAAGCCCCACCTGACCACAAAACCCACCTGGCCACCTAGAGCCAGCCTACCCTCTCACAGTTCTCCCCCCACCCAAACTGCATTCCAAACAGGAAAGGAGTAAACTGCATTTGAATGTGTTATTAAAATTAAAATAGACCCAGTTGTGGTAACAATACCTGCAAGAGAAAATTCCAGGTGCAATCAGGTATACAGGACGCAGCCTTCTGAATGTTGAAGGGTGGGGAACAGCATTATTGAAAACCAAAATAAAAGTTTGCTCTTAAAACCTGCTTTAAGAAATAAGGAGTAAAATTCTGCCTTTGAGATACTTCTTAATTCCCCGCCTCTTTCAGGCTTTCCGTTTTCCAAGCACCGTCCTCCACCCACCTCTGTCAAACTAATCTGTGCTTCTGTAAAGAAGATACCGTAATAGGCTATAACCACCTAGGAACAGATGAAAACAGAAGACAGAGGGAAGCACCCCGTTTGCAATAACAAGTTTTCATAAATGAGTTGCTAATTCTGCATCCCAGAAGGGCCAACTACCTCGCAGCAGCACCACAACTACCTACCTCTCGCCTTTTAATGCCAAGTCATTATGAACTCGTGTGAACGCGGGGTGGGAGGAGAGGGGAGAAGGGCCGCACTGACAGGCTAAGGAGAGCAGGCGACCTGTAGCCCCAAATTAACCAGGCAAGCCAAGGGAGGCGTTCTCAAGAAGCCATTTCCAAGGAGGCTGGATTCAAACTGTAATTTGTCAGATCAAATCTCCTAGTCTCCTAAGGGTCAGGCCCCGGCTTGAAGAGGAGGGGAAGTTACTGGTGAGAGTTTACCTTAGAAGGCGGCAGGGAACAGACAGGCCTTTCAAAGCCACCCAGGGCTCTGCCCAGAGGCCCCGGGAGGCGTGGAGGGGCTGGAGCTGCGCGCGGCTGCGAGCCCCGCGGCGCCACAGGTTCCCCAGCGCGCGGCAGGGCCCGACTCCCACAGGTGGGCGGCGCTCGGCCCGGGGGGCTCTGGCGAGAGGAGGGGATGCTACGGATCACCAGGGACGCGGTGAACTGGGTGGGAGACGGCCAAGCGGTGGGATGGCTTGGTTTTAAGGAAGCCGGGCGAGAGAGAAGCTCCGGGTTTTCAGCTGCCGCGATCTGCTGGTTGGTGACCCGCTTTTCGCCAAGGCAAGAGCAGCCCGTGGCGGGGTGGGAGTGGGGCTCGCGCCCCTCCTACCCTCCGCCCAGCTAGCCTCGGCCTCCTCCCGGGCGCGGTTAAGCCGCACGGCCGCGGGCCACCAGCTGCATGCGCCCCGGCACGTAGGAGCCTGCACTACCACATGCGGGCGGGGGAAGGGCGCCCGGGGACCGAAGAGACTCAGCCCCTGGCTGGCCCTTCGCCTCCCAGCCTCACCGGATCCCGCGTCCGCTCACTCGCCCCCGCTCCCTCTCACCCGTGTTGGCCTTGATGTTCTCCCGCAAGAAGTGGCCGCTGGAGAGATGCTGAAGGCCAAAGTTCTGGGCTATCCTCTGGCACACGGTGCCCTTGCCCGAGCCCGGCGGCCCAAGGATGACCGCACGCAGGAGTTTGGAAGCCATTGCCTCGGAGAGGAGGGGGAGGCCGAACTGACAACCGGGACAGCGGCCTCGGAGAAGCCCCGGGAACTTTGTTTCTTCTGCCCCTGCCTCTGACACCCTGGGCTCGCGCGGAGATTCGCCGCCGCCCCTGCAGGGGAAGGAGAGACTTTGAGACAACCCCTCCTCTCCGCCCCGCGCCTGGGCGGCTCGAGGGCGGAGTAAGCGCCACGCTACACCTCCCCGCCCTCAACGCCCCCACTCTGCGATCCCGGAGAACTCCCGAGCGCCCGCCCCTGGCGGGGGTAGCCCTCGGGAGCTTGGAGTGGGGTCAGCCCGGCCAGGCCCACCTCGATCCTTTCCTATATCTCGTGCCCCACGCCCAGTCCGAGGAAGGGGTCGGGCATCCCCACGCCAATCTCCACCGAGTGAGACAGCCGGAACAGGCGGTGACTCCAAGTGCGCCTCCAGTAGCCCCACGCCGCGGCGGCCTGGGGGCTGAGCCCCAACCCGGGTCCCCGCACGTGGGCAGCGTTTGGTCCGCGCCTCCGCCTCTCCCCGGCGGCTGTCACATCCCCGGGAGTGGCAGCGGCCGCCTCCGCAGAGGTCTGAGGGATGCTCTCGTCGCCGTGGAGCCAGAGTCCGGCGCCTCTCCACCCGGAGAAGTCAAATAAACACACACCTTGGCCGGGACGCGGCCCTCTGCGAGGCTTCTAGCCCAGATCCCGCTGGGCGGCGCCGCCTCCGCCCGCCCCCACTCGGAGCCCCGGCCGGCCGCGCGGGGCTCGCGCCTTACGTAAGCCGGGAGACCGGCTCCGCGCTAGCCGGCAGCCTGCGCTCCCCACCCCGCCCCAGTCCTGCCGCTCCGCTCCCACCCGTCCCCTCCGCGACCTTGCTCCCCGAGACGCCGTGGGGCCCGCGGGGCAGAAGGAGCGTGGAGAAGACGCACGCGCCAGAAACCCCTCTTTTGCGGTAGGTTAGGGAGCCGGTCTCCTGTGGAAAGGAAGGAAAAATACAACTTGTTGAGTGCCTACTGTGCGTCAGTTTCGGAGCTAGGCGATTTCCGTGAAGCAGTAACAGTTCCAGGTAGGGCATGCACGATGGACGAAAAAGGAGGCTTGGAGTACGGCCCTTCATTCATTGAGTCAGTCATTCAACAAAGGTTTATTGAGCGCCTACTGTGTGCCAGACACTCTAGTCCCTCAGCATATAGCTGCGAACCAGAGATGGACTCCTACCCTGTGGAAGTTACATTTCAGCGGGACTTTTGAACTCTCAATTGCACGACTCCAAAGCGCAGGGTTCTTGAGTTAGAAGGAAAAGGGAGAGGGGAGGGGGAGTTAGGAATGATCCTGCCCTCAGGATCTCATACACTGGTTCCAGAACTGAAGAAGCCACGACGTTGGCACTAAATTAACAACTCAGTCCCAATGGATGCTATCTTCTCCCTAGCCTTCCCAGCGCATCCCAATATCCCAATCCATATTCTCTTTAAATCTGTTCCCGCCCCACACAGAGCCTTGATATTCCACTCAGACTTAGTGTGATAACCGCCTGCCCACAAGTCTCCAGCTTCCGGCCGTCCATATGTGATGCAGCTGCTAAAGTGCGAATCAATTTCCATTATTTCCTCATCTCAGATATTATCGACCCTTCAGCATAAAGGAAAAAAAAAATCGTCAGCAGGAGCACACAGGTGCCTTCCGTACACCTCTGCCATCTTTCCACAGGCCTTCTGTCTCCTGCCATTGCAGAAATCCCCTGCAGGATTCTGAGCACCCCCACACGTGGCTCACCAGTTCCGGAGGGACAGTGTGGAGAAGAGCCTACTCTAGCTTCCTGGCTGCTCTGTCTGTGTTGGGGGGCTGGGGAGGGGGTGAGAGAGACTGGCGTGGGATCCCAGGTCCCAGCCCTTCTCCTCCACACACTGATAGCCAGACAGAGCCTAGTCTCTCCTTACCCAGGAGCACCCCCAGGCTGCCAACCCCCGCACCGCCAACCCCAGGTCAGTATTTGTTCCAAAGTCCCCTTCCCCTGTCAAAACTACCTCAGTAATTTCCCTGGTGCTCCAGTGTTTAAGAATCAGCCTAATGCAGGGAGTCACAGGTTCGATCCTGGATGGGGGAAGATGCCACATGCCCTGGAAACTAAGCCCATCTGAGCCCAGCACTGCAACTAAGAGTAACTCCTGCTCTCCGCAACTAAAGAAAGCCCCAGCAAGGTAAAGGAGACCCAGTGCAGCCAAAAATAAATTAAAATTTAAAAACTATCTCAAAGTTCTGTGAACATCAGAGAGTTGTTATATAGAGCCCTTTTACCCTTCTTCTGGAAGCAAAGAGGGGAAAGAGCCTCTGGGGCTTTGGAGGGGATGACAAATCTCCCCTCTTCTTCCTGCCATGTGCCCTATAATATATAGCAGACACTCTGCAGTCCTTCTCCAACCTGAGCATGCATCAGAATGACGTGGAAGGCTTGTCAAAACTGACTGCTGATCCCTACCCCCAAAGTCTCTGATTCTGTGGGTATGAGGTGGACATTTCTAACTAGTCCCCAAGTAGAGCTGGGGCTGCCTATCTTGAGAGCTCACTTTGAAAACCACTGCTCTTAGGAAATCAGTATTCAGACATATGTGGTCTGGATTCCTCCACCTGCTGTGGGATCTTTGGCCCTTAACCTCTTTCTAAAATGAGATTGGATTTAGCTGGTGCCAGAGGTCCCTTTGTATTTACCAAGAATTGATTCTGTAAGTTGCCACAGGAAAGACAACTTCTAGCCCCCACAAACTAGATGTAGATAGTTTACCTTGCTATGTCCCAGTTCTTTTGCGTAGTTTTGAAATGTCTTCACCAACATCACCTTATGGTGTCAGGCAACTCTGCTAGCCACCCACATGAACATATATTATGAAACAAAAAAGGAGTTGTGACATAGGTAAACTTAAGAGAAGCCTGGCTGAGATTAGAACCTGACATTTCACAAGAGCCCCAATGGACCTTTCGTGTATATAGCCATCCTCAGGTCCCACAACTCAGCTGCTGATTGGAAGCAGTAGAACTGGAAGACATGGGTTTGGGAGTCAAATACCCTAGGATTCAATTGCAGCAGCACCATTCACCAACTCTTCAAGCTCTTGATGTCTGTGAGCCTTAGTTTGCTTATCTGTAAAAGGGAAATAGTACTTATCTCACAGGTGGTGATAAGGCTTAAATGAGATAATGTATGTGAGAATTAGCACAGGACTGGGCATATAATAAGTATTTATTCATTAACATCATCATGATTAACCATGGAAGAATTGTATAGCCTCTCTGATCTCAGTTCCTGGATTATGAGCTAGTAATAAAAGCTGACTTAAAATTCAGCATTCAAAAAATGAAGATCATGGCACCCAGTCCCATCACTTCATAGCAAATAGATGGGGAAACAATGGAAACAGTGACAGATTTTATTTCTTGGGCTCCAAAATCACTGCAGATGGTGACTGCACCCATGAAATTAAAAGACATTTGCTCCTTGGAAGAAAAGCTATGACCAACCTAGACAGTATACTAAAAAGCAGAGAAATTATGTTGCCAACAAAGGTCCATATAGTCAAAGCTATGGTTTTTCCCATAGTCATGTATGGACGTGAGAGTTGGACCATAAAGAAAGCTGAGCACCGAAGAACTGATGCTTTTGAACTGTGGTGTTGGAGATCAAGCCATAATTTGGACAGCAAAGAGATCAAACCAGTCAATCCTAAAGGAAATCAGTCTGAATATTCATTGGAAGGACTGATGCTGGAGCTGAAGATACAATATGTTGGCTACCTGATGGAAAGAACTGACTCGTTGGAAAATCGAAGAAGGCAATGGCAACCCACTCTAGTACTCTTGCCTGGAAAATCCCATGGACGGAGGAGCCTGGTAGGCTGCAGTCCATGGGGTCGCTAGGAGTCAGACACGACTGAGCGACTTCACTTTCACTTTTCACTTTCATGCATTGGAGAAGGAAATGGCAACCCACTCCAGTATTCTTGCCTGGAGAATCCCAGGGACGGGGGAACCTGGTGGGCTGCCGTCTCTGGGGTCGCACAGAGTTGGACATGACTGAAGCGACTTAGCAGCAGCAGCAGCATTGGAAAATATCCTGATGCTGGGAAAGATTGAATATAGAAGAAGGGGACGACAGAGGATGAGATGGTTGAATGGCATCACCAACTCTATATATATGAGTTTGAGCAAGCTCTGGGACTTGGTGATGGCCAGAGAAGACTGGCGTGCAGCAGTTCATGGGGTCACAAAAAGTTGGATACAACTGAGCAACTGAACTGAACTGATGACAAAGTACCTAGCAGGCTTCCTGGCCCTTGCAAGATATTCCATAATGGTAGCTGTTCTTAACACAAACATTCTTGTAATTGGCTTCTTCTATTTCTTTTGCCTAGGGTTTTAAGTCCATTTGTAATATATATGACAGTCTTCAAAATAATTCACATCTATGTGTTAGTCTGTAGACAAACTGTAAACTCTGAGGGCTGAAACCAAATTGAATTTATTTTTCTACTTTCAAAAATATACAGCACTGGACTTCCCTGGTGGTCCAGTGGTTAAAACTCCATGTTTCCACTGCAGGAGGCACAAGTTCAATCCCTCGTGGGGGAGGATCCTGCATGCCACATGGTGAGGCAAAAAAAAAAAAAAAAAGATTTAGATAGATAGATAGCCCTGTGCCCATAGTAAGTAATCTGTAAAAGTTGGCAAATCTCACCACCCCCCTCCATCCTAACACGCTCACTATCAAGCTGTGTGGCCTCTCTGCAACTTTCCATAATATAAAGACTACGTTTGTTCATACTTTACACTTCCTTCATCAGATTCTCACAAGCTTGCAAAGAAGCTTGAGCAGAGATTCTCATTCCTATTTTACAAATGAGAAAAACCAAGGTCCTGAGAGGTGAGGTGAACTGCCCAAGATCACAGAACTAGCTGGTGACATGGTGGGGTCCAAACCCAGATATTCTCATTCCAGGCACAGTGCTCTTATTTACTAAACTTCAGTCATTTCCACACTACTTTCACAGTTTTGCCATAGTCTTCTAACATCTTGGCTGTAATCTGCTTATCATGTTTCTTTACATCGACTCGATTTGTTTAAATAATTTATTTGAAAAGGAAACTATATATAACTCACTAACCATAAATACAAAGGATACACTAAAATAAATGCAAGAAAAATAAAAGTAAGTTACCAAATTGCTCAAATCTACTTGTTGAGTTTCTGAGTTTAATCTTTATTTAAAAAAAAAATCTTTGTTTAAAGAAAAAAAAGATGTTGTTTACCAAGTGTTAGCCAAAAGATAAAAAGACATGGAGGATCTAAATGAGACTGTCTACAAACATACAGCTCAAAATAGAAAGGGAACACTTTCTTAACCTTTAGTTTATTATTATCCAAAGCCAGGTCCATGTACCACCTAGAATCAGCTCCATCTCCATATCCAATTATCTTTAGCTTCATCAGGAACGCTTTCACATACTTCAAAGTGTACCCTTGAAATGTAATTTAGTATAACTCACCAGGATTTTTTTTAATGATGTGACTTCAACCATAGTTCACAGATATGATGCCAATCCCATTTCAAACATTAACCCCTATGTCCCCCCCCCACCCCCCGTTCTTCACACTATCACTCTCCATCACTGTCTTTCTATCATCATTCAGGCTTCCTTCTATTGTATTTGATGAAGACTGTAGGCTCTTTGAACATAGTTGTTATATGAAAATTGAGTTTGCCTCATGGTGGATGTCAAACCAATAGGTATAACTGAGAGAGTCATTTCCTAGGCAGGTTGATAGGAAATCTAGGGGTCCCCAAGGAGAGAGGGGTCTGGAATTCTCAAGGAGGAAGAAAGGACAAACTTTTTTTTCTTTCTCCACATTCCTTAGGATTATATACTAATAATGTATCCTGCCTAAGGACAGTCTTTGGATTCAAACTTCTGTTATCTTAAAATGTTAATTAAGGGAGTAGACCTGGTCTTTACAAGGATGTATCTTGCCTGAGGACAGTGTTATCTTAAAATGTAAATTATAATGTAAAATTATATGTAAAACTAATACAATTATGTAAGGTTTAAAAATAAAATAAAATTAATTTTAAAAAAATAAAATAAATAAATAAATAAAATAAATTATGAGAGTAGGTCTGATGAGGTCTTTACACCCTCCAGACATTCTTTGGATTATATAACCTCATTGTTAACACTAGCAAGCGGGTACTCTTTCTGCCCTCTTCTGATGCCTATGTCAGAAGCTTTCTCTATCTCCTTTATACTTTAATAAAACTTTATTACACAAAAGCTCTGAGCGATCAAGCCTCGTCTCTGGCCCCGGATTGAATTCTTCTCCTCCGGGGGCCAAGAATCCCGGTGTATTCGCGTGATTCAACAACAACCTTTCATAACCAAGTCAGAGATCAGGAAAAGGAAAAATTTATAGCTTGCAGCAAGTAAGGAGAACACTAGGGATCTTCCCCAAAGGAGTGTCTCTCCACACAACAAAATGGAGACGCTTTAAGCTAAGGCTACATGCATATTCAAGAAGAGGCTTGAGTAGAGGAGAAATGGGGCAAAGGTCCACGGAGTTCAAGTCTTAGTTGGTTGAAGTCCAGAGGGTCAGCACCATTCTGTCCAGAACCTGGCTAGGGGGGCCTTAGTTCCTCCAGAACTCAGACATTATTATGTATAGCCCTTAAGGAGGAGCTAGGACTCTACTTTATCCCTACACTGTTGTTTGACTGCTTTTTCTCTGTTCCTGCATTCCTTTGTCTCCTTAAGATTATCAATTTTACCACAACTTGTTCAGGGATGAGCTTTGTATCTAGGCTTAGATCAAAAAATGGCTCAGGCCAAAATGGCTTCTCTTATGCCAAGAGAAGTTCTCTTTCTCCAGGGCCCCCCAGTACATCTGTTTACATAGTGACTTCATCTTGTATGTCAGGGCCTCCGCACAGTTAGGTATAGAGTCCAGACTTGGAGGGCAAATATTATCAAATGACTGACTCATGGCTGAATGCAGAGTGGGTAAAGTCCACAGGGACAGAAAGAAGGAATGCTAGCGACTTGGATACAGCAAGTTTCAGAAAAGAAAGATGTAAAATAATGGAAAAAGGAACAAGATATTAGCCCCAGATTGCCTGTCTCCTTTCTCCCTGCCGGGACTCATGAAAAACTTAGGACACCAAAAGGTTGTATTGAGAGAAGAATAAACAGGGAGGACTAACATGGCATTATGTGTAACAGCAGCACATTGTTACAAGTGAGTCATTTCCAAATTTTACTAGTTCACATGGTTATTAAACTATAACATCTTAACAGTTATTGAAAAGAGGCAGCATTATCTGTTTTACAAGGTTGCTCTCAGATAAAAAAAAAAAAAAAAAGTTGTTCCCAAACTGGTCTGGGATAATCCCACATGCCTCAGAGCTACTAAGCCTGTGTGCCACAACTACTGAGCCCGGGCTCTAGAGCCTGGGAGCTGCATTAAGAGAAGCCACCTTCTCCTCCTGCTCCCAATTCCTCCCACTTTTCCAATGAGTTAGCTCTTCGCATGAGGTGGCCAAAGTGTTGGAGTTTCAGCCTCAGCATCAGTCCTTCCAATGAACACCCAGGACTGATCTCCTTTAGGATGGACTGGTTGGATCTCCTTGCAGTCCAAGGGACTCTCAAGAGTCTTCTCCAACACCACAGTTCAAAAGCATCAATTCTTTGGCGCTCAGCTTTCTTCATAGTCGAACTCTCACATCCATACATGATAACTGGAAAAACCATAGCCTTGCCTAGACAGACCTTTGTTGGCAAAGTAATGTTTCTGCTTTTTAATATGCTATCTAGGTTGGTCATCGGAGAAGGTAATGGCACCCCACTCCAGTACTCTTGCCTGAAAAATCCCATGGATGGAGGAGCCTGGTAGGCTGCAGTCCATGGAGTCGCTAAAGTTGGACACGACTGAGCGACTTCACTTTCACTTTTCACTTTCATGTATTGGAGAGGGAAATGGCAGCCCACTCCAATGTTCTTGCCTGGAGAATCCCAGGGACAGCAGAGCCTGGTGGGCTGCCGTCTATGGGGTCGCACAGAGTTGGACACGACTGAAGCGACTTAGCAGCAGGTTGGTCATAACTTTCCTTCCAAGGAGTAAGTGTCTTTTAATTTCATGGCTGCAATCACCATCTGCAGTGATTTTGGAGCCCAGAAAAATAAAGTCTGACACTGTTTCCACATCTATTTCCCATGAAGTGATGGGACCAGATGCCATGATCTTCATTTTCTGAATGTTGAGCTTTAAGCCAACTTTTTCACTCTCCTCTTTCACTTTCATCAAGAGGATTTTTAGTGCCTCTTCACTTTCTGCCATAAGGGTGGTGTCGGCTGCATATATGAGGTTATTGATATTTCTCCTGGCAATCTTGATTCCACCTTGCGCTTCTTCCAGCCCCGCGTTTCTCATGATGTACTCTGCACATAAGTTAAATAAGCAGGGTGACAATATACAGCCTTGGCGTACTCCTTTTCCTATTTTGATCCAGTGGATGTTGGCAATTTGATCTCTGGTTCCTCTGCCTTTTCTAAAACCAGCTTGAACATCTGGAAGTTCACGGTTCATGTATTGTTGAAGCCTGGCTTGGAGAATTTTGAGCATTACTTTACTAGCGTGTGAGATGACTGCAATTGTGAGGTAGTTTGAGCATTCTTTGGCATTGCCTTTCTTTGGGATTGGAATGAAAACTGACCTTTTCCAGTCCTGTGGCCACTGCTGAGTTTTCCAAATTTGCTGGCATATTGAGTGCAGCCTTTTCACAGGATTTGAAATAGCTCAACTGGAATGCCATCACCTCCACTAGCTTTGTTCATAGTGAGGCTTTCTAAGGCCCACTTGACTTCACATTCCAGGATGTCTGGCCCTAGGTGAGTGATCATACCATCATGATTATCTGGGTCATGAAGATCTTTTTTGTACAGTTCTTCTGTGTATTCTTGCCACCTCTTTTTAATATCTTCTGTTGGTAAGTGCCCAATATGCTACTGGAGATCAGTGGAGAAATAACTCCAGAAAGAATAAAGGGATGGAGCCAAAGCAAAAACAATACCCACTTGTGGATGTGACTGGTGATAGAAGCAAGGTCTGATGCTGTAAAGAGCAATATTGCATAGGAACTTGGAATGTCAGTTCCATGAATCAAGGCAAATTGGAAGTGGTCAAACAGGAGATGGCAAGAGTGAATGTCGACATTCTAGGAATCAGCGAACTGAAATGGACTGGAATGGGTGAATTTAACTCAGATGACCATTATATCTACTACTGTGGGCAAGAATCCCTTAGAAGAAATGGAGTAGCCATCATGGTCAACAAAAGAGTCTGTATTGCAGTATTTGGATGCAATCTAAAAAACAACAGAATGATCTCTGTTCATTTCCAAAGCAAACCATTCAGTATTACGGTAATCCAAGCCTATGCCCCAACCAGTAACGCTGAAGAAGCTGAATTTGAACGGTTCTATGAAGACCTACAAGACCTTTTAGAACTAACACCCAAAAAAGATGTCCTTTTCATTACAGGGGACTGGAATGCAAAAGTAGGAAGTCAAGAAACACCTAAAGTAACAGGCAATTTGGCCTTGGAGTACAGAATGAAGCAGGGCAAAGGCTAGTAGAGTTTTGCCAAGAGAACGCACTGGTCATAACAAACACCCTCTTCCAACAACACAAGAGAAGACTCTACACATGGACATCACCAGATGGTCAACACCAAAATCAGATTGATTATATTCTTTGCAGCCAAAGATGGAGAAGCTCTATACAGTCAGCAAAAACAAGACCGGGAGCTGACTGTGGCTCAAATCATGAACTCCTTATTGCCAAATTCAGACTTAAATTGAAGAAAGTAGGGAAAACCACTAGACCATTCAGGTATGACCTAAATCAAATCCCTTATGATTATACAGTGGAAGTGAGAAATAGATTTAAGGGACTAGATCTGCTAGAGTGCCTGATGAACTATGGATGGAGGTTCGTGACATTGTACAGGAGACAGGGAGCAAGACCATCCCCATGGAAAAGAAATGCAAAAAAGCAAATGGCTGTCTGGGGAGGCCTTACAAATAGCTGTGAAAGGAAGAGAAGTGAAAAGCAAAAGAGAAAAGGAAAGATATAAGCATCTGAGTGCAGAGTTCCAAAGAATAGCAAGGAGAGATAAGAAAGCCTTCCTCAGCGATCAATGCAAAGTAGTAGAGGAAAACAACAGAATGGGAAAGACTAGAGATCTCTCCAAGAAAATTAGAGATACCAAGGGAACATTTCATGCCAAGATGGGCAGTATAGACTATAATAAACATTTACTGAGTACTTGCTATGTACCACTGTTTTTCTCTCTCTCTCTTCATATATGTGTATATATAAATATATTTTGTTGGTGTTGTTCAGTCGCTAAGTCATGTCCGACTCTTTGTGACCTCATGGACTGCAGCATGCCAGGTTCCTCTGTCCTCTACTATCTCCCAGAGTTTGCTCAAATTCACGTCGATTGAGTCAGTGATGCTATTTAACCACTTCATCCTCTGCCTCCCCCTTCTCCTTTTGCCTTCAATCTTATCTATATATTATATATAATATATATATATATAAAATTGTTAATATATTATTATATTATATACAATATTAATGCTTGCCACAGCCGTATGCCATAGGTAGTCTATTATTTTGTATCCGCTTTATAGATCTTAAACCTGAAGCAAGACATCTGGCAAGTTGCCTGACATCCTATAGACATAAGTAGATGATTTAAGGACATAAATCAAGCATCCTGACTCTAGAACCAGCGTTCTTTAATCATTGTGCTATGCAAATTCAAAGATGTGTGGAGTAATAGTGTTATCTTTTTATTTTATAGATGAAGAAACTGAGACACTAAGAGGTTAGGTAGTTTATCCCCCAGTGTCATTGAGCCAGAGCTGGGATTTGAACCCAGGTATCATGGATCAAAGCATATAACCACTACACCCTACCCAGTCTCCCTAGTACTTGAGTGAAGAGGGTCCTACGACTATGTCAGGAGCAATCTTCACCAGATTGCTTCTCTGGATGCTAGAATAGAGAGATGCTAACAGCAAGGAGAAAGTCACTTGTCTTCAACCTGACTTCACTCCCTCAACAGCCAGGTAATATCAACTGGGTCCTATGAAAGGTTTCTCCCACTAGGCCCTCTGTCTCAGGTATTACCACAGGTTTTAACTTACATCTTCCCTCCTGAACCTGCCTGTCAGCCTCCCACTGCCAACCTGTTGCCAGATCATTGCTGTGTCTCACATCTTGTTGCCAGAACCCTTTGACGGGAGCTTGACTCACTGCGGATCTGGCTCTCAGGTGGCATTTCCACTTGGCTCTCCATCTCATGACCACAGGCCTGCCTACCAGCTTGGGAATCAAGTTCCAGCTGCTCTCCCTGTCCCACCACCACAGCCTCTGCACCACATCAGTCCCAAACTTGGCTTCCAGATCTCCAGCCAGGGTCATGGGCCCCCATCTATTTGACAGGTCACTATGGACACAGCGGAGAGACAAACCAAAAGGGCAGGAAAAGGGTGTAATTTAAAAGGGGTGTCTTACCTATAGACTGGGAGAAAATAGTTGCAAAAGATGCTACTGACAAGGGACTAATCTCCAAAATATACAAATAGCTCATATAACTCAGTATTGAAAAACAAGCATCCCAATTAAAAAAAAAGAATCAGCAGACTTAAATAGACATTTCTCCAAAGAAGACATACAAATGGTCAACAGGTCCATGTAAAGATGCTCAGCATCGCTAATTGTTAAAGAAATGCAAATCAAAGCTACAATGAGGTATCACCTCACAATGGTCAGAGTGGCTATGATCAAAAAGTCTACAAATAGTAAAAACTGGAAAGGGTGTGGAGAAAAGGAAACCCTCCTACACTGTTGGTGAAATGTAAATTGGTACAGTAACTATGGAAAACAGTTTGGACTTAAACCTTTAAAAACTGAAAAATAGGACTTCTCTGGTGTTTCTGTGGTTAAGAATCCTCCTGCCAGATGGGAGGGAGGTTCAAAAGGGAGGGGATGTATGTATACCTATGGTTGATTCATGTTGAGGTTTGACAGAAAACAACAAAATTCTGTAAAGCAATTATCCTTCAATTATTAAAAAAAAAAAAAAAAGAATCCCCCTGCCAATGCAGGGGGCATGGATTAGATCCCTGGTCCAGGGAGATTCCATATGCCTCAAAGCAACTAAGCCCAGAAGCCACAACTATCGAAGACCATGTGCCCTAGAGCCCAAGCTCTGTAACAAGAAGAGCTACCATAATGAGCACACATGTGCACACAGAAGCTAATCTATCTTGACTGCTACATCCTCAGCCTTGGATGCTGAATGCTGTATAGAAAGTGTTATTGATTATACTTACATAATGTGATTCAGAATCCCTGGCATCTTCTGTGGATGGATATATTCTAAAATGAGATACATAGCAACAAATAAGACATTCTGCATGTAGTCTGATGACACTCTCTTGTTCTGTACAGTGTATTTCTTCCATAGCAGGATAACATTTTACTATGATCCCTTTCCTTCTTCATGCAACAGCTGAGGAATGTTATGCCCATCACCTTAAGAAAGGTAATGTAGGATTTCCATGGTTGTCCAATGGTTAAGAATCCACCGCCAATACAGGGGACATGGGTTCGATCTCTGGTATGGGAGGATCCCACGTGCAGCAGGGTAGTTATGCCTGTGCGCCGCAACTACTGAGTTCACGCTCTAGAGCCTGTGCTTCGCAGCGACTGAGCCTGCCCGCCCTAGAGCTGTGCTCTGCAACAAGAGAAGCCGCTGCAATGAGAAGCCTGAACACTGCAACAAGAGGAGCCCCTGCCCACCACAACTAGAGAAAGCCTGCGCACAGCAGTGAAGACCCGGTGCAGCCAAAAGTGAATACAATTTAAGACAAAAAAGAAAGAAAGGTGAAGTAGCAGAAAGAGAGAAATCAAGAGTCTTTTCTTGGCTTTGAGTTTGGGGCAGGGATCTCAGAAGGAGTAGAAAAAAATGCAGTTGATTTGGGAGTCTGCAAATGGTTGAAAGCTTTCTACTACATTCTATATTCTAAACTAGGAAAAATCCCCTGGGTTAGGAAGATGAGAGTCAGAGGAGAATTTAAGTGAAAATGATTTCCTAGAAAGAAGGGAAACTGCCTATCTGTTTACTTCCCAGGACTGAGCCCAGCAGGGAGGATGTAAGGAAAAAGAGAGATGGAGAAGATCCAAATGCAGGGAAGTGTGTCGCCCCTTCCCCAAGTAGGACCTGTGTTCATGCATGCGTGCTCAGTCACTCAGTTCTGTCTAACCCTTTGCGACCCCATGGACTGTAGCCCACCAGGCTCCTCTGTCCATGGGATTCTCCAGGCAAGAATACTGGAGAGGGTTGCCATTTCCTCCTCCAGGGGATCTTCCTGACCCAGGGATCGAAACTGCATGTCCTGAATCTGCAGGAAGATTCTTTGCAACTGAGCCACCTGAGAAGCCCCAGGTAGGACCTAGAAAGGTGACAAAACTTCACAATGAAGTGCATCACAGAATGAATCTGTTCCACAAGCATGTTCTGTTTGGTTAGTGCCAGGTTTGTATTTTATTATTTTATTCATTCATTTATTTATTTTTATAAGTTTATTCATTTTAATTGGAGGCTAATTACTTTACAATATTGTAGCGGTTTTGCCATACATTGACATGAATCCGCCACGGGTGTACATATGTTCCCCATCCTGAACCCCCCTCCCACCTCCCTCTGCATCCCATCCCTCTGGGTCATCCCAGTGCCCCAGCCTTGAGCTATTTGGCAGCCCTGGGTCTTAATTGTGGCATACCCCAGATCTTTAGCTGCAGTATGTAGGATCTAGTTCCTGTTCAGGGATGGGACCCAGGCTCCCTGCATTGGAAGCATGGATTCAGCCACTGGACCACCAAGGAAGTCCCAAGGACAAGGGTTTTAAACAATTTGATTCTGAATGACTCTGAGTAGAGCATGCCCTTTCTGGGTTCTCCAGTCCTCACTCTCTATGATCTTATACTTGGTCTACTGTACTGACTTTCCCCTAAAGGCACTGAGTTTAAAATCCCTGACTAGCCAGACAGACAAGAAAATATTAATGCTCCACACAGTTCCCAATATGCCTCAACAAAGTAGTTCCATTTACACACGAGGGCCGTGCAAGAGAAGGAGAGAATGGGCAGCTCAGTTGTGATTGAAAACCAGAGGTAAACAACAGTGTCTCAGTGAATGCTGATGTGGAGGGATGACAACCAGACCAGGATGCTTCCTCAAAGTCATGGCACTTCCAAAGTCCCACTCTCCAAAAAAAATGAAGGCAACCCTAGCGACAGATGTTTTGTGGTTGGGCATTATGTTTGACTCCCTCGTAGCTGTGCCCTCTCTAATTGAGGACTAGCAGTGAAGCTAGGGAAACTGACCCTGACTCAAGTGACATACCTGATTGGTCCAAAGACATTTCAATTGCCCCCACCATCAATTAATTCAAGAATGGGGACTTCCCTGGTGGTCCAGTGGTTAAGAACCCACCTTGCAATGCAGTGGACGCAGATTCTGTCCCGGGTTGGGTAACTAAGATCCCACACGCCAGGGAGAAACTAAGCCTTCACACTGCAGCTACTGAGCCCAGGCACTTCTGGAGCTCCTTCGCCACGACTAGGGAGCCCATGTGAGAACCAAAGACCCCACGTGCCACAACTAAGACCCGGTATGGACAAATAAAGAAATAGAATAATAAGCAGCTGATTCTGAGCAACCATGAGTGAGTGTTTTATGGAAGTTTCTGGTTCAGAGTCAGCAATGGGAGCCAGTCTATCTTTCTTAAAAACAAGATTTCTTTGTAACCCAACTATTGTTGAGAGCCACCCACAGTCATGTGATGGACCAGCATTAGTTTGAAGCCAACAGCATGAATGGCAGAGCAGAAGGATGAAAAGAACTTGGTCCTTGATGATATAATTTAGCCTCTAGAGCAACCCTAAATTCTTCCCTACTTTTGGATGTGCTCTAATGTATTAGTCAATAAACTCTTTATTGTTTAGGTCAACTTGAATTATATTTTCTATTGTCTGAAGTTAAAGCATCCTGACAGACTCATAATCAATATCAATTTTAGTCATAGAAAAATTTTAGAAGTTACAATTTTCACATCATAGTTGAATTATGATTCATTTTGCTAAAATTTCATATTATCTAAAACTGACGTTGCTTTTTTCACAAACCCAGTATTTACATAAAGCCTTGAAGATATATTTTTTTCAATTGTTCATGGATGATTACTGGAAACAAGATGATTTCCACTCTCTACTTCTGCCTCATTCATTCATGTAACAAGCATTTATTGAATGCCAACTGCATACCAGTCACTCAGTATAATGATGGTTAAAAGAGACCCCTTTTCACTGATTATAGTTTATCATATACAAGGAATTCAGATTCAGAAATGGTTTAAATACCTCTGCCAGAAAACTTATAAATGAAAGAAAGAGATATGAGTTAAATTCTTAGATGAAGGAAAATTCACCAAGGAAGATATCTTAAAATACTAGCCAAAATAGAGTCCAAGCTGAATTGGTCGTAGAGTCAACAATCTCAGGGCAGGACTTTGCCAGTGGTCTAATGGTTAAGACTCCTTGCTTCCACTGCAGGGGGGCAGGTTCCATCCCTGGTTGAAGAAGTTCCCCATGCCATGGGGTGTGACCTTCCCTCAAAAAAAGTCTCAGAGGTGTTTTAAATGGCAGCATCCTAAAAATGCTTTGTCTTAAAATAGACCATATCTCAGGTTATACTCAAGGTTTTTCTCCAGTTGGATCCAGAAAACATCTTTTTCCTTTCTTCCTCACCATAGATATGTATAAATCAGCCACGATTCACTTTATTTATTCAACAAACATAACTGGGTTCCTACTTTATTCCATCTTCCAGGCTAGGTGATGGGGCTACAGAGTTGAATATGGTCGCTACCTTTAATACAATTTACCACTAATGAAGAAGCCAGACATATAACAGCAACAACAACAAAATAAAACAAAGCCAAAACAAAAAATTGGAAAGAAAGAGATCCAGTATCAAAGGGACCTTAATTAGACACAAAGATCCACAATTTGCAACCTGGGTGATGTGGATCCATTTGTCTAACCTTGATTCCTTTATTTTCTCTTCAAGAAAATTAGAGCTACCAAGGGAACTTTTCATGCAAAGATGGGCACAATTAAGGACAGAAATTGTATGGACTTAACAGAAGCTGGGATTTCTTTGGAGGGAATGATGCTGAAGCTGAAACTCCAGGACTTTGGCCACCTCATGTAAAGAGTTGACTCATTGGAAAAGACTCTGATGCTGGGAGGGATTGGGGGCAGGAGGAGAAGGGGACGACAGAGGATGAGATGGCTGGATGGCATCACTGACTCGATGGACGTGAGTCTGAGTGAACTCTGGGAGTTGGTGATGGACAGGGAGGCCTGGCGTGCTGCGATTCATGGGGTCGCAAAGAGTCAGACATGACTGAGTGACTGAACTGAACTGAACAAAAGTAGAAGAGATTAAGAAGAGATGGCAAGAATAGAAGAACTATAACACAGAAGAACTATACAAAAAGAGATCTTCATGACTCAGATAACCACGATGGTGTGATCACCCATCTAGAGCCAGACATCCTGGACTACAAAGTCAAGTGGGCCTTAGGAAGCACCACTACGAACAAAGCTAGTGGTGGTGATGAAATTTCAGCTGAACTATTTCAAATCCTAAAAGATGCTATGAAAGTGCTGCACTCAATATGCCAGCAAATTTGGAAAACTCAGCAGTGGCCACAGGACTGGAAAATGTCAGTTTTCATTCCAATACCAAAGAAAGGCAATGGCAAAGAATGTTCAAACTACCACACAATTGCACTCATCTCACACACTAGCAAAGTAACGCTCAAAATTCTCCAAGCTAGGCTTCAACAGTATGTGAACCATGAATTTCCAGATGTTCTAGCTGAATTTAGAAAAGGCAGAGGAACCAGAGATCAAATTGCCAACATCCATTGGATCATTGAAAAAGCAAGAGAACTCCAGAAAAAGATCTACTTCTGCTTCATTAACTAGGCTAAAGCCTTTGACTGTGTGGATCAGAGCAAACTATGAAAAATTCTTAAAGAGTTGGGAATACCAGACCACCTTACCTGCCTCTTGAGAAATCTATATGCAGGTCAAGAAGCAACAGTTAGAATCAGACTTGGAAAAACAGACTGGTTCCAAATTGGGAAAGGAGTACGTCAAGGCTGTATATTGTTACCCTGCTTATTTAACTTATATGCAGAGTACATCATGAGAAATGCTGGGCTGGATGAAGCACAAGCTGTAATTAAGATTGCCGGGAGAAGTAACAATAACCTCAGATAGGCAGATGACACCACCCTTATGGCAGGAAGTGAAGAGGAACTGAAGAGCCTCTTGATGAAAGTGAAAGAGGAGAGTGAAAAAGTTGGCTTAAAACTCAACATTCAAAAAACGAAGATCATGGCATCCAGTCCCATCACTTCATGACAAATAGGTGGGGAAACAAAGGAAACAGTGACACTTTATTTTCTTGGCCTCCAAAATCACTGCAGATGGTGATTGCAGCCATGAAATTAAAAGATGCTTGCTCCTTGGTAGAAAAGCTATGACAAACCAAGACAACATGTTTAAAAGCAGAGACATTACGTTGCCAACAAAGGTCTGTACAGTCAAGCTACGGTTTTTCTAGTAGTCATGTATGGATGTGAGAGTTGGACAATAAAGAAAGCTGAGCACCAAAGAATTGATGCTTTTGAACTGTGGTGTTGGAGAAGACTCTTGAGAGTCCCTTGGACTGCAAGGAGATCCAACCAGTCCATTCTGAAGGATATCAGTCCTAGGTGTTCATTGGAAGGACTGATGCTGAAGCTGAAGCTCCAATACTTTGGCCACCTGATGCAAAGAACTGACTCATTGGAAAAGACCCTGATCTTGGGAAAGATTGAAGGCGGAGGAGAAGAGGACGACAGAGGATGAGAGGGTTGGATGGCATCATTGACTCAATGGACATGAGTTTGAGCAGGCTGGGAGTTGGTGATGGACAGGAAAGCCTGGCATGCTGCAGTCCACGGTGTCACAAAGAGTTGGACTTGACTCAGTGACTGGACTGAACTGAACTGAACTGAATTCCTTTAAATCAAAAGGGAAATAATAATAATACCTATATCATAAGATATTTTTGGTGATCAAATGCTTTCTGAAAAAAATTATGTATCACCTTAAGTACATAGCAAGCAGTCAGTAAATATTAGCTACTACTACTATTCATTAAACAGTATGATTCAAGCGCTGTTCTAAATGTTTGTGATACATCATTGAATAAAACTGAAAAAAAATCTCTGTCCTTGTATAGCTTACATTACTATTTTCATACAATTTAATACATACAATAAACTGCATATAATGAAAGCTCACTGTTACATTCTTAGAATCTAACTTATTAACTTGGGATTCTCCCAGATCTCCTGAGTAAAGGAATTGGGTATAAGTCTTTTTTTTGAAAGGTGGCCCTATAAAGCATGGTGAGTGAGGGAAGTGAAAAAGGGAAAGAGAAAGAAGTCAACAGAGTATATATGAATTAGTGAGTCACCTTGAGGGGCAACTGGAGCTCATTCTCGTAGAGACTTTTTGAATGACTATGTAGACACACCTCAGAATTGTTCCGGGGTATTAGTTCACCAACTTGTTTTCATAGGTAGAAGGTCACTCCTGAGGTGTCTCTCCAGCAGAAAAACACAGCCACCTGCATGCATAGGAATCATCTGCAGGTCATCTCATGGGAGGGTTAGGGGGCTATGAGTGAGGAACATCAACTCTGCTATACTAATAAAATTAATATTTTATTATAAAAGCCTCTCTTACTAAGATAAATTATACTTTTAACAATTAGCTCATATAAATATTATTGCTAGACTGAGATAGCGCTCACCATTAATTCCACTCTATTTTCCATTTTATAGATATAAGTGTTAAGAAAGCTTTCCACACGTATCAGTGGATGGAAATAAAAGTTTTGTTGCAGCAATATCATTTAATTCTTTGAACTCCTTCCAAGGTATATTTCAAGAACCACAGAATGATCTATCACTGAAATGCATTTTTTAGTTGTCTATTAGCTGAAACTCAATTAGTTTCTCAATTCTGTTGCAAGGAAAAAATTAGAAAATACCTGACTTGCAAAAGTGTTTGCTATCCAGTTAGGCGAGCCATTCACTTTCTAGATTTCTGGGAAGTTTGTCAAAAAGGCTTTCTCAAGAATTATCAAGCAATTATTAAATCAGATCTGTTACTTCTCCACCTAGAGGCATTCTGATTAACCTGGTATGTTCAGAAAGGTTTAGAAAATGAAAGTACTATTAATTTCAAAATATCTTAGGTAATAAAGTTTTTGAATTTTATTAGGAATAAAATTTACAAGGAATTTTTCTCTCTTAAATAAAGTAATTGCTGTATTTTTAGCTCATTTGATTTATGGAAATATCTGCCTAACAGCTAACTGGCAAAGTCAGCCCTCACAGTCAAACCAACCAGCCAAATAAGACTTTTTTTTCCAGTCAGAAAAGATCTGACTATATTTTTCTATCCAAATAAACATATTGAAACGCATCCTCATGACAACCATCTCTCTTCTGAACTCAAAATGAGAGAGACGCGATCTTGCTGAGAATTTGTTCTTAGATGAAATAATCCACCTGGAGGGGTGAGATGTGGGCGTGCGAGGGAGGCTCAAAAGGGAGGGGATATATGCATACATATAGCTAATTCACATTGTTGTAACAGAAACTAACACAATATTGTAAAGCAATTATACTCCAGTTAAAAAGTAAATATAAAAAATATCCTATGACAAGCCATAATGGAAAAGAATATGAAAAAAGAATGCATATATATATGTATAACTGAATTACTTTGCTGTACAGTAGTAATTAATACATTGCAAATCAACTAAACTTCAATTAAAAATGACCTGTTTTTAAAAAGAAAAAAATCCCGTTTAATGTTGATATTTTTTTTTATCAATGTGCCTCTACCCTCCTCCCCCATTTATTTGCTGTCACAAGACTCTGTCAGAAGTGATAAATTCTTTAACAATAGTCAGGGGATAGGAAGGCTGAGGTTATTAAATAATAATTGCCATCATGTTCGGAGAAGGCAGTGGCAACCCACTCCAGTACTCTTGCCTGGAAAATCCCATGGATGGAGGGGCCTGGTAGGCTGCAGTCCATGGGGTCACTGAGGGTCGGACACGACTGAGCGACTTCACTTTCACTTTTCACTTTCATGCATTGGAGAAGGAAATGGCAACCCACTCCAGTGTTCTTGCCTGGAGAATCCTAGGGACGGGGGATCCTGGTGGGCTGCCGTCTATGGGGTCACACAGAGTTGGACATGACTGAAGTGACTTAGCAGCAGCAGCAACCTGTCCTTAAGCCACTGCTCCCTGGTGGCTGAGATAGTAAAGAATCTGCCTGTAATGTAGGAGGCCCAGGTTCAATCCCTGGGTCAGGAAGTACTCCTTGGAAAAGGGAATTGCTGCCCACTCCAGTATTCTTGCCTGGACAAGAAATCCCATGGACAGAGGAGCCAAAGAGTTGGACACGACTGTGCAATTAACACTTTCACTTTCAGGCTACCCTAGTAATTTAATCTCTTTGGAGCCCTGGAGGTTTTTATCCAGTGCAAGGTAACATAATAAGCTGGGGACAACAATATCTTTTTATTTTATAGATGGGATAACTGTGATTATGAAAGGGGAGTGGGGAACAGAAAACTGACATAACACTTGTCATTTCCTCAGAGAAATCCTTTCTGGTGGATTATAGACGGAAATCAAGATCTGGAAACTGATTCCCTTAACATTCCCTGTGCCCATCAGATCCCTTGGAAAGTCTTTGTATCTGTCTTTGAAAACCACTAGATTTATACCATGTACATTATTTGTCCCTCATAACAGCTCTGTGAGTTTGGTACATACAAGAGCTATTAATATGACTCTCATGTAGCAGATGAGGTACAGAGACATCACATCAATTACCTAAAGTCACTTGAAACCAGTCAAATCAACATTCCTGAGTTCATTTAGCAGAGCTCCCTGCTTCTGCTCCAGCCAAGTGGACCAACACACCATCCCAGCACCACTGCCTTCCTACCTGGGAGGCTTCTCTGCCTCCTCATAAAATGCTGGACTGAGTGACACTCACTCAATTAGCATGCTTTTTTACTCTGGTTCAGGCTAATTTTTCCAATATTTTATTAAGAAAAAAATTGAAAGCATCTAAATTGAAAAATCATATACACCCAGCTACATATCTAGATTCCATGAATGTTTTACCATATCAGCCAGGCTGTTTTTTTTTTGTTTTTTTTTTTCATTTATTTATTTTTGGCTGTGATGGGTCTTTTCTCTAGCTGCAGTGAGCAGGGACTACTCTAGTTGTGGTGCACAGACTTTTCACTGTGGTGGCTTATACAGCTATAGAGCACGGACGCCAGGGCACTCAGGCTTCAGTAGTTGTGGTTCACGTAGTTTCACTTCCCAGGCTCCAGAGCACAGGCTCAATAGTCAGCCAGGCTTATTTTTTAAACAAATCTTTGAAAGCTTACATTTCCCCCTTCTATAAGACAGAAAAATACCACTGTACCTTCACCCAGGGTGTTTTCAAGGAGTAAGACTTCTGACTCACAGAAAACTACAAACACAAATTTTCTCATCTCCACTGGTTCAGGTCATTCATTCAGTTTGTTACTAAACTGGGAAGTACATTAGAATCACCTGGGGAATTCTTAAAACATATGTGTCGTGGTTCTCCCCTGATCAACTGAGTCAGAATCTCTTGAAGTAGGTACAGTGTTTTAGCATTCAGTTAACTAATAGGTAATTAATGCGCACTAGCCATGTAATACCACTCCAAGGTGGTGGAGTAGAAGGACATGCGCTCATCTTCTGCGAGAACTCCAAAATTACAACTCGTTGCGGAACAACCATTGACAGGAGAATGTTGGATCCCACCAAAAAAAGAGATACCCCACATCCAACAGCAAAGGAGAAGCCCCAGCAAGACAGTCGGAGGGGCAAAATCACATATAAAATCAAACCCCAAACATCAGAGATGCTCAGAAGGCTCAAACAAAATCTTGTGTTCACTAGGAGACCCCACAGAGATGGAGCCAGACATGTCTTTGACTGTTTGAGTGTCTCCTGTGAAGGCATGGGTCAGCAATGGCCTGCCACAGGGGCAGGGGCTCTGGGTGCAGCAGACCTGGGTGTGGCATAAGCCCTCTTGGAGGAGGTCATCTTTAACCCCACCATAGAGCTGCCAGAACTTACACAGGACCGGGAAAACAGACTCTTAGCGGGCACAAACAAAACTTTGTGTGCACTGGGACCCAGCAAAAAGGAGCAGTGACCCCACAAGAGTCACAAGTCACCCCACAAGTCTGACCCAGACTTGCCTGTGAGTGTCCAGGAGTTTCTGGCAGAGGCAAGGGTCAGCAGTGGCCTGCTGCAGGGTCATGGTCACTGAGCAGCACTGAGTGCATGGGACCTTTTGAAGGAGGTCACCATTTTCTTCATTACCACCATAGTTTGCTCTCAGGTCGAACAACAGGGAGGGAACACAGCCCTGCCCATCAACAGAAAATTGGATTAAAGATTTACTGAGCATAGCCCCATCCAACAGAACAAGACCCAGTTTCCCATATAGTCAGTCTCTGACATCAGGAAGCTTCCATAAGCCTCTTATCCTTATCCCTCAGAGAGCAGACAGAATGAAAACCACAATCACAGAAAACTAATCAAACTGATCACATGGACCACAGCCTTGCCTAACTCAACGAAACTATGAGTTATGCCATGTAGGGCTATCGAAGATAGACAGGTCGTGGTGGAGAGTTCTGACAAAATGTGGTCCACTGGAGAAAAGAATGGCAAACCACCTCAGTATTCTTGCCTTGAGAACCCCATGAACAGTATGGAAAGGCAAAAAGATAGGACACTGAAAGATGAACTCCCTAGGTCAGTAGGTACCCAATGTGCTACTAGGCAAGAATGGAGAAATAACTCCAGAAAGAATGAAGAGACAGAACCAAAGCAAAAACAACAACCAGTTGTGGATGTGACTGATGGTGGAAGTAAAGTCCAATACTGTAAAGAACAATATTGCATAGGAACCTGGAATGTTAGGTCCATGAATCAAGGCAAATTGGAAGTGGTCAAACAGGAGATGGAAAGAGTAAACATCAACATTTTAGGAATCAGTGAATTAAAATTGACTGGAATGGGCAAATTTAACTCAGATGACCATTATATCTACTACTATGGGCAAGAATCCCTTAGAAGAAATGGAGTAGCCCTCATAGTCAACAAAAATATGAAACGCAGTACTTGGTTGCAATCTCAAAAATGACAGAATGATCTCTCTTCTTTTGCAAGGCAAACCATTCAGTATCACAGTAATCCAAGTCCATGCCCCAACCAGGTAATGCTGAAGAAGCTGACGTTGAATAGTTCTATGAAGACCTACAAGACCTTCTAGAACTAACACCCAAAAAAGTGTCCTTTTCATTATAGGGGACTGGAATGAAAAGTAGGAAGTAAAGAGATACCTGGAGTAACAGGCAAATTTGGCCTTGGAGTACAAAATGAAGTAGGGCAAAGCCTAACAGAGTTTTGCCAAGAGAATGCACTAGTCATAGCAAACACCCTCTTCCAACAACACAAGGGAAGACTCTACACATGGACATCACCAGATGGTCAATACCAAAATCAGATTGATTATATTCTTTGCAGCCAAAGATGGAGAAGCTCTACACAGTCAGCAAAAACAAGACTGGGAGCTGACTGTGACTCAGATCATAAACTCCTTACTGGCAAATTCAGACTTCAGTTGAAGAAAATGGAAAACCACTTGACCATTCAGGTATGACCTAAATCAAGTCCCTTATGACTATACAGTGGAGGTAACAAATAGGTTCAAGAGATTAGATCTAATAAACAGAGGGCCTGAAGAACTATGGACAGAGGTTCATGACACTGTACAGGAGTGATTAAGACCATTCTCAAGAAAAAGAAATGCAAAAAGGCAAAATGATTGTCTGAGGAGGCCTTACAAATAGCTGAGAAAGGAAGAGAAGCTAAAGGCAAAGGAGAAAAGGAAACATATATCCATTTGAATGCAGAGTTCCAAAGAATAGCAAGGAAAGATATGAAAGCCTTCCTCAGAGATAAATGCAAAGAAATAGAGGAAAATAATAGAATGGGAAAGAATAGAAATTTCTTCAAGAAAATTAGAGATACCAAGGGGACTTTTCATGCAAAGATGGGCACAATAAAGGACAGAAATGGTATGGACCTAACAGAAGTAGAAGATATTAAGAATAGGTGGCAAGAATACACAGAAAAACTATACAAAAGAGATCTTCATGACCCAGATAACCACAATGGTGTGATCACCCACCCAAGCGAGACATCCTGGAATGTGAAGTCAAGTGGGCCTTAGGAAACATCACTATGAACAAAGCTAATGGAGATGATAGATAGAATTCCAGTTGAACTATTTCAAATCCTAAAAGATGATGCTGTGAAAGTGCTACACTCAATATGGCAGCCTATGTGGAAAACTCAGCAGTGGCCACAGGACTAGAAAGGTCAGTTTTCATTCCAATCCCAAAGAAAGGCAATGCCAAAGAATGTTCAAACTACCACACAATTGCAATCATCTTACATGCTAGCAAAGTAATGCTCAAAATTCTCCAAGCCAGGCTTCAACAATACATGAACTGTGAACTTCCAGATATTCAAGGTGAATTTAGAAAAGGCAGAGGAACTAGAGATCAAATTGCCAACATCCATTGGATCATCTAAAAAGCAAAGAGTTCCAGAAAAACGTCTATTTCTCCTTTATTGACTATGCCAAAGCCTTTGACTGCATAGATCACAACAAACTGTGGAAAATTCTTAAAGAGATAGGAATATCAGGCCACCTGACCTGCCTCTTGAGACACCTGTATGCAGGTCAAGAAGCAACAGTTAGAACTGGACATGGAACAATAGACTGGTTCCAAATAGAGAAAGGAGTCCGTCAAGGCTGTATATTGCTATCCTGCTTTTTTAACTTATATACAGAGTACATCATGAGAAATGCCAGGCTGTATGAAACACAAGCTGTAATCAAGATTGCTGGGAGAAATATCAATAACCTCAGATATGTAGATGACACTACACTTATGGCAGAAAGTGAAGAAGAATTAAAGAGCTTCCTGATGAAAGTGAAAGAGAAGAGTGAAAAAGTTGACTTAAAACTCAACATTCAGAAAACTAAAATCATGGCATCCAGTCCCATCACTTCATGGCAAATAGATGGGGAAACAAAGGAAACAGTGAGAGACTTTATTTTTCTGGGCTCCAAAATCACTGCAGACGGTGATTGCAGCCATGAAATTAAAAGACACTTGCTCCTTGGAAGAAAAGCTATGACCAACCTAGACAGCATAATAAAGAGCAGAGACATTATTTGGCCAACAAAGGTCCATCTAGTCAAACTATGGTTTTTCCAGTAGTCATGCATGAATGTGAGAGTTGGACTATAAAGAAAGCTGAGTGCCGAAGAATTGATGGTTTTGAACTGTGGTGTTGGAGAAGACTCTTGAGAGTCCCTTAGACTGCAAGGAGATTCAGTCAGTCCATCCTAAAGAAAATCAATCCTGAATGTTCATTGGAAGGACTGATGCTGAAGCTGAAATTCCAATACTTGGACCATTTGATGCGAAGAACTGACTCCTTGGAAAAAACCCTCATGCTGGGAAAGATTGAAGGCAGGAGGAGAAGGGGATGACAGAGAATGAGATGGTTGGATGGCATCACCAATTTGATGGACATGAGTTTGAGCAAGCTTTTGGAGCTGGTGATGGACAGGGAGGCCTGGTGTGCTGCAGTCCATGGAGTCGCAAAGAGTCGGATACAACTGAGCGACTGAACTGAACTGAATTGAGCCATGTATCAAGCAACATCTGAGACATCAGAGCAGGCCCTGCCATCATGGTGCTGCATCCTCTTCCCTTGCCACCAAGAGAATCTTCCTGCACCATGTGTCTCATCCACTTTAATCTAACTCTCCTTCCTTGTCTTTAGATCTTTATTCAGATCCCAGAATATTCTATAATGCTTCCCCTTCCTCAACCTAATCATGCCTCGAGATCCAGTTTACATGCTGCCTCCTCTGAAGTCTCACCTGGCCCTATCGTTCACTCCTTCTCAGGAGTCCTGCTGTTGGCTTTCCCATCATCATTATCATAGGAGACAGCACTTTGTGCAAGGATTTCTGGTTTCCCCTACAGTACTCCAAGTACTGTGAAGAGGCAGAGACTGTTGTATGTGACTTGATATCCTCATTATGTTGGAAAGTGCCTGGAACATGGCACCATTTTAAAATTTAAAACAGACAAGCAGAAGACCAGTAGTTGAGACCAGTATCACATCTCAGGCAATTACCACCACCATGAATGGCATGTTTCCTAACACTTACTCTGAATTTCTTCCTTAGGACTTGTTTGATGCTCTTTTATCCAAAGGGACGGAAGCTAGACTTTGCAGTGGACAGATCTGATAATGAAGAGCTCTGGAGGTTTACAAGTTGTGTTCTTGGATTTTTCTAAGTCCTCCATTGAAAACTCTTTAAAACTCCTGCCCACACCAATGGAATTTGCAAAGGGGAATGTCCCAGAGGAGACAGGCCATGAAAGAGTTCAGTCAGTCAGACAGAAATAGCTGAGCACGTAGGCTTTGAAGTCTGATGGAACAGAGGACGAAGTCTCACCTCCACCCTGCTATCTATTTGACTTAGGTGGTTTACTTAACCTCTCTGACCCTCAGTTTCTTTATCTATAAAATGCAGACCAGTATTCTCACCCCCCTTCTCTCTACATGAGCCTGCAAACTTCGTGTGGAGAATCACATTAACAGCTAACATTTACTGAGGGGTTCACCATGTGCCAGGCACATTGTCAGCTCTTTGTGATTCAAAACAATGACCCTTTGAGGTACTATTATGATCCATGTTTTGCAGGTCATGAAACCAAGACAAATTAAGTTGTCAATGATTACACAGCTGGTAAAGAGTAGATTCAAATCCAGACAATCTGGCTCCAAGAGCGCACTCTTATCCATGTCCAAGGGACTTTGTTTACCTTAGTGTCTGCAGGTCCTAGAATACCTGGAATAGGGACTGACACATGGGAGCTAAAAAAACTGTTAAATGAATCAATCAATACCTTCCTGCAGTGCTGCTGTGAGGAGGAAGGAAGTATTATTTATTATCTACCGCATTTGATGCTCTTTTATGTATCTTACCTCACTTAATCCTCCTATGAGGTATGCTGTTATCAAATCCCTGTTACGGTTGCCTACATAGAGGAGAAAGCTGAACAGAGGTAAAGTCACTTGCCCAAGGACACACACCTGACAGTCTCTCCTCCCAGCAAAGCCTGTGTACTCTTATCTCTGTACCTGTGGTCTTTAAATATTTTTGTGCCCCTTGTACCTTTCCATGTTGACATCTAGAATGGTTTACCACGAGTTGAAATAATTGCAAAGGCTATAATTTTCTCAGTATTATAAATATTGACATTTTAAAAACATTTCATTACCTTTCTTTGGTAGGGATGTAGTTAAAATTTCCTTAAATTAAAAAAAAAATTTCTGGTACTGCTTCCACAATTTGGAAGTCGGGGCCACGTGCCTGATGCAATAAAAAGAAAAGGGAAAAGCTGTGACTGTTAAAAGAGCTCAAGAATGTACATCTAATTGACACTACATTACATTAGTCATTAATATAATGTAGTGTCAGTTAGTGTAGTGTATTGCCAACTGACTATGACAACCCTAAACAAGCAGTGTCTCCTATTTAAGCTCAAGTAACTTTTGTGACTATGGAAGGGCATCATTCATCTTTCCTTTTATGGCAGATTTTTGTAGTTCCTCTAGTACCTTGTCTCAGAGTACTCTGCAACTTTCCTGATAACTCCTTGTTCTCTCTCCTGCTAAAATGTAGCCCTTTTATGCCAGACTTTTAGAACCTTTACTACCATATCCACTACTTCTACCCCCAGATCCAGATCCAGATCCAGTGTCATTGAGGCTGCCCCCCTTCATTGGTCTATAATTTCATTGCCATTGTCCATTATAATTTCCCAAATCATAGTTCCCATCACCACAATAGCTAACATTGCCAAAATTTTCTCTTTCTTTGCCACCATTCTATCCTCCACCTTGGTTTCCACGTCCTGGTCCATAGTCCCATCTACTACCGTCTTCCACAGCTGCCACCATCACCTGCAAATCTGTGTATCTACCATTATGCCCTTCATAACTATCCGTGCTCCCACCACTTCTATTAGCTGACTCCAGTGAAGTTACCACTATGGCTTAAGTTCTCTCCAGGACTTATGAAGTTGCCACATCCTCTTTTTCACTCTGCTTGTCTTCCATAGCTTCTGTGGTTTCAATCTTACCATTCTTTTCAAAATAGTTTCTCAAAATTTATTCTTCTTTAATACTACCAACCTATTTTTTTCTTTACTGTTAGCTGGGTACCAGGTTTTCGGGCATCCAACAGGTCCTGTCCCTCTAGTAGCAGATGGAGTCTGGGTGGGGCACCTGGGCAGAGGGTTTACTTCCATTTTGAGACCTAACTGGCCTCTTCTAACCCAAGTTAGAGGAAGAGGGACTGAGAGGAAGGGCTGAGTCACTTTTGAAGATATAACCCATAGAATTTAAAACCAAAAGTGAGTTTGTATCCAGATAATCTGTTTTAAAAAATACATGAACAGGTGTATAATGGCTAGAAATTTTGCTTTATTCCCTTCTGTCCTTGGACTCATTTCTCTTTTTCATTTCTCCCTCAAAATTGTATTCTACTGCGATTTATTTTATACATGAAAGTCATTTGTTGATCACCCTTCCATATGGGTCTTTTAAAATTTTTCATGTCTGATGTTCTATCTTAATAAAATAACCAGTTCAAGAAAAGCCATAAATATCTTGTTAAACAAAAATAAGCCAATTTCACTGATTAAAAAAAAGTGTGTTGAAATTTTGATAAACAATCATTACATATTAAAAGAAAATTGTTTTGGAAATCCATCTTTCAATGAGCTAGTTCAATTTTTGTGTTTTCAGTTAGTTCATAAATCCAGGGTAGAATTGGTTGGTATTGGTAGAATAAAGACTGCATTCCAATTTTATTCCTAATATAGATGGGTGGACTTTTCTGGTGGTTCAGTAGCTAAGACTCCAGGCTTTCAATGCAGGAGGCCTGAGTTCAATCTCTGGTCAGGAAACTAGATTCCACATGTTGCAACAAAGACCCATGTGCTGCAACTAAGACCTGGCACAGCCAAATAAATATTAAAATATAGACAGATAAATAGGTAGATGGGAGTGGGTGTCACTGAGCATGTCGCTCAGTTCTTTGAATTCCTGAGTTGTATATGTTACCAAACTCAGGTTTCGTTCTCCAAAGCCAGTGCTCAAGAGACAAGTGTTAGTTGGAAAGGAAAGGCTGCTTTATTCAGGAGGATGGCAACTTGGGGATAAAGCAAATTTGTGTTCTAAAACCAAATTCAAAGATTCTGCTCAACCATGAAAGTTTTATATATATATACAACTTTATTTAATAACTTATTTACTTTTGAGTAAGTCTTCATTACTTTGCTCAGGATTTTCTCTAGTTGCACCAAGCAGTTCAGTTCAGTTCAGTTCAGTCGCCCAGTCGTGTCCGACTCTTTGCAACCCCATGAACCGCAGCACGCCAGGCCTCCTTGTTCATCACCAACTCCCGGAGTCCACCCAAACCCATGTCCATTGTGTCGGTTATGCCATCCAACCATCTCATCCTCTGTCATCCCCTTCTCCTCCTGCCCTCAATCTTTCCCAGCATCAGGGTCTTTTCAAATGAGTCAGCTCTTCGAATCAGATGGCCAAAGTATTGGAGTTTCAGCTTCAACATCAGTCCTTCCAATGAACACCCAGGACTGATCTCCTTTAAGATGGACTGATTGGATCTCCTTGCAGTCCAAGGGACTCTCAAGAGTCTTCTCCACAGGTGTTACTCTAAGTTGCAAAGCAAGGACTTCTCACAGCAACACAGGCTCTAGAGTAAGTGGGCTTCAGCAGTTGTGGCACATGGGCTCAGTAGTTGCGGTTCCCAGACTCTAGAACACAGGCTCAATAATTTTGGTGCACAGGCTCAGTTGCTCCTCAGCATGTGGGATCTTCCTGCGCCAGGGATGGAACCCATCTAATTCTTAACCACTGAGCTGCCAAGGAAGCCCAACTATGAAAGTTTTTAAAGGGAGAATTATCTAGGGGGCTTCTCTGGTGGCTTAATTGGTAAAGATTCTGCCTGCAATGCAGGAGACCTGGGTTTGATCCCTGGGTCAGGAAGATTCCCTGGAGGAGGTAACGGCAAGCCACTCTGATATTCTTGCCTGGAGAATCCCATGGACAGAGGAGCCTGGTTGGGGACAGTTCATGGGGTCACAGAGTCGACACGACTGAGTGACTAACACTTTCACTTTCACTTTCATCTGTGGGGGAGGTTGTCAGAGTCTTTGTTATCTTCCACTGTGTGCAGACTTTCTTCTTCTAATTGGCTGGCGGTGAGGTAACAGGGCAGTGTTCTAGGAATCTTGTACTCAGCCTGAAGTTATGGTCCTCAACCTGGGTGAGGGCCTTAGTCACTGCAGAAGAGCTCAGGATGTTGTTATACATCTTTGAAGATACAGCAAAGATAGAAGGAGAACCAGAGTTCTGGGCCAACGATACGCTATTATTTCTTGACTACTTCTCCCTTGTTTCTGTAGTCACTCCCTTTCCTGACTAGCAACTGTTTGAACCTGCCCTTTGGAACTCAGGGAAGGTCAAAGAGTCTGAATGAAGCCTCTTTCCTACAAACAAGAAATGGGGGCCATGGAAAATGTTTGTACCCAGGAGAACCCCACAGGGTCCTGCTTGGTTTCATATCAAGAATCACATAGTTACATTTCATCAAAAAATGTTAATGACCTATTGACTATCAACTTGATTAGGTTCTCCTTCAGTTTTGCTGAAAACCAATATTAGAAATCATCTGATTTGAAAAGGAAGTGATACCCAGTAGGTAGAGTCACCTTCACCGATATTTTAAACTGCCCCTTTGCTTGGATATTTTCACATCCCATTGTAAAGCACCAAAGTAAACTGAGATGGGTGAGATGTATATCTTTCTTTTCTTGAACCCAGAAACTGGGTTGGCCTCTTGGTGGGTGTCAAGCCAATGGAAACAACCAAGCCAAATATCCAGAAAAGGAAGGAATTTTTCCCTCAAAGATTTATCTGTTTATATTTTTAAATTTATTTTTGGCTTTCCTGTGTCTTTGTTGCCGCACTCAGGCTTTCTCTAGTTTGGGGGAACAGGGGCTACTCTCTAATTCTGGTGTGAGGGCTTCTCATTGCTGTGACTTCTCTTTCTGTGGAGCGTGGGCTTTAGAGTGTAAGCTCAGTAGTTGTGGTGCACAGGCTTTAGTTGCTCCACAGCATGTGGAATCTCCCCAGACCAGGAATCAAACCCATGTCCCCTGCATTGGCAGGCAGATTCTTAACCACTGGACCACCAGGAAGGCTTTATTATTACAAGGAAGAATTTATTATTACTTACAGCAAGTAAGGTGAACACCAGGGATCTTTCCCAAAGGAGTGTCTCCCCACACAGCAGAACTGGGGAAGTTTTAAGCTAAAGGTACATGCATATTAAGGGACCTGAGCAGAGGAAAGGTCAGCATAGAATTGGGGCAAAGGTCCACAAAGTCCAAGTCTTTAGTTGATTGAAGTTAAGAGAGTCAACGTCATCATTTCCTCCTCCATCTGGGTGGGGGTCTTAGTTCCTGCAGAACTCAAAGATATATTATTATGTATAGCCCTTCCTTAAGGAGAAACTAGGACTCTGCTTTTTCTTTTTTTGGCCATGCCACATGTGGGATCTTAATTCCCTCACCAGGGATTGAACACACAACCCCTGCATTGAAAGCACAGAGTCTTAACCACTAGACTGCCAGGCAGTTTCCAGGACTCTGCTTTATCATTGCATTGTTTGACTGCCTTTTCTCTGTTCCTGCATGCCTTTGTTCCCTTAAGATCTTTGATTACTGAGACCTGTTCAAGAGTAAGCATTAAGGTTAGGCTTAGATCACCAAATATCTTAGGTCAAAATTTATTCTCTTACGTCAAGAATGTCATTCCTATCTGCTTACACTGGCAAACTTCTATTCCATAAACTTAAGCTTACCAACCTCTTGTCACTGCCCATCTTCCGAGCTATTACAGCTATGCTAAGTGCTTCTCCTCTGTGTTCTGTGTTGCCCTACTTGCACCTATCTCTGTCATTCCTTTACAGTTTTAAGCCTACTGGTTTTTCTTCTCCTTATTTGTGAGCTCTTTGAAGCTAGGGTCAGTGTCTTTCCTCTTTGTCCCCAGAGCCTAGCTTGGGGTCTAGCCCACAGGAAGCTTTCAGTAAGTATACTGTTGAAGGGCCAAGGGAGGAAGAAAGAAATAACACAATTGTGTTAAGGAGAAATGCAGAAACTAGGAAAAGATGAGCCCACATACAATGTGAAGAACAGAGCAGATGACCTAAAGCCCCTTCCAACCTTGAGCTCTGATGTGTCTGAGATGAGAAAACTCAAAAATAATAGTGAAAGAGGACTTTGATTGTGATTCATCTCATTCATCTCACTCCCTCTCTCCTCTGGTCTGCAAAGAGAAGAAAGACATATTCAGACCCTGAACGAGGAATAAGCCAATGGTTTTGCAGGTGCCATCATTTAACTATTTGCCTATTAAAGCCCAGAAATGCACAATCTTTCCCTGCCTCCTCTTTCATATGCTCTGCCTTTTCATGAAGGAGAAAAAAGGAACAAAAGACTTACTGGAGGAATATGCGGTTGTTTAATTTGGGCTTCTCTTGTATCCTCTAATAGCCCTGCAAATGGGTAATTCTTATTCCTTGCTGAATTACAAAGGACATATTATCCCTGCCCATTCTACTGCAGGAGAATAATGGTGTGGGGAAGGAAGAGAAAGGGACATTATTTTTCCAGGCTTCTTTCCCAACAAAGAGGAAAAAGCTGTCGCCAAAGGGCTATGTGTTTTGCTAGGCACTGAATCCTTCTGTCTAGTAATATCTAAAATCCTCAGGTGAACCCAGAAATTCAAAGTCTCTTCTACTTAAAGTATGAATAAGTAAGAAGATAGATATATGAATATTTTACACAAAATGTTATTTGAAGTGGCACAAGACAAAAACACTAGAAACCACTTGGGCATTTATTATAGGAGAATATATAAATAAAATATGGTTTATCCAAACTATGGATATTATGTATAAAAATAACATTAAGTCTATATGTATTTCCTGGAGGGGTTTGAATGAAATAGAGGTAAGAAAAAACAAGTGATTTTTATGAGTTTATAAGTCCCATTTTGAAAGAATATGACAAAAATCCCTAAATATGTGGATATATATTTATATATAGACATACATACATACATAAGATTCCCTGGTGGCTCAGACAGTACAGAATCTGCCTGCAATGCAGGAGACCCAAGTTTGATCCCTGGGCTGGGACTAACTACCCACCCCAGTATTCTTGCCTGGAGAATTCCATGGGCTACAGTCCATGGGGTTGAAAAGACTCAGACACAACTGAGCGACTAACACTTTTTCAACTACTTGTATACAGATAAGTGTGTGTGTATAATATGCATAGATAAGGACATGAAGAGATAAGTACCAAAATGTTCATATTTGTTATGATGGGAGGTGGGGGAAAGGCAGATTCAGCAGAAGGGGATATTGTTGACTCTTTTACACAGTGGTACTGTTTGATTTGTTGCCTCAAGTTGGCATTACTTTGTACTTCAAAGTGAAAACCCCAAATTTCCCAGCACACACACATACACACACTTTAAAGTACTCAACTGGTGCTTTAAATCTAAAACACAGTTCAACAAGCAGGATCTCTTTGACTTCTCCTGAAGTCTCTCTGGTTAGCTTGTTAAAGCAGTACACCTGGAGAAGAAAGAAAAAAGAGACGAAAACCCTCTGGCTAGGCTGCATAAATCTTTTTTTTTTTAATTGACCAGCCTGCTGAGCTGAGGACTGTGGAAGCCCAAGCTCTGGAATCATCCATCAGAACTCTGTGTTCTAGGGAAGGAGAAAAGTAGAAAAAAGGCAGATTGATTGCCTCTTGGCTCTTAGCCAAAGGAGCTGCTAGCGGTGGGAGTGGAATTTTTTCATGGCAAAGGAAGAGGAAAAATCAGATCACATTTCCTACAGGGAGAGCCCTATTTATTCAGGAAGATCTTGGGGCCCTTGCTGTTCATAACAGGAGCGTGTTCACTGGGTCATACTTTGATTTTCACAATTAGAAATCTTTTCTTTCTTTCCTTTTTTTTTTCTCTCTTTCTCTTCTCTTTTTGCTTCCAACTTTGAAGGTGTTTCTCCCTAAAACGCAAATGTCATAGAGAACTGCCACACGTGACCATTGATAAAGTGCAAAAGAACTATTGGTTCAGCAAGGAAACGTACATCCTCCCAAAGAATCAGACATTTTTCTCTGTTACCTCACTAAAGGAACTGTGTCGGCAGCTTCGGGGGCACTTGAGAGCCCACAACAGGAGGTTCTGGCCCCTTACCTCTTCTGCTCTCTCCCAGCCACGGTGCTTGGGTGGGATCATGGACGTTCAGAAATTGTTTTGGAAAATTTCACTTGGAATAAACATGGAACCACAGAATCAGTACACTTGGACGGCGCTTAATGGCCATCTCCCACTGCTACCAATACACTTATCACTAATACCACTTTACACCGTTTTCTGAGGGTTTATTATCAGCTATATGCTCTGTCACTGGAATATTCCTAGGAAGAAGGGGCTTCATTGTTCCAGCTGACAGAAGTAGAAATAGGCTAAGGAACTTATGACCAGGCTATCAACTTCCCGATTCCACGCTCTTTGCCCCAGATACACTGGTTACTGGGGACTTCCCTGGTGGTCTAATGGCTAAGACTCTGTGCTCCCAATTCAGGGGGCCTGGATTCAATCCCTGGTCAAGGAACTAGATCCCACATGGCACAACTTAAAGATCCCATATGCCACAACTAAGATCGAAGCTCCCACATGTCCCAATAAGACCTGGTGTGGCCAAAAATAAATAAATATTCTTTAAAAAGATGTCACTGAAACATGATTACAATCTCTACTTGGACGCCTCCAGTAATGGGACGCTTGCTATTTTTAGAAATGGTCCATTGCTAATTATGAGGATGTTCTTTTTTTTTTTTTTTTTTTAATTCTGGCTGTCTTTGTTTATGCTCGCCATACTCAGAATATATCTAATCTGTAGGTCTTCTCTGTTATCTCTTCTTAGTGCTTTTAACTATTCAACAGGAATGTTTCTTACTATTCTTGTCTTCTCTATATGTTCTCTTGCTTGTCAGATTCCTAATCTAATTGTCACGGCCAGAGCTGAAAAACAAACAAATGAACAAATAAACAAAGAAAACTACCCAGTTGAGAACTCCAGATGGCAGAGAATGTGTCTGTCTTGTTCACCAAATAGAGCAAGACTCTCATGCTGTATGGGCTTCCCTGGTGGCTCAGATGGTAAAGAATTCACCTGTAATGCGAGCGACCTGGGTTCGATCCCTGGGTTGGGAAGATCCCATGGAGAAGCGCATGGCAACCCACTCCAGTATTCTTGCCTGGAAAATTCCATGGACTGGACAGAGGAGCCTGCCAGGCTACTGTCCACCGGGTTGCAAGGAGTCGGACACGACTGAGCAACTAAGCACACTCATGCTGTATGCTGTCAAAGTTGGCTAATGCGGTCCAGCTCACTGCTAGCTTTACTAGAAGTCCCCCCACCCCAAAGCTGACAACTCACCCAGAGTTCACCGTCCCTCACATCACTGAGGCTTTCTGAAAGAAATACTGGTACAGACTTCCCTGGCAGTCCAGTGGTTAAGACTCTGGGCTTCCACAGCAGAGGGCGCGGGTTCAGGAAAGATCCCATATGCCACAGGGTGCAGCCAAAAACAGAGGTTCAAAAATACAGGCAAGTAGCCAGGCAGGTCTTCCCCAAACAGTTTTCGTGAAATAGGCTTTAATTTTTTGCCTCCTGAGACAATATGCTGAAAGAACATAGTTTTTGGCCACATATATATCTGGGCTTTACCATTTCTATGCTCAGTCACTAAATCATATCTGACTGTTTGCAACCCCATGGACTGTAGCACACCAGTCTCCTCTGTCCATGACATTTTCCAGGCAATAATTCTGGAGTGGGTTGCCATGCCCTCCTCTGGAGGATATTCCCAACCCAGGGATCAAACCCATGTCCCGTATCTCTTATGTCTTCTGCATTGGCAGGTGAATTATTTACCACCGGGACAATATGCCACCTGAGACAATATAACAAAAAACATAATTTTGGCCACATACATATCTGGGCACCACCATTTACTGAATGTATAATCTTGGATCCATCACTTTGGAACCTCCATTTTTTTTTCCCAATTTTTTTGCTCCCCTGTGAGATGTGCAGGATCTTAATTTCCTGACCAGGGATCAAACCCACACCCCCTGCAATGGAAACGCTGCATCTTAACCAATGTACTTCCAAGGAAGTCCCTGGAACTTCCATTTTCAAAATCTGCAAAAGGAGAATGATAACACCTCATCCATAGAAATTTTCTGAGGATTAAATGAAATAATGGATGCAAAGTACCTAAGACACAAAACAAAACCTGATAGATTGTTAATTTACTTAAAATAAATTTAATTTTAATTTTTAAATTTAATTTTACTTTCTATCTTAATTCTTACATTTACATATGTAACTTCGTCACTCAAGGACATGGCAAAGTCTGACAAGCTGAGGCCAAGATGAATATGAGACACTCCTGGTGCTTCTGTGAAGGAAACAAGATCCAAGAACCAAAATATCTGGAAAATAGATCAAGACTGCTCTGCAGAAGACCAGGGAGCTACCTCCCTGGCATAGTGCCAGGCCTAGAAGAACACACAACACACAATCTGCAGTCATGAAACATTGATGGGACGGAGAGGCATCGGGTAAGGCAGGTGATATCCTAACGCTTCCAGGTTCCCGCAGAAAGATAAATCCAATGCAAGGGAGCAGGAAATAATTAGATGGGTTTTCTGGGATTTTAATCCTTTCACTTATTCAATAAATATTACAGAGCATCTCACACTAGCTGGTTGCTATGCTCAGTGCTGCCCATTCAGAAAAGAGAAAGACATAGTTGCTGCCCACCAGCAGCAACTGGTGGTTGCTGGTACGAAAAGTCTGGTAGGAAAAGACAAGAAACTGAATATCCACAGTACAATGGGGTAGGTGCACAGATGGTATTTGAAAGTCTGGTAGAGCTACAAAGGACTGTAAAGGCTGTCAAAGAAATGACACAACTGTTCCTAAAATCTTACATGTGAACAGTGGACAAGATGCTGTACTTAAAAAGCGGTAAGCTGACGCTCAGAAGAGAGGAGTTCTAATCCTTTCCTGTTACTCTTTGGCTTTGCACAAATATTTCCACTTCTTTGGGCTTAGTTGAATGGTTTACATGTTTCTTAAGGTTCAAGTAGTAACCTAAGAGCTCTGTATGTCTAAGTTTCCTCGTCTGTAAAATAGTATATAATAGCTGTCTCATAGGACTGGTTTAGTATTTGTAAAAGTTCTCAGAACAATGCATGATTCATAATGAGTACTGTAGGGACTATTCTGATGGTCCACAGGCTGAGACTCTGTGCTGCCAATGCGAGACCTGAGTTCGATCCCTGGTCAGGGAACTAGATTCTACATGCAGCAACTAAGAGTTTGAATGCCAAACTCTCTATTATTAACTTTCTAAATAATAATAATAAGCATTATACACCTGTTAAATAAAATGAAATAAGGTTAAGGTTAAGTGAAGTCACTCAGTTGTGTCCGACCCTTTGCGACCCCGTGGACTGTGGCCTACCAGGATCCTCTGTCCACGGGATTTTCCAGGCAAGAGTACTGGAGTGGGTTGCCATTTCCTTCTCCAGGGAATCTTCCTGACCCAGGAATTGAACCCAGGTCTCCCGAACTGTAGGCAGACGCTTTACAGTCTGAGCCACCAATTGTTTGTCACCAGGTTCCTATTTTCAGCCTCTGAGTGAAAGGAATTAAAGGATCTTTCAAGAACCCTATAAGCCTCAGCAGTGAATCTCATATCATCAGACTACACTGCCTAATACCCTTCTGATTGCAGTCATCTACCAACACTGGGTCCCTGCCTTAACTCCTGATTCTCTGTGACCCTCCCCAACACTGTTCCCATCATTATTCTTGTGATTTATGCACATATATGATTCCTCCAGCGTCCTGGTCTCTTCATCCATGACTTCTCATGTTCTATATCCTACTTGGGAGGGCTCATGTGCATGGGTCACACTCTAAACACTGTCATTTTGATGTTTGACGAAATGCAGTTTATTTTTATGTTCACTTCGGAAATTCCTACTTGTCCCTAATGTATACAGAACTATGTAAAAAAATAATTGATTTCTAAATACGTCTTCCATTTTTCTGATAAAGGTTCTAAATGGGTCATTACAGAGTGGGTTGGGATAACAGAGTTCATTACAAATAAAGTGAATCAATTTCATTTCTAAATAAACATATTTTAAATGTTTCTTAGTTAAAAGTTGCCAGAAGAGACTAAGTGGGTAATGTCTGTGTGTTTGTGCGTGTGTGCACGCACACTCTGCCGTGTTTGACCATTTGCAACCCCATGGACTGTAACCTGTCAGGCTCCTCTGTCCATAGAATTTTCAGGCAAGAATACCGGAGTGGGTTGCCATTTCCTACTCCAATGGGTAGTGTCTATTTAACATTAAATGAATGAATGGGTAGAGAGAGCCTTGCACTGTGCAGCCTGAAAAGAATCTATACACATCTTAAGAAGGTTGTGATTTTATTATTGTTGAGGTAGTCCAAGCATAGGCTGGAAAAGAATTTCCAGACATAGAGCATTTCAGAAGGGAGTGAGCTTGTTAAGAACAAAGAGCAGAGATAATGTGGGCACTGTAAGCACAGGGGGCTGACCTCCTGACAGACCAGGGGAGAGCCAATGCTTTTCGTGGGTTAGTGGCCAATTTTTACAGCCTCAAGACAAAGAGAATTCCTGCTGTACTCACTGTAGGGTGAGTACTGGAGTGGGCATCTTTGCCTAATTTGGAGTCAGGAAGCTTGTTAGTGATGAGCAGAGGGCTTTTGGCAACAGTTACAAAGGGACTCAGTCTGCTTCGGAGGTGACCTTGGTTCTGGACTCTGCTTTTTGTGGCCTTGATACAAGGTCTCGTACCTGTGGCCTTGGGGCAGGACTCACTCAACAATTTTGACAAAAGACAAGAACACTGTTAGAAGTTAAGTTGGGGCAACTTCCCTGGCAATTTAGTGGTTAAGACTCCAGAATCCCACTGAAGGGGGCACAGGTTCAACCCCTAGTCAGAGAACTAAGATCCACATGCCGTGCAGTACAGCCAAAAAAAAAAAATAAAGTTAAGTAAGGCTCTTACTTCCCTTCTAGATTCTCCCATCCTTGTGTTAACCAAGTTAATAAAATAGTCCTCATTCCCTCTCCCTTGTCTTCACCAGGCCTCCCCACTCTCCGCCATGGCTTCTTCTCTCATAGGTTTCGCCGTGGAATCCTCTAGCCCCCCAGACAGCAGCGGCTCCTCCAACTTCAGCTCTTGCTTTCCCGGAGTCAGGGAATCTGGAATTGCACTACTCCCTGAATCCACTAAGTGCACTGGGCTCCCACCCTCACCATCCTCAGATCCCACACTTCCAGTCTTCTGATTTACTCATGTAGCCTCTGCCACTGCATGAGGACTGCAGATTTCCTATTTATATGTGAATTCCCCTCTGTGCTGAGAGCTCGTTCCTTAACTTCCATCTACTTGTTTGGGTCTTCACATCCTACTTAGCCCTTGCTGGAATCCCAACTCTGTCACTAGTTGTAAAATCTGAAGAAGTAACCTAAGCTTTCTGAATCTCCATTTTTTTTTTTGTTTGTTTAATTCAATATTTTTTCAAATATTATAATGTTTATTTTCAATGCTTAAGATTCATGCTTCTCTTCCCCTGTGATCAATAGAATAAACTGAGATAATAAAAAGATAGTTTTTCTGTGTGACTTACAATGGGAATTGAATCTGCAACCTATGTTTCATTAAGAGAAAGATGCTATAGTGAATTGGAGAAGGAAATGGCAACCCACTCCAGTATTCTTGCCTGGGAATCCTGTGGACGGAGGGGCCTGGTAGGCTGCTGTCTGTGGGGTCACATGGAGTCGGACATGACTGAAGCGACTTAGCATGTATGCATGCATTGGAGAAGGAAATGGCAACCCACTCCTGTATTCTTGCCTGGAGGATCCCAGGGACAGAGCAGCATGCTGGGCTGCCATCTCTGGGGTCGCACAGAGTCGGACACAGCTGAAGTGACTTAGCAGCAGCAGCTATAGTGAATAACCAACTTAAACACAAAGAACAATAAAGAAGAGAGAGCAAAGGGAGGAGAGAAAGAGGAGTCAGGGAGAGAGGAACTAAGAAAGGAAGAGGGAGGGATAGAGGGCAAGAGGGAGGAAGAAAGAGAGAGAAAGGAAGGAAGGAAAGAAAAGTGTCACCATTTTCTGCATCTTCTCAAGATGGACGTGAGGACAAAATGAGTATGATTTATAGATGCAGGTATGGCTATAGATCAGGATACAGATAAAGATACAAAGATATTTATGAAACGTTACTTCCCTTCTCTGCCTGCCTTTCCCTCATCTCAGCTTTGGGTATCATGGTCATTGCTTCCAGCCTCCTTGCGTCTCCAAGAAACAGTGACTTTCCGATACTGTAAGCAGGTAGGTTAGTGGATCCCAGAAGAAAGAGAACCAGACATCACTTTCTTGACATAAGAGAACCCATCTTGGGACTTCCCTGGTGAAGCAGCAAATAGAAATCCGCCTGCCAGTGCATGGCACATGGGTTGAATCCCTGGTCCAGAAAGATTCCACATGCCCCAGAACAACTAAACCCATGTGTCACAACTTCTGATCCTGTGCTCTAGAGCCCACGAGCCACAATTACTGAGCCTGTGTGCTGCAACTACTCAAGCCTGCACGCCTAGAGCCCATGCCTGGAACAAGAGAAGCTACCACAATGAGAAGCTGCACACCGCAATGAAGATTAGCCGCTGCTCAACTGAAGAAACCCAGTGTGCAGCAACAAAGACCCAGTGCAACCAAAAATTAATTAATTAATTAGAAGATGCTTGCTCGTTGGAAGAAAAGCTATTACAAACCTAGACAGCATATTAAAAAGCAGAGACCTCACTTTGCTGACCAAGATCCGTCTAGTCAAATCTATGGTTTTTCCAGTAGTCATGTATGGATGTGAGAGTTTGACCATAAAGAAAGCTGAGAGCTGAAGAATCAATGCTTTTGAGCTGTGGTGTTGGAGAAGACTCTTGAGAGTCCCCTGGACTGCAAGGAGATCAAATCAGTCCATCCTAAAGGAAATCAGTCCTGAGTATTCATTGGAAGGACTGATGTTGAAGCTGAAACTCCAATACTTTGGCCACCTGATGCAAAGAACTGACTCATTGGAAAAGACCCTGATGCTGGAAAAGATTGAAGGCAGGAGGAGAAGGGGATGAAAAAGGATGAGATGGTAGGATGGCATTACCAACTCTATGGACATGAGTTTGAGCAAGCTCCAGGAGTTGGTGATGGACAGGGAAGCTTGGTGTGCTGCAGTCCATGGGGTCTCAAAGAGTCGGACACCACTGAGCAACTGAACTGAACTGAATTAATTAATTAATTTTTAAAAACTTTTAAAAAGAGAGAGAACCCGTTTTGGCCTAAGCCGTTTTGGATCTAAGCCTGGTCATAATGCTCACCCTTGAACAGGTCTCAGTAAGTAGTGATCATAAGAGAAGCAAGGGAACAAGGGAGGAGCAGTCAAGAAACAATAGTGTAGCCTTGGGGCAGGGTTCTGGATCCTTAAAGGATATACATAGGAATGTATTTTGGAACAGGAACTAAGGCCACCACCCAGGTGGAGGATGGAATGATGTTGACCCTCCTGACTTTAATCAACTAAAGCATGGATTCTGTTGACTTTTGCCCCAGTTCTATTCTGAATTCTCCTCTGTGCAAACCCCTTCATGAACATGCTTAAATCTTCGCCATTTTGCTGTTGGGGCAACAATACCTTGGGGAAGATCCCTGGTGTTCTCTTACTCCCTGTAAGTCATAATAAGTCCTTCCTGCTTCTAATCTTTGGCTTGGTTGTGAAACCTTATAACTCACACTGGGACTTGAACCCACAGACTTTTAATTGAGATCATACCTGGTCTCAGGACTTAATGAATTTCAGGTTCTTGAGGTCTTGTCAAAGAAAGAATTCCATGAGAGACAAGGTGAAAAGTAAGAGGTAGATTTATTCAGAGAAAAACACACTCCACAGAGTATGGGCTATCTCAGAAGGCTAGAGTGGCCCCAGGGCATGGGATTGTTAGTTTTTATAGGGGTGGGTAATCTTTTATGCTGGGGAAGATTGAAGGCGAAAGGAGAAGGGGGGAGCAAAGGATAAGATAGTTAGCATTATGGACTCAATAGATATGAATTTGAGCAAACTCTGGGAGACAGTGAAGGACAGGGAAGCCTGGTGTGCTGAAGTCCATAGAGTCACAAGAGATGGACACAACTAAGCGACTGAACAATAACAACAATTTCATAGGTTAATGAGTGGTAGGAGTATTCCAGATATTTTGGGGAAGGGATAACGATTCCTAGGAATTGGGCCTCTGCACACTTTTTGATCTTTATGGTCAGCCTTGGAGCTGTCATGGCACTTGTGGGTGTGTTATTTAGCATACTGATGTGTTCCAATGAGCGATGAGTGTATACTGAGGCTCAAGGTTTAGTGGAAGTTGACTTGTCTGCCATCTTGGGCCTATTTGTCATTGTCCACTGTTGTAGGCCACTTTATGTTGTGTCCTGGGGCTATGTCACTCTTTTAAAAGTTGTGCCCTCCCCCCTTCCCTCTTGGTTCAGGTGTGTCCATTGGGTCAACACCAACCAAGAGGTGAACCCAGTTTTTGGTAACAATATCCTCAAAAACAGTTCTGGGTGTTCACCAGTCCCATGCCATCCCTTTCCCCCACTTTCCTCCCCAGCCTGTGCACTGGGGTCCCTGCTTCTACCATGGCAGAGCCAGCATAGTTCCCAACAGTACACCTGCTTGGATCATCTTTTCTTCTTCCCGTCTTATTTCCATCCCCAAACCCATACTCCCCAAGCATACTTTGTACTCAGAGTCCAGTCTGAGGGCCAGCAGCAGTATCACCTGGAACTTCTCAGGAATGCAAAATGAAGTGCCCCCACCCTAGACCTGCTGAATTAGTTACTGCATCTAATAAGGTCCCCAGGTGATTCATAAATGCACTACATTTTGAAAAGCACCACACTAGATTATTCTTAGGGCTTAACTCAAAGTCATCACTTCTGTGAAAATGTTATTGATCCTTCCATCCAACTTATTCACTTACCTCTATACAAGCACTGTTATTTACTCCCTCCTCCATGCTCCCATCTACCTACTGGTCATCCATCCATCCACACCTCCATCCATCTTGGAATCTGCAAACATTTACTAAGGGCTTACCATGGCAAGACCTCTCCTCACTGATGGAGATAAAAGTAAATCTATATGTCCCTTTCTCTCAGAGAGATCACAGTCCTACAGAGACGATAACTAGTCTACAGGCAATTACAAGATATTGCCATTGCCCCATTGTATGCATGCTCGGTCATGTCCGACTCTTTATGACTCCGTGGACTATAGCCCACCAGGCTCCTCTGTCCATGGGATTTCCTAGGCAAGAATACTGGAGTGGGTTACCATTTCCTCCTCCAAGGTATCTTCCTGACCCAGGGATTGAACCCGAGTCTCCTGCATTGGCAGGAAGATTCTTCACCACTGAGTCACCTAGGAAGCCCACAAGATATTGATAAGTGTTATCTATTCAGCAGTTACAAATATGTTTGCTGGAATAAGGGTTTGAGCCAGAGTTTAAGGAGTACAAAAGAGGAACACCTCACTCAGCCAATGAGGTTAGGAAGACTAATCAGAGATGATGACATCCGATCTGAATGCCAGTCCTGTAAGTCTCAACCTACACACACTTTCTTCTCCAGGAAGCCTTCTCTGATGTCTCTCTATTACGTTAGGGATGCTTGCTCTATGCTCTATCCCCATAGGAAAAGCCTGCCAAAATGCCCAGAAAACACTCCCAGCCCTGGGAACAACAAATGCAAAATCTATGGGATAAAAACATCATGGAGGGACTTCCCCGGTGGTCCAGTGATTAAGACTCCATGCTTTCACTGCAGGGACACGGGTTCAATCCCAGGTCAGGGAGCTAAGATCCCACATGACAAGCTGCACAACCGAAAAATAAATAAATAAAATCTAAAAAACCATTGTGGAGCATGTGGTATATGTATATATATGTTAACACATCCCCTACAATGCAATGACTTCTATTCTTATCTGTCTCCCCTACACATCTGTGAGTGCCCAAAGAGTAAGACTATGAATTGTTGACCTCTGTATTTGCACCCCTCAGCACAGTGCCTGGCATGTAGTAGGCGTTCAATAAGTAAGACAGGAGAGCAACAAGAAGATAGGTTTAGAGAGGGATTTCTTCTGGGTTTAGCTCACTGTCCTTCAAACTGGTATCTTGGACTCCCTTCTAGAGCAGTAGGATAAGACTATCGGGGAAAACAGTTTCTTTTAATTAAGGAAGAAACTTTAGACTATGGGAGGTATATGAGTCCTATGTAAGCTAAAATTATCATTTAAAAATCTCATTCAAATGGCCAAAAGAGTGGAGGAAGAGTTTTAGAGGTGATTGAATAGTAAAGCATAAGCACATGTTTTTGGCTTCGTTGCCTCACCAGTTTTAAGTCCAGGGCACACATGTCCTTCACTGAAGGCGCATGTATGTGACTTAGTCACAGCCCAGTGTTATCTTTCTTCTGCATATGGTGCAAAGGTGTGTGCCTCTTCTACTCATTGCTGAGAAGGGAGCCAGAGGTCAACTGACTTGTTCTGGTTACACAAGCCAAGTTGGGAGAGTCTTAACTCTCACCCTGTTTTTCAAATTCTATTGGGATAATGAACTTTAGAGTCAAGCAGATATTAAATGTCTTCTAGTCCACCCATCTCCAACTTTCAGCCTTTGGCTCCATTAGAAGTCTTTCAATCTATACTGACATCACAAGATGTCTGGTTTGACCTGAATTATAGTTACACATATGTACCATATTTTTCAGATTATAGTATGGTCATTTATAACACTGACTCTGGAGCCAGACTGGGTTTGAATCTCAGCTCTACCTTTAAAAGCCATGTGTCTTGAGGCAAGGCACGTTCTCTGCTTCAGTTTTCCCATCTGTAAAATGGGTATAATAACTATACCTCTGTCCTAGGATTAAATGAGCTAATATTAATATAGTGCTTAGCATAGTTTCTGGGACACAACAAGGACTATATCAATGTTGGTTAAACAAAACAAAAATACAACTGATTGTAATATTCATTACAATTCTAATAAATTAATTACTGTGTTTATATTTAACATTGTCTTTCTCTAGCTTTGGGGGGCATATGAGGGCCATAATGGGCTTTTTTTTTTCTTTTTAAAATTTTTATTGGTGTATAGTTGATTTACAATGTTGTGCTGGTTTCTGGTGTAAAACAAAGTGAATGAGTTATACATATACATGTGTCCACTCTTTTTTAGATTCTTCTCCCATATCGGCCATTACAGAGTATTGAATAGAGTTCCCTTTGCTATACAGCAGTTCCTTATTAGTCATCTATTTTATATATAGAACTTAGTTGTTCAGTTGTGTCCAACTTTGCGATCCTATGGACTGTAGCCCACCAGGCTCCCCTGTCCATGGAATTCTCCAGGCAAGAATACTGAAGCGGGTAGCCAATGCCTTCTCCAGGGGCTCTTTCCAACCCAGGGATTGAACCCGGGTCTCCTACATTGCAGGCAGATTCTTTACCATCTGAGCCACCAGGGAAGCTTTACTTTATAAGTAGCAGTGTGTATATATCAATCCTGGCCTTTTTCTTCCTAGTATCTGCGGCGCTGGCAGACCACCTGGCACAGAGTGTCTGACGGACACTACCACATAGGCTAAGTTCTCCACCTCTTTCCTCACTCTATCTCCCCACTCAAGAAACTACTGACTCCCTATTGCTTACTGCACCAAATCCAGTGTCTCAGCTTGAATTCCAGACCTAGGTAACCTGGTCACATTTGGTCTCTGTCTCATGCATTCTCAACAAGGGCAATATCGCCCCCATGGGGGCAAATACTGGTTCTTGGGAGTCCAAAAAATGTTGCTCTTTGTATGTATATAACATATGAACAAACCTATAGTATACAGCAGATAGCCAACTATCTGTGATATTGAGATTTCATTGGAGGGGGTGATTAGGAAAAATGCCTGAAAAGGTTCCTGGGCTATAATGAAAAAAAGAAACATTGACCTAGCCCATTTCTCGCCACAGAAAGAACACTTACAGCACGAAGGGTGGAGGAAACCATTTTCTCCTCTTCGGTTCTCAGTTTGCAAGGGGGTAAAATGAGGAAGATCAGCCTGTGACCCCTGAGGCCCTTCCCGGCCCTGGCAGTTCATGACTCCAAGAATCGGGTGCTCACCAAGCCCACACATACGTACTCACCTAGAGCCTTTGCCCCCTGGGGAAGTGACTTTAATTCCCACCCACTGGTCTTCATTTACACATATCATCTTCTTCCTTGCAGCACAGGCTCCCAAAATCTGTCTTCTCCTCCTCCCACTTTTTAAAAAAATATGTATGTATTTTCATTTATTAGTTGTGGCATACAGGATCTATTTCTCTGACCAGCAATGGAACCTGGGCCCCCTGCTTTGGGAGAGCAGAGTCTTAGCCACTGGACCACCGGAGAAGTTCTCCTCCCACTTTTGAGCCCCCATCCCCTTCACATGAAGCCTCTCCTGGTACCACTCCCACCTCCAATCCAGATAGTGTTGGCCTGGGTTTGCGGACTGGGATGTGAGTAAAGGACAGTTCCTCAGAGCCTGAGGAGATGAGGTTTCCAGCTGGCCCCAGCACGGTGCTTGGCATGAGATCAATGCTTAATATGTATTTGCTAAATGAAGAATGTTGAATGAATGAATGATTTGTCTGCATCTCTGCCTTTTTTGCTTCTCCATCCCCTTTCACAATGTCCAAAGCAGCAAAAAACTTGTCCGACAGGGAGGGTTGTCCTTTTTTGGGTTTCCTCAGAAGCAGACCATGGGACACAGATGGGAATGCAAGCGGTCTGTTTGAAAGGCAATTCTGAGAGACACTGGTAGAGGAATGGGAACTGAGACAGGAAAGAAGCAGACACCCACAACTGTTGTGATATTAAGTCGCTACTATGGACAAACAGTGCTTTATTTGGCTGGAGAACTCTGGGAGTCAGTGTAGTTACCCTACAAGAGGAAGGAGCTGGGTGCTTATCCACCAGATTCCATTAGAGGACAGTAGAGAGCTGTTCCCAGGGGGCATGAACTCCCTGAAGTCCCAGTCTGCAGCAGGCAAGGGCACCAAGGTTACCAGAGTCTAGAGAAACCTGTGCTTGTATGCTCCATCATGTCTGACTCTTTGCAACCCCATGGACTGTGGCGCACTAGACTCCTCTGTCCACGGGATTCTCCAGCCAAGAATATTGGAGCGGGCGGCCATGCCCTCCTCCAGGGGGTCTTCCTGACCCAGGGATTGAACCCGAGTCTTCTGTTCTGGCAGGCAGATTGTTTACCACTGAGCCACCTGGGAAGCCGCCTGGCTTCCTCTGGAGAGCGCCCTCTGCCAAAGAAACCCAGGCACTGACAGTTGATATTCAGGCCAGAACCAGGAAAGCAGTTAAAGCCAAGAGATGGGGGAGGTAGGGGTGGGGGTGAATGCCTACAGCATTACTCCAGGAAAGCAGGCAAGGAGTGGGAGAGAAATGAGTGCTCAGAACCTTTCCTTCTCCCCTTCTCAGGGGCCTAAACACAAGCCATCCCAAACAGATAAAAATATTCCCTCGTATTTGTAAAACACCTAGCACTTCTTGAGTCTCCTTTCACCTATCACATCAATCCTAAGGGGATTTTCCTGCCATGTTGCACACCGTCCATCTCTAGATGGGGTTCCTGGAGTTACAAAATGTCCTGCTTGAGAGCCAAGCAGGGCAGGGAGAGGTGATGGGCATGTCATTCCTCGTCTCCACTGGACCTTAGACACCCTTTCAGGAGGGACAGGATGAGTGAGAAAATAAGCACAGGCCAGCGCTGTCTTCTCTGCCCCCAGCGGTGGTATGTTAAGTGTTGTGGGGCTCTGCTCCACTTTCTTCCCATTCCGTAGGACCCACTGAACCTGGGTGTCTCCTTCCCCAGGCTGCTCTGTGTGCAACTCTATGAACAAAGTCAGAGGCAAGCAAACAGCTCAGCTTGGCCCTCTGACACCCCACCTGGACTTGGGAGGAAAAGGCCCTGAACTTTAGACTTGACTCTGCCACTAACTTCCTGTAAGGCTGTAGCCAAGCCATTCAGCCTCTTGACCCTCGTTTGCCAGGAGTATAAAATGGTTCAACTCTCCTGTTGCCACTGAGAAAGAAGGTCTGAGAAGGTATTTTACAGACTGTAAAGTGCTTATAAAAACATAAGATATTATCCTTGTTGTAATGCCTCCTGTCTCTGAACTCCTAGTGTGCTTGTGTCAGAACCACACAATCACACTCACATATTCTCCCATCGTTCCATCTTGAAGGACCTGCTGTTCCCTACAGGTGCCGTGTTCTTTCTTGTCTCCAGTGGTCCCCTCTCCTTCTGCTCACACTGACTCCTGGTTACGTCCTACAAATCTTTGAGGACTCCGCTGCAGTGATGCTTGTCTAGACACTGTCTCCTGACCCCCGCCCTCTGCAGTCTGAAGCGGAAGTCCCACCTCTGGGCGCCATGCCTCCTGGGCACCCCTCTGTGGCTTAATGCTTTCTTCATTTCCTTGAACGTTCCTCAAAGCAGAGAGACTATTAGTCTACCAGGGCGGCTGTAACAAAATACCACACACTAGTGGGCTTAAGCAACAGAAGTTAATTTTCTCACCAGTCTGGACACCAAGATGAAATTGTCAGCAACGTTGGTTTCTTCTCTCCCTGGTTTACAGTTGGCCACCACCTTGCATCTTCACATGGTCATCCCTCTGTCTGTTATATGTCTGTGCCCTAATTTCTTTCTTTGTAGGACAACAGTCATACATGTCCCCAAGGACCCCATTTTAACATAATCACCTCCTTAAAGATCCTATGTCCAAATACAGTTACATTCTGAGGTGCGGGGATTACGGCTTCAACATACGAATTGGGAGGCACACAACGAACCCATAAGAAACCTTACTTTTATATCCCTATGTACAACTCTGGGCTGACACATCAAAAGTGCCCCCAAAGCGCTTCTGAGTCACTGAGTGAACGAATGAACAGGTATGTACTGTACATGTTTTTCCAACCTGCATATAAGCTACTTGAGGACAATGAAAGAGCACTAGCCTCGGGATTGGGGGACCTGGATTATTCTTCTTTGCTTTGTGTCAATATAGAAGGCGATCTTTTTAGCAGCAACATCAAAAGATGCCCCTTTGGCACTTCCCTGGTGGTCCAGCAGCTTAAGACTCTGCGCTCCCAATTCAGGGGGCTTAGATTCAGTCCCTGGTCAGGGAACAGTTGCATACTGCAGCTAAAGATTCTGCATGCCACAGGAAGACTGAAGACTCCGCATGCTGCACCTGAGACCTGACGCAGCTAAATAAATAAAAAATAAATATTTAAAAAATTAGCGATAAAGAAAGATGCCCCTTTACCTGGGGATCTAACAACCCTGTTCCACTCCTAAAGCAATCAGAGATTCAGAGTATTCGTTATTCACAATGCCTAGAGCATTTGCCAAATTCAAGATTTCTATAATTTCAACCTAAGAAAATGCCATCTGCTGCGCAGAAACTGATTGTTGGCCACCCTTTATGTGCTACATTCTCTTCCAGTGAGAAACCACATTTGCCTGAAGGGTGAGTGGTTCTTCCGGACCCGCTTAGTAATCACTGGAGAATCTATTGTCTTAACTAGTGCAGCTTGATAAGTCATCAGTGTTGATTTAAACAAATGTTTCAGACACACTAATTATAGCATTTTGGCCTTGGAAGGCACCTTAGAAATCACGGGCCATGAAACTTTAGACTCAAGTTTAAACCCTGCCTTCTTGGATAAACTAAGTTTTTCTCATCTGTCAAACAGGTGGAGTAACATTTCACAGACTTATTTGGAGTATTGAATAGGATAATGAGTATATGAATATATAGTGTCTTATACCTAACAGGACAGAGTAACTCTTAATATTAGTTTTCTTCCCCTCTCCGTTTTACAGATGGGTAAATCAAGAACCAAAGGAGGATAAAGCCCTAAGCAAATCACCAGCTTTTTAAAAATATATAATTTTGGTTTTTATTTATTTTTGATTGTGTTGGATCTTTGTTGCTGCGAGGGCTTCTCTCTAGTTGTGGCAAACAGGGGCTGTTTTCAGGTTATGGTGCTCAGGGTTCTCATTGTGGTGGTTGAGAACCACAACCTCCTCATTAGATTTCCAGCTCCTTTCTAGTCCGGTCTCCTTTCTGACATCAGAATTCTCTTTCTAGAACAGAAATCTGATCCTGTCACTACTCTGCTCAAAAATTCTGCAAGTTTCCTGATTTGTACAGGATGAAGTACTCTTAACCACACAAAAAAGCAAAAATATATTTTAAAATGCAGGTACACATCTGCCAGATCATATATATATATATATGTGTGTATATATACACACACATATATAATATATACTAATATAGTTTTCCAGGGCTGCTCTAACAGATGCCAAAGACCGAGTGACTTAACAAAAGCTGAAAATTCAAGATCAAGGTGTTGGTTTCTCCTGAGGCCCCTCTCCTTGGTCTACAGATGACTGCCTTCAAGCTGTGATCTCCACATGGTCCTTCCTCTGTGAGGTCATGTTCCTACTGTTTCTTTTTGTGTCCAAATGTCCTCTTACTAAAAGGACACATGTTAGGATTTCCCTAGTGGTCCAGTGGTGAAGAATCCATCTGCCAAAGTAGGCGACACAGGTTCGCTTCTTGGTCCAGGAAGATCCTACATGCCGCAGAACAACCAAGCCTGGGTGCTGAACTACTGAGCCTGAGCTCTAGAGCCTGAGAGCCACAACTACTGAGCCCACATGCTGCAGTTACTGAAGCCCAAGCACCCTAGAGCCTGTGCTTGGCAACAAGAGAAGTCACTGCAATGAGAAGCCTGAGCGTCCCAACTAGACAAAGCCCATGACATGCATCAGTGAAGACCCAGCACAGCAAAAAGAAAACTAAAAAACGGGACACATGTCAGATCAGATTAAGGTCCACTCTAACAGCCTATTTTAACTTAATCATCTTTTTCTTTATAAATCACCTCTTTAAAGGCCCTATTTCCAATTCTAGTCACATTCTGGGGTACTGAGGGTTAAAGATTCCATATATGAACTTGGGGGAGAACACAATTCAGCTTGCAACAATATATGTGCATTCAGTTCAGTTCAGTCGCTCAGTCGTGTCCGACTCTTGGCAACCCCACGAATCACATCATGCCAGGCCTCCCTGTGCATCACCATCTCCCGGAGCTCACTCAAACTCATGTCCATCGAGTCGGTGATGCCATCCAGCCATCTCATCCTCTGTCGTCCCCTTCTCCTGCTCCCAATCCCTCCCAGCATCAGAGTCTTTTCCAATGAGTTAGAAACATTTTAAAATTACACCTTCTTGAAAGAGTTTGTTTAAAAGGTATTAAAAGCTAAATTATTTGGTTGATTTTTCTATTTCAGATGTAGCTTCTCTTGGACGGGAAGACCAAGAATTTGGTATTACTAAGACTATTATAACTGGCTTGAGTTGGACTTTGAGAACTGCCATAGTAGAACTCCCAGAAGTACAGATTCTGCTAGGTCTCGGTCAATGTTTCCTGGTTTATTTTCAATAAGATTTGACTTAAGATTCCATCTTATTTAACATCCCAGCTCAACACCAAACAAGCAATCAGTCGTTGTTTTTTAAAAACATTATTTATTTATGTGGGTGTGCCAGGTCTTAGTTGTAGTGCATGGGATCCTCGATCTTTGGTGTGCCATGCTGGGTCTTTAACTGTGACATGAGGCATCTAGTTCCCTAACCAGGGGGTGAACCTGAGCCCCCTGACTTGGGAGCCTGAGTCTTAGCCACTGAAGCACCAGTGAAGTTTCTTACTGCTATTGTTGTTCAGTCGCTAAATGGTGTCCGACTCTTTGCAACCCCACGAACTACAGCACGCCAGGCTTTTCTGTCCATCACTTTCTCCCTGAGTTTGCTCAAACTCATCCTGTGAGTCAGTGATGTCATCTTTGGCTCAGCCTCTCTATTCTTTCTGTAGCTATTTCTCCACTCTACCCCAGTAGAATATTGGGCACCTACCCACCTGAGGGGTTCATCTTTTAGTGTCCTATCTTTTTGCCTTTTCATACTGTCCATGGGGTTCTCAAGGCAAGAATACTGAAGTGGTTTGCTATTCCCTTCTCCAGTGGACCACATTTTGTCAGGCCCTAACTAGCAGGGACATGCCCTTCAGCCACTCAATGTAACTGGATGACATGCCTGGTGCCCTGGCTGTCCCACTGCTGGTCCTCATTGAGCAAAAAATATGGAATGCTTCCTAGTCATTGCTTTATTAATTCAGTGAAACTAATAGAGCAGACCCCCATCCCTTTCGCAGGCAGTTTGTGATCTCACTAAGCATCACTATCTTCCCCAAGCATGCATCCCACTCTTGTGCTTTACATGGTCTTGTCTCATCCTGGACTGCCTCTTTCTCACAGTCATGGAGACCTGACACTTATGTGCAGATAAACACCCTCTCCTTTATTTTCTCATGGTACCATGTACCTCTCCCTACTTAGTGGTTAACAGGATATATTTTTAAGGTCAGTTTTTCTGTCTCCATCACTAGACTTTATACTCTTTGAAGGCAAGAAACACGTTCAATCACACAGTAAGCACTTAGTAAAAGCGCTAGATGAGTGAGTCTGCCATTCTGCATGATGGCATGGCTGACAGTCAGACACACATGCATGGACCTAAAGCATTGAGTTTGCCTTACCCCCATGTTTTTCCAAAACCTGTAAAACATTCACAGGCCCAACCTGACTCCATGCCAAAGAGAGGAAAGAAGCCCTTTCATGATGAGGCCCCTGGGCCCTCAGTTCTACCCTCAAAGGGAGCTCAAAGTAAAATACAGCTTTGGAAGTTGACTGCTCCACCGCCTTCAGCCCACAGTCTTTCCTCTAAGCCACTCTGCCATCTGTCTCTAGTGCTGGGAACTTTTCAGTCCAGTCTCAGGATGTGTTAAAAACTGTGCAAGAATGGTCTGTCTTTGAGAAATGTACATGACATTTGACAAACAAGGGGATGGGGAATGTTTTATGTTTGTGACTGAAAGAGAAAACACAAAATTGCTAATAATTGCCTTTGGGAGGTGATATTATGAATGATTTTTGCTTTAGTCCCTAGGATAGGTTGTGTAAATTTTCTACAAAAGCCACATTTGACTTTTATATTTGAAAATAAAGATACAATAAAATCCTATCTTGGTGTGGCCATAAAATTCTTGTATAAAATGTGAGGCCTTGGTATTCTGAGGCTACTGAAATGACCAGGGCAAACCAGATCAGCCAGCCAGGGGATTTGCGGAGATTCTATGCCATTCAAATCTTCCCTGCCCTGGCTGGGATTTGGCACTTCCTACTGGTGGTGGACCACAGTGGCAATTCATAGACTCTTCCAACTGGTTGACTGACCCTCATAATGTAAACTCAACACCGGGGACACTGGGAACCCTTGCAAAATGGAGCTCCCTGTCTCCCAATATACACCTCGTCAGAGGAAATGTGGGGAGATGTTCTGAGATGTTCTGAGAACAGGGTCAATTGCCTCATATCTGAATTTGCAAAGTTGGTGGGGAGTCATGATCTTGGTATGTTGCGGCAAGCACAGAGGTTCATCACCCAGATCTCCCTTCAAGAAAGAAGAGGCTGCTTGGTTGCATAGAGTTCTGTTAGCTGACAGCCTCCAGTTAGCATCTTCAGGATCTGTCTTGGGATAATCTTGTGAGCTAAGGACATACTGCTCCTTTTCAGCAGCCCCTGGCTAACCACTTCAGCATGGTGGGAGACGGAGCCTGGTGGTTTTTGCCCTATGGGGCCCTCTTCTAAGGGACAGTCTTGTTTCTAGAGCTTCCCAGCCAGTCATCCGACACACTTTCAGATCAGGCTCTGAGGCTTTTCCTGCACAGTTCTGCTTCTTCCCCTCTGTTATCTTTTACAAATGTTATCTCTGACAAACCTCTTGCACTCCCAACTACAGCTCAATGAACCCTACAGAGACAGTTTTATACACACACACAGACACACACACACACACATAAACACATAAAGGGATCCATGAGTCTGAATAACACATGAGCCATCCATGCCACATGGAAGAACCTGCTAACACCTGCTAAGTATCTACTCTGTGTACGAGCATTGTTCCTGCCCTCAACCAAGCGCTGTCTAATGAAGGAGACAGAGAGGAAACTAAATCGACAAAATAGATTGTGATACCTTTGTGTAACACGTGCATGCTTCTAATTGTTCAAGTACATAGAAACCTCTAATGAGTTCCCAATGGTTTCATCCTACTGTTTTCTTTAGTTGAGTGAACATTCTTCTTGCAACCTTATCATTTTGCTTTGCCAAATCTTTTGCTACTGACACAACAGAGTTAAACTCGAATGCATATACAATGGGGAAATTCTAATAAATTCTAAATTGGGGGCTTGGATTGATGAATCCCTGAATAACAGAGTTGATTATACAGTCCTTTGTATTCCAGTTTCTGGTGTTTTATTGGTCTTGGCTCTGAAATGACTGATGATCAGCAGATCTAATAATGACAGCAAAGACTGAAGTCCAAAAATAATAAGACTTAAGCCACAGTCACATTAAAGCCGGTAATAATAATAAGTCTCTAAGTTCAGCAAATAGCTGTGAAAAGAGAGGCGAAAAGCAAAGGAGAAAAGGAAAGATATAAGCATCTGAATGCAGAGTTCCAAAAAACAGCAAGAAGAGATAAGAAAGCCTTCCTCAGCAATCAATGCAAAGAAATAGAGGAAAACAATAGAATGGGAAAGACTAGAGATCTCTTCAAGAAAATTAGAGATACCAAGGGAACATTTCATGCAAAGACGGGCTCGATAAAGGACAGAAATGGTATGGACCTAACAGAAGCAGAAGATACTAAGAAGAGGTGGCAAGAATACACAGAAGAGCTGTACAAAAAAGATCTTCACGACCCAGATAATCACCATGGTGTGATCACTGACCTAGAGCCAGACATCCTGGAATGTGAAGTCAAGTGGGCCTTAGAAAGCATCACTACGAACAAAGCTAGTGGAGGTGATGGAATTCCAGTTGAGCTATTCCAAATCCTGAAAGATGATGCTGTGAAAGTGCTGCACTCAATATGCCAGCAAATTTGGAAAACTCAGCAGTGGCCACAGGACTGGAAAAGGTCAGTTTTCATTCCAATCCCAAAGAAAGGCAATGCCAAAGAATGCTCAAGCTACTGCACAATTGCACTCATCTCACATGCTAGTAAAGTAATGCTCAAAATTCTCCAAGCCAGGCTTCAGCAATATGTGAACCGTGAACTTCCTGATGTTCAAGCTGGTTTTGGAAAAGGCAGAAGAACCAGAGATCAAATTGCCAACATCTGCTAGATCATGGGAAAAGCAAGAGAGTTCCAGAAAAACATCTATTTCTGCTTTATTGACTATGCCAAAGCCTTTGACTGTGTGGATCACAAGAAACTGTGGAAAATTCTGAAAGAGATGGGAATACCAGACCACCTGACCTGCCTCTTGAGAAATCTGTATGCAGGTCAGGAAGCAACAGCTGGAACTGGACATAGAACAACAGACTGGTTCCAAATAGGAAAAGAAGTCCATCAAGGCTGTATATTGTCACCCTGCTTATTTAACTTCTATGCAGAGTACATCATGAGAAACGCTGGACTGGAAGATTGATTGCAATCAAGATTGCCAGGAGAAATATCAATAACCTCAGATATGCAGATGACACCATCCTTATGGCAGAAAGTGAAGAGGAACTAAAAAGCCTCTTGATGAAAGTGAAAGTGGAGAGTGAAGTTGGCTTAAAGCTCAACGTTCAGAAAACAAAGATCATGGCATCCAGTCCCATCACTTCATGGGAAATAGATGGGGAAACAGTGGAAACAGTGTCAGACTTTATTTTTCTGGGCTCCAAAATCACTACAGATGGTGACTGCAGCCATGAAATTAAAAGATGCTTACTCCTTGGAAGGAAAGTTATGACCAACCTAGATGGCATATTCAAAAGCAGAGACATTACTTTGCCAACAAAGGTCCGTCTAGTCAAGGCTATGGTTTTTCCTGTGGTCATGTATGGATGTGAGAGTTGGACTGTGAAGAAGGCTGAGCGCTGAAGAATTGATGCTTTTGAACGGTGGTGTTAGAGAAGACTCTTGAGAGTCCCTTGGACTGCAAGGAGATCCAACCAGTCCATTCTTAAGGAGATCAGCCCTGGGATTTCTTTGGAAGGAATGATGCTAAAGCTGAAACTCCAGTCCTTTGGCCACCTCATGCAAAACGTTGACTTATTGGAAAAGACTCTGATGCTGGGAGGGATTGGGTGCAGGAGGAGAAGGGGATGACAGAGGATGAGATGGCTGGATGGCATCACTGACTCGATGGACGTGAGTCTGAGTGAACTCTGGCAGTTGGTGATGGACAGGGAGGCCTGGCGTGCTGTGATTCATGGGGTCGCAAAGAGTTGGACACGACTGAGTGACTGAACATCTCAGTTGCTCAGTCATGTCTGACTCTTTGCAACCCCATGGACTACAGTACGCCAAGCTTTCCTGTTCATCACCAATTCCTGGAGCTTACTCAAACTCATGTCCATGAGTTGGTGATGCCATCCAACCATCTCATCCCCTGTCGTCCCCTTTCCCTCCTGCCTTCAATCATTTCCAGCATCAGGGTCTTTTCCAATGAGTCAGTTCTTCACATCAGGTGGCCAAAGTATTGGAGTTTCAGCTTCAGCATCAGTCCTTGCGATGAATATTCAGGACTGATTTCCTCTAGGATGGACTGGTTGCATCTCCTTGCAGTCCAAGGGACTCTCAAGAGTCTTCTCCAACACTGCAGTTCAAAAGCATCAGTTCTTCGGCACTCAGCTTTCCTTATAGTCCAACTCTCACATCCAGACATTACTACTGGAAAAACCAAAGCTTTGACTAGATGGACCTTTGTTGGCAAAGTAATGTCTCTGCGTCTTGATATGCTGTCTACATTGGTCATAACTTTTCTTCCAAGGAGCAAGTGTCTTTTAATTTCATGGCTGCAGTCACCATCTGCAGTGATTTTGGAGCCCCCAAAAATAAAGTCTCTCACTGTCTCCATTGTTTCTCCATCTATTTCCCATGAAGAGATGGGACCAGATGCTATGATCTTACTTTTCTGAATGTTGAGTTTTAAGCCAACTTTTTCACTCTCTTCTTTCACTTTCATCAAGAGGCTCTTTTAGTTCTTCGCTTTTTGCCATAAGGGTGGTGTCATCTGCATATCTGAAGTTATTGGTATTTCTCCCAGCAATCTTGATTCCAGCTTGTGCTTCATCCAGTCCAGCATTTATCATGATGTACTCTGCATAGAAGTTAAATAAACAGGGTGACAATATACAGCCTTGATGTACGCCTTTTCCTATTTGGAACCAGTCTGTTGTTCTATGTCCAGTTCTAACTGTTGCTTCCTGACCTGCATACAGGTTTCTCAAGAGGCAGGTCAGGTGGTCTGGTATTCCCATCTCTTTCAGAATTTTCCACAGTTTCTTGTGATCCACACAGTCAAAGGCTTTGGCAAAGTCAATAAAGCAGTAATAGATGTTTTTTTTTGGAACTCTCTTGCTTTTTCCATGATCCAGCAGATGTTGGCAATTTGATCCCTGGTTCCTCTGCTTTTTCTAAAACCAGCTTGAACATCTGGAAGTTCACGGTTCACGTATTGCTGAAGCCTGGCTTGGAAAATTTTGAGCATTACTTTGCTAGTACGTGAGATGAGTGCAATTGTGTGGTAGTTTGAGCATTCTTTGGCATTGCCTTTCTTTGGGACTGGAATGAAAACTGACCTTTTCCAGTCCTGTGGCCACTGCTGAGTTTTCCAAATTTGCTGGCATATTGAGTGCAGCACTTTCATAGCATCACCTTTCAGGGTTTGAAATAGCTCAACTGGAATTCCATCACCTCCACTAGCTTTTTATCTATCCATACATGAAAGACTTAGCTTGCTAATTGTACCTGTAACCCAAGCAAGCAACTTCTGAGAGGAGAACCGAGAACACAACAGAGGCGCCAATGTTCTATAGCATCACAGTTAAATTTTCTCTCTTCTAAAAAACTCTGAAAAGAATTTGTTGCCCTCCTTGGGGAGTTCACAGGGAGGCAGAAGTTGGGTCACATATTAGTTTTCTAGGTCATTTATAAAAAGGCCTGATAAAAAACAAGTTCCTACTGTATAGCACAGGGAACTATAGTTGATATCTTGTAACAAACCATAATAGAAAATAATAGGAAAAATAATACATATATTATATATATATATATGAATAGCTGAATCACTTTGCTGTACAACAGAAATTAACATACCATTTAAATCATCTATACTTCAATAAAGCAAAAAAAAAATCTTTTTTAAGGGCCTGAATTGTGTCTTTGACACATAAGCATCCAAGTACACCAGCCTCTGGCTATATATATATGTATATTTATTCTGGCTATACTATATATATAATACATATACATGTATAATAGAGATACATACACATATATATAGATATATGTTTAATCTGAGTCTCTGTTCTCAGAGCTATGTGAAAGTCCAGCACCTCCCCATTTTGGGGAACTCCTTCCGAGAGAGTGGCTGTAGGTCTCTTCCCATGACTCACTCAGCCTGCCCGCTACCAGCTTGCCTCCTCTTGACCATCCAGTGTACTCTCAAGCCTCCAAGGAAAGCTCTGTCTGCCCCTCTGCACCCCTGCACGCCAACATTCTCTCTCCCTCATTCTCCTTAGCAATACTAACACTGGGCAGTTACACGTTACAAATGCTTACTGACTGTATAAGAATAACAAAAGCAGGTATAGTGTAGCTCAAACAGAAGTCAACTAAAGAACTCCTCCAAATCAATAAGAAAAAGAAAACCCAGTTTTTAAAAATACAGAAAAGACTTGATTTCAAAACAAAGAGTTCAAAAAAGAAAATATATGAATCACAAGTACAAACACAAAACAGTTTTTATCAGTGTTCATGTAAATACCATGTACATTTGTATGAACACCTCATTATTCATCAGAGAAATGCAAATTAAAACCATGAGATACAATTTCTCACCCACTAGAATGGCTATATATTCAGACAATGACAAATATCAAGTGTTAGCAGTGAGATGGAGTTCCTACAACTTGTGTACGTTGCTAGTGGGGGTAAGATGGTACAACCACTTTGGTAAACTGTTTGGGAGTTTACTGTAAAGAATATACCTACTCTGTGTCCAGGAATTCCCCTTTCAAGCATCTACTCAAGAGAAATGAAAATGTATGTACACAAAAAATCATTATAGCAATATTTATGGCAACTTTATTCATAATAATAATACCTGGAAACAAAATGTTGCCAATAGGAGAAAAGATAAACAAATTGTGAATTTTTTTTTGTTTTTAAAAGCACAATAAGAATCAGAAAAACAAGAAATTGATACTCATATTAACACTGATGAATCTCAAAACTATACTGAGCAGGACACAAATGAGTACATACTGTTTGATTCCATTTATAATTCAGTCACTGCAAAGAAGGAAGATTATATTTAAAATTGCTTATTTTACTGTTTCTCTAGCTTCATATGTTTCAAGATTATATCTTTTAAAAAATTTAAGGGTTTACCATGTGCCACTAAATTTCTTGCTCTTCTCTTTCTATTCTTCTACTAAGATTCTCTTAGGAAGATGAAACGCTGAATTAGATCTAGAACCTGAAGATACACTTTCTGACAAGTCCAAAATAGAAAAAAAAAATGATTTGAAACATTTGTCTTATTGTACTTTGTGGACTTTTATAAAATACTGTTTAACAGCTTTGTATATTCTCTTCAAGTCTTTGATCACTTTATAATAATAGAAAATAAAAATTAAACTGCTTCATAACTTTGTTTTAAGCTTTCATGTAATTGGTGCTGGTTCATTTGGAACCTTAAATATGTTTTTATTAAATCTCTCTCTCTCTCTTTAGAGAAATGCAAATTAAAACCAAAAGGACATGACACTACATACCTGATGGGATGGCTAAAATTAAAAAGTCTGACCAAATATTGGTGAAGTTTCGAAGAAACACACACACTGCTAATGGGATTATAAATTAAGACATCCACTTTGGAAAACTATTTGGCACTTTTAAAAAGTTAAACTTGCACTAATCATTTGACCTAACAATTCAACTTCTAAGTATCTACCCCAGAGAAATGAAAATGCATCTCCACAAAAACACTTGTATGCAAATATTTATAGCAGTATTTTAAGATTTGTGTGTGAAAGTTGCTCAGTCATGTCCGACTCTTTGTGACCCCCATGGACTATACATTCCATGGAATTTTCCAGGCCAGAATACTGGAGTGGATAGCCTTTCCCTTCTCCATGGGATCTTTCCAACCCAGGGATCGAACCCAGGTCTCCCACACTGAGCCACAAGATTTATTTTTATTTACTTATTTATGGCTGTGCTGGGTCTTCGTTGCTGCATGGGCTATTCTCTAGTTGCATTGTGCAGTGGTGGGTATTCTCTAGATCACTGTGCAATGATCTCATTGCAGTGGTTTCTCTCATTGTGGAGCACGGGCCTTAGGCATGCAAGCTTCAGTAGTTGCAGCACGAAACTCAGAAGTTGCGGCTCAAGGGCTCCAGAGCACAGGTTTAGTAACTGTGGCACACCGACTTATTTGCTCCATGGCATATGGGATCTTTCTGGACAAGGGATCAAACCTGTATCTCCTGCATTGGCAGGAGGATTCTCAACCACTGAATCACCAGGGAAACCATTTATAGCCTGGTGGCTCAGGGGTAAAGGATCCACCTGCCAATGCACGAGACGCAGGTTTGATACCTTAGTCAGGGAGACCTCCTGGAGAAGGCAATGGCAACCTCCTCCAGCATTCTTGCCTGGGAAATCCCATGGACAGGGCAACCTGGTGGGCTACACTCCATGGGGTCACAAAAGAGCCCTGTTATTCACAACAGCCCTCAAACTGGAAACAGTGTTTACCAAATGGCCTGTCAGTAAGTGAGATGTTGTATATCTATAGCGTAGTGTACTACACACAATAAAAGCATTATACTAAATGCAAGGAGGCAGGCCCAAAAGACTACATATTGTATGATTCCATTTATATGAAAATTCTAGAAAATGCAATACTATAGAAACAGAAAGATCAGTGGTTGCCTAAGACTGAAGGTGGGAGCAGAGATGGATTGCAAATAGGAAGAAGGGAATTTTTTGTGGTAATGAAAGTATTGTAATATTGAACTGTGGCAATGGCTGAATAGTTATATGAACTCACTAAAACTCAACAAGATTTACACTAAAATGGGTGAATTTTATGGCATCTAAATTAAACTAAATAAGCCTGTTTTAAACAAAACAAAACAGAAAGCTATTGTGTCTTCAAGACAAACTTTTGGGCTTACCACTGCAGTGCCTGCATAGCTCTGCATAACTCTTGTAAATTTTTCCTTGTGCTCTCCTGTTTACACCCTCAGAAAGCCTCATAGGAGACCAGAAGTGGATGGTCTAGCAAGCAGTACTAATCTTACGGTGGGTGGGGATCTTCTTTGTCTTGGTAGAAGTTAGAAGGAGAAAATTAACAAACAGGAACACAAGTAGAAAAGCGTGACTGGGATGGCGAAGACCTTAAAATCATATTCTAGCTATTCATTGTTCTTCTAGTATATACTTTTTGGTCTTTTCTGTGCCAGGTAAGTGCTGTGGCAATAAAATAATCAACATTATGGGCAAAGTCCTTACTCTTTGGGGGCTTATATTCTAGTTGTATGAAACAGATCATACATCAGCTGATAGATAGACAGATAGATGAATAGATACAGAGACAGATAAATAGATGACAGAAAGCTAAGTAGAGCTATAGATAGGTATAGAGATACAGAGATAGATACTATATAGATACATATGTAGATGATTAATAAAAGAAAGTATAAGCTTATCTCATTTTACTGCACTTTTCATGTCCTGTATTTTTTAAATTATATGTTGATTTTCTTTTTCTTTTTTTAAATTTGTTTGACTGTGCCAGATCTTAGTTGTTACACATGGAATCTTCAATCTTAATTGCAGCATGTAGTCTCTGACCAGGGATAAAACTGTGCCCCCTGCAGTGGAAGTGTGCATCTAACCACTGGAACACCAGGGAAGTCCCAATACTGCGTTTTTTACAATTAAAGATTTGTGGCAACTCTGTGTCAAGCAAGTCTATCAGCACCATTTTTTCCAACAGCATTTTCTCATTTCATCTCTCTGTGTCACATTTTAGTAATTCTTGCAATATTTCAAATTTTGTCATTATTACTATATCTGTTATGGTGATCTGTGGTCAGTGATCTTCGATGTTACTACTGTAATTGTCTTGGGGCACCGTGAACTGTGCCTATATAGGATGGCAAACTTAAACGTATGTGTTCTGATGGCTCCACTGACCAGCTTTTCCTCTATTTCTCTTTCTCACCTTCAGTTCAGTTCAGTTCAGTTGCTCAGTCGTGTCCAACTCTTTGCGACCCCATGAATCGCAGCACGCCAGGCCTCCCTGTCCATCACCAACTCCCGGAGTTCACTGAGACTCACGTCCATCGAGTCCGTGATGCCATCCAGCCATCTCATCCTCTGTCGTCCCCTTTTCCTCCTGCTCCCAACCCCATCCCAGGGTCTTTTCCAATGAGTCAACTCTTCGCATGAGGTGGCAAAGTACTGGAGTTTCAGCTTTAGCATCATTCCTTCCAAAGAATAGGCCTCCCTATTCCCTGGGACACAACAATATTGAAATTAGGCCAATTACTAACCCTACAATGGTCTCTAACTGCTCAAGTAAAAGGAAGAGTCATACATTTCTCACTTTAGACCAAAAGCTAGAAATGATTAAGCTTAATGAGGAAGGCATGTTGAAACCTGGGAATGGCTAAAAACTAGGCCTCTTGCACCAAACAGTTGGCCAAGTTGTGAATGCAAAGGAAAGGCTCTTGAAGGAAGTTAAAAGTGCCACTCCAACAAACACAGGAATCATAAGAAAGCAAAACATCCTTATTGCTGATATGAAGACAGTTTCAGTGGTCCACATCCTCTTAGTGAGTGACTGAAGTCGCTCAGTCATGTCCGACTCTTTGTGACCCCATAGACTGTAGCCTACCATAGACTGTAGCCTACAGGCTTCTCCATCCATGGGATTTTCCAGGCAAGAGTACCGGAGTGGGTTACCATTTCCTTCTCCAGGGTATCTTCCCAACCCAGTGATCGAACCTGGGTCTTGCACGTTGCAGGCAGATGCTTTACCCTTCGAGCCACCAGGGAAGCAAGCCTAATCCAGAGCAAAGCCCCAACTCTGTTCGATTCTATGAAGGCTGAGAGAGGCGAGGAAACTACAGAAGGAATGTTTGAAGTTAGTAGAGGTTGGTTCATGAAGTTGAAGGAAAGAAGCCATCTCCATAACATGAAAGTGCAAAGGGAAGCAGCAAGTGCTGAGGCTCAGAAGCTACAGCAAGTTATGTAGAAGATCCAGCTAAATAATTAATGAAAGTAGCCACACTAAACAATCTAGGGCTTCCCTTGTAGATCGGTTGGTAAAGAATCTGCCTGTGATGCAAGAAGCCTGGGTTCAATTCCTGGTTCGGGAAGATTCCCTGGAGTAGGAAATGGCAATCCACTCCAGTATTCTTGCCTGGAGAATCCCACAGACAAAGGAGCCTAGCAGGCTACAGTCCATGGGGTCATAAGAGTCGGACACAACTTAGCGACTAAACCACCACCACACTAAACAATAGATTTTTAATGTAGACAAAACAGCCTTCTCTAGGGAAAAGATATCACCCAGGACTTTCACGGTTAGTGAGGAGAAGTCAATGTTTGGCTTCAAAGTTTCAAAGACACTTGTTATTAGGGGCTGATGTAGCTGGTGACTTTAAGTTAAAGCCAATGTTCATTTACCATTCTGAAAACCCAAGGGTCCTTAAGAACTATGCTAAATCTACTCTTCCTGGGCTGTATCAATGGAACAACAAAACCTGGATGATAGCACACCTGCTGACAAAATGATTTACTGAATATTTTAAGCCCAGTGTTGAGATCTACTCTTAAGACCTATGTTTCAGAAAAAAAAAAAAAGGTTCCTTTCAAAATATTAATATTTATTAACAATGCACCTGGTCACCCAGAGCTCTGATAGAAACATTCAATGAGATAAATGTTTTCATGCCTGCTAACATCCATCCTACAGCCTATGGGTCAAGGAGTACAGTAATTCTGACTTCCAAGTTTTATTAAGAAACACATTTTATAAGGCTATAGATGTGATAAATAGTATTCCTCTGATGGATCTGGGCAAAATCAATTGAAAACCTTCTGGAAAGAATTCAACATTCTAGACGCCATTAAGAATATTTGTGATTCATGGGGAAAGGTCAAAATATCAGCATTAACAGGAGTTTAGACGAAGTTGATTCCAACAGTCATGGATGACTTTGAGGAGTTCAAGACTTCCGTGGAGGAAGTAATTGCAGATGTGATGAAAACTGCAAGAGAAGCAGAATTAGAAATGCAGCCTGACAATGCGACTAAATTGCTGTAACATCAATTTAAAATTTTAGTGGGTGAAGAGTTGCTTCTTATGAATGAGGGAAGAAAGTGATTTCTTTCTAAAACAATTTTATTTCATTATGTATTTGATTCTTGGCTGTGCTGGGTCTTCATTGCTGCCCAAGGGCTTTCTCTAGCTGTGGTGCTCGGGTTCCTCATTGCAGCGGCTGCTCTTGTTGCACAGCCTGGGCTCCAGGACGTGAAGGTTTCAGTAGTTGTGACACGTGGGCTCACTAGTTGCAGCTCCCAGGCTCTAGAGCACAGGCTCAACAGCTGTAGTATACACGGGCTTAGCTGCTCCAAGGCATGTGGCATCTTCCTGGAATCAGCGATCAAATCCGTGTCTCGTGCATTGGCAAGTGGATTTTTTTTTTTTTTTTTTTCACCACTGAGCCACCAGGGAAGCTTGACAGTGATTTCTTGGGATGGAATCTACTCCTGGTGAAGATGCTGAGAAGACTGTTTAAATGACAACAAAGGATTTAGAATATTAAATAAACTTAATTGATGAAGCAGTGGAAGAGTTTGAGAGAACTGACTCCAAGTTTGAAAGAAGTTCTACTGTGAGTAAAATGCTATCAAACAGCACTGCATGCTACAGAAAAATATTTTGTGAAGGAAAGAGTCAATCAATTTGGCAAACTTCATTGTTGCTTTATTTAAGAAATTGCCACAGTCATCTCAACATTCAGCAACCATCAACACTGAGGCAAGACTCTCCACAGGAAAAAAGATTACAACTCATTGAAGATTCAGATGATGGTTAGCTTTTTTTTTTTTTTTTTAAAAGAACTAAAGTACTTTTAAATTAAGGTCTGTACATTTTTTAAGACACAATGCCACTGCACACTTAACAGGTTACAGTATGGTGGTGGTCGTGTCCTACTCTTGCAACCCTTATGGACTGTAGCCTGACGGGCTCCTCGGTCCGTGGGATTCTCCAGGCAAGAATACTGGAGTGGGTTGCCATTTCCTTCTCCAGGGGATCTTCCTGACCCAGGAATTGAACCCGGGTCTCCTGCATTGCAGGCAGATTCTTTACCAACTGACTATGAGGGAAGCCCTAGGTTGAAGTATAGTGTTAACATTATTTTTATATGTACTGGGAAACTGAAAAATTCATGTCACTTATTTTATGCTGATACTACCTTTTTGTGATATTCCGGTTATTAAGGTGGTCGGGAACCTAATTTGCAGTGTTTCCAAGTTATGCATAAAAAGAAAATTCTTAAAGTACTCAGAAGAGAGTTAAAAGGTGACATCAGAGAGTGGCTGAACCACAAGAGGAAGCCAGTCATGCAAAGACCAGAGGGAGGAGCATCCTAGGCACCATTTTTTTCATTGTCCCTTACCACTCGAGGTCCTCCATTCCCTCTTCACTCAGCCTAAAATTCCCCAAACTCCCTCAGTCACCTTAATTCTGTCACACTCATTGGGAAAATCACAACCTTGTTCAAATTCAACTTTCCACCCACACTGGTCTCACTTTAAGCTTGTCACTTGTGTGTGCTAAGTTGCTTTAGTCATGTCTGACTCTGTGGGACCCTATGGACTATAGCCCACCAGGCTCCTCTGTCCATGGGATTCTCCAGGCAAGAATACTGGAATGGGTTGCCACTGCCTCCTCCAAAGCTTGTCACTTAAGAAGCCCTTACTGTTTCCCAGCTAACATCTGCCGACTCCCTGATCTGCTCACTCTCCTGCACCCTACAGTCATACGTTCGCTTTCTGCTAACTGGAATGTTTTACACTCTTGCCTCTTTCCCCCTATCTTCACACTCAGCTCGTGACTGTGCTTCTTTTTTGAGAAAACTGGAGTCAGAATCCACATGTCCACAAAGGTGTACCAGGTTAGACCCTGCCCTCATAGCACACTCAGAGATCCTATATAAAAGCTTCCACTTATACATTCTCGCCCTCCCCTAGGGGACTCTAGAATACCAGGCCAGCAAATCCTCCCTCCAACCTACGTCATGAACTTTCCCTCTACTGGATCGTTTCCATCAGTGTATGAATTGTTTCAAGCACTTTGAAGACAAGCAAGTAAAAACCACCCCTTGACCTGATTTCCCTTATTTGATTACCAAATTACTTCTCTGTAAGCTTTTGTATGAAGAAGGAAATGGCAACCCACTCCAGTTTTCTCGCCTGGAGAATCCCATAGACAGAGGAGCCTGGCAGGCTACAGTCCATGGGGTCGCAAGAGTTGGACACGACTTAGCAACTAAACCAAGCTTTTGTGGACAAACACTTGTCTACACTGCTGCTACTGCTGCTGCTAAGTCACTTCAGTCGTGTCCGACTCTGTGCGACCCCAGAGACGGCAGCTCACCAGGCTCCGCTGTCCCTGGGATTCTCCAGGCAAGAACACTGGAATGGGTTGCCATTTCCTTCTCCAATGCATGAAAGTGAAAAGTGAAAGTGAAGTCGCTCAGTCGTGTCTGACCCTCAGCAACCCGTGGACTGCAGCCTACCAGGCTCCTCTGTCTATGGGATTCTCCAGGCAAGAGTACTGGAGTGGGTTGCCATTGTCTATACTGCTGCTGCTGCTGCTGCTAAGTCACTTCAGTCGTGTCTGACTCTGTGTGACCCCATAGACAGCAGCCCACCAGGCTCCCCCGTCCCTGGGATTCTCCAGGCAAGAACACTGGAGTGGGTTGCCATTTCCTTCTCCAATTCCTCTTCTCCGGTTCTCTCTTAAAATCTCTCCCATCCAGTTTTTGTGCCACCATTGATCTGGTATTTTCAAGGCCAATAAGACAGACAAAAATAAAACCCTACCATAAACAAGCATGAAAGAGGCAATCTTAGTAAAAGAAGAGGGTGGGTAGGTGGGACAAAGTTCTAAATTCTAGCAGCTGGGTTGACTACCTATATCATAAGAATTCCTTAGGTAAACTGTCTCCTTCTACACCATTTGAACAATACTTCCTTTCTATACATTGTATTTATTTTCTCTGGAATCTACTGTTGTGCAGTTTCTGAACATCAGATTAACCTGCTCACCATTCGGACACAACTGAGCGACTTCACTTTGACTTTTCACTTTCATGCATTGGAGAAGGAAATGGCAACCCTCTCCGGTACTCTTGCCTGGAGAATCCCATAGACGCAGGAGCCTTGTGGGCTGCCATCTATGGGGTCGCACAGAGTCGGACACGACTGAAGCAACTTAGCAGCAGCAGCAGCAGCAGAGTTAAAAATCATAGTAGAGAGGGAGAGTGCTCATTTACATTTAACTGTAAAAATCAGTGTGGAATCTCAGACATGTAACAGTCTCTTTTGCCCAACCAGAAATATTTTTTTTTTAGTTTGAGAAAGAATTACACACACCCACCCACCCCCGAACAATATCCTTTTATTTGAAGATGAATGTTGTTGCCATTTGAAATAATTTTGAGCTATCCCTCTTTATAATTGGCCTTGCCAGAAATTTTGTATATTAACCCCAGGAAGGTTAAAAAATCCAGCTGCAGTACTTTGCTTACTGATCTTATAAAAAGGGGCAACTCTGACTTACCTCAGTGAGGTCACCTCAACTCCTTTTGTGGGCAAGGTTTTCCTATTGGAGACTGCACCAAATGAGGTAGACATTTGACAGCTGTCCTGGTCAGTTGGATAATACATGAAACCTCAGTGACTTGTGCAGATCAGTGCTTAGCAAAATGCAAGTCACAACCTATTAGTGGGTTATGGAATTAATATGGTGGGTTAATCAATTTTTGGCTTCCCTGGTGGCTCAGCAGCAAAGAACCCACCTGCAATGCAGGAGATGCAGGAGACATGGGTTCCATCCCTGGGTCAGGAAGATCCCCTGGAGGTGGGCATAGCAGTACACTCCAGTATTCTTGCTGGGAAAATCCCATGGACAGAGGAGCCTGGTAGGCCACAATCCATGGGTTCACAAAGAGTTGGACACAACTAAAGTGACTGACAACACACACAACCAATTTTTTAAAAAATGAAATAGAGCAGAAAATACCAGAGTTCAGTACACACATTCCAAGTATGACACAGTTCATGAGACTTTGGCTTCTGTTATGAAGAAGTGCATCTTGGATTATAAAATTAAATTTTTAAAAATTAAAGCCACTGCTCTAGATTCATTTATAATATAATACCCAGAGTGGTTGAATGCACTCATCAAAATTAGAGGACATTTGGAAAATTTCCACATCGTATTCAGCGTTATATATCACCAGGCATGAGCAGACACAAAGGAAATCCAGAGCACTTTAGAGAGAAGTTTTCCTGTGTAGGACCAGGTAAAGAGCTTGCAAGTCGTCTCCAATCTAAATTACCATCCTAGAGACTTCATAATTTACAAAGCACTTTCACAAACTTCATCTTATTTGAGGCTCTTATTCAGCCTTTGTAGTAGGCAAGACAGGAAGGCGACAGCATCTGAGACAGGTTTCAGTGATCCATCTAGTTTAGTCAGGAGTCCAGCCAGCAGCTGGGAGAAAGGATCTAGCCCCACAGCCCCAGGGAGAAAATTGGCAAGGTTGAAAAACCATGTGTGGGTCCTAGCCAAGTAAACTGGGGTTCAGGGCAGAACTCCAGTTTCAGGAGGGAGAATGGAAAAGATGAAGAGGAACTGGGACAAAAGCCCAGATATTAAACAAGGCACACAGGTGGCCAGGCCCATCCACAGCATACTGCTGGATTCTAAGCTCATACTTGCAGAATTCCAGAGCCCACAACTGGCTTTTCAAGAAGCAGCAGCAGAATATCATGTGGATAAGGGGCAGGATGGAGAAGATCTCAAGAACTGATGAAGGCATGAAGAGACCAGTGTGGAACAGCAAGTTAATTCATCTGTCTGGCATGAGTAGGGCGGGCTGCCAAATTAAACACAGGATGCCCCACTGAAACCTGGATTTCAGATAGACAATGAATATTTTCAGGTAAGTGTGTCTTTTGCAATATTGGAGACACATTTATACCAAAAATTGTTGTTTATCTGAAATTTAAATTTAACTTGGCAGACGGTATTTTTATTTACTACATCTGGTACCCCTACATGTGGGTCTTAGAGAGGATGAGGCTAGAAGGCTTGACGGAACAAGATCTTAAAGAATTCTGTGTGCCATGCTTGGCGGATAATAGGAGGCCAAGAAAAATTTTCAGCATGGGAATAATATAATTGGATTTATATTTTAGAATCACCATTATAGTAGTCCTTTGAATAACAAAATAGTTCAGAAAGATAGGAACTGAGAGACCAGAAAGCTGTTGAAATAGCCTGGGTTTGAGAACTGAAAATAACTTTGCTCACTTCACAATTCTCCCTAATGCTAGCGAGATTTCCAGGTTTTCATGGACTACAGAGACCAATGTATTCTTTCAAGAGCTACTCTTTGTTTCAAGGAATAAAAAACACCTTTCGAAGTGGGGAAGGGAATATATATTTTATTGTTCTCAAACCCTGTATCTGTCACATCCTTCTTGAGGAGGCTGGAAAGATATGTATATATATATATATCAGTCTCCCACTAGTTAGCTCATGTCTTGCTCACCATTGATTATCTCATAGGTAATCAACAAACACTTGTTGGATGACTTTCTTAAGGGCAAAGTCTATCTTCACCATATTTGTTTCTTTAGCATCTGACCCAAGGCTGGGAATAAGTTTCTCAGAAAATAGTTCTTGATTAGAGTGATCTAATTAATTAACAACCTGAAGTGCTTCCTATTAACTACATTTGTCTAACATTACTTCAAAGGTACAACCTGGCATATTTTTCACATGAATGCAAAAGAAGACTGCCTTTTCTACTGGACCAGAAAGCTTTTCAAAATCTGCAGAAAGCTTTTCAAAATCTGATGCTGATTAGATGGAGTTTTAAATGTAATCTTCCTCATTTATGTGAAGATGTGTGGAGTTTTCTTTTGAGATGTTTTTGTCTTGGGTTTTTGTTTTTGCTTTTTGGCATCTTCCTAACTGCTTCCACAAGTATTGTCATTGCCTGGATATTAATAAATTAGATCTTAATTAAATATTTCTCAGGTAGATCATCATAAAGTGGTATGAACCAAGTATTTGTCTTCAGTTCTCCAGTATCAGGATAGTTACTGGCATACGGATCTTTTCCAAGGCTGACGTGTGAACCTGAAAGCGGGCTTATTTACCTTCATAGTCAGAGGACTTTCATCAATAGCAGGTTTGTTGAAGGGCCAAGAGCAAGAAGCCAAAAGGGATGGAATAATTCTAAAAAGTGTATCGGGTAAATACAAATACAGTAACAAAATTATTACAGATACTTGTTATTAAAAATTCTGTTCCAAGTACCATGTGAGGTCTTTGCATATATTACAATTTGATTAAATTTTAATCTTAAAACTCCTCTTTGAGGTAGGTGTTGTAATTGTCATTTTATATGTAAACAAATAGAGAATCAAAACTGATGAATAATTTACCCAGGATGACACAGTTAATAGATTGGCAGAGCTGAGATTAGTACCCGATTCCAAAGTTCATCTCACAAACCAAGAACTGCCATTTTTCAAGTGTGTATTTAGAGAAATGAAAGAAAATTGTTGGAGTGCCTATAAGAGCTCTCTTTAATCAGCAGCTATGTAGTTATCCCAGAGGATTTAAGTTTGATGAAGAGTATAATGATGTGAACATATGGATATGGAAGACAAGAGATATAGAGGTATTTCTTATGTTTTTGAGCTGTGCTCCTTTTTCCTGTTTAACTTTGTATTTAAGTGAGCATGTGCCTTTACATGTAATTAGGCTTTACCTTCACCTTGCTAGAAGTTGATACTGTTGCCCTTAAAATTATTATCATACATATTATCTGGGATGAAACATATAAACTTTATTATTTTTTAAAACTTTTTATTTTGTATTGGGGTATACCCAATGAAGGGATTCCCAGGTGACCCAGTATGTAAAGAATCCACCTGAGACATAGGTTAAATCCCTAGGTGGGGGAGATCTCCTGGAAGAGGAAATGGTAACCTACTCCAGTATTCTTGCATGGAGAATGCCATGGACAGAGGAGCCTGGCAGATACAGTCTATGGCGCCACAAAGAGTTGATCACAACTGAGCACACAGGCACACATAGGTGATAAACAATGTTGTGACAGTTTCAGGTGAACAGCAAAGGGATTCAGCCATACATATACCCGTATCCATCCTCCCCCAAACTTTCCTCCCATTCAGGCTACTACATAACATTGAGCAGAGTTTCATGTGCTATACAGTAGGCCTTTGTTGGTTAGCCATTCTAAATACAGAAGCACCCATTGAAACATACGAACTTTAGCTGTTACAGTCAGTAATACCAACTTCTCTGTCTTGTCCAGATGAACACGTGCAGTTCATATTCAGATATGCAAAGGAACCTCATCAGTCTAGATTCGTCTGAGCTCGGTTGTGACAGTCTGGACCTTCCTGCAAGCTGTAAGTATAATTACATACACTAACTATTCTCCAATCCTTTAAAGTTGCAAATATGCACTTTTTGTCCAGGTACTGACATCTTTGAGCAGCCCTCTTCAGTGTGCTCAACCCAGCCTCTTCACTTAGTTCACTGGGTTCCAGGAAGAATCAGAGTCTCATAAAGAATGCTGCCTCTGATCATTTAATTCCAGGCTGAGCAGGGTAAAATCAGTTTGAACTTCACCAACATTTGCAGTCTATGAAAGCAAAATTCAAAGTGTTGGCATAATTAACTGTATTAATTGGATAGAATCTGACGATGAGGAACCAAATACGTTAAAAAGAGGGGAGATAAGAGTTGATTTTTTTTTTTTAATTGAGGGCTTCCCTGGTGACTCAGTGGTAATGAGCCTGCCTGCCAATACAGGTACAATCCCTGATCTGAGAAGATCGCAAATGCCTCGGAGCACCTAAACCCCTGTACCGCAAGTATTGAGCCCTTCTCTGGAGCCTGGGAGCCACAAGTACTGAGCCCACATGCAGCAGCTACTGAAGTCCCAGGGCCGTAGAGCCCCATGGCTCTGCAATGAGAAGCCAGCACACCACAACTAGAGAGAAGTCCCCGTTTGCCACACCTAGAGGACAGCTTCCGCAGCAAAGAGAACCAGTGCAGCCAAATAAATAATTTTTTTTAATAACTAAATTAAAAAATTTAGATAGCAAATGATTTGCTTGCCCAAAAATGGTCCGTGGAGGTGTAAGCATCAAAAAGCACCTCCAGTGTTCTGCTTTCACCAAAAACACGGAAGGAATTTCCTAGAAATGGTCAGGATGTAATTATGGAAAAAATCCTCTTCAGACCTTTATATGCTCAATCATTGCCAGACAGGGTGCTAAACATGGGAGATATAATAGGAGCATGGTCCTGACCCTCTTGCTCAGAGAAGTACATCAGCTGTCCTGTACAGTAAATGTGAAAGGAATCACGAAATAAATATAAAAAGGACACAGTGGGTGCCCAAAGGAGTGGTCATCTCTGTGATTCTAATAAAGTGAATTCATAGCAATCATGTAAGGTTGTTCAGTGAGATAGCAAACTCTCCCATGAAAAGGTGAAGCAGAACCTGAATGAACAGATAAACAGGAGTCAAGGAACAAGAAAAGGGGTTTTGAAGAAGCAATCAGTTCACAGCAGTCCTAAGACGTGAATGATCTGGTAAGTGTTCTCCATCTTTAATATCTAGGATACGAATTTCACAAAGCAGAACTGCTGCTCTACGTCGTCAACTCCCCCCTCCCCCACTCTCCGTCGCCACCCCCCTAACGGATACATCAGGTGAGCAGGGCTCAATTATTCGAATTAAATGTGTGACCTGGAGCAACTCCCGTCACTACTCAGAGCCTCAGTGTCTTTGCCTGAGAAGTGAGGAACCCTGTCCGCTCTAGTCCATTTCTGCTCTGAATTGAGAACAGTACAAGAAACCAGAAAGGAAAACTCCAGAGAAACAAAAGTGAAAGTGCCCAAAGGAAATACAATAGTAAACAAAAGCACAAAATTCTCTATCTCACTGAAAAATGTGGCAGAGTTCCAAAATACTTTTTTTCAGCAGCCCGTGAACACGAGACTTGGGAGAGAATGAACTATCACGCCCTCTGAATGTGAATGACATGAGTGTAACGCGAATCCACCTTGCTCCATGCAACCGTCTTCTTAAACAATGCTCCGTGACCCCGAACAACCATTTATTAAGATTTTCTTTCTAAATAAGTCAATCCACGAGGAAAGGTCGGTCCCCTCCTGACAAACCCCTCGGAACACCACACAAGGGTGTGTTCCGCTTCGGGATGAGAGAGAAAAGGGGGTAAAGAAAGAGAGGAAGGAAAGATTCAAACTGATATTAGATTCTGCCTAGTGTTGCCACGCGGTTGTTGTGCACAACAGCAGGGATGCAAACTATTTTAAAACTTGGGAAATACGGTAGCCTTTAAATTTGATCGTTTCTTCCTTCATGTTAGTGAGACTTCTTTGCACCTAACCCAGAAAGGTACACCCGCCTGGGAGCGAGAGCGCGAGCTCTGGGGTGGACCAGCAAGTGGAGGCTGCCAGAATGGACCAAGCTGACAGCTTCGCAGAGCGTTGGCTGAGGGTGTGGGACCGCGACCCGCAATCGCCAAGGCTAGAGGGGTCGATCTGGACCAACCGATGTCAGAGGGCTCCCTAGGTGGGAGGATGCTCCGGACCCGCCCCGGGAGCCTCCCTTCTCCGAACAGAAGGAAGGGCGCTCAAACGCGTGCACACTCAAACACACACACAAACACAAACATCCTTCCCGTGGAGTTGTGTCTCGTCTCCCTTTTGTTTTTCTCCCTTCCCGGTCAAGAGACCCGGAAGTTTTTTTTTTTTTTTTAAATCCAGTCTCTCTCTTTTCCAACCCCCACCCCCCCTCATCTATCACATGGCAGAGATAGAATAAAAACAGAAAAATGGCGACGGTCACGTTGTGGCGAGCACGTTGTATCCTTGCTGCGTCATTAGATAATCCTCATGCAAATAGCGGGAAGAACAAAGGAAAGGGGGGGTCCAGGACCCCCCCGGGGGCGCAGGTGGGTGTGGGGGCGGCGTGCCGGGCGCGGGGGCGGCGGGGCGCGCGCCGAGCCGGGCGCCGGCGGGAGACGTGCGGTCGCGCGGGGCTCGGTGCGCCGAGTGTCTACGTTCGTGTGCGCGCCCCTGCGGCGCGGTGGAGCGCTGGCCGGGCAGCTCCTGGCCGGGTCTCGCTGCGCCCGAGCCCGCCCGCCCGAGGGCACGGGAAGCCGGGGGGCTAGGAGAGCGGTTCCGGCGAGGCCCTCCGCGACGCGCGCACCCTCACACGCACACGCCGCCGCGGGGCTCGGCCGGCTCAGCGGCCGCGCGGGGGGCGGGCCAGGCGGCGGCGGCTGGGGCTGAGGGCGCGCCGCTGCCCGGCGCCCGCCCTGCAGCCTCCGCGGGGGACTGCACGCAGCTCGCCACCTCGGGGTAGGCGGCGGGGCGCCGGGGCGGAGGCTCGGGGCGGGCTGGGACCCCGCACGGACTTGGGGTGTTGCTGGGCTGGTTTTGTTGTGGTTGGGATGTTTTTGGTTTTTTTTCTTCCCCTGCGGGGCGGGCGGGGGGCGACCTCGCCCAACGGCATTTCCGCGGTTTACCTCTGGCTCTCGCTGGGGTGTCAAGACCGGCGCAGGTTGAACGAGGGCGCGGGGAGACCCCCGGTGTCCCGCTCCGGCCCCCTGGCGGGGCAGTGGCGCGGAGGGGCGGGGCGGGTGTGTGTAAATGTTGCGCACTCGCTTTTCCCCCACCCCCGCCTGCTTCCAGGCAGCTGGCGTGGGTCCCTTGCCGTCCGGCGGCGACTGTAAATAGAGCCTGGATGTTGTTTACATGAAGGATCCGGCGGGAGGAGTCTGCGAGGAGGAGGCGGAGGAGGAGGAGGAGGGAGGGAGGAGAGAGGAAGACCGGAGTCCCCGCGGCGGCGGTCCGGGGCGAGGGTGAGCCCCGCGCGGCGCGGGCACTGGTCGCTACCACGAGGCCGGGACGCCGGACCCTGGGGTAGGAGGGAAAGTGGGCGCGGGGCGGGGAGATGAGGGGGTCTGTCTGAGTGGCATTTTTAGCTTACAACCTGCCACGCAGATTCTCCGGGGCGAGAGGGGAGGGGTGTGCGGGGAGGGCGGGGAAGCCTTGATTTCTCCGCACGTTCGTGCTCGCATCCCCGATCTTTTCCCGCTTCCTCTCGGGGCTCACCTGTTTATTTCCATCAACCAGAGCTTGCAGTTGTTTTTTTTGTGTGTAGGCATGAGAGGCTGTTCCTTTTATTAGAAGCATTATTGGGGAAGGAGGGGTGCGTGGCTGTAATTTATGCCGGTCTCGGTCGCTTTTCAAGAAGGGGGAGGGGACTTGGCGAAGATCGCCTGCTCCCGGCCGTAGCTGACCCCATGGGCGTAACCCCTGCCTTACCCCTTCCGAAGAATCTTTTCCCTCAGCTACCCGCAGGCCAGCTGCCACCTTCTTGGAGAAGGACCACACCTGTGCTTATTCCTCGCTTTGGAGGAGAGGTGAGCTGAAAAACCGACCAGCTTTCCCAAAGCTGTTAACCAGCCCTCCTGTCCCAGAATTGGCCAGAAAGTGCTGCTTTCACCTGCCGATTGCGCTGGCCACATCCATCCCCCCACCCACCCTTGCAAGTTGTCTACAGATGTATCGGGATTTTTTTCTTGCCTCTGGACCTGCAGCTCACAACCAGCAACTAACTGCTGGGTTTAGACAGAAAGAAGTGATCTCCTTGGGTTTAGTGTGCGTTCTTCGTTCCCCAGTGGGTCTTACGATGGAATCTGCCACCTCTATTCTTTCGCTAAGAGCTTAGTCTAGAATCTGGCCTGAGTAACCAGTTTCTGGCTCTCTTTCTCTGGGCCCCACCCTGGCCCCTCTTGGTTCTCCGGAGCCAAATACGCCTCCCAAGCAGAAGGCACACCCTGCCCTAAATCTAACCATTCCAAAAGGGAGGAGGAAACGGTGGAAGAGAAGGGACCCAGGGGTCTTCTTTCTGTCCTGAGTATCCCCAACAGCAGTTTCCTCTTCAACCCTCCAGCATTTATAATCTCTTTATTCTTCTTATTAGCTGCTCCCCATTTTTGCCTGTAGTCCTATGATAGATATTTAGGTGGGGATGGAGGTGTGGAAAAAGAGATGTCACCCCTTTTCCCTCGTGTGAGACATTTTCATTCTCAGTCTTTCCATTTTTGAGATGCTTAACAATTAAAATATGTAAATATGTTTGCACGCTTATTTGAACTTGTTTTCTTGCTGGCTAATGAATAGCTGGGACTCAAAAAGGAGGGGGAGAAAGCGATGAGAGGTGTACATTCTCCCTTAGGTCCCCTTTATGAGCATCCCCCAGAGTTGCTGGAGGAGACCCTTCAATGAAAGCCAGCAGTCTCCCTTCCATGACATCACCACCTAAGCCCTTCCAACTTTAGCTTCAGAACAGGAAGAAGGCTCAAAATAGAACTACCTTAGGAATCCAGCTCCTTTTAGAAGATCAACTTTTAAGTCAGCTGCAGGAGAAACACTGAACTTTGACACGCAGAGAGAAAGCTGCAGTGTTTGTAATTGGTTCCTTTGGGGAAGGGTCTGGCGATACTTTCCATGTGTATTCAGAAAAGCTTTTCCCAAGATAAGTTGAGTACCTAAGCCGATGAATGATTAATTGAATAGTTTGAGATTCATTTATTGAATTATTCATGTGTTTCAGTATGTCAACAGTAACAAGTACTTTTTGGAATGAATTAAAGAGGGGCTCCTAGAATGTGTTTCAGGGATTTTACTGGAGAGAGAGGAGGTTGGTGGGGGGTAGGAGGGAACACTTGAAGGAAAGGAATCTGAGGATGCAGTGACAGCTGCGGTGAGTATGGAAGTTGAGAGGCTTACTATAAACAAGGCCTGTAACTTTTACAGGGTGACTAATATCCTGGACAAAGAAATAATGATGGCAGGATTTTCCACCTTTACCTTGAAAGTTAACTTGGTATCTTTGAATCATGATGTTTCCATTTTTATTTTTCCCTGAATTCTCAGAGCTGAAAGAGTTGTTCATTCTTTAGAAGGGGCTTCTTAATAAGTGATCATCACTGGCGTATTAACAACTTAAAGATTAGGAGGGCAGAAAATACCTGACATCATTTGAGTAACCAGTGAGTGCTGTAGAGTGATTTGCTGGGTGAAGGGTTCTGATTTTAAAAAATCCAGGTGACAGGATCTTCTGTAACTGTATTAGTACAGTAGCCACTAGCTACGTGTGGCTGTCAAGCACCTGAAATCTGGCTAGGGTGATAAGGAACTGGTTTTTAAATTAAAAATTGGTGTTCAGTTTTTTGGAAAAGTTCATTATGTTTGGAAGTTGGGCGTATGTGTCTACTTTTTAAGCTGTGAATTTTATGAAATCTACAGATTATTTCTGATGAAATTTTAGTGTTTGAATTGAGATGTGTTAAGTGTAAATATGCCCTGGATTTCTAAGACTTAGTACAAAAAAGTAAAATGTCTCATTAATAATGTTTATATTGTTTACATGTTCCAATGAAAATACTTTGGGTGTATTGTGTTAAGAGAATATGTTGTTAATGTCATTTAACCTGTTTATATTTTAGTTTTTTTTTTTTAATGTGACTACTGGAGTATCTAAGGTTGCAAACATGACTTGCTTTTTGCTTATCTGGGACAGCACTGGTCCATGATATCACTCCTTTTTTTCTTGGTTTTAATTTCCAAAGAGGTGACTGCAGGAAATACAGTTATTTCATGTTAGTCAACCATTTACTTTGCCCTGCTATTTTTCATGTGGATTTGGGGACCCCCAAGAGTTACTATTATAGTACAAGAAAGTGTTAAATAGTACAAGTACAGTATAATAGTGGCGGCCCTGCAGATTTCTCTGCAGGAGGCATGCCCCGCTCAGGAAGGTCTGTAAAAATGTCCAGGGTATTGGAAGCGCTGGTTAGGGGTATCATGAGAAAATGTAGAGACCCACATATTGGGCCAGACCTGCTTTTGTAAAAGGTTTCTGGGAATACAAAACTATACCAGGGAAGCATGTGTGGCACTCGGTGCTACAGTTGTGACACCTGGTGACATCTTAGTGATGCCACGCACTTTTTAAAAATTTTCTCTTTCTCTGCTTTTACTTTCTGCCCCCGCATCATAGCTCCACTGGTGGGAATCAAGCTCACAAAGTTGCTGACCCCTTTTCTCAAAAAAAGTATAATGTTGACCTGAATGGAATGTTGATATCTTTGGAGTTTGGTTTTATCTATTGAGGTTCAGTAAAGACACTGCAAGGGACTTGGGCGTTTAGTACTATCCCCTCATTTTACAGATGACAAACTTTCAAGTACCTTGCCTGTTGACATATAGACCGAGGAGTTCAGTATATACTTTTGTTGATAACCTATTTAGAGAATCCCTGAAAAATGAAGAAGTTTGTCCATGAATCAGTCAAGTATTTGTTGAGCTTGCACTTTGTGGGAAGGACTGTGATTAATTTTGTGAAGGGACATGAAGAGAACAGTCTCTGACTTCAGGAACAGGACGGTAGACTTGAGGAAATCAGATGTAAACAGAACCAAAGTAAATCACAGTTTAAGATCCAGCACGTCATAATGAGTGCAGTACCCCTGTGTCACAAGTAGAAACGTGTTCCTTTTCCGTGTGTTACAAGTAGAAATGTGTTCCTTTTCCAGATGTAGGAATAGAAGCTCTGAGTGGTGGACTCTGCAGGAGAGGACTGTGCTTGTGTTTCCGCACCAGCCCAAGGCTCTAGAAGTGGAGGTCAGTGCATGCCTTTGGTATGGCCCCCCTTCAGCTGTCAGTTACGGGAATTTGAGAAGTAAGACCCAGCATTGCTAAATGCAGTGCTGAATCTGCTAAATCACAGATTAATAGAAGATGACCAGAGTTTTTAGAGATGGTTAGCTAGGGGTGGATCATGTTGAAGTTAGCTGGTATATTTCTAACTAGTTATTCTAAAAAAATATGATAACAAAGGTGAAATGAAGTAAAGCTGACTTGTGAGCAGACTGAAATCCAAAATCTGGGGCAAAAATTAAATCTTAAGCAAAATCCAAAAGTGAATTAAGTTGATAGTTGGACTACAAGTGTGTATGCTGAGTACATGTGTAAAGGGGAAAGACCCATAGAATAGAATACTATATTCTATCAAACATTAAGCAGGATGGTCCAGCTGCTTATAGATTCTTAGTCTCCTGGAACTTTGGGGGCTAAAATCCCTATCATTTCATTCCTCTTTCTGTCTCAACATTACCGAATATAGAGCTTCTGTGTTAGCTTTTTTCTACGTGACCTGCTGAGGTTATGGAGCGTGACTGTTTGGAGTCCAGTGCTTGGAATGGCTAAAACAATGTCACCCCCTCTGTAATTAGTCCCAGTTAATGCTTCTCTGTGAGAATTGGGGCTGACTTGGCACCAGGCAGTTGTCCTTGGCTTTTCCTTGACGTTTTAGCTGATTTATTTCTCCTAAAGAAAGAAAAAAAAATATGTAGCCTCCTCATTCCAGGTTTCCTACTAATCTTGACACCACTTTAGTTTTTAAACACTCTTAACAGCAAAGCTTTGCCATGAAACACAAATATACGTTCTCTCTCCTCCAGACAAAGCAGTAGTTGACATTTGGCATCTTCTGTTGACAGTACATTTTTACATCTTGACAGTTGGGTCAAATTTGCACATTTTGTAATGTCACCAAGTTGGATGGTAGTTTTCAAGTTGGGGAAGGAAAACAATCAGTAAAAGACGGGTGGATTTAAATTAAGCAATCTATTTGAACTATTTTAGTTTTTAAGTATTGTCAAATATTTTGCATGCCAGCAGCTCGTTTCATGGTACCTTCACTTATTTAATATATAATCAGATACTTAAAAGTTCAAAATCATCGTGTTTTCATTTTCATTCCGTTGATATGAGACATGACATATTTTTTGTGTTCCGTGAGGTCTAAAACCGTGTTTTTAGTATACCAGTTTGCCAGTAGTACTTTCTAGATGGTAATGGTGCATTCATCATGAAGAAATTGTTCTCAGTTGTATCATTTTCAGCATAGAAGAACTGAGTTTAAAACCAGGTTGATCTTTGGGGGAACGCGTTTTACTTTTCCTTTCTCCCTCTTACTGTGCAGTAAACTTCTGTACTGTAACATGAGCACCTGCCATCACTTGTTTTAAAATTAAAATAATTCAATTTTTTTAAAGAAGTATCTATTGACAAATGTTTTTGGTAGATTTAGCTTTTTTAAATGCACATGTAGAAGAAATAACTTCCAAGAGAAATAAAACATTTTTAAGTGTTTATTAGTATTTATAAAATACAATTTTGAAAACTCATACTTTTGCTTCCTTGAAACTGCTTTAGAATTATTCTGAGAAAATATTAATTTAATGATTCACAGTTTAATGGTAGTTTGCTTTTTATTATTATTTGATCCCTTGGCTCCCTGCTGTATCCCTGCCCCTTCCACCCAATTTAGGTGAAAAAGAAATGAGAGGAAAAATAAGGAAATAGGAAATACTCTTTACTTTTTGCACCAAAAATCTTTAGTTGTCTAATTTTTGGTCATGACTAATAGAGTGAATTTCAACTTTGCAGTCCGTTATAGACTTTTAAGTTTATACTTGTCGACTTCATATTTAGACTTTCAGTTGCACTACCACTCTGTTTGCAAAGAATGGTCCAGTAACTACTAAGTATATCAGAGTTATTTGTGCGTTCCCATCTTTACCTACCCTCCAGTATCTCAGAGGAAGTATTCATGTTTTCCAAAGCCGACAGCACCAGAACTGTGGCTGGGAAATATTAGGTGGTAATCTTTTTATCTTCTTTGATGTATCAGCTATCTAAAATTTTATTCTCAAATAATCACAATATTTTTGTTCATGTAACAGATATTTATAATTTGGGTGAAAATATGCAACTATTTCCAGTAACCTTAGGGTAAGGGAATCCAGGTTTTTTTTTTTAATCTTCGTTGCCCTCTCCTGTTTCAACTCTGTATTGCGTCAGCTGGCTAAGACCTAGGCAATGACTTCTTTAACTTTTAGATATTTCTGCACTTTAGAGAGTTGTTTTAATTTGTATGCAGGTGGATTATTTCATTGGATATTCCTTTTCTGAAAATATAGTCGGTTTCATAGTGTATAAAGTTAGCAGTTGAACTGGCTCACTGTACTCTACTGTTTTCTGACCTCTGCTGATCTAAAGAGTTGATTCATCTCTTTGACTTATTTGAAGTACAGTGCTGATATCTAATTTGCATATAATGGAGTCTTTGAAACCAAGCAAATGCCTAATTGAAAACACAGTTATTTTTCAAACATCTGTCAAGTTCCACTCATAGTGAAATAACTTGAGAACTTAATGACTGACATGGAAAAAAAATGAGTGAATCATGGCTTTAATGAGTTGACTATTCTGAAGCTTGAATTCCAGTTTGAGAATCTTTTTGTACTTCTTATTAAAAATACATCATCCCTGAAGATGACTTCAGGGTACGTCTTAAAGGTAATAGGTAGTTTCAAAGCAAGTGATGTGTATATGTTGATTTTTTTAGAAGGCATTCCAAAGGATGTTAGCAATCTTTCACCATAACTGTAGAATTGACATTAACTATAGTGAAAAACACCCTGTAGGTGTGATATAAATATGTAATCATTAGTGTCATCAATTTGAGTACATTCTTAGCACTCAAAGCAAGAACAATAGAAGTCTTTCTGCGGGAGGGGGTGGGGGGCTGATGCGTATTTCTTCTTAAATCATAAACTCCCACAAGCTCCTGCTTCATGACCTGAGACACTGAGAAAACTAAAAATTTTAACCTGAAAGTAGACGTTTTCAGAATCTTTCTGTTTGCGTAAATTGTGTAAACTGAACACCCACTTGATGGAGTTGAATGGCTGGGTTAGGGCAGAGAAAAAAGCACCAGCTTCCATCGTTTGACATGGGTTTGAACTCAGGTTCAGTGTAACCAGTGGTGTGATCAGGTAAATCACCTAACCTCTCTTCAGTTTTCGGGTTTTTTTTTTTTTCTTTTTTGGCTTTCTTGCACAGCATGTGAGATCTTAAGTTTCCTGACTGAGGATTGAACCTGTGCTCCCTGCAATGAATGTGCCCATTCTTAACTACTTGACTGCTAGGGAAGTCCCTAACCTCTCTTAGGTTTTTATTCTCTTTCTGTAAAATGGGGTAATGAAGTCTAACCTATTCCAGAATCCTTTTGTGATGAATTAATGAGTGATTCATTGACAATCCCATAGGGTTCTTGTGAAAACCAAAGCAGAATGCACATAGAAAATTACTACATGTTCAATAGATGTGAAGTATTATTGCCATGTTGGATTATGAGCACTTTGAGGGTAAGGACTGTTTCTTATTTACCTTCAATTCCTGGACATCCAGAAGATGTCTGGAAACATAGTAGACCTTCAGTAAGTTTTTATTGCATGAATGATTGAGGTCAGGAAAATGGAATCAGTGAATCCATGCTCAGTAGAGGTAACGCTGTCACATAGAGCCAGAAAGCATGTTTGATGTATTCGTGGTTGTTCATTATTAATATGTATAAATCACATGTTCATCATTCATCTTAATATAATTTAGCCGGCCCTTTTACTATTTCAGCCTCACCAGTTACTGGGCTGTGACCCTGTTTTTTCTTCTGCTTCCCCACCTTCCAGAAGGGGATCTTTTAGTCCTTCACTTCCTGGGGAGCCTTCAGAGGGAGTCCTGCAGCCACCCGGAAAGGATGCTGCCGGCCGACGCAGAGACTGACAGGCTGCCCTGGCTCAGTTATCACAGTGCTGATGCTGTCCATTCTAAAGGTACAGTACTGTGATAACTGAAGGATGGCAGCCATCTTGCCTTCCATCAGAAGAGCCGCACCGTGCCTGGGGAGGAAGACAGAAGACGAAGGATGGCCTGTGAAACAGTGGCGGGACCCAGAAGCCCGCTACCCTGTCCCTGCATTGGTCCTTCCCTAGAGCCAGGGGGTAGTCCATCTGTCTTTGCCTTGTTTCATGATACGAGGCTGAGGAGGAGTTGGGTAGTAGTCTGTTCTGTGGTACTGATTGGACATATCATTAAGATCTCTGGAACATTTAAGAGACTGATGCTAGGTAAGTGCTGAGTGTGGATTAGTATCAGAGACATTTGTGCCACTTTTATAGACATAAAAGTTACCTAATCAAATTAGCTTGATGTCGTCAGTATTGGATGTTCAAAATGAAATTTAGCTTAAACGGAGAAAAAAGTCCTACGTGTTGAATGGTATTCACATTATAGCATGAATAAAATCCCATCTTTGTCTTTAAGGAATTTTTAAGATCTACTCTGATTCAGAAAATACGTGTTGAACGCGCATGTTATGGCTGCTGTCACCTTTGCGTTTGTGGGCGTGTGTGCTCAGTCATGCCTGACTCTCTGCAACCCTTTGGACTGTAGCCTGCTAGGCTCCTCTGACCATGGAATTTTCCAGGCAAAAGTACTGGAGTTGCCATTTCCTACTTCAGAGGAATCTTCCTGACCCAGGGATCAAACTCCTGTCTCCTGCCAATCTCTTGTATTGGCAGGTGGATTCTTTACCACTGAGCCACCTGGGAAGCCTCTGCTGTCATCTTTACATGAAAATAAAATGTAAATAATTTTACTTATATCAAATAATTAAGGAGTACCCTGCAGTGTCATCTAGAATATGTCAGTTTCAGGGCTGTGAAGGTCTGAATATCAGCCCAGCGTCGGGTGGGCACAAAAGACTAGGACATTGAACAGAGCTCACATCTTCAGCCTGGATCCTGGAGTACTTCTGGGGTGCGAGGTGGGGTTATTGGAGAACCTAGATTTTCTCATATCCCTCTCCCTGAAGACTCTCAAGGAAGCTGTACACGTGGAACAGCAGCAGACAAGGATCAGAGTACATGACCTGATTATGTGTTAGTTACGTCATAGTCTGTTGTAAGGCTCAGGTAATTTCATGTAGTTTAGCTTCAGTGTCCTAAACAGAAACCTCTTAATATCTTCCTAGGCTCACATCTGTACCTGTTAACCTTCCCACTCCGTGGATAACTGCCTAGTATAGAAACCAAAGCAGTGGGCAAAGAGAGAATATAGAGTCTGCTGAGGTTAAGACCTGCTACCACAGGTCAAGAAGAGCCAGGGAAGGAAAAATTATATATGTGACTCTTTAATGTACAGAAACTACCCAGTATGCAGCATAGCCAAGTTGATGTCTTAAGCCTGTTTTATTATCAAGTCCTTCAGTGGGACAGAGGCTAGAAGAAAGGTGACTGGGAGCGAGTAGAGAGGCCTAAGAGCTTCCATTTCCTGCCCACCCTACAGTCAGACATTGCTGGTCACCATGCTCCTTTGCTGGTCCACACAGTCCTCTGACCCTCCTCTTCCCCAACCAGAGGCGCTGTTTTTGGAGGAACCCCTTGAGCCACACCTGATTGACCCTGAATTGCTTTCCATGTGGCATTGACCACCGTCTGACCCTCGACCTCCACGTCTGCATACACTCAGGGTTTCTTCAGACTGCACACTGACTGTGGTTTTGATTAGTTACAGGGAGGGACAGTTCTGCCCGATTGTGTGTTATACTACCAGTTCTGAAATTCCTTGGAGTGTCCTGCTCCCTTAAACAGAAAAGGAATTTCTGACAGAAACCCTGGAAGAACTTCTAAGAAAGGAAAGTTCTGGGATTGGTGAATTCTCAAGTAACAAAGCACTCCCAATTTTTAGTGTTATAGCAGGTGGAAAAAAGTGCTTCAGGGAGTGATGTGTTGTGCAATCATTGGCCTTAGTGGGGATTTCACCACCTTCCTTGATCTTCCTGTTTTCCCATTACTGGTTTTAGAAAAATTCAGATTTTATACTTAGCGGACCTTGACCCCAGGGTCCACACCCATGGGCTGTTACGGAGCTGAGTGTTGGGTGTAGTTTGGAATCACTCCTGCATTTCTACAGACTGAACCTTACTGGGTCCTATTTCCTGTCAACAGGAAAGCCTGAGCTCAGCCTGAGATGTGAACTACAGAGGGCCTACCCGAGAAGTCCTTGGCATTTAGGGGCAGTTCATAGATGCAGGGTGTTCCCAACAGGTTAGGCAAGAAGTGATGCAAGAGAAGTCTAATGGTGTTTTTCTGCTGCTTTATTTGAAACATAGATACAAAGTGTGTTTGGTTGGTGTTTTCATTGTATTCTTCAGTTGAGGTGTGAGAATGGGAACCCTGGAATTACACATAGAAGTAGCGTATGATGCAGCATTTCTGCTTCCAGTTATGCACCCAAATGAATGGAATCAGACATTTTTGCACCTGTGTTCACAGCAGCATGCACAATCGCCAAAAGGTAGAGGCAACCCAAGTGTTTGTTGACGAACATATGGATAAGTAAAATGTGTGTATGTACAACAGAATATTATTCAATGTTATTAAGGAAGGAGGTTCTGACACTTACAACATGGGTGAGCCTTGATGGTAGCTACGTGAAATGAGCCAGACCCCGAAGGACAAATAGGGTATGGCTCTTCTTACGTGAGATTCCTAGAGCAGTCAGATTCATAAAGCCAGGGAAATGATGGTTGCCTGGGCCTGGAGGAAGGGGCAAATGGGAAATTTATGTTTAACGGAGTTACTGGGGAAAATGAAGAAATTCTGAGATGAATGGTGGTGGTTGCACAATGTGAATGCACTTATTAATACTACAGAACTGTACACATTAAAATGGCTAAAATGGTAAATTTTATGTCAGTTTTACCACCACCACCACCAAAAAAAAAAAAAAAAGCCTACGTAATAGCACTGTTGCAGCCAATGACAGGACTGAGTTGATTGCTTTCTTCTTTAGACAGTCTTCAGTGTGAAGATAATTGCTGTTTCAAATAAGCAATTAAAATGTAATTCCCATGTCTTTATGCATTTAAAGTTCTCTAATCTGTAGACTGTTAGACATATTTCCAGAGTTTCTGACATAGCATAGCTTTAAAATTTTGTAAAATATAAAGAAAAGGAAGTATAACAGAGTGCTGAAAGCAGAGTGAGAAAAAGGCCTCAGCAAGTAGGCAGATGAGGGTGCACCTCTTGCTGGCTTTTATGTCTTTTCTGGTGAAATTGAGCAACTCACCACACCTTTTCTTTTTTCTCTTTTTTACGTTTCAGTTCTTTTCAGTTGAGTTTAGTTCAGTCGCTCAGTCGTGTCCGACTCTTTGCAGCCCCATGAATCGCAGCACGCCAGGCCTCCCTGTCCATCACCAACTCCCGGAGTTCACCCAGACTCAGGAAAATATACTTATTGAAATGAAATTCATATGCCATAAAATCCACCATTAAAGTATACAATGAAGTGGTTTTTAGTATATTCATAAATTCATATAACCATTGTCACTGTCTACTTCAGATCACTTTTTAAAATTTAATTATAGGAGGATAATTATAATAATGTGACGGTTTTTGCCATACATCAACATGAATTGGTCATAGGTATACATGTGTCACCGCCCGCCCCATCCTGAACCCCTTCCAGTTCCCTCTGCACCCTATCCCTCTGGATTGTCCCAGACCACCAGCTTTGGGTACTTTGCTTCATGCATCGAACTTGCACTAGTCATGTATGTTACATATGTTAATGTACGTGTTTCAGTGCTATTCTCTCATCCCACCCTCGTCTTCTCCCACTGAGTCCAAAAGTCTGTTCTCTACATCTGTCTCTCCTTTATTGCCCTGCATGTAGGATCATCAGTATCATCTTTGCAAATTCCATATATATGCATTAATACACAGTATTTATCTTTCTGACCTACTTCACTCTGTGTAATAGGCTTCAGGTTCATCTACCTCATTAGAACTGACTCAGATGCGTTCCTTTTTATAACTGAGTAATGTTCCATTGTGTGTATATACCACAACCTATCCATTCATCTGCCAACGGACATCCAGGTTGCTTCCATGTCCTAGCTATTGTAAATAATGCTGCAGTGAACACTGGGGTACACGTGTCTCTCTAAAGTCTGGTTTCCTCACGGTGTACGCCCAGCAGTGGCATTCACCGGATCTTTCTGTGCTCCAGTTGCCTCAGTTGTCGTCTGCTTTGGAGTCATGGTAAAGATGAAATTTTATGTGTGTGTTTATAGTTTGTATTGTATGCATTTTGTGTGTGTGTGTATGATCATTTTGATGACCAAAGAAACATTTAGGCATTATTTCTTATTCTCAAGATGTAGAAGTAGTGTCTGAAAAGAATAGAGTTAATATTTTAAAATAAAGTTTTAATAAAATCCTAACTGGACTTGTCATTCAGCTCTTCTTAGCCTGATTAAAAGGAGCATTCTATAGCTTGCTTTCCATCATGAAATATTTTTCCTATTTGTTATTATGTGTTTAAATTTGAAAATAAGAGAAGTAAAATCATAAGAGACTAAAAGTAGACAGTAAAACCCTTCCCTAAGTGATTGCATGTGTTATTAGCCTTCAGTAAAAGGCATCATTTGTGGACTGCATCCACATCCTCACAAAGCTCTCACTTGGATTCATGCTCTGGAAATCAGATTTTGATGGTAAGAATGGCCTCCACCAGATCCAGTGTAGACCCCAACCCTTGATTATATCATCCAAAGTTGGAGCAGAGAGTTAGCTCTTACCTCTGCCATGCCAGTTTCAGGTATTTTGCTGTGCCTCATATAATCCATTCTGAGCTTCTCTGAATAACCAACCAACTGTAAAGGCACCGCACATCTGTTGTACTACCATTAAACTGACTTCTTCCAAATCAATTGTTTATTGAGGCAGCAAGATTCTTGTGTTATATTTCATGCAGAGTTTTTTCCCCCCGAAAAATTGCTCCCTTATAACACTGGATTCATATTTACAGTTAATCCTCACCAAAGAGTTGATTTTCACCATTACCGTAAGAGTCTTTTACTACACAGGTTTTTAATTCAGCAATTACAGGAGTAATAGAGACATCAAAAACCACTTTGTTTTATTCTTCCATATTCAAAACATGATGTGAAGATTCTTGTCGGGAGGGAACGACAAGTATGAGAGTGTGTGCCTGGAACATTCTCCACTGGAGTTTCTTATACTTAAATTGGTTGAAGGGGGTTTGCATTGTAATGAATGCCCCTAATGTAATATATATTGAAACAATTCACATAATTGAAATGGATTAAAGTAAGCTGATGATGCCTTGTTTTATGCATTTGGACTGTTACTGTATTTTTATTTTTCATGAGATTATGAGGAGATGGATAGTGATGCTGAAAAGTGGGAAGCTGTAGAGGACAGATCCAGTGTGGTGAGAAATCATTTTCATTTTCTGCCAGTCTCTTTGTAAATGAAATTCCAGACATATTATTTAGACTCCCATTGCTTGCTTTTTTTCCCCCCACTTTGAGTATCTTTGGACCAGGAGTATCTTAGGGTCAGTGGGGGTACCGCCTAGAACACTTTGCTGAGAAGACTTTAGAGGCCACATCTGGGTTCCATAGAAAAGAAAGTGAAAGCCACTCAGTCATGTCCAACTCTTTGCAACCCCATGGACTCCATACAGTTCATGGAATTCTCCAGGCCAGAATACTGGAGTGGGTAGCCTATCCCTTCTCCAGTGGATCTTCCCAACCCAGGAATCGAACCAGGGTCTCCTGCATTGCAGGCAGATTCTTTACCAACTGAGCTATCAGGGAAGCCCCAAGCCCCAGTGTTCCACAGAAAGGGATGCTGTAACCGCCTGTCATGTCTACCTGTGGTCTGCTCTCAGTGTCTGTCATCGGCATCAGACTGAGATGCAGGGGTACATTGCTGACACCTTTCCAGCTATCACAGTATTTTTAATACAGAGGTTTAGATCCTCTGGGAAGGCAGACATTCTCAAAGTTAGATTGATACACTAGATTTCTGGGAAGTTATGTCATTGGGAATATAAACACCCTTTATATGGGGAGGGCATCATGGGCATCTAATTAGCATGTCTACTACATAATGTATAGAATTATGTCAACATAAATCTTCCTCATTTTTTATCATTCACTGGTTCCTGCAAAATTAATACTATAAAATTTGCCACATTTTAGTAAATGCATTTTAAGCAGTCTTGTATGGTTTATATATATAGAACTTTGTGTAAGTAATTAGGTCTAATAGGCTAGAAGAGGACTTCCTTTTTTTAAAGTTGTCAGGATTATTTGCTTAGGATGAGTCAGTGTATGTTGAATGTGCGTATACCAAGGCTCCAGTTTCATCCGGATTCAAATCTTCAAAGTAAAAGAGTTCTCCACTTTTCATATTTGAAGAACCTGAGGAAGCTCACAGAAGATCTTCAGCACACAAAGCTAGTAAGTAGTAGAGTAGGGGTATGAATCTAGAACAAAACTGTGAGAAACTAAGCTAATAGATATTAATCCTACCTTCTTTGCTCGAGTGTAGATTAGTAAATGAGCCTTTGAAAAGGAAGCCAGCATATGTCACAGCACCTTCCCCCATCCACTATGGCTGCTGTTACCTATAATGGCCTCTTTAAAAAAAATTTGATCATGACATGTTTTAAATTCCTCCAGTGGCTTCCTTGATGCTGTTGAAATCAAGACTGTTGGCCTTAGCAAGCTCCGTTACTGAAGATTCCTATTGGAAGGGAATGCCAAGTATGAGAGTGTGTGCCTGGAACATTCTCAGCTTGAATTCCTTATATATAAATTGGTTTCCACCTACCTCTCTGGTCCCATGTCTTGTACCCAGTTGACTGGCCCATCCTTTGTCTGGGGAATCAAGCTTCTTTCCAACCGTGGTACATTTCCTTCTGCCTGAGGCACCCTTACCATTCACTTCACCTGGTTATCTTTTGTCCTTTAGTCTCTGATTAGTTAATTCCTCAGAGAACCCTTCCTGACAGTCCCATCTGTGTCCAGTCCTGTGGCACTCTGTATGTTTCTTTCAGTGTACTTGTTAGAGCTGAACTACATAAATGCACATGTAGGGTATGTGTGTGTGTGTGTGTTACATGTCATTAGATTGTGAGTTCCTTGAGGGCAGGGACCATGGCTGTATCTATTGCTGTGTTCACAGTGCCTGGCCCAGAACCTGCTATGTGACTCAGTAGAAACCTAATGTGGTATGATTTGCCAAGTGGGGTCCTTCCTGTTTTCTAAGAGTGAGTGAGAAGAGTCCACAGTTAAAAACGTGTTTAAAATCCCCACTTTTCTGTGAACAGAGAACTGCAGCTCTGTGACAAGCATTTTTCTGTGAAACTTTAAGGTGCCATTTGACAGAAGCGGCTCTCAGATGGCCCTGATCGCTCACACCCATCCCTGTAAACAGAGGACCAGGAGCGGGAGAGAGCCTCGTTCAGAGCAGAGTTGCCCTTGGAGCTCATCTTTTGTCTGAAAGTTGGTGAGCCACCAGCTGTGCCATAAAGAGCTCCCCACACCCAGACTCTGCAAAGCTGAGAGAAGGGGTGGGGGGAGGAGGAGGAAAGGAGAGATGCAAACTGGGTGGCACAAGGGTGTGAATTTCTTGGACTCCATGATCAGTGCACGTGAGTCTGTTGTGGCTGGGAAGACCTCTGGTGATCCAGGGGTTAAGAATCTGCCTTTCAATGCAAGGGATGTGGGTTTCAGTCCCTTGTCAGGGAACTAGGATCCCACATCTGTAGGGCAACTGACCCTGAGCACCATAACTAGAGAAACCTGCATGCTGCAACTAGAGAAGGCCCTCACACCGTAGTGAAAATCCAGTGCAACCAAAATAAAGAAGGCAGCTTGGGACTTACGTTTTCTGGCTAATGCCCTGCAGGAGAGCCACCCCCACATCCTATGAGTGGGTCCCAGGAGTGAACCAGGCTGTGGATGGTATCCCAAAGGATAAGCTTCTGGCCAGTCAGAAAACCCACCCCCAGCAAGGTGGGGTGGTCCATGTGGGAACCCTTTCTGAAACTTCTGAGCCCCATTTGATGCAGAGCTTATTGGAAAGATGTCATTTGAGCAGAACCTGCTCTCAGGTTCACTGTCAGGAGTCATGAAAGGAACCAACCAAGAAAGGAAGCTCAAGGAGAAGAGGTGAGGCCGGGGCATGGGAAGGTAGTGGGCTGACTCTTCCAGCCCACCCCCTGGAGCTTTAGGCCTCCCCTTAGCTGGAGAAGGTACAGAGCTTTGTACTGATTATTGAAATCTTCATCAAAATGAAATGCTTGGTGGCTCAACTTGGTAAGAGGTTAATTTGAGGCCCTTACTACTCACAAGGAAGGGGGAGGTTTTCAGAGCACAAAAGTGGAAGATACTGGACATAAAAGTTTCATGTTCACTGATTTGAAAATCAAAATAGTTAAAATTATTCATTAAAAGGATGAAAGGGCTATAAAGTGCCCCTTTAGATAGAAGTTTGCATGTTGATATTTCTTTCCCTAATAAGCCCCCTCACTGCCACTTATACCATGTTGAAGGAGTTGGGTATATTAGTTCAGTCCTAACACTTCCAACAGCCTGTTAGCTCCCACTACTGTCTCCTCTCTCTTCTCCAAAAAGCAGAATCCAGTAAGGACATTTCCCAGTAACCCACCTCCTAGCACATTTGCCTGAAGGTGCCGAGCATGAGGGTAGATGGAAGTTAACTCCGTGTTACCAGTATGTTAAGTAATTACCCAGTGGTATGAGTCCACATCTTTGACCGTTCTTCTTTGTGCCTGATAGATTGACTAAGAATATCTCAGTGCAGAACCAGCTGGCTTAAAAAACAAAAACTTGCAGATGCACCTGCCTTTAAGCGTACTCATCCTACCTATAGACCAAGTCATAGACTGACAGGGACCTTCTTCCTAGTTGTTAGCCCAATCAGTGTACTGTTGAGGATAGGAACCCAGGAGCTCATTTACTCCACCATTTTTCAAACACCGTGGGTTTGAAATCGATTAAATGTGTGTTGATGCTGCTGCTGCTAAGTTGCTTCAGTCGTGTCTGACTCTGTGCGACCCCATAGACAGCAGCCCACCAGGCTTCCCATCCCTGGGATTCTCCAGGCAAGAACACTGGAGTGGGTTGCCATTTCCTTCTCCAATGCATGAAAGTGAAAGTGAAGTCTCTCAGTCATGTCTGACTCTTCGAGACCCCATGGACTGCAGCCAACCAGGCTCCTTGGTCCATGGGCTTTTCCAGGCAAGAGTACTGGAGAAATGTGTGTTGACCAGCATTTAAAAAATAAAACGAGGGACTTCCCTAGTTGTTCAGTGGTTAATACTTTGCCTTCCAGTGCAGCGGATACAAGTTTGATCCCTGGTCAGAGAGCTAAGGTCCCACATGCCTCGAGGCCAAAAAGCACATAACAAACAATGTTGTAACAAATTCAATAAAGATTTTTAAAATAATCTTTAAAAATTATTTAAAATCAATAAATATAAAACAATAGAAAATAGCAGTGCATAGCTTGTGGTAAAGTAATATTACTCCATGAAACCTTGCCGTTGCCTGCTTCAGTGTATGTTTGTGAGTGTGGAGGGGTGTTCCGTCACTAAGTCGTGTCTGACTCTGCAACCCCATGGACAGTAGCCCACCAGGCTTCTCTGTCCATGGAGTTTCCAGGCAAGAATATTGGAGTGAGTTGCTGTTTCCTTCTCTATGGGATCTTCTTGGACCAGGGATTGAGCCTGAGTCTCCTGCATTGGCAGGCAGATTCTTTACCACTGAGCCACCTGGGAAGCCCTTATGAGTGTGTACTGGGACCCCAATTTTTTTTTCTATCTGGGTTTCAGTTCAGTTCATAAGTTGTTGGTCAAGATGTGAGATTCTAGATCATCTCACTATGTATTGCAAATTTTGGAAACTAAAGCCCAGAATGGTGAAGACACTTGTCCAGGGTCAGTAGGAAAAGAGGAGGAATTCGAATGTGCATCTCAGTCTCTTGGGTAATGTTTCCCCTTCTTCTCACCAGCCTAGAGAGAATAGCGAAAGTAATAGCTAATATTCAGTGAGCAATTACTATGTGCCAACCACTGTGTTAAATACATCATCTTATTTCATAGGGAAAAGGGGTTGGTTGGTATTGTGTTTTGTTTCAAGTAAATGTTCATGGTTGAACAGTGACTAGACCAGATACAGAAATGGTGAGTTAACATTTAAAGTTTTTATAGCAATTTGACAGAGTAACTTTAGGTCTGATTACTCTAGTAATAAAAGCATTGGCTTGCATTTTATGTCTTTAATAAACAATTTTCTAGCAATTCATTTTCATTGTGTTTTATGAAAGTATTAGTCCATGATGGATTAGAAATAAGGTCAAACGTGGTTCTCCACCATGGATAGTTTGAGAAGCACTGACTTAGACCCAGCCAAGCCAACAAGCTTTGTCCCTTGAGGCATCTGTAGTCATTTTGAAGTGCCAGGTGGTCATAGTTACCTCTGGAAGGGGCAGATTGCTGGACACAAGCCCCCTAACAGCAGAGAGGCGGGTTACTGTGATATCTACAGTTAACGAGGGACTTCGATTCTAGAAACAGCTGCCCTTATCTTGGGGTGACTAGCAGAAAAGGCCCTGTTGTCAATTAATACCCCAAAGCTTTCATTTATTTCAGAACTTGAGGAAGTGGGACTGATGGGGACGCTTTTCCCCTCTGGGAGAGCAGAGAGAGCTCGTTCCTTGTAAAGTTGCCCCATGAGAAAAAGTTCAGCACAGAACAAATTAAATTCTCATTTCCCAAGACTCTCCATCAGAGTGGTAACAGCAGAAGGACGGTGCTGCAGCGGTCTCTGGGAAGAGAGGGCCGATTAAAGGGAGCTTGTGGATCTCCTCGACTTGCAGGCTCTGTGGAGGGAGCACACTTCATAAATCCTGATGGACTGATTTTTGGCTACATCCTCAGATTTGTACGAAGAACTGTTTTGAGTGAATCAGTGTGTCTTTGTTTGCATCTTCTGGAATCCTGAAGACTGAGCCAAGGAGTTAGCAAGGCTGAGCCCTGTACTGAGCATTTAATCAGTTGAACACTTCCTTATGTTTCCCTGGTTTGTGCTCATAACAAGTGACCTTCGTCCAACTCCTCGCAACACACGATTGTGGAATGTTCCCTCCTGAGGAACATGCTTTGTTTTTTTCATTGTGAACACACTGAAAATCTCTGAAAATTCAAATGAGTTTGGACAGTGGTAATAATGTAAGCTAACTGTACCTGCTGTGTGCCCAGTATTCTACATATGTATTATGTTCTGCATATGTATTCAGTTAGTGTTTACATGCTAACTGTTCCAACAGCCCTGGTCAAATGGGGGCGGGGGCAGGGGAACTAAGGCTTAGAAAAATGTGGTCACTTACCTGAGTTAACTTGTTCAAGCCTCAGCTTCTGCATCCTTATATTTACTGCAGATTCATATCAGCATCCTTGTACAAGTGAGGCAGTGCTAGAACCCCAAAGTCATAATATTTTCATTGATTCCTTTCTTCTACCTGTAAACACTGTTGGGACCTTTTGGTTTTGATTTTGAATACACATTACCTATTCAATAATTCAGGAGTGGAATGATGCACATGTAATTCTGAGTCCTGAGAATTCAGAAGCCCCCATGGTAATAAAAAGCTAACATTGATTAAAGACTTTCTGCATCACCTGTCCATGCAGTAATTTTTACCCTCATTCTCTTACTTAATCCTTTAACAGAAACCACCTCCTTCTCCGTATCCCTATGTCTGCTTTCTTTTGTTTTTTAAATTTTAAAATAAAAAGAAATGTTTTTTAAAATCTCTATATTTTATATTGGTGCATAGTTTTTTTTTTAATAACATTTTTGTGGGCTGCAAGGTTTGCAGGATCTTAATACCCCAACCAGAGATCAAACCCAGGCCCCAGGGGAAGCATGGAGTCCTAACCACTAGACCACAGGGAATTCCTGGCTTATTTTCATGTACTGCTTTTGCATAGTCTGCTCACTAGCATACTTCAACTTTCTTTACTTATTGCTACTTCTCCCCCACTAGGATGTAATTTCCATGCAGGCGGTGTGTCTCTTGAGCTCAATGATAGAAGTCCCCAGCTAGTAGAACCAGGCTTGGTATATACTGTATATATAGTATGTAGTGCTCAAATACCTGTTTCATGAACAGCCCTTAGAGGTAAATATCACTGTCATCACAAACTGGGTTTTGTGATATTAAATGATGTGCTTAAATTGGAAGCAGTTATTCCTTTTTACTTCAAAATCAGTTTTTAAATGTTAGTGGTAGTAGCTTCCTATCTCCGCTACATTGATGGAATGAAAATTGTAACACACAAAAGAGGAGGTCGGATTGGCTTCCAGTACCCTCCTTAGAGCAGATAAGCGGTGTGTGTTTGTTAAATAGATACATTTGCAGTAGTAACTATAGCTACTGTTAAAGTAAATCAGACATCCTTTTATTGTACCCTATTGTGCCCCCAAGTTTTATAAAAGAGTGGAGGACAAGCTTTGTCCTTTGATGAATGCTCGCTAACACAAGATGGCTGCTGTTGAAGCCGTTGTGGGCTTCTCATGAGATAGAATTTCAGAGTTGGGAAGGGCCTGGGAGATGTCCTGGCCAGCCTCCCTAGCTCTCCCCTCCAAGACACCAGTTTGTGGACTCAGGTCCTCCTTCACAGGACAACCTGTTCCATTGATGGACAGATGTATTGTCATTGGATGGCCGCATTGTCAGCAAAGTCTTTGTACTGAGCTGAAGTGAACCTCCAGGTAATTTCTCCCCATTGGTCTGCATTCTGCTTTCCAGGGAATGACAGAATAAATGAAATCATCATTTCACACATCAGCCATGCCATTCAGATAGTAGTTTACTTGTACTCCGCCTTAGGTTTCTCTTGTCCCAGTTTCTCAGACCTTTCTCAGAGCATCCTTCTAGCCATTTCCCCATTGCACTTGCTCCCTTTGGCATGCTCTCTGGCTTTGTTCAGACCCAACTGAATCGTGTTCTCCAGTGCTCCACGTGAGGTGTCGGGATGACGTCTGGTGTTTTCTGGCAGCCGCATCACCCAGTTGACTCATTCACACCCCTGAAGTCTTTGAATATGAACTATTGTTGAACTCAAGTGGGAAGAAAGCATTGCACAGATGGGACTAAGAATTTTATTGGTGATTATGAAAAGTAATTGTGATGTCTGTCGATACTCTCTCCACTGTTTCTCTGACACTTCTGCCACACCTAAGACAGTTATAATAAGAACAACTATTCGTTGCATTTGACTGTGCATAAGACACTGTTCTGGGCTTCCCTAGTGGCTCACTGGTAGCGAAACCGCCTGCCATCGAGGAGACTCGGGTTCCATCCCTGGGTCGGGAAGATCCCATGGAGAAGGAAATGACAGCCCACTCTAATATTCTTACCTGGAAAATCCCACAGACAGAGAAGCCTGGTGAGTTACACAGTCCATGGGGTTGCAAAAGAGCCAGACGCAACTCAATGACTAAACAGCAACAACAAGAAGACATGGTGCTAGTCACTTTGCAGATACTTCCTATTTAACTTTCAAAACAGCCATGGTCATAGGTATTATGAAACTCTGTGTTGCGCTTGACAGAGATTAGGGGAGATTAACATCCTTAGGCTCACATAGCTTGTGATCACATTAGCTCCATTAATTAGCAGAGCATGAATAGGAATCTGTCTGAACCAAATCCCAAACTTGATAAGATACATTTCCAGGAGCTACAAAGAGAGTAGGCTTAGCTAACCAAGGTTCCTAGTTTCTTTCTCTCTGAAAAACATGCGCAGGAAGATATTTTAAAGGGCTTGTGATATCTTCTTCCTGTCTTTTGAAAAAGGAAAAGATCTAAATTATTGTGTTCCTACTCTCTGCCAGTTGTTCCAGATCTGTTTCTTTCTTTCAGTCCTTAGGACAATTCTGTGAGGACTGTTGTTACTACTGTTTGTAAACAAATATATTTTTAAATTTAGCTGCATCGTGTCTTTGTTGCAACATGCAGTTGTGGCTGCTCGGGCTTAGTTACTCTGACATGTGGGATCCTAGGTCCCTCAGAAGAGATTGAATCCGCACACTTGCATTGCAAAGCAATTCTTAACCATTGGACCACCAAGGGAGAGCTTGTTGCTACCATTTGACTGGGGAGCAAACAGACTCAGGATAAAGCTTGGTTATTCATACAGCTCCCTGAGCTCTGAGCCAACATGCTTTCTGCCACACTCTGCCACTTCTCAGAGAAGATTTTCAAGTGAGCCCTAACTGCCTCCCTCCCAGAGGGTCTCTCAGTAGACTGCCATCCTCTCTGATGAGCTCCCCTTTCCTGGCCAGCATTTCGAGACTTACTGACTTACCAAATTACTTAAGTGGGAATTGAGGGAAAAAGCCTTACAAATTAGATGAGCTTTCACTCACTATTAAAGGCTGAAGCCTAAGTCATCAGCCAAGACATAGGCTGATCCTGTCTTTGGGCCAAGGATCAGCCCTAGCAGCAAAGTGAGGAGCCAGCTGAAGTTGTTAGAGTTCAGCTTAGATGTGGCCTGTCATGCTTCCTCCTCCAATGATGTTACCCCATACAGAAATCCATAGTTAGTGCAGCCGCTGCTGTCAAGACCTGATCACTTAAGTGATGCTCACTTCAGGCCCATGGACCCAGCAGCCTTCGGACTGAATTAATTTACTTGCCAAATCATAGGTCCAGAAATTTAGGGGCCACTAGTAAGAATCTTGCCAGATCTCATGACTGATCTTTGCAGAGAATCCAAGTGTTCATAAAATGCTTTTTACTTACATTATTCCATTTGTTCTTCCCACCAACCTGGTAACAAAGGCTAGGTAGGGGCTCAATGTTCTGTTTTACAAATAGGAATCAAATTCAGAGAGACTCAGAGCCTGGCTCAGAGCCTCACAATCTTTCGGGCAGAGGCCAAACACTGATCAGCTGCAAACCTTGCCCTTGCACGCCGTTGCTCCTTCTCTTTTCACTACTCTCTCACTCTGTCTTGTCCATCTCTGCCCTTGCCATTGACCCACTAACTGTGAACAGTCACCGGCTCAGACCAAGCTTCACTAGACCAAGCAGGGCCTGCTCTTTCTCAGGCTTCACTTCCCAAGCCTTCTTGGGTGACTTCTCACAGAACAGATGCGATGCTTTACAGGTGATCATCAGTCTTTGCTGTCACTTGGGAATCCAGTTGAGTCTGCAGCCCTAAGCTGCCACAAATATTCTTTTTCCCCAAGCAAGTACCTGTGTTTTAATGTCATACTCCCCATTTGAAAAACTTAAGCTTCACTTGGTGTCTTTAGGGTGTACAGTAAACTGAGAAATTGCCCTGGAAGTCAAGGCTTTTCTGTGGGTTGGCTCAGTGAAGATCATCTGACCTGAAACTCACTCTGCCCTTGACCAGTGGGCAGAGACAGTGGTCTCCACACTACCCAGCTCAGAGTCAAAGCCTGCTGACCACCCACCCACACCCTGTCCTATCTCTAACCTAGCTTCCCTTCTAAAATGTCATTTTGGATACTTTCTATGATTAGATTCGTATTGTATGTAACTTTTTGGAATTGGCTTTTTTCTACAAAGAGGCCTGGCGTGCTGCGATTCATGGGGTCGCAGAGTCAGACATGACTGAGCGACTGATCTGATCTGATCTGATAATCCCCTGGATATTCATCCAAATCATGATACATATTTTTGTTTTTATTTATCACCTAAAGTCCATACATTAAGAATTTTTCAAACTTAAGTTTAATTAATTTTTTGAAAATTCACTTAGATTGTGTGTGTGTGTGTTTAATTAAAATCTGTAGCTGAAGTTACAGTGTGTGCCACTTCCTGCTGACTCAGTCCATCCGTGATGGGGATAAAGAGCAGGTCTTGGGCAGAAGGACCACCTTTTCTGTGTGACCCCTGTCGTTCATGTTATCTGGAAGATCTAAATGGCTGGTTGGCCATTTCCAATATAAAGAACCTGAACCGGGCCCACACCAAACCCCTCCAGGCCCTCTTGTGGACATCCTAGGGGAATCTGTCAATGTCTGTGTGCCATCCGTCAGAAACAAGCAGAGATGCCTTGTGAGGTGACGCCCACGTCACCGGAGGCATTCAGGGTGAGCCAATGGCTGTGTTCTCAGGTGTGGGACTCAGCAGAGGGTACAGTTTGTAGATGATGGGCAAATGTATTTTATTCAACAGAGTAAAACATAAAAAGTCCCTGTTTAGTCATCTGCTCAGAAGGGACTCTGGATTTGAAAGGTCCTTAAGGCTTAACGGGACCCCATCGGGGACAGGGTTTCACAGGGTTTTTAAGGAGCAAAATTCAATGGCCAAGAACACCTCTGGCCAACTGTGAAGCCCGATACAAATACTAGCAATTTCACAAAGTCTCTTGATTTTACATGAACTCAGTTTCATCTAAGTAGCATTTAAGCTACGTGCCACTAGAAAGGAAATTTCCCTGTGTGTATGTTATTTTTTAAAAAACTGAGAGACCTCGGTTTGCCATGACTGTGCAGGTTAAACAGGAAAATGAAAACAAACACACACTTGTTTGTGTTTCTGAAAGGGGACAGCAGAGTTCAGTATAGAGCTGGAAACAAAGCCAGCAGCTTCCTGTGAAATGTCTGTGGGCGGGAACTACAGACTCCCATGATAACTTCCAGTTTCTTATGGTAACAGTTACAAAGTGGCCATCAAGTAAGAACAAAGGTCAGTCCAGGCACATCCGGGGTCCTGGGCTTTGAAACAGTATCTAAAACTAACATAAATCCTTGAAAGCTTACAAGTTCTTGCTCTTTTGACTCCACATTTGAGATGCAGAGGGGAGCTAAACTACATCTCTGTATATTTAACATTTTTTTTCCCCCATTTCAACTTTCCCAAAATAAGACCTTTGCTTAGATCAGGCAGAGCCTGAGGAAATGAGAGCATCACCCACCCTGGGATGAGCCCATCCCACTTGAAGACTGTAAGAAGCTTGTTCCACTGGGAAGAGGTCCCGCTCACCTTGGTAGTGAGTAATTCCTGCTGGCCGCCACTGACCCCAGGCTGAAGCGAGGCCTTCAGAAGCACAGAGGGAGATCTGTGTGCTCCTGCGCCTCTCAGCTTCTGGACAGCCCAGCCCTGCCTGGAATCGCCGGGCACTGACATGATGCCTGAGACCAGATTACACATCCTCATTTTTCATGATGAATCCTACCTACTGTTATTTCATTTTGTGAATCTTGATAAGAATAGGAATCATAAGATATATCTTTACATATCTCTCTCCACCCCAGACCCTAAGTCCTGAGTGCCCCTTCACCCCATGCTTCTTTTTTATCCCTGTAATTGCCACATTTTGTTTCATGATTTTCCAGTCAGCTTCACTAAAATGAGCACCTTTCAGGCAGCAACAATATCTTTTTTTCTTGGTCTCCCCTGCCCTGAGCAAAATGCCTTGTCTGTATTACGTGCTTGGTAAATGTTTATTGACTGAACATAGAAGAACCAGAATGCCTAGGAAGGTGGACAGGATCCATAGGAAGGGGAAGACCTTGGAGTCCAGTTTACAAGAGGAACTAGGTAGGGGTGTGTGTGTGTTGGGAGTCTGTGGTAGACGTACTAATGGACCCTCAAAAATGTCCATGTCTGAATTTCTGGAAGCTGTGAATATGTTACATGGCAAAGGAGAATTAAAAATTGCAGATGGGGTTAAGGTTACTCTCCTGCTGACTTAAAAGTCAGGAGATTATTGTGCATTATCCAGGTGACCAGTGTAATCACAGGGTTCTTATAAGAGGGAGGCAGAACAGTCACAGTCAGAGCAGAAGACAGGACAACAGAAGCAGAGACTGGGGTAATATGGCCACAAGCCAAGGAACGCAGGCAGCCACCCGAAGATGGGAGAAGCAAGGAAGGATTCTCCCCTTGAGCCCCCAGAATGAACGCATCTCTGCCAGCACCTTCATCTTAGCCCTGGAAGGCCCTGAAGACTTCTGAGCTCCAGAACTGTAGGATAACTTACCATCTTATGAAAAAATAAAAATAACCAGAATGAAATTTTTTGGCCAATTCAATATATTTGTATTGTTTTAAGCCCACTGAATTTGTGATAATTTGTTACAGCAGCAGTTGGAAACTAATATAGAGGCTAAGCTTAGTGGAAAGAGCCTAATGAAAGCCATGAACTTGGAAAAGGAGATGGCCATGTGGGAATAGCTTGCAAGCATCCAAAGAGACGTTCCCAGCTGAGTCACCATAGAGCAAAATATGATCAGAATTAGTTACTAGGTCCATGTGTGCTGCCTCTAGCCTCCCAAGTGATGAATGTCTCCAAGAACTTGGGAAATGCCCTAGTAGAGTTACTATAAAAGGGTCTGTCAGACCTGGGTTTGAGTTCTCTGCCTCCTATAACTGTATGGTCTTCGGCAAGTTATGTCACCTCTCTAAGCCACAGTTTTCTTATCTGCAAACTAGGGATAAATCTGTCTCTTAACTAGAAAGTTGGTGTGAGGATTACATAATACATATAATGTCCTTAACATAATGCCAGTGACATAGTAAACAGAAACTGCTGTTACTGCAAATAGGCATACGATCTTGTTTATAACAAAGGTCTTTGAGGTATCCCTATATTCCTCACTAACTGAGTCATATGCAGAGTCTGTGGTTGGCCTTCCCTGGTGGCTCAGATGGTAAAGAATCTGCCTGCAATGTGGGAGACCTGAGTTCGATCCCTGGGTTGGGATGATCCCCTGGAGAAGAGAATGGCAACCCTCTCCTGTATTCTTGCCTGGAGAACTCCATGGACAGAGGAGCCTGGCGGGTCACAGTGGTCTACAGTCCATGGGGTTCCCAAGAGTCAGACACAGCTGAGCGACTTTCACTTTCAGAGTCTGTGGTGTGTTCTGGGGACAAAAGCCTGAGAACAACAACTAGGATGGCTGAAAGACCCCAAATTGAGTTCTCTTAAAAGAAGGCCCAGACTTCTCTGGTGGTCCAGTGGTTAAAATTCCACGTGCTAATGCAGGGAACGTGGGTTCAGTCCTGGTCTGGGAAGACTGCACCTACTTCTGGGGCAACTAAGCCCATGTGCCACAACTACTGAACCTGCACGCCGAGAGCCTGTGCTCAGCAACGGGAGCAGCCACTGCAGTGAGAAGCCCACACGCAGCAGTGAAGACCCAGCACAGCCAAAAATAAACAAACAAAATTTAAAAAGAATGGCTAAATGGAGAGGTTTCACATGAAGCTCTTGAAACATTTTCAGGACTGGTTACATGAGTGGACTCCCTTACTCAGAAAATTATTAGGAATTTCAAAATGACAACAACAGAACATTGAAGGAGCACAGGGCCCTGCTCCACAGTTCACATACCCACGATGTGACCTTGAGTATCACCATGTAAAAGTAATATCATGTAAAAGTGATGGCCTCACTGTGAGGCCGTGGTAATGACAGCTGCAAGAAAGTGAACACGTTCAAGGCTTTGGAAGGTGATGACAGTGGGGATCACAATCGGAAAGAAGAAAACAGCACATGGAAACATGATGAGGAGGAAACATCAGAATGGGGCAGAAGTCAGAGCATCAGCAAGAGGAAGGCTGTTGTCCTAGATCTGAGAACATCCCTTGCGGCCCAGCTCCGCTTTCTGGTACTCCAGGAGGATCCCTGGCCATCCCACCCACTCACAAGGCTCTGAACAGAGTATCAATGCCTTTGCCTGTATAGAGCAGTCCTGAAGGTTTTACAGCAGCATGGTAGCTCCCTGGAATCTGACAGGCCACAGTAACTTTCTCAAAGAAGGAGTTAGTCGTATCTGGAGGATGATGCAGATAAAAATGGTGGCAAGTGAATTATTTTGTTATGGAAGGGTATGGCATCCTGTTGCTGGCAGAATCTCATCCTGGCTTTGCTAGGGGACTAGTTCACGGTTGTGGAGGAACTCTGTGGGCGCCTGCACTCTCTGTGTGGTTTCAGAAAGACATTATTTCAATGTAGAATAAGACTGCAAGTGACCTAGCATCCACAGCCCCAAACTGGACATCTGTGTGTTTAAAACGGGTGGGAATTCTCCAGCCAGTCCTTCCCTTTGCTCACTAAGGGATATCCGTGAGCCTCATGCTCCAACACTTTTGCACTCATTCCTACCCTCCAGCATTGCTGACTTTATAAAGCAGAAAAATGGAAAATGTGACTTTGTAATAGATACACTTTGTCTTTTAATGGGGTTCTGTGGAGGGGAGTTCAGCCTTTTGTTTTGCTCTCTGCCGCCTAGATGCCTCTTGGGCATTCTGTTGTGTTCTTCTCATGCTGTGACATTGTGACCACAAGTTCGAGCCAGAACTGCCACCTGAGGCTTGTCAGTGTTGTGGACGTCTGTGCATCCAGGGAATGCTTTCTGTTGGAGAGTGCTGGGATAGCTCTAAGTGCTCTCTTCTAGCTCTGCCGTGAAATTACTGGGACATATTGTTAATGTATTTCCCCTCTCCCCCCAAGCCCACCGTTCTAAAATGTGTTTCTGATTTTGTCTAGTTTCTGCTTCTGCCCTCCCTCCCTCCTTCCCTCCTGTGGTGCTCTCGTTCTTCTGAGCCACAGCTGTACTTAGTACTCCATCCAGGGGCTGCACCAGTTTGACTGAGGCAGTTGGGAAGGATGCTAAACTGGAGCAGAATCTAGTTCGATTTAGGAGTTAGATTATAATGCATGTTCCAAGGGTGGGAACTGGAGCCAAAGACCGTGACTGTAATTATTTTCCCAGATGAGCAGGGCCTGTGTGTCCAGACTATTTCTGTGGGTTCTTGCATGCCCCTCTTTGGGGAAGGGAAATGGGTTAACATTTAGTATGGTAAATTCTGTGATCCTGAAAGTGGGACATCTGAAGAGAAGGTGGCCTTGATGAATGGCTTCGTGTGTGTGGCTGTGCCTGACTGTAGTGGCTGGTAAACCTTTCAGTCCCCATCACCTGTTAAACCCAGGATTTAAATACCAGGATGATCCAGGATGCCCAGACAGAAACCTCTTAAAGGTTAATGCAGACACGCTTTTAAAATGACCTTTCATCAGAGCACCTAGAATTCAAATAAGTAATGAATCAGAGTCCTATATCAACCTGAAAGTAGCTTTTATCTGATTCTTGTGAGTGAGGATTGCAGTTCTTGAGTTAAGTCTTTCTTTAAACCATATCCTTGAAGGCTCGGAGGGTCCTCAGCCACCTGGTCTCAGAGAAAGATATGAGAGTGACAGGCATTTCCTTATTGTGTGTAGATCACTTTCTTCTTACTTTCCAACTTCTGAATACTCTCTAATTATCACTGTTTGTGGAGGGCTCAGACAAATACAGGAGTAACTTTGGCTAAAATAGGAAACACAGTCCACTTCCTGAGGTTTATTTAGATCCCAGGGAGGTCTTCACTTTTATATAAACTGAGATTTACCGTGGACATTCCGAAGAGAGCAGAGATTTGTGTGCATGGATGGGTGCACATGTGTAGAATGTTTAATGAGTGAGGGTCTTATCAGACCAAGTGTTTGTGTACATTGTCCTTTTCTTCTTTTTGCCTTTTTTGGTCTCATTTGTTTAAGCTTTTTGAATCTCTTCTTAAAAATTGAAGTATAGTTGATATACAGTGTTGTGTTAATTTCTGCTGTGCAGCAAAGAGATTCAGTTATATATATGTCTGTCTACTCAGTCGTGTCCGACTCTTTATGACCTCATAGACTGTAGCCCACCAGACTCCTCTGTCCATGGAATTTTCCCAGGCAGGAATACTGGAGTGGGTTGTCATTTCCTCCTCCAGAGGATCTTCCCAACCCAAGGATTGAATCTGCATCTCCTGCATTGGCAGGCAGATTCTTTACCACTGAGCCACCTGGGAAGTCCTCATCTTATATATCATGATTTGCATCTTCTAACCCCAATCCATGTCTCCCCCAAGGTTTTTTAATCTCTTATATTTTCTAGAGCTGCTCCTGTTTCCCTTTTCTCTTTGTCATTGAAGTATTTAAAAGTTAACTTTTTCTATCAAAAACTTACTGACTCTATGTTGGCTGGAACAAAGGGTTATATCTCTATTAGGCAGAATCTTACCTGCAGTCTTCACAGAGATACTCCGCCTAGGAGATTTAAATGAGGGGTTAAATAGTCAATATGTTCAAATGATCTATTTTTTCAGACTAGCTTGAAAGGTTTTTTTCCCATTTATTTTAACTCCATGGGCCTCTGATATGATGAGATATGACACAGCTTTGGGTATATCATCACATGTTCTAGAAATCAAGGGAAGAAGGTCACTGGGGGACTGGAAGTAGGTCTCTACTTTGGCTCTTTTCCCATGACCCCTTTGCTGGGTTTTTCCATTTGTAGTTGGCCTTCACTTTCCTCCAGGGCTCTTTTCTCTCCAGTTTTCTGTTCATGCGTGTGTGCTTTTTCTCCTGGGACAACAGTTTTCTACCTGGAGAGAAACTTGTGTGGTCCACAGCGCTCCAAGGTGAAATCCAAGTATTTGCCAGTGAAAGGAGAGGGAGCAGGGTCTGCGACGAGAGCTGATTGTACTTTGAGAGGAATTGTCTACTGCAGTGATAGTAGACATGCCAGAGGGTAAAAAAGAAGCAACAGATTTGACCCCAATAGAGACAACTCAAACTAAGGGGAAGAAACTGCAGGCATAACATAAAGGAGAGCTTTGTAATAAGCCAACCAAAGAGAGGAGAAACTTTGGCACCTCTGTCCCCAGAAGTGTTCAGGCAGAAGGTAAGCAACCACTGAGCTGGAGAGCAGACGACTCCTCATCACGGCAGGTGCTCAGATTCTGGAGAAATGAAGAGTTGTGCTAAATGCCTAAAATTATTTCTACTTCTGATACCTGGTGTATGATGGTTGCTCAGTCGTGTCCTACTCTTAGAGACCCCGTGGACTGTAGACTGCCAAGCTCCTCTGTCCATGGAATTCTCCAGGCAAGAATACTGGAGTGGGCAGCCATTCCCTTCTCCAGGGGAACTTCTGACCCAGGGATGGAACCTGGGTCTCCTGCATTGCAGGCAGATTCTTTACCGTTTGAGCCACCAGAGAAGCCACCAAATTTTTAAATAATGTATTTATTTTGTATTATGGTTGTGCTGTATCTTCATTGCTGCCCACAGGCTTTCTCTAGTTGTGGCGCCTGGACTTCTCACTTCCGTGGCTTCTCGTTGTGAAGCACAGGCTCCAGCCACATGCGCCTCAGTAGTACAGCTCAAGGGCTCTCAAGCACAGGCTCAGCAGCTGCGGCACGCAGGCTTAGTTGTTCTGTGGCATGTTGCTGTATGACATGTGGAACCTCCCAGACCAGGGTGTGGTAGCTCAAGGGCTCTCGAGCACAGGCTCAGCAGCTGCGGCACGCAGGCTTAGTTGTTCTGTGGCATGTTGCTGAATGACATGTGGAATCTCCCAGACCAGGGGTCGAGCCTGTGTCCCCTGCATTGGCAAGTGGATTTTTATTCACTCCATCACCAGAGAAGTCCTCTAGCAAATATTTTAAAAAAGTAGGTTTTTAAGAGCCCTCAAGCTTTTCTCAAAAATTTAATGCAGTTTTTGAACAATATAGAACACACATACACACTCACACACACATACTGTTCTTTCCTGCATTCACAGCTTTTCACATGTTTTGTTGTTGTTATTCAGTCGCTAAGGTTGTGTCTGACTGTTTGCGACCCCATGGACTGCAACATGCCAGGCTTCCCTGTCTTCACTGTCTCGGAGTTTGCTCAGGTTCATGTCCATTGAGTTGGTAATGCTATCTAGCCATCTCATCCTCACATATTTTCCTATTGTGATTATTTTGCTTAGATGCAGTTTTTCTGTCTATGCATTTTCATGATTATATAATATTTCACTGAATGGACATAGTATAATTTATTATTTCCTAGTTATTGGGTGGCTTTGTTTTTTGCAATGTTTAATTATTATAAAGAACTATGCTCTAGATTTTTTGCATATGCACCTTCTCTTCCCTCTTGAAATACTCTATTAGAATAATTAGAGCTCATTAGATTGCAAATTATACAGCTCATTGGAGCAGCTTAAGTAAAAGAGGTTTGTTGATAAGCATACAGAGCAATCACAAAGATACAAAGCACAAGACACACGTAGGAACTGGAAAGGGGTGTCCAGCACACCCCATCTCCCCTCCCTGGGCTCTTGTTTTCTTTAGATTGTCTTTCCTTTTGCCTATTCCTGGTTTCCTGTTCCCTTATAACTGGTTCATGTGAGCCTTTGACATGCCTTGGAGCCAAAGACCTCAGGTTTTTATCAAATGAGTCCAGAGCCAACCACTATCTGATCAGAATTTCAGTATCTCTTATGTCAGATTCCCAAGCAAGAGTCTGCTAAGCCACGGGCCTCAGACTTTGTGACCCGAGCTCTCCTCTGATTGGTGGAGGGAAAAAGGCTTGGTAGTGGTGGCAGGGTTCTGGAGTCTGTCCAGATTCAAATAGAGCTCTACCACTTACTAGCCATGTAGATGTGTGTTAGTTTCTTGGCTTTTCTGTGTCTCTGTTTGCTTCTCTGTAAAATGTGGGTAGCTCTGCCACTTACTGCATGATGTTATTATGAGGATAAAATAAAACAATCCTTGTTAAGGATTTAAGAAAGGTCCTAAGTCCTCAATATGTGTTAGCTCTTAGTTGTTTTTTAAAAAATTTTGTTTTGTGGAAAAATATACATCACATAAAATTTACCATTTTACATTTTAAATGTACAATTTTACATTTTAAATGTACCAAATTCAGTGGCATTAACTACATGCACATTTTTTTTTAAGAAGAGGAATCCAGATGGGAAAAGAAGTAATAGAACTGTATTTGCAGCTGACATGATACTATACGTGAAAAACCTTAAAGATACGATCAGAAAATTACTAGAGTTAATCAATTAATTTAGTAAAGTTGTAGGATACAAAATCAATACACAGAAATCCCTTGCATTCCTATACACTAATAATGAAAAATAAGAAAGAGAAATTAAAGAAACAATCTCATCCACCACTGTAGCAAAAAGAATAAAACACCTAGAATAAACCTACGAGGAGACAAAAGTACATACACACTTTTTTTGGCAGTGCCACTTGGCTTGTGGGATCTTAATTCCCAACCAGAGATCAAATTGGGATCCAGGCAGTGAGAGCATAGCATCTAACCACGGGACCACCAGGGAATTCCTGAGTACATACGGATGTTTGAATGTACATACATATTACCACTATCCATCCCTAGAACTTTTTCATTTTGTTTTTAAATTATCACTGTTACATGTATTTCATATATAACTGCTTGGGTCCACCCTTTGAAAGGGTATGATTGGGGTGCTCCATGAATATAGGAACATAGTGAATAGACACTCTTAAGTATTTACTGAAAATATCACATTTTTATTGATACAACTCTTTAAGCCTTACAGATCACTTTTACATGATTATTTTATGCAGTCCTCCCAAGGAAGGGCTTCTTGGAGTAGGAAGGGGTTATAATCCTTATTTTACAGGAGACCCAACTGAGATTCAGGAAATCTAAATTGCTCAGCTTCTCCAATCTTCTTGTTGAGTCAGGACTCAGTGTTGTCTTTTTCACTCCAAGTTCATGCCTTTTCCATGACATCTCAGAGATGTGATTACTCAGCCAAGCTTTATACCCATTTGTTTTTAGTTCTTATTACATATTCTATTTCAACTTACGAGAAAGAAGAGAAGAATTTCGAATTGGAACTTGTGGGTGGGTTTCATCTGGGAAGTACTGGCCTACAAGAAGTCTGTCAGCTGGTTTAGTTTACATCTTAACATATAGGAAAAACAGTAATAATTTAACTTTATATCGTATAATGTGATTCTGTGAAAGCCAAAGAGTGGAAGGACTGGTTAATGAATCTCTTAACTTTTATTTTGAGAAAGTGCTGAAATATCTGATGGAAACAAATGGCACTCCTAAGTAGACTTTTCAAAATGAGATAGTGAAAAAGTCACCATTAGAAGCAAAATGGGTGAGTGTCTGCTGGTATCTTATGGTTTGTACAGAGAAACATATTTTGTCTGATTGGCTTGATTAAATATTTTAGTGAAAAATGCCTTTGCCAAATACCAAAAGTCTTATAAAAAGTCTTCATTTTAAACAAAAACTACAGGAAGAAAGCTTGTGTGGACTCAAGCTACCCCATAGCACCTTTCTAACAACTAGACTGATGTTTGCTATTAGGCAGTTTTTCCATTAAATTAATGGCCACTTTTGGGGCTAGGTACTTATCTTCCATTTGGCACTCAGGCTCATTTCCTTGTCACTTGTTCTAAAAGAAAATCACTCAGGAGAACTGAACACCTTAGTGTGATGAGATTTTATTGTGTCTGTTCTAATCATTCTTTTTGTATGAAACTTATGGATTCTCCTATGCCCTTTCATAGCAAGTCACATATCTCTTCTTTGGCTTTCAACCTGGTATCTCACCCCATCTGTCCTGTCCTGATCTTACCCTATCAACACTGCTCTACCTTCCTTAATGCAACAGTACCAGGTATACTGATTTCCTTGTAACTCTCAAGTATGCTATATTCAGCAATCCCTATGTCTTTAGTCATGCCCTTCCTTGACTTGTGTGGAGTACCTTTCCCCTTTATCCATCCTGAACATTTCAGTCCCTTCACTGCCGCCAAAACCCAACTTATTCGCTAAGGTTTTCTTGACAATTTCAACCTATATATATTTCATTCTATTGTGAGTTTGTATAGCTTATAAATTACTACCATCTTTTATTGAGCACCTATTAAGTGACAGTCCCTTTATCTCTATTCCTCATTACAACTACACAAGGTCAGTTCAGTTCAATCGCTCAGTCGTGTCCGACTCTTTGTGACCCCATGAATTGCAGCACGCTCACGTCCATCGAGTCAGTGATGCCATCCAGCCATCTGTCATCCCCTTCTCCTCCTTCCCCCAATCCCTGCCAGCATCAGAGTCTTTTCCAATGAGTCAACTCTTCGCATGAGGTGGCCAAAGTACTGGAGTTTCAGCTTCAGCATCATTCCCTCCAAAGAAATCCCAGGGCTGATCTCCTTCAGAATGCACTGAATACACAAGGTAGTTATTGTCATTCTAATTTTATAAAAGAGGAAACCAAGATTCAGAGAGATTAGATAATTTTCCCAGAGTCACACATCCTAAAATGCTCAGCTGAGGCTAGAACTGCAGGGATGACAGATAGATTCTAAAGCTCTCACTCTTACACTTAAGCTGTGTCTTAATACCATGCTGCTTCGTGTGTTTTCTAAGTGTTTTATGTGTGCTAGTCTTCTCTCCTGAATTGTCTCTTAAAATCAGGGGTTATATAATTTAAAACTTGTATCCAACTGCTAGTTGCAGAGATTCAGAGTAATGATGGCTTCAATAAGATATATGTTGATTTTTCTCTTACTTAAAAGGAGTTCAGAGAAGGTCAGCTGGGACTGATGACGTGGACCCTAAGGGAGCATTATGGTCCTAGCTTCTTTTACCTCTTTCCTGAGGTAAAAGGAAAGTACCGTCTGAGCCAAGGAAGCCTCAGACGGTAAAGAATCAGCCTGCAATGCAGGAGACTGGAGTTTGATCCCTTGGTCGGGAAGATCCCCTGGAGAAGGGAATGGCTACCCACTCTAGTATTCTTGCCTGGAGAATTCCATGGACAGAGGAGCCTGGTGGGCTGAAGCCCCACAGGCACAAAGAGCCGGACATGACTGACTGACTAACACTTTCACTTTCTGCCATCCCCAGGATGTGAACCTTGTCCTTTTGTTTATAAAATGGCATCTGGAAGTCCACCCATCATATCTTTGTTCCAGGCAAGGTGGAGGAAAAGATGAAGGGAAAAGGGAAAACAGACAGCTTCTGTTTATATCTCATTGGGCACCACATATGCAAGGAATCCTGGGAAATATTTTATAGCTGAGTACACTAATTCACCGAATAATGAAGGTGTAGTCTGTTTTCGAGAAAGAAATGAATGTTGAACAGGCAACTAGTGGTCTCTACAGAGACCCATGTCCCCATCTTCTTTTATTTAGTTTTCATTCCAATCCCAAAGAAAGGCAATGCCAAAGAATGCTCAAACTAACGCACAATCGCACTCATCTCACATGCTAGTAAAGTAATGCTCAAAATTCTCCAAGCCAGGCTTCAGCAATACGTGAACCGTGAACTTTCAGATGTTCAAGCTGGTTTTAGAAAAGGCAGAGGAACCAGAGATCAAATTGCCAACATCCGCTGGATCATGGAAAAAGCAAGAGAGTTCCAGAAAAACATCTATTTCTGCTTTATTGACTATGCCAAAGCCTTTGACTGTGTGGATCACAAGAAACTGTGGAAAATTCTGAAAGAGATGGGAATACCAGACCACCTGACCTGCCTCTTGAGAAACCTATATGCAGGTCAGGAAGCAACAGTTAGAACAGGACATGGAACAACAGACTGGTTCCAAATAGGAAAAGGAGTCCGTCAAGGCTGTATATTGTCACCCTGCTTATTTAACTTATATGCAGAGTATATCATGAGAAACGCTGGACTGGAAGAAGCACAAGCTGGAAATCAAGATTGCCGGGAGAAATATCAATAACCTGAGATATGCAGATGACACCACCCTTATGGCAGAAAGTGAAGAAGAACTAAAGAGCCTCTTGATGAAAGTGAAAGTGGAGAGTGAAAAAGTTGGCTTAAAGCTCAACATTCAGAAAACGAAGATCATGGCATCTGGTCCCATCACTTCATGGGAAATAGATGGGGAAACAGTGGAAACAGTGTCAGACTTTATTTTTGGGGGCTCCAAAATCTCTGCAGATGGTGACTGCAGCCGTGAAATTAAAAGACGCTTACTCCTTGGAAGGAAAGTTATGACCAACCTAGATGGCATATTCAAAAGCAGAGACATTACTTTGCCAACAAAGGTCCGTGTAGTCAAGGCTATGGTTTTTCCTGTGGTCATGTATGGATGTGAGAGTTGGACTGTGAAGAAGGCTGAGCGCCGAAGAATTGATGCTTTTGAACTGTGGTGTTGGAGAAGACTCTTGAGAGTCCCTTGGACTGCAAGGAGATCCAACCAGTCCATTCTGAAGGAGATCAGCCCTGGGATTTCTTTGGAAGGAATGATGCTAAAGCTGAAACTCCAGTACTTTGGCGACCTCATGCGAAGAGTTGACTCATTGGAAAAGACTCGGATGCTGGGGGGGATTGGGGGCAGGAGGAGAAGGGGACAACAGAGGATGAGATGGCTGGATGGCATCACCGACTCGTTGGATGTGAGTTTGAGTGAACTCCGGAAGTTGGTGATAGACAGGGAGGCCTGGCGTGCTGCGATTCATGGGGTCACAAACAGTTGGACACGACTGAGCGACTGAATTGAACTGAACACCAAATGGTGCTCAGTAACCACTGGTGGACAGTTTAATGCAGAGAAATAGCGAGTGGAAAAAGATGATTTAGAAAACTGATAAATGAAGAAACTGAAGAGACAATAGCCACATGCGATTTCTAATTTATAAATATTTTTATAAAAGCAAAATACCCACTGTCTTCTCCCTAAAAAACCCTGCTGTTATTCAGGCATCCTGTATGGAATGCTTAAAAAATTAACATCAAGATTAAGAAAATGAGGCCAAGTCATTTCAAATTATTTTGAGTAGATTCATGGTTGTTTCTTTCAGTCTTTATTCTTTGCATACATTTTATTTCCATTTACGAAATTGGAATCATAAAATGTTCTGTTTTGCAAAAGGACTCATTGCAAACCATCACTTCTAACAAAATGACCAGAACTCAGGCATATCTTATGAGCACTTAGAGAAAAAGGGTAGATTATATTTCCAAAAGAAATTAGTGCTATGCATTTCCGCAACTGTCTTTTGAGTTTCTCATTTTGACTTGTAAAATAATTCAAATGCTTTAAAGAAAAAATCTATGGTAATTACCTGAAGTGTTTCACTAGCCCCCTGATTAACATCCAGAGAGAGTCTTGTTTGAGATTAAAAGCACATTTTGTAACTTAAAATTTTGATATGCATTTTCAAATTTAGAAGTTTGAGTGAATGATACATGGAACACCTGTAAGCCCTATACACAGCATTACCAATTGTTTATAATTTGACCCATTTGTTTTATCATTCTGTCTCTCTTCCCCACTCCTCCCCCTCTCTTTTTCTATAGTATGTAGGTATGATTTTTTTTCCAGAAACTTCGGGAGTAAATTAGAGATATCATATGTTAAGAGACCCCTAAATATTTCAGAAGATTTTCTGAAAAAATGATTTATATAACCACAACAAAATGATCAGAACAAGAAGTCAATATTGATGTAATACTGTTACATAATGTATGATCCAATAGGCAAATTCCATTAATTGTCTCAATAGCATCCTTCATGTGTGTGTGCTCAGTCACTTGCATGCTCAGTTACTTCAGTTGTGTCCTACCCTATGGACTGTAGCCTACCAGGCTTCTCTGTCCATGGGGATTCTCCTGGCAAGAATACTGGAGTGGGTTGTCATGCCCTGCTTCAGGGGATCTTTCCGACCCAGGGATTGATTCTGCATCTGTTGTGTCCCCTTCATTGGCAGGCACGTTCTTTACCGCTAGCACCACGTGGGAAGCCTTTAATGTCCTTTATAGCTATTTTATTTTCCCAAGCCAGCATCCATTTTCAGACAATGTATTGCATTTGGTTGTCATGTCTCTAATCTGGAACGTCCATTGTTCCTTCTCTTTTCTTTTTATGTATTTATCTTTGGCTATGCCTGGTCTTCATTGCTCCGTGCAGGCTTTCTCTAGCTGTGGCAAGCGGGAACCGCTCTGCAGTTGTGGTGCATGGGCTTCTCACTGTGGTGGCTTCTCTTGTGGAGCATGGGCTGCAGGGTGTTCCAGCTTCAATAGTTGTGGTGTGTGGGCTCTAGAGCATATAGTTGTGGTGCATGGGTTTAGTTGCTCTGCGGCATGTGGAATCTGCCCAGACCAGGAATCAAACCCGTGTCGCCTGCATTGGCAGCTGGATTCTTAACCACTGACCACCAGGGAAGTCCCTTCTATTTTCATTAGTTGCCCTTTTACTGTGAGGACAGGCTTCCCTCCTAAAGGAGATTTTCTGATGCTGTGTGGCTATGTATTTTTCTTTTCCCTTCCAGTCTAATTGAGTTATAATTTATATATAGCACTATGTACATTTAAGGTATACAGCATGATGATTTGACTTACATACATCATGAAATGATACCACAATAAGTTTAGTGAACATCCGTTATATCATATAGATATAGCTTTAAAAAATAGAAAAAAATTTTTTTCCTTGTGGTGAGAACTCAGGATTTACTCTAACCGCTTTCATTTATAATGTACAGCCATGTTAATTACACTTATCATGTTGTAATTACATCCTTAGTACTTATTTGTCTTGTAACTGGAAGTTTGTATTTTTTAACTACTTTCATCCAGTCCTCCCCATCCCCATCTCTGGTAACCACAAATCTGATCTCTTTTTCTATGAGTTTTTGGTCTGTTTCTTTTTGAAGTATAATCATCCTAAAACACTTAGTTCCTGGTATGCAACATAGTGATTCAATATTTCTATACATTTCAAACTGATCACTATGATAAGTCTAGTTTTCATCCGTCACCATACAAAGATATTACATAATTATTGACTTTATTCCCCATACTGAGCATTTCATATCTGTGACTCATTTATTTTTAACTGCAAGTTCACACCTTCTAGTCTCCCTCGCCTATTTCTCTCTTCCCCTCACCGCTCTGGCTACCACCTGTTTGTTCTCTGTATATATGAGTCTGTTTGTGTTATATTACATTTGTTCATTTGTTTTTCAGATTCTACATGTAAGTGAAATCTACAGTGCTTGTCTTTTTCTGTCTGACTTATTTCACTTAGCATAATAGCCTCTAGGTCTATCCATGTTGCAAGATTTCATTCCTTTCTATCGTTAAGTAATATTCCATTGCACATATATGCCACATCTTTATCCATTCATCTATTGATGGTCACTTAGGTTGTTTCCAAATCTTAGCTATTGAAAATAATGCTGTAATGAAACATAGGGGTGCAGATATCTTTTCAAATTAGTGTTTTCATTTTCTTCACATAAATACCCAGGAGTGGAATTACTGGGCCCTATTCTGAAGGAGGAGAAGGCGATGGCACCCCACTCCAGTACTCTTGCCTTGAAAATCCCACGGATGGAGGAGCCTGGTGGGCTGCAGTCCAGGGGGTCGCTAAGAGTCGGACACGCCTGAGCGACTTCACTTTCACTTTTCACTTTCATGCATTGGAGAAGGAAATGGCAACCCCCTCCAGTGTTCTTGCCTGGAGAATCCCAGGGACGGGGGATCCTGATGGGCTGCTGTCTATGGGGTCGCACAGAGTCAGACACGACGGAAGCGACTTAGTAGCAGCAGCAGCAGCAGCAGCAGCATTCTGAAGGAGATCAGCCCTGGGATTTCTTTGGAAGGAATGATGCTAAAGCTGAAACTCCAGTACTTTGGCCACCTCATGCGAAGAGTTGACTCATTGGAAAAGACTCTGATGCTGGGAGGGATTGGGGGCAGGAGGAGAAGGGGACGACAGAGGATGAGATGGCTGGATGGCATCACTGACTCAATGGACATGAGTCTGAGTGAACTCCGGGAGTTGGTGATGGACAGGGAGGCCTGGCATGCTGCGATTCATGGGGTCACAAAGAGTCGGACACGACTGAGAGACTGAAATGAACTGAACTGAACTGATGGTGGTTCTGGAGGCTATATGTTTCTGAGACTTTGTCTTAGTCTGTTAGGGCAGTTATAACTAGATGTCATAGACTGGGTGGCTTAAACAAGAAAAATTTATTTCTCACAGTTCTGAAGGCTAACAAGTCCTAGATCATGGTGACAGCCAATTCAGTAACTGATGCGAGGTCGTTTTGTGGCTTCAGTCATCCACCTTGTCGCTGTATCCTCATGCGGTGGAGGCGGTGCACTGACGTCTCTCACTCTTTTTATAAGGGCATTAATCCCACCATGGAGTCTCTACCCTCATGATGGTGGTGGTTAGTCGCTAAGTCGTGTCCAACTCTTTAGACCCCATGGACTGTGGCCCTCCAGGCTCCTCTGTCCATGGGATTCTCCAGGCAAGAAAACTGGAGTGGGTTGCCATTTCCTTCTCCAGGCCACCCTTGTGATTTCATCTAAAAGTAATTACTTTCCAAAGGCCCCAGCTCATTATACCATCACATTGGGGAGTTAGGGCTTAGGTAAATAAATTTAGGGGGGACACAAATGTTCAATCCATAATAGGCTTCATAAAGAAAAAACAAATCCCCATTGTAAGAAGATAGTGTCTCTCTTAGGAAGCATCACTATCAACAAAGCAAGTGGAGGTGATAGAATTCCAATTGAGCTATTTCAAATCCTGGAAGATGATGCTGTCAAAGTGCTGTACTCAATATGTCAGCAAATTTGGAAAACTCAGCAGTGGCCACGGGACTGGAAAAGGTCGGTTTTCATTCCAATCCCAAAGAAAGGCAATGCCAAAGAATGCTCAAACTACCACACAATTGTACGCATCTCACATGCTAGTAAAGTAATGCTCAAAATTCTCCAAGCCAGGCTTCAACAACACATGAACCATGAACTTCCAGATGTTCAAGCTGGTTTTAGAAAAGGCAGAGGAACCAGAGATCAAATTGCCAACATCTGCTGGATCATCAAAAAAGCACAAGAGTTCCAGAAAAACATCTATTTCTGCTTTATTGACTATGCCAAAGCCTTTGACTGTGTGGATCACAAGAAACTATGGAAAATTCTGAAGGAGATGGGAATACCAGACCACCTGACCTGCCTCTTGAGAAACCTGTATGCAGGTCAGGAAGCAACAGTTAGAACTGGACATGGAACAACAGACTGGTTCCAAATAGGAAAAGGAGTCCGTCAAGGCTGTATATTGTCACCCTGCTTATTTAACTTATATGCAGAGTACATCATGAGAAATGCTTGGAAAACTGGAAATAGAACTGCCTTATGATCCAGCAATCCCACTGCTGGGCATACACACTGAGGAAACCAGAAGGGAGAGAGACACGTGTACCCCAATGTTCATCGCAGCACTGTTTATAATAGCCAGGACATGGAAGCAACCTAGATGTCCATCAGCAGATGAATGGATAGGAAAGCTGTGGTACATATACACAATGGAGTATTACTCAGCCATTAAAAAGAATACATTTGAATCAGTTCTAATGAGGTGGATGAAACTGGAGCCTATTATACAGAGTGAAGTAAGCCAGAAGGAAAAACACCAATACAGTATACTAACGCATATATATGGAATTTAGAAAGATGGTAACGACAACCCTGTATACGAGACAGCAAAAGAGACACTGATGTATAGAACAGGCTTATGGACTCTGTGGGAGAGGGAGAGGGTGGGAAGATTTGGGAGAATGGCATCGAAACATGTGAAATGTCATGTATGAAACGAGATGCCAGTCCAGGTTCAATGCACGATGCTGGATGCTTGGGGCTGGTGCACTGGGACGACCCAGAGGGATGGTATGGGGAGGGAGGAGGGAAGAGGGTTCAGGATGGGGAACACATGAGAAATAAAGGAATAAAAAATTAAAAAAAAAAAAAAAAAAGAAATGCTGGGCTGGAGGAAGTACAAGCTGGAATCAAGATTGCTGGGAGAAATATCAATAACCTCAGATATGCAGATGACACCACCCTTATGGCAGAAAGTGAAGAGGAACTACAAAGCCTCTTGATGAAAGTGAAAGAGGAGAGTGAAAAAGTTGGCTTAAAGCTCAACATTCAGAAAACGAAGATCATGGCATCTGGTCCCATCACTTTATGGGAAATAGATGGGGGAACAGTGGATGACTTTATTTGGGGGGGGGCTCTAAAATCACTGCAGATGGTAATTGCAACCATGAAATTAAAAGATGCTTACTCCTTGGAAGGAAAGTTATGACCAACTTAGACAGCATATTCAAAAGCAGAGACATTACTTTGTCAACAAAGGTCCATCTAGTCAAGGCTATAGTTTTTCCAGTGGTCATGTATGGATGTGAGAGTTGGACTATAAAGAAAGCTGAGAGCTGAAGGTTTGATGCTTTTGAACTGTGGTGTTGGAGAAGACTCTTGAGAGCCCTTGGACAGCAAGGAGATCCAACCAGTCCATCCTAAAGGAGATCAGTCCTGAGTGTTCATTGGGAAGACTGATAAAGCTGAAAGTCCAATGCTTTGACCACCTGATGTGAAGAGCTGACTCATTTGAAAAGACTCTGATGCTGGGAAAGATTGAGGGCAGGAGGAGAAGGGGACGACAGAGGATGAGATGGTTGGATGGCATCACCCACTCAATGGACATGAGTTTGGGTGGACTCTGGCAGTTGGTGATGGACAGGGAGGCCTGGCATGCTGTGGTTCATGGAGTCACAAAGAGTTGGACACGACTGAGTGACTGAGCTGAACTGAGTGTCTCTCTTGGGCTAGGTAACTCTGATAGTGAAAGTTAAAGCCCATGTCTAGTAAAAATGATTCTTTACTCTATTCTCTATAATATAACCCTTTAATTTTATTCTTATTTCTACTGTCAAATGCTTTGGGAATTTGGTCACTCTCCTCTTGTTTAGCACTAAAGACTGTTTCTCATTTGTTGCTGTTAAACAAATCTGGATTTAAATTCCGTACTTCCTGTTGTGTGTGTGACATGAAATACCTTCTTTGGACTTCAGTCTGTTTGCTTGTAAAATAGGCATGACTTAGGCCTATTTCAAAAGTGTTGTTGGGAGTGGGAGCAATAAATGCGATAATGTATGTGAAGGTATGTAACATGGTGCCTGATATAGGAAAGCAGTGCTGCTGCTGCTGCCAAGTCGCTTCAGTCGTGTCCGACTCTGTGCGACCCCATAGACGGCAGCCCACCAGGCTTCCCGTCCCTGGGATTCTCCAGGCAAGAACACTGGAGTGGGTTGCCATTTCCTTCTCCAATGCATGAAAGTGAAAAGTGAAAGTGAAGTCGCTCAGGCGTGTCCGACTCTTAGCGACGCCATGGACTGCAGCCTACCAGGCTTCTCCGTCCATAGGATTTTCCAGGCAAAAGTACTGGAGTGGGGTGCCATTGCCTTCTCCGAGGAAAGCAGTACCTGTCTTTAATTTAAAATTCCACCTTTAAGTGACCCACTTTTGCAAATTTCTTCACTTTCAGGAAGTTAGATGCTTGACATGCACAGAGAAGTTAGACGAGCTTCTTAGATACAAAGTCTGCATCAAAAAGAGAAAGGTTTAGAGGTATTTACTAAGTTTTAGAACATTCATGTGGGTCTATCAGTTTTTTCCTATCTTCCTCTTTCTTTCCCTTCCTTTGTCACATACTGAATGACATTTGCTATGTGCAGTCACCATTGTAGGCACTAGAGATGGTGCAGCAAATACAATTTGCTGAGCTGACATCAATTATTTTTAATCAAAGAAGACAGAGGATAAATATACAAACAGACTTTTTCGATAGTGCATGATAAGTGCTATGAAAAAAAAAAAATAAAGCCAGGAAGGGAAATAAGGATTGTGAGGGGGTTGCTATTCTATTAGATGGTCAGAGAAGAATTCACTGAAATGGGGACAGAGACGTGAAGGAGATGCCAGAGCTGGTTATTAGGGTGAGTGCAGCAGAAGCATTCCAGGCACAGGGAATCTTTCAAAGAGAAGAAATCTAAGGTAGAGGATGACTTACTGATGGTTCAGCCAAGGGAATCAGGAAGGAAGCTAAGGCAGTTCTGTGGAGCACAGCAACACGCCACCTCCCTCCTCTAAGTGTGTATATAGGCACGAGCAGAATGGCCAGCTGGAGGTGAGGGCTTGTGGCCACTGTAAAAGCTACAGCTCAGACCTCTCTTCAAGAGTGTGCTGGGACTTCCCTGGTGGTCTAGTGGTTTAAGACTCTGCACTGCCAATACAGCAGGCCCAGGTTCAATCCCTGGTCAGGGAGCTAGATCCCACCGGTCACAGCAAAGAGTTCCCCTGCCACAACTGAAGACTCTGCATTCTTCAACAAAAATTGGAGATCCTGTGTGCCACAACTGCAGCCAAATAAATAAATAAATATACTTTTTAAAAGACATCTATTTTTTAAAAAAGGAAAAAGGAACATGCTTCAGGGAGCACAGAGAGCTGACAGCCTCCAGCTGTAGCACCTTCTACATCTACCCCAGCATCCAGAATGCAACGTGTTTTCCCACTGAGTTGTCAGCCAGTGACTGAGCCTGGTAAAGATGGGTGTGACCATGGCCGTGCAGTATGGGACTGCTTGAAGGGCAATCCTGGTGCCAGGCTCCCTGTTAGGCTGCCTGTGAGATTTCCAGAGCTACACCACAGTCTGAAGCTCTACCTACTAAAGCACGCTTCCTTCTCCTCCTTGCACCAGGATCAGCCCTGCATCATGGTTTAAAGTCTTTCCCTGCTCACTCCTACCCCTCCTCCTTTTGCCTTTCCCCGACATTACCCCCCAACAAGTAGCTTTTACTTCTGGATTTTAAAAAGTGATGACAGCTTTTTTTCCAGTAAGCGGCCTGAGGTGACCCCTAAAAATGGTGCGCTATTCACTTGACCCAGAAAACCCCACAAAATCATGCAAATCAAGAGGTTCAAATCTTCGTGTTCACTTTAAGAACACTCGGAAACTGCCCAGGCCATAAAGGGTATGCATATCCGAAAAGCCACCAAGTATCTGAAGGATGTCACTTTAAAGAAGCAACGTGTGCCATTCCGTGTGCCATTCCGTGTGCCATTCCGTCGTTACAACGGTGGAGATGGTAGGTGTGCACGGGCCAAACAGCGGGGCTGGATGCAGGGTCGGTGGCCCAAAAAGAGTGCTGAATTTTTACTACGCATGCTCAACAATGCAGAGACTGATGCTGAACTTAAGGGCTTAGATGTAGATCCCCTGGTCATTGAGCACATCCAAGTGAACAAAGCCCCCAGGATGCGGCGCAGGACTTACAGAGCTCATGGTCAGATCAACCCCTGCATGAGCTCTCCCTGCCACACTGAGATGATCCTTCCTGAAGAAGAACAGATTATTCCTAAACCAGAAGAGGAGGTTGCACAGAAGAAAAAGAATCCCAGAAGAAACTGAAGAAACAAAAACTTATGGTCCAGGAATAAATGCCGCAAAAAATAAATGCAAATAAAAGTAAAAGTGTTGGTTGTCTTAATTAGTAAATGTATTTCAAGTGTTAGCAAAAAAAAAAAAAAAAAGTGATTACAGGTTTTTCTATTAAATGATAGTTTTAGTGATATAGAATTCTTTTATTTTTTGTTGACCAATCATAATACAATGGTATTAAGTGACTAATAGTTACATAATCACAATAGAAAAAGATGTTTATCAGTTTCATAATCAATAGATAAAAAATAAAAGATAATTACAGTTGCGAGCCATAATGGGAACATGATTAACCTAGCAATATAAATAATTACATGCAATTTGAGGGGTTAAGTAGAGCGATGTGGTAAGTGGAAGTGCATACATGCACATTTTCATCGGCCTAGCCAGCCTGTGTCTCTTGCTGTGCATTTAATCCATTTATATTTAAGGTAATTATTGATATTTATGATCTTATTACTATTTTCTTAGGTGTTTGGGGTTAATTTTGTGTAGGTATTTTCCTTCTCTTGTGTTTCCTGCCTAGAGAAGTTCTTTTAGCATTTATTGTAAAGCTGGTTTGATAGTGCTGAATTCTCTGAACTTTTGCTTGTCTGGAAAGCTTTTGATTTCCCTGTCAAATCTGAAGGGGAGTCTTGCTGGGTAGAGTATTCTTGGTTGGAGGTTCTTCCCTTTCATCACTTTAAATATATCATGCCATTCTTTTCTTAAATTCTTTTACTTCTTTTGTGTGTGTGTGAATTCAGTTTTATTTGGGGCAAAAATAGGACTGCAACCCAGGAGACAGCACCTCAGATTAACTCTGAGAGACCACTCCAAAGAGACAGGGGAAGGTCAGTATATATGTGATTTTGGTGAGAGGGAATATATACAATCAAGCACAAAGTTTCCCAATAAATTGCTTTTACTTCTAACGCCATCTTCATGTCGGTCTGCTTTCTAGAGAATTCAGACTTACAGAGGCAGAACAAAAATGCCCATGAGGAAATTTTGCAATAGCTCCACTCCCTACATAAGTCAGGTACAGCATCATGGAGATGAGGAAAGAGTACAGTCCATGGTGGTGTCAAGGGATAACCAAAGTTTCCAGGTAATTGCCATCAGCCCTACCAAAAGCCATCTTAAATAGTATGCAGTCCAAGTAAAACTCTCCACTCATTAAAATGCAAATGATTTCAAAAGCAATTCCTGTAGATACTCACTTCAGTCAGGACTGCTGTCCCTAAGCATTTCTTATATAGAAATTCTGGAGTTACCAACAGACAAGTTCCAAACTCTTAACCCAGTTGGGAGTAATGAGGCTCCTACTGCTCAGTTACCAAACTAGAATCCGAAGAGGCAGCATGCATTCAGAGAGGAGGAAGGAGGCACTCCTTTCTGTTGCTGGAAATCAAACCATGGGAGTCTGACATTTCCTAGGCCTCCAGCTAAGAAGAGCATCCCTGTCTTCCACGGTAGGCTATACTCAGAGGCCACCATTTGGATCTAGCTCATTGTACTCCAATGACATTCCAACCAGAAACCATTCTCAGAGTTGAGTGAATCATACTCTAATCATGGAGCTGAGTTTGCAGTTTAGGGCTCAATCAGGCAATGAATCCAAAGATGTTCTGGGAAATCTCTAAAATCCCTCAGGAAAGCAAACACTCACTGGGAAAGAAGTGACCCTGGGCTGGGGTCACATGGAGGGCCGGTGAAAAAGAGTAAATCCCCTTTACGTGCCAGGTGCTGCCATGTGTTTGTATATCTGGAGCCACCCTGTGATGTCAGAATCATATTTTAAGCTTAGAAAAATGTGGTGTGGAAGGTTAAGTGGTTTTTCCAAGATCATAGTGCTTAGCAAATATCAAAGCTAGAATTTCAAACCAGGTCTTCCAACTCCAAACATTGTAATTTTTTTCCATGATTTTACTACTAACTGTTCTCTTGCCTTTATAAATATGCCTCTATTAATATTAATAACAGGGGATTTCCTGGTGGTCCAATAGTTAGGACTGTGCATTTCCATTGCAGGAGGTAAAGGTTTGATCCCTGGTTGGAAACTAAGATCCTGCAAGCCAAGCAGTGCGGCCAAGAAAAGAAAAAAGTTTATCTTGTAGACACATCTCTTGGCTTAGTTGCTTTGATAAAATCATGTCAACTTTCAGTCAGACCATGACCATGGTGGGGAAGCACTGTATGATATGTTGTTTGTTTGTTTTATTTGAATCTTTTGGCTATACCACAAGACATGTGTGATCTTATTCCCAGACCAGGGATCGAACTTGCACCCCTTGTATTGGAAGCGTGGAATCTTAACCACCAGACTACCAGGGAAGTCCCAGGAAGCACTGTAATGAGCATTTGCTAGTTTGTGACATATCAACATTTATTTTCCCCTTCTTTTAGTAAAGAAGAGGAAAGTGGATGCTGGTAAAGAGTATTCTAATTTGGTAAAGAGTATTCTAATTCCTCTCTGGTGAACTTCCCCTCCCTCACTGCAGTCCATGAGCTTTGGTTGGACTCTAACTCTGGCTTCAAGAATGGAGCCTGTGACTCCTCCTAGAACTATGCGTGTACCTATTCCCCTGGCTACTTCTACTGATTCATTTGTAGTCAGGACCAACTAGTCTTTTGCCAAAGCTACTGGGAGAAAAGCAAGCACTCATTCCCAATTCATCTAAACCTGGGGGAAAGTAGACTGGAGCTGCTGGAGCCGCACTGCTGCTATTATTGAAGAGTCTGTCCAAGGATGGTGCTCACATAGCACAAACAGAGCCAGGAGATGAATAGGGAGAAATGCGGTTTTGTTGTCATTTTTCCCCCACTGGATCAGGCCATTCTTGAAGCCAAAATTGCCCCCAAGATCTGTCAGTTCTGTGATACGACAAATTCTGTTTATATTTAAGCTAGGTATAGGCTGTATTTTCTGCTAGTTTTAATTGAAAGAGGTGCCCCTGATACAACAGACTTCCTCAGCTAAATTTAACCACTGTTAAAGTCAGTTAGGACTCATAACCAAATTAAAAATGGGCAAAAGATTTGAATAGATGCTACAGACTAAATATTTATATTCCCTTTAAATTCATACGTTGATACCTATTCCCCCAATGTAGTGGTATTAGGAGGTAGGGTCTTTGAGAGGTGATTTTAGGTTATTGCAGCAGAGCCCTCATGACTGGAATTAGTACCCTTGTAGAAGAAACCCCAGAGAGGTCCCTTCCCCCTTCTGCCATGTAAGAACACCTGAAAAGACTGCCTTCTCTGAACCAGGAAGTATGCTTTCATCAGACACCAAATCTGCCTGTGCCCTGATCTTGAATCTCCCAATTTCCTTAATTATGAGAAATAAACTTCTGTTGTTTATAAACTACTCAGTCTATGGTATTCTGTTATAACATTCTGAATTGATGAGGACAACAGACATTTCTCCAAAGCAGGTGTAACAAATGGCCAATAAGCTCTTGAAAAGATGCTCAGTGTCATTAGTCATTAGGGAAATGCAAACCAAAGCCACAAAGAGATATAACTTCACAACTCCTAGGGTGGCTTCAATCAAAAATATAGACAGTAACAAATGTTGCCAAAAATATGGAGAAATTGAAACTTGTGTGCATTGCCAGTGGGGATGTAAAATGATGCAGCTGCTTTGGAAAATACTCTGCAGTTTCTCAAATAATTAAACATAAAGTTACCATGTGACCAGCAATTTGACTTCTCCTTATATACCCCAGAGAAATGAAAGGATATGTCTACAAAAAGCCTTGGATGAGAATGTTCATAACAATTGTACTCATGATAGCTTAAAAAATAGAAAACAATTCAAATACCCATCAACGGGAAATGGATAATCACGTTGTGATATAATCATACAAAGGAATCAGTTCAGTTCAGTTGCTCAGTCATGTGTAACTCTTTGCAACCCCATGGACTGCAGCACTCCAGGCCTCTCTGTCCATCACCAACTCCCGGAGTTTACTCAAACTCATGACCATCGAGTCGGTGATGCCATCCAACTATCTCATCCTCTCTTGTCCCCTTCTCCCGCCTTCAATCTTTCCCAGCATCAGGATCTTTTCAAATGAGTCAGCTCTTCCCATCAGGTGGCCAAAGTATTGGAGTTTCAGCTTCAGCATCAGTCCTTCCAATGAGGATTCAGGACTGATTTCCTTTAGGATGGACTGGTTGGACCTCCTTGCAGTCCAAGGGACTCTCAAGAGTCTTCTTCAACACCACAGTTCAAAAGCATCAGTTCTTCGGTGCTCAGCTTTCTTTATTGTCCAACTCTCACATTCATACATGACTACTGGAAAAACCATAGCTTTGACTAGATGGACCTTTGTTGTCAAAGTAGTGTCTCTGCTTTTTAATAAATATTCAGCAATAAAAGGAATGAGCTACTGATACATGCGAAAACATGAATGACTCTAGAAGTACACTGAATGAAAGCAACCAGACCTAAAATAATATAGTGTGTGGTGTGATTCATTTATATGAAATCCAAGAGCAGGCAGAACTAACCTATAGTGACAGAAGTGAGAAAGTGAGAAGGACTACCAGGGAAGTTCCTGCTTTTTCATTTCTGATGAAGGGAAAAAAAAGCATCCACCAGACTTAACGTGATCTGATATTTATGAAAAGTTCTTCTATCCAAAAACATCTTTCCCCACCAGCTTAAGAATGGACTGCACCCCTCCATTTTTCCTTTAATATAAAGCATTGAAGTGATAGATTACATGTTATATTAAATTTCCCCCAATGACTGTGTTAATGCAGGATTAATTTGCAAGGTTGTTTCTCCTCCTTCTTAGGGAGTCATCTCAACCCACTCCTGACTAAGGTGACCAAGTTACTCGAGGCCTCATCCCTCATCATAGACTGGAGAACATTTATAAACCATTACTTTCCAACTTCCAGTCCTTTCTTAAAAATTTTTGTGACAGCATTCTTAATTTCACCAAACGTAGCTCAAGAGAGCAGGTGACTTCTATTTAAAAATTCAGAAATTAAAAAGATAATGAAAGCAATAAAATAGTGATTACCATCTTCAGATCACTCAGGTAAAGAGCCACCAACCCTTACAAAGTAAGTTTCTATTTTGGGTAACTCATTCTGACTCCTTTAATTCTTTCTTTTCCTCATCCCACATCCCAGCCTTATGCCTTATCACTTACTACCTACTAATCAGTTTAGTTAACCCCGAAAGACAATGGAAATCCTAAACTGCAGAGTCACGTACAAACTTGCCCACCATGATTCCGGAAATCCCTGCGGGTTTACTGAAAGGACTATATTAATGGTTAATGGTGCTTCATGGTTTTATGGATCAGAACAATCTCTATTGCTTCACTAGTATGGACTTTCTGTAACTTAAGAAAAAGAAAATGTGAATTCCTTTGGGGGAATGGAAAGGAGATATTACAAAAGAAAAATGGTATTACTTTCCAATACCAAGGAAATTCATTAGCAAACACATTAAAATGTGCTTGAGTAGTCATCACACTGAATTGTTTTGGAAAAGGCCCTGCTTGGAAAAACACGGCAAAAACATCTTCAGTGCTGGAGCTTGGCACGATGAGACAGCGGGATGACAAATGTCTTGCCATTCCCTATGGTGCCTTAATACTTAGAGCCATCTGCTACTATGTACTCTCCCTCCCATGAGTCCCCTTTATTACAGTCTAACGTTATGTTACTCCTATTTTCCATGTCCACCTGTTACAGTGATAAGACACAGATGTACTCCTTCAGTGTGTGGGAAACAAAGTAATCTTAAGTCAGGATGCTGAGCTTTTGAGCTTTAGCTCTTACACTAACTACACAGTCTTGGATAAGTATCTCAAGTTCTCTTGGTTTCAGTGTCTTCATATGAAAAATATAAAGTATAGTAGACATGGTACCCATGAAGTGGAAGCTGACTGGTCCTTAGGGGTTCCTCAGGCCATAGAGCCAATATATAGAAAAGGGGTCCTTGTTAACAGTAATTGGCTTGCTGCTCCATGGTGGCATAGGCGAGGCTCTGGTTAGAACTCAGGGATGCAGTGCACTCCCGGGGATATAGCCAGACAAAACTTTAATTCCAAAAGATATATGCATCCCCTCTGTTCATAGCAGCACTGTTCACAATGGCCAAGACATGGAAACAACCGAAATGTCCATTGGCAGATGAGTGGATAAAGAAGATGTGGTGTACATATACAGTGGAGTACTACTCAGCCATGAAAAGAACAAAAGAATGCCATTTGCAGCAACCTGGACGGACCAGAGATTGCCACACAGAGTGAAGTCCAACAGAGAAAGACAAATGCCATATGATATCATTTTATTTTTTTTATTTTATTTAATTTTTAAACTTTACATAATTGTATTAGTTTTGCCAAATATCAAAATGAATCCACCACAGGTATACATGTGTTCCCCATCCTGAACCCTCCTCCCTCCTCCCTCCCCATACCATCCCTTTGGGTCATCCCAGTGCACTAGCCCCAAGTGTCCAGTATCGTGCATCGAACCTGGACTGGCATCTCGTTTCATACATGATATTTTACGTTTCAATATGTGGAATCTAAAATATGACACAAACGAACCTATCTGTGAAACAGAAATAGAATCATGGACACAGAGAAGAGACTGGTGGTTGCCAACGGGGAGGAGGTTGGAAGAGGGATGGAGTGGAAGGCTGGGAGTAGCAGATTCCAGCTTTTATATACAGAACTGATAAACAACAAGGCCCTACTATATAGCACACAGAACTATTTTCAGTATCCTGTGATAAACCATAATGGAAAAGAATATTTGTAAAAAAAAAAAAAAGTATATATATATAACTGAATCACTTTGCTGTACAGCAGAAATTAACACGACATTGTAAGTCAACTGTACTTCAATTTTTAAAAGATTTTAAAAAAGAACTCAGGAGTGCAATGGACAACGTCTTAGCATTCTGTGGCCCAGAGGCCAAGTCTGGTCACTGGCAAAGTACATTTGCCTAAAATGAAGATAAGACTAACACGCCTCATATCCCATATATATAAATTTTAGGTTTTAGAGAAGCAGTCAAAAGCATCTTTATTTCTCCAGCCTTGAACAAGGAGAGGGGTCAAAACAAAACAAACAAGCAAAAACATTCAGTCAAGTGCTGATAGAAAATCACAAGAAAAGAAATAGGTGGTAGAAGGTAGCCTTGAGTACCAGCTTAGGCCCTGTGACCTGCTGCAGAAGAGGGATTATACAAGCTATGTGTTATGTCACTTAGTCATGTTTCCCTTTCCCCTAGACCCCGTGCTTTAAAAGAAAAATAATGGAGGCAGCTGACATTTTAGCTTCAGGCGAACATGTGACCAGCTTCTCCTCCCTCCAAATCTACCCTCTATCCTTCCTGCCGCATTCCCTGGATGCATGAGTGCTTAGTTGCAAAGTTGCACCCAACTCTTTTGCGATCCTGTGGACTGTAGGCCACAGTTTCTCTGTCGATGGGATTTTCAGGGCAGGAATACTGGAGTGGCTTGCCATGCCCTCCTCCAGGGGATCTTCCCCACCCAGGGATTGAACCCGTGTCTCCTGTGTTTCCTGCACTGGCAGGTGGATTCTTTACCATTGAGCCACCTTGGAAGCCTATTCCCGGGGAGGTTGATCTAAATGCACTGCGTCGCTTCCTTCTGGTTTCTAGTCCAGTTCAACAACAAGGGAGCTCTGAGAGAGGATCAGAGGAAGGGAGAAGAGTTAGGTCAGCATATTTACGCTCTTTCTATAGTCACCGCACTGTGAACAGGCTGCATCCTTCCACTAGAGGTCCTAGCTCCCATCCAGCAGCTCTTTGCACAGAGCTCTGTTTCCTGGTTCTTGTACTGCCTTTCTCTTCCCTGCCCCAAAAGCCTGTATGTGGTAATGGTATTACTAAGTTACTAATACCAGGGTATTTTATTAACACGTTTGGGTTCCTTAAATCCTGCCCCCATTTTTGTAGAGTCCCTTTGTTAAACTCTCCTCAAATTACCAACTTCACCCAAATATAATAAGTGATTTCTTTTTTTGGTGGGGCCCTGACTAATACAGACAGGTTTTCACAAGAACCACGGGGGTAATTGAAAGATCAAAAGAAGACCTTTGTTTAAAATGTGTGTGAAATTTCTTTGAAGAATATGACTTCTAGAAATTTAGATGAAGCATACGTAATACATCTAGAAAGATGCATAACACATATAAATAGTTTAAAGAGTAATTTACAAAATGAACACCTATATAACCAGTACTATAATCAGATATAGAACATTGCTGGCTCCCCAAAAGCACAAACTCCACCACCCCCCTCCAGTTAAAATCACCTTTATTCTGTGTTTTATGGCAATTGTTTCACTGCTTTTCTGTGTTTTACCAACTAATGTATATTTTATCAGCTATGCAAGCATCCTTTATTTTTTAAATTTTATTAAAGTGTAGTTGATTTACAATATTGTATTAATAAAATAGATGACTGGTGCAAGTTTGATTCATGAAGCAGGGCACCCCACCTGGAGGGGTGGGGTGGGAAGGAATGTGGGAGAGGGGTTGGGGGGTTCAGGGTAGGGCAGGGGACACATGTATACCTGTGACCGATTCATGTTAATGTATGGCAAAAGCCGTCATGATATTGTAAAGTAATTATTCTCCAATTAAAATAATTAGAAAAAAATTTCTGCTGAACAGCAAAGTGATTCAGTTATACATATATATTTTTTTCCATTATGGCTTGTCATAGGATACTGAACATAGTTCCTGTGTGCTATACAGCAGGACTTATACAGGATACAGTTTATCCATCCTTATGCATGCATGCATGCATGCATGCTAAGTCGCTTCAGTCATGTCCGACTCTGTGTGACCCCATGGACAGCAGCCCACCAGGCTCCTCTGTCCACAGGATTCTCCAGGCAAGAATACTGAATCCTTTAAATCTAGTTTCATTTTGCCTGTTACAAAAGCTTATACATGAGTCATAATATAGACATTATCCTGTGCCTTGCTTTTGTGCAGTGTTATGTTAGATTCATCCACGTTGTTGGGTACAGCATCCATGGCTTATGTTTTCACTTTCTCAGCTATCTACTCTTCCATTGTAACTATATTTAACTTGTAATTTATCCATTCTGCTTTTGATAAATGATCGAATTGTTTCCAGTTTCAGGCTATTCTGAACAATGCTACTAAGAAAATCTTGTGCCTCTAGGCACAATGTTACCTCTAGGGCACAATGCAAAACTTTCTCAAGGGAAGCCCCCCACCCCCACCCCACCCCATGCAGCAGCAAAGACCCAGTACAGCCAAAAATATAAAATAATTTATAAAAAGTTTCTCTAGGACAATGGTTCTTAAACTCTTCTTTCAAGACTCCTTTACAGTCTTAAATATTATTGAGGACCCCCATAGAGTTTTTGTTTATAAATTCCTATTAACGTCTATTGCATTAGAAATTAAAACTCAAAATCCAAATACTTACTAAAAAATAAACTCATTACATGTTAACACAAATAATGTGTCTAATTAAAAGCTGTAAGTTTTAGGAAGAAAATATGGAAACATTTTTATAACTTTGTAATAGAGAAAGAATTCTTAATATAAAAAGCAAAGCCAAAAAAATTGATAAATTAGATGACATTAAAGAACTTTTTCATAAAATGATACCTGAGTGAAAACTCAAGCCACAGCATGGGGAGATACAGGGGACATGGGTTCTATCCCTGGTCTGGGGAGTCCACATGCCTTGGGATAACATGCGCCTAGAGCCCCTGCAACCCAACCAGAGAAGCCGCCTCAGTGAGAAGCCTGTGCACAGCAACAAAGACCCAGTGCAGCCAAAGATAAATAAAGAATGAAAATTTAAAAAGGAAGCGTTAAAAAAATGTACACAAGTCATTATGCAGAAGTCAGGCAACCCAATTGAATACAGGCAAATTTGAATAGGTACCTCATAAAAGACTGAGTTCATAAAACCAGTAAATATAGGAAGACTTGCTCCACCTGGTTCCCCTCATTCCCAAAGCAACATTAACCACAGTAAAGTACCAATGTGATACCAACTGGTGGTGATAATGTGGAGAGGTGGGAATTCTAATGGGCTGTTGATGAGAATATCAATTAATACAACTACTTTGGAAAAGGGTGTGGCACTGTTCAGTAAAAATAAAGTTATACATATCTTTTGACAAGGCAGCTTCACTTCTAGGCTTGTATCCTAGAGCAGTGACTCTCAAAGAATGGTTCATGAACATCTCAAGGTCCCTGATCTTTTAGGGAGTCTGTGAGGACAAAACTACTTTTATAATAACACTTGTATGTTATTTGCTTTTTTTCATTGGGTTAACATCTACACTAATGGAGCAAAAGTATTAGTGGGGAAAACTTCTGGGAGCCTAGCACAAATCAAGGCAATGGTACAAAACTGTATTGATAATCACTGTATTCTTATATACCACTTACCAAAGGAAATGCCATTTTCACTTAAGAATATCATAAATGAAGCAGTAAAAATTAATTTTATTAAATCTCGTGCATTTTCATTGATTACATTTTTTTTTGATGAGAGAAGTGATATTAACAAATGTGAGATTTTTGATATTGTGTAAGGACATGTATTCTAACATTTGAAAAATCTGCATAACTCAGTTACTAATACTTTCCAAATGACCGTTTATGACATTTAGAAACCTTGATTTATGTTAAAAATTACCCTCAAAATAAAAAGAGAGAGCAATGAATTGTACTATAACAGAATACATAGTGTACTGATGTGGTTTCAGATTCTACATTGCAACTAACCTTTCAGAAACTACCAGTGTAATCTCTAATAGAAAAGGTGATAGTAGTCATCTTTCTACTTTTACTTCTTTCAAAGAGAAAGCTTCCAGTGTTTCACTAGTAAAATATTTACTGTATATTTTCTGTATTAATTGACTTTAAAGTTCCTTTTATTTCAAGCATGCTGAATTTTAAAATTAAGAATTATATTGATTTTTTTAATGATTTGCTGCTTTCAAATATGTAGAGATGGTCATATAGTTTTTCAGCTTTAATCTATTAATAACAAATTACATTGATTCATTTTTAACATTAAACCAACTTTGTATTCTAGGATAAATCCAATTTGGTTATACATATTATCCTTTTATATTGCTGGATATAGCAAGCATTGTTTGCTAATGTTTTGTTTCAGATTTTTAAATTCATGTCCATAGATTAATCTATAATTATATTTCATCGTAGTGTCCATGATAACTTTTAGTAGCTTATTATAAGTTTAGGAGTTGCTTCCTTTTTTATTGTATGTTTATGTGATATTAGAATACCTTGTTTCCTAACAAAAATTGATCTCACATTAAAGTTTTATTTGTGGATTTCCTACAAAGTATTCAATTTATTTAATGGTTATTGGAGTTTTCAAGTTTTTTATATTATCATAGGCTTTGCTAGTATATTCCCCTGGGAAATTAGTCCATATAAACTACATATAGTCATCCTCTTGATCTTTCCAGTGTCTGTAACATCTTGAGTAACATGCCTCCCTTTGCACTCCCTGTGTGCTTCTTTCTCTCCCTTTCTCTCCCTCGCCAGACATTTGACACCCTTATTAGTGTTTTCAGAGAATCAACTATTGGCTTTATTGTTGCTCTCTACTATATATTTTTTCTATTTCATGTATTTTTGTTCTTATTTATAATATCTATTTTTTTATGACTTTCTATTTTATTTATTTATTTTTTTTTGAGGTAGATGACTGGCTTATTAATTGTCAGCCTTTTAAATTTTCTAATATAACATATGGGCTTCCCTGATGATTCAGATGGTATATTTAAGCTATAAATTAACCCTCTAAGTACTTTTTAGCTGTATCTTACATGTTTTTGTTAGGTAGGGTTTCTTTTTTAATCAGTCAATTGAAAAAAAAAGTTTTTAATTTCCATTATGAGTAATTTTCCAAATATATGGGGATGTTCTGTTTGTTTTTTTCTTATTGATGTAGTTTGATTACGTTATGGTCAGAAAACCTCTTCTGTGTTACCTTGGTCCCTTAAAGTTTATTAAGGCTTGCTTACGTGATCTGGTATGAGTCCATTTTTGAAATGTTTTATGTGGACTTCAGAATATTTATTCTGTAGTTGTTGAATGTAATATATTTATAATCTCAATTAGGTCAACTTAATTAAGCATCATTGCTTGAATTATCTCTTAGTGATTTTTTTGGTCTTCCTATTCTCTTAGATGTATTTTTAAATTTCCCATATAATTGTGAATTTGTCTATTTCTCCTTATAGTTTTTATTTTCTCTTACATAGTTTGAGGCTGTGTTATTAGGTGCATATAAATTCTATGTTTTCCTGGTGAATTGATATTGTATCATTAGGAAGCAACCAGGGAATTCCCTGATGGTCCTGTGGTTAGGACTCAGCTTTTCACTGCCAGGCCCAGTTTCGATCCCTGGATGGGGAACTAAGATCCTGTATGCCCTGTGATATGGCCAAAAAAGAAGAAGCAATTATCTTTATCTTAGTAAATTTTTATTTTGGTAAAATGTATATGAAAATTAATAAACAGGAACTGAAATGGTTTTTCTATGGGACCCTCTCTTTGTAGCTAACCTTCTGGCTGCAGTACTTACTTGATAGAGGGCTTCCCTGGTGGACTCTGTGCTTCCAGTGCAAGGGGCAAGGGTTCGATCCCTGGTCCCCCTGGTTGGGGAAGTTCTATGTGCCCCGAGGTGCTTCCCTGGTGGCTCAGGAGTAAAGAACCTGCCTGCCAATGCGAACCCAATGCGGAGATGTGGGTTCTATCTCTGGTTCGGGAAGATCCCCTGGAGAAGGAAATGGCAACCCACTCCAGTATTCTTGTCTGGAAAATCCCATAGACAGGGAAGCCTGGCAGGCTGCAGTCCATGGGGTCACAAAGAGTCGGACACAACTTAGTTACTAAACAACAAACAACATATATAAGCAAAATTGTCCATTTTAATCTTTTTTAAGTGTACAGCTCAATGGCATTAACTAGATTCATCATATTGTACATCCATCACCACTGTATAGTTCTAAAACATTTCCATCACCCCAAATAGAAACTCTATAAACATAAAGCAAAAGTCCCCCATGCTCCTCTCCTCCCAGCCCCTGATAAACCTACTTTCTATCTCTGTGAATTTGCCCATTCTAGATAATTCGTATAAGTGAAATCATATAATATTTGTCGTTTTGTGTCTGGCTTATTTCACTTATCATATGTTTTCAAGGTTCATTGTGTTGTGGCATATGTCAGAATTTCAATCCTTTTATGGCTGAATAATATTCTATTGTATGTTTATGTTTTAGCATTTATTTATCCATTCATTGGTTGAATACTTGAGTTTTGTTTTTCTACCTTTTGGCTATCATGAATAATGCTGCAATGAACATATTATATAAGTATCTGTTTTAGTATTTGCTTTCAGTTTTTTTGGATATATACCTAGGAGTAGAATTGCTGGGTCATATAGTAATTCTGTATTTAGCTTTTTGAGTAATTGCCAAATTATTTTCAATAGTGCTTTTTGCTTTAAAACTTAGTTAGAGTACTTTAATATAAAAATACCAGCTCTCTTTTATATGTATTTGCAAGGTATTTCCACTTTAAAATTTCAAAATGTTTGAATATTTATATGATGTTTTGTCCAGTCTAAAAACCTTTGTCTTTTAAGTGATGCATTTAATCCACTGATATTGTATTTAATTAATATTAATAGCTAATGTATTTTAAATCTGTATCGCCACATGTGATATTATTTATTTTTTCCTCTTCATTTTTGACCCTCTACTAATTTATAGGCTACAGTCTCTGTGTCTCTTCTTTTAGAGGTTATATAAATTTTTTTATATATACATACATAATCTTAAAAAAATTTTTTTTGGAGTATAGTTGCTTTACAATGTTGTTAGTTTCTACTGTACAGCAAAATGAATCAGCTATACATGTACATATATCCCCTCTTTTTTTGGATTTCCTTCCCATTTTGGTCATCAGAGTATTGAGTATAGAGTTCCCTGTGTATCATCTATTAAGTCAAAAGTTAGTCAATAATGTTATTTTTGTGTTTGATACTACAAAGGCTTTAAGTACTGACTTCATTTACTCTCTTTCTAACTTGCATGCTTTTACTTCTGTGTATTAACTTATTTTTTTGATCTGATAAGACAGTGTTGTGTAATGTTCAATAATGCATTGTTTAGATTTATTTTTTTTAATTTAAATTTATTTTAATTGGAGGCTAATTACTTTACAGTATTGTGTTGGTTTTGCCATACATCAACATGAATCCGCCACGGGTGTACACGTGTTTCCCATCCTGAACCCTCCTCCCACCTCCCTCCCCGTACCATTCCTCTGGGTCATCCCAGTGCACCAGCCCTGATTTTTTATTTATTCGTTGACCAATTTCTTTGCTCTTTATTTTTTCTTGCATCTCAGAGCTTTCCTCTGAGATCACATTCTTTCTCCCAGAATTACATCCTTCAGAATTCTCTTTTTCAAGGGTCTGGATAGTAGGAAACTCTCTGTGCTTCTGTTTGTTTATTTAGTGTCTATATTGTGCACTCAGTATTGAAAGATATTTTCACTAGGAATAGAATAATAGGTGAGCAGTTATTTTCTTTCACCCCACGAAGAATATCATCGTACTGTCATCCTGTCTGCATTGCTGGATCAGTCAGTTGTCAGTCTAACTGTTGTTCCTTTGACAATGATCACCAACCACATCCTAACCCAGTATCTTTTTGTGTGTGTGTGTGTTCACTAGTTTTATGATGAATCTAGTGTGAAGTTCACTCATTAGTTCCTTCTCTCCCTCCTTTCTTGCTTTCTCTTTTCCTATTTAGGATTTGTTAGGCTTTTTGCGGGTGGGAATTTGATACCATTCATTGGTTCTTCAAAAGTAGAAGCCATTATTTCTTCACATATTATCTTTGTCATATCACATCTCTTCTCTTTTTCTAGAACTCTAACTAAATGTATGTTAGATTTTCTTACTGTCTTCCATGGATTGTATCTGTCTTTCATATAGGCATTTCTCTGAATCTCTGTGCTGTATTCTGCAAAATCTTGTGACATAAACTTCCTGTTCTCTAATTCTCTTTTCAATTATGTCTAATGTGATGTTAAACCACTGGTTTTTGTTTTGTTTTTAATATCAGTAATTGTGATTTTCATTTCTAGAAGTTTTATTTGGTTCTTCTTAAAAGTTTCTGGGTCACTTTTTATAATTTCCAGTATCTTGAGAATATTTTCAAGCTGTTTGTGCTTTGTTCTTTTTTACTGTGTGCTGCTCATTGACCTTGAAAAATTGTTTATGCAAATATACTGGACACAGGATAAAGATGACTTTTCAAAATAGATTTGTATTTGTCACTTTCAGTCTCTAAGGGCTTTGCCATATGGTATCATTTAAACTATGCTTATGGCTTGAATCATTTTGGACCACCAAGTGTTTATAACTGCAGTAACACCAGCAAGTGATTGCAAATTTCCAGGATGAAATTGTCTCCTTATTGAACTGTTCAGTTGTCTCCTGTGGGTGGAGATTTGGGGGAAATGTAGCCTTTGAAATCCCAGCATCTACTGGTGGATTTCCTTTTGCACTTTACTCTTTAGGGAGATACTTAAATTGGCTGGATTAACAAATGCCCTCAGGGCAAAAGTGGCTTCAGTACTCAGTAAATCTTAGATTTTATCCATGTCATTAGTGCTTGGATATTTTTAATATAGTTACTATTTTTAAATAATTTTACTATTTGATACTTTTTGTACTCAATCCAGCATTCTTTGTTGTCAACTTCTGTAGTCAAGTGGCTGGAGTGAGCTGCTCCACAGACTGCCTCCTGATCTGGTGTCCACTGAGGTCTCAAAGGTGCTCTCTCTGGTTTGCTGCTCTTGTATGTTGCTCTAATCTTAGCTGGAGTATTTCATGGGATGGTCATGTTTCTCCACTTGTCCAGCACCTGGTGGTTTGCCTTGTCTGACTCATGCCCACCATGGTTCTCATCAGCATTACAGATTTCTTCGAATCTCGAACACACCCTTTTTCATTGACCTTATCTCTCCTGCTGCTCCTCCTTACTTTGTCTTGCTCACGGCAGAACTTCTATCTCTCAGCTGAGCCATATTCTTTGTCCTCTGCAGGAGATGTGGGAAGAGCTGAGTCCGTTCTTTACAACACAGAAGCTAAGGGAAGCTCACATTGGGCTCTTTTTGCCTTCTATCCTACTTTGCTCTCCTTCCTCTTCTCCACTCACCCCACTGTGTTGCTGGCTCACCTTAAACACTCATTTCCTTCTGGAATCCCAAATGGGAAGTAGAGAAGAATCCTGCTGGCCTTAGTCTTCCCTTTGACACTTCTGACACATCTTCTCTCTCTGAGGCTTATTCCTTAGATCAAGAAAGCTTCTCACTGACTGGCTTTCCTAAATCCAACTCCAACTTCTTCCCACAGTCCCCTGGAACAGGAAGAAAGTTCAAACATTCCACTTCTTCAACATCATATCCTTGTTCTATCCTGGGACAGAAGCACAATGGGTGGACAAAGCTGTTTGCCTATACTATAAAAGAAACTCTGTGATCTCGGCTACCAGATTTAACCCTTGCTGTGTCAATGGTAGTAAAAGAATGTGAAAATATCTTCTCTTGCCTTTTTTTAACCTTCTAAATAAGTATTTTGATCAAATATCCTACTTTGGATGTCAAAAACTGATTTTTAACTCTCTTAAAAATTAATTCCTGCTTTAATAGTCATAACCCCACCCTCCACACACCACCCTTAGGCAAATGGATACTTCAGGCCAATCAAAGAATAAGTTATATTCATGAAAATGCAAAAGATAAAAGTATATTAATGTGTTCCATAAATCCCCAAGTGACAGATATATATATTATTTTTAGTCAAAAGCATTTGTGTTAATTATCTTTTGCTGTGTAATAAATTAGTCCAAAATGTAATGGCTTAAGACAATTAATACTTGTTATTTCACAGTTTCTATCAGTCATGAATTCTGAAGCAGCTTAGCTTGGTGATTCTGGCTTAGGACCTCTCAGAAGGTTACCGACTAGATGAGAGCTGCTATCATCTGAAGGCCTGTCTGCAGCAAAGATCAACTTCCAAGTTCACTCACATAGCTATTAGCAGGAGGCCCCATTACTTGCTGGCTGTTGGCTGGAGGCCTCTGTTTATTCACCACATGGGTCTCGTCTCATGACAGGCAACTGGCTTCACTCAGAGCAAGTAATCAGAGAGTGAGAGAGAGCAGGAAGTCGTCATGCTTATCATGTCTCAGTCTCTAGTCACACACTGCCACTGTTGCTTTATTCTGTTCATTGGAAATGAGTCACGAAGTCCAGCTCATACCCAAAGGGAGAGGAATCGACCTCTGCCTCTTAAAGGCAATGACAAAGAATGTGTGGACATTGTAAAGCACCAAGGCATTAAAATCATCCTATTGCCCACTTCCTATGTGCAGACTGCAAAAATTAACAACAAAACAGATATTTTTCTTACATAATGGAGCTGAAAGTCTAGTAGGTTCATGAGTTGAAAACAGGCAATTACTGCACACTGAGCTGTGGGTCCTAGCTTTCTCCCATATGACATGGGGGGCCATAGGTGCTTGAAGGCACATAAGTCAATACACGCGGAAATGCTTTTGTGTAAGTATAGTTTAGCAAAAGTGGCCAAAAGGTGAGATTCAAGAGCTCCAAGGTCTACATTCAAATCCCAGCTCTGCCACTTACTGGCCAGGGGACCATGGGCCAGTAACGCATCTTCTCTGTGCCCCAGTTTTCTCATCAGTAAGATGGGAGAGTAACAGTACTCAGTTCATAGGATCCTGGTGAGGATTAAATGTTGGGAAGGACTGAAAAGGTGCCTGGAACATAGCAAGATTTAGTTATCTTAAACTAACTTTAGTTATCTTAAACAGGTATAAACTGCAGGCCACTTCAGAAAGAAATTATTATTCTAATTTCTGAGACAGGTATATATTCTTATGCTTGTCTAACTGAAAATGAAATAAACTTTGTTTTAAGATTTAGTTTGTAATGATATATTTCCACTTTTTTTCTTTGTAAGTACACGGCACATAGTAAAATGTGAATGTCACTCTTCATCTCTACCCCCACCCACTTACCAATCCCACTTCCTTCCCCAAAGGAAACCACTTGAACAGCTTCATGAATGTTCTTTCAGAAATTGTCTATTTAAAGAAAAATTGTCTTTATATTTCTTTCTATTAATAATTTAATAGATCTTCTCATGTTAGTGACTATAGCTTTATATCATTCTTTTTAATGACTCTTAAATTTTATAGGATAGATATACCATCAGTTCTTTAACCATTCTTCTTTAATGGGCATCCATGTTTTTTCCATCTTTTTACTATTGTAAACAGTTGTGTTATAAGCATAAACTTTTTTTTTAATTGGAAGATAATTGCCTTACAATATTGTGTTTGCCTCTGCCATGCATCAGTGTGAATAAGCTATAGGTATACATATGTCCCCTCCCTCCTGAACCCCCTCCCGTCTCCCACCCCGTCCTACCCGTCTAGGTCATCACAGAGTACTGGGTTGAGCTCCCTGTGTCGCACAGCAAATTCCCACTTGCTATCTATTTTACGTATGGTAATGTATATGTTTCCATGTTCTCTCTTTTCCCCCCACCGCATCCACAGGTCTGTTCCTTATGTCTGTGTCCCCATTGCTGCCATGCAAACAGGTTCATCAGTATCATCTTTCTAAATTCCATATGCATGTGTTAATATACACTATTTGTCTTTCTCTTTCTGACTTACTTCACTTTGTATAATAGGCTCTATGTTCATCAACCTCTAGGACTGACTTGAATGTGCTCCTTTTTTTTTATAGCTGAGTAATATTCCATTGTATGTATGTACCACAATTTCTGTATCCATTTGTCCATCAGTGGACATCTAGATTCCTTCCATATCCTAGCTATTGTAAAAAGTGCTACAGTGAACACTGAGATACATGTGTCTCTTTCAGTTATGGTTTTCTCAGGGTATATGCCCAGTAGTGGTACTGTGGGGTCATATGGTAGTTCTATTCCTAATGCTTTAAGGAATCTCCATACTCTTCTCCCTAGTGGCTGTATCAATTTACATACCCACAAGCATAACCTTTTAAATGGACTTTCTAACCTTCAGAGACTTCATGAATATAAATATCTTTGATAATGACCTGTTAAACTCACTGGACTTACAGAGCTGTGGGTGGCCATTGGGTGGTCTGTCCATCCCATAGGAGTGGCTTCCTACCTGATCACAATTCTCTGGACTGGGACTTGGCACCAACTTCAAGTTGTGCTACTCACTATCTCTCCTGTGGGAACTTGGAATTGGGACCAAAAGTGAAGGTGACTGTCTCCAGGCAGCTGGACTTGAGTCACTATGGAGCTGTGGAATGGTTTTATGGTCCATGAGGGCCAGAAATGCAGCCACAGTTGTCTGGGAGAGACAAAAGAATGAGACTGACCTGCACAGAGGAGACAAGAAACGGAGTCTAAGTATTTTCGCAGAATAGCACCTGTATCTTCTTCCTTTTCAGGACCCAGTTATACTCCTGCCTTGGATTCTGTTAGATACTGGGCTTCCTATGTACATTCATAAAAGTGGATCCCCTTGTATATTCCTTCCATGTTGATCCCCAGTCACTCTGATTCCGGGAGACTTCCTCAACCACCCCAGCCTGACCTGTAAGCACCAGGTAGGTCCACTCTTAGGTTCATTCACTTGGAGTTAACACTACTTATTTTGGCTACTTTGTTTCAAAATTGTGGTTATCTAACATGACTGTGCAAACAAGGATTCTAGGTAAGGACAATAAAGATCAGCATTTTTCCTTTTTTAAACATTTAATCATCTTGAATCTTTTTAAGCCAGATGACAAAAATTTCCTAGCTTATGAAATTGAGTGCATTACTATTTCATCATTTCTGGATGATTCAAAGTAAACATTATAAAGATCAAACATTTTGTATATAAGGTGTAATTCAGTAAGTCTACAAGTTCAACTAATATAATGAGCACCTGCTACTAAAATGCAATAAAAGGAGCTCCCTCTTTGAAAAGGAAAATATGATATCAGATATGAGTCTGTCTTTCAAAATGGAAATTTTTAATTAAAGAAAAGCTATACAGCAAGTACCTAGGCCTAAAATATTTTCAAATTCAGATGTTACACTGTAAAATAGTTCAATCTGTGCCAAGAGGAAAGCTAAATTTATGACATGGTGAACCACTCACAGAGTCTTAATGGTTTATCAACTAGGTTCAGTTCAGTTCAGTCACTCAGTCGTCTCCGACTCTTTGCGACCCCATGGACTGCAGCACACCAAGCCTCCCTGTCTGTCACCAACTCCCAAAGTTTACTCAAACTCATGTCCACTGAGTCTGTGATACCATCCAACCATCTCATCCTCTATTGTCCCCTTCTCCTCCTGCCTTCAATCTTTCCCAGCATCAGGGTCTTTTCATATGAGTCAGCTGTTCGCATGAGGTAGCCAAAGTATTGGAGTTTCAGCTTCAGTATCAGTCCTTCCAATGAATACTCAGGACTGATTTCCTTTAGGATGGACTGGTTGGATCTCCTTGCAGTCCAAGGGACTCTCAAGAGTCTTCTCCAACACCACAGTTCAAAAGCATCAATTCTTCGGCACTCAGCTTTCTTTATAGTCCAACTCTTACATCCATACGTGACCACTGGAAAAACCATAGCCTTGACTAGACGGACATTTGTTGACAAAGTAATGTCTCTGCTTTTTAATATGCTGTCTAGATTGGTCACGGAGAAGGCAATGGCACCCCACTCTAGGACTCTTGCCTGGAAAATCCCATGGACGGAGGAGCCTTGTAAGTTGCAGTCCATGGGATCGAGAAGAGTTGGACACAACTGAGCGACTTCAGTTTCACTTTTCACTTTCATGCATTGGAAAAGGAAATGGCAACCCACTCCAGTATTCTTGCCTGGAGAATCCCAGGGATGGGGGAGCCTGGTGGGCTGCCATCTATGGGGTCACACAGAGTCGGACACGACTGAAGTGACTTAGCAGCAGTAGCTAGATTGGTCATAACTTTTCTTCCAAGGAGTAAGCCTCTTTTAATTTCATGGTTGCAGTCACTGTCTGCAGTGATTTTGGAGCCCCCAAAAATAAAGTCTGTCATTGTTTCCACTGTTTATTTGCCATGAAATGATGGGATCAGATGCCATAATCTTAGTTTTCTGAATGTTGAACTTTAAGCCAACTTTTTCACTCTCCTCTTTCACTTTCATCAAGAGGCTCTTTAGTTTTTTGCTTTCTGCCATAAAGTTGGTGTCATCTGCCTATCTGAGGTTATTGATATTTCTTCTGGCAGTCTTGATGCCAGCTTGTGCTTCATCCAGCTCAGCGTTCCTCATGATGTACTCTGCATATTAGTTAAATAAGCAGGGTGAAAATATACAGCCTTGATGTACTGCTTTCCCTATTTGGAAACCTATCAACTAGGTTACCAAGTAAGGTTTAATTTGACCAAGCTTAACTCTCCATGAGAAGAAATAAAATTTTCTCTGTTGCTTCCTGACACTTGTGTGAAAAGACAAAATCTCTCTTGCTAGAAAGCCCACACTCATTGTTTACCCCTGTGTTAGTATGGATATCAAGGTTGCTGAAACATTTAGTTGTGGGATGTCCTAAAATGGATATAGCTGGTGTCCAATCAAGAGAGTTTATATGTACCATTAAACTTGTAATCTCATTTCGTTTGTTTTAGTTTAGAGCCAAGCCCCTTGTTTCTACCTACAAGATGTCCAGTGTGATTTGTTTTATTTTTAATTGAGTGGTTTTAAAAAAAAAATTGATCATACTTATGTGAGAATGTGTAAGACGTAAATGTACATTCTGAAAAATAAAAGTAAAGTGAGTGTTCTGTCTAACCTTCCCCAGGTTAAGAAAATTGCTTTGGAACTTCCTTGCTGATCCAGTGCTTAAGACTGTGCTTCTAATGCAGCGGGTGGGGGTTTGGCCCCTGGTCAGGGAAGTAAGATCCCACATGCTCTGTGGCATGGCCAAAAAAATGAGCTTTGACCTTGTGGAAGGAAACTCCCCTCTTAGGCCTCTTCAATTGCTCCTCTCTCCCTGCATCACCAGGGAAATCAAAGTCTTGATTTTTAGGATAATCATCCCCTTGGTTTTCTTTAGTCTTAGGACCTTTGTACGTTCCTAAGTAAAATAGTATTTAGTTTTGTCTGTTTTGAACTTAGTATTAATGGAATCATATTGTATGTTCTCTTCTCGGGCTTGCTTCTTTCAACATTGTGTTTGTGTTATCAGTATCAACGTGTGTAGTTGTTAGCTCATTGTTTTCATCTCTGTACAGTAGTTCCTTTTATGAATATATAATAATAATTATACATTCGACCCTGGTGGATATTTAGACTGCTTACAGTTTTTATCATTATGAACAATGCTGCAACAAACACACATGGACATGCTTCCTAGTGCTGGAGTTTCTAGACTAGCGTAAATAACTGGGAGTGGAATTGCAGCATCATAGGATTGTACATGTTCGGTCTTATGAGATAATGCCAAACTCTTTCAAAGTGCTTGCATTATACAAATTTATGCTCATATCTGGAGTGAATAAGAGTTCTCATTGTTCCAGAGCATTTCATTTGGAATGGTCAGGCTTATTTTTTATCAGTCTGATGGGTATGTAAAAATATTTCAATGTGGTTTTACTTTGTATTTTCCTCCTTACTTGTTAGGTTAAGCATCTTTTCATATGTTTAGTGGCTATTTGAGTTTCCCCTATAGCTCAGCTGGTACAGAATCTGCCTGCAATGCAGGAGACCCCGGTTCAGTTCCTGGGTCAGGAAGATCCCCTGGAGAATGGAAAGGCTACCCACTCCAGTATTCTGGCTTGGAGGATTCCATGGATGGAATCCCAAAGACTTGGACGTGACAGAGCGATTTTCCCTTTTCATGAAGTATCTGTTTTAGTCTTTTGCCCCTTCTCCTACTTTGTGTTTGTCTGTTACTACTTTATAAGTATACTTTGTATATTTTTTATGCTACTCTTTTCCCTTTCTTTTTTTATTGAAGTATAGTTGATTTACAATGTTGTATTAATTTCTGCTGTACAGCCAAGTAATTCAATTATACATATATATATACTTTTCCATTATGGTTTATCACAGGATATTGAAGTAGTTCATTGTGCTATACAATAGGACCTTGCTGTTTATTCATTCTATATATAATAGTTTGCATCTGTTAACTCCAGAGTCCCAATCCGTCCCTCCCACCTCCCCTCTGGGAACCACAAGTGTGTTCCCTGTCTGTGAGCCTGTTTCCGTTTCATAGGTAAGTTCACTTGTGTTACATTTTAGATTCCACATACAGTGGTATCATATATTTGTCTTTCCCTTTCTGACTTACTACATTTACTGTGATTTTGTTCTGTATTTAGAAATCGATTGTTTTATAATTGTATTTTCTAAGGAGCCTGTAAAAAATTGCCACAAATAGTGGCAATAAAACAACATGTTTATTGTCTCACATTTCTGTAGTTCAGAAGATCGAAATGTCTCACTGTAAAATCAAAGTATTGGAAAGTCTGTGCTCCTTTCCAGAGGCTCTAGGGGAGAATCAATTACCTTGCCCTTTCCAGTTTTTAGCACTGCCCACAGGCTTTGGCTTATGGACTCCTTTCTCCATCTTTAAATCCAGAAAAAATGGTCCAGTTCTTATGGTTCATTACCTTGACTTTTCTGATGCCCTCTTTCACTTTTAAGGACACTTGTGACTATATTCAGATAACCCAGGATAATCTGCTCATGTCAAACCCTTAATTTAATCATATCTGCAAAGTCACTTTTGCCATGTAAGGCTGTATTTTCACAAATTTCAGGGATTAATATCTAGACATCTTTGTAAGTTGAGAAGGCATCATTCTGTCTACTGCAGTATTATTGACTTTGTATCTTGTAATCTTACTAACCTCTTATGAATTTTTATAATTTATTTACAGGTTCTTTTATTATTAAAAATTTATGTATTTACTTTTTATTTTTGATTGTGCTGGGTTTTCCTTGCTGTGCAAGGGCTCTGTGTAGTTGTGTGTGGACTTTTCACTGTGGTAGCTCCTCTTGTTGCAGAACACAGGCTTTAGAGTGTGGGCTTCAGCAGCTCAGCCTGCAAGTTCAGTAGCTGTGGCATGCAGGCTTAGTTGCCCCTCAGCATATGGAATCTTTCTGGGCCAGGAATCCTCTGCATTGGCAGGTAGATTCTTAACCACTGGACCACCAGGGAAGTCCAACTGGTTCTTTTATATTTTCTATATATAAAATCAAATCATTTGCAAATAGTGACAGTCTTGTTTTCTCCTTTCTAATGAATGTAAGTGTGTGTATTTTCCCCCCTACCTTTAAGGCCAAGGTACAACCAAAAACATTGCTGGAAAAATAAAAAACTGGATAAGACTTCCAGTATAATGTTCAGTAGGATGGGTTGTATCAGGCAATCCTATATGGTTTCTGCTCTCAGATGAAATACTTTCAGCATTTCACCATCATGCACAAAATTCACTGTAGACTTTCTTCTTCTGAAACTGAGATAGCATATGATTTTCTCCTTTAATCTGTTCAGATCATTAATTATATGAATGATTTTCTAATGTTAAATCAACTTCCATTTCTGAGAAAAGCCCAACTTGGTCATACATTTTAGTAGTTAGCTTATGAGGGATATGGGCCTTTTATTTTTCTTTCTTGTATGCATTGTCCTTATTAGGTTATAATACCTAGATTTTAACAGCCTCATAAAATGTGTCACAGAAGGTACCTGCTTCTTCTATTATCTGAAATAGTTTATGTAAGATTAGAACCTATTTGTCACTGAATTGATCTTAATAAAATCGCTGACATTTTCTGAACCTACAATATATTGTGAAATTTGAACATTCTTCAGAACTTCTGTGTCAAGTGCTTTATCATCTTATTCAATGCATTTAATATTCGGTCCAGGGAGATTGGAGGTATTATCTCATTTTTTCTGATATGGAAAATGAAGCTAAACAGATTACAGATAAATCTAAAGATATTATATATAGCTACTAAAGGGCAGACCAGAACTTGAATCAAGACATCCTGACTCCAAATTCATTGTACACACAGTTTCACTGATGTTCTCAAGAACTATTGATATTAATAGTTGGGTATGGTGGTGGTAAGTTATTTTGAAAAAAATTGTTTCTGTCTCTTCCTTTGATGTTATTTCTAGCCATCACTTCCTTTCCTTCTCCTTGCCCCACTATTTATGTTATTTCTAAAATGCTGTGCTCTCAGAGACAAAAATAGGTTACTAGTTTATAACAGTAAATATATTCTGAGTGTCTGAGGGACATTCCTAGAAGTAACCAGCTTGAGTTTTATAACATGTTTTTTCCCTGCTGAGAAGCTTTTACTGTTGTTTCTCTGTGTTACGAAAATTTCAGGTTACTATACTGTTTTCTTTCTATTTATATGTCCCACACTTTGCTACTCCAAGTGTGGTCTGTGAACCAGCAGAATTGGCATCTCCTTGGGGCATATTAGTGTCAAAACTGAATCTCAGGCCCCATTTCAGAACCAATGAATCAGAATCTGCACTTAAGCAAGATTTCTGTGTGATTCCTACTACTCAGAAAGAAGAAATTTATTTTAAAATAGAATAGAACATTGACAAAGCACCTGGTCATCCAAGAGCTCTGATGGGAATGTACAATGAGATTAATGCTAACAAAAAGCATCTATTCTGCAGCCCATGGATCAAGGAGTAATTTTGATTCTCAAGTCTTATTTAAGAAATGCATTTCACAAGGCTATAGCTGCCATAGACAGAGATTCTTCTGGCGGATCTGGGCAAAGTCCATTGAAAGCCTTCTGGAAAAGATTCACCGTTCTAGGTGCCATGAAGAACATTTGTGATTCATGAGAAAAGGTCAAAATATCAACATAAACATTTGACTTTTTGGATGAAGTAGATTCCAATGACTTTTTGGATGAAGTAGATTCATCTACTGGATGAAGTAGATTCCAGCCCTCATGGTTGACTCTGAGGGGTTCAAGACTTCAGTGGAGGAAACAACTGCAGATATGGTGGAAACAGCAAGAGAACTAGAATTGCGTGCCTGAAGAACTATGGATGGAGGTGCATGACATTGTACAGGAGGCGGTGGTCAAAACCATCCCCAGGAAAAAGAAATTCAGAAGGCAAAATGGTTATCTGAGGAGGCCTTACAAACAGCTGAGGGAAGAAGAAAAATGAAAGGCAAAGGAGAAAAGGAAAGATATACCCATCTGAATGCAGAGTTCCAAAGAATAGCAAGGAGAGATAATGCAATGCAATGCAATGCAAAGAAATAGAGGAAAACAATAGAATGGGAAAGACTAGAGATCACTTCAAGAAAATTGGAGATACCAAGGGAACATGTCATGCAAAGACAGGCATGATAAAAGACAGATACAGTATGGACCTAACAGAAGCTGAAGATATTAAGAAGAGGTGGCAAGAATACACAGAGCTACTATACAAAAAAATCTTAATGACCCAGATAACCATGATGATGTGTGATTACTCACCTAGAGTCAGACATCCTGGAGTGCAAAGTCAAATGGGCCTTAGGAAGCATCACTATGAACAAAGCTGGTGGAGGTGATGGAATTCCAGTTGAGCTATTTCAAATCCAGAAGATAATGCTGTGAAAGTGCTGCACTCAGCATGCCAGCAAATTTGGAAAACTCACCAGTGGCCATAAGACTGGAAAAGGTCATTTTTCATTCCAATCCCAAAGAAAGGCAATGCCAAAGAATGTTCAAACTACCACACAATTGCACTCATCTCACATGCTAGCAAAATAATGCTCAAAATTCTCCAAGCCAGGCTTCAACGGTATATGAACCGGGAACTTCCAGATGTTCAAGCTGTATTTAGAAACGGCAGAGGGAACCAGAGATCAAATTGCCAACATCCGTTGGATCATAGAAAAAGCAAGAGAATTCCAGAAAAACATCTATTTCTGCTTCATTGACTACACTGAAGCCTTTGACTGTGTGGATCACAACAAACTGGAAAATTCTTTAAGAGATAGGAATGCCAGACCACCTTACTGCCTCCTGAGACATCTGTATGAAGGTCAAGAAGCAACATTTAGAACTGAACATGGAACAAAGGACTGGTTCCAAATTGTGAAATGAGTATGTCAAGGCTGTATATTGTCACCTTGCTTACTTAATTTATATTCACAGTACATCATGCAAAATGCCAAGCTAGATGAAACACAAGCTGGAATCAAGATTGCTGGGAGAAATATCAATAACCTCAGATAGGCAGATGACACCACCCTCATGGCAGAAAGCTAAGAGGAACTAAAGAGCCTCTTGATAAAAGTGAAAGAGAGGAGTGAAAAAGCTGGCTTAAAATTCAGCATTCAAAAAACTTAAGATCCTCTAACAATGGAGAAACATAGAGAATAGACTTACGGACATGGGGAGAGGGGACGGGAGAGTGAGATGTATGGAAAGAGTAACATGGAAACTTATATTACCACATGTAAAATAGATAGCCAATGGGAATTTGCTGTATGGCTCAGGAAACTCAAACAGGGTCTCTGTATCAACCTAGAGGAGTGGGATGGAGAGGGAGATGGGAAGGAGGTTCAAAAGGGAGGGGATATATGTGTACCTATGGCTGATTCATGTTGAGGTGTGACAGAAACAGCAAAATTCTGTAAAGCAATTATCCTTCAATAAAAAATTAATTAATTTAAAAAAAAACAAACAAAACTTAAGATCACGGCATCTGGTCCCATCACTTCATGGCAAATAGATGGGGAAACAATGGAAATAGTGACAGACTTTATTTTCTTGGCCTCCAAAATCACTGCAGATGGTGACTGCAGTCATGAAATTAAAAGATGCTTGCTCCTTGGAAGAAAAGCTATGACAAACCTAGACAGCACAGTAAAAAACAGAGACATTACTTTACCAACAAAAGTCCATCTAGTCAAAGCTATGGTTTTTCCAGTAGCCATGTATCAATTAATTCTGAATATTCATTGGAAGGACTGATGCTGAAGCTGAAGCTCCAATACTTTGGCCACCTGATTCAAAGAACTGACTCACTGGAAAAGACCTTGATGCTGGGAAAGATGGAAGGCAGGAGGAGAAGGGGATGATAGAGGATGAGATGGTTAGATGGCATCACCAACTCAATGGACATGAGTTTGAGCAAGCTCCAGGAGTTGGTAATAGACAGGGGAGCCTGGTGTGCTGCAGTCCATGGAGTCTCAAAGAGCTGGACACAGTTGAGTGACTTAACTGATGAATATGTGATTAAAATGCTGCAATCTCAGGATAGATCCTGAACAGATGAGGAGTTGCTAGTGGCTTCTTGGGATGGAATCTACTCCTGGTGAAGAAGCTGTGAAGACTGGTCTCTCTTGCGCATATGCCTGCAAGTAGATGGGGATATTCTTCTTCCAGCGCAGCATGGCTGCATGACATCACTGACTCAATGGACATGAGTTTGAGCAAACTCTGGGGGATAGTGAAGAACAAGGAAGGCTGGCATGCTACAGTTCATGGGGTCACAAAGAGTCAGACACGACTTAACGACTGAACAACAAATGTGATTACTACAGACTAAAGTTTGAGAAGCATTAGCCTACATCACCAGTTAGATTATAAAAAATCTTTGAGCACTTCTTATACCTTTCCATGTTCCCAGTTTCAAGCACCATGCCTTACACACGGTGTAAACCACACACTTATGAAATGAAGGCTATGGTGATGATTTCGTAAAACACATGGCAAATCAGAATCCTCAGTTCTGCTTTTGTCCATGTCAGAAACTCCATACATTGCTTAATATCAATAGCCTTCAGTTTCTTATCTGTAAAAGGAGGAATATAATTGCATTTTTCTCTAATGACCTAACGAGTTCCAAAATTCTATGCCAAAACTGATAAATATCATCTTAGAAGTAAACTAATTAATGTTGATAACAATTGAAATTGTTCTGATACTTTCTTTGCAAAAAACTCAACACCAATTACGTAATGGTATTGAATGAAATACGTTATATATTTAACAAGTATCATTTGCATCCAGTTCAGTTCAGTCAGTTCAGTCGCTCAGTCGTGTCCAACTCTTTGCGACCCCATGAATCACAGCACACCAGGCCTCCCTGTCCATCACCAGCTCCCGGAGTTCACTCAGACTCATGTCCATTGAGTCAGTGATGCCATCCAACCATCTCATCCTCTGTTGTCCCCTTCTCCTGCCCTCAATCCCTCCCAGCATCAGAGTCTTTTCCAGTGAGTCAACTCTTCACATGAGGTGGCCAAAGTACTGGAGTTTCAGCTTTAGCATCATTCCTTCCAAAGAAATCCCAGGGCTGATCTCCTTCAGAATGGACTGGTTGGATCTCCTTGCAGTCCAAGGGACTCTCAAGAGTCTTCTCCAACACCACAGTTCAAAAGCATCAATTCTTCGGTGCTCAGCCTTATTCACAGTCCAACTTATTTGCATCCAAATAAGCTATTATTTGTAATATCTTACTTGGAAGGATGTTTTTGTTTGATTAGATATCTCTTAGGTAGTAATAGGGGCCTAACAATTTGTATTTCTAGAGTTCAGTTTTAATAACCTAGTAAAATGGCAAATTAGAAATTGCTGTATGGGAAAAATATATAATGCTTCTTTTAAATTGCAACATTTTTATTACTGAAGAATAGAATGGTTTATTAGAATGTTAGGAGATAATGCTTTGATTTCATGAACATTGTGTAGGCTTATCAAACCAGAATTAATATATTATACCTAGAAGTCTAGAATTTCACATTTTTGTAGCAATTTGTATTTGTTTGTTCCCACCTTTAACATATCAGAGACACAGAAGAGTAGGGAAGACAGTTAGAGAAGACAACCGCCCCATTTCAGAGTGTATCTGAATGACCTAAAAAATGAGACATTTCATAATGTGATCTGCTGTTGTGTCCATCACTGGAAAACTCACCATTTTCTTGGATAAGAATCTACACTCAAATTGTATTACTATAACTACAACGTAATCATCATCATGGAAACCATTTTTGGAACCCACAAAAGAATCAAGTTTTACTCATGATTGCCGCTTACAGTTTTGATTCCTTTGATCTTCACATCTACTTGTTTGGCAATTCTGGTCCCTAAATTAGACATTTGGTATACTTGGTCAGCCTTGAGACTTCAAAGACAACAAGCTGTCCAGCCATCTGCAAGACTGTCATTGAAGTCCCTTGTGTTCTCACAGATTGCAGCTTGTCTGTTCTGAAAAATGAGCAACAAATCTATTCCAAGCCTGAATAAACCAACTGACCAGTCTCTGAACAACACTGATGGTCACTCATGGGTTTAGCAGTTCCCACGCAAAACACCAAAACCCTGTATTTACATAAGTAGAGTCAGTGGGAACCTGGTATCTTCTGCACCATCTTGGAGAAGCACTGTTCACTGGCATGTTTTGTGTGATTAAAAAGTGTGTATGGAAATAAGACAAAAATGCCTATCTTGCTTTGGCACTTCCAAATTTAACCATTTGCCTATATATATTAGATCTGGGGATTGTTTTGCTTGTTTCAGATGGGTAGTAAGTGTGTGTGGAATAAGGCTTTGCAGATATTAATTACGGTAGAAGGCGTTTTCCTTTCATAAAGAGGGAAAATACACCCATCTGGTAATGACAAGTATTTGGGGTTGAAACAGTTGATCAGTTCAGTCTAGTCGCTCAGTCATGTCTGACTCTTTGAGACCCCATGGACTGCAGCGCGCCAGACCTCCCTGTCCATTACCAATTCCCAGAGTTTACTCAAACTCATGTCCATTGAGTCAGTGATGCCACCCAACCATCTCATCCTCTGCCGTCCAGTTGAGACAGTTTCTATTCCTGCCTTCCACCACTAATTAGGTGGGTGACCTTGGGCAAACCACATAAACTCTATAGATTTCCTCATCTGCAAAATGAAAGCATTGGTTCACAGGCAGCCATTTAAATCCCTTCTCCAAATATTCATTCATTCTCTAATTTATTCAGGACCTACTATGCGCCTTCAGTACTGATTAACTCCGTGATCCTTGGAAAGCTCCAGATTGTCTCCAATTCCTTTAAGCATCCACTCCTCGTCCTACTTTAAAATCAGCTTCTGAATTCTCCCCCAAGGAGATCCAAACACTTCCTGTCTGAAGATATACATGAGGAAAAGAAACGTGCCAGCTGCCTTCACCCGGCGCCAACCGAGTGGGCACGCCAGCCGGCTAGTGAATTGTTCTTTGTAAAGGGCAACCTCTGCATTTTAAAGGGCAATCCAGTCACCCGAAAAAATGCAATTGAAAGGGCTCTCAGGGACAGGGCGGGACACCCAACCGCTCCTTTTTCAGCCGGGGAAACCTGGGAAACATTCTCTGGGCTCCCTCCGTCCTAGTCACGCGGCAGTTGCACGGCAGGAATTGTGCAATGGGGCGAGTCGGGCGGGCGTCCGGGGGTGGAAAGAAGTGGGGAAGGCTTCCACAGTGCCAACTACCCCCCCCCCCATCTCCCCCGCCACCCCCCTCCAGGGTACTGCGAGGCGCGGCGGCGCGGTCAGGACCACGGAGCTCCGGTGGCCCCGGCCTCGCTTCGCCGTGGGGGCCGCCCCCTCTCTCGGGCAGAGGCCACCGCCACGCGCTTCCTGGGACTCTGCGACGGGCTGGAGCGCGAGCGGGAACTGCCGCCCAAGACGACGCTGGGGGACGCGGCTCGCCGCATCGATCGCGGCTGGGAACTCCGGGCTCGCACTTTCTGTAAGAGCACCGGGGCTTCCAGCGGCGCCGTGCCCCCGCCCCCGCCAGCCCGGCTGCCCTTTCGAGTGGTGACGCAGCCGGCGGGGTACGCAGAAGTCTGCACTGAAACCCGGAACCTCCCGGGCCGCGGGCCCCGCCTGCCTGCGCCGGCGCAGCCCCGAGCCGCGCGGCTCTCCGCCGAGACCCGCGCCGCGCTTGGCGCAGGGAGCGGGGACTGGAGACGCGCTGCGAGGGCTGCATTTCTAAGAGGTCCGTATTTCTAAGAGGTCCGTAGGTACGGGCTCGGGGATAAACGTTTGGTCACATTCACTACTCACGTCACTCTTTGTGGCGTATACTGTCATGAGCTTCACTTAGAGGTGGGGAAAGTCTCCAAAACATCAAGTTACTTTCTTGATCTGCCTAGTCGAAGAGGGCAGAGCTGCGCCTCAAATCTAGGGCTGTCTTGAACCAGATACATCTTATTTCTCTTAAATCAAGCGCTTCGTGGCTTTCATTCCAATGAGCAGAAAATAGGTAACAGGTGGGACAGGTACACTGAGAACCTTTCCCAAGGTGACGGGGACAGTTTGCTTCTGGTTGGCGCTCACACATTCTGCCCTACTGTGCTGTTAAAAAAGAAAAATGTTTTCCGTGTATATCACGAAGTGGAAAAGGTTGGAAAGCATTTCTCAGCCCTTGTGCCTCTATTTTCAGACTCTGTATCGGAATCTGGGACACCTAGCATATGGAGTTGCTGGAGGATTAAATAAAACAGTCTTTTACATGTTAATTCAGCACATGTTAATTCTAACTTTTTGCAGCACTCCCCGGGAACCTCGGGGCACTCACCCTCGTCAGCACTGAAGTGGGGACGCAGTCATTCTAAGTCAGCCCCTTTTCTGAGAGATGAAAGATTTAATCCACTCAACGGATGATCACTTACAAATCACTATTCAATTAGTGACAGACACCAAGCTATGGCTTTATCTCTTGGCCCCTACAAGAGCTCTTTCCATTTCACCCCCAACCGGGCCCCGCCCCCCCCCGCTTTTCCTTCAGAAGCTTCAGAGCAGCTGGAGGCCAGTTGAACGTGACTTCCTCAGTGACCTGGTGGCAGTGAAGTGGGCGGGGACCTCCGGGAAGGCTAGAGGAGGAAGTCGAGTCACTGGGCTCACAGCCTGCCTGCGCCCCTGGAGAGGGGAACCCCCAGCCCCTGGGCCTCTTTGTTGGCCAGGACTAGCCCCCTTTGGTAACTTGAGGAGTAGCTGCAGCCCAGAAGTGCGTGTGTGTGTGTGTGTGTTTCCAGCTGTAGAATGTCCAAGCAAGTGTAGATTAAAGTAAGAGAGAATATGCTAGCTTTAGGATTCTATCCTAGATGGGATAGAGTTCCTTCCATGGCAAATCATTTCAGAATTAGCACAGAATTTTCAGGGGAGTCTATCTTGAAAAGTGAAACAGGCTAATGGAAGTTTTCTAACTTCATAAAATCTTAAAAGATCATAAAATCTTGGGAAATGACCACTCTGTTTGCCTGGGTTTTAAAATCACTACTCACTGGAGCAGATGTTTTTCCTTTCCAAGGCTCCATTTTATGAAATGAGGCTAAAATATCTGGACAGCCCTCTCCCTTGGGTACCTTGGAATGTTGGGAATATGAATGGTCTCTTAGTAGAGTTGGAGCTCCAAAGGGAAGTTGTAGAACCATGAAAGGTCCTTTAAAAACAGAAACCCTCCTTGTTAAAAATCATAAAAATTATTAGTACTCATTGTGAAAACTTAGAATTTTTTTTTCAGAACCAGAAAGAAGAAAAATAATTGGAATCCGATACCCAGAAAATATTGTTGACAATTTGATGTAAGGCATTATATGTAATCAGACTGAACACACTGCTCTTTCCCTTGAACAACCTTTTTTCTTTGAATAAAATATCGTGACATGCCACTAAATATTTTCCATACTTGTTTTAAAATAGCTATTTAGTATTCCTTTATGCATTCATTTAGCCAAAGCCCAATTGAAGGACTTAAAATTGTGCCCAGGATTTTGCTAATGAAAGAGTAATAAAATATGAGCCTTGTAGCTAGATCTTTGAGTACATTCTCAATTATTTACCTAGGTAAATTTCCTACCAGTGGTATTTCTGAGACCAGGGATAAAGACTGCCTTACACTGACCTTTTAAGCTTGACTTACCCCCTCCTCCCCGCCCAGTGTTTTCCCAGATTTTCTATATCGTTTATTCACCAAGAATGTATTGAGCACCCATCACATGCCACACATGCCTGGATAGAGAGATGAACACTCTGAAGCACAGGTGCCCTAAATGTTGTCAGATAAAGTTTGAGTAGCCAGATGTCCAGTTTGAAGAGGGTCATGAAAGACCAGTAGACTTTCTTGAGACTGACAGATTTTAGGTGGGAGGAGGTTAGTGGAGAGTACTGACAAAGGATGGGAAGCACAATGAGAAGGACAAGGGGGAACTTCCTGTACAAAACCCTGGTGGCCTAAGAAATAGCTTCTTGTGTCATGCTAAAAAGTTTGGACCTTATTCTCAAAGCAAACAGAGAAAGGGATTTATGGAGCCTCTAAGGTCATGATGAAATTGGATTTCACCACTTAACCCAATGATGGATATTATTTTCAGTAGACCCCCAAAATCATTCCTGGGGAAGGAAAACAAAAGAAAAATTTGCAAAGGAAATATTCTAAAACCATCTTGAAATGAAAGCTGCATAGAATTATCCAAACCCATTGGTAATTACTACTGTGTCCATTACAGTTAAGATTGCTGCTGCTACTGCTGCTGCTAAGTTGCTTCAGTCGTGTCTGACCCTGTGCGACCCCATAGATGGCAGCCCACCAGGCTCCCCTGTCCCTGGGATTCTCCAGGCAAGAGTACTGAAGTGGGTTGCCATTTCCTTCTCCAATGCATGAAAGTGAAAAGTGAAAGTGAAGTTGCTCAGTCGTGTCCGACTCTTAGCGACGCCATGGACTGCAGCCTACCAGGCTCCTCCGTCCATGGGATTTTCCAGGCAAGAGTACTGGAGTGGGGTGCCATATGCCTTCTCCCAGTTAAGATTGGGGTGTAGTTATCATTAGTAAGTTTGATCATGAGAAAATTTCTCTTCTTTACCTTAAAGAGAATGGCTTTAATACTGGTGCATGCCCAGACATCACTTCGGTTTCCTATCAAAAACAAATTCAAGACTTTCAGTAAGTCCAAAAACATGTTTCATAGATGGTGGTTTAAGAAAAACTATTACTTATAGACAAAACTCAAGTGTCTACTGTGACCAGGTAGCTAATGACTTTCAACAATTCAGGAAAGTTCTCAGCTATTATTTCTTTGAATATTTCCTTTCCCTCATTTTTTTTTTTAAAGAAAAGTCTTTATTGAACTGGCCACAAACTGCTTCTGTTTTTTTATGTCTCATTTTTTTTTTTTTTCCCCACAAACCCTGCACCCACCCACGAGCTGCGTACTGGAAGTCAAAGCTCCAGCCTCTGGACCACCAGAGGAGTCCCTCCTTTCCCTCATTTTTGCTGCCTCCTTAAAGAATTCTGACTACATGTTTATTAGACCTTTTGTTTATTTATTACTTTCGATATATGGCTTACAGAATCTTAATTCCCCTACCCAGGGACTGAACCCTGACCCTTGGCAATGAAAGTTTAGAGTCCTAACCCCTGGACTGCCAGAGAACTCCCCTATACCTTCGAATTCTATTCCCCAAGTCTGGCAATCGCTCTTTCGTATTTGGTGTCTGCATTTGGATAGTATTTTAGGATCTAATTTGCAATTTACTAATTCTTCAGCTATGTTGAATCCTTCTGAACTTGAATTTAAAATTTCTATCATTTTTTCATTCCTAGAAATTCTGTTGGTCAGTTCTATATAGTTTCTCAATCATTTCTATTGGCTTTATTTTCTTGAAACAAAGTCAGTCTTTGCCCTGACTTCTTTACCTCCATCAGCCAGAAGCAAGAGGGATGCCTGGAATAACCTGTGCTTTAGATAAGCACATCTCTTCCCTGATGCTCACATAAGCATTATCAGTAGTGAAAAGAGAGGCTTAGGACTCTACTGCTTTAGTGAAGAGCCTTCTTCCTCCGTAGCACCCATGCTCACAGTGTGGTTAATAACCACCATGTCTGCCTTGAGATCATCATAATCCCATTGTGCCTGTGTCCCGTTTATGTCACCCACACACAAAACACAGGACTCTCAGGTCATCCCTCACACCCAGAGCTAATCCCCATGTCACTCTAAGGACTGTGAGACAGCCTCTACTGTAGTACTCTGTTTCTTTCTCCTAGCTTTTTTTTTTTTCCTTCTTTTTCCCACCACCTGCCATACCACATGGGCTTCTCTAGTGGCTCAGCGGTAAAGAATCCACCTACAATGCAGGATATGCGGGTTCGATCCCTGGGTTGGGAAGATCTTCTGCAGAAGGGCGTGGCAACCCACTCCAGTATTCCCTGCTTGGAAAATCCCATGGACAGAGGAACTTGGTGGGCTGTAGCCCATAGGGTTGCAAAGAGTCAGGCACGACTGAAGCAACTTAACATGCATGCATGCCACACTACATATTTTAGTTCTTGTCTCTCCTAAAATGTAGTAACAGTCTTGAGAGCCAGGATATTTATTTTGTTAACTGCTTTCTCCTTAGAGTTTAGAACATTACCTGGAAAACAGAAGGTATTCAAAAATATTCGAATGAATCAATAGTAAGTATACTATGTTCTGTGTCTTGACATTCTATAACTGAGCATTTTGCAGGTCTGATCTGTGTCATTTGTTCTGTTGCCTTTTACTCTCTGTGCCTCATTTACTTGTGTGTTTTATGGATTTTGACTCTGAACTCATAATCTGTGGATTTTGCCTATAGGAATTCTTTGAAATATAGATTGACGTTGCATTCATTCAGAGATCATTTGTGTTTACTTTTACTATTTTCTTGGGATAACTACTTATCCAGGACCAAGTTAATATTGCTGCTGCTGCTAAGTCACTTCAGTCGTGTCTGACTCCGTGCGACCCCATAGACGGCAGCCCACCAGGTTCCCCCATCCCTGGGATTCTCCAGGCAAGAACACTGGAGTGGGTTGTCATTTCCTTCTCCAGTGCGTGAAAGTGAAGTCGCTCTGTCGTGTCCGACTCTTCGTGACCCCATGGACTGCATGCAGCCTACCAGGCTCCTCCGCCCATGGGACTTTCCAGGCAAGAGTACTGGAGTGGGGTGCCATTGCCTTCTCTGAATATTGCTACTTGTTTTTAACTACAAAAGTAGGGTGAATTGGGCTACAGACACATTTGTGGGGTTATCAGCTTGTGGGTATAAATTATCAAAAGATATACATGTTAAAATATATGTATATGTATTTATCTTTTGATAATTTATAGCAACACTCTCCTTGGTACTTGGCTATATATATTTTCTCTCCAGTGCTGAGGTCCAGACAAGCAAGTCTCATTGTTGTCCTTCCTGTGCGGCAGGTTTTATCCTGTTAATCTATTTACTAAAAGTGTAGTCTGCTTTGGGTTTTCCAGCTTTATTAGGTTTCCCCATCTTGGGTGGACTGTAGCTTAAGTTGATTTCTAAAAACCCAGTCTTCTCAGATCTTCAGATTTCTCAAAGCTTCAATTTTTTTATGTGAAATCAGCAATTTTTAAATGTCGGCAATCAATTCAAATTTATTTTTGTAAGTGCTAGACAAAAAAAAATGACCATGAGTCATATTTGAGCTTTGGTCTACCAGTTGACAATCGCTGTTCTAAAGAGATCGACCCATGTATGTGTATATATATGATGCAGAATGTATTTTGTTAGAATGAATCTATTAGATAACATAACCATAGGTTTGGAGAAAAGGGTCCAATTTTAGATTTCTGCTTCTTTTTCTCTATAAATATACTTGTCAGATCATGTGTCTAGATTTTTCGGCTCAAGAAATATGATCACAATATAAGGAAATAGAGGGCATGGTCCCTGCCCTCAAAGTTTTACATTCTATGAAAAGTAGAATATGCAAGATTCTACTTTGGAAGAAGTAGAATGGATTGAAAAATCACGAGATTTAAAAAAGGAAGACCATTTAGGAAGTCACTGTCTCAGTCTGGGCCTGCATTAAAAGAGCCAGAGAGAGAGCATGATGGCACAAGAAGGAAAGGAGCAGATACCAGATGTTTAAAGGAACATGTGATAGGGTTGATAACTGGAGGAATGTGGGGTAGAAATTGGAGAGAAATTATATTTGTGCTTATGTTATCAATAACATTCTAAGATTTCTTTTGGTTTGTTCATTTCTCACAAGCCAAAGATAGTATGAAAGATTGTTTAATTTATAAAAGTTTCAACAAATGTAATCAGTTTTTATATGATAAGAAGAAAGGGAAAAAATCTAGTATTAGGGGAAATATTTTAACTGATGTACTTATTTAATTATAAAATATATTATCCGCTTCTTGGAAAAGAGTCTGGCAAACAACTCCAGTATTCTTGCCTGGAGAATCTCATTCTTGCCTGGAGAAGCCTGGTGGGCTGTAGTCCATAGGGTCGCAAAGAGTCAGACATGACTGAAGTGACTTAGCGTGCATGCACTCATTATCCGCTTCTAGTACTTTCTCAACATTAAAAGATTGCCTTTTCCCTTTAAGAAATAAAAACAAATCAATGTGCAAAGTCACATCAGGATTTCAAAATATCTATAGGCTTTTCAGGTTGGAAAGCTTCATTGAAATAGACTGTCAATATTCTCCTTAATCAATGCTATTATTTCCACTTATGGCATTTCACTGGCGTCTGATTATTTGAAGGGGCTATGGGGAAACTGATGACGTTAAGTAAGATAGATTATGGATCACATTCAACTCTCAGTGGGCCTGGCAGGCATAACTCCTGTGTTATTGCTAATGGGAGTTTTGAGTATAAGCCTTTGTGTACTTAAGAATTTACCATTAAAAATCTGTCCATCTCCTCATCCTTTCAGTAGGTTGCAAATAGCATTAACTTTAGGTGTAACTGATTAATTGATTGGGACAATGGCCTGACTGTAAAAGATTAACACCCAGCAGGTTCCACATCCTGCACCCCTTTTTACTTCCACCCTATAATAAAGAAAATAAATTGGAAATTAACAGGCACTTTCATATGCGTGGTGTCACATGTGAATCTCTGCAATTCAGTCCTGAAGGTAGGTCTGTGTCTTAGTTCAAGTGGCTATAACAAAGTACCAAAGATAGAGTGGCTTATAAACAATAGAAATTTATTTCTCACAGTTTTGGAGATGTCTGAGGTCAAGGTGTCAGCAGGATCAGGTTCTGGTGAGAACCTTCTTCCTGGTTGCAGACTACCTTCTCATTGTCTCCTCCGGTGGGAGAATGAGGATGACAGAGCTCTCTGGAGTCCCTTTAACAAGGGCACTAAACCCATTCTGGGGGCTCTACCCTTATGACCTAATCACCTCTCAAAGGCCCCACCTCCTAATATCATCATATAAAAGTTAGGATTTCAACGTATAAATTTCTTGGAGACATTCAGTCCACTGAAATTAGGCTGACATACTATATCAATTTAGAAACTAAGGGACTTCCCTGGCAAACCAGTGGTTAAGACTCCCAGGTTGGGGAACTAAGATCCCACATGCCACATGCCAAAATATAAAATTAAAAAAAATATATATGATGAACAGAGTTGCCTTGTAGTGTCTTGTTCAATGTCATAACGCTCGCACATGTGAAAACAGGATTAGAACTTAAGTCTTACAGCAGTAAATCCATTGCCTTTCCCAGAGCCCCAAATTGCTTCTCAGCCATTCAATTTAACAAGTGTTTTTTCCAACCTCATTACAAATGTGGCTTCATCAGGCTCTGAGGGTGACAAAAGTTCACAATATTGCTTCTGCTTCCCAAGGGCTTAGAGTTTATTTGATCAAAACTTGTGTATGTATAAAATGGCTACAGCTTGGACTGTATTCTCATGAAAATACTTCATGAAGTACTATAGAGAAAGGAGAAATAATCATGGGCTGTTCACTGGGGAAAATGTCATGGAGGAGGTCTGTGGGTGTTGACAGCTTCTCTGTAACAGATTATGTAAGCTGGGTACCTGCTCTGTGCCAGGCACTGTGCTGGGTGCCTCTCATACCTTCTCATATTTAAACCTCAACATAATCCTCTGAGTGTGTGTGTGAAGGTCATTCCGTCATGTCCGACTCTTTGCAACCCCATGGACTGTAACCTGCCAGGGCTCCCCTGTCCATAGAATTTTCCAGGCCAGAATACTGGAGTGGGTTGCCATTCCCTTCTCTAGGGGATCTTCCCAACCCAGAGATTGAACCCAGGTCTCCCACATTCCAGCCGAATTCTTTATCTTCTCAGCCACCAGGGAAGCCCATAGTCCTCGGAGGTAGGTGTCACACTCCCCACTTTACAGATGAGAACAGCAGTGCTGGGAGAGGTGGAAGGCACACTTGTCCAAGACACATGGTTGCGGGGGGCAGAGCCAACATTGAATGTAGGACACCAATGCCCCAACTCTTTTTTTTTTTTAAGAATTGTTTTTATTTAATTAATTAATTTATTTATGTTTGTGCTGGGTATTTGTTGTTGTACACTGGCTTTCTCTGGTTGTGGTGAGGGGGGACTACGCTTCCTTGCAATGTGCCGGCTTCTCATTGCTGTGGCTTCTCTTGTTATTTCTCAAGATTATTTCTCTTGTTATGGTGCATAGACTCTAGGAGCGTGGGCTTCAGTAGTTGCAGCATGTGGGCTCAGAAGTTGTGGCTCGTGGGCTTAGTTGCTCCATGGTACGTGGAATCTTCCAGGACCAGGGATTGAACCCGCGTCCCCAGCATTGACAGACGGATTCTTATCCACTGAGCCACCAGTGGTATACATGATTTTACGTTAAGTACATTTTAAAGTTTAACTTTTAAAAAACATACATAAAATTGTGTCTAGTCCCCCAAAGCAAAAAAACCTAGTTTGAGTTCCCCTCTCCCTCAACAAGTGAGCAGACCTATAGAATAGAATGGTGGGGTAGTGGGAGGGGTGGGTCTATTATGTTAATAATCTCAATTTATAAAAGAAAGTCCTGGTCCATAAAAAAATATCCTTCAGCATTGATGTAGTTATGAAAAACCAAGTAATCAATCAAACATTTTGCTAAACTTAGGAAAACAAGAGGACATTAAAGGATCAGCATCTTTTAAAGAAACCCAGTCTTTGAGGCCTAATTCTTGAGGGGCAGTTTGCTTCAAGAAGTCAAGATGCTTTGTTCCCAGAACCATTGAGGAAGGTGATCCATAAGAAAGTTCATCTTTCTGGACAAGTTTCTATAACGTTTTTATTTTTAAATTTTTGACTGTGTTGGGTCTTTGTTGCTGCTCAGGGCTTTTCTCTGGTTTTAAGGAGCGGGGGCTACTCTCTAGTTGCGGTGAATGGACTTCTCATTGCAGTGGCTTCTCTTTGGAGCCTGGGCTCGCAGGCATGTAGGCTTCAATAGTTGCGGCTCCTGGACTGTAGAGCACAGGCTCAATAGTTGTGGTGCTCGAGTTTAGTTGTTCTGAGGCATGTGGGATCTTCCTGGACCTGGGATTGAACCTGTGTCTCCTGCTTTGGCAGGTGGATTCTTTACCACTGAGCCACTAGGGAAGCCCTGGACAAGTTTCTTAAGCTATCAAATATGGTTTACATGTTCTTTCTAGAACTTTTATTTAATATACTTTTCATACATACATATTCTTGTACTCATATTATTAAAGTTTTTTCCCTAATGCCCTATGTTCCATGACAACAGTTTTGTCACATTGTAGGGGTGGGCCGGAGAAGGCAATGGCACCCCACTCCAGTACTCTTGCCTGGAAAATCCCATGGACGGAGGAGCCTGCTAGGCTGCAGTCCAGGGGGTCCTTAAGAGTCGGACACGACTGAGCAACTTCACTTTTACTTTGCACTTTCATATACTGGAGAAGGAAATGGCAACCCACTCCAGTGTTTTTGCCTGGAGAATCCCAGGGACGGCGGAGCCTGGTGGGCTGCCATCTCTGGGGTCACACAGAGTCGGACACGACTGAAGCGACTTAGCAGCAGCAGCAGCAGGAGTGGGCTAGTCCATCCTAAAGGAGACCAGTTCTGGGTGTTCATTGGAAGGACTGATGCTGCGGCTGAAACTCCAATACTTTGGCCACCTCATGTGAGGAGTTAACTCATTGGAAAAGACCCTGATGCTGGGAGGGATTAGGGGTAGGAGGAGAAGCGGACACCAGAGGATGAGATGGCTGGATGGCATCACCGACTCGATGCACATGAGTTTGGGTGAACTCTGGGAGTTGGTGATGGACAGGGAGGCCTGGCATGGTGCGATTCATGGGGTCGCAGAGAGTTGGACACAACTTGAGCGACTGAACTGAACTGAACTGAGGGGTGGGCCAACATCAGTGCTGGTTGGTACGTCCATAGCTGTTGCCAAATGTACAACTTGTTGCCAAGGTGCCAGGTTTACAGCACAGAGGAGAAAGGCTTCAGGCAATTGAGAGAGAAGTGGGTAGTATCAAACATTAGGTCACAGGACTCAAAGGAGGAAGATAAGATGCTAGAAAATCAAATGGAGGGTTGACAAACCACAACAGTTCAGTAAGGGAATTTTTATTGTGGTGAAATAAGCATAACACAAAATATGCTATATTAACCATTTTAAGTGCACAATTTAGTGGCATTAATTATTCACAATGTTGTGCAATCACTACCACTACCTATTTCCAAAACTTTCCCATTACCCCAAACAAGCACTCTGTACCCATCAAGCAGTAACTTTCCATTACTCCTCCCTCCAGCCCCTGATAAACACTAATCTTCTCTCTGTCACTATGTATCTTCTACAACCTTTGTCCTTTCCTCTGGCTTATTTCAAGGTTCACCCAGGTTGTCACATGTACCAGAACTTCATTCCTTTTAATGGCTGGATATTATTCTATGTACGTACCACATTTTGTTCATTCATCTGTTGATGGACACTTGGTTTGTTTCCACCTTTTGGCTGTTGTGAATAGTGCTGCAATAAACATTGGCATACAATACCTCTTTGAGTCCCTCTTTTCAATTCTTTTGAGTATATGCAAGAGCGAATTGCTGGTAATTATATATTTAACCTCTTGAGGAACTGCCAAATAGTTTTCCACAGAGACTGCACCATTTTACATTTACATTCTTAACAGCCATATATGAAGGTTCCAATTTCTCCACATCCTTGCCAGCAACTCTTATTTCCATTTTGGTTTTTTGTTTATTTGTTTAATAGTCATCTTTATAGGTATGAAGTGGTATTAACTGTGATTTTGCATTGCATTTCCCGATCACTAATGATGCTGAGCATTTTTAAAATTGGGTTGTTTGCCTTTTATTGGGACTTCCCTTGTGGTTCAGCTAGTAAAGAATCTGCCTGCAATGCGGGAGACTTGGGTTCGATCCCCGGGCTGGGAAGATCCCCTGGAGAAGGGAAAGGCTACCCACGCCAGTATTCTGGCCTGGAGAATTCCATGGACTATACAGTCCATGGGGTTGCAAAAGAGTTGGACACGACTGAGTGACTTTCACTTTATATAAATGTTATTGAGTCGTAGAAATTCTTATACATTTGAGATATTAAACCCTTATCAGATATATGATTTGCAAATATTTTTCTCCCATTCTGTGGGTTCCCTTTTCACTTACTTTTTTTTTAGTATTAAAAAAGTTTTACTTCAATTTTTTCCCTTAAACTTCTCTTTTCACTTACTTTATTTTAGTATTTAAAAAGTTTTACTTCAATATTTTTCCTCTTATAAACAACTCTGCAAAGTTGATATCTACCTGTCTAGCATAGCTGTTATTTAAAGGCAATATGTGGGCCACCGAGAATGTCTCCCAGACAGGAAATTCTGCTCAGAATCTTCATGCTGAGGGTGAAGGCAGGAGGAGAGGTAGAGCTCTGCTATCAATTTCCCACCCCAAATCCCCGCCCTGGGGTGAATCACTCTCTGCTAAGTCGCAACTTGTAGTTCCCAAGATTACCTGAATGTTTGGGTAGTTGGGGAGAATGCCAGGGTTTCAAGATGGCCCACATACAGCCTGATGGGCCCTCAGCCAGCACCTTCTTCCCATTCCAGCCATAGAAGTGCTAAGCTCCTGGGTGGCTGGGGCCTGCCTGGGCCCTAGGGTGGGAGGCAGCCTGTCATCCCAGTGCCCTGCCCGAGTCTCCACCAGGACTTTGTGATGTTTCCAGTCTCATGTGGTATCAGGTGCTGCTGAGGCCCAAGTCGTGACTCTAAGGCAGACAGTGAAGAGAGTCAAGCAAAGGTCTAGGACCATGACTCGGGTAGAACCTGCAGCCCTGGGCTGCCCCTACTTGTTTATTTCCAGTCTGTGGTCCCTCGTAGGGAGGGCTGGATCAAGCCTGGTGATGGCAGCCTTGGCCCTGTGGTGGGAGAAGAGGGCAAGGAGGGAGAGACACAGAGTCATAAGGACGAGAGAACCAGACGGAAACTTGTCCTGCAGTTTGCCAGTGTGCCCACCTGAAGCAGAACTCTGCTTCCAAAGGGACTCCTCAGATCAGGCCTGCTGGGTGACCACCCAGGGCATGGGCAGGCCAGGCTGAACCTGGGGCCACAGCTTTGAAGAATGTCGGCAGGGGAGGACTGGTTGAGAATGGGGCATAAGGAGTGTTCAAGGTATGATCCTGCCAGTGCCCCACCATCAGAAAAGGAAGCAGTGCTCCTTGGAATGACCCATGTGGTCAGGGTTGGACAGGCCGACATACTGGCTCAGGGCAGGAGTACTGAAGGCTCCTTCTCTGGGTAGTGTGGTCCTGGATCATCTCCTTGTTCACAAAGCCCTAGTGTAGTCTCCTGCTTCAGGGGTTTTGTCTACTATGAACCAGCTGCAACAAAATGTCCTTCTTTTTCTGACCAGCAAAGAGCAGTTGGCACACAGGGTGGTCATCCAGGTCCCTCATGATGGCGTGGATCACCCATAGCATCAAAGTGATGCTTGTTCCTCTCATGATCATATGAATAGACTTCACCTCTTGATAATGAGCTTGAATTTCTGGTCTGGACAGAGGGCAAACTTTTCTTTGCCCTGGTAGGCTAGCAGCCAGATTGGGCGCTGAAACTCAATGATGTCTCCAGTCTTCATGTTTTCCAGGTACTGGAACATCTTCCAATAGGAAACATGGGATGGGTATCTTTGAAGTAAACCTTGATCACTGGGCCCATCAAGCCCCTTCATCATGCCTGGAAATGCTGTAGGGCTGAGTGATTAGGTTGTGGTGGATTTGAACTGAAAATTAGATGTGATGACTTATGAGGGGGTCCAAGATGTGATGGGGATATAGCAGGTTGAAGTAGAACCACTGGTGTTATGGCTGATAATCTCCTCATCAATAAGCCACAGTGAGTACTTGATATCTGGGATTTCAAATGGCTAGGGCGCAGTGCTGGATAGAGGGGCTATAGAGGAACCAGACTAGGGAGAGAACCACCGGTGCTCAGCTGGGCCCTGTGATGATGGCTGCTGCCCCAGCTAAGAAAGCTGGGCCACCTCTTCTCACGATATCCCTTGGTGCACAAACGTTTTCAGTTTTGATGAAACCCAGTTTATCTATTTTTTAAAATTGCTCATGGTTTTGTGTCATATCTAAGAATCCATTGCTAAAACAAAGGTCACCAAAATTTACCCCTATGCTTTCTTCCAAAAGTTTCATTATTCCATTTAGAGTCAATTTTTGTACATGATGTGAGAACAGCTTCCAACTTCATTCCTTTGCATCTAGAATCCAGCTGTCCCAGAACTGTTTGTCAAAGGGACTAATCTTTCCCCACTGAATGAATATAGTACTCTTGTGGAAAACCAATTCGCCATAGATGTATGGGTTTATTTTGGGACTATCAGTTCTGTTCCATTGGTCTATATGTCTATCCTTAAGCCAGTATTACACTGTTCAAATTACTGTAACTTTGCAGTAAGTTTTGAAATCAGGAGTTGTGAGTCCTCCAATTTTGGAAATGGCAACCCACTCCAGTATCCTTGCCTGGAAAATCTCATGGACAGAGGGGCCTGTTTGGCTGCAGTCCATGGGGTCGCAAAGTCGGGCACGTCTGAGCGACTGACATTTACTTACACTCACTTACAAATATTGTTTTGGCTATTTTGAGACCCTTGCAGTCCCATGTGAATTTGAGGATAGGGTTTTTCCATTTCTGAAAAAAAAAGGCTGTTGGAATGTTGATAGAGATTGTGTTGAATATGTACATCACTTTGGGTAGTAGTGCCATCTTAACAATTTAAATCTACATTCCAACCCATTAACATGGACATAGTTTCATTTAGTTAGGTCTTAATTTGTTTCAGAGATGTTTCAGAGTTTTCAGTGTATATTTCACCTACTTGGTTAAATTTATTCTTAACTTTTTGATGCTATTTTAATAACAGTGGAATGTTTTCTTTATTTCCTTTTTGAATTGTTCATTACTAGTGTATTGAAACATGACTGATTTTTGTGTGTTGATCTTGTGACCTACAACTTTGCTGAATTTTTAAAATTAGCTCTAGTAGCTTTCTTGTGGACTCTTTGGAACTGTCTATATATAAAATCATGACATCTGTGAATAGAGATGGTTTTACTACTATCTCTTCAATTCGTTTGTCCTTTAGTTATTTTTCTTATCTGCTTGATCTAGCTAGAACTTCCCATGTTGAATCGCAGTATGCATCCTTGTCTTGTTCCTTCTCTTAGGGGAAAAGCTTTCAGTTTTACTATTATCATGTTAGCTGTGGGTTTTTCATAAATGCCCTTTATCTTGTTTGATAAGTTCCTTTTTATTCTTCATTTTCTGAGTGTTTGTATCGTGAAAGGTGGTTGAAAGTGAAAGTGAAAGTCGCTCAGTTGTGTCTGACTCTTTGCCACCCCATACAGTCCATGGAATTCTCCAGGCAAGAATACTGGAGTGGGTAGCCTTTCCCTTCTCCAGGGGATCTTCCTGACGCAGGGATCAAACCCAGGTCTCCAGCATTGCAGGCAGATTCTTTACCCACTGAGCCACAAGGGAAGCCCACACTGAGATGATCATTTTTTATTACATTTGTTCTCTTAATGTAGTTTATTACATTGATTAGTTTCTTTGTATTGAACCACTCTTGCATTCCTGAGATACATCCCACCAGGTCATAGTAGATAATCCTTTTCACATGTCGGTGGATCTGGTTTGCTAGTATTTTATTTAGGATTTTTGCATCCAGAAAGGATTTTTTTTTTCTTGTGATGTAATTTTTTCTTTTTCTTGTGATATCTTTATCTGCTTTTGGTCTCCGTGTAATACTAGCCTTACAGAATGAGTCAAGAAGTGTCCCCTCCATCATGGTTAACTTCATCAGCTTCGGAGGTAGATGCTGTCAATTTTAAGCCTACTTTTGCTGCCAAATAGTTTGTAATAAGTTTTTTCATTGTTTACCTGTCTAGACATCAGTTTTCCATCTGTAAAATTGGTGTGTTGGGAGGATTAATTGGGATCATTCATTGTAAAGCCTGTGGTGTACGGGTAAAAGTTTAAGCATCAGCTCTTAGAAGAAGTGGGAGTAGGAAACCCTATTTTTGTAGTGTTTGGCTGTTTCCATGGTGTAAATACTCCTGCCATGGTTGATTGTAAGATGCCGTTGTGAAGTCATCTAAGGGGAGATGAGAAGAAATGCACGTAGTATCCTCAAATGAGCCAGTGGAAACTGACTCCAGTATATCACTTTAAAAAAAGGTATGAAGTACATAATAAATGATCAATGATTAAATATTGGGCTTGCCAGATGGCACTAATGGTAGGAACCCACCTACCAATGCAGGAGACATAAGACATATGAGTTCGATTCCTGCGTTGAGAAGATCCTCTGGAGAAGGCATGGCAACCCACTCCAGTAGGCTTGCCTGGAGAATCACCTGGACAGAGGAGCCTGGCAGGCTGCAGTCCATAGGGTTGCAAAGAGTAGGACATGACTGAAGTGACTTAGCACAGTACAGCAAAGCACAATTAAATATTATCATTTCAGTTGCCTTTAGCAAAAAGAATTAAATAAAGTGAAAATAGAATGATTCCTGAAAAGTCAAGCTATAAATCTCCCTCTATATTGCCTTATGTTCTAAAATATTCTTGGTACTTTGAAATGTTATCTTCAGATGGTCTATTCTCTGTGGGAATCACTTTGCATATCTCCTTACTATCTCTAGATCTTGCATCATTGTTTACAGTGAACATAATCACATGGAGGACAATGTGTGGATAAGTCTGTCTGCCCGACTGGCAATTGACCACACCCGGTTTTTATCTTCTTCTTCTTTTTTTTTTTTTCTTCAGATTTTTGGACCATTTTTAAAGTCTTTATTGAATTTGGTATTAATATAATGTTGCTTCTATTTTATGTTTTGCTTTTATGGCCATGAGGCATCTGGGATCTTAGCTCCCCAACTAGGGATTGAATCTGTACCTCCTGCATTGGAAGGCAGTCTTAACCACTGGACTGCCAGAGAAGTCCCCAGTTAACTACACCTGGAAAAACTTCTTGCTCCTGATTGCTTAACATGTTAACCTTGAAGACTGCTGGAAAATTTAGAGACAGCATCCTGCCTTGGCTCCTTGGTTACTAAGGTGTTCTGCCTGATACTGACCCTGACAACAGTCACCACCTGGTCATGCTTTCCCTAGAAGGCACACATAGATTGCCCATCTGCCTCATCAGGCAAATAGTTCTAAACAGTGTCTAGACTTCTGCTCAGATCCAGGCTTAGGACACTTTATGAAGTAAAGACTATCTTGCTCTGTCCCCTGGGTACCTTCGGTAAATTTCAGTTCTTTGACCAACTCAAATGTTGTCCTGTTTCCTTATCCATCCATCTATCCATCCACCATCCATCCAACCAAGACTTGCAGAGTGCCTAATGGCTACAGATACAAAGAGGGTATATGGCTTCCATTACCTATAAACTCATGGCCTGAGATGGGGTTGGGTAAAGGCTTCAGCAATACGTGAACCGTGAACTTCCAGATGTTCAAGCTGGTTTTAGAAAAGGCAGAGGAACCAGAAATCAGATTGCCAACATCCGCTGGATCATCAAAAAAGCAAAAGAGTTTCAGAAAAAACATCTACTTCTGCTTTATTAACTATGCCAAAGCCTTTGACTGTGTGGATCACAAGAAACTGTGGAAAATTCTGAAAGAGATGGGAATACCAGACCACCTGACCTGCCTCTTGAGAAACTTATATGCAGGGCAGGAAGCAACAGTTAGAACTGGACATGGAACAACAGACTGGTTCCAAATAGGAAAAGGAGTACGTCAAGGCTGTATATTGTCATCCTGCTTATTTAACTTCTATGCAGAGTACATCATGAGAAACGCTGGACTGGAAGAAGCACAAGCTGGAATCAAGATTGCTGGGAGAAATATCAATAACCTCAGATATGGAGATGATACCACCTTATGGCAGAAAGCAAAGAGGAACTAAAAAGCCTCTTGATAAAAGTGAAAGAGGAGAGTGAAAAAGTTGGCTTAAAGCTCAACATTCAGAAAATGAAGATCATGGCATCTGGTCCCATCACTTCACGGGAAATAGATGGGGAAACAGTGGAAACAGTGTCAGACTTTATTTTTCTGGGCTCCAAAATCACTGCAGATGGTGAATGTAGCCATGAAATGAAAATATGCTTACTCCTTGGAAGGAAAGTTATGACCAACCTAGATAGCATATTCAAAAGCAGAGACATCACTTTGCCAACAAAGGTCTGTTTAGTCAAGGCTATGGTTGTTCCTGTGGTCATGTATGGATGTGAGAGTTGGACTGTGAAGAAGGCTGAGCGCCGAAGAATTGATGCTTTTGAACTGTGGTGTTGGAGAAGACTCTTGAGAGTCCCTTGGACTGCAAGGAGATCCAACCAGTCCATCCTAAAGGAGATCAGTCCTGGGTGTTCATTGGAAGGACTGATGCTGAGGCTGAAACTCCAATACTTTGGCCACCTCATGCGAAGAGTTGACTCATTGGAAAAGACTCTGATGCTGGGAGGGATTGGGGGCAGGAGGAGAAGGGGATGACAGAGGATGAGATGGCTGGATGGCATCACCGACTCGATGGCCGTGAGTCTGAGTGAACTCTGGGAGTTGGTGATGGACAGGGAGGCCTGGCGTGCTGTGATTCATGGGGTCGCAAAGAGTCGGACACGACTGAGCAACTGAAATGAACTGAAAGTGAAGATAGACATGCAAACAAATAATGAGAATATATTGTGATAAGGGAAAGTACAAAAGTATATGCAAAGTTCTCTAGGAAACTAAAGGAGGAAGTCAGAGTGTCTTGGGGAGCTACAGAGATTTTTGCAGAGTGGGTAAAGCTGAGCGTGGGGCCAGAATATGAAGTAGAACGTGTATGCCCAACTATGGCGTTGAACGTGATCGTCTAGCAACAGGAAGCCTTTCTTTCCTTTTTTTTTTTTTTATTGTCCCGCGTCTTAGAACTTTAAGGCCATGGTCCCTGTTAATAATAAAAGAATAGCCAACTTCTTCGTGGCTTATAATGTGCCATATACTGTACTAAGTGCTTTAAATTCATCATTTAACTTAATCTTCATAGCAACCTTAGAATACAGTCAACATTATCATCCCTATTTTACAGATGAGAAAACTGAAATTTAAACCTCAAAGTTACACAACTAGGAATGGGCAGAGCTAAAACCCAGCTCTTATTCACTATTGAGCCTGTGCTCTTAGAAACACAAGCCAGCTGGGCTTGGTATAGTTGAGGGACTAGAAGACTGGTCCCCTCTCCTGACACCAGCCCACCAGAACTTCATTCCATTTTATAGTGCTCATACATTAAACCCACTTACCTCCTACCTGGGCTGGTAGCAATTACCTGACGGCACCTTGCTTAGGAGGCAGTGGTAGTTAATGTGGAGAAGGACTTCGAAGGATGTTGACAGCAGTGCCAATTTACTTCCAAGAACTGTGGTTGCTGTTGGGTGATGTTAAGTTAATGATTAATATGCCCTTGTGTGATTCAGCTAATGCCCTTCCCAAATAATGTGTTAACCCAATTAAAAAACGTGTCCAACTGAGCTGAATGTCAGACCCATGTGTCAACTTGCATTTTACATCTGTAAAAGGAAAAGCAGTTCCACTTAACACTGCTGACCAGGTATTTTATGTATATAATTAATTATATTATTAATTCTATACATATGTATAACTGTATGAAAGTGAAAAAGTGAAGTTGCTCGGTCGTGTCCAACTCTTTGCGACCCCATGGACTGTAGCCTACCAGGTTCCACCATCCATGGGATTTTCCAGGCAAGAATACTGGAGTGGGTTGCCATTTCCTTCTCCAGGAAATCTTCCCAACCCAGGGACTGAACCCTGGTCTCCTGCATTGTAGGCAGACGCTTTACTGTCTGAGCCACTAGGGAAGTCTTATGTGTATATATAATGTCATGTTGACATCAACTCTGTGAGATTGTATATATGTGCAAATAAGTAAACTGAAGCTCAGAAAGGTGAAGCCACTTGTTCAAGTTCATAGAGTCAACTACTCTCTACTACTTCAGGACCACAACTGTTGGGGTGGTCTTGTTTAATTTATATCATAGTGAATAACCACTCTTCTTTTTGATAAAGAAGCATTATTTATTTTTAGAGATGTCTCCAAACAAGCATGATTAGTTTAAAGATGTGGGATAGTGGAAAGGCTGGGGACTTTGGAACTAGGTATTCCTGGGTTAAAATTCTAATTCCTGCTCTGTAGTGGTGTGACCTTTGGCAAGTTCCCTAATCTCACCTCAAAAGATGATTATGAGAATTGAAGCAGGTGGCTGGTCCCTAGAAATATACTTCAGTACTCATTAAGTCCTTTTCAGCTGCTGGTTGGTGTAACATGAATGGGCATCTCCAGACATCTTAGGTAAATTGGTTAAATATGTAGTATATTCTTAAAGATACTTTATTTTAATTAAAAAAAGACTCCTGCTAGGTGTCCTTTTGGGGGGGATATTTATGGATGGTATTTTGAAGCAAGGCAAATCATACAGCTCCCGCAGACTCACCAGTGAGGCCCATTATACCCATGAGAGTTCTGGGGAGGAATGGGAAAAACTGCTGTGTTGAAGTTGCAAAAAATCTGGTCCAGGAGACAAAACACACAGACAGATGGAAAGAGAAATAACAATAGAAGGCAGCAGAGGACAAGAGTCCAAGCAGTGATGCAGGCAATCAATAGTGTGTAAATTTGGAAGAGACAGACTGTTTCAAAGGGGCCAAGAAACCCTTCCTGACCCGTCTCCTGCTCTCCCTCCTTCTTCTGTCCCTCCACAGCACTTTGGGTTTCTCTTAGAGTCACCAGTGCACTTAGCTCTTTGTAACGAGGTGGAGAAACTATCACGCTCTCTCTTAATAGCTGGCGCCAGAATTCCTCAGGAGGATAGAAGCATCTAGGTTTGGAAAATTAGGTGTAATGGAATAGGTTGGAGAGTGCTGGAGGCAGAGTTGAGACTTGAAGACCTGGATGTTGGAGGAGGGGAAATGTACTGGTTTTAAGACGGGGAGAATTTGAGATTGGGGGTGGGGGTGCAATCTGGGATGGAGTGAGTGAGGAAACAAGAGGAGGGAGGGAAGAGGGATCACGGAGAGAGCAGCTGGCAGCCCGCAGAGAGCTGCAATTCCTCCCCACAATTACCTACATTTCCAGTGCCTGCTACTAAACCCAGGCAGCTTTGTGTGATTGCCTTTGATGGGAAAACCAGGAACAGGCTGAGTTTGATTTCAGCATTGTGCAGAACAGATTAGATGTGAGGGGGTGGAAGTTACCCAGTTCTTGAAAGGGCTGTATACTTTTCACGGTCCAGGTGAAGACTGAAGGTTCAAACCAAGTTTACCAAGATCGTTCAGAGGCAGACTTCCTAGTTATTTCTCCAATTCCTTTCTCTTTTTTGCCTAGTCCTTCCTTTCCAACTTACGGGACCTGACATATAGTAGGCACTCCTTAAATATCTGTTATACTGAATCAAATATAAATATGCTACATCGTTTGTGCTGTCAGGGTACCTAAAATTGAGTGAAGACAACACAAATGTGTTTCACACATAAAAGTAAATCTAATCCTAACAATTCTGAGAAGGCTATAAATATCCACTAATAGACCTAAAACGTCTCTTTGTTTTTCAGTATCCTTCAAGATTTTGCTCACATTTCATCCTCCAGGAAGCCTACCTGGATTTTCAGTTATGTGTCCTGTCTCTGAAATCTTATGACATTTCCTACCTATTCAGCAAATTTGACACTTGATCACTTATTTTTCGATGGATGGCTTGCCTTTTTCATTACATACTACAGTTCCTGAGGGCAGAAAGTGAGCCCACACTTGCTGAGGGCTGAGTACATATAGTACCTTATATACACAGCTCGCTGTTTAGTTGTTACAGATAATATGTGTCCTACATCATGTTCTCAGAAACTTGAGAACTTAGTGTGTTCTTGGCAAGTATTAGTACTGAATAACTATCTGCTGAATTGAGTTGAATTGTTAGATAGTATAAACATCTGAAAATATAAAATTCTTAGATATCATTCTCATACCAAAAATCCCAGAAAATTAGGAAGGAATCAAATATAATTCTTGTTAAGCTATAATTTATCTTCCTATTGGTTTGGGGCGTGTAATTTAGGCTTTCCACTGCAAAAGCTATTCTGATTTTTTGGCCAAAAATTTTACATGGATACTTTGAGGTTAAGAAATAAAGATACATGCATTTTGAGGCTGGCAGGCATCATAAGATCATGTGCTCTTACCCAGGTGAAATGTGAGTTGAGAGGGTCACACAGATTGCCTTATGCTTCTGGAGTCTGCTGCAGAGCTTACCTGGTCTCCACGTTTCCTGCTTTCTGGTTCAGTGGTCTTTCTGGGGCACTAAGTGTACTTGTCAGAGTAGCATTTCTTCTAAATGTATTTATTATTAATGCACTATACTAAGTCCCTGAGGTAGAATAAGCCTCATCATTATAGCTAGTAAGTCAGTCTGAAGCAATCTGATATTCCTGTAAAACTGAATAAATTTTGTCATAAAGTATCCTTGGGCTCACTGCCTTCTGAGATGGCATCATCTCATTTGCCCTATATTAAAAAATATCCATAAATGAGCCCTTCTGTATGGACATTCATTATAACTTAGCTTTATTGATTCTTTTATAGTGCCGTTAATTACAGGAACCACAAAAACCTTCAATTAGATTAAAGCCATAATAAATAAGATGAGTAATACTTATCTGCTCTGTATATTGTTTTTGTGATAAACTGATGTTTATCTTTTCAGACATTGCTACATTAACATTTTATAAAAATTATATCAAATATTTTAATTTTTTAGGCAAAAACATTTTAATATTTTCTAATAACTAATGGCCTCCCTGGTGGCTCAGATGGTAAAGAATATGCTTGCAAAGCAGGAGACCCGAGTTTGATCTTTGGGTTGGGAAGGTCCCCTGGAGAAGAAAATGGCTACCCACTCTAGTGTTCTTGCCTAGAGAATTTCATGGACAGAGTAGACTGGCAGGCTACAGTCCATGGGGTCACAAAGAGTCAGACACTACTGAGCAACGAACACTTACTAATGATATTAACAGCTCCAATACTTTGGCCACCTGATGCGAAGAGCCAGCTCATTGGAAAAGACCCTGATGCTGGGAAAAATTGAAGGCAAAAGGGGAAGGAGGCAGCAGAGAATGAAATGGTTAAATAGCATCACTGACTTCACTGGACATGGACTTGAGCAAACTCCGGGAGAGAGTGAAGGACAGGGAAGCCTGGTGTGCTACAGTCTATGAGGTCACAAAGAATTGGACATGACTTAGCGACTGAACAACAACCAATCATTATTAATCCTCATGACAACCCTATGAAGTGTACATTAGAATTATCTTGACTTACAGGTAAGAAATCAAAGCTTAAAGAAATTCAGTGTCTTGCTTAAGATCCCACAAGAGGGAAAGCTGTGATTAAATGAGATAATATTAATGTACCTAGCACACGCTGAGCAGATAGTGTATTGAATAAATGCAAGTGAAAAAGACAGTGTGAAGTGAAAATAAGTGAAAGAAAAGATGAAGCTATTGTGAGGTTAGTATATAAAATATGTGTTATAAGTTTCAGTATATAATACACATATGACTGAAATTTGATTCTGGGCTTCCTAATAGTCAAAGGGAGAAATATAATCAGTTATATAAGTAATAAATAACCTTGCTTAAGAGAAGTATAATATCTGTAGAGCTGAGGGCCCTTTTTCAAGATGAAAGATTTAATTTAGCTGGGACCTTAAAGGATGAGACAAAGTCATTACTGGGTGCTGTTAGAAGCCTGGAGGAGTGATGGCCAAACCTGAGTGGAGTGGAGAAGCCTGCTGCTGCTGCTGCTTCTAAGTCGCTTCAGTCATGTCCTACTCTTCATAGATGGCAGCCCACCAAGCTCCCCTGTCCCCAGGGTTCTCCAGGCAAGAACACTGGAGTGGGTTGCCATTTCCTTCTCCAATGCATGAAAGTGAAAAGTGAAAGTGAAGTCACTCAGTCATGTCCAACTCTTCGAGACCCCATAGACTGCAGCCTACCAGGCTCCTCTGTCCATGGGATTTTCCAGGCAAGAGTACTGGAGTGGGGTGCCATTGCCTTCTCTGGGAGAAGCCTGAGTTGCCCTGGAAGGAGGCAGAGCAAGGATTAAGAAGTTGGAGAGGTGTGCTAGAAGGGAAATATTATGGAAGACCAAGCAGAGGATTATGTTCCATGGGAGGCCTGAAGGACACATCATTCACCTAAACCATTAAGAATGTACTACAAAGAGGGGTACCACCATCACCAACAAGTGCAGGCCACGGCTCAAAACAGGTGAGCGGTCCCTTAATAGCAACAGGCATGATGGGGCTTCTCCCAAGTAATAGAGACCAACTGAATGTGTTTACTGGTTGGGACATAGACTTGGATTACTGTGATATTGAATGGTTTGCTTTCGAAACGAACAGAGATCATTCTGTCGTTTTTGAGATTGCATCCAAGTACTGCATTTCAGAGACTTTTGTTGACCATGATGGCTACTCCATTTCTTCTAAGGGATTCCTGTCCGCAGTAGTAGATATAATGGTCATCTGAGTTAAATTCACCCATTCCAGTCCATTTTAGTTCGCTGATTCCTAGAATGTCGACATTCACTCTTGCCATCTCTTGTTTGACCGCTTCCAATTTGCCTTGATTCATGGACCTAACATTCCAGGTTCCTATGCAATATTGCTCTTTACAGCATCAGACCTTGCTTCTGTCACCAATCACATCCACAATTGGGTATTGTTTTTGCTTTGGCTCCATCCCTTCATTCTTTCTGGAGTTATTTCTCCACTGATCTCCAGTAGCATATTGGGCACCTACCAACCTGGGGAGTTCCTCTTTCAGTATCCTATCATTTTGCCTTTTCATACTGTCCATGGGGTTCTCAAGGCAAGAATACTGAAGTGGTTTGCCATTCCCTTCTCCAGTGGACCACATTCTGTCAGAGAAACACCAGTTTCTCGTCAAGAAATACCGGGAGTAACAGGCAAATACGGCCTTGAAATAAGGAATGAAGCAGGGCAAAGGCTAATAGCATTTTGTCAAGAGAACGCACTAGTCATAGCAAACACCCTCTTCCAACAACACAAGAGAAGACTCTACACATGGACATCACCAGATGGTCAACACCAAAATCAGATTGATTATATTCTTCACAGCCAAAGATGGAGAAGCTCTATACAGTCAGCAAAAACAAGACTGGGAGCTGACTGTGGCTCAGATCATGAATTCTTTATTGCCAAATTCAGACTTAAATTGAAGAAAGTAGGGAAAACCACTAGACTATTCAGGTATGACCTAAATCAAATCCCTTATGATTATACAGTGGAAGTGAGAAATAGATATAAGGGACTAGATCTGATAGATAGAGTGCCTGATGATCTATGGACTGAGGTTCATGACATTGTACAGGAGACAGGGATCAAGACCATCCCCATGGAAAAGAAATGCAAAAAAAGCAAAATGGCTGTCTGGGGAGGCCTTACAAATAGCTGTGAAAAGAAGAGAAGCAAAAAGCAAAGGAGAAAAGGAAAGATATAAGCATCTGAATGCAGAGTTCCAAAGAATAGCAAGGAGAGATAAGAAAGCCTTCCTCAGCGATCAATGCCAAGAAATAGAGGAAAACAACAGAATGGGAAAGACTAGAGATCTCTTCAAGAAAATTAGAGATACCAAGGGAACATTTCCTGCAAAGATGGGCTCGATAAAGGACAGAAATGGTATGGACCTAACAGAAGCAGAAGATATTAAGAAGAGGTGGCAAGAATACACAGAAGAGCTGTACAAAAAAGATCTTCACGACCCAGATAATCATGATGGTGTGATCACTGACCTAGAGCCAGACATCCTGGAATGTGAAGTCAAGTGGGCCTTAGAAAGCATCACTATGAACAAAGCTAGTGGAGGTGATGGAATTCCAGTTGAGCTATTTCAAATCCTGAAAGATGATGCTGTGAAAGTGCTGCACTCAATATGCCAGCAAATTTGGAAAACTCAGCAGTGGCCACAGGACTGGAAAAGGTCAGTTTTCATTCCAATCCCAAAGAAAGGCAATGCCAAAGAATGCTCAAGCTACTGCACAATTGCACTCATCTCACACTCTAGTAAAGGAATGCTCAAAATTCTCCAAGCCAGGCTTCAGCAATACGTGAACCGTGAACTTCCAGGTGTTCAAGCTGGTTTTAGAAAAGGCAGAGGAACCAGAGGTCAAATTGCCAACATCCGCTGGATCATGGAAAAAGGAAGAGAGTTCCAGGAAAACATCTAGTTCTGCTTTATTGACTATGCCAAAGCCTTTGACTGTGTGGATCACAAGAAACTGTGGAAAATTCTGAAAGAGATGGGAATACCAGACCACCTGACCTGCCTCTTGAGAAACCTATATACAGGTCAGGAAGCAAGCTAGAACAGGACATGGAACAACAGACTGGTTCCAAATAGGAAAAGGAGTCTGTCAAGGCTGTATATTGTCACCCTGTTTATTTAACTTATATGCAGTGTACATCATGAGAAACGCTGGACTGGAAGAAGCACAAGCTGGAATCAAGATTGCCGGGAGAAATATCAAGAACCTCAGATATGCAGATGAAACCACCCTTAGGGCAGAAAGTGAAGAGGAACTAAAAAGCCTCTTGATGAAAGTGAAAGAGGAGAGTGAAAAAGTTGGCTTAAAGCTCAACATTCAGAAAACGAAGATCATGGCATCTGGTCCCATTGCTTCATGGGAAATAGATTGGGAAACAGTGGAAACAGTGTCAGACTTTTGGGCTCCAAAATCTCTGCAGATGGTGATTGCAGCCATGAAATTAAAAGACGCTTTCTCCTTGGAAGGAAAATTATGACCAACCTAGATAGCATATTCAAAAGCAGAGACATTACTTTGCCAACAAAGGTTCATCTAGTCAAGGCTATGGTTGTTCTGTGGTCATGTATGGATGTGAGAGTTGGACTGTGAAGAAGGCTGAGCCCTGAAGAATTGATGCTTTTGAACTGTGGTGTTGGAGAAGACTCTTGAGAGTCCCTTGGACTGCAAGGAGATCCAACCAGTCCATTCTGAAGGAGATCAGCCCTGGGATTCCTTTGGAAGGACTGATGCTAAAGCTGAAACTCCAGTCCTTTGGCCACCTCATGCGAAAAGTTGACTCATTGGAAAAGACTCTGATGCTGGGAGGGATTGGGGGCAGGAGGAGAAGGGGATGACAGAGGATGAGATGGCTGGATGGCATCACTGACTCGATGGACGTGAGTTTGAGCAAACTCCGGCAGATGGTGATAGACAGGGAGGCCTGGCGTGCTGCAATTCATGGGGTCGCTATGAGTCGGACACGACTGAGCGACAGAACTGAACTGAGAGTGTTTAACTACTAGGAGCCAAGAAACCACAATTACCTTAATTACCAGTAAGGTCAGAAGAGCAGCCCGAGGGGAATTCTGTAGGAACTGAGATAGGATTAATAGCTCCTGGAGTCCTTAGGGCAAATATGTAGCCAAATACTAGAAAAAAATCTAGAAAGAGTAGGCCATGACCATGAGGTCCTGTGATCGCATATATCACACAAGAAGTCATCAGGGGCAGCTGACCTCACAGAGTGCTGGAAGGCCTTTGAAAGGCACACCTGAGGTGACAGGTCAGCGGCACCCATCTGAAAGGCTAGGTTGTCAGTCCTGCAGGGTGTGTGTTCAATCAGAAACCTCTGTATGGCACTGGGGCCACAATTACAGAATGAATGGATCAAGGAACAAAGGGGTCAAAGTAGAAGTGGTACTGCTTACCATCACTCCCAGTGACCCACTGCGGGACTTTGTCTTTTTTGTCCCCGCATTCTGGATTCTTCAGTTGTTAGACTTCTTGGGCCCCAAATGAGGTATGCTCTTGCCCAGGGCTATAACAAAGGTCCTGTTGAACTATAAAATGTAGCTGGATTCCTGCCTCCAGGGACAAGCAGGGGAAAAAAGTCACCTCCTGGCTAGGGGAATCCATCTTCATCATCTGGAGGATGTGGCCTTTCTTTTACACAGTATGGTAGGGAGGAATGTGTGTAGGACCCAGGAGATTTTCCTGGGCCTCTTCGGGGCCTCTGTTGCCCCACTGACACCATGTCTTGATATGCATAGCACTCCTGGCCTCAGACGGAGAAGGCAAAGGCAACCCACTCCAGTACCCTTGCCTGGAGAATCCCATGGATGGAGCAGCCTGGTGGGCTGCCATCTATGGGGTCGCACAGAGTCAGACATGACTGATGGCAACTTAGCAGCAGCAGCAGCCTGGCCTCAGAAGCGTGTGATTGCAAAGGGCTCAGTTGCCTCAGGAATGAAGAGTTGGGTCACTTCCGTAGGAAGTGATGATATCACTCCTGCTGAAATACAGCCACAGGTCAGAGGAATTTAGAATAGACAGAAGAGGGAGAGAGCATGAGAACCAGCTGTGTCTTGGAGACCTAGCAGCAGTGACCTGGCTATAGTTTGTCTCAGTAACCATCTTTTCTAAATTTTCCTGTAGACGGAGAGGTCGGCAGACCCATGAAGGTCCCGCTCCCTGCACCTGCATGTATATCTGAGCAGCACGTTGGGTAGAATACAGTTGCCATGAGAATGTACTGTTCAGATCTCCTCCTCTGGGAAGGCTGACTAACAGAGGGCTCCAGCCATTTCCTCTGTGCATCCAGCACCATGTTTGCATGGAGACTGGGCTACTTGTGCCAATGACAGCATGGCACGTATGCCAAGGCAGGCCAGTTCCAGCAAGCAGTGGCCACTTTGGCTTTGGACTCCAGCTTGGTCTACCTGAGGCTTTCTGGGAACTGTGCTCTTTTTACCTTGTCCTCAATCTTTTCTCCTCTTCTCTCCCACAGATGTCCAGCTGCATTAGGGTCTGGAGGTTTTCCTCACCTTCTGCTCCCTCCCCTCTTTATCTGTTATGCTGCTGCTGCTGCTGCTGCTGCTAAGTCGCTTCAGTCGTGTCCGACTCTGTGCGACCCCAGAGACGGCAGCCCACCAGGCTCCCCTGTCCCTGGGATTCTCCAGGCAAGAACACTGGAGTGGGTTGCTATTTCCTTCTCCAATGCATGAAAGTGAAAAGTGAAAGTGAAGTCGCTCAGTCGTGTCCAACTCTTAGCGACCCCACGGACTGCAGTCTACCAGGCTCCTCCGTCCACGGGATTCTCTAGGCAAGAGTACTGGAGTGGGGTGCCATTGCCTTCTCCTTATCTGTTATAGGCACTTCCTAATAAAACTCTTATACCTCTAATCCTGTCGTCTTCTTTTTTTTTCTAAGTTGAAGTATAGTTGATTTACAGTGTTGTGCTAGTGTTGGTGTACAGCAAAACGATTCAGTTTTACTTATATGTATGTATATGAGGCTTCCCAGGTGGCTCAGTAGTGGAAGAATCTGCCTGCCAATTCAGAAGATGCAGTAGGCACAGGTTCGATCCCTGGGTCAGGAAGATCTCTTCAAGGAGGAAATGGCAACCTACTCCAGTATTCTTGTCTGGGAAATCTCATGGACAGAGGAGCCTGGTGGGCTACAGTTTAAGGGGTCCTAAAGAGTCGGACACGACTGAGCGCGCGTGCATATCACCTTGTATGTGTATAGATCTATATTCTTTTTTTGATTCTTTTCCATTATAGGTTATTATAAAATATTGAATATAGTTCTGTGTGCTATACAGTAAATCCTTGTTATTTATCTCTTTTATATATAGTACTGTGCATCTGTTAATCCTATACTCCCAATGTATCCCTCCCCTTCTTCCTGTTTGGTAATAAGCATGTTTATTTTCTGTGTCTGTGAGTCTGTTTCAACACTGTTATGTAAGTAAGTTCCTTTGTACTATTTTTTAATTCTGCATGTAAGTAATATCATGTAATATGTGTTAGTCTCTGACATTTCACTTAGTATGATCATCTCTATGTCCATCCACGTTGCTGCAGATCTCATTATTCCATTCTTTTTATGGCTGAGTAATATTCCATTGTATACACACACACACACTACATCTTCTTTATCCTTCAGCTGTTGATGGACACCGTCTTGTTTTTGATGGACCTATAATGTATGCTCTGCTAGTGACTAGCTAATCTAGTGTGATCCATGCACTGTAATAGAGCTGGAACAGTGAGTTTGTGTAGGCCTTTTTACTAACCGTCATAATCATTTATTGAGGTAATGGGTAGGTAGTGTTATTCCAATTTTATATGTGAGGAAGTGTGTTAGTTTCTCAGTCGTGTCTGACTCTTTGCAACCCCATGGACTATAGCCCGCCAGGCTGTTCTGTCCATGGAATTCTCCAGACAGGAATACTGGAGTGGGTAGTAGTCTTTTCTCCAGGCGATCTTCCACAGGGGTCAAACCCAGGTCTTTTACACTGCAGGCAGATTCTTTACCATCTGAGCCACAGGGGAAGCCCTTGAGAAGAAACTAAGTATTAATTTAGGACTTGTCTGGGGTACTAAGCTAGGAAGTGGCAAAGTTGAGCTGAAGTGCAAACTTAGGCCCATATGTACTCCAAAGTCAAATTTACTACCAGGCCATGGGACATGGGCTGAGGACAGAGTTAACATCTTACGAGAGCCGAAGTATCTGAGGAAGAAGGACCTTATGTCTTATAGCAGTGAGCTGAGGCACTCAAAGCAGGTTTCAAACCAGATCAAGGTTTATCTCAAGCAATAATTTTAGGACAGAACCAATACTGTCTCAAGGGTGTGATGCCTCGCAGTATCAAAGTTCTATTCTGGACAGTATTCTCTCAGAAATTTTAGTCTGGAAAGGTTTTTAAGTGTATACTCATAAGTATACATATATGATTCATTTGCTTTCATCTTTTTTCTTTGTTAAATTATACTTTTAGCAAATATCTATTGATCTTACATTGTATGTCATGCATGATTCCTTCTAAGCAAAATATTATATTTTACTTTTCCTTCTTGTTACATTTAATCAGACTCTTTTTCTTCCTTTCAATCTGTCCTTATGAATTCATGTTTTCAATAGTCTTCTGTCTTCGCAGTGCTAAGCAGTGGAAAAGGATCTTGTTCTTGTAAGTGTAATCATTTCCCCATCATAGATGGAGGCGAACTCAGTGCACCAGATATCACACGGAAGAAGATCAATCCAGTTACCGTTTTAGTTTTGAGGTAAAAGATTTAACATTTAATTTTACTTTTCCCTATTTTTTTTAGGAGGGTGCAATGAGGGAGAGGGATTGTTAAATGAAAGGCAAACATTTATGAATACTATATTTTCAACACAAATGTAGTCTTGACTGTAAAAAAAAAATAGCACTTTAGGCATCTCAGAGCATTGAAATTTTAAGTGATTTAAATATTACACATTTAAAACATTTAGCTCTATATAGATAAAACTTAGAGTAATGTAGAATGAACACTTATTCCATTTCCTCTCATTTTCTATCTCTTAAATCTCTTTTTAAAAAAATTAGCATGTATCACTATCTGGCATTGTCTTAAACTATTTATTCACTCACTTGTTTTCAACTATCCTCCCCAACTAGGAACCTCTTCTGTCTTATTTCACTGCTGTATTTGCAAGACAGAATAGTGCCTGGCACGTAGTGGTACTCACCAAATATTTGTTGTAATTCATTATTTAAGCTAAAAAGGGGATGACTTTCCTAAAGAATCACACATAAAATCACAATATAAGCAAACAGATAACAAATCAAAAACCCACAACAGTTCAACATACTTGACTACGAGAAAACAGAAAACTTTAACAAGTTTAGTGTTTTAAAGAGCAAATAGTATGTTGGAAGAAAGTATGTCAGAAAAACTTTGCTATTTTTAGTAAAGCTTTAAATAACTTTGCTATTTTTTATTACTACTACAAATTGATAGAAGATAGTATGACCCCAGAAAATAGTGGACAAAAAACAAAAACACATTATTTCTCCTACTCACCCTTGCTTGCCAAGCACATTGATACATTAAGAGAAACATGACAAACAAATACTAGTGAGAAAGCCCAGGGAAAATTATTTATCTCTTTAACAACCATGGAAATTCAAAATTAAAGCAACAGGGTCTATTTTTGAAACATTAAGGTTATAAACTGTTTAAGGGCTTTCCTGATAGCTCAGTTGGTAAAGAATCTGCCTGCAATGCAGGAGACCCCAGTTTGATTCCAGGGTCGGGAAGATCCCTTGGCGAAGGGATAGGCTACCCACTCCAGAATTCTTGGGCTTCATTTGTGGCTCAGCTGGTAAAGAGTTGCCTGCAATGCGGGAGACCTGGGTTCAATCCCAGGATTCCCAGGTCCAAGGATTCTGACTTGGAGAAATCCATGGACTGTATAGTCTATGGGGTCGCAAAGAGTCAGACATGACTGAGCGACTTTCACTTTGACTATTTTTTTTTCACTATTTTTGAAATATTAAGGTTCAGATCAGATCAGATCAGTTGCTCAGTCATGTCCGACTCTTTGTGACCCCATGAATCGCAGCACGCCAGGCCTCCCTGTCCATTACCAACTCCCGGAGTTCACTCAAACTCACGTCCATCAAGTCCGTGATGCCATCCAGCCATCTCATCCTCTGTCATCCCCTTCTCCTCCTGTCCCCAATCCCTCCCAGCATCAGAGTCTTTTCCAGTGAGTCAACTCTTCGCATGAGGTGGCCAAAGTACTGGAGTTTCAGCGTTAGCATCATTCCTTCCAAAGAAATCCCAGGGCTGATCTCCTTCAGAATGGACTGGTTGGATCTCCTTGCAGTCCAAGGGACTCTCAAGAGTCTTCTCCAACACCACAGTTCAAAAGCATCGATTCTCCGGTGCTCAGCCTTCTTCACAGTCCAACTAACCATTTAAAAAGTTATGTCCATTGTTACAAAACTGAACATTGTATCTATTTGCTGCTGGGTCGCTGCCTCACTTCAGTCGTGTTGGACTCTGTGCGACCCCATAGATGGCAGCCCACCAGGCTCCCCCGACCCTGGGATTCTCCAGGCAAGAACACTGGAGTGGGTTGCCATTTCCTTCTCCAATGCATGAAAGTGAAAAGTGAAAGCGAAGTCGCTCAGTCGTGTCCGGCTCTTTGTGACCCCATGGACTGCAGCCTACCAGGCTCCTCTGCCCATGGAATTTTCCAGGCAAGAGTACTGGAGTGGGGTACCGTTGCCTTACAGTGTAAATCTGTGGAAACTTCTCCCATCCAAGTACTTACCCGGCCCAACCTGGTTAGCTTCCGGGATCAGAGGAGATTGGGCATGTTCAGGGTGGTATGGCCATAGATTTGTGGAAACTTCTTGGAAAGTGACAGGCCAATATGAATCTATGAATCAAGAATGTAAAACTATGCAGTCCATTTGATTCAATAATCCCATTTCTGTGAATATCTCCTAAGGTATTTTCTATTATAAATGTTACATATTTAATTATTATTTAGGTTATGTGCATGAAGAAAATCATTGATTATGAAACTTCTGTAGTAAGCATTTAGGTAAAGTGCTTATAAATTAAAATAAGTTTAAGGGAACATTTATAAAATTACATGTATACTATAATTATACTTGTATTAAAAATATTGCTAGTGAAAAAATAATTACAAGAAAATTAGAGGTGATTTTGCTTCTCTTTTCTAGTTTCCAACTTCCTGTAACTGAATGTTATGACTTGTACAATGGTATTTTAATTTAGTTTTGTTTAGTATAAACTTTTAAAGGCAAACTTCACTGTTTGAATCTATTTTCCCATTGTAATCTAGGTAATAGCTTTTGCAGAGAGATTGGTGAGCAAATGCTCTTTTGATGAAAATTCATGTGTGAAAACTATGTATGTATGATTGTTGGTTGGATGCTTTTTTTAAAAAAATAATTTCCTAATAAGATACTTCTACTTCATTACATTTGATTTGGTTCAATTTAGATTAATATTTGGAGTAGATTGTAGGTTTCTTGCTACATATCACCTTAAAAGTAAATATGTTTATGTTTATTTCTCCTTTTATACTGTTCTCTTTCTCTCTCAACATTCAGAAAACGAAGATCATGGCATCCAGTCCCATCACTTCATGGGAAATAGATGGGGAAACAGTGGAAACAGTGTCAGACTTTATTTTTCTGGGCTCCAAAATCTCTGCAGATGGTGACTGCAGCCATGAAATTAAAAGACGCTTTCTCCTTGGAAGGAAAGTTATGACCAATCTAGATAGCATATTGAAAAGCAGAGACATTACTTTGCCAACAAAGGTTCGTCTAGTCAAGGCTATGGTTTTTCCTGTGGTCATGTGTGGATGTGAGAGTTGGACTGTGAAGAAGGCTGAGCGCCGAAGAATTGATGCTTTTGAACTGTGGTGTTGGAGAAGACTCTTGAGAGTCCCCTGGACTGCAAGGAGATCCAACCAGTCCATTCTGAAGGAGATCAGCCCTGGGGTTTCTTTAGAAGGAATGATGCTAAAGCTGAAACTCCAGTACTTTGGCGACCTCATGCGAAGAGTTGACTCATTGGAAAAGACTCTGATGCTGGAAGGGATTGGGGGCAGGAGGAGAAGGGGACGACAGAGGATGAGATGGCTGGATGGCATCACTGACTCGATGGACGTGAGTCTGAGTGAACTCCGGGAGTTGGTAATGGACAGGGAGGCCTGGCGTGCTGCGATTCATGGGGTCACAAAGAGTCGGACACGACTGAGTGACTGATCTGATCTCGTCTGATCTTTCTCTCTCTCCCTATATATTCCATATAGAGTAACTTTTAAAAGTTTTTCTCCTTTCAAACATAAAGTTGAATTCCTCACCCAATTTAATTGGTGGCATCCTTGGTCATTGTCAACTAATTTAGAGAATTTGGGAATCACATGAGATTCCTTCCTCTGCTGCAACATCCAGATCTAATTAGTCATTACCCACTGTTTATTCTATCTCCTCAGGTTTTTGACAACTTCCCATATCTCTCCCTGTTGCATTGTTGTAGATGTTGGTCTCATCACTTGCAGTTTGGAGCTTTGCAATATTATGATTAATCTCCTTGCCTTCTAGTCCATCTTCTACATTATCCCTAGATTAGCAGTTCTCAAAGGGGATGATTTTTGTTCCCCAAGGAATATTTGACAATGTCTAAAGATCATGGAAAAAGCAAGAGAGTTCCAGAAAAACATCTATTTCTGCTTTATTGACTATGCCAAAGCCTTTGACTGTGTGGGTCACAATAAACTGTGGAGAATTCTGAAAGAGATGGGAATACTAGACCCCCTGACCTGCCTCTTGAGAAACCTGTATGTAGGTCAGGAAGCAACAGTTAGAACTGGACACGGAAAAAACAGACTGGTTCCAAATAGGAAAAGGAGTACGTCAAGGCTGTATATTGTCATCCTGCTTATTTAACTTCTATGCAGAGTACATCATGAGAAACGCTGGGCTGGAAGAAGCACAAGCTGGAATCAAGATTGCCGGGAGAAATATCAATAATCTCAGATATGCAGATAACACCACTCTTATGGCAGAAAGCGAAGAGGAACTAAAAAGCCTCTTGATGAAAGTGAAAGAGGAGAGTGAAAAAGTTGGCTTAAAGCTCAACATTCAGAAAACGAAGATCATGGCATCTGGTCCCATCGCTTCATGGGAAATAGATGGGGAAACAGTGGAAACAGTGTCAGACTGTATTTTTCTGGGTTCCAAAATCTCTGCAGATGGTGATTGCAGCCATGAAATGAAAAGATGCTTACTCCTTGGAAGAAAAGTTATGATCAACCTAGATAGCATATTGAAAAGCAGAGACATTACTTTGCCAACAAAGGTCCGTTGAGTCAAGGCTATGGTTTTTCCAGTAGTCATGTATGGATGTGAGAGTTGGACTGTAAAGAAAGCTGAGTGCTCAAGAATTGATGCTTTTGAACTGTGGTGTTGGAGAAGACTCTTGAGAGTCCCTTGGACTGCAAGGAGATCCAACCAGTCCATTCTGAAGAAGATCAGCCCTGGGATTTCTTTGGAAGGACTGATGCTAAAGCTGAAACTCCAGTACTTTGGCCACCTCAAGTGAAGAGTTGACACATTGGAAAAGACTCTGATGCTGGGAGGGATTGGGGGCAGGAGGAGAAGGGGATGACAGAGGATGATATGGCTGGATGGCATCACGGACTTGATGGACATGAGTTTGAGTGAACTCCTTGAGTTGGTAATGGACAGGGAGGCCTGGCGTGCTGCAGTTCATGGGATTGCAAAGTGTCGGACACGACTGAGTGACTGAACTGAACTTAAAGACATTTTGGTTGTCATAACAATCAGGTGGGGACTAGGGAGCTGGCGGTGGGGGGAGAATGGAGGAGGAGCAAAGGGGGTTGCTACTGGCATCTAGTAGTTAGAGAACAGAGATGTTGCTAAACATCCTGCAGTGCAGAGGACAGCACACTGCCCCCCCACCCCCCATGACAAAGAATGTTCTGGTCCAAAATATCAGTAGTGCTGAGGTTGAGAAACCCAGCCCTGAATTGATTCTTGTCAAATAAAATCTGCTGACATACCTCAAAAACAACTATTTTGGGCAAACTTTTTTGCATAAGGCTCATCTTATTTCCCCAGTCACACAGAATATACTTACCACTGCCTGTATGTACCGCTTTCTCCCTGGGTCCTATGACTTAATTTGCTACTTGTAGCTTCTTCTTTTCTTTTTGATTTCTTCAGGCTGGGTTTCATGGTTCTTCCATTGATCACTTTTAGAAGAGCATGAATCATACTGAATTGTTGCTTATCTAGCTCCTCCACTCCACTGTGAGCATCCAGAGGTTAGCGAAACTATGCCCCATAGGGTCAACAGAAGCTGGTAACTAACCCATATTCTTGAGCTTTATCTTACAGCTTGCTAAAAAACCCCTTGCTTGTAGCCTGCCTTCACTGAGCAAGGCTTAATTATTTTGTTGCAAATTGCATATCCAGCAAGCTTCATAGCTTAAACCACAAGATGCTTGACGGAATTGTTTTCCGGGAACTTGGAGTCAGCTGGGTCTAGTCTGAATTCCAGCCTGCTAAGACTGGTTGAGACCACTGAACCTAAAACTGGGCATGCACAAGTGTTCTATAAATAACCTTTGGACATCAGAGGGCCAAAAACTGTATCCCCAGATCATGGTAAGTGCCTCCATTTTTGAATATGCATATCATGAAAGTTGCTCAGGTGTGTCTGACTCTTTGCAACCCCATGAACCATGCAGTCCATGGAATTCTCCAGGCCGGAATACTGGAATGGGTAGCTGTTCCCTTCACCAGGGAATCTTCCCAACCCAGGGATCGAACTCAGGTCTCCCACATTGCAGGCGGACTCTTTACCAGCTGAGCCCCAGGGAAGCCCTACATACCATGAAGAAGCATGTAATTCAGATACTCCTGTTCAGAACCTGATCGCTTCATCTTTTCCCACCCTCAGTCATCTTTCCCCACACCTGAGACTACACTGTTTCTTTATCTCTGAAATATCCCAAACTCCTCCCTTTGGAGAGGCAGATTTGAGATTTATTCTCTCATTTTCTTGCTTGGCTGCCTTGTGGATAACTCCTTTCTCTGCTGCACATCTTGGTGCCTCAACATTTGACTTGCTGAGCTTCTAACCAATGAACCTGGTTCAGTAACATCAGGAACTGGGTCTTTTTTTGAATCCTCAGCACCCAGTGCAATGCTTGGTATGTAGGGGATGGGTCTGAATACAACCAAGTTCCTCTTCTTATTTCATTTCATGAGTCCTGCAGAGCAACCAGATTTGTTCTCAAGCCAGTGAGTTCATTGCAGCTTTCCTGACTTTCCCTTTTCTGTACCCTTTGCCTTACCTGAAATTTGGTTCTTTAATGTTTCTGTCTCCACTCATATCACTGCCACCTGTTCTTTAAGGCCTACCACATGTATGGGGCCTGGCGTTATCTTAGGTCACTTTCAGCATAATCTTTATGAAGAAGGTATTATCCATATTTGATAGGTGAAGAAAATGATGCAAACAGTGTTGAGTGGCAGGTAAGGCAAGACATTCAAACACTCACAAGGTAGGCAGCTTGGCTGGACCTTCCCCACCTGATTCTCTTGTCTTCTCTGTTAGCTCTGCTATCTCCCTCCGGAAGGCACCCTGGAGATTGTTTAGTTTGCCCCTCAACTCTTATGAGTAAATTGTAAATTGTTTAGGGTAACACAGGTGGTTAATAGTGGGAGTCACACCTAGAACCCAGAACTCCAGATTCAAATGCAATTTTCATGCACCACATACCATACCCAACACTTGCTTTGTATGAAGTAAGCCGCAGTAACTCCTCAAGTCTCCAGGAATCCTGGAGGGTTAGTAGAGTCAGGACACATGGGGAAGCCTCAGGGAGCAGTGAGCTGAGTTGCAGAAGTCTAATTATGCACAGCCTAGGCAGGTTCTCATCCAAAGATTTCCTCTTTGGATGAGAAGATACTGGTATATTTTAAGTATGGGAATGAGTGGAACACTCACATGTGAATTTTAAAAAGCTCACTGTGTAGAACTGGAGACTGCATTGACTACAGAGTGACAACTTAAGATATATTTGCGGTCCTTCAGATGAGATGAGAGATGGGGGTAGCCAGGATCATGTTGTTGGAACACTTGGAGAAACAAATGGACTGGAGACACGCTTAGGAAGCAAAATCACCAGGATTTGGTCATAGACTGCCTGTAGGGTACGAACCTTGGCTATAGCATTATCTTGACTAAGATAATTAAGTCTTGATTTGTTTCCTCATGGATGAAAGGTAGATAAAACCTACTTCGAGGGATTATTAGTAAAAAATTAAAATCGCTGGCACACATTAGATATCAACAAATGTGTTTATTACTATTTATACGTTTTTTAAAAAACTTCTATGACCTTTAAATACAGAATGGGTAGGATGTGAAGTAACCTGTCAATGTAGGAAGATTTATCTCTTAAGGGCCTGTTAGCCTCGTGCCTCACTAGCTCGCCTCTTGCTCAGTGGGAACAAGAGGCAAAGAACTGTGAGAAATGCACCGTAGTTCACAAAGATGTGGTGAAGTGCACTGCAAATCTGAGAGGGGTCTACCTACGGCCAAATCCTGACAATTTCACTTTCTGGCCGCAGACCTCTCATCCTGCATTGGTGTTTTAGACTACGTGGTAAAAAGGAGCGAGTGAGGGGCGGGGGCGTGAGCAAAGCAGGATGGGGGCGGGGCGGGAAGGCTGGAGGCACAGAGTCCTGCGCGGCGGCCGAGCCACCGCCTCCGCCTCCATTGCGGTCCCCGCCCCCCTTTCCGGGGCAGCTGTGCGTGACGCCACGAGGAGGCGGAACCTGCCGAGGGGTGGTAGGCGGGGCCAGTCGCGGGGCGGGGCGGGAGGCGGGTGCGTCGCCCAGCGCAGGCCGCGGCGGCCGCCGAGTAGTTAGCCGCCGTAGACTTACCCCGGCCCGCACCGAAAAGGTGATTGCCAACCCTGCGCCCACTCCTCAGCCCCCGGCGCGTAAACGCCGGGGCCCTGGGGGGTTAGCCGCTTAGGGAGCTGGCCGCCCGACCCTGACCCTCGCAGTGACCCAGAGCCCCCCGGCCCAGGCGCACACGGAAGTGGTGAGTGTCACCGAGTGGAGGTAGGGAAGCCTGCGGCGGCCGTGGGCAGCGAGACTAGGGGCTCTCAGCCGGGCACTGGTGGGAGACGCGGCTGCCCCTCTCGGGCCTCGCGCGCCGCGCACCCTGGGTCGCTCCTCGCGCTGGACCTGGGGGCCGGGCCGGGCCGAGGTTGGAGCGGGCTGGGAAGGCGGGGGATTTCCAACAGAGCAGAGCCGGCTGGCGGCGGGGAGATCGGGGGCCGGGGCCCCCCAGCCCCGAAGGGGAAAGGTTAAGGTTCTCTGCCCCCTCCCCCAGAGTGCACACCAAGTTTTCATAAACAAGCCTGGGACGCGCTGACATCCTGTTTATACCACCCGGAGATACAGGCGCGGGGTTGAGGTTTGACGTCCCTCGCTCTTGAACCGAGAACTTGACCGCCAGCCTTTTGGCAGAATTGCCGGGGAGCGGGAGGAGGATTTTTCAGGCCTCAGGACGGATGCTGAGGGTCTTAGCCTTTGACTTCTTTGCCATCTCAGCGAAGGAGAGTTTCTAGGATTTGGGGCCCTGTTTGGGGCAAAGGGGCGTCTGGGGACTCAGGAGACGCCCCCTCCCCTTTTAGGTTCTTTTGGGACTCGGGCCCCAGGCAACCGGCGAAAAGTGTGAATGACGCACCCTGGGCTGAAGGGCCAGGGAAGAGGAACAGTGAAGAGCCGTGCGGCAAATAGTGAATCCTTCTGTAAAGGGTCTGCTTAACCGAAAGTGGGGCTGGTCTCTGGCTCCTTGTCTAACTCCTCAGACTCCGTCCGCGCGCGGCCGTCAAACATCAGAAAAGAGACGTCGCTTTAGCAGGACTAGTAAACACCCCCTTGTAAGTCACTCCCCAAGGTTCCAGGGATGTGGACGCCTTGGATATGTGTTTACCGAGGAACTTCTGTAGGAGACTAGAAAAAGGGTATGATTATTACCAGGTGTTCTGCACCTTTTTTTTTGTATGGCATGTTCTTTGTGAATTCCTTTGTGTCCATGGCAAGAGGACCCCGTCCCCGTGCCACTTCGCTTAATACGTGGCTGTGAGCTGTTTTCTGTCCCTGGTTGGATACATGCTATTAACTTTTTTTTTTTAAGAGTCCAGGAGTTTTCTCTCTGTGGCAGTTTACATCTGTATAAAATTGTCATTACTTTTTTTCGGTGGATGAAAGCGTTAAAAACCTGACATAGTTAAGTAATGAGTATAATGGAGAAACAAATGTGATCGTGGAGTGTTTGGTTGTTGGCTTTTTTTTTTTTTTTTTTTAAGAAATTTGCGTTATGGGCATTTACAGACTGGAAAAAAATATTTAAGATGAACATTTTATATCGATTAAATCTTTGTTCCTTCCTTTCCAAAACCCCATTTTGTGTTGTTTCTGGCTTTTGCTTTGGGTGACTGTTTTTCAAGACCAGGCAGTCGTTTTTATTGAAGGATCAATGTGTTCTTCTGTACTTTGTGGTGAAGGTTAATGGAGGCTACAAGGGTACCAGACACTTTGGGTACAATAGGCATTGTAATATGGAGAAAATGTCTCCTATGTATAGATCCAGATCACATTTAAAGACGCAAGTGCATCATACCTACAAGATTATGAACAGTGTGAATAGGAATAATCACAACCTCTTAACTCTCCGTGTTGTATTAGCTAAGCACTTATACTGTATCTTAGTTTCTCTAAATACAAAATGTATTTTTTTAGTACTAGGATTGCAGTGTGACACTTCGTATTGAATAAAGCTAGTTTAGTTTCCCCATTCCACAATATACTAATTGCTTATTATTATTGGGAAATGATGATAGAGGGTGAATAAATTATACATACATAGATAAAATAATTCAAACATTTCCCAAAATATAACTATGTTTCAATTTGTTGTAATTTAGTCAGTCTTAATATCAATTTGGCTAATGCTCTATATGTGTTTATAATTATCTCTGATCAATTGGTATCTACCCTTTGCAGGTTTAAAGTGTTCAGGGGAATTAGCTTGCAAAATGTTTTCAATTCAGGCATTTGCTAAAAAGCTGGTGAAAGTAAGGAATTTTGAGGGCAGAATTGCTTTTTGCAGGAAAAGGGACTCTTTAAATGACATGAAGAAATGCTTCTAAATGGGATAATGAAATCTGCAAGTTTAGATTCTGGGTTCACAAACACTAATGGTTTCAACTGCAGCCCAGAAATTCTAATAATGTTTTGAAGTTATCACTCAGTTTCTTCTGAATAGCTTGAAGTATATGTTTGGACAGAAACCCAGCTGAAGCAAGTGTTGAGAATGTGTAGGTTTATACCCATTTTAATAAAGGGGATTCTAAGGTATAGCTGCATTCATAAAGTTTATTAACAAAGACTGAAGTCTGTTTTTTGATTAAGTTTTTACCCTTTAAATGCACATTATTTTATATATCTTTATTATGTATATACTTATGTTCTAATGTGGTAATATGCTCTTAGAAGATATATCATCTGAGATGTGAGTGTTTATACAAGGAAATTTTTCTTGTCTGTTTTCACATTAAAAAAACTATTTTAAGTGTATAGAGAATTGATTAATTAACTGAATCTTGCTGAGCAAGCAGCGTCTGATGGTCTGTGATTTATCATGGCCCAGTGTTCTGTCGAGCCTTATCAGAGAATAAAGATACCAGAAAAAACCTTGTACATTCTTTTGGACCAGTGTCCCTCAGCTGGGTATAATTGTGCGCCTAAGGAGGTATCTGCAGTTTCTGGAGACATTGTTAGTTGTTAGAACTGTCAGGGTGTGGTGGGAGTGGGAGGAGGCAGTGTTACTCGTGTCCAGTGGGTAGAGGTCAAGGATTCTGTTCAGCATCCTACAATGCATGGTGCAGCCCCCTACAGCAAAGAATTCTTTGGCTCAAAATGTCAGTAGTGTTGGGCTTGAGAAATTGTGCTTTAGCCAAGTGGGTAACAAGATCCTGGCTTCTGTCATGGCAGGCTGCTTCACTCAGGCACCTGTTTTCTTCATCTGTAAAATATCCACTTTGGCTGTCACACAAAGCTGTTGGGAAAAATTACAAAAATAATGGATGGAAACCATGAAGTGCTGTGCAAATTATAACTATTGTGAAGAAGTGATTTTTTTTAAATTGAAATACGGTTGATTTATAGTGTACTGATCTCTGCTGTACTGCAGTGACTCAGTAATACACACATAGACTTTTTAATATTCTTTTCCATTATGGTTTATTAAATGTAGTTCCCTGTGCTATACAGTAGGACCTTGCTATTTATCTATCCTACATATAATTGTTTGCATCTGCTAATCCCAAACTTTCCCATCCTGCTCCCTCTTGGCAATCACTTATAGAGAACCCCCTTGGTTCTTTGTAAGATGTGATTTTTTAAAATAAATGAATTGTTAGATATACTGGTTGTTGAGGAGGAAAGGGGGTACAGTATGTTGAATGCCAAGATTGGATAGTTTGGTGTTATTCAATTCTTCCTTCATTTTATAGGGTAGAGGATTTACTTAATGTAGTTTTATTATTATTAGAACATAAAATTTTTATCTCTATTATTTCTTTAAATGTAAAGATTTTCTCATTTAACACATTGTGAAAAAAACAAAAACAAAAAACACATTAGACCATAAAGCAGAAAGTATAGGAGAAAAGTCAGCCATGGCCCACTCCCTTACCCATTTAAGGACAAGTTCTTACCAGTTTTTTGTCTATTAGAGTCATTAATGCAGGAGAAGAGTTAACTATGGAAAAAGCAGCAGCTGGTGACCAGGGAAGGTGCTGTTTGCTTTTGTGCCCTTCATTTTTTTCCCTAATAATTATGTACAGTCAGTTATGTTATAGAAGACATTAGAGGAATTGGTTCTTTGTTTTTGTACTTTGTCAGCTGCCCTCCACCCGCCTTCTTGTTTGGCATGCTGTTTCCTCTCTGCTTCTTGCTCTCCACTCAGCTAGGTGTGCCACTGTTGCTTCCTGTCTCGAAAACCCTATGGTAACATAGCAGCTGCCATGTTGAAATGACCGTGTTTCAGGGCAGGAAACTACTTCCTATGAGTATTCTTTCCTCTGAAGTGCACCAGTTTTTTTTTGGCAGTTTGAGGCAACAAGAAAGCATAAAAGTTTTAAGTTCATTTCCGTGGTATATTTACTTCTGAGGTTTTATGATCTGTGGTTCTTAACAGCTATCAGTGGGCACACCATTTTTCCTTGGTGCTCTGAGTAAACTGCCGAATGCCCAGTCAAGCCCTGCTTTAGAAGCAATGAAAATTTCTTTAAGTCTGCTCTAGACAGAAGACTGAGCTGGTCTTTGTTGGGATTTTTTTAATCTGTGGTAACTGAATTTACTTATCGTTAATATTCACACAGCACTCTGTTGCATTCCTTTATTCATTTAGTAAATACTTTTTGAGCTCCTGTTGTGAGCCTCAGGGAGGGAGTAAACAGAAAAAAACAGGCAAAAATTCTACTTTTATAGAGTTTGGTGGATGATCCTTTGTATGTTCATAGAGTCTTCGTTGCAGGTTATGCACATAAAAATAAGTAAATCCTGCATTATAGAATGTTTCCTGGAAACTATCATGGTACTCCTTTAAAGTCAGAGTACCAAGTAGCTCCCCCCTTGTTCCCCACTTTTTATAGATTCATTAACTCATTCTTTGTATATACAAACATCTCTTTGGTACAAAGTTCCTGGCAGATGGATAAGACAGTTCATATGGAAACAAGCCTGCTATAAATATAACACAGTGTGGTTGATGTTATAGTAGAGGTCAGAGTTAAGAGCACTTTAGCCCCTGAAGAGAGCTGAATCCTGCTTGGAGCCCTTGTCTTATGCTTTTTTTTTTTTTTTTCTTCCCTGGCTGCTCCGCGCAGCATGGGCATGTGAGGTCTTTAGTGACCAGGGGCTATCCCCACGCCTCCTGCAGAGGAAGCCAGAAGCCTTAACCACTGGACCACCAGGGAAGTCCCTCCAATGCTTTTTTTTTTTTTTTAAGAAAATCATTTGAGTTGGGCTTGAGGAGTAAGTAGGAGTTCTTTTCCTTAGGGGTGGATGGAAATTGAGGCAGAGATAGAGCATGAGCAAAGGCACAGAGGTGGGCATGTACATGTGGGTGACCAATTTGGAGGTGGCCACAGTGACCAGAGCAGGGTACTGAGAGGCAGCAGAAAGAGGCTGGGCTTGGACGTGCAGAATGGGGCCAGGCTCTGAAGACTACTCAAGTCTCTGAGCGTTGTGAGTTCAGAGACCGTGGCCCATGTTGAATGAATGAACTGGGAAGATGGGAAGCCATTCATAGTTTTTGAGCTTCAGAATAGCATCATTAGAAAATGGAAGTACCCACAGTTCTATAAAGGATCAGCTTCATTTGACCGTTGTGCAACTGTTCGTCCTCTGCATCACAGAAAATGGTCCTTACTATACACTTTTATCAATTGTTCAGAAGACTGCTAGGAAATAGAAATACTTAGAGTCAGAATAGATGTCATTAAGTCCATGTGTGTTTTCCTTATAGTAGAGTAAAATTTTATTTTGCTTTGCTTTTAATTTATAAAGGATTTGTAGACAATTAACCTAACTGATTCTCAAAGCAGTAGGAGATTAAATACAACAAATGCAAGAGATGGGAATTGTTAAGAGGGTGAATACAGGAAGGTCCATTGTCTGAGGCAGGCAGTGTTAATTTTTTATATTGGAAGTGAATGAGGAGAGGTTTATGAAAAGCAGAACCTTAACTCAAAAAGTGAAGCACCCTGTGTGGGGCCATTTAGTGGAGAGGCAGAGCCATCATAAATACCATAGCATATTGAAGGTGTCATTCTCACAACACAGTACAGTAATTGGTATGGAAAATGAGCAAACCATTAAGAAGAGAAGAGTTCAAGTTGTGGAGCATAATGGAAATGAGGCCAGGTACTTCTGGTCTCTAGGAGAAAAGGGCAGCTTTAGGGGTTGAGAGATACGCAAGTGGTAGGCAGAGGTGGGGGTGGAGTAAGAAGCTGCTGTCACGATTGCAATAGGACAGCCTTGAAGAAAGAGCTTTCTTCAGTGTGAAAACCTGGTGAGGAATCTTTGCTCGGGAGGAGGAGCTTTCACTCTTCAGGGAAAGTGACTTGAGTGATCTACCTCTGCAAACCTAAGGAGGGGAGCTGTGGCTTTCTGTGGAGAAGGTGATGATAATTGCTGGAACCCACCAGTGAGGAGAGGAGAGAGACTAAATCAGGTCAACTTAGTTACACGTCTAGATAGTACACAGACAGACTTACTGTCTTGTTTTTTATGTAATCTGTGTTTTTGGAGGCTCTGGAGCTGGACTGTTTAGTTTGATCCTAGCTGTGAGAATGTGGGCAGGTTATACCTGTTTCCTTATCCATAAAAGGAAGTTGAGGTAGTACCTACCTCTAGGATTATTTGAATATTGAGTGACTGACTACACCTAAAGGTTTGGGAGTGGTGCCAGGCACATGTTATGGTGTTAAACATTTGTTGGCTCTCTCGCTTTTTTTTTTTTTTCCCTTCTAATTGGTGAATATGCTTTGTGTTAAAAACGAAGAGTTCAAATTATGTCCAGAATGCTGTAAGATGGTAGGAAAGTGGACCCACTAAATAGAAAACAAAGAGTAGCTGATTCATTCAATATTAGAAAGGCTTCAGTTAGAAATGGATAAATAAAAAATGTTTAGGCACCTAAAGAAGACATTTTCTCAAATCTAGAAGAGTTCAGTATGTAGACAGCCCCAAGGTGGTAAATAAATTAAGTTTTGCCCCATTTTTAACATTTTTAAGAAAAAATGAGAAACAAAGGTGCTTTTAATTTAACTTTAAATGCCATCCAAGGTATATAATTTGGTAGGAATGTATTAGGCTTTCTGGGAAAGTCAGTATAAAAATACTGTGTTGCTCTCCCTGATTCAGTTTACTTAGCGAGTGGTGAGTTGTTGGCAGAGGGGCACCAGCATACCTGTTTGTAAAATGGTGTCTTTAGAGTTGTGTAGAAGCTTAAAATCTTATAAATCAGGTAATGTCCTAGGGAATTTGCTGCTAAGGAATTATAAACGTTTATGAGAACTCTTAAATAATGTTGTTTCCCCTGAGTGCTGTTTTTATCAAGTTTCTTTTTCCATGTATGTGTTGCATTTTCCTAAAGCAAGACTTACCTAAAATATAAAATTGTACAAAAGTTGGCCCTTCTTCCTATCACATTGTGAATATATCTATATTTCTTTCTCAGTAATGTCTATGTTGCATTTATTCATATTCTTAAGAACAGTAGTTGTCATATGGTTGGAAAGGCACTCTTGATGATAGGCTCATTCCATGTGCTCTGAGTAACAAAGAAGTTAGCTGTCTCTTCTCCTTGTCTTCGCATTTGACAAGGAAAGTGACGGTAAAACTCCCTAGTTTTTACTGGGGAGGTGATGCGTAAGGTAGGGAAGTCCAGCTCACATGGTGAACAGGCTGACTGACCTATAGATATTAAAAACAAATAAATTTAGGTCTGTTAAATCCCAGGTACGTTGGGTAATTCAGACAAGTTGAATGTATAAAGCAGAAATAGATAAGAACACTTTGTAGTTAATGCAACTCTTGTTTTAAATGGTGTCTTAAAGGGCTTAAGGGTATTAGAACTGACAGCAGTTTATTCAGTTAAGCACAGTTTTATCTGCAGGCTTATTTGCACAGTTAATTTGCTCAGACTGTAGCAAGGCTGTAATTTATAGTGATTTTTCAATTAATAGAATTTAAAATAATCTTTTATGTTACAGTGGGAGAAAAGAGAGAAGAAAAAAAATCAAGGAGAAAACAATCTGCCAAATGTGTATTTTTCCAGCGAAAAATCTTATTGTAAAACTAGCTGAATGGACCATACAACAGGGAGGCAGATAGATGAGATTATATCATAAAGAGGTACTCGGGGTGTTTGGCCAAGTACATCTGCAAATCCACTTCAGGGCTAATTCACAAAATACAGATTTAAAAAGGAAGATGCTTTAATGCCTATATTTAATATTCTGAATGATTTTGTTCAGTTAAAGTCATCTGTAAAACTATGGGCAAGTCTGTTAATCACTGTATGTCAGTTACCTCATTGGGAAGATCATCTGATATATGATGATACCTCAAAACACCCCCCCCCTTTTTTTTTTTATATATTTAGAATGACCTTCACCTAGTTGCTCAGAAGTAGGAAGGGGAGATCAGAGGAGGCCAGACTGGCCTGAACATAAATTGTAAGCCTACCTGATGTGGGATTTGGGAAGTAATAAGCCACTTGTGATGCATAAACTGCTTGAGATAAAATTGCTCTTGGGTTTTCATGTTCATTCCATTACTTATCCATTATCTGTAGATTGTATATTATGTGGGAACATGATGGGCCTGATTCCTGCCCTCAGAAGCTGCCTGGCTAGTAAAAGACACAATACTTAAACAGTTACACAACTGCTTGTTACAAGAATGCTGAGTACCTGGGGAGATGTTTTAGTTTGGTGTAAAGCAGAGGTGGGGGGCAGTAAGAAGAGGGGGTCTTTGTGATTTTTTTTTTTTTTAATTGCAATATGAAGAGTGAAAGAGCTAGCCAGGCCAAGAGGCTGTGGAGGTTTTCCAGCCAGAGGAAACTGCACAAGGGATCTGAGGTGAAACCAACACTGGAGTAGAGAGGATAGAGGGCCAACTGGCGAATTGGAGCCGCCCGCAGGGCCTTAGCCTAGCGCGGCAGGGGGAGTTGAAGGCTTTAAGACGTGGGTTACAGGGTGGGACTGGAGTCACTGTATGACACACAGGATTCCCCACCCCACCCCTGGGAGCACCTCTGCCCACTCTGCTACCAAGTGCCTTGAAAGTCTTACTTCCTCCCATATACTCATTCTTTAACCCTTTGCTATCTGACTACCATCTCCACACTCTTAAGACTTGTTTGAGGTCACCAGTGACCTTTTTGCTGTCACACTGAGGCCTTTTTAATGCACTTATCTGAGACATTTTGATGCTGCTAAATACTCCTTCCTGAAAGATGCCCCACCCCACTGCTGTCTGGCTTCTGAGACACAATACTCCTTTCCTTTCTCTCCTTGTCTTTGTTATCTTCTCTTAGGTGTCTTCCCTTCCTCTTCTCTCTCTCCTGCCCCGTCAAAGACTTTCCTAAAGGTTCTGCGAATGGCAGATCTTATGTGTTCCTAGAACTGCAAGTGACCTGCTTTCACCTGTGTTCCAATTGTCTCTTTTATTCATATTCCTTCTTCTCCACTCCCTCTTTGCCCAAATACTGACTGAGCAGCTTTAGGCAACTGTTCAGGGCACTGGGGACAGGAATAAGAGGTAGGGTCTCGTTCTTAAGGAGCCAACATTCAAAGATCTTAAACATGGTAATTAAGAAGATAATTTCGGGTGAGGATAAAGAAACAGTATGGTATGGGTAGAGAATGCTTAGGTAGGCAGGAGAGGGGCTGCCTCTGAGGAAATGACATTTGGGCTCAGACTGCAGGAGCCAGGCCATGCTAGGACCTGGAGGAAGAATACCAGGCAGAGAACAGCAGGTGCCTAGGCCCCATGGTGGGATGAGCTTTCCATTCCATGGTTGGCTTGCTTACCTGAATGTCTTGTTGATACCTCCCGTTTAACTGCTTCAGAATTGAGAGCATCTTTTTCTGACCCAGGCAACCAGTGGGTGATTTCTCTGTTCCTCTTAGTACTGTGTCTATGCATAGCCCTGAAAATCAGTGGTTAGAAAACTTTTCCTGTAGAAAGGAAGACAGTGAATATTTGCAACTTTGAGGATCGTGCCACTCTGTGACAACTCCACAATTCGGCAGCTGTGTAACTAAAGCAGACACAGACAACATGTAAACCAACGGGTGTGCCTGTGTTCCAGGAGAACTTTATGTGTGGACGCTGACATTTGAGTGTCCACTTGTCACAAAATATTTTTTCCCCAACCATTTAAAAATGTGAAAATCGGGGACTTCTGTGGTAGTCCCGTGGTTAAGACTCTGCGCACTCCCAATGCAGAGTGTGTGAGTTCAGTTCCTGGTTGGGAAAGTTCCACATGCTGCGTGGTATGGCAAAAAAAAAAAGTAAAATTTGTACACTTCTTTGCTGTGGAAAACAGGCGGGAGGCCAGGCTTGGCATGTGGACCCAAGTGTGCTGACCCCTGCCTTGTTTCATCTTGGTTTCTCTCCCTCCAGCCCCCAGTTCAACAATTTGCCAGACCCTCTCAGTGTCCCTCCCAGTGTGTGGCTCTTCTCTGCTGTTCCCTACCTCTGGCCTAGCTTTCCTTTCATTACCTGGGTGATCACAGTAGTCTCCAACCCAGTCTCCCTCCCTCCAGCCTTCCCCTGCCTTCTATCTTCCCCACAGACATTGGAGAATCTTCATGCAGTTGACTCATGTCATAGAATTTCCCGGACTGCTGCCTTTATAAGCTCTATTGTCTGCGGAAAACAGTCCGAATTCCACCTTTGTGTAGTATTCAAAAGTCCCTGTCATAAGATCTCAGTTTTTCAGCTTATTGTCCCATTTCTTTCATCTACGCTGTGCCCAAATAGATGGTTCACTATTTTACATTTGTGCCTCAAACATTTCTCATACTTTTTTCTGCTTCCTCACCCTCTGTGGACTTTGCCCATGCCTTGTGCTCTCCGTCTGTCACACTTCTGTGACTATCAGGGTCCCTCCGCCTCGAGCCCCAACATAAGGCGTGTGCTATATACACTTAGTTCCTTGGCTGCGCGCAGTCCTTGTGTTCGGCCTTGTGCTGCAGTTCCTTTGTAGACTTTCCTCCACTGTGCAGTCCCAGGGTTCTTGAGGACAGGGACTTATTCCCTGTAATATCCCCTTTCACAGACGGTACATGGTTGTTTATTCAGTAAATGCTAAATCCTGTGTAAACGATTTGTAGAGGCTCAAAGGGGGAACATTTTTACTAGGAATGTGACCACATTAAATCCTGACTCTACGCCAGTCCAGGTTCGATGCACTATACTGGATGCTTGGGGCTGGTGCACTGGGACGACCCAAGGGATGGTGTGGGGAGGGAGGAGGGAGGAGGGTTCAGGATGGGGAACACATGTATACCTGTGGCGGATTCATTTCGATATTTGGCAAAACCAATACAATACTGTAAAGTTTAAAAAAAAAAAAAATCCTGACTCTTATATGAAGTAGTACAGTTTTGTGAAAGATCAAATATTTTGGAAGACTACTGTGATATTCTTGGTCCTGTCATAAGTTTTAATGTTCCTCTTCAGGAATTGATGTTTCCTTTTGTATAAAAGAAAAAGAGAAAGACTGCTCAGTAAATCATGTTTCCTTTCCTGAAAACTCAAGGCCAAGTTATTTGCTTATTTTAGGCTGCTGTTCATTTTTCTCACAGTAGTTTCCCTGCCTCAGTCTTCCACCAGATCACTTGTCATATGTATTAAATACATTTAATGAACGGTTCTGGTGTGTGTGTGTGTGTGTGTATGTGTGTGTTTATGTGTATAAGAAGCCCCAACTTTTGGTGAGAAATAGGAATTTAAATAAAAAATACTAGGCCCCTGTTTTACGCAACCTGATGTGACTTAAAGATGGTGAATATCTTAGAAGAAGCAGGGAAAAAGGCCCTGGGGCAGTACGGGAATCCTGATGTGAGTGTCTTGTGCTCTTTTGGGGAACCTGTCCTTCGGGTAGCTCACGTCTCCCAGGTTTGTGGGGCCTGTGGCACATCTTGTCAAGTGCTAAGGAGGGGGAGCAAGAGGATGAGACTCAAGATTAGTAAGCTTTTACTACGTGTCAGCTGTTTACGTGCTTTGCATTTGATATTTAATTTAATCTTTTAATAGCCAGAGAGGTGAATCTTAATGGCATCATTTTCCAGATGAGCAAACAAAGCTAATGGCATAGTTGAAATTCAAATTTGCAGCACTCTGATTTAAAAAAAAAAAAGCTTTCTACTCTTCCTTCTCCCCCCCTAGCTTTACCGAGATCCAATTGGAAGACACTTTAACTCTTAAAAAGGCCTTCTTTCTATTGTCTTGTCACTTCCTCCCTTTTATTTCTGGCATTTACATGAGAACCTGAGGAATGTGGTGCTACCCTCCTTTCCAGCCTGATGCTTCTGGAGCAGTTTCAGGCTTTAGGAGAAGTGTCTCTAGCCACCTGTGTTGTGTTTGGTATTGTTAGATGCTAAGTAATGAAGATCTGAAAGGATTGTTTTTTGTGGGGGGATGAGGGGTGAGGTGAGATGGGCTAATTGGGAGATTAGATTGAGATGGGTGAGTTGGGTTAATTTAGCAGTCCTAAAGATAATTTAGTATTTTCCTGTGAAATATTTTTGACATTTTAAAATCAAACTCGACTTTCTGTTACTTTATATTACTTGGTTATTGTATAACATGTCCCATGATTACCTGTTTAGATCTGAGTATTCTAGATGTGTGATGAAAAGCATTCTGGACTTGGAACCAGGAGGAGCTGGTCTTAGGCTTTCCTCTGACACTGTGATTTTGGGCTCCCAATTGATCCTCACTTTCTCTCAACTATGAAAGTGAAATTTGCTCAGTTGTCCGACTCTTTGCGCCCCCATGGCCTATACAGTTCATGAATTCTCCAGGCCATAATATTGGTATGGATAGTCTTTCCCTTCTCCAGAGGATCTTTCCAACTCAGGGATCAAAACCAGGTCTCCCGCATTGCGGGCAGATTCTTTACCAGCTGAGCCACAAGGGAAGCCCAAGAATACTGAAGTGGGTAGCCTATCCCTTCTCCAGGGGATCTTCCCAACCCAGGAATTGAACTGGGGTCTCCTGCATTGCAGGCGGATTCTTTGCCACTGAGCTATCATGGAAGCTGTGAAGTAGATTTACTAGAACCTGTTACCATGGCTGTTTTGTGAAGGTTAAATAACTTAGTTCACCGTTTCAGACAGTGCCTGGGATTCAGTACCATTTAATAAATGTTAGTTACCTACTCCCACCCCAGATACTGAACATTGTCAAAAAGTCTGTAAATGATTATGTAATGTTTATATATTTATAAGTGGGAACTTTATTATTCAAGCTATAAACTTCTAATGCAGGAAACCCCCTTATGTTAATAGCTGGTTCCCACTAATATACAAAAGCATCAGTATAAGATAATGGTTCGGACTTCCCAAATCTGGAACCAGTGTCTGTGGGTTTGAATCCTACTTGATTTTACAAACTGAGTTTATTTTACTAGTAAGTTATTCAACCTCAGTTTTCCCTACTTCAGAATAAGGATAGCATACCTCCTTTATAGGATTGTAAAGATTAAATGAGCACGTGTAATTGTATACCAATATCCTACAAGGTTTTACTACTGTTATTATTTGTTAACCTCCATCTTCTCTGTATAGACAGCCAATAAGTCAACTGGAAAGTTCCTGAGGTTCCGTCTCCTATCTTCTCTGATCAGGAGAATCCTCCGTACATCATAAACCTGTTTCCTCTGTCTCCAAGCTCTTCTTGTGCACTTCATTTTAGTTCATGCTACCCTTTTCTCATGTGTAGTGCACTTTCATCAAACTCCTTCTGTGTACATTTCTTGCCTAGACACTTAAATCTCTTTTTGTTTTATGTGAAAACCCAAACATTTTCTAATAATGATGATAATCCCAACTATGGATGCTTTTATTCTAAGGAGAATTAAAGGTGTGTAATCTCAAGCAAATGAAAAAAACGTACCAAATATTATTTATGAAATGCCTATTCTGTGCCAGTCATTCAGATTCGTAAACTGAGGCTTAGAATGGTTGGGTAACATGGTTCTCTCTGGCTGCAGCAATATTTTCTGCTTATTTGGCAGGGCAGCTGTATAGTGTTGCCGGTATTTTGTGTTCAATTAGTCTTTTGTGTGTTGGCTTGGAAACCTGACCACGTTTACAGTAGTGTGTACTGGGGGGAAATGAGCTCCAAATTTCAAATAACCAATTGGGAATGAATTTTTATAAAGACCCAACTGTTTATAAACTTGAGACTACCAGTGTACTTGTTGGAATATATTCCCCGCATTGCTAGACTTTAAGGCTTATGTGCCTTGCTTTATGGTACACACGTTATTGCACTAATTTGCTTAGTTGTCTGTCCTCATCCGTGGCTGACCTTTGTATCCCCAACCGCTACCATTGTGTTTGCCACATAGTTGGGACCCTGTGAGGAGACCTAGTTAGTCCTCTTTAAAAAAATATCAATGATTTTTTATACTTCTCTGTAGCTAGATATATTTCAATTAAAAAAATCAATGTCAGATAACATTGAAAGAGGAATATTGCCGTGCAGTTAACAATCAGAAGAAAATACTGCTTATGCTAGGCTGAATGGAGACATTTAAAGGTATTTGGGAGCCAGACACTTCTGAGAATATTGCTTTGATTATTGGGAGGCAAGGAAAGCTGTCAAACGAGTTCCTTCTTGGCTTGGAGTCTTGTTTACTTTTCTCAGGTTAGAACTGATAGCTCTGATGGTTTTAAGAGACCATGGAGACAGGTCTGCTATGAAATGCCAGCATATTTAGTTCTAAGTTTATAGACATTTTCTAGCAGTTGTTGTTGAATGGTTTGTAGCTACACAATGACCATAATATCTTATAATAATTTTAAGAGTTCAAAGAAAGCAAAGCCACCCAGGGGCACTTCCTTTCCCAGTTTTCCAACAGAGAATCAGAGCACTTAGTGACTCAGCCAAGACGTCTGCGGGCCACCTCTTTAGTATCTGCTCAATTTGTGATTGAGTCATAAATGATACAGAAGGTAGTCACATGGAGAGCTTGGGTAACTAAATATGTACCCATTTGTTCAAATAGTTCTGAGAAGTCTAGATGTATTTGTGGATAGGAGATTTGGAGATTATCTGAGAGAAATTAGGATTATGTAGGGTTCAGCCCGTTACCCTGGACATTATGAAGGGCAGTGTCTTGTGGGAGAAGAGATACTAAACTGTTGTTTTGGGCCCTTACCACACTGGAAGTTGCAGAGGTCAGGGGCCAAGTCAGTCTTACTTACACTTCTAGTCTCAGTCAGCCTCGTGCCTGCAGGTGAGCAGCTGGTCAATAATAGAGTTTTATTGATCACGTGAATACCGGTGATAGACTTGTGGAAAGCCTGTTTGGTGGTTTGGCATTTCTTTTTTATGTTATTTCTTTTGTCAGGAGAAAAGCCACTTTACAAAGTACACCAAATCTAATTAGACCTTAATGGATGTAACAGTTGTATTAAGAACAGCAAAAACAAAGAGAAGTCATTACTGATAAAAAAGTGCTCTCTTGTACAACTTTCATTTGAAACATTAAACAACTGAAATTCAGAGAGGCAAAGCGATTTTGAGTTAGCCCCATGCCCTTCCCTTACCCCCTGCACCCTGCTCTTAACCGGTTCTAGGAAACAGCACAGCCTGTAATGCCTCCCCTCCCACAGTCTGCTTGAGTCTAGCAGCTCACAGGTGCTTCTGTTGCCTGGTTCCACAGAACTTCCTGGAGGCCTGGTCTCAGGCCTGCTGCCTCTGGACACTGTCAAGGCTCTGTCCACACACCTGAGTCAGAACTGCCTGTCCTCGTCTTGTTCTTGTAGCAGGGCCTGCTCTTGGCACATTCTCACTGTGGGATTGAAGACTGGGAAGAAATTCAATCAAGGTGTGTATGGTTGAAACACAGTGCTTCAGCGCAGTCTGCTTAACCTGACTTGAGCCCCTGAGGAGAGAATAGTTTTCATTTTTTTTCCTTTTACCTTTTTCTTTAGACATTAAAAAGCTTCATTCAGGCTGCGAATTGAAAACTGTTTGTAACTTTTAAATTTTATATAAGAAAGGTACGTATTTTATGGGATCTACATCAATCTATATTTGGTTTTCTTTCTAGAGACATTAGGCCTTTGCATTTTAGTTGCTTCTCTAAAGAGTTATGTTTGGATTAATTTTAGATAATTTATTTATCCTATTTATGTTTGAAAAGTAGTTACAGTTTCAAATAGAATACTGTTAACCATTCTTGGATTTACTTTTAGAGAAGTCAGGGCCTAACATTGGCTCTTTGTAGGCAGTCATTAGAAATTTGCTATAGCTAATGCTGAATTCTTTAGAAATTTATTTAGCATTTTAAAGAAATTAAATAACATATTTGCATTTTATGAAAATTAGAAGTAAATAATATTTCTAAGATGTCACTCAGATAAACACTTTTGTTACTGTTTCAGTGTTTATGGTTTCAGCCTTTGTTTTGTGTATGTATGAATCTGTAAGTTAAAAAAAATTTCTAGGAGATAATAGAATGTAGTGCTACAGTCTGGTTTTCTCACCAAGTGACTTCTCACCCTACCAGGTAATAAATTTTGGTTAGGGCAACACCTTTTTATGGTATATGATATGGATGAATGAGAAATGCTGGACTGGGAGAAACACAAATTGGAATCAAGATTGCCGGGAGAAATATCAATAACCTCAGATATACAGATGATACCACCCTTATGGCAGAAAGTGAAGAGGAACTCAAAAACCTCTTGATGAAAGTGAAAGTGGAGAGTGAAAAAGTTGGCTTAAAGCTCAACATTCAGAAAACGAAGATCATGGCCCCCGGTCCCATCACTTCATGGAAAATAGATGGGGAAACAGTGGAAACAGTGTCAGACTTTATTTTTCTGGGCTCCAAAATCACTACAGATGGTGACTGCAGCCATGAAATTAAAAGACGCTTACTCCTTGGAAGGAAAGTTATGACCAACCTAGATAGCATATTCAAAAGCAGAGACATTACTTTGCCAACAAAGGTCCGTCTAGTCAAGGCTGTGGTTTTTCCAGTGGTCATGTATGGATGTGAGAGTTGGACTATGAAGAAGGCTGAGCGCCAAAGAATTGATGCTTTTGAACTGTGGTGTTGGAGAAGACTCTTGAGAGTCCCTTGGACTGCAAGGAGATCCAACCAGTGCATTCTGGTTGGGATCAGCCCTGGGATTTCTTTGGAAAGAATGATGCTAAAGCTGAAACTCCAGTACTTTGGCCACCTCATGCGAAGAGTTGACTCATTGGAAAAGACCCTGATGCTGGGAGGGATTGGGGGCAGGAGGAGAAGGGGACGACAGAGGATGAGATGGCTGGATGGCATCACTGACTCGATGGCCGTGAGTCTCAGTGAACTCCTTGAGTTGGTGATGGACAGGGAGGCCTGGTGTGCTGCGATTCATGGGGTTGCAAAGAGTCGGACACGACTGAGCGACTGATCTGATCTGATCTGATGGATGAATGAATGAAAGTTTGTTTACCTAGCTCTAAAATATGTTGCATAGATATTGTTTGTTTTTCCTACCATAAGTAATCCTGTTATATATATCTTGTGCTTACGTTTTTGGGGAATTTTCTGATTATTAGGAGACTATATGGTATCGTTGCATGAAAGTTACTCAAATTTTAAAATTTTGGGTATTATTTATGCCATGATTTGGAAAGCATACACAGTACTTTAACAGAAATATCCCATGGCTGCCCAGTTGGTTCTCTAAGACAGTAAGTTCTGCAGGTTTCTTGACAAATAAATTGTTCTGTGGGCTGTGGGATGCCTGAGCAGTGTTTCTAACAGTTAGATCTTCCCCAGAGCACTGTAAACATTTTGGGCTGCCAGGTTCCAAGATTTGCTCTGGAGCTGTGAGATGAAGCCACCTTAAATAGCTGGAAAATAATTCTGTGGAAGAGACAAGCTTTGTTATTTTTATGTTTACAACGTGTGCTGCAGTGCACCTTTAAAACCCTTCCAAGTGAAGTAGGGTCATCTTTTCTTTTTTCCTCTTAGGATTAAAATGCTGGCTACTAATCTTTCATGACAAGAGAGAGGCTCAAGGCAGTTTCAGAAGATGGATCATTTCCTGATTAGTGGTTATAAAGATTTCACATGGATAGTATTCCCAGTGTTGTGAAGTTATTTTATTGGTCAGGTCTGCTTCAGTGAAATCAACAAGGCTAGTTTATCTTTGCAAAGTCTTGTGATAACAAGTTCACAACTACACTCCCCAGGGAGCACAGTTTATTTGTAAAATTTTGCTTCAGGCATCTCTCTTGCAGCCTATGTTGTGAGCCTTTCATATTCCAGATATGAAACTGGTTTGACATTAATTCCAAGCATGACAGCTTTTTAGATATCCCGTTTGTGTAAGTCAGACAAAGTCTGCAGAGCTAGCACCATTTCTTCTCCTTTTATTTGCTTTTTCCATGTCTCCTGGTTTGCACAAGAGAGTCATTATACCTAGGCAATCATAAACCTTATTGATTAGCTTTATATTTAATAAAATTAGACCTTGTCAGTTATTAGTGAAAACCAAACCAAGGGAACCTGTAGTTATGGAGCATAGAGTTGAACAACAGGGAAAGGGCAAAGTTCTTCAAATAAGGCACAGATAAAAGATCTTATTTGTGTATTGTTCTGTTCTTTGTCATTAGTATTAGAATGTTCCTCCAAAGCCTCAGTTTTCAGAGTAATGCTTAGATATTCTCTTTTATGTTATACTTGAGATAATTTAGAAACACTTACATTTATAAATCTATTTCTGTTTTATGCATTGTATATCTCTCATTCTCTATATAATCTAGGTAGATTTAGATTGATAATTGTTTTTTCAATTATTATTTTTTCTTCTGAAATATAATGGTATTTTGACCTAACATGTTGATGTATTTACCAACAGCAAAAATTGTGTTATATTTGGAATTGGGCTTACTAAATGATGGAACTGTGTACTACTGTTGTAGTATGTGATACTGCAGATAAAATTTCCAAAGAAGCTTTGGAGAGAAAATTCTTGTTCAGGGTTGTATTGCTCAGTGAACTTTTCTTTTGGATGTCCCTATTCTCTTTTGGTGTCTGAGGATGGGGGGGAGGAGGTTTGCACAGGAAAGGTATTGGGATTTCTTGGCCCATGTAACTGGAGCTTCTTAAGGGGAGAGGAGGAGAATCTATGAGCTCCAGTGATGTCAAGGATGATCCTCTTCATTAGGAGTCCTCCTTGTTTCTGCTTTTCTTTCACCGGTCTCATTTCTTGCCACAGTGAGGTTTTTCTCCCACCGGCTCAAAAGAGAACAATTTGCTGCCCCAACGTGGTGTTCTTCTGGCTTCCATTTGTAAAATCTCTCTGAAGGACTCTTGCTTGGTCACCCTTTGGTCTCATAGAAGGACAGTGATTGGTCAGACCCGGGGCATCAGTGGGGGTCAGGGCAGGACACTGTGATCCGTAGATCCATTAGAACCACATGGGATGAGAAGTTTCTACACAGATAAAGACAGCAAGTGTCTAATGTCTTGAATTGGCAGTTAAAATTTTTGTTGATTATGGTAAAGTACACAACATAAAATTGACCATTTATAAGTTACAGTTTGGTAGTGTTATGTGCATTCACATCTTTGTGTAGCCTGTCTCCAGAATGCTTTTCATCTTGTAAAACTGAAACTTTGTACCCACCAACAACCTCTCCACTCCAACCTCCCCTCCCACTAGCCCTTGGCAACCCCCATTCTACTTCCTGTCTCTATGAATTTGACTAAGCCAGGTACCTCATTTAAGTGGAATCATACAATATTTATCCTTTTGTAATTAATGTATAATTTTCTCAAGGTTCATCCATGCTTCAGTGTGTGTTAGAATTTCCTTGTTTTTAAAAACTGAATACTATTCTATTTAATGTATGTATCGCATTCTGTTCATCCATTCATCCATCGGTGGACACGTGGGTCGCTTTCACCTTTTGACAATTATGAACAGTGCTGCTCTGAACATAGATATATAAATATCTCTTTGAGACGCTGATTTCAGTTGTTTTGTGAACTGGCAGTTTTTTTTTTTTTTTAAACACAACTCTTCAACAGGTCTAGAACTAAGTTTATGTTTTTCCATAGAATGTCTGCCCTTCATGTTAACCTCCTTGTCATTATCACCTTCACTGGTCACTTAAGCCATAAGCAGGGGCTTATTTTGACTATCTCTCCTGGATTATTAGTCACCAAGTTTGATAGATTTTTAACAACTGAATATCCTTTTAGTCCAATAGCTTCCCATAAGTATGGTTTGTTCTCAAGAAGCACTGTGACTAGAGAAATTTATGGTCAGATAAGTTTGAGAATTGCTTGATGTTGCTTATTTTTTACTTTTCTGGAAGAACAAAAATAAGAAACTGTTGACTATTACTCAGTCAACTGTTTTTCAGATGTGTGACCGTGGAGATACCTTTTTACTTAATATTTACAAGAAGTTGAGAAAGAAGCGCATTTCTCATTGCTCCTTGTCTTTCACCCTCATTCCTTACCGCCTGTTTGTTGGTTTCGTCTCTGGCTTGGACTGTAGCCCAAATAGCTGAAATCAGGGGGTTGAAATTTTTTTTTGTCTTATCAATTCATTTGGCAGTCAGTTGAAGCCTCCTTTTCTTGGAATAAAAACTTACACGATTGAATTTGTTAGTGAAGAGCTTTCTCTGGTTCATTTTCAGTTGCTCCAGCCCGGAAATACTGAGGGAGCAGTGTGTGCAGTGGTGTTGGGACAGTCAGTGTGGACAGGTTATTTAACTTTCCCTGTCACAGTTTATTCATCTGTTAAATGAATGTAATAGTAGTACTTCATAGCGTTTTATGAGAATTAGGTGAGTCCTTATGTTCAAAGCACTTAGAACAGTGACTGGTGTATGTAAGTGTCCAATAAATGTCAGTTGCTATTTGTTTCCTCACTCCCTTCCTGATGTAGTAACATCATTTTTTATCATCTTATTGGAAAAGATGATTTATAGTTCCTGTGAAGTTCATCATTCAGAGATTTTACATGCATTTCAATAGTTAATCTTCAGTGAAAGGGGAAAAAAATCATCTGATAATGTTCCTCATAATTAACTTTTCTTGGAGCTCATTAATTGGCAAATATAGACCATCCTTTTATTACTGTAGTATTTGTTTTATTTAGCAAACATTTATTCACAAAACAGAAAACAGAGTACTAGAGGAAACACTGCGGAAGGAAGTGTGGTTATGAGTGACTGACTTAGAGGATTTTTATTTTTACTGAGACTTACATATTTTTCTTTTGAGGGTTTCAACAGGTAAGAGCAGGAGTTCCAGTCATAGATAACCCTGTGACTTTGGACACGTGACCTAATGCCTTGCCATTACTGTGTACCCCCATTTGCTTATTTGCAGAAATGTGGCTGGTTTTACCTGCTTGGGTTAATTTGAGTATTAATGAGACAACTTGTGCAGAAAACTTTCCTGTGGTAGGTGATCTGTACATGGTTTCACCATTTCTCCGTGCAGCAGAAGCAGAAGAGACGCCTTGTGACATCTGTTGCTCAGCTCTGATGCTCCTCCCTCTGTGGTGGCACATTTCCTTCTTATCAAGGCTTTATTGGCAAGCATTTTGAACTTTTCATTATAATTATTGTTATTGGTGGTGGTAGTGTTGATACTCTGTTTGACATGGGTACTGAATTCACATGCTTCAGAAAGTAAACCAGTATAACGGTACAGATGGGAAAGGCTTGCTTCTACTTTTGAAACTGGCAGTTTCCTTTCCTGCCCATTTAAGTAACTGCTTTTATTCATTTCTAGTGTCCAGATATGATTATACACAAGTATATATTCTTCTCTACTTTTTATACAAAAGGAAAGCATACTCTATATACTTTCTGTACTTGGCTTTTTTCGTTTTACAGTGTATGCTTTTCTTTTCTGTATTAGGACGTAGACTAGACTGTTGATTCGTGTGGGTGTGTGTATACCTGTACGCATGTAGGTATCAGAGCTCCAGTGTGTTCTGTACCATGGTTTACTTAACCAGTCTTCCTATTCATGGATACATTATTTGTTTCTATGCTTTTACTACTGCAAACAGTGCTTCTTTTTATAATCTCATATGTACAAGGTTGAATAAATTCTTAGGGTTGTTGTGTTAAAAGATAAGTGCATTTATAATTTCTTTAAAAATAATTTTTATCGCTATTAAATTGCTCTCCATTGGATTCATACCATTTTGCATACATTGGCATTTATTTGTTTATTTTTTTTGCATTACTTTGGCATTTATTTGTTTATTTTTTTGCATTAAAGAAAGCTCTTCCCCACCCTTCATACCGTTTTTTGAGCTGCTGTCTTGTCATAGTAGAGGACAGAGGAGCCTGGTGTGCTGCAGTCTTTGGGGTCGCAGAGTCTCACATGACTTCAAGACTGAACAACAGCTTGTCAGTGTGGAGGGAGTTGTACAAGGGAAGGAGATCCCATCCCCTATTTCCTAAATGGTGGTGGGCTGTTCAAGTCTAGTGTTTTTCAGCCTGAGTAGTAGGACACAGTTACACTGTGATATGAGCCTAGGCATTCTGGCCTTTCTGATCTACTCTTTTGTCTTGGGATCTGAGGATGGAATGACTGGTTGTATTGTGTGTCTGATTCACTAAGTAGATCTGGGGGGACAGTCAGTTGCTCTCTACATAGAATATTTTGGCTGCTGTCTTCCTTTCCTGGAAATTACTTAGGTTTGAGAAGTGATATTCTTTTTTTTTTTTTTGGCGTTATTCCTATTTATCGAGGATTTAGAATCCAGACAAAAGAATAAAAACCACTTGGAATCCCTTAGCCATAGTCAGTATTTTGGTGAGTATCCTCTCAGTCTTATGTGTCCATGCCCAAAATAAATTGTGTTTATACACTGAATGATGTTTTATAACCTTGCCCCCATTTATTAGCAAATCGTGAATATTGTTCCATGTTCCAGTAATTACACATGTATATGTAATTTTATATATCTGTATATGGTGACTCAGATGATAAAAGAATCCACCTGCAATGTGGGAGACCTGGATTCGATTCCTGGGCTAGGAAGATCCCCTGGAGGAGGGCATGACAATCCACTCCAGTATTCTTGCCTGGGGAATCCCGATGGGTTACAGTCTTTGGGGTTGCATATATACACTTGTGTATATATACATAATTATATATGTGTATATATAATAATTTTTTTTTCAGTATAGAATTCTATTAGATTGGCTTCATCATGATTCTGTGTTCCTGGATGAATATTTAAGATTGTTTTGTTAGCCATTTTAAATAACTTTGAAGATTCTTATAGCTAAATTTTGTATATCATTGTTACTTGTTTAGAATAAATTGCTAGAACTTTTAAGTCAAATGGCATTTACAAATTGCTGTTCAAAACATGTTTATATTTCTATTTTAAAAATGGTTATAACCTTTATCTAAAATAGGTTTTAATCTAGAAAAGCTCACTTTACATGAGTTTCCAACTAATTATTAGAGTCAAAACAAAGAAAATAAAACCAGAGAAAATCTTCTGTAGAAAAAATACACAAGGAACATTTCTACATGTGAAAAAGAAGTAAGCAGTCTTAACATTTGAACATCCAAGTCTTAGTCTCAAACCCATCTCTCCTAGTGAACACTACTATCAGCCTTGAGAGCTTACTTGTTCTTGTCTTTCTTCACTGAGTAGATGAAATACGTTGAGATGTCTTTTTCATTCACTGCAACCAACTATCTTGACAAGCTGTGCTTTATTAAGTCCTGGTCTGGTTGGGGGTGTGAAGTGTCTTTTGTATCTCCTAAGTGTATTCACCTGTAATTGATGTAAGTCAACCTCTGGAGTATCAGTATCTTGAACAAGTGAATTTCCTCCATCATCATCATTCCCTTTTCTGTTTTGAATGCCCTGAATTAAGTTTTTATGAAAATCACAAATATAAAGATGGTTTGCCATCTTGTTGTGGCTTCTCCTTTGCCCTTGGATGTGGGGTATCTTTTTTTGGTATCCAGGGATCCAACATTCTCCTGTTGATGGTTGCTCAGCAGTTAGTTGCGATTTTGGTGTTCTCACAGGAGAAGATGAGTGCATGTTGTCCTTCTACTCTGCCATCTTTAACACAGTCACATCATGTTTATATTTCTAAAGGAGAATACTTGCTGCATCATTTTGTGGATATTATAATTTAAAGCAAATTTCCAGTCTATTAGTAAAAAAAATGATAAATCTCTATAGATAGTTGGTTATTGGTATATTTAAATTTTTTTTTTTCGTGTTGAGAACTCATGTTTTCTTTATGGATTACCTTGTTAAGCCCTTTGTCCATTTTATTACTGGTGTGGTTGTGTTTTTCTTTATTTTTAAAATAAGCTATATATTAAGAATATTAATTTTTTGTGATATGTGGTACAAGTATTTTTCTTCTGGTTATTTGCTTATATACTTATGGCCTGTTGGTACAGAAATTTTAAATTTTTTGTACTTAAAACTATCAAATATTTCTTTATAAGGTTTCTACTTTTGATGTCATGTTGGAGAGACCTTTTTTTTTTTTTTTTGGAGAGACCTTTTGACTTGCCTAATTGTAGGTGTTTATCTGTATTTAGACATAGTGTTTGGTATATTTGAATTTTTTAAATGATGGAACACATATTTTAGTATAAGGTGTAAGATGAATGTTATTTTTATTAATATTTTTTTCTAACTTACTATCCAGTTATCTCACCACAAAAAAATTATCATTCTTTGTACTGACTTGAAATCCATGTCTTCAAAAATTGTTCTGTTTTCTTAGACATACATACTAAAATTTATACCAAAGCCCTATAGAAAGGACATTAGAGCCCTGGGCTATTTTCAGGCCATTGGTGCCAGGGTGATATTAAGGAGGTAGCTTAACCCTTTCTTTGACTCAGTGTCTTCCGTGAAGTCATATTTGACCTTCAACCAGAGTTGCTAAGGAGGATCTGATGAGAAAGTGGATATAAACCATGAAGTTCTATTTAGAGAGTAAGTGTTTGTAATACTAATTAGGATGGGACCAGGAATTCCTGAGGCTGTATAACAACACTTAAACTGGTAACACAACATAATAAAAGGTTGCATTTTGGTTTTGGGAGAATTAGAAAAACCAACCAAAGAGCTTCTCTGACTTTTGAGTAATTTCCCATTAGCCAAATAGAACTGAATCATTGAAATAAAAAATTAAAAAAAAATCTTGATAGGGATTAAATACAGTCATTTCTTTAATGATTAAACACAGAAAACACATGTAATGCTATGTTTTCCACATTATGATATTTTTCATTTGGTCTTTTTCTTTTTTCAAAAATTAGGATAATTACTTTACTTTGAACAAGAAAGTGGTATAAGCAACTGTTTGGGCTCCATAACATGTTCTTCTCCCATTCTGCTCCAATCCCAATATAAAATTTTAGGATAAAAAATGTATTATATTTAGCTAATTATGTCGTCTACTGTTATTAGTTCTAAGGCAGTCATGGCATTGACTGGTAATCTGGCTTAAAGTCTAAGAATCATATTCATGTCGAGCATGCTAAATAGTTGCATTTGGGAAATGAAACTTTCATTTGGGTTACAGTTGAGTGTGTATGCTAATAAAGAGTTACTGAACCACTATTCTTGTTCAGTTAAAGAAGATGAATGTGATTTGTCCACATTTTCACAGTTCCTTCCATGTCAACACCAGTTTTGTTGTCCCTTTACCTGAAGAATATTCTGAAGAAATAATCTTGGAAAGGAAAGATAGCCTAGCTTTGAGTCTACAATAAAAGTGCAGAAAGTAAACAGTAGTAGTTTTCTGCTCAGTTATGTTTAGAACTTTCTGTTGTTGTTCATTTGCTAAGTTCTGTCTGACTCTTTGCCACCCCATGGACTGCAGTATGCTAGACTCCTTTGTCCTTCACTATCTCCCAGAGTTTGCTCAGATTCATGTTCATTGAGTTGGTGATGCTATCTAACCATCTTATCCTCTGCCACCCCCTTCTCCTTTTGCTTTCAGTCTTTCCCAGCATCTTTTCCAGTGAGTTGGCTCTTTGCATTAAGTGGCCAAAGTATTGGAGCTTCAGCTTCAGCGTCAGTCCTTACAATGAGTATTTTGGATTGATTTCCTTTAGGATTGACTGCTTTGATCTCCTTGCATGCAGTCCAAGGGACTCTCAGGAGTCTTCTCCAGCACCGCAATTTGAAAGCATCAATTCTTGGACGCTCAGCCTTCTTTAGGACTTCTACAAGTAGTGTATTAGTTTCTAGAGAATACCACTGTTCCGCTGTGCCAAAAATTTCATGTATTCTCCTTGAGCATCAAAATGGCCTACTCTGGTTCTCCAGCAGATAGCTGGAAGAAAGCAGCATAGTTCTTTTCATCCACTGTGAAGCAGCAATAAATTGCTGCAGAACGTGTTAACATGTTTTCTTTCCCCATGAAAATCTGGGTCTGCTGTCCTCTTTATCTCTTATAGCCAAATAATCTGCTTCTATTTAAGGTATATCAAATTTTATTGTTCAGATGTTCTTCATAAAACACCTTAAGTCTTTTCTTCTAATTTGGTAGTTTATTTGCATTTAGGTATTCTTTTGAGGGGTAATTTTTCTCTTTTTGGATTTTTATCTAATTCTGGATCATTCTCTTATTTGTTAGCAACCTGTTTCCAGTAAAAGACACCAAGCTGATACAGTGGGTCTAGGTAGGCTGACTGGACTTCAGCTTATCCAGCTTCTGCAGATCCATATACCACACCACCTCTATCTTCCCTGCCTTGGCAAGAGAATTTCCGGGAAATCCGTGTGTGTGTGAGCGTGTGGGTGCGCGTGTGTGTGTTGGGGCACTGATGGGACATGGCTGACCGTGACATGGCTCTTCATGTGGTCTTTAGATTCGGACATTGCCAGTAACCTTATAGAGTCAGGTACCTGATTTCATATGGAGATCTGTTAGTTACTGACTTTGAGACCATAGTCATTTCATACTTAAGTCATTTCATACTTCTGAGTTTTGGTTTCTTCATCTATAAAATGAAGCTCCTTTGTAGGAATTTGAATGTAATACCTCGTTTCAGCCCCAATTTCTTGGGCAGGAGGAGCAGAGGACTCTGAAAGGAGGCCAGTTTTTTTTGCATTCCAACCAAGGGCAATTTGAAATAACTTTACCTTTTATGTCTGATTTTACCTTTCATGTCTGATTATTAAGATGGTAAAAAGCAGTTAAACCTCAATAAAAGTCCCAATGAAGGAATTTCTGGTAATTTCTTTGTGTTCTGTATTTAAAAATGTTTCCATAGAGTTAAGGTATAATTTTTTTTTTCAAATATGGATCAAGTTACAGTAAATTCTTAGCTTTTTGAACCCTTAGGGGTGAATCATTTTGGGATAAACAAGTTTTCTAGATGAGTGAGAATTTAGTTATAATGACCATATGTTAAAAACATAACTTTGAAAAAGTTTGAAAATATTTGCTGTACAGCCTTTGCATTGAGGTAACTGAATACAATTTATTTTTCTTTATTAGTCAGGTTCAATTATGAACATAAGTTATGGTAAGCCCTGTGCTCATAGCATGGATTTGAAATAGAAAGACCTGGGTTTAAATTTAATTTTTATCAGTTATTGACTCTGTTGCCTTGGAACAGAAAATCTCACTTCACTTTTATAATTTTTTAAGAAGCTGAAATTGAAAAACTTGATAAAAAATAGATCTTCCCTAAATTATGGCTCTTATGATTATTGTCATAGGAATATCTTCCAGGGTCTATTGAGTTGTATATATACACAACACAGTGTATTTGTTTCATTCTAACTAGATTTGGACTAGAATTCTTGTCCTTTCTATAGTTTTTGTCACCTTCCCTGTTTTCTTCTAGGATTTGCAGACTTCTTGGCATCTAGTCATTTTATACTTAGTGTTAAGTGAAAAGACATGGAAACATGTAATGTTAATGATTGTTTGTGTGATATTTCTGCAACATTCCTTTTTGTTGAATCATATTTTGTGTGTGTTCCAAAACAGTACAGCTTAGCACCATTAAACCATAAAGAGTATCCTTGCATGCTGGTCTTTATTTAGAAAGGAATACTATTGAGCCACCCAGCAGTGAGACACATACTCTACGTTGTTTTTCTTTTATTTCCTGTCCCCCTTTTATTGACTTGTATGACACATATACACTCGTGGTATAATACATCAGAGTTTCAAAGTACAGATTGAAACCATGTGGTTTTCTTTGAGGTTTTTTTGTTGTTGTTGTTTTTTGTTTTAAACTTTGTGTGGGGATTATATCCCTGACCTTGACCTTACAGATTATGCATCTACTATGTGCCCAATCCTTGTGTGTTAGATGGAATTATTCCCAGTCCGAAATCTGCAGATGGTGACTGCAGCCATGAAATTAAAAGACGCTTACTCCTTGGAAGGAAAGCTATAACCAACCTAGATAGCATATTGAAAAGCAGAGACATTACTTTGCCAACAAAGGTCCGTCTAGTCAAGGCTATGGTTTTTCCAGTGGTCATGTATGGATGTGAGAGTTGGACTGTGAAGAAAGCTGAGCGCTGAAGAATTGATGCTTTTGAACTGTGGTGTTGGAGAAGACTTTTAAGAGTCCCTTGGACTGCAAGGAGATCCAACCAGTCCATTCTAAAGGAGTTCAGCCCTGGGTGTTCTTTGGAAGGACTGATGCTAAAGCTGAAACTCCAGTACTTTGGCCACCTCATGCGAAGAGTTGACTGATTGGAAAAGACTCTGATGCTGGGAGGGATTGGGGGCAGGAGGAGAAGGGGATGACAGAGGATGAGATGGCTGGATCGCATCACTGACTTGATGGACATGGGTTTGGGTAAACTCCAGGAGTTGGTGATGGACAGGGAGGCCTGGTGTGCTGCGATTCATGGGGTCACAAAGAGTCGGACACGACTTGAGTGGCTGAACTGAACTGAAAGATGAGGAAACCAAGATTTGGTGTAATTAAGTACATTTTTCATCTTATATATGAGTAACTTTTGTTTGACTGCAGGAACTCATGCTTTTACCCTTAAACTGTGTTGTATGTTAGCTCTGAACTACTATAGTGACTCCAAACTTCTGCAGAGTGTTCGTATCAGGTGGCCAAAGTATTGGAGCTTCAGTCCTTCCAATGAATATTCAAGGTTGATTTCCTTTGGAATTGACTGGTTTGATCTCCTTGCTATCCAAGGGACTCTTAAGAGTCTTCTCCAGTACCAGAGTTTGAAAGCATAAAGTTCTTTACTAAAGGGTCATTTTGGTGTCATAATTGAACTTAATTTTTAAAAAATTTTTGAAATAACTATAGAGTGACAGGAAGTTGCAAATTTAGTACCAGGAGAGCTTGTGTTGTTTAGTTGAACATTAGCATAAGTGATGTGCTTTTCTCTTTAATTTCTTTGTAAGGTTTTAGACTTACGGAAAAACGTTCTAAGATGAAAGATGCTCAGTGTTGGATCTCTGAAACCTTGGAACTAGTTTTCTGAATAGTTTCAGGTACAACTAGAATGATGGCTGAAATCCAGATGGCGCTGGTCAGGACTGTGTCTTTGTCAGAAACATGAAGTGGTTCCCTGGAAGCCAGAAGCACCCTTAGAAGGAGAAATACGCTGTGGAGTTCTCTGGTCACTCCACTTGAGCCTCTTGAGCCTTTGAGCTTCCTGTGGGTGCTTGGGGTTTTGCAGATAGTACTAGTAGTCTTGGAATGCAGTTGTCAAAGTAGCAGGCAATGGCTGGGAGCCAGCTTGGCAGTCAGCTCCCCAAATAGCTCAACCTTCATAAGGTCCTGCAGACCAAACTGGGTGAGGAAGATCAGCTTCACACAGGTATTTTAGCACTCCCACTCCCCACCCCTCACCTTTTTTTTTTTCTTTTAACACAGTTATTTGAAGGATTTTCTGTAAAAGGCCTGAACTTTTTCAGGCACTTAGGGTAAGTTAAAAATGCACGGCTTTGTGTTCTTATTCATACCTATTTGATTTAACCATATAAAAGTGGTCATTCTTGTAGGTTAAGGAAACGGTTCAATGTTGGAGATCATGTCAGCCTTTTATGCTGTCACACTGAAAATTCTTCTCGTGGAATAACATGTGTTTAGGGAAATGTTGGCTCTACCTCCTTATTTATGGAGGAGATATAGCACTTAACTGTTGTAAGGAGATAAACTGACTTAACCCTCTTAACAATCATGAGATTGGTCCTAGTATTTTCCCTCTTTTTAAGATCACTGCTGGTGAGTGATGGAGCTGGATTCATACCCAGGCAGTCTAGTCATGAAGTTATACTGCTTCTCAGCACTTTCGTTTGTCCCCGCCTCCCCAGACATGCTTGTGAAAGTCCTGGGTGTCTGGGCAGCTGATGGGCAAGTGCATAGGTGCCTCGTTTTTATTTCATGGGAACAAGAACTTAATTTTCCCTTAAAGATGAATAGTTCTTCTACAATACAAGAATTTTTGAGACTTAACAAGGATACTCTTGTAGCCTTTTGGCCTCTGGAGTTGAGGGAATAAGGGTAGAGACTTGTTCGCTCTAATAACGAAAGTTATTATCTTGAGGGAGGAGGGCGAATGTTTGTTTAGTAGCCTCCATTCCAGCCTTGAAATCCTGTGGTTCTCTAATAAACGCCTGCCTCTCCTCTGTGTTGCTTAACGTCTTTGATCTTAGACTTGGAAGTAAAAGAAGTGACTCAGCCCGAAAGGGAGTTTAACTTAGGAATTGCCTCTTTGTTGGGCATTAATTTAGGCATTGGGCTCTCCCTTGCCATGTCTGTGTTGATATTGGTGGGGTAAGGCTGGGGGCCAGGAGATTAGGCCCCAGGGGAGCTGTGTGAAGAGGGGAGGGGAGTATCCTTGGACCTTCTTTTTCTGGGGCAGCTGACCTAGGTGTTCAGACACACGGTTATTCTATCAGATCTGTTCTAGGGTGGTCCTACTGGATCCTGTCAAGTCACATTGCAGCCTTTCCTGATTTATTTGTCCACCTGTATGGCTCTGACATCTGTTGAACAAAATTATAAAGGCTCATGCAGTGGTTTTCCAGGGACTTCCCCTCTTTTTCTCCCTTAGCATCAGAGATGAGCCATCATGGTTGTAGGTGATCCTGTCATCAGCATCTCAGGTATTTTGTCACAGTAGGAAAGGCTGGGCAAAGAGCAGATGACTGCCAGAGATCCAGATGACTTCCCATTCAGGCTGAGTAGGAGGGGGAGACCAGCTGTTGGAGGCTTGGTTTAAAATGGACCAAGATCAGTCTTATATGTTTCATTCTCTAATAAGCAGAGGAAGAAAAAGATTAGAAAACTGTTTTGTAAGTATTTTAAAAGTATATTTTAGTTTGGTCACAGTGGTTATGAGATTGAAAATTAGTTTAATTTGTTTGGTGTCCTCTCCCAAGATGTCAGCTGCATGTGCATTCTCATTCCCATTTCTAGAGGGCAATCAAGGGAGAAGTTCCCTCAGTCCTGTTTTAGAGGAGTTAGGAAGGGAGAGGTTGCACATCCCCATGGTTGGGATCTAATTGGTTTTCAAGTTGCTTTTCTTAAGTTGATCCTGACTCTTCTTGCAAACTGTTATGGCCCTGGGGACTCTTGGATGGTCCTGCTTGTAAAATTCATTTGTTTATGGAGGGCCTAGTATGTTCTCAATACTAACTGTGAGTTTCAGCCCCTAGTATAGTGTGGTGGGTGATACATGCAAAAAGCAAGTTAAGGTTGTAATTAACATGTTTAATAAAATACTGTGGGAGCACAGAGAAGAGAGTGACTGCAGAGGACTTCACAAAGAAGAGGGGGGTATTTGAGCTGGACTTTGAGAATTAGCCAGAATTCTTCAGGTCCAGTTGATGGGAAAGCTATCAGAAAAATCTCCAGAGGACAGAGCCTTAGAAACTTCAGGGTTGAGGAGGCACTCCTGGGGATCCATGACCCAAGATCCCTACACCTCTTGTAACTGAAATGCCAGGCTCTTCCTTTACTGTTTTTTCTTTGTTGTTCTATGAGTTCACCTTGATGAGTCACTGCAGCTTCTGTTTGCAGTGACACCAGGTACTGCCAATGAGAACACCAGCTCTTTACTGCCTCATTCCCTTGCTTGTGGCTGCCCCCACCCTGTGCCCTCCCTTTCTCTAAATGGCAGCACATGTTGTGCCTTTGTGCCGTCTATTGAGCAGGGACCAGTGTTCAGGGCATTTGAGCGATGGCGCTTCGGCTCCCACGGAAGCCCTTCCGCCCTGATCTCAGTTCGTGACCAGGAACAGAGGCTGCTTTTGGTCCTTTCCTGTTTCTCCATGTGTTTTCTGGCTTCCTAAGATGCTCTGTCCTTCCTGGGTTTTGGTCAGTGTTTCTCTTTCCTCCTGTTCAGGAGTCCTAATAGTGTCTCAGTTGTTTTTGCCAGCTGCCTAGTTTCAGAGGTGGACCTGCGTTAGGCCCTTGGCTGCGTCTCGTTGGTGTGTTTGTATCCTTGGAGAGTACCCATATATATGGGCTTCCCTGGTGCCTCAGCTGGTGAAGAATTCACCCACAATGCAGGCGACCCCGGTTCTGTTCCTAGGTCGGGGAGATCCCCTGGAGGAGAGATAGGATACCCACTCCAGTATTCTTGGGCTTCCCTGGTGGTTCAGATGGCAAAGAATTTATATAGTAATTGTGCGGTCTGTACTGCCTGAAAATCCTAAAGACCAGATTTGAATGATTCGAAGTTAGTCACTTCAGTATGAAACAATGCGAGTCTGAAGGCAAACCAAAGATTCTTCGAAAGCAAAAGCTTTAACTTAGAGCAGCATGTTTGGTGAAGCAAATAGTTTGGTTTTGTGGTGCCAGAAATACACGATGCTCTTCTTGTACTCTCCATCCTACCGGGTTGTGAGAGACGTGATACTGTGAAGTGAATTCCGTCGCCATGGTTTTGTGGAGAGTCTCTGTGGTAGAGCAGCATGAGCACCAAGAGTGCCCAGTGTGTCCTTTGTATTTCTGGTGAAGAAAGTGGAATTCCGCAAGGAGTCTGACACGATTGAATTTCCATTGAAGAGTGAGCCCGAGTGGAGGGTACAGGTGGGAGGTGGGTGATGACCCAGGTCATCATGAAAACACATGTGAAAGGCCTTCCAGAATCCTGCTGTTAGGCTGTGTGTGCAAGTCCTTCAAAAGTTTCTTTACTTCGCCTGGAAACATGTGTAAGAGAGGGACAGACACATCACTCTTTACAAAGATTACTCAGGGACTGACAAATGTGGTACTTGCCAGTAGTTTTGCTGAGCTAGAGACTGGTCAGATTTGACGTCTGGAGGATGGCCATTGAATTTAGACATTCAAAGCAGAGGGTGGGAGGGAGCCCTACATTCTTATCTTCCCAGGTAAGGGAAGTATTATCAATGGCTGTGGATCTCTCTGTAAAATTAAACTTCTTTGCACCTGGGTTATAAAGTGGGAATAATAATATTACCCACTATGACAAACCTAGAGAGCATATTAAAAAGCAGAGATGTTACTTTGCCAACAAAGGTCCTTCTAGTCAAAGCTATGGTTTTTCCAGTAGTCATGTATGGGTGTGAGAGTTGGACTATAAAGAAAGCTGAGTGCTGAAGAATTGATGCTTTTGAATTGCGGTGTTGGAGAAGACTCTTGAGACTCCCTTAGACAGCAAGGAGATCCAACCAGTCCATCCTAAAGGAAATCAGTCCTGAATATTCATTGGAAGGACTGATGCTGAAGCTGAAACTCCAATACTTTGGCCACCTGATACGAAGAACTGATTCATTGGAAAAGACCCTGATGCTGGGCAAGATTGAAGGTGGGAGGAGAAGGGGACGAAAGAGGATGAGATGGTTGGATGGCATCACCGACTCAGTGGACATGAGTTTGCGCAAGCTCCAGGAATCTGTGATGGACAGGGAAGCCTGGCATGCTGCAGTCCATGGGGTGGCAAAGAGTCGGACAGGACTGAGCAACTGAACTGAACTTTATGGGATGGTTCAGGATTAAATGAATATAAATAAATGAAGAGTAATATAGGTAAAAGGCTTGACATGGTTCCTGTGTATATAGCTAACACTGATACAGTGTTTGCTTATATTTGTTTTCCTCATTAATATTCTTTCTTATTTGAGATTTCCCAGAGATTCTGTACTCATTTAAAAATAACTCTTTTTATGGCTTTAGGCTCATCAGTAGTGACTTAAGAATTCTTACTGGGGGGAAGAAACTTTTGTTTGGATAGTTTTTTCTGAATTCCATTCCCTTGCCTTTGGTGAGGGGAGTGCCAGGGAGAGTGCAGTACAGAGTCAGAAGTCAGAGGGCTAACAGAGATGTGTAGGCACAGGCACCAGCGGAGTTACTTACTGCCTGGCACATGGTTGGGCCCTTGGGATTATTTGATGAAGAATCAATGATTATTCCCTTGGGTCAATTTAAAAAATGCCACAGTGTTAGTATTAGCAAAAGTTGAACAAAGATACATGAGAGCTCTCTGTACTGTCCTTGCAGGTCTTCTGTAAATCTAAAATTATTTCAATGTAAAAGTTTTTAAAACTAGGGGGAAATAGAGAGTTCAGTGGTTACAGAGTTTCAGTCATGCAAGGTGAAAACAGTAATAAACATAATTAAAAAAAACAGTAATAAACTGTACTTAACAGTTCTGTAATGTACACTTTAATAACTGTTAAGAGGGTAAATTTTATGTGTTTTTAAAAAGAAAACGAAGGGACTTCCCTGTGGTCCAGTGGTTAAGACTCCAGACTCCCAACGCAAGGGGCCTGGATTCGATCCTGGTCAGGGAACTAGACCCCACATGCTGCAACTAAGACCCAGAGCAGTCAAATAAATAAATAAAGTTTTTTTTTGAATTTAAGAAAAAGAAAAGGCAGAAAAAAGTTGAAGAAAGAGTACAGCAACAAAACTGGCACACAGTAGGTGCCCAGCACACAGTAGGTGCTTGATACATGTTTGCTGGATGCGAGAGTGATAGTCCTAATAGTCTGTTGTTTGGATGTCCCTGTTTTTGTGTGTGTGGTTTTTTTAAAACCCTTATACAGGTTTTTTTTTTTTTATATCTTAAAAGTTGCTTTCAATGTTTTGCTTTTATAAACACCACCTAGATTTAGCCTCACAGCTAAATTTCTGTGTGCATACATTATGTTTTCTTAGGATGTGTTTCTGGGAGTCACATGGTTCCTATTTTTTTAGGTCTTTTCATTCCATTACCAGATTGCCATTCCCCACAGCAGTGCAGAGAACAGATTTTTGACAGGCAGAAATGGGAGATTGGGGTGTCAGGGGAGTAGCCCCTATACAAAAGAGGTGCCATTTTCACACTAAAGTTTGAGCCCCCTCTGAATGCTGGCCTGAGTTCCCAGAATGTGATTCCTCAGGACACAGTCAGTCAGTCTTGGGGCATATAGCTAGTGTCCAACTGCTGTGGTTCGGGTGGGCTAGGTTGCTTTTCCCCTCTGGTTGGGGATGGGGACTGAGGTGACTGACAGCCAAGGTGGACTGCTGATAGCCGCCCTCAGTGTATGACAGATTAGGGGAACAGAAAGGCAGTTCTTTTGCTTAGGGCCTCCTTCCCCTGGGAGCTGCAGTCGGCTGGAGGGGGAAGAACAGGGTGGGTAGATAACACAGACCTAATTAGGAATTGCCTTCCTCTCTTGGGAGTAGAAAATGGCAACTCGCTCCATTATTCTTGCCTGGAAAATTACACGGACAGAGGAGCCTGGCGGGCTATAGTCAGAGGGGCTGCAGAGAGTTGGACATGACTGAGGACAACACACATGGTTGTTAGAGCTTGACAAAGACTTTGAGAGTATCTGGTACAGTGGATTTTGACTCCTTGGAAATCAGGGTACCCTATTTCAAATCAGTCCCACATGGAACCTCAGTGTACTAAAAAGATTTAAATTCAGACTTACAAATATCGTTAACATTGACTTATGATAAAGGCCAGAGAACATTGAAGCTGATTTCATGAGCACTGAATTTCCAGTTGGGTTCAGTGGCAGTCTCCATCATCTGCCAGTTTCACTACCTTGCTTATTTCTGGATTTAGTTTTGATTGAAGTATGTAAAAATCTGATTTGCCTGGGTAAATAATTGCAGGTAGTTTATTAGTAACTTACCTTGTAGTTTCAGGACACTCTTCAATTAAATTGACCCAGAAGCCTTAAAGAAGAATAGAGGGAACTTTTATCACAAGGTAGAAACACAGTATTTTACCAGTGCTTTCATTCTTTATGACATGGAGCAGGACAGAGGATAAGGTGTGCACCCTTTCTATTCCACTGCAGCTAGTTAAGAGATTCATTTGTTGCTGTATAACTGACTATTCCTTTGTAATAAAAGTATGGTCCCAGCAGATATGCTTGAGGTTTGCCTGGCATGTTAATTAAGCGTGCTGTAGGTGTGCCTAGTAATATACTTGCTTGAGCAGTTTTAAAATGGCAGACAAGAATAGGCCTGAATTTGAAAGATAGAATTCCAGCTTCCTTCAGAATCAGTGACATATTTATAAAATGTCCAAATATAAGCTGAAAATTGATGAGAAAAGTTTTATTCTGAGGTCTGCAGAAAGAAAATGTGAATTTATTGGTAGTCTTCAGTGGGTTAAAATTTGCTATAAAATTTGAATTTGTAGGGGCTTATTATGATGTAAAAAATTGTTCAAATATATCTTAAAAATGAAATCTGAATCAATTTTTTTACTCAGTAATATATAGCACTCAAAACCTTTCGGTTTCTTAGAAGATAACTTGAAAATCCTTGTGTGTTATGTATATTACAGCCTCACTCATTTTGTAAGTGATGAAATTGAGTCCTTCCTGGAGCGAGGTAGTGACTCTTCAAAGGTCACTCCGCAAGTCCCTGGGAAAGCTGAGAGAGGAATACTTGGGTCTCTTTGTTTCTTTCTCTATCCTGTTTTGTTTTTGCTGAACACAGGGCTCCCCAAGGGGTCAGAAGCAGAGAAATGTAAGTGGCCACCTCCTCTGGTTTTGCGTATGCATGTGTAGGCACGTGAGTGCACTAGTGTGCACGGACTCACACCATATACCCTGAGTGGTGGTAGCTTCAGAGGAGAGGGTGAAGTGTATGCAGTTTGGGGTCCACAGACTAGGCTTGCCTTTCCTGGCTGTACTCCTAGTTCTGACTACCGTTTGCTGTGTGAAAACACAATCTTCTCAGGACTCAACTTTGAGGCTGCTCTGCTCTGACAAGTGATAGTAGCTAATCTGATAAACTAGTCTGAATTAAAGGTGAAGTGAGCTGCCTGGCTCCCTCCCCCTGTTTTTGCTTTATCATAAGCATCTCATGGAATAGAAGGCTTTCACCCCAGGTCACTGTTTCAGGGACACAGGAATATGGATGGATGTTCTTGATAGTATCTTTTGTGCCCTTAAAAACCCCGTGGTATAGAGACCCAGCCTTGAGAAATAAGATTGCCTCTCCTCTGGGCTGCTAGTGATCTGCATGTTGGCCTTTGTGAGGATGAGAAATCAGTGGCTTGTCTGGGTGGGGCAGTCCCGCACTGGGGAGCATGGACTGGGAACAGAAGGCAGGTGGGATTTCAGCTGCCACTCCCTCACTCAGTTGGATACTCTTGGAGATGCACAACCTGCCCACTTGTACCCTCTAATCTTGATCCTGCTGAACTGGAATTGAGGCTCTGTTACCCGCTTTTGACCGTGTTTGGGCCTCATTTAGCTTCCTGTGAAGTGAAGCTTTATAAACAGATGCTTTACCGTCTGAGCCACCAGGGAAGCTCATTTTGTTGAGTAGGGGTCAAGTAAGCATTTAGCACTATGTGCCTGTGGTACATAGTAAATGTTCAGATGATTGTAGTGGAAGTTACTAGATTTCGAGGTGGAAGGCTCTCGATACCCACAGGAAGTCTGTTTGAGCCTAATTGCCTTTTCCCATATTTCTGAGGTTAGAAAGCCTAAACAGTTGGCAGGACTCACTGGAGCCATGTTGGGATGGATTTTAAAGCCATTCCCAGGCTCAGTGGGACGTCATGCCATGATGTGTATTTGCTGTCCTGGTCTTAAACTGTCATCATGGGCAGGAGCAATGGCATCCTTTAAAGTGCTTCTAATTGTGAGTGAAATGTTTACATTCCAGTTCAATAGATGCCATCTTCCTATTGACTTAAAATAGTGACTGCTTTTCTGCTATCTAAGAAGGAATAGAGAAGTTCCTCAGACTTCTTAAGCACCTCCTCAGGAGCTAAGCATAGTTCTCAGGTCAGTATATGAAACACAGGGACAGTAAGACCCTCCTTGGCCTCACAGCAGGGCACAGATGGCTAGTGATTTCTGTGGGGCTTTGCTGTGTGGCGGTGGGGTGGGCACCTTTGGTCCTTGCGGCGTGGCCCGGAGTACTAAGGATCCTCCCCTGTGCACAGGGACAGTACTGTGCAAAAAGGAATTTTTCTGTACCCTGAGTGACTTTTTAAAATTTTTTTATCTTACATGAGTTTTAAACTTTTCTATCCAGATATTCTTGAAAGGTGGAAAACCTGTTTATAACTTTATGAGCTTAGAACCCAATTTCATTTTACATAGAGTATCTTATGCATCATTTTGGTGTACTCTTGAGTTTTCAAGGAATTCAGCTACTATATAAATTGATATACTACACTATATAAATAGTATACTACTTAATTTTGTTTGGAACTTTATCGGCAGCTATTCACCATTTTTTAAAATTATGTTACCAGTGAGTTTGTATTTGTGTCGACAAGAACACTCAGTATCTGCATTTGTAGTTTTTACATTTGTGGTTCTCTGCTGCTTCAAGTATTAGACTACTTCATTATATCTGCTAGTGTACTTATGACAGAGCAATTACTTATTGAAAAATGGATTCTTATACATTTCTTTAAATTTGCCTTTATGTATAATTTGGATATTGATTACTATGAAATTTTGCATGTAAATAGTTGATATGTGTTCATTTTGAGGTGGTAGAGGGAACAATATAAAATATATGTTTTAAAAAAGGGGGAGGAGAATGTTGAACATCTTTGGTCTAGTGCATTGGTTTCATATTAATTAAATTTGGCATAGAGAGAGGTTTAAACTCTGTTCTAAGTTGTGGTATGTGTAGCCTTGATTCTTTTTTTTGCTGTGTTGCATGACTTTCAGGCTCTCTGTTCCCCCATCAGGGATTGAACTTGGACCATGGCAGTTGAAGCCTAGAATCCTAACCGCTAGGCCACCAGGGAACTCCTGTGTAGCCATGATTCTAAACTCGTTTGAATAAAGAGTTGTTTTTAGCTGATGGTTTGAAGTTCTAGAAAATGGGTGTATCTGAATGGATGTGAAGTGGTTACAGTGGTTTAGTCCACAGCACCCTGCGCCTGAGAATCTTAGCCCAAGGGACTGTAATTCTTGTCAATAGTCACCACAGCCAGCCAGTGGGAGTGTCCCCATGTGATCTGAACCAAAGTGGTTTCAGAGCAAAGAGTATCAGAATGTTCTTTTAAAATATGAAAGTTATCTGTTACTGCTCGAGAGTGAGTTTTGCATTTTCAAACTTCTGCAATTTAATTAAACACTGTTGCATAATCGCTTGTGGTCTTAGTGTAGTTTATAATCAGCCGGAGTAATGAAAGGGTAATGAGACTGGAAGTTAGAGAAGCAGAACTCTTCCCCGAAGACCTTAAACAGATAAATGTTAGGGCCAGCTGAGTACTGATCCTGAAAACAGCTAACTATATTTTGCATCAATTCTTATAGACTGAAGTTGATGGAGATAGGTGGTGGAGGAGGAGGTTAGATTGGTGTGAACCTTGAGGGGAGAAGAATAGAATATAAAAAAGCTGTAACTATTTCTTACCCTGATATTCCGTGCTGTTATTACCCAAGCAGTCACCTTGACTTGTAGTTTGAGTTTACTTTCATAGTAATTAATAAATTCCTTTTTTTTTTACTACCTTGTGTATGGTTTCCTCTGTGCTTGGTGACACATGAAAGGGAATTGGTATTACAGATGCAGAAACTTGAGTTCAGAAACTCAAGTCCCCAGGGCCACACAGCTCATAAGTGGTAGGGCCAGGATTTGGGAGATGCCAAAACCACTCCTCAATGCCTTTCCATATCTTCATTCTAGAGATGGTGATCATGGTTAAATTGTTTACTCACCATCTTTCTACCCAGATTATAAAGCAGATCTACATTGGCGCAGGACTTAGAGATTTGTTATAAATTTTTGACATATAGTCTGTGATTGTATTTAAATGAGGTAAGGTTAGAAGGTTCCAGCCCAGTAGTAATTTAGCAGCTTAAAGTGTTTGACAAGCATGGTTAACCAAAAACCTAAATCATACTAAATGTTTGAAGTGGTGAAGGGTCTGGGAGACTTTTATATTGTTACTAGTCTGTTTTTAAAATGTGTTTGTAAACTGAGAAACCTAGGTGAATGTGTTTTTACTACTGATGTTAGTCTGGCTTTGGAAATTCCCTCATTGTGACTTCTTGTAAGCTTGGCTGAATAAACTGACAGGGGATTCCAGCCCTTATTGTGTAATTAAAGGTGAGGATATAGAGTGAATTTGCACGCCCCCATATGGCTATTGTGAAATTAGTTGCAGCTGCCAATGAAACTGGTCAATGAAAAAAATCTTATTTTTAAAACAGGTGGTCTGGCTAGCTGTTGTCAAGTAGCTACCTGAAGAGGACATTTAGTAGTATTTTTTTTCCCCTTCTTAAAAATAAATAAGGAACCCAACAGCACCTTTGAATGCTGAGGGAATTTTTGTACTGAAGGGACTATTGAAATCTCTGTTTCTCAGAAAGGCTTACCAAATGTCCAAATGTTAATGTGTAGAGAGGATCATAGGTCCCAGGCTGCACCATGGTATCTGTGTAGCTCTGTGATTTGAAGCCAGTTTCTTCATCTCTTTGTCTCCATTGACTCCAGCCATGTGGGAACTAGCAACTTCTGTTCTGAGGGCTCATTTCAACAGTTGTCTCCTTTAGTTGGGAATGGCAGAAGGACCAGGAGGTTGGGAACTGAGACTGCCTGTAGGAATCCCACCCCTGGGATTCCTGCTCTGTCCTTCTCTTCCCCTGCCTTTCCAGGCTTCCTGACCCACTTTGTGAGGGACAAGAGAGAAAGGTGAGGAGACCAGACTGGATTGGATGTAGCCAAAGAACTGTCTCTGGGCCTGGTTCTAATTTTGGTTCCATGATGACTTGTTCTTTTTGGAAATAGAAGGATCCACTCGTTAGTGATGTTGAGGATAGAGATAAGTGACCGGTAGTAGCTTTTATTTTCATCTACTGTTTTTCTTTAGCTGTCACTTTCATAGGCAATCCACAGTACAATGGGGATAAATAAGATAGGGAGAAGGAAGTTTAAGAATCATTTTTCTCATCCACAGTGTTTACAAAAGATTGAACTAGTCTTATGAGTAAAATCACAAGAGTTTCCAAAAGATTTTATTTGATTTGCTTATTTTCTTATCCCCAGATCACACAGCAGTTTGGTGAGAAGAGCCCAGGTTTACTACTTACTAGCTGGATATTCTTGGGCAAGTCACTTAAATACTCTGAAACCTTACTTCTTCATCTGTGAAATGGGTACAGTGATGTCTGCGCTAAGTATTTTAGCGGATCACTGGGAATCAGCTAAATTAACAGATGTGAAAATGCTTTGTAAACTTCAAAGGGCCTGTATAAGTCAGAAGGATAATTGTTGTTATGGTTCCAGGTATCAAAAGTTTAGGTGGCTGTACACAGACAGGTGAGAGAATCGTATTTTGGGGCTACTGACTGGATGTTCTGTATCCAAAGCCCAGAAATCCTCACTGGGTTTTCTCCTAGTGCTCCTGTTCTGAGTTTTGGAGTGTGGCCAGAAACACATGCTATACTTACTAAAGGGCTTTGGCACTCTGTAATGTGGGGTTGCTGGCAGCAGAAGATTAAATGATAAAGGAACATCTCATTATATTCAGATGTGTGAATCATGCACATTTATGAGTTACTTTAAAAAATGGAATCATAATAGAAATGGGCATGGATTCAATTTATTTTTCTCTGCTTTAGCGGTTTTCAGGTTAAAAGTCACTGTATTTGTCTTAAAGCCTAGCATTTATAAAAGGCTTTTAGAACTTAAGCCCTGTGTGAAACACCTGAATTTGAAACTGTCTTTTAGTTTTCCTGCCAGCAGATTATGAGAGGCAGCTTTGCACTGGCTGTGTCCCCGTGTACTGCTGTGACTTTTACTCAGGGAATCAGAAAGGAGGAATGGATCCCTACAACCCAGTAAGCCTCCCGGTCATTTATTCTGCCCACTTGTTTTACAGTGGGGGAAAACTGAGGGCAGGAGCTAGATTAGGGCAGAGGCAGGATCAGAACTCACCCCGTCTGTCACAGTGCTGACAGGGAGATAGACTCCACTGGGATTTAGTCACTGCCTTGACTAAGAGGCTAAGAGGTCCCCCTCCACCACCACCAATTCATTGCATTTAAAATCACAGCTCATTTAGTTTAAGCCACTGCCTCTGGTTCAGTCCTTTTCAGATTTGGAAATAATTTTCAAGGATTAGCCTTAAAACCACACCACCTCTTTAATGCTTAAAAATTGTGCTTGATTTCATTTAACTAGGTGTGATCACAAGGAGTTCTCCTTTTCTCTGTGGGGCTACTTTTTTATTAATCAGTTTAGTCATATTTGTCACTCTTCTTAGAACTTACTTCTTTTGATTTAATTTACTGTTTCTCAGCAGACTTTTGGGTTCTTAATCTGTGCCAGGCCCTGTGCTAGGTAAGGCCTAGCACAGGTAGGTGCTGGAATAGGGAGGCATTTAGTGATGGAAGGGCCTTGTATAAAAACTTGACTTTCTCTTGAGAGAATCTTAAGTACCACTCAGGCCCCACTGCACCCGTTTGTGTTTATAGTAGACAATGGATGGCCAAAAGAAGGAAACAATCATTAGGAAAAGTAATGATTTTTTTTTTTTTCTAAATATCTGTTCTCAGTCTAGCTAAGGAGACAAAATTACCAGTAAATAGTAACACAAACTGGCAAATAAAAGTCAAGGAGATTATTGTATAGTCAAGGTTTTAGAATGTTGCTACCATTTGAGATGATATTTAGAGAAGCACAGGATTCAAATAACTGGAGAGAATAAGGTAATTGACAATTAATGAATATCTAAAAAGAACTGCTCATTGTATCAGAGGCTTTAATATATTAGCTCATTTAACCTTTTTGGGAGGGAACTTTTTAAATTGAAAAATGTATCAAACACATGGAAGAGTACATAAACCATGTGTGTAGTTTGAGAAAAATACCCAGGCGGTCACCATTCAAGTTAAGAAATAGAATATGACCACGGTTTTAGAAGTCACCTGGTGCCCCTCCCCACTGAGCTTCCTCAGAGGTAATAACCATTCTGACTCTTGCATTAATGATTCCCTTCCTTCCAGTGTCTTAATAGATGCCCCTAAAGCAAGCACAAGCCTGGTTATGTAAGGAAAGGGAAGTGTTCCCCTCACTCTTCTCAGAAGAAAGGGCTCTATGGTCCTAGTTTGAATTCAGTACTCCTGGATCTGAACAGAATCTCTGGATCATGAGATTATAAATACACATGAGAAATAAAGGAATAAAAAATAAAAAAAAAAATAAAATTCTTTTAGAATTTCAAAAAAAAAGAATCTCTGGATCAAGTCTGGATTTGAAGTTGAGAGGTTGTGGGACCCTTTTGGGGAAGTCAGTGGAAAAGGTCATGAGAAAGTTGTGGGAAATGGGGGTCCTCACAGTTGGAGTATCTGGAAGACTAGTGAGTGGGTCCAGCTGCTGGGAGCCTGAAGTATGATCAAGGGGAGTGGCTGCTCTGTATTTGATTTTCTCAGCCTTGCTTATGTTAATCCCTCAGGTGTAGGCTGCAGCAGAATATGAACTTTGTGGGGTGAAATGGTCTTTTACTGATTCAGGCATCAGGATATGGGATGAAAAACAAGAAGTAACTTCATCAGTGTATGATTAAGAGAAGCCAAATTCAGTTTAGAAGCTGGCATTCTGCCCCTTGATGAGGTCTGTGGGGGTCTTGTTGATGATACCGCCTCTCTTTTTGAGTCTTAGGCCCCACTGTGGACTGTTCATTCCCTAAGTGGCTGCAACTCTCATCCTGTGATCTCTGTTCTGTCCCCTAGAAATTCCCTTTGTCTTGTCTCTGTTTAATCTTTATTTCTTGTGTTGGAGCTCTCCTCTACTAGCTTCTTGAAGGTACATTGTTGTTGTTCAGTTGCTCAGTCATGTCTGACTCTTTGCAACCCCATGGACTGCAGCTCACCAGGCTTCCCTGTCCTTCACTGTCTTCTGAAACTTGCTCAAACTCATGTCCATTCAGTCAGATACCATCCAGCCATCTCATTCTCTATTGTCTTCTTTTCCTCTTGCCTTCAGTCTTTCCCAGCCTCAGGGTCTTTTCCAATGAGTGGGCTCTTTGATCAGGTGGCCAAAGTATTGGAGCTTCACATCAGTCCTCCAGTGAATATTGAGGACTGATTTCCTTTAGGATTGATTGGTTTGATCTCCTTGCTGTCCAAGGGGCTCTCGAGTTTCTCCAGCACCACAGTTCAAAAGCATCAATTTTTTGGCACTCAGCCTTCTTTATGGTCCAACTCTCACATCCATAAATGACTCCTGGAGAAACCATAGCTTTGACTATATGGACCTTTGTTGGCAAAGTGATATGCTATATATAGCGGGTATATATATTTAAGATCTTGAATGTCTAAATATGCCTTTATTCCTTCTTCACACTTTATTCATAATTTGGTTGGTTAAAGGCTTCTAGGTTAGAAATTGTTTCCCTTCAGAATTTTGAAGGCATTGATTGTTTCCCTGCTTCATGCAACTGTTAGAAAGACTCAGTTTTGGAAGAAAGGAAGAAAGCCAGCCAGCCAGCACAAAACACTCTCAGGTTGTGATCTTTTGAAGGTGGCGTCTTTTATTCTCATTTGAAAGCTTTTTAGATTTTTCTCTCTTGTTTCCAGTGGTCCCTGTAATATCCAGAGCAGATCTTTTCATCCTTTCTATTTTGGGGCCTTTCCAATCTGGCATTTTGTGGCTCTAGGTTCTGGACAATCTTTTTTAAATGATTTAGCTGATGATTTTTTTTTTCTCTCTATCCTCTCTTTCTTTTCTGTAGTAACTCCTTTTACTTAAATGTGTGACTTTCTGACCTTAACTTCTTTATGTTTTCTTTCTTATTTTCAAACTACTCTTGGCCGAGCAATTTCCCAAATTTTATCCCCAGGCCCTTCTATTGAAAATTTTAAAATAAAAGTATAATTTTCATACAGTAAAGTGAACAAATCCTCTTTTATTTCACTTAGCTTTTTGTTTTTTTAATGTTTGTCTGTTTTTGGCTGCGCTGTCTCCGTCGCTACACGCAGGCTTTCTCTGGTTGCAGAGGCCAGCGGGCCACCCTTGAGTTGCGGTGCGCAGGCTTCTTATTGCAGTGACTTCTCTCGTTGTGGAGCAGGGCATGCTGTGCGGCTCTAGGCATGTCATCTAAGGAGTTGTGGCACGTGGGCTAAGCAGTTGTGGCTCTCAGGCTCCAGAGCGCTGGCTCAGTAGTTGTGCAGAGGCTTAGTTGCCCCATGGCATGTGGGATCTTCCCAGACCAGGGGTCAAGCTGGTGTCCCCTGCATTGCAAGGCAGATTCTTAACCACTGGACCACCAGGAAAGTCCTATTTCACTAGTTTTGACAATTGTATACACTCATGCAACCACCACCCAAAGCAAAATATAGGACATTTCTGTCAACCTAGAAAATTTCATAGGACTCTTTTCCAGTCCTGCGTTTCATTTCTGCTGTCATCTTTATAATATTCAAGAATGCCTTCTTCTCTGAAATTTTACTTAAAAGATATGTTATTCTTGCTTCATAGGTAAAATATATTCCTTTATCTCTCAGAAGACGTAACGTTTTTTTCTCTGTGTGTAAAGTAGCTTGGTTTATTCTGAGTCCAAAAGACTGTTCTGTACATCTCTGTCTCATTTGCTGTCTCTCATATAGGGTCATCGTTACCATCTTTCTAAATTCCATATATATGCGTTAGTATACTGTATTGGTGTTTTTCTTTCTCAGCCTTCTGTGTGTGCGTGTGTGCAGGCACAGTCCCCCCGTGCACCATGATGTCTCCATTGCCTGGCATCTGTAGTCCCAGGATCCCATGTCTTATCCTTTCCAGAAAATACACCTCTAGGCCTGTACTGCTCTAAAATGCAGTAGCCACTAGCTGCATGTAGCCATTTAAACTAGATTAACAAACATTGAATAAAATTAAGACATTAATTCCCCATTTGCCCTAGTCACATTTTAAGCTGTCAACAGCCGCATGTGACTAGTGGCTACTCTACCCCGCAGAGCAGATAGACAGCATTTCTGTTATTGCAGACAGTACTAGTTTAGACTTGTGCTATGGTAAAGGAGTGGGAAAAGAATTCTGTTCCTCAGACACCTCTCCCCAGTCTTCTCTTTCACCCTAGTTGCATGGTACTGGGATACACATTTATTTGGTCCTCAGCTCTTGCCACTGTCCCACTTTTGCCAGCTTTTCCCACTCAGCTTGGGATTCAGTTTTCATGGGTCATGAAAGTCATTTTTCTATAGCTGTAATTGTCAGTTTCTAAAAGCTGCAGTTTTCTTCTCTCATTTTGTAGTTTCAGCCTTAAAACAAAAATGTCTTACTGTATTTATTACTTTATACACACACGCACACACACACGCACACACACACACACACACACACACATTTTAGTAGGGTTTCAAGCGGGAAAGAAATTGAACACCTGTGTTCAGTCTGCTGTTTTAACCAAGAATCCAGATTCATTTACTCTTCACAATTCTGAGGTGTAATTTATAAGTGTGGTTATTTTCCTTTTACAGTGAAGAGAGGCAGGTAAAATACTTGGCTTAAGGTCAGTAAGTGGGACTTGAACTTGAGTCAGGCTTAAAACTCTGACATCTATTTCACTGAATAGTATTGTGCTTCACCTTGTACTCAGGAAAAACCCTTGCATCACATATACCTTAAGTTGCAATGCTTTAATTCTAGTTATGTTTTTGAATTTATTAGCCCAGCTACTTCTCAGTTAAACACACTTGAGAGGTCAGCCTTGAACAGTTGTCTGAGCAAGGTTTTTTTCCTTCCCAGCTGTTCATTTCTACTTTGTTGAAGGACTTCATGGCTTCTGAAGTTTGTGTTAGCATTCCCTTCAGCAGTTCTTGAAGGGTTGAGGGTCAAAAACTTTCTGTTGTTTCAGCCTTTTATTCAAACTGCTGTGGTCATTCTCTTATATGAAAATTGTCCCTGTATCTTACTCTTCACTTGGATCCCACTTTCTATAAGGCAGTGAGTAATCCTGCTTATCTTTGATCCCCTAGTACCCAGTTCCTTGTCTGGGGTCAGGATTTGTGTTTGTCACACTTTGGTTGGATATCATTTTTTTTCTTTGGTTCATTGCCTTGCTTCCTAGCTGCTAGTTTCCCTGCCTTCTATCTCTTCCTTGCCCAAGATGACCAATGCAAATTGGTCCTTCTCAGATGCAGCATTCATTGGCCTCCTCTAACCTTTGCTTTAAACTGGCTCCTTAGCCGGGCCTAGAAGGCTGACCATGGCTGCCTTTCCTCACCGCTTTAGTCCCATCTTTGGCCACCCACTGCCACATGTAGCACACAACCGTACATGTAGAAAAGTCTCTACATGCTCTTGAATCTGTGCCCTTTACACATGCTTTTATTTCTGTGTAAAATGTGCCGTTTTCATTCTCACTTGTTTTTCCCAATTCAGTATCTACAGTTTTTCATAAATCTCAGCCCCAGGATATTCTTCCCTGTGAAACCTTGCCTGATCCACCCTGATAGAGGGTTAGAGGATTCTGCTTTCTGTTCCCACAGCATTACATTTCAGTATTCTTCATCCACCTCCACCCATCCATCCAAATCAGATTCTGCCATACATGTTATTCTGCAGTTGGCTTTTTCAACTCTGTGAGTCCATGGCAATTTTTCCTTTGTTGTCTTTGAATTCTGTTGTATATAGTGTAGCCATGTATTACACTTATTTCTATTTTCCCAGCATAATTATGAAAGGTACCCCACTGCCACCTTTTAAAGTCTCCCAGTTTGGACAATAAACTATTTGGCCAGCTACCAATCAAACACATCCAGGTGAAGGCCAAGTTTTCTTTATCCAGTGGAGCAACTAAAGAGGAAGAATTACTTGGGGTATGAAATTGCATTTGAAATATCGAATCCTGTTTGTCTCCAACCAGCGAGAGAGGAAAGTCCCAAACTGTACTTAGTCATCTTTGATGAACCTTCAAAGTCTGAAAGTTTCATTTTCCAGAAGGACCGATGATTTTTTCCAGAAGTACGTTTATAAGGAGCAGTTTATATTTCAGAAATACATCTTTGCTTCCCTTTCCTGATGCTAACATAAATCAGTTTCAGTATAATAGAAAATGCAAAACCTTCTTGGATTCTTTCTCCATGGAAACTCCGTGGGGTCCTGTACTGTGTCGTGCAGCTTGAAGGCAAAAGGAAGAAGAGCTTACCTCTTCCCCAATGTGAAATGGAGATGAGAACCCTCCTCAGGGTTAATGGGAGATTGAGGTCAGGCATGCAAAGCGGTTAGCACAGCCAGAGGCACAGTAGTAAGTGCTTGGCAAATAACAGTGTTTATTGTTGGTATTATTACCACAACACCTCATATTTTGTTGTAGGCTCATTCAGAAGATGTTTATAAGGGTGTTGGGGGAAGAGTGAATAGGGTCTACTGCACAGCTTTCTGATTGCAGTGTGCAAGTCCTTAGCTGCCCTTCATCACTGCATTGCAGAGTGGGAAAAAAAGAAAATAGAGAAAAATCATATGTTGTAGAGGAGAGAGTAGAATGACGTAACTGTGGTCGATGAGGGGCATCTAGTGTTACCTGCATCTACCTTGAAAGTCTTGGGTTGGCCAAATTTGGATTGGAATTAGAGGGCTGGACCTTAGAACCACCTGAAGAATTTAAAAAATACTCTTCTCTGAGTTCCTGATTTAGTAGGTCCAGGGTATAGTATGGAATAATGTACTAAGAAAATAGTATATTTTTTCAGAGTTCCCAGGTGATCCTGATGTACAACTGGGTTTGAGAATTACTAGATTAAGTGACTGTTATCCAGTAATTCTACAAAATGTTTTCTAATAATTTGCTGCTTAATGTAGGACAGGTGATGGCATAGTAATACTCATTTTAGGGTCAGAAAACAGAGACAGATTATTGTTAATGTACTAAAATGGAGAGCTCAAAATTAACTGAGGTAAGCTGAATTAAATTTTATGAAAGTTTTGAATTTAAGCCTGTCATGCATCGTGTTGTTTTTATCCAGGATCCTTGGAAGGGAGCGGGGAGCAGGAGGGCAGATGCAAGAAGCAGCCGTTTGCCACATTGCCACTGCTTATGAACTTATGAACAAGGAATTAAGGATAGAAACAATCAAGAAACAGGATTTGCCCCCAGATAGCCGAGGTCCATATGAAAGGAATGAATTCAGTGAGCCCAGAGGCTTGCATCTTCCCATTCACAGAAGAACACTAAATACCATAGCTTGATATCTGGCTTCCTTAATTAACAGTAACCTTTGATGTTCAGATTGCCTGCCCACTTTGTTGCGAACTTCTATATAGCCTGACTCCTTCTTCTGCCTCTTCAGAGCAATTTTCTCAGAGCTACTGAGATGCTGTCTCCTGGGCTCAGGGTCCTAAACATGCCCATCAAATAAAATAACTCTCCAGTTTCAGACTGTGACTAACTTTTTTAGTCGACAGAAATGAACTAACAAAACTGTGGAATCAGCAACAATAAAAAAATCCTGTTATAAACGTAAAATACTCAATACATAATAAACCAAGGTTTGCACTTAAAACATGGTGGTGGTTTAGTTGCTAAGTTGTGTCCAACTCTTGCAACCCCATGGACTGTAGCCCGCCAGGCTCCTCTGTCCATGGGATTTTCCAGGCAAGAATACTGGAGTGAATTACCATTCCCTTCTCCAGGGGACCTTTCCAACCCAGGGATTGAACCCATGACTCCTGCACTGCAGGCAGATTCTTTACCGACTGAGCTATGAGGGAAGTTTTCTCCCTAAATGTGAAAATGTCTTCAACTTTTGTTGCTTTTATTGAATAAAAGAAGAACTTATGTAGGTCCACATCTGTATCATCTAGCTGATTAGGGTCATGACTTAGATTATTTAGTGGAAAGGTATTGGATTAGGAGTTGATAGACCTGGGTAGAGCCTCTGCTCTGATATTTCTCTTTGCAAACTTGAGTTACTTAACTAATCTCTTTGGCATGTGTTTTTTGTCTATAAAATGGGGTAATATTATTGGCCTTCTCTATCCTACATGAAGTTGTTGGGGATATAATGAAGTAGTATATTTGATAGGAATGTAAAGTCATGATGAGCCAGAGTGTGCCTGTTTGACTGGGAAGTCTCTGGTCTACCCAACAACAATGCCTGTTGTTGGGTATCATTACTGGTAGCAGCCTATTAAACTTGGGCTTCCCTGGTGGCTCATCTGGTAAAGAATCTGCCTGCAATGCCGGAGACGTGGGTTTGATCCCTGGGTTGGGAAGATCCCCTGGAGAAGGGAAAGGCTACCCACTCCAGTATTCTGGCCTGGAGAATTCCACAGACTCTGCAGTCCATGGGGTCACAAAGAGTTGGACACGACTGAGCGACTTTCACTCACTCTTAAACTTTCAGGTGTCCCAGTTTGGGTGATAAATTATTTGGTCATCCTGTGTCCATAATACCCATCCATTGTTTACTGTTGGAGTAGGAATTCTTGCAGTCTCAAATCCCAAATAATTTACTGTTATTTTTTTTAACATGGTTACTAGTAATTTTCTTCAATCTTACGTCAATCTTATCCCTCTCAGTGGTTAAGAATTGTTTTGTTTGCTTGATTCTCCACTCCTGAATAATTTTCTAGATTTGTCATGGTTTTAGCATTTTATACACTTTAATCGCTCATTTTGACTGATGTGTCCTAAGGAAGTATTAATACATTCTAAGTGTCAAGGAGAAGACACAAATCATAGACGGGGGAAGTGGCTTTGTGGGAAAATACTTTATAAAAAAGAAAGAAAGTTTTTAGGCTGGTGGCTTGACTCGATTTTTTTGACTATACATCCCTATGTTGATATTCTCAAGTGCAATATAAATCTCTTAAGTAATTAGGATAGCTACAGAAGCCTCAGGAGATCAAATTTCAAATGCTACTTCCCACATCAGGAGTTATTTGTTTTAGAAATAACACAGAAAAAAAATTCTATTTCTTAAATAACTGGTGCATTTTCTTTGTTCCCTTTGACAATGAAAATAATGTATTATTTCCCTTTTCGACACCTAGGAAGCAGAGTTTGTGACTCATCTATTTGGAAAGCTGTAGCTTGCAAATAATTTTCCCTTTGTCTTGACTTCTTGTCCTCTGGTATAATTTTCTTTGTTCTGAATCTTGTTTTTAGTCTTAATATTTGGAAAGCTGTAGCTTGCAAATAATTTTCCCTTTGTCTTGACTTCTTGTCCTCTGGTATAATTTTCTTGGTTCTGAATCTTGTTTTTAGTCTTAATATATTTCGGTTTTATTAAACATATCCTTGTAAACTGCCTTAAAATCTTGTGGGTTAACTCAGAGTAAATAAGTAACAAATGTTTTTTTTTCTTAGTATTTTTCTGTTTTATTAAACATATTCTTATAAACTGCCTTAAAATCTTACAGATTAAATCAGAGTAATAAGTAACAAATGTAAAGATAGTGTTATAGTTTTGACATTATTTTCATGGAACTGTTTGGAGTTTAAAAGGCAAGAGCTTTTGTGGCAAAGATATCTCTATAGTACCTAAAAATACTAATGAGTATACATTGATGTACCAACCCATTGAAGAAGTCACCTCCCCATAAGAATAAGGGCTAACTAAAACAAATTCTTTGCAGCCAAAGATGGAGAAGCTCTATACAGTCAACAAAAACAAGACCAGGAGCTGACTGTGGCTCAGATCATGAACTCCTTATTGCCAAATTAAGACTTAAATTGAAGAAAGTAGGGAAAACCACTAGACCATTCAGGTATGACCTAAATCAAATCCCTTATGGTTATACAGTGGAAGTGAGAAATAGATTTAAGGGACTAGATCTGATAGATAGAGTGCCTGATGAACTATGGATGGAGGTTTGTGACATTGTACAGGAGACAGGGATCAAGACCATCCCTGTGGAAAAGAAATGCAAAAAAGCAAAATGGCTGTCTGAGGAGGCCTTACAAATAGCTGTGAAAAGAAGAGAAGCGAAAAGCAAAGGAGAAAAGGGGAAAGATATAAGCATCTGAATGCAGAGTTCCAAAGAATTGCAAGAAGACATAAGAAAGCCTTCCTCAGCGATCAATGCCAAAAAATAGAGGAAAACAACAGAATGGGAAAGACTAGAGATCTCTTCAAGAAAATTAGAGATACCAAGGGAATATTTCATGCAAAGATGGGCTTGATAAAGGGCAGAAATGGTATGGACCTAACAGAAGCAGAAGATATTAAGAAGAGATGGCAAGAATACACAGAAGAACTGTACAAAAGAGATCTTCACAACCCAGACAATCACGATGGTGTGATAACTCCCCTAGAGCCAGACATCCTGGAATGTGAAGTCAAGTGGGCCTTAGAAAGCATCACTATGAAAAAGCTAGTGGAGATGATGGAATTCCAGTTGAGCTATTTCAAATCCTGAAAGATGATGCTGTGAAAGTGCTGCACTCAATATGCCAGCAAATTTGGAAAACTCGGCAGTGGCCACAGGACTGGAAAAGGTCAGTTTTCATTCCAATCCCTAAGAAAGGCAATGCCAAAGAATGCTCAAGCTACCGCACAGTTGACTCATCTCACACGCTAGTAAAGTAATGCTCAAAATTCTCCAAGCCAGGCTGCAGCAATACGTGAACCGTGAACTTTCAGATGTTCAAGCTGGTTTTAGAAAAGGCAGAGGAACCAGAGATCAAATTGCCAACATCCGCTGGATCATGGAAAAAGCAAGAGAGTTCCAGAAAAACATCCATGTCTGCTTTATTGACTATGCCAAAGCCTTTGACTGTGTGGATCACAAGAAACTGTGGAAACTTCTGAAAGAGATGGGAATACCAGACCACCTGATCTGCCTCTTGAGAAACCTATATGCAGGGCAGGAAGCAACAGTTAGAACTGGACACGGAACAACAGACTGGTTCCAAATAGGAAAAGGAGTCCGTCAAGGCTGTATATTGTCACCCTGCTTATTTAACTTCTATGCAGAGCACATCATGAGAAACGCTGGGCTGGAGGAAGCACAAGCTGAAATCAAGATTGCCGGGAGAAATATCAATAACCTCAGATATGATGACACCACCCTTATGGCAGAAAGTGAAGAGGAACTCAGAAGCCTTTTGATGAAAGTAAAAGTGGAGAGTGAAAAAGTTGGCTTAAAGCTTAACATTCAGAAAACTAAGATCATGACATCTGGTCCCATCACTTCATGGGAAATCGATGGGGAAACAGTGGAAACAGTGTCAGACTTTATTTTTTGGGGCTCCAAAATCACTGCAGATAGTGACTGCAGCTATGAAATTAAAAGACGCTTACTCCTTGGAAGGAAAGTTATGACCAACCTAGATAGCATATTGAAAAGCAGAGACATTACTTTGCCAACAAAGGTCCGTCTAGTCAAGGCTATGGTTTTTCCAGTGGTCATGTATGGATGTGAGAGTTGGACTGTGAAGAAAGCTGAGCGCCAAAGAATTGTTGCTTTTGAACTGTGGTGTTGGAGAAGACTCTTGAGAGTCCCTTGGACTGCAGGGAGATCCAACCAGTCCATTCTGAAGGAGATCAGCCCTGGGATTTCTTTGGAAGGAATGATGCTAAAGCTGAAACTCCAGTACTTTGGCCACCTCACAAGAAGAGTTGACTGATTGGAAAAGACTCTGATGCTGGGAGGGATTGGGGGCAGGAGGAGAAGGGGATGAAAGAGGATGAGATGGCTGGATGGCATCACTGACTTGATGGACGTGAGTCTGAGCCAACTCCAGGAGTTGGTGATGGACAGGGAGGCCTGGTGTGCTGCAATTCATGGGGTCGCAAAGAGTCGGACACGACTGAGCGACTGAACTGAACTGAAGTGAAAACAAATTAGCTCACCACGTTGGCTATTAAAGCTCTTGAACAAAGAATCAATAAAATGGTTGTGTTGAAACAGTAACATGAAGATAAGGATTGAAAGTTCAAAAATTCAACCTGGATTAGAACATCCATTTTCTTTTTGCTAAGTGCTTCTCATGGTACTGTCTCTCCTTGTCTCTACATCATGACTTTTTCTTTCTGTTTTCTCAGCTTCACTGTTCCTATCTACCATTTCTTCCTAATCTTATCCTTTCCTTCCCTTCCAGCCTAAAACTTGTGTATTTGATGACCAGCCAATTTCCTTTCCATATCATCTTCTAGCATGTATTAATATTAAACACCACTTCACCCCTACCTGATTTCAACCTCTTCTTCCCTTAACCCTCTCTTCCTAGCCACCTCAGACCATGTGCCAGCTTGCTTGTCAGCAGCTCCTGTGTGAAGCAACCCACGCTAACCAGCTATCCTCAAACTAGGAAAAAAGTACATCATTAAATAAAAAAACTATAATTTGGGGAAAAAACACATCCGATTTGATTGGAATGCCTTAGACTGCATTCTGATAATTGGTTAATGATGGGCTTCCATGGTGGCTCAGTTGGTAAAGAATCTGCCTGCAGTGCCGGAGACCTGGGTTCGGTCCCTAGGTTAGGAAGATCCCCTGGAGAAAGGCATGGCAACCCAGTCCAGTATTCTTGCGTAGAAAATCCCCATGGATAGAGGAGCCTAAGTGGGCTGCAGTCCCCGGGATCGCAGCGACGGACACTACTGAGCAACCAAGCACAGCACAGTGGTAGAATGAGAAATAACAACATGGCAGCAGCTAGCGTGTCAGCCAGCAGTAACGGTAGAAGCTAAGTCCTTGTGTTCTTTGTTCATTCATTCATTCATTTATTCACTGACTCAGGAGTCACTTATTGGGTGTTTATGTTGCCACTAATGTTTCTGTGGTCTGGGCTTTGGATAACTAGAGCTTGATGAAGCCTGTGACCTTGCCTCAGAATTTAATGCTTGATTTTAGAGCTGGAGAAAGGCTACCTCTAATGACACAACTTCACCTATGCATAAAGGTTTGTCTTACTCCATTAGGACTGCTGTAGCAAAGTATCAGAGACTGGGTAGCTTATAAACAACAGAAATTTATTTTTCACAGTTCTGGAGGCAGGAAGTCCAAGATCAGAGTGATGGCATGGTTGAGTAAGGGCCTTCTTCTGGGTCATAGACTTCTTGTTGTAACCTCACATTGTAGAAGGGGCTGGGGAGCTCTGGGGGTCTCTTATAAGAGCATTAATACTACTCACGAGGGCTCCACTCTCTCGGTTTAATTACCTCCCAAGGGTTTCACCTCATGACACCATCATAGTGGATGTTAAGATTCCAATATGTGAATTTAGGGAGACACAAAATTCAGACCTAGCAAGGTTATACTTACAAACACTGCATGTCTGTGTATATGTGTGAGTGTGTGTATGAAGGTGTGTGTATATGTGTGTGTATGTGCCATGAACATACAGTATATATTTTTTAAAAACTGTGGCCGTGTTTCCATTTTAGCAAGCTTGAAGTGAAATACAGCAATTTGAATATCTTATTAGGATAATTCAAATGGCATTTTGCCAGTAAAAGGAGAAAAACATGAAGACTGGAAAAGATTAGGAGCCTTAGCCATCTGCTTCTGCTCTGGGGTCTTTGGGACCTTCTCCCAGATGCATTAATTCAAGCAAAACATAATTTAAAAAATCTGCATACTGAAATTTTTTACTAATTGGAACAAATTAGTAAAACAAAGACTTACCTGAGAGCTTGAACAGTGAAACACATAAAAAGGAATAAGGAATACCTGGAAATGGTAGCTCAGTAGAAGGGCCTCTATCAGGTTACAGTTAATAGGGATACAGCTCAGTATGTATGTCGTTTTGAGAGGATCACCACTATGAGAATAAGGACCAAAAAGCTAGCCTTATATGGCTTAATATGATTTTAGGTTTTATGTTTAAGGATTTGATTAAAAGTTATTTGTGATTACAGTACATAATATTTAACCTGAGCAGTGCTGACTTGACTTCACTTTCCATCACCAGTTCTGCTTAGAGATAAATGGACATTTTTAAAGTGTCTAAAATGTTCTGTTAAGGAGATCAGTAGTACCCTTTACTTTGTCATTTTGTTTCTTAATAGTTTTGTTTTGGACAGATGGGAAAATGCTGAACATTTTTGAATATGTCTCAAGCTCCAAACTGGAGAAATCTGATTTGTAAAGATTTTGGCTAATGAGACTAGTAGAGTAAAGGTTTTCAGTTTATTACAATCAATGAGTAGTTTTGGTGAGAGCGGAGTCCTCCTAGTCTTTTTTGTCTTCACTCCCTGGGAGTAAAGGAACATGTGTGCATTTCATAGTTGCCCTCGGAGGTAGCTCCTGTACTTCTCAGGGGCCCTGTTCCTTAAAATTAGGGGAGTCATGGTATGTCAGGGCCGAGCACACACTGGTAACACATCTTATTTGTATGCTTTTATTGTACCTAAGAACTTGAGGCTCAGAAAGGTAGAGATGTATTGTGGCAGACTCTGGGCCTGGCACACTGAGTAAACTCTACTTTGCTGCAGGTCTGGGAAAGGCCCAGAGAGGTTATTATGCTAGAAAAGTGTTCTTCTTTGCTTTCATTTTCCAATAGTTATTCTTTAAGGACACAAGTAGGAATGTGTAAGTGCTCTTAGATAAAATGTGAACATATATTGCTTTAGTTCATGAAGCACTCCCACACCCAACCCTGTGTATATTTTCAGTTCAGAATTGGCATTAGGCTGTGGAAGTATCTGAACTGGTTCCCTCCCCCATCATCCTTATTATCTTTTAAAACATTTTATACTATTTTATGGAAACAGACCAAAGGTATTACTGAAAATTTGACTGTATTTTGGATCCATAAACATTTCTGTCCTTTGTATGCATTTCTTTACCGTTTAGAGTAGAGGTTTATTGGAAGAGAAGTTTTGAGCATGTGCATTTGAGAGAGAAGAGTAAAAGGAAAAAAGAAAAACTGAAGTTCAAAGGTGAAAGCAGTAGTATTTAGCCCCCCCTCCCTTTTCCTTTAAAGCTTCAAAAGCTCATATGGAAGAGTGGGAGCAGTCCTTCCCTATGTATGTGGAGATCGGAGTTCAACATGTGGCTTTTGTCATTACCTTACTCTGGGTCCTGTCACCTCTCTGAACCAGGTATTCATTTATTTGTTCCTTATTTACTGAGCATTTATTGTGTGTCAGATATTAGAGAGTAAAACTGACACAGCCCTACCTTCTTGGTGCTTACATTAAGGAAAAAATGGTGACTGAGAATGAGGTGGTGAGAAATTGTTGAATGTGTGACTTTTTGAAGCTATACTGGTAGAATTGGTGATGGTTTGGATGTAAGATGTGAGAAAAAAAAGAGATGTCAAGACTGACCTTTGAATTTTTTGCTTAAACAACATAGTTAATAGTGGCGACATTTACTGAGATGTTGAGCTCAGAGGAGGGGGAGGTGGTGTGCGGTGGTGTTGCAAGAATCTAGTGTTGTTTTTTATATTGACTTAGACAGTTGTTATCCCCCAAGTGGAGTTCCTCTACCCACACTCATTCCCAAAGCAATCACATCCAGTTGCATGACTAAAATGGCACCTTTTTTTTTTTTTTTTTTTAAATAGTGCCATGTCAGTCATGCAACTGGATGTGATTGCTTTGGGAGTGAGTATGGATAGAGGAAAGGTGAAGATCCAGGCTGGAGTCCAGGGCTCACCAACGTTTGCAGATTGGGAAGTGGAGGAGCCCTAGCCTCTGAAAAGGAGGAAGCTAGATATAACCTGCCCCCACCCCACCCCACCGCCTCCAGTTGTTACAGGAGTCATGTAAGCTATTTATTACACATCAGCACACATTGAAAATTATTAAGTGCGTAACTGCATGAATAAATATAGAAGTAGGGGAAGTTATTTAAGGAAATCATTTTCCCACTTGATTTTTCTTCTGGAAATCTGTTTGTAGGGAGTTGAATGAGGTGTGTGGATTTGGTATGTAGCAAAGGTTCCCAGTGTGTAGGTTCTATAACTGGGGGGAGAGGCTGGGGGTGGGGAGGATGTGGGAAATTTTCCAAGAGGTCTACCACATGATGTATGCTTTAAATATACTTTTATTTCTGTTGTTTTAAAAATCATTAAAAATCAATCCAAGAAAATATACGGGAGAGGGATCATGAGCTATTAGTATTAACAGAGGTCTCATATTAAAAAAAATTAACACTGATGTTTGAGATACCTAGAGAGGTATACATTTATGAAAAGTAACTGTAGTAAGTATGAATTGGATACGGTTGGCATCTGTTTTTGTGGACAGATACCTGTTTGAGTTCCTCAATCCTGTTTGTACTTGCTGTATCTCTTAGTCTCTGCCACCTCTCTTCTCTATCTTCCCTTAACTGGGAGTGAGGCAGGGTTTCCTGAAAAGTGGGCTCTCTTCTGGGAAGACTCTCTGGCTAGCTGCCAGCATGTCATATAACTAAAAGAGAATACTTGCAAAAAGATCAGGGATGAAAGCAGGAAAATCAAGTGGGGTGAAGGAGAGAGAAGCAAGAAGGCAGAGGATCCTCTGGGATGGAGTTGGGGCAGGGTGTCTCCATTCTGTCCCAGGTGACTGCTTCCCTTTCTCTCTTTGGGTTTTCTTTGTGCCCAGCTGCTATTCTCAGAATTACAAGCCTTTCCCCAGGGGTTTGGGTTATTGGGTAATAGGAAATAAATGTAACTTTTCCAGGCATTAACCTTCTAGAACACCTGCTTTAGGTGACATTACAAAAATACTCTGTTCTCACCATCTCTTTTATGAGTACCTTTTAAGTTTGAGCTGATTTAATTGACATTTTAGATTTTATTCCAATGTTGATGTCTGTCTAATTCAAGGGCATGTGTACATGTGAGGAGGAGAGAGAGAGACAATGTGAATGTTATTGAATAAATGGGTGAATGAATAATAAATATCTTTTCTGAAGAATTTGATGTATTAAACTATCTGTTCAAGAATGAGCTTTCTGAGATTGATACTCTTAAGTAAATTCATAGAATTTGAGACGTGAAAGAGAACATAGAAATAATCTGACTTCGGACTTTTCCAAATATACATTACATTAAAAAGAAGTCCCTAAGTCAAATAATTTTGCAAAAGTTGGAGATGCACTGCACTTACTACCAAATTAAAGGCTGAGCATCATTCAAATTAGTGGTTACCAGAAGGAAGAGGGGAAGGGCAATATAAAGGTAGGGGATGACGAAGTATATAAACTATTAGGCATTAAATAAGCTGCATGGAGACCAAACCAGTCAGTCCTAAAGGAAATCAACTCTAAATATTCATTGGAAGTACTGAAGCTCCAATACTTTGACCACCTGATGCGAAGAGCTGACTCATTGGAAAAAACCCTGATGCTGAGAAAGATTGAAGGCAAAAGGAGGAGGGGGTGACAGGGGATGAGATGATTAGATAGCATCACTGACAAAATGGACATGAATTTGAGCAAACTGTGGGAGATAGTGAAGGACAGGGAAATCTGGCATGCTGTAGTCCATGGGGTCGCAAAGAGGTGGACACAACTTAGTGGCTGAACAACAGAACAAAAAAGCTGCAAGGATATATTGAACAAAATGAAGAATATAACCAGTATTTTATGGAGCATAACCTTTAAGAATTGTAAATCACTATATTGTACACACATAGCTTAAATGGGCTTCCCAGGTGACACTAGAGGTAAAGAACCCACCTGCCAATGCAGGAGACATAAGAGACGAGAGTTCGATCCCTGGGTAGGGAAGATCCCCTGGAGGTAGGACATGGCAGCCTGCTTCAGTATTCTTGCCTGGAGAGTCCTGGGGACAGAGGAGCCTGGTGGGTTATAATCCATGGGATTGCAGAGTTGGACACAACTGAATCGACTTACGTGAACCGTGAACTTCCAGATGTTCAAGCTGGTTTTAGAAAAGGCAGAGGAACCAGAGGTCAAATTGCCAGCATCTGCTGGATCATGGAAAAAGCAAGAGAGTTCCAGAAAAACATCTATTTCTGCTTTATTGACTATGCCAAAGTCTTTGACTGTGTGGATCACAAGAAACTGTGGAAAATTCTGAAAGAGATGGGAATACCAGACCACCTGACCTGCCTCTTGAGAAACCTATATGCAGGGCAGGAAACAACAGTTAGAGCTGGACATGGAACAACAGACTGGTTCCAAATAGGAAAAGGAGTACGTCAAGGCTGTATACTGTCACCCTGCTTATTTAACTTCTATGCAGAGTACATCATGAGAAACGCTGGGCTGGAAGAAGCACAAGCTGGAATCAAGATTGCCAGGAGAAATATCAATAACTTCAGATATGCAGATGACACCACCCTTATGGCAGAAAGCAAAGAGGAACTAAAAAGCCTCTTGATGAAAGTGAAAGAGGAGAGTGAAAAAGTTGGCTTAAAACTCAACATTCAGGAAACTAAGATCATGGCATCTGGTCCCATCACTTCACGAGAAATAGGTGGGAAAACAGCGTCAGATTTTATTTTTTGGGGCTCCAAAATCACTGCAGATGGTGATGGCAGCCATGAAATTAAAAGATGCTTACTCCTTGGAAGGAAAGTTATGACTAACCTAGACAGCATATTGAAAAGCAGAAACATTACTTTGCCAGCAAAGGTCTGTCTAGTCAAGGCTATGGTTTTTCCAGTGGTCATGTATGGATTTGAGAGTTGGACTGTGAAGAAATCTGAGCACCGAAGAATTGATGCTTTTGAACTGTGGTGTTGGAGAAGACTCTTGAGAGTCCCTTGGACTGCAAGGAGATCCAACCAGTCCATTCTGAAGGAGATCAGCCCTGGGATTTCTTTGGAAGGACTGATGCTAAAGCTGAAACTCCAGTACTTTGGCCACCTCACAAGAAGAGTTGACTGATTGGAAAAGACTCTGATGCTGGGAGGGATTGGGGGCAGGAGGAGAAGGGGACGACAGAGGATGAGATGTCTGGATGGCATCACCGACTTGATGGACATGAGTTTTGAGTGAACTCCTTGAGTTGGTGATGGACAGGCAGGCCTGGCGTGCTGCAATTCATGGGGTCGCAAAGAGTCAGACACAACTGAGCGACTGAACTGAACTGAACTGAAGTGACTTAGCATGCACATAGCTTAAGTAATAGTGTACAGCAACTGTACTTCAATAAAAATTTTTTTAAGGCTGAACATTCTTGTTTAAAATACTGTTTAGTGTTTCCCCAGTTTTTTATTTTACTACATACCTCCTTTGTCCTTCTCTCTGTTTTTTGAGATATATATGTATAGAACCATTATTGTACAGCAATGTAAAGTTCCAGAGAACATGGTTTGGAAATACTGATTTAATGTAGTAAAAAATGTTTATTTTGATCTTGCCACTGCTCTTGGTCTTTGTCCACATGAGTATATCAAATGACTTAAACACTAATGTCACTCCTGGCTATGACATTTTGTGGTTCAGACGCATTGACGTAACCAGTATTTGAAAAGTTGTATCTGTGTCTGTATTAAGGAATCTTGTCTTTGTTTCTCATTAGAGGCATAGTTCCTAGTACAGTGCCGGGCACATAGTAGCCTCTCAGTGTTACTGTACAGATATGTACCTATTAATTTCAGAGCTCTGGGCCAACTATGCCTTGAGGTTGTAAGAAGAGAAGATCTTGTTCTTGCCCTCTAGGAGTTTGTAGTCAAGTTGGTGACTTTCCCAGGTGCATGGGATATGCCAGGAAGAAAACCCAAGTTAGATTTTGATTGTAATAATCTGTAGGAAAGTGATATATTGGGCATGATCTCTGACCCTGAGTCAGATGTCTGGACTAGAACACGAGTGGGTTATGTCATCATAATTTTCATTCTTTCTTTATTTTTAATTTTTGGCTGCACTGCACAGAATGGGGGATCTTTGTTCCCTGACAAGGTGTCAAACTGATGCCCCCTGCAGTGGATTTATGGAGTATTAACCACTGTACCACCAGGAAATTTCCCACCGTAACTTTCATGAGAAAAGGTGCCATTTAGAGTTATGGTCAAGATAGCAACCACTTTGTTCTCTTATCTCTGACAAGGACTTTATATTACCAGCAGCTGTATTAGTTCCTTTTTTTTTTTTTGAATTCTTGCAAACTTTTATTTCTTTTCTTTTTCACATTAAAAAAATCCATTTCTGGTATGTTGTTTACTTTAGACCTTCTAGTTTCAGTCAGGTCAATAGATCATTCATTCCTGATGATCTGAGTTCGATCCCTGGGTTGGGAAGATCCCCTGGAGGAGGGCATGGCAACCCACTCCAGTTTTCTCGCCTGGAGAATCCCCATGGACAGAGGAACCTGGCGAGCTGCAGTCCATGGGGTCAGACAAGACTGAGCAACTAGGCACACATTATGTTAGGTGTACAACATAGTATAGTGTGTGTTTATACTTTGAAATGATTACCACAGTAAATTTAATGTCCATCACTACACAGTTAAAATTTTTTTCTTACAATGAGAACTTGTAAGATTTTCTCTTTTAGTAACTTACAGATATACAATGCAGCGTCGTTAGCTGTAGTCACTGTGCTGTACATTACATGCTCAGGACTTGTCTATCTGAAAACTGGAAGTTTGTGCCTTTTGACCGCCTTCACTTGTTTCACCCACTCCTCTACCCCCCACCTCTGCCAGCCACCAGTCTATTCTTGGTATTTGAGTTCTTCTTCGTTTCTTTCTTTTTTTTTTTTTAAAGATTCTACATGTAAGTGAGATCATACAGTTATGTCTTGCTCTATCTGACTTATTTCACTTAGCATACTGCCTTCAAGGCCCATCCTTGTTGTCATAAATGGCAGAATTTCCTTCTTTTTTGTGATATTCCATTGTGTTTGTATATATATGTTTTCTTCACCATTCATTCCTCGATAGACACTTTGGTTGCTTCCAAGTCTTGGCTATTGTAAATGATGCTGCAGTTAAACATAGGGGATGAAAATATCTTTTCCAGTTAGTGTTTTCATTTTCCTTCAGATAAATACCTGAATCATACGTTACTAGTTCTGTTTTTTTGAGGAACCTCCACTGTTTTCCATAGTGGCTGCACCAACTTACATTCCCATCAGTAGTGCACAAGAGTTTTTTTTTTCTCCATGTCCTCGCCAACACTTGGTGTTTTTTTTTTTTTTTTTTTTTATAATAGCCATTCTAACAGATGTGAAGTGATATGTCATTGTGGTTTTGATTTGCATTTCTCTGATTAGTGATGTTTAATGCTTTTTAATGTACATGTTAACCATCTGTCTTCTTTGGCAAAATGTCCATTTAGATTCTCTGACCAGTTTTCAGTTGGATTGTTTATGGAATTTTGTTTTGTTTTTACTATTGAATTATGAGTTCCTCATATGTTTTCTATATTAAACCCTTACAGATATAGCCTTTGCTTTTAGTGTCAAATTTAAAAAATCATCACCAGTCATCAAGACATCAAGGAACTTCCTGTGTTTTCTTCTGGGAGTCTAATGGTTTCAGGTCTTATGTTTAAGACTTTAGTCGTTTTGAGTTGATTTTTGAATATGATGTAAGTTTCATTCTTTTGCATGTGGCTGTCCAGCTTTCCCAGCACCATTTGTTGAAACCCATTTTATAAAGGAATTGAAACTCATAGATCTAGGAAAATGAATGAACCTTGACATATTAGGTGCAATAAGTTGGAAACAAAAGGCCACATAATGTGTGATTCTGTTTATATGAAATGTCTACAATAGGCAAATAGATTAATGACTGTCAGGGGATGTAGTAGGGGAGAATGGAGAATGACTGCTAATGGGCATGAACATGAAAATGTCCCAGAATTAGATAGTGGTAAGGGTTGTACAACTTTACAAATATACCAAAAGTTACTGAATTGTGCACTTTGATGTATGAAACCAACAAGTATTATTGTAAAGCAAGTATCCTCCAATTAAAATTTTTTTTTAATTAAAAAAAATTCAGTGCTTTCACAGGGCAATATTGTAAGGGTATATTTTAAAACTGTGCCTGTAGAACTGGTTCACAATTTATCATTGATTTTTCTATAACAAATCATTTGGGTGATATTTATTATAAACTTGAGTTTTATTTTACTTCCTGGCCCAATTGAATTGATTTGATATGCTGTGTTGAAACTTTCTTCTTCCTTTCACCTAGGGAACTCCCCCAAAATTGTGAAATCTTAGGTGGGGAAAGATACCAAAAAAAAAAAAAAATTAAGTTACATGATTTTGTGCAGTTCAGTTAGGCCTATAACTATACATTTAACGTATTTATAAAACAGCTTCTTAAATGCAAGCTGGTAAATGCCATTGACCTGGATTGGATGAGTACTTCTAGAGGAAAGTGGGAGTGGTCAGCAAAGGCGTGCTGGGAAAGAAAATAGTTAAACTTCTGTTCCTTCCACAAGCATTTACTGAACATCTGCTGTACCTTGGGCCCTGGTGGGTGCTGCGTATAGCCACATAATAGCTAGAGTCCCTGCCCTCATGAGGCTCAGAGACAGTGAAGACACAATTCTGTCGACAGTCCTGAGCAGGCTTATAAGTGCTGCTGTGAAAGTCCATCTTTCTTAAGAGCGCAGAAAATAAAGGAGTTTAAGAGAAGGCCTAAGATTTTCAGATTTGCAGTTTAGAAGTAGGCTGCATTGTGGAGACTGGAATAGAGGCAGATGAAAAGAAAAGCGGGAACTTTTTAGGAGACCGTTGCCCTAATTTGAGGGAGAAATGATGGCGTGATGGGGACAGAGGAGTGAGGATGATTGGGACTTATTTACCTTTTGGAGGGGTGAGCACTCTGTGACTCCTGGGCCCTCTCTCCAGTCCACCATCACCTCTTCCATCTCAGTATGACCCCAGTTTGCCTCCTTGGTCCCGTTTCCTGCTTTTCTTCATTAATATGCTTGTCTGCTTACTGTCCACCAGATAGATGTACTGGTTTTCTTCCTGATGCCTTTGATCACACCTTCATCTTCATTGGAGATAGAGCTCAACTCTGCTCTTTACCTGTCTAAATTTCTGACTTCTGACACCTTTGGAATCATCCTGTGAACCAATGACCTCTTTCTCCTCTGAAGTCGTAGCACTTAATATCTCTATCACTCATTAACAAATAATTATCTTTTGCCTTGTCACATCTTAATTGCTTTGGATTGTTACTAACTGTTGGACTGTTTTCAAATTACAGCAGGTAGAGTGGCTTCAACAGTTGACTAGGAATCATGTCTCCTGAACCTCTGATCCCAGCCCTAACTCCTTGTATAACTTGGGCAAATTACTTTTCCTGTTGATTAGAACAACACATAGTTGTGGTAGAATACTTAAAAAAAATCTTAAAAAGTGTGCAGAATGAAGTAATCATTCATCCCAGAGGCACCTGTTAAACTGGTAATCTTTCCAGCAGTGTCCTCCCCACCTTCCATCTTTTTTCTCTCTCTAGGGTAGTGTGTGTGTGTGTGTGTGTGTGTGTGTGTGTGTGTGTACAGCATAGGTCATCCTCTGCAGGCTGCTTTGTAACCTGTTTTTCTCATTAATATGTCATGGCGTTGCTGAATCAAGATGTGAGGATTTTTAGTCCAAATTGATATGAAGCCAGATTGTCCTCAAGAAGGTTTGAGTAGGGACTTCCCTGCTGGTCCAGTGACCAAGACTCTACACACCTAGTGGAGGGGGCCCCAGGTTCAATCCCTGGTCAGGAAACTAGATCCTACATACTGCAACTAAGAGTTCATATGTTATAACTAAGATCCTGCAGGCCACAGTGAAGATCAACCTGGCCCAGCCAAGTAAGATAAAATATTTTTAAAAAAGGATGCACAAAAAAACTGAATAGTGATTATCCCTGGCAAGTAGGGAGAGGAACTTTTGCTTTTCAGTGATATGTTTCTACATTGTTGAATGTATATTTTTATTACCATGAGTTTAAATAACTTTTATAACTTGAAGATAACAATAGTTATCTTCAAGATAACAATATAACTCTAATCCAGGATGGTATCTACATTTAAAAACAACTTTACTACATTGACTGATCAGATTAAAAAAATAGCATCCTGTTATTTTAATTTGTTTGTGAAACTTGACCTTTTCACCATGATCATTTGTCATTTTTTTCTTTAGTTGTTTCCAGTTCCTTTGCCTCCTGACGACTTGGATATGTGTCCCAGTTAATAAATACATGTGACCTTTTACAAGGCACTTAGTATCTCTAGGCCTAGTTTGCTTATTATTAAAATAAAAGGAATGATACTTAAAAGTATTATGAGGATTAATGGAGATCATGTATTGAAAGTGCTTTGTAAGCTGTAAAAAGTATATAATTGTGTTTATTGACTTTCCGTTTATTGATCTTGATTAGTTAATGGTTTTGTATAGTTATGCCAGCTTTGCTTTTTTGTACTCATTTGGAGAAAGGCTAAAAAGGCAGAGTTTCTTCATTAATATTTATTGTAGTGCAGCATGGGATCCATGAGACGTGGCATCCGAGGACGTCGTTTGTGCTGCATGTCTGTGCTTTGTGGCGGTGAGCACAGGTGTGATGCGCTGGACGGCCAGTTCTTTAGGCCAAGACAGAAATGTTCAGGGAACACCTGGCTGGACAAGAGAGAGCTCCATGGGCTGGTAAAATGTTTATGTAAACTCATGGAGGCTGTTTTGATGAATGATCATGCAAGGAAACTTGTTCATGCAAGTTGTTAATTGGATTCCTCTACTCTTCCATTTCCACCTCTTAATGGTTCTATGAAACGAAAATTGGTCAAAATCATGATTTGAAGGTCTGAGAAGGTCTGATACGGTCTTCTGAATCATCAAAGGCAGAGAAATTTGCATTTAACACGATTTTTGTGAATTCTGCCATATTTAGATCCCTGGAAACATGGGTACCTTGTGCCTATTAATTATCTAGAACATTGACTCTGGAAATGAGGGAAACAAGGCTGTGTAAACAACTCTACTGAGTCATAGATGATTTTCTGACCTCCTATTTCTGACTCTGTGTTCCCTTTTATCCAAGGACAAGATGTTACAAAAATAATTCAGAGTGACTCCCAAGGGTAGCCCCATGAACTCCTCTGTGAGGCTGCTCTACAGGGGATGATGAATCAACATGTTCACTCCCCCAGAGCTCTTAGAAACGTCCCAGACAGGCTGCCTCTTCAGCTGTGAGGACAAAAGCTTTGGGAAACTTTCTGACTCATTCACAGTGTAATTCACAGAAGAATACCTCTAGCATCTCATTTTATTTATTTATTTTAAAGTTCTTTGTGGGAGTTATGTGTACATAGTAAGGCGGGGTTAAAGTATGGATCCCTCATGTGGATATTCAAATTAGCTCTTACCAGTGGCACTATTTGGGGCTGGTCACTCAGTTAACTTTTATTGTCTTGGGATGTTCACACTGGGGGAAGGGGGAGGTGGGGAATCTTAGTGTACAGTCTTAGTGTAGTGCCTGTATATTCATCAAGGACTAGTTGACTCACTTAAAATGTTTTAAAAGAAGGATATTACTGTCCACAGATGAATTTAAAGTGTCCCCATGCCTTTCCCCAGCATCTCCTGGGTCTGAAGTCCCCGCCACCCCCACGTGGCACATTTTCACATGCTGGGAGACTTTCCCGTTTCTGAGGAATTCATGTGAGCCTGGGGATTTGAGTTTTTCTCTGGGGTTCTCTCCTCAAAAGAAAGTCCATACTCCTCAGTTGGGCAATTATGATCTGCTGTAAGCTGGTGTCAGCTTTCTCCCTTTCCCCATTTCTTTCTGTTCTACACAGACCTTCTGTCCCCAAAGGGTTTTACCCTGCCCCCTTTCCTTCTTTTGCTATTTTTTCAGGTTTCCATTATTTGGAATGTTCCCCTCAGTCAGCTACTGTTCTCTTCCTATTTGTATCTTCCCCATTCCTAAGGCACTGTTCAAATCCCACCTGCTCCAGAATGGTCATACTGTTATATGCCTACTGTGAGCCAGGTGTTCTACTAGATGTATATATATATTTTCTCTCAGAGTTGAAACCAATCTTGTCAAAGAGTTGCTGTTATCCTTATTTGCCAAAGAGTAAACAGTCACAGAAAGTTAAAAAGTAACTTGATCCCAGGCAGCTGAGTGGCAAGGCCAGTGTTCTTGCTCTTGTCTTCTTGGCTAGAATGTTTAACTCCATCGTGCTTTTTTTTCTGAATTCTCTGGATTGGATTAGCTACCTCAGCTCCCCACTCACACCTTCTCTTTTGAACAGTTATTTTGCTTTGATTGGGTGTGTCTTGTGTTTGGCAACCAATCATGTATTATTATTTTGTCACATTCTTGGATGACTAACTCTCCTTTCATATATCTTTTCTTGCATTCTTTTATTCCCACTAAACTCTGCTTCACAGGCTTTTCATGATGAGCTTTTGTTTGGTTGGTTATTTTACCTAATGAATGATGTCCAGGAGCAAGGGAGTTACTCCTTCTAGTTATACTTATGTTTATGTTTTTCTTTTTAGTCTAATTTGTCTTTAACATCCTAACATAATATTTATCTTTGAAGTGCTTTTAGCAAATTATCCTCCCCTTTTCTCTTTCTACATTTTTATTCCCTTTAAAGGAGAGACCAAAGAAGCTCTGCACCTGGAATCTGTGCCATTCTCATCCTTCCCCCAAAAATACCAAAAGGAAAATTCAATGGAATGAATGAAGACCAGACATTGCCAGTGAATATTTTGGTACAATAAAATGGATGCCTGTTTGGCTAAATTCAAGTGTTGTCAAGTTTTGGCTAAATTCAAGTGTAATTCAAGTAGACAGAGGCTCTTTGATAAAAGAATTATGGATGTAGTCATGCTCTGGACCTACTTAGTACCTCGCTTTAAGTGTACACAAAAGTGTCTCACTGAGGTTCTGCCTTCTTATGAACAGAGGATAAAGTAAGTATGTTGAGAGAGAATAGCTTTTTTCAGGTTACTGGTAGAAAAACATAAAGTTGCTACAGAAGATTCCTCACCAATTCATCCATGTACATTCATCAAACAGTACATATCCATGTACTGTTGAAATCTTAAGGGCTTGGGAAGCTATCCCTCTCCCTAGCAATACCCATTGGTGGCGATATACTGAATTCTTCTCTCCATTTACAATGTTTGTTTCCATAAAAATACAGTGAAAAATTTGCACAGATGCAAAGCAAACAGAATGGACTTTGAATTTCTTAGTTTACTGTAAAATATCACTAGGAGATGTGATTCTATAGTTAGAAACTGGGGACTGTGGGAATAAATCATGGGTAATGGCAGAATTTAAAACCTGAATCTTCCATGCTCTGCAGGTATTGTTTCCACATTTTCTTGGTCTCTGGTAACATTATATGGATTTAGGAGGTAACCAGCCGAAGAGCTTTCTTTGAGAAGAAACTGTATTGTGAAATGAAGACTGAGTGTGGCAGTGTACCGTGGATCTCAGAGCAGCTGCTTGTGTTAAAACATCAGAGACTGCACTGTGTGGGAGAAGAGTAGTGGCCTGCTGATAGTCAAAGGGATTCCAGATGAAATACATTTCATTGTTTTATATTCAGCTGACTGACTATAAACAGTGATTATAAAGTAAATTCTATTTTGGTAATCTTGTTCAATCCTTTAAACCAGTGTTTCTCAAATGGTGCTTTATTACTTGTTAGTGGACTCTGATTTTGTGGCTCTTGTTTAGCGTTTAAACTCTATTATTATTAAAGAACAAAATAGTATAGAGTAGAAAATAGCAAATGGCATGTAATAAGAATATTTTTCTATGAAGCTCATTTTTATAAATCATATATGCACATGTGCTGTGTGTTTCATTTCTTACTGTAGACCAAAAAAAGTAAAGCATGGCTGTTAGCATCGGTTCCCAGGATGTCAGATAATGGTGCATAACTGTTACTGGCCTCTCAGCTGGTGCCAGACAACTTGGACAGATGGGGAGGAAAGAGAGGAGCCATGCTCTGGAGGGAGGAGCCTGTTGACCCCACGATCAAGTCTGCTGCTTTGGTGCAGACCAAGTGGATTACTCACTGTGCAAACACGGTTCACAGAGGAGCTTTGCCTGCGGTGCGATGCTGGAGACTGTTGGCAGGCTATTTCAAGTCTAAACATAAAACCTGATGACAGTTTCTTGGTTGAGTAGAGGTGCAGGGGCCCATATAGGGAAACACTTTTCTTGAGATTTCCCTTTATTTTTCTCCCCAGTGTCACTTATCTTTTGAGTCACTAGCTGAGCTCCTTTAGGGTATAGACTGGGGTGGGCGTTGCCATTGATAGCAGTTAACTTGTATTGACGTTCCAGCATCTGAACATCCTTCATTTCTGAAGTGATCGTCCATTTTTGCTATGAAAGTTGAAGGAGGTACGGAAACATAACGGGGGGTGAACCAAGCCCAGCCTCTTGGATTTCTCTGTTGCAAGACTTTGCATCTGGAGTGTACGTGTGCCAAGTTGCTTCAGTGGTGTCCAACTCTGTGTGACCCTATGGACTGTAGCCCACCAGGTTCCTCTGTCCATGGGATTCTCTAGGCAACAGTACTGGAGTTGGGTTGCTGTGCCCTTCTCCAGGAGATCTTCCCGACCCAGGGACTGAATCCATGTCTCAAGTCTCCTGTGCTGGCAGGCAGATTCTTTACCACTAGTGCCACCTACATCTGGTGGGAAGGGCACAAATATATAGGCGTGGCTTGAGGTCATTTGTGGAAACAGCAGAGTCAGGCGTCAGTTTTGGTGATGGCTGGTAACCAGTGGTGGCCATGCTAGAATGATGTTGTTATCAGACTGTTTCTGTGTTCCTAAATCTTTCCCTTAATTTATTTTCATCCTAAGGTAAACAGAGCTGGTGTCTGTTGTTTGTATCCAGGAACCCTAAGTGGTTAAAGAATTACAGGGCACATATTAGATGGATTTCTATCTCCAAAGAGCTTAGTACATAATAGACGGAGGAGGTGAATATGCAGCAGACACACAAATAAATTAGTAAAAGTTGGCGAGGGGTGGAGGGGATTCAGGGTTATTTCCTGTATATTCCTATGAGTTATAGTTACCTTCAAGTTTCGCCAGATGGCATATCTGCAAGAGGTTCTGTGTCTTTGCATCGTGACACTCTGGAAATACAAGTTGATGAAGACCTAGTTGTGTTAGGGTGCAGCACAATATGATTTCAAGCATTTGTACGATAAGGGTTTATTTGCTTTGTGACTTCTGTGTGTTTTTTTTTTTTTTTTAATCTAAACATTTTCAAAAGCCTTGACTATATTCACAGAAAACAGATTAATGAACTGTGAGCTTTTTGAGTGTGAGCCAGGAAAAACTTACTGTAGAAGAAAAGGTTTAGAGAAATCTAGAATCTTCACAACAGCCCTGTAAAGTAGATACTTTAATAATCCCAGAGGAAGCAGAAACTTGAAGAGGTTGAAAAACTTGGCTAAGGTCAGACAGACAGTAGAGCCGGGGTCTGAACCCAGGTTAGGGTGACTCCAGGCCTAGGCTTCTAACTGCTTCTGTTCTGTGAAGAACCGTAGAGGTTGTGTAACACTTATTACATGGGATTTGAACTCAGAGAGCGTTAGAGGCTTTTTCAGTACCAGGCAGTTTCTCTTATTGTCTACAACACACACACACACACACAGACACAGACACATTCACTCCTCTTATTGTCTACAACACACACACACACACACACACACTCGTTGTCTACAACACACGCACTCTTCTTACTGTCTACAACATGCACACTTGTCTACAACACACACACACACTTGTTGTCTGCAACACACACGCACACATTCCTCAGTCTGACCCTGCTTCACCTTTTCACTGTGTCTTCCTCTTTCCTGCCTGAACCCTCCTGGTCTGCCTAGCCCTTCCTGTGCCTCCTCCCTCCAGCCCTTTTCCAGGACAGCTGCACCTTCGTTTCTTTTTAGACTGACTATTCAAGGCTGGAAACAGAGTCTGCTCTCCCTGGTCACTTCACAGCCCTCTCTCTCTCCTTGACTCCTGTAGTTCTTAACTCTTGTCTCAGCATCCCCTCTGCATCTTATTTCTTGAGGTTCCCCATGTACATGTTCATCTTGTCAGCTCTCAATGGACTGGCGGGCTTAGGTGGACTTAGATTTTAAGCGTCTACTTCTTGCGGTTCAGTTCATTCGCTCAGTTGTGTCCGACTCTTTGCGACCCCATGAACCGCAGCACGCCAGGCCTCCCTGTCCATCACCAACTCCCGGAATTTACCCAAACTCATGTCCATCGAGTCGGTGATACCATCCAACCATCTCATCCTCTGTCGTCCCCTTCTCCTCCTGCCCCCAATCCCTCCCAGCATCAGGGTCTTTTCCAATGAGTCAGTTCTTCGCATGAGGTGGCCAAAATATTGGAGTTTCAGCTTCAACATCAGTCCTTCCAATGAACACCCAGGACTGATTTCCTTTAGGATGGATTGGTTGGATCTCTTTGCAGTCCAAGGGACTCTCAAGAGTCTTCTCCAGCAACACACTTCAAAAACCAGTGAGTCAGTTCTTCGCATGAGGTGGCCAAAGTATTGGAGTTTCAGCTTTAGCCTCAGTCCTTCCAATGAACACCCAGGACTGGTCTCCTTTAGGATGGACTGGTTGGATCTCCTTGCAGTCCAGGGGACTCTCAAGAGTCTTCTCCAACAACACACTTCAAAAACATCAATTCTTCTGCGCTCAGCTTTCTTTAGTCCAACTCTCACATCCATACATGACTACTGGAAAAACGATAGCCTTGACTAGATGGACCTTTGTTGGCAAAGTAATGTCTCTGCTTTTTAATATGCTGTCTAGATTGGTCATAACTTTCCTTCCAAGGAGTAAGCGTCTTTTAATTTTATGGCTGCAGTCACCATCTGCAGTGATTTTGGGGCCCCTAAAATAAAGTCAGGCACTGTTTCCACTTTTCCCCATCTACTTGCCAGATTCCCCCAAAGCCTGCACCTTGCTCAAGGAGTGTGGCAAACTGAAAGGGCAGTGAAGCTGGAGGCTGAGAAATGTGTCTAAGCCCTGTCTTGACACTCACTGGTCGCTTGACCGTGGGAATGTCTGAAGCTGAGTCTTCTCATCTATAAGGAGTTGTGAGACTTGAATGTGGTTATAGATGTGAAAGCCCTTTTTAAGATATAAAGTACCAGGCAACTGCAAGATTTTATTGTGAAGGTATAGGTGTTTTATAAGTATTTCAGCAATGAATGGTAGAGAGCACAGAAGGTGAAGACAAGCCACCCCCACCCCCCACTTTCATCTCTGGAGAATCCACTTCTGTCACCATATTTTGACCTCTACATTCTGTGCTCTTTAGTAACACTATAGATGCATTAGCAGTAAAAGGAGAAAAAAGGGGGATAGCAAAACATTTTGATACAGTGTGGCTTTTAGGTAAACACGTATATGATATATTTCCTTTGATCAGAAGCAGTCTCTCAGGGAAAGCAGGCTTATGGGGAGCAGTGCAGAGAGCCCTAGCCCATCGAGATGGCATTGATTGTTTGATCATCCCTAGAAGTTTATTGTAAATGAAGCAGCACTTACGGTTCTGGGGTATTCCTGGAATTGCTGCTATAGTTAGAAGTGAGTTATTCTGTGTGGCAGGAGTGGCATATAGAAAAGCCATAATTCTGACTTGCTGACAGGAAAAAAAAAGCAGATTTTGTATTTATGTCATCTTTTTGGCTGGAATCCAGCAGCTTTGCATAGCATCTTGTGATGCCTTCATCAGAACACTTTTCTGGGACTCGGCAAAGCAGGGGGCACTGGGAGCAACAGACACAGTCGTTGCCAAGGCTCTGGTGGGTGCAAAGCCCTCAGTGATGAGATTGAGAGGGAAGAAAGACGCTTTCCCAGTGTTTGTGTGTGTGTTGGGTCTCTAGGAGGCTTCATGCTCACTGGGGTGGGCCTGTTTCAGGCCCATCAGAACTTCCTCCCCACACCTTCCACCCCTACCCTCGTGCCAGAGCAGTGCAGTTAGTTATGGGCTGGAATGCAGGCAGGGCCTGGGGCCCTTCAGTGGTAGTGATTTTTTTTTTTTTTTTAACAAAAGTTTTTTTTTTTTTCTTTGAATTTTGTATTGGGGGGAGAAGGCAATGGCACCCCATCCAGTACTCTTGCCTGGAAAATCCCGTGGACGGTGGAGCCTGGTGGGCTGCAGTCCATGGGATCGCTACAAGTTGGACTGAGCAACTTCCCTTTCACTTTTCACTTTCATGCACTGGAGGAGGAAATGGCAACCCACTCCAGAATTCTTGCCTGGAGAATCCCAGGGACGGGGGAGCCTGGTGGGCTGCCGTCTATGGGGTTGCACAGAGTTGGACATGACTGAAGCGACTTAGGTGTAGCAGCAGCAGCATAGGCGATTAACAAACAGTGTTGGGACAGTTTCAGGTGAACAGCAAAGGCACCCAGCATACATACACGTGTAACCATGGTCTCCCCACAAACTCCCCTCCCATCCCGGCCACTGCATAACATGGAGTGGAGTTCCCTGTGCTATGCCCTGTCGGTTATCCATTTTAAACACAGCAGTGTGTACATGTCCATTCCAAATTCCCCAACTATCCCTTCCCCCGGCACCCATAAGTTAGAATGACAGTCCTTTCAGTGTCTGGAGGGAGTGGCCTGGAGTGAGATCAGTCTCCTAGATGAATGTTAGACTATGGAAAGTGCTAAGAAGCCAAAGAAGACAGTAGTGTTGGTGATGGGAGGGCGCTTAAAAGCAGTTTCTATGCCCCGTGGAAAGAACTGGGTCTTTAGCATTGGTCACATGTTTGACATCTGACACCTCCACTGATTGGCCTAAAACTTGTGCTTTTTATGAGAATGAAGTACACACGCCTGCTTCATGCATGAGATGTTGCAGATGCTTGGTATGTACTGGAGTTCCCCTTTCCTTGACTGGAACTGCATTCATCAAGCTGTAATCAGTTTAACAGAAATTGCAAGCAAAGTAGGAATGCTTACTGCCTGCTGCACTCTGTGTTAGGTGCTTTATATGCATTAACTAAGTTAACTCTTAACAGCTTTAGGAGATAAATGCTCTTTTGTTTTTTATCCTTCCAATTACAGCTGAGAACACTGAGGTTTGAGATGTTAAGTAACTTGCCTAAGATTATAATAGCTAGTCAGTGGGGAAGGCAGGATTCAAACTGGGGTCCTTAGGACTCCAGCTCAGACTTTTAACTGCTCATCTGTGTCATCTGAGACTTATGAAATGGGGCTTTGGTTTGTGACCAGGCTTTTGCTCAGAATCCGTATTTATTTATTCTTTGTTCTTCTAAGCAACTTGACAGCCCACTTCAGTCCTCTGCCTTAAAGCCTGCATTGTATCACTTTAGCACTAACATCTTTCTGTAGCCTCACTTGACAAAGGCATTGTAGGAGCTTCAGGAAAATTTTTTTGAAAGATCTTTCTGATCTGTCAGACAAGATGCTTCTTCTCAGGTTCATGGATGGGTCAGATTAAAATGACTTCTCAAGGTCCACTTGCTAGATGCATATAGAGGCAATAAAACCACACCCTGAATTACAGTGATATTTCCATTGGGTAATGTTGCTTGCTTTGTTCCCTTCATCTTTCGTTGAGCCATTTAGCTTCTTCTTGATTCCCTAATACTATAAAGCATGGAACAAAAGGGACAGAAGCCCCTGCCCTCTTGGAGCTTGTACTGTCGCATCAGGTTTCCCCAGCAGCCTTAACACTGGTGCCTGCTGAGGTGGTTAACGTGTAAGATCTTCAGTTTTAACATTTCTTAATATATTAAGCAGCTAATTTCAGGACATCTTCTAAATTGTAAATTTTCCTTTTCAATTTTTCTGGATTTATATCTTAATTCATCAACATTTTATTTGTATTTTCTACTTCAGAAATCAAAAGCTTTGATAACTTTAAGGCATCCATAAAGTAACTCACTGTAGTTGTGTTGGTTTCTCTAGTAAAAATAAAAATATTTTAAGTCGTGTCATTGATTTTTTTTAAAAAATTTATATTTTACTTTCATTTATTCCTTGTTTAATGACAAGCCTTTCTTTAAAAATTGTTTAAAAAAATTTCATATTGGAGTATATTTGATTAAGAGTGTGATTCAGTTGTATAGCAGAGTGATTCAGTTATACATATATATTTGTCATCGATTTTAACCACCATCCAATCTATTTATCATATGAACCTGGCCATGGCCTTTGGCCCAAGGCAGTCATATTCTTACCATCATATTTGTGAATATTAATATGATCTGTCTTCATGTCTATCATCTCCACTGTTCAAAATTTAGTTTTATGTTCTCTAATAGATACTTGTAGTTCAAAAGATGTCCTTGAAAATTTAACAGACTTTCTGTATCTTCAGACACTGATTTCTGGAATTTTGCTTCTTAAAAAATAGTTGTACTATCCCACTTATTGTAGCTAGTCCTGTTCAGACTCACAGAATCTAGTTTTGTTTCTGTTACTTTCCCCTCATTCACAAAGTATTAGATATTTATGTCTCTTGCATAAGTCTTTTGTAAAAAAATAGAAATTGAGAATTTACAAAAGTTCCCTGTTTTTTTTTTTCATGTGCAGTAGCATCTGCAAGATTGAACCACTAAAGTAATCCTTTATCATTGGAAGAAAGGCGTTTTCTTTCAAATTTTTTAAAATTTGTAGGTAGATTAGGGTGGAAGAATTCACTGATATCATCAAAGAGCCTTTGTTTACTCACTTTTATCCTTCCTATTTTCTGAGCTTCTTTGTATTCATTTGAGTTGGGAATGGAATCCAGTGGATCATGTTATTTTTAAAGGGTATTGAGTGATTCCTACTGGTCAGTTTTTCTAGCATTAAAGATTTACTTTTTGTATCTTGTAGCAAGAAACTTGAATTGATTTCTTGGAATTATCTAAAGTATTTATAATTGATCTTGCTCTTTTCTTGCTTGTTCTAAGAGTTAAGTAGCTAGAGCATATTGGTTAGTTTATTTGGAAGGGAATGTTAGTTGAATGAAGCCATTGGTCAAATGCTGTAGTACCAAAAGACACTTGTCATTCTAAATGAGTCATCATTTCATATGGGTCACCAGTCTTAGGTTTAAGTGCTTAGCATGCCTTTTAAGTGCTATATGGGTGTGTTTTAAGTTTTTATCTTTTGTTCTTACTGAATCAGCCTATAAAAATAGCATAGTAAATATTTATTGTCAAGAAATTCTATTGCTGATCTTGATTTCTCAAGAGTTTAAACTCTAGGCTAAACATCACAAATCGATACCATTTTGTTATCCTGTCCAGTTAATACTGAAGGTCAGCTTGAAAATAGGTACAATGTGATTTCAATATAGTGTTGCTTGTAGTAGAGAAAGAATAAGGGAAAAACGAAACCCTTTCTGATTATAGGTTTTGATAGAATCTTGGTGATTTAGTCTGATCCTCAATCTTCTATGAGGCCCAGAGCAACCTCATGATTCCCGTGTTCAAATAACATGTGACCAGATGGTGCATATTAAAATGCTTTGTAAGTTTTAAAAAGATTTACATGTTAGCCCTTCTGAAAGAGCCTGTGCCGGGTGGAACTTCAGGTCCCTTCCTGCTCTAAAAGGTTCTGAGTGTGTGTCCATTTTCTGGTTTGGGGCCAGCTTCTTATTGCTTTAAAGCATGGAGCCTGTCTTGTTGATTTCTGTTCATCTTTGGGAGCATGCTACAAGAAACAGGTAGCAAGGCCTGAGACATGCTCTGCTGTGAGCAGGTATGAATGGGTTAGTGCTGTTCTTTACTCACACACAAAAGGCATTTTGGAGGGTTTTCTCTGTTTATGCAGCTGGGGAGACAGACTGGCTCCTTCCCTCTGTAGGGTCTTTGCACATGCTCTACCTTTACCCAAACTGGTGTCTCCCGACCTTGCATGATAGCTCTTCCATCTCAGCTCAGTGTTACTTCCCTCTTAAGTTCCATACTGGATCACATTCATCATTATGTGCTCTTTTTCCTTCATAGCATTTTAAGTTCTTTATAATTACGTCTTTCTGTGCATCTTTGTTTGATTTTGTTAGTCCTATGGACTGTAAGCTCCACATGAGCAGTGACCATATTGCTCTTCTTCATTGCACCCTCTTTGATGTAGCTCAGCTTCTGGCATGAAGAAGTGCTCAAAAATAATTGTTGAATGAGTCTCCTAAATATGGGATTTGAATCCCTGCTTCTGAACCAAAGCAGGGTGTTAGCATGTAGCTCATTTCAGGTTTCTGTTTTGCTGCAGGGCAGGGTATCTATTTATCTAGTTAAGTCAATTGGTTATATAAAATTTTGAAGCCGAAAGTATAGTGTTTTGTTGTTTGAATTTTTAAAAAATTGTTCATGACAAAATAGCCAAGTCAAAGTCATCACATCAAAAGTTGTATCGTATCCTCTGCCTGGCCTCCTGTCATTGGTTTTGCCTTATACACTGCAGAAAGAGGGCTTCCTAGGTGGTACAGTGGTACAGAGTCTACCTGCCAATGCAGGAGACACAAGAGACTCGAATGTGAACTCTGGGTTGGGAAAATCCCCTGGAGTAGGAAATGGCAACCCACTCCAGTGTTCTTGCCGGAAAATTTTCATGGACAGAGGAGCCTGGCAAGCTGCAGTCCATGGGATCACAAAGAGTCTATGGGATTGCAGACACAACAGAGCAATGGAGCCTGCACTCATACTGCACCAAACCTTCTCAGAGAAGCCCTGTCTAGTATCAGTCACCGAATTAGCAATGGTCATAAAGGTGACATCATGCCACACCCACTGTTCTGATTTTAGGTTGCTTTTGTGTGTTCATTTGTGCTGTCTCCCACCTCGACTGTAAGGTCCTGTATGAACGCTGGCCTTGCAGCCTCAGAGGTAACTCATCTCCCTTTCCCCAGGCACCCCTCCACTTCTGCCATGTAATGCATGGGACTGCACTCTTCCTAAAGCTAGATTCTGCTAAAATGTGTGGAATGACCAACAGAAAACTGAGACAATAATCTTTATTAATTTGGCAGCCATTTCAAATCATTAAGAGTGGTTGCTCCTTACTTGCAAAAATAGTTTAGTCTTACTCTTAAAAAGAGTTTGTGAGAAGCACCAAGGAAAATTGTTAAAACAATACAGAGCTGTGTGGTGGTGGTTTTGGTGGTTAGTGGTAAGAATGGGACCAGGCACTTTAATTCTACAGAACCAAGATGGTATTCTTGTTTAGTATGATTAAGGCTTTGAGGTGAGGTTGGGAAGTTGGGAGGGCCTTTATTTACTGCCTAAGTTTTCAAATAAAAATGACTCAAAAAATATTTCGTGAATTGAAAGCATCATTGGTCAGATTTGTTCTCAGGCCCTCCTCCTATCACCATACCATCTGCTGTTTCACCATTAAAATGAAGCCATGGGTAAACTGGATTGGGAGGAGGGTAATTCTAAAGGAAGTGGAAATGGGAAATAAAAGTTCATGTCTTTGGGTATCCTAAACTGTTTTTCACAGCCTCAGGGGAGAGAGGTTGTTGACAGAAAAGGTCCATGGTCCCATTCACATGGAAGGGCACTCTGTGCCACGAAGCGAAAGGCCCTGCTTCTTCCTTGAAGCAGTGAGAATAATGTCTTGTTTGATTTTTATGTCCTAAGATGCCTCTTTATCCTGTGTCCTCATCAATGATTTCCCTCCCCCAGCTTGTTCCTCTGAAATGCTTTTTCCTGCCTGCTTTTGGTTTAGGCTGCTTCGAAAGTGTCCTCTTTTTTTCTGATGCAGTTACCTCTGCAGCTGATTTATTTATTTATCTTTGTTTTTAGCTCAGCTCTGAATGGGTTTTGGAAAGTAGAGAAGAAAATCCAGTCTACATTTTAGGGGACATTGGACAGCCGGATAAATGCAGGTATGTACATTTGCATATTAAAAGAAAGACAAAACAGAAAATAGTCTCTATAAAGAATAATGAAACTGATCTTAAACTTGTAGTACTACCTTACTATAGCCATTTATTTTTCCAAATTGTTATTTTAATTTCTCTTCATTCCAAATGTTGCATGTGCTACTTTGGAGATTTTTTTTTTTACTACAGGAGAATGGGAAGTATAAAGTCAAACTTCCCTCATAATTCCTCCTAGATGTTCACCACTGTTAGCAATTTGTTGTCTGTTTTTCCAGATTGTACATATGCAATACCAGAAGGGTCATAATGTACATACTATGCTTTTTTCATTTTGCAGTGTGTCACAGACATCTTTCAGCCATTGGTTCAAATAGGTTTATATCACCTTAACAGCCTCTTTTGAGGGAGGTCACCATTATCTTCATTACCTCCACCATAGTTTGACCCCGGGGACATAGCAGGAAGGGAACACAGCTCCACTCATCAACAGAAAATTGGATTAAAGATTTACTGAGCATGGCCCTGCCCATCAGAACAAGACCCAGTTCCCCCCTCAGTCTCTCCCATCAGGAAGCTTCCATAAGCCTCTTATCCTTCTCCATCAGAGGGCAGACAGAATGAAAACCACAATCACAGAAAACTAACCCATCTAATCACATGGACCACAGCCTTGTCTAACTTAATGAAACTATGATCCGTGCCATGTAGGGCCACCCAAGACATCCAAGGTCATGGTGGAGAGCTCTGACAAAATGTGGTCCACTGGAGAAGGGAACGGCAGACCACTTCAGTATTCTTGCCTTGAGAACCCCATGAACCGTATGAAAAGACAAAAAGATAGGACACTGAAAGGTGAACTCCCCAGGTCGGTAAGTGCCCAATATGCTGCTGGAGGAGAGTAGAGAAATAACTCCAGAAAGAATGAAGAGATGGAGCCAAAGCAAAAACACCACCCAGTTCTGGATATGACTGGTGATGGAAGCAAGGTCCAATGCTGTAAAGAGCAATATTGCATAAAACCTGGAATGTTAGGTCCATGAATCTAGGCAAATTGGAAGTGGTCAAACAGGAGATGGCAAGAGTGAACGTCAACATTTTAGGAATCAGCAAGCTAAAATGGACTGGAATGGGTGAATTTAACTCAGATGACCATTATATCTACTACTGTGGGCAAGAATCCCTTAGAAGAAATGGAATAGCCATCATAGTCAACAAGGGAGTCTGAAATGCAGTACTTGGATGCAATCTCAAAAACAACAGAATGATCTCTGTTCGTTTCCAAGGCAAACCATTCAATATCACGGTAATCCAAGCCTATGCCCCAACCAGTAATGCTGAAGAAGCTGAAGTTGAACAGTTCTGTGAAGACCTACAAGACCTTCTAGAATTAACATTCAAAAAAAGATGTCCTTTTCATTATAGGGGACTGGAATGCAAAAGTAGGAAGTCAAGAAACACCTAGAGTAACAGGCAAATTTGGCCTTGGAGTTCAGAATGAATCAGGGCAAAGGCTAACAGAGTTTTGCCAAGAGAACACACGGGTCATAGCAAATACCCTCTTCCAACAACACAAGAGAAGACTCTGCACATGGACATCACCAGATGGTCATCATTGAAATCAGATTGATTATATTCTTTGCAGCCAAAGATGGAGAAGTTCTATACAGTCAGCAAAAACAAGACCGGGAGCTGACTGTGGCTCAGATCATGAACTCCTGATTGCCAAATTCAGACTTAAATTGAAGAAAGTAGGGAAAACCATAGACCATTCAGGTATGACCTAAGTCATATCCCTTACAATTATACAGTGGAAGTGAGAAAAAGATTTAAGGGACTAGATCTGATAGAGTCCCTGATGAACTATGGAATGAGTTTCGTGACATTGTAAGAGACAGGGAGACAAGGAGACAGGGAGCAAGACCATCCCCAAGAAAAAGAAATGCAAAAAAGCAAAACAGCTGTCTGAGGAGGCCTTGCAGATAGCTGTGAAAAGAAGAGAAGCAAAAAGCAAAGGAGAAAAGGAAAGATATACCCATTTGAATGCAGAGTTCCAAAGAATAGTAAGGAGAAATAAGAAAGCCTTTCTTAGTGATCAGTTGAAAGAAATAGAGGAAAACAATAGAATGGGAAAGACTAGAGATCTGTTCAAGAAAATTAGATACACCAAGGGAACATTTCATGCAAAGATGGGCTTAATAAAAGACAGAAATGGCATGGACCTAACAGAAGCAGAGATATTAAGAAGAGGTGGCAAGAATACACAGAAGAACTGTACAAAAAAAGATCTTCACGACCCAGTTAATCATGATGGTGTGATCACTCCCCTAGAGCCAGACATCCTGGAATGTGAAGTCAAGTGAGCCTTAGGAAGCATCACTACGAACAAAGCTAGTGTAGGTGATGGAATTCCAGTTGAGCTATTTCAAATCCTAAAAGATGATGCTGTGAAAGTGCTGTACTCCATATGTCAGCAAATTTGGAAAACTCAGCAGTGGCCACAGGACTGGAAAAGGTCAGTTTTCATTCCAATTCCAAAGAAAGGCAATGCCAAAGAATGCTCAAACTACCGCACAATTGTGCTCATCTCACACGCTAGTAAAGTAATGCTCAAAATTCTCCAAGCCAGGCTTCAGCAATACATGAACCATGAACTTCCAGATGTTCAAGCTGGTTTTAGAAAAGGCAGAGGAACCAGAGGTCAAATTGCCAACATCCGCTGGATCATCAAAAAAGGAAGAGAGTTCCAGAAAAACATCTATTTCTGCTTTATTGACTATGCCAAAGCCTTTGACTGTGTGGATCACAACAAACTGTAGAAAATTCTGAAAGAGATGGGAATACCAGACCACCTGACCTGCTCTTGAGAAACCTATATGCAGGGCAGGAAGCAACAGTTAGAACTGGACATGGAACAACAGACTGGTTCCAAATAGGAAAAGGAGTATGCCAAGTACGATGTATATTGTCACCCTGCTTATTTCACTTAAATGCAGAGTACATCATGAGAAACACAGGGCTGGATGAAGCACAAGGTGGAATCAAGATTGCTGGGAGAAATATCAATAACCTCAGATATGCAAATGACACCACCCTTATGGCAGAAAGTGAAGGGGAACTAAAGAGCCTCTTGATGAAAGTGAAAGAGGAGAGTGAAAAGTTGGCTTAAAGCTCAACATTCAGAAAAGGAAGATCATGGCATCTGGTCCCATCACTTCATGGCAAATAGATGGATAAACAGTGGCAGACTTTATTTTTTTGGGCTCCAAAATCACTGCAGATGGTGACTGCAGCCATGAAATTAAAAGACGCTTAACTCCTTGGGAGGAAAGTTATGATCAACCTAGACAGCATATTAAAAGCAGAGACATTACTTTGCCAACAAAAGTCTACCTAGTTAAGGCTATGGTTTTTCTAGTAGTCATGTATGGATGTGAGAGTTGGACTATAAAGAAAGCTGAGCGCCGAAGAATTGATGCTTTTGAACTGTGGTATTGGAGAAGACTCTTGAGAGTCCCTTGGACTGCAAGGAGATCCAACCAGTCCATCCTAAGGGAGATCAGTCCTGAATATTCATTGGAAGGACTGATGTTGAAGCTGAAACTGCAATACTTTGGCCACCTGATGTGAAGAGCTGACTCATTTGAAATGACCCTGATGCTGGGAAAGATTGAAGGCGGGAGGAGAAGGGGATGACAGATGATAAGATGGCTGGATGACATCACCGACTCAATGGACATGAGTTTGAGTAAATTCCCTGAGTTGGTGATGAACAGAGAGGCCTGGCGTGCTGCAGTCCATGGGGTCGAAAGAGTCAGACACAACTAAGTGACTGAACTGACCTGAACTGAACAGCCTCATAGTATTCTTTTGTGATGATACTCTTCATTTTGTTTACTGAGCCCTCTCCTGTTGGACATTGTATTTTCTTTTTCTATTTCAGATGGTCCCACATCTTCTACATATATAATTATGAATTGCCTGATTATATTTTTACAGTAAAAGGGTATAACACCATCTTTGAATGCTTCCCCTGCTTTGTTCAGAGTCTTAAAGAGAAAGGTTTTTTTTATGTTATGAAGCAGCCTTGAGCTACTGTTTTTTCATCTCTTATTTTTCATTGGAGGGTAGAGTTGGAAGCCCAGTGCTGGGTTTTAAAACCTTCTTTGATAGTTGATCTGAACCTTAAGATGAGTACGAGCTTATCTTTCTGCCTGGTCTTTGAAAAAATTTGATCTTCAGATTTACTTTGGTGATTAAACAAGTAAAACCAAATGCCTCTTAATTTGTGGCATTGAGGAGTATCTGGTTTGTGTCCTTCCTGTAAGTATCTCTTCACCAGGGCAGCTAACAGACTAAGCACAGGAATTTGACGAGAAGAATTGCCAGTGGCCCTCCTTCTGTAACTTGTGTTGGGCCATTCTGCAGGCTCTGTACTAGGCACTGGTGGTACAGAGATGGGCGACATGGACCTTGTCCTTAAGGACCTCATAGCACGTGGGAGTGAGAGAGAGACAGACATTTGAATAAGAGGATGGTAATTCAGTGTGCTCAGTGCAGTGTGGTGAGTTTGAGAGAGGGCATCTAACTCAGGAGATGGGGAGGTGGGATGGAGGTTCAGTGGAGGCCTCCTGCAGGAGGTAATATCCAAGCTGAGTTCTAAAGAAAATTGAAGTTTGCCATGAAAGGGATAAGGTGCGAAGGTACTCCTGGTGGAGGATCAGCCTGAGCAAAGGCAGGAAAATGAGAAAAATTACATTGGTTGTGGGTGGACTAGGGGGTAGGTAATAGGAAGATGGCAGCTTTGTGGATTTCAAGCCTGAAGTAAGAGACTGAGGGTGATGTGAGATGAGTCCTGTGAAGCTAGCTGGCCAGGTGAGGGAAGGCCCCTATAGGAGCTTAGAGTTGGTCTCTAGATTAATGGGGAGTCTTTAGAGGGTCTGATGTGTGCTTTGGGGGCAAAGTGAAGGTTGGCTTGGTAGGCAGGAGGAAAGTAGGAACCTGGGGTCAGAGAAGTTAGTTTGAGGCCTTTGGTGTTGGGGTGAGGGGGAGAAAGAACACATAAGGCTTTCTCTAGTTTCCCCCTCTTTTCTCTCTGCATCCAAGGTTAAGTTGCTGAGGTTGGCTCTTTGATTCTAGTTTCTGTCCCCACTAAGGGGCCTCAGGTGAGTAACTTATTTGCAAACTTCTCACCCGTGGGTTCTGACCTTTGAAAGCAAGGCTTCTGGCTCACATTCTGGTGCCACAGAGTGCAGCCCATTGACCTCCCCGTCTGTGGGGTGAAGGGGCCTGGCTGCACTCATTAATTCTCATGACCTGTCCATGTAGTTTATGAACACGAGTCCGTAGTCCTTTTGTGTGTACTGTCTCAGAGCCAGCCCCGAGGTAGATTCTAGGGGCATGAAGATAAGTAAGGATAGTTAATGCCCTCACTGAGCTTGTCATTTACTGGGAGATAGACATAAAATTAAAAGGCAGTATAATTTGTGCCAGTAGGTCTAGTGGTAGCAGGAATATTAGTAACATTAACATCAGTGGTTCCAGAATGAGACACATTTTTCAGCTGTAACTTATGTGGAAATAGAGAATATAAATTTAGGTCATGTCTAAATCACTCTGATTTTTGAGAATATGGTATTACAATAATTTATTCATTAGAGTGCATAATTGATGACCTTCCATGGTTGCTCCTGCTGTAAGCTCCCATGCATTTGATTTTCATGGAGGGAAGGAGCAGGAGGGAGGTCCTTATCTAATACCATATCTTTCTACTTGTTTCCCTTCAAAACACTCTTTGACCAACTTTTAGCACCTAGAATGACCATGTAATCTCATTTTCCTTCCACTCCAGTATCTAAATATAAAAGAGGACTGCAGTGCCATGGCTTTCTGTGCTAAAATGAGGAGCTCCAAGAAGGCGGAGATGAATCTGGAGGCCCCTGAGCCGGGGGTGGAGGTGCTCTTCTACCTGTCGGATAGGGAGCCTCTCCGGCTGGGCGGTGGAGAGTACACGGCGGAGGAGCTGTGCATCCGGGCGGCGCAGGAGTGCTGTGAGTACCAGCAGCTGCCCAGGGCCCTAGCAGGGCCTGGTCTCTGCCCCGGCAGCTCCACTGGGGGAAAGAGGAGTGGGCTCGGGGGCTCAGCTGTTCTGCCCAGCCTCAATCACTGACTGACATTCAACCTTATGCCGGTGGATTAATTCTGAGAATTTCACTTTTTACTGTCTTCACTGCATCGTGACTTATTCCTTCTCTGTCACTAATGGGGTCTGAGAAAATGATGCTTAGTTTTCTAATTTCCCCTGTATCTATGAAATTGGAATAATGTCAGCACTAAATGAATAAAGCACAAAGCTACAAGCTCAGTAAGTACCATCTCTCAGTATGTTAATAATTTAAAACTTCTGAAAAATGTCATCTGTCCTTATGCTGCCATGGCCTGCCTCTTTTGTGCCTGACACCCACCTCCCTGCCCCAGCAATATCGTGATGCTAAATTGAAGTGAGAAGTTAAGTGTCACTTTGTGGCTTTGTCAGCTTGCCAAGTTGTGAAAAGGAAGGACAGTGAAGCTGTGAACAACACAATCCTTTTATATATATATATATATATTTTTTTTTTTTTTTTTTAAGTGAGACTTGTCTTACTAAAGTTAGCCCATTGCCCTCAGAAGGTGGGAAGCCAAACTAACAAAATAAAGCCCTTTTCATTATCCTTTAAACTTGGGGTCATTGGCAGTTTTTGCCTACCTGCTTTTAAATGACAGGTGAAGTTAATTGATAGAAACTGAAAGGTCTAATCCACTTGGAGCTTGGTGATGGTTGTACAGCTTTGTAAATATATGAAAATTCATTGAATTATACACTTAAAATGGGCGAACTTTTTGGTAATGCAAATTTCAGTAAAGCTGTTTTTAAAAAATCAACTCAGTTCATCATGGTGGATTCACTAGCTATGATGGCAGGTAGCCTGATCCGTTGCTTTACTTACATCATCTTTATTCCTCAGAGCAACTCTGAGGATTATTACAATGGGGGTAGCGGGGGGATTGTGTGGCTGTTGCCAGAATAAGCTACCTTGTCTCAGAGCCAGCCTTGAGTTAGGTTTGTCTAGAAAACCCATTTTCTTTCTGATCTGTCTTTCTGCTTAAAATTCTTTAAATACCAGAGTTCAAATAAAAGGGGAGAGGTTGGTGTGACAGCAGCTTTAAAAGTATTTGTAATTATTAATAGCCAAACAACTAGATGTAGATTGGTGGTTCTAAGACATTTTTAAAAACATTTTTCCCCCTTTCTCTTAAGATTTGGTTTATGGTGTTTATTCTCTTAGACAAATGTCTTGCCATTAGCATAGCAGCTTTAAACCTTAGTTTGTTAGCAAGGATCGTTTGTGCAGAATTGTCAGGCTGCAGTTAGTGAGAGGTTGAGGAATTGCTGTTACAAGAGGTAAGAGGGAGAGCCTGTGAATCTGAAGACAGACTCAGCCCCTATATCCTGTTACTCTGAGCTCAGGGTCAGTTTGGGGCATCAGTTTTTAAGCCCAGTCTGTAGAGGATGCGGAGAAGGCGATGGCACCCCACTCCAGTACTCTTGCCTGGAAAATCCCATGGACGGAGGAGCCTGGTGGGCTGCAGTCCAGGGGGTCACTAAGAGTAGGATACGACTGAGCGACTTCACTTTCACTTTTCACTTTCATGCATTGGAGAAGGAAATGGCAACCCACTCCAGTGTTCTTGCCTGGAGAATCCCAGGGATGGGGGAACCTGGTGGGCTGTCATCTATGGGGTCGCACAGAGTCGGACATGACTGAAGTGACTTAGTAGCTGAAGAGGATGATTATTAGCTTTTGTAACCAACTCAGGGGATTGTTGCAGAAATTAATATATGAATATGAAATACCAAAGATTCTTGTAGCTTTTATTATTATTATGGTACATGATGTTTTGGGGGCAGTATTCTCATTTTTTACCAATATGCTGCTGCCGCTAAGTCGCTTTAGTTGTGTCCAACTCTATGCAACCCCATAGACGGCAGCCCACCAGGCTCCCCCGTCCCTGGGATTCTCCAGGCAAGAACACTGGAGTGGGTTGCCATTTCCTTCTCCAATGCATGAAAGTGAAAAGTGAAAGTGAAGTCGCTCAGTCTCGTCCGACCCTCAGCGACCCCATGGACTGCAGCCTTCCAGGCTCCTCCGTCCATGGGATTTTCCAGGCAAGAGTACTGGAGTGGGGTGCCATTGCCGTCTCCGTTTTACCAATATAGATAGGATAGAGTTTTGTTCTTTTATCTCTCATGATTTTACCTCCCTCGGTAGCTCTATCTGGATTTGAATGCCAGTCTTGCATTTTACTAGTTAAACAACCTTGAATCAGACTAAATCTCAGAGTTTCTTTGTAAAATGGCAGAAATAATACTTAACCACAAGAGGTATTAGGAGAATTAAAAGGTAGTAGATGTAGAGTATGCTAGCCTGATGCCTGATACTAAGTCCTCAGTAAATGTTGGTACTATGTAGGTATCTTTGATCTTCTTTTTTTAAGTAGTGATATTGTCTGAATCAGACCTGGGATAGAATTGTAGACTTATCTGTTTGATTACAGATAAATTATGCTTCAAATACGTGTTTCATATTCAAATATGGATATCTATAAAGAAAAGCTGGGTTTCCAGAGCAGTCCACAGAAGCCAGTTTATGAATGAAAATCCATTGTTTACCTGAAATATAGTCCTAGTAATACTGGATCCAAAAGCCATTTACCATAGTTTCCAATGGAAAATGCTCTTTGAAGTTTAGCTCCATCTTCTCTGCTACATGGAGTAGTGTGACTCTGAAGAAGTAACTCCCAAATAACTTGAGAAACGGAAGTTGAGGTATTCAGCAGAAGCATGAAGAAGCCAAGAAACCTGTAACTACTTAGTGTATGCATAGGAGAGAGTCCCTGCCTAGCTGGGCAGGGTCCGTGGGGGCCCCCGTCAGTGTCCATCTCTCTCCACGCATCTGCGTTGGGAATCAAGTGCCAGCTACCTCATGTCCCCCCCGCCCTCCTTTTTTTTGTTTGCCATACAAGTTCATTGTATCTTTGTTTGAGGCCTGACCACACATGAAAATATCAACAATAATTGATTATTTGTAATCATTCTCCCACCTTCTCCCACACTTTTAGATTACAGGTGTGTGTAATTTTAATCATGGGCTCAGAAGTTGAGTGGAAAGGTACTTTCCTGGCTTCATCGTCTCCCTAATCTCTTCTAACATCCTTGCATCAAAGGAGGTAGTTAGTTGAATAGGGAGGCAAGGCCACCTGTGGTCAACAGTTATGCTCTTGCTAGTTGGCTACTAGTAAAAAATACTTCAATAACTATACAGAGTACTTTAAAAGTGTATAATGGTAATAGATTTTAATCACTTTGGTTATTTATTCCAACACACAATTCACACACTACTGCCAGGAACGTATTTGCATGTTTAATGTGTAATCAGAGTATGTTAGAACTGCTTAAACACAGTTTAGGAGTGTAGGAGATAGATCAAGGATTTCTCAAATTCTAAGAGTGCTTCTCACTGTGATTAGCAAGGTGGAAAACAGGTGGAGTCTGGGACTCTCTCAGATGGCCTTTTTTTCTTTGAAGCAGAATTTGGTAAGACTGTCACAGACACTGTAATGAGAAATACTATTAGACTTTTATTTTTAAATGGTTTTTTACCTGGTTTGCCAGGCGCTATAGTCCATATTCCTGGGGAGCCATAATTTTTTATTATTATGTTTAAAACTGCCTGATTGTGCATGGTTCAAGTTGTATTTAGCTCTAAGAGGATGCAAATATGACCTGGATTCTTTTTGAATGAGAGAATTGCTGGTCTTTGCATATGTGGTGCTTTGGAAAAAGATGGCCAGATCTCTCTGTCTTTAATTTTTTTGATCCATTCTTTACTTTTCCCCAGGTATCTCTCCTCTGTGTCACAACCTCTTTGCCCTGTATGACGAGAACACCAAGCTCTGGTATGCTCCGAATCGCACCGTCACCGTCGACGACAAAACGTCACTCCGGCTTCACTACCGGATGAGGTATGGTGCCTGCCCGTCTCCCTTGTGCAGTGGCGCCCGGCGGTTAGCCTGGAGGCCTGAGTCACTTACCAAGAGGCAGTGTGGTCATTTTTGTAATCTGTAAGTTTTGTATTTGCTTGCTGTGAGAAAAGACTTCTTCAGTATTTGGAAAACAATTCAAGATGAGTTTGATCACCTTCCTCTGCTGCATTTTAGAAAAGAAATCATTAAAAAGCAGAGGGTATTTTGAATAGAATTAGTACCTTACAGCAGAGTTTTTCATTCAGCGAATTATGGTTATGAGTTTAATTTAGGGAGTTATGACCAGAAATTTTTTTAGAGAGAGAGATGGATGAGAATAGATAATATCAGCATATATACATAACCTAAGAATATTGTTTTTATTTTTATTTATTTATTTATTTTTTAAGAATATTGTTTTTAGATCTGTAGTTTGAGATTAATCTGTATGTTCTAGGTCATGGTATAATAAAATGTTTCTTAATATATAATCCGTATGTATTGGCTCGTTGTATAATAAGGTGTTTCTTACTAGAGAGCTTGAGAAACACTGCTAAAGTGGAAACCTAGAAATCCTAGCTTGGTCTTGTTCTAAAGAGGTAGGTGTTTCAACCCACTGCCTGAGGACTTTGGTCTAGTGGGGCTATAATTTTTCTTCTAGTGAATATTTTATCTTTCCTCCCATATTGTAGACTTTGTGAAATGTCACATAGTCTCCTAAGGTGGCATAGTCAGTACTTCATCACTATAATTTCTTGAGTTTATAAGCATGTTTGAAATGTATGTTGAATTGGAAGTATGTTTATGAGATACTAGTTAACCACAAGCTTCCCTTTAGCTCAGTCAGTAAAGAATCTGCCTGCAATGCAGGAGACCCAGGTTCGATTCCTGGGTTGGGAAAATTGTCTGGAGAAGGAAATGGCAACCCACTCCAGTATGCTTGCTTGGAGAATCCCATGGACAGAGGAACCTGGAGGGCTGTAGTCCATGGGGTCACAAGAATCAGACACAACTTAGCAACTAAACCACTTACCACCAGTTAACCATAGGTTCACAATGTATTTAGCAGAGAAGCTAATAAATAGGGTGAATCCTTTTTGAAAAGAATCTTAACATACCCAGAGGGGATTAAGTCAGTGAGTTGGCTCGGGTGCTACTGGAATGCAGGGTCATGTAGAACAGCCTGGGGATCTCAGAGGTTCTCCACAGTACCTTTACTGCTATTTCCATTGATGGGTCAGTAGAGTTATTACCATTCTGCAGTGGCTGGGTGTTTTTCTCAGCGGAAGCTGAACCAGATGTACGTTCTTTGATAAGCATCCTGGGCTGACTTTTCTCCTCCCTCCTCACTCACCCTCGGTCTGACCTTGAGAGGTGTGTGTCATGAGAGATTTCATGCCCCAGGTTTAGGGAAATGTTCGTCCCACCCAGCTGAGCCTTCTGGCTAAATTTGGATTTATTTTTCAGAGTGTAATCCTGTTTCTGTGGCCTGGGGGTTGGCTCTGCAACCCAACATTGAAGCATGTATTTGTAGCTCGGAGTCTGGGAAGGAGGCTTGTCACTCAGTTCTAGTTCTTTCCCTCTAGGTTTTTAGACTCAGATTCTAGAATGATAGAATATGGGACTTGGAAGGGACTTGAGTTTGCCTGATTCAGCTCTTCCTGTTTTTTAGGGGGAAACTGATGTCCAAAAAAGACAAGTGAGTTACTCAAAGTTACATACATAATGACTCGTTTTGTCATTATTTCACTAGAATCCTCTTGGTTGGTCATGTGAATGCCTCATGATGAAAAGCTGTCTTTCACAGCTCCCCATTTCTGTTGGGAATTCCCAGGTGGTACTAGTGGTAAAGACACCCACCCTAACCCCCATCGCCAGTGCAGGCAATGTAAGAGACCCAAGTTTGATCCCTGGGTTGAGAAGATTCCCTGGAGAATGAAATGGCAACCCGCTCCAGTATTCATGCCTGGAGAATCCCATGGACAGAGGAATCTTGTGGGCAACAGACCATGGGGTCTCACAGAGTTGGATACACACACACACGTTCCCGTTAGCTGCCAGGAAGTTCACGGCTGCCTCAATTTCGGCAGCTTGACTTTGTACCTGACATTGCGCTTCAACAGGATATTGCCTTGTTACCACAAACTCTTTGAACTTGGAAAGATCCCACCCTAAGCTAAGACATTTGCATTACAACAAACTATATAATTTTGAAACCTCATCATCTCACCACTAAAGAAGGTGTAATATGAAAATAAATGTTGGTGACTATTTCAGTGGAATCCCAGCTCTATTTGGGGCAGTATTTTTGTATTTTAATTATAGTTTTCTGCTTTCAGATAATTTTTTAGCTATCGTTTTATGATTTAGCTTAATATAAGACAAACATATTCTTTATTCCTTTTAAGAAAATCTAAATGAATTTCACTATCCATTAGTCAGATTCTATAGAAACCTAAAGAGAGTTTGTTGTATATAATATCTGTACATAAGCTTAGACTATGTAATCATCTGTAGTATAATTTTCTCAAAAACTTACAAGAAAGGCATATCTCTCATTGATGGGTCTATCTGTCTGATAATCCCTTCCTCCCTCCTTCCTTCCTGCAGTATTCTTCCACATCATTCTGCAAAGGAATATAGTCCATTATCATACTACATTTATTTAGGTCATCCTTAATTTTTTTCCATTAGCATGTTGTAATATCAGGAATTGGTGGCCCAGGTTTAATAATTAATTATGAAAGGAGTGTACAATTTCTATCTTGAGGGTACTTACTGGTTTAGTCTTAATAGTGATTAAGTAGGTGTTGATTTTTTTTTTTCCTTGAAACATTTCTGTTGTTACACTTATTATATGTTTTTCTTGAAGTATAGTGAATTTGTAATTTGTTTCATATGTATAGCGTAATGATTCGATCTATTTTTTAAAAGATTTACTTATTTTACTTTCTGGTTGTGGTGGGTCTGTGTTGCTGCATGCAGGCTTTCTCTAGCGGTGAGTGGGGGGCTACTCTTTGTTGTGGTGTGCGGGCTTCACGCTGCAGTGGCTGCTCTCATTGTGCAGTGCTGGCTCTAGTCACTCGGGCTTCAGTAGTTGCGGCCTGAGCCCTCAGTAGTTGAGGCTCCTGGGCTCTTAGAGCAAAGGCCCAATACTTGTGGCTCACAGGCTTAGTTGCTCCATGGCATGTAGAATCTTCCAGATCAGGGATTGAACTGGTGTCCCTTGCATTGCAAGGTGGAGTCTTAACCATTGGACCACTGGGGAAGCCCTGCGATTCAGTATTTTTTATTTAATTTTATTTAAAGTTATTACAAAATAATGGCTATATTGCCCTGTGCCACATAATATATCCTTGTTACTTATGGAAGATGTTGATTTTGGCAGTCACTAATCTAAAGGTTTTTTTCATTTTAGTGTCTTGTTAAATAGAGAGCTATCAGTCTCTAACTATAGGCAATTTCCAGAGAGCCAGCCTTGTTTTAGGCTCCCTTCAGCCTTTCTGTAGTGAAGACGTTGTACGTTGCCTTATCTTGTTGAACATCTTACCAAAAGGATTCCAAGGCAAGGCTGGTCTCACAGCACTCAAAGACGGCAACCTTGGAAAATGTCCTCGTTCAGTCCCAAGGTGGTATGCTGGGTGCGTGGCTCTTTATCATAGAAACTCAGCGGGGATGTGGGAAATCCATAGTTCCTACTGGTTCAGGGAAAATCTGTCATCAATTCTGCTGTTTCAGACAGCTTCCTCTACCCTTGACATCCCTTTACCTCATTATCCCAAGTAATCTTCCATGCGTGCTGCATGCTAAGTCTCTTCAAAGAGTCATGTCCGACTCTTTGCTACCCCATGGACTGGGGCCCACGAGGCTCCACATGAGAATACTGGAGTTGGTTGCCATATCCTCCTCCAGGGATCTTCCCGACACAGGAATCGAACCCTCATCTCTTAATGTCTCCTGCATTGGCAGGCAGGTTCTTTACCACTGGCGCCACCTGGGGAGCCCAGAAGTGGAAATGTTAGTTGTTCAGTTGTGTCTAACTCTTTGCGACCCCGTGGACTATAGCCTGCTAGGATCCTCGGTCCATGGGAGTTTGCAGGCAAGAATACTAGAGTGGGTTGCCATTTCCTTTTCCAGGGGATCTTCCCAACCCAGGGATTACACCCGCATGTCCTGCACTGGCAGGTGGATTCTTTCCCACTGCACCACCTGGGAATCGTATCTCTTTGTGAGAGGCCTGCTTTGAGCCTTTGTGTATGGAGAGCTTGGCACATAAATAGCACTTGGAAGCTCTAAGTTACTGTCTTCATCATCCTATTTAGACCTCTCACCTGTCTCCTCCCAGGCAGGACCACCCAGAACTTATAGTAGATCATTAGCTTGTTGTATGAATGATGAGAATGCTCCATTTTGGATTTCCCTCAGTGGTCCGAGGAGTCCGCCACGGCCTTGTCCCTCTTTTTCTGTCCCAGCTTCAGATTTCCTGCTTAGCCGCTGGGGCTGGTTCACCTCTTACTGTCTGTCTGCCCAGGGCAGCCAGTCCTAGAGGAGTCCTCCTGGCCTGTGCTCTGTTCTGCCCTTGAAGAGCAGGCTTCTCAGCCTGGGGGCAGCATGGATGCCAGCTTCTTGGGCAGCTGAGAGCTACAGGCTTCTACTTTCACGTGGGAGGGTATAGATGGGGACAGTCTTGTAGCTGCAGTTATGCTGCATGTGGACTCTGTAGATATATGGCTTTTTTCTGCCTGAGAGAGAGATGCCAAAGGCCACAGTCAAGTTATTAGTCACTTCGGTAAGTTACATAAAAGACGGGTTATAGAGAATCACTGGAAAGTTGTAAAATGTTGATTTTACCTTTAAAGTAACTTCTTACCCATCCTTCCCATTTTAATGACTACTTCTTGAATTAGGTCATTCATTTGCTGTTCATACATCCAACAAGCGTGTATTAAGCACCTGTTCTGTGCCAGGCGCTGTGGATTTAGTGATGAGCAGGACGGCTGAGGCCTCTGCCCCACGAAGCTCACGGCGTTGCCCAGGTGGTTGCCGCGGGAACCTGTTGTCTCTCGGCCTCTCTCGTTTCAGTCCATCTTCCAGGCAGATCCTGCCTCTCGTTGGTTTGGCTCACGGTCTTGCCTCTGCCTTCTGTGCCTGGTCTAGACTCCATAGCCTGCCTGGTGTTTGTTTAGTCTAGTCCCAACGCCCTTCCCAACCCTTTACCCTTCCCTGCCACTGCCCCAGCAGTGGGGGCAGCTTCTCCCTCCTTGGTCCTCCATTGAATCTTACTCGAGACTCTCATGTTTAAGAAAAACTTAGCTATGAGGCACAGTGCCTAGGGTTCACAGTGTTGTTAGGTCCCCACAGAAGTGTTTTAATTTCATTTAAGTTAAGAAAAAAAGAAATCCAACCTGGATTATATTCAACTTTATACCACCACAGTTGTTATATTTATATTTACCTGTAATATTTTTGTTATGGAGGAAAGGAAAGCTGTGTGAGGTCCATGGAAGTCACCGTGTAGCCCTGTCTGTGAGATGTGCCCTCTGGTCTGCTGCTTTGACATTACTGTTGAATTTGCCTGATTGCCTCTAGACAGGGGATTCACAGCAGGCAGGGGCTGTGCCTGAGAACCGCTGGCCTTCCAGAGCCTGGCCAGGTCCTGCATGCCCCACATTCTGCCAGGATAGCTCTCTGACAGGTGCATGGGTTCAATGGCAACTCCTTTTGAGGAGTAGATTTTATTTGTTCCTTCCTCATGCTATCATGGTTTATCCTCAGCACATGGGCATGTCAAGGGAGAGAGACCCAGGGACCTGCTGAGTCTGTAACTTAAAGCTGTCCTGGATCAGTTTGGCTTACTCACCTTCATACCTTCCAGAATCCCTGGTGTTTCTGTTATAGGTGGCAGAGAAAAGAAGTAGTGGAGAAAACATGCTCTTGATCTTAGGTCACCTACTCTCTTGGAACCTCAGTTTTCCTCCTCTATAAAATGGAAGTGGTGAAACATAACTTGTACAATTACTGTAACCATTAAGTAGCATATATAAAGTGTTCATTAGGTCAGGGTACTGCAGCTGATGCTTGAAATAGTGTGCATGTATTTCTTCTGTTTTAAAACTTTGTTCATTGTAAGATAAAGTATCAGTAACAGCAATCTGAAAAATAGGAAACACTGCTATATTAACTGTATGTCTTAACTGTGTGATGAAGCTAGATTTCAGAAATATTAAACTGAATGAAATAGGTCTTGGGTTCAAGGTAGGCTGGCATCATAAAGGTGGAGCAAGTGGCTGGGCCAACTTCTAGTTCTAGTCAGCAGTGTTTTCCTGTTTAGGAAGACATAGTGGAAAGTCAGAGGTGCTATCTCCGTGATCTTAAGGAAGTCACCTTATCTCCTTGAGTCATAGGCGAGGTTCCAGCAGGATGCTCTTCACAGAGTGCAGTAAGAATGAAAGAAAAGGACCTTATAAACAGTGAAGTGCTTACCCAGATGAAAGGTCTGTCTGTTTGCTTACTTCTCAGGGAAGTTTAGCCTGCGGCACTGATCACTCTGGGTAGAACCAGGACTCCCCTCCCATGCATGCCAGGGTCCTCTTTCCCATGATTAACCGTCATCTTCCTGCCTTTCAGGTTCTATTTCACCAACTGGCATGGGACCAACGACAATGAACAATCAGTATGGCGACATTCTCCAAAGAAGCAGAAAAACGGCTATGAGAAAAAAAAAGTTCCAGATGCAACACCTCTCCTTGACGCCAGCTCGCTGGAGTATCTGTTTGCTCAGGTAAGACGTTTGGGCCCAGGGAAGCCTGGAGTTCGTGGAGTGGGTAAGACATGGCAGGGGTCACATTCCCTGGTGCAGCCGACCGTGGTGGCCGCTTAGATGCTTTATGACCTGTTCCGTGGGTCGTTCTCGCCAGCCTGGACTTGCTCCCGGTGAGGGGAAGGGAAGGCAGTTCAGCATCCAGTGGGGGCTGGTTATCCACTTGTGGGCCTTTCCCCATCCCTTGTTCCCCCAACCCCATTCAATTCCTCTCTGTGGTGCCTCTGCACCGAGAGCAGAGGGGAGCTCTAAGTGAGGGATGGTGTCATTGAGCAGGGTTGGTCATGAAGGTGCTTCTCAGCAGTCACAGAGGGCAAGGAGGTGGCTGCTCTGAGTCATAGCGGTGGTGAGTGGAATGGTTAGACACTAGAGAAAAGCCAGAAAGTGAAGTTCAAGTCACCCGAATTATATTAACTTGAGATAACTAGCATTTTTATTTGTGTGCTTCCTGATTTTATCATTGGAGAAGGCAATGGCACCCCACTCCAGTACTCTTGCCTGGAAAATCCCATGGACGGAGGAGCCTGGTAGGCTGCAGATATGTACCATGCACTAGTAGTATCTGAAAATATCTTATTCGGAGTGTCTGTGTACTTCTTGCTAAGCTGCTGCAGATACTGTGGTGAGCAAGACAGACATGGTCTCTGCAAGCCCCAGATATTTAATTGAATTGGACAAACAAAACAAGCAGATAAAATGATACATAGATAATACACAAGGAATTGTGAAAAGTTCTATGAACGAAAAAGCTTTTGTTGTAAGGAATGTGGGGAGGGAGGTTTGAATGGGGAGAGCTAATTTAAATAGTATAATCAGAGGTCTCTCCAAAGAGGTGGCATTTGTACTGAACTTTGAAGAATAAAAAAGTGTCTGCATTTCTCAGGGAGCAGTAGGGAAAGTATTTCTTTGGAGAGGAGCAAAGTTTTTCAAAGGCAGCACTGTTGACACTTGGGGCTGGATGATTCTCTGCTGTAAGGCGCTGGGCACTGTGGAATATTTACGTGCACCCCTGGCCTCCCTGCTCCTTGGGTGCCAAGTAGCATCATCGTTGTGGCAGTAGAGTTGGAGGGAAATGGATGGATCTGCGATTAATTTTGGAGGTGGACTTGATGTGACTTGCTGTGAAGTTGGATGTGAAAGGTTGAGGGTGGAAGCATCGAAGATGATTTTGAGATTTGTATTTTGGGCAGTGTCTGACAGATAATGGAGTGATTCCCTGCATAGGAAAGAGTGGATGCAGCAGGTTGGAAAAGGGGGGATGGAAACAAGGAGCTCTCTTTCAGAGATACCTGTGAGATATGCAAGTGGAGATTCCTGGTAGGAAGTTGAGTATGATACTGGAATCCAGAGGAAAAGCCAGCCTTCATTTAACTAATCATTGTTTCTAAACGTTTTTGGTTTTTTGTCCCCCTGTTACACTATCACTGTTACAAAACAGCCTCAAATATATTTCTGAATATGTGTTCTCCTTATTATTTCCTTAGGATGTAGTGTTTCACATTTGGGTTTTGTGTCACAGTCGTCATCTATACAGCTTTAGTTATTGATTGCACTTTCCATAACATATCTGAGGAGTGGCCTCAGAGACTGCAGAGAAGTGAAACAGCACAGCCCTGGGCAGATACTGTGTGGAAAAAGTAAAGTGAACCGGCGATTTTCACATTGGCCTTTTTGAATCCAGCCTCCCAGTTTTACACATATTCATGTCCGAGATTGATTCTTTAACTTTTTTGGAAGAAAAAGTGTAAAGAAAGAGTGCCCCATACTTCAGGAGTGAGTATGAGATTAGAATCTGACATTTCAGAGCTTCGGGAATGAATTACTTGAGGTAGTTGTACAGTGATGTTTACAGAAAATCACAGCCAGATGAAACAGTTTCGAATTTTGTTCTCTTTCACACACACTGCTGACAGAGATGATTGTTGTTGGTCCTAAGTAATTTATAGAAGCAGTCAGTGTCCTATTCTCACTGACAGAAACCAGCAGTCCTGCCTTGAAAAAAGGAGAACGGCAGCGGTGAGAACCCTTCATCCAAAACCCATTAAAGTTGCTTCAGGGAAAGCGAGTGTCTTCCTGATGTAGGACCACCACCCCAGACTTCATGTCTGCCTCTTTCCAAGCTGGAGAAGGGCTAACAGTCCCTTCCTGAGAGCTTGGTCCACTTGCAGTCGGTGAGAAGAGACCGAGTGTGACTGTGGCTCCGTGTTGCAGAGCCGCAGCCCTGTAGTCACATCTGGTCTGATACCCATTGCTCTCCACCCCTCACCACACGCACACACTCATGAGGTCCTCGGTGCCCACAGGGCTATGTCTTTATACTTGTCTTTGGTTTTGGTAACTACTTGAGGTTATGTATTTCCATTTGTTCTTCTTTCTTTTCTGGAGTCTCCATGAGATCAGGGATGTGGTTTGGTCTGCTGCTAGCACCTTGAATATCTGGCCCATAATTAGTTCTTGTTAGTCAATAATTACCAACTGAGTGAGTGATGTTATTTAACCTTTTGGTGCCTTAGATTCCTCATCTGTTAGGCAGAGTTGATGGTGGTAGCATCCCCCTCATAGGGCTGTTGTAAAGATTAAATGAAATAGTGAATGAGGAACCTCGCACAGTGCCTAGCACTCAGGGCAGGGCTTAATAAAGGGGACTGAGCAGTGATGTTATTGTCATTACTCTGTACAAGACAGGTACATATTGGCCGCTGCTTTTTAGTTTTCATTTTTGTTTTCTGAAGCCCTCATGGACTCTTGGAATGTGTGGCATACCTCCATGAGTGAGGGGTTGTATTTTGAGGATGCGTTTCACTATTAGAAACTTTAACAGCAGATGTTGAAAAAACTCACATGTGGTCATAACCCAGTGTAGAATCTGGATTCCTTCTCCTTTCTGTAAATCTACATCAGGAGGGAGGTGGGTGCTCAGTTCATTGTGGAGCTAACAAATGATCAAACCCCAGCCAGCTGTCACCTCCCATGCCCTGGTGCAGTCCAAGCCTAGTACATGCTACTTTTTACCATCACTTCCATGGGAAGCCCTGTGGAGGGGCTTCATGACTTTTAAAGGAATGAATTAACCTGGGGAAAACATTTCCCAAGCCCTTTCATACCCAACTGTTGAGAAAGAGGTGCCAGGGAAACTAAATCTCATTAGTCTCATTGCTGTACTGCATTTTGGGTGGCACTTCCCTGTGTGGGGAACCTTCCTCCTAAGATCAGAAATGTGGGCGGATGCTTAAAACTTAAGTGGTGATTCATTTCTTCTCATCTCTGTTCCAAAGGGACAGTATGATTTGGTCAAATGCCTGGCTCCCATTCGAGACCCCAAGACGGAGCAGGATGGGCACGACATTGAGAACGAGTGTCTTGGGATGGCCGTGCTGGCCATCTCCCACTACGCCATGATGAAGAAGATGCAATTGCCAGAACTCCCCAAGGACATCAGGTAAACCTTCCTGCTGGCTGAAAAACTGATTGTGGGGATGGTGTTATTTTTATACATTCTCATACACCTCAGTGGTTGGCTGACTACTGCCTTCTGCAGAGCCAGCTTTTTTTAAGAATATTTATAATAAAAGGTAGTACAATTATCATTGTGTCCTGAATTGGAATGTTGGCTGACGACCTCAGAAATGTGTACTAGGGTGAAAGTTCTGGGCTGGGTCGCCAGTCAAATGAGTGGCCCACATGCCCTCCCCCTTGCTCTCTGCCCATGCTGGGCATTGGCATCTGTCCCTGCACTTTTTCCTTTTGTGCTGGATCTGTCCTAAAATCCTTCTTGATGTAGCTCTAATGCAGCTGCTATCATTTCCAGCCTGTACTGGTTCACTGGAGAGCTGTTAATTCCAATGTGAAGCACGATCAACTGTTACCTTAAGAAAATTATATTTACTTAAAAATTATCATTTGCAAGCAAGTCCTTCTGAAGGAATATTCAATCTGTATAACTTCCACCTATCTATGAAATACTAATATAATTTTTATTTTATTTTTTTGGCCACCCACCCATCATGGGGGAAATCTTAGTTCTCCAGCCAGGGTCAAACTGATGCTCTCTGCAGTGTAAACACAGTCTTAACCATTGGACCACCAGGGAAGTCTGGAAATATACTTTTTAAATCAATGCACTATTATGTCTGTCCCAAGACAGTCACTTTAAGAGGGGATTATTTCTAGCAGTGTTATTTGTGATAGGTGGCATGCGCCTTCTCGTAAGGCTACATCTTGTGTCTCCCTGCCCTTGCCCAGAGTCTGGAGCAGATCACAAGGTGCTCCTCAGAAATGCAGGGACTGGTGAGACACATGCTGCGCTGTTTTCTCCTGTTTCTGTGGCGCTTGCTCTGGGGATCTCTGTATTTTTGCATGAGGCTAGCGTTAAAAATAGCTCTCCTCTGACCTTCCCCTCCGTTACATTAATCTAAAAAAGAAGTTACAGTATTTGTTGGGGACAAATTTCAAGCTCCACAGTTTTCCGCTGTTGTGAAACTATCAGTGCGGCAGGGATTCCCCTGTGCTGGGTGCTTTCTCAGGCTGAGTCTCCCCACTTGTTTTACCGCCAGCAGACTTGCTCTCTTTTTTCTCGGGTGTTCGTACCCCTCTTAAAGCTGGGTCTTGTTCTCACAGTGTATCCATTTGCTGTGATTCTTAGTCATAGATACTCTCTCATTAGCACCTGGATGGTTAACTAATCTTTCACTTTATCTGTTGATCCATTTAATGTATCTGGGACATTTGCACACAGCAAACACTAGGTCTTTTGTATTTGGTTAGCTTTTATGTGTTTTTCCTATTTCTTATAAAGGCAACCTGTGATCTTTATAGAAAAACTGTCAAATAGATGTGCAAGTAGAACGTGTGAAGCATCTGCCATCACTCTTGACACCTTCCAGGTGGCTTTCTAACCGCTGAGGTTCTGGCTGAACCTTAGCAACAGTGTGTTCATGTGAACGCAGTGTACGTGGGAAGGAACAGTGACGTTAGCAAACAAAAACACAAAGCTGCCATTTTGCTGCCTGCTTTTGTGACCCAGAAAATCTGATGATTCCTGTAGGAATTTCCATTTCAGTAAAATCTATGGAACAGGTACTTGTCTCTCTTCTTTCAGTCCCTGTTCACCTCCATCTCCCTATGATTGTCATCCTGAGTTTTACTCCAAGACCTCTGGGAGTAGAACCTTTCTCATTTGGCAACACAGAGAAGGAAGGGTTACAGGCTTACGTTTGTTTCTGAGCTATTCTGCTAACCTATACATAAAAAAGAGATTTTTTTCTTTCAAACTTTCTTTTAGCTACAAGCGATATATTCCAGAAACATTGAATAAGTCCATCAGACAGAGGAACCTTCTCACCAGGATGCGGATAAATAATGTTTTCAAAGATTTTCTAAAGGAGTTTAACAACAAGACCATTTGTGACAGCAGCGTGTCCACGCACGACCTGAAGGTGAAATACCTGGCTACCTTGGAAACTTTGACAAAACATTATGGTGCTGAAATATTTGAGACTTCCATGCTACTGATTTCATCAGAAAATGAGATGAATCGGTTCCATCCAAATGATAGTGGAAATGTTCTCTGCTATGAAGTGATGGTGACTGGAAATCTTGGAATCCAGTGGAGACAGAAACCACATGTAAGTGCCGACAGGGGCTGGTTAGAACATCCTGTGTCACGTGGTGTGTTCTGTGTATTCTGTTGGTATTATTTCTTTGCATGTTCATCACGCCTGTCAGCTGAGTTTGTTTCATGGGCTAGAGAGAGTGTATCATTCATCTTTTATTGTGTCCATGTAGCAGTAGATCTAAATAAATATTGAGTTCTGTAGGGAAATAGAGAAATGTAGCATATTGCAATATGTAATAATATAGTAATAGCAGACATTTACCAAGTGTTTACCATGTACCAAGTACTTTTCTAAGTAATTTTCATGGATTAACTCACTTATTCTTTAAATTTATGAGAGATAACTACCATTTCCCCTACTTTATAGATGAACAGAAAGAGGTACAGACAAGCTAAGAAATTTGCCCAAGGTCGTAATTAACTAATAAGTGATTGTGCCAAGAATTGATTTTAGGTCTTTGGCTCCATGAAATAGGGTAATTTTTCTTGCAATTTGGAACTTCTTTTTGAAGTGTTTATTGAATGAGGCAATAGACCAGATTGGTTTAAAAGCATGGGTTTTAAAGCTAAATAGACCTGGTTCACATCCTAGCTCCACTGTTTATATTTACATGGCCTTGGGAGGGTTACTTCATATATAGTCACATATTCATTATTCATCTATAAAAAGGTAACACTTACTGTACTACCTTATAGTGTTGTTGAGAAAACTGTCATTTAGCATAGACTTATGTAATAATAAATGGTGTATAATAAATGCTCAATAAATAATTATAGCTGCTATCATCATTATTTGGGCTTCCCTGGTGGCTCAGACAGTAAAGCGTCTGCCTGCAATGTGGGAGACCCAGGTTCGATCCTTGGGTCGGAAAGATCCCCTGGAGAAGGAAATGGCAACCCACTCCACTACTCTTGCCTGGAAAATTCCATGGACAGAGGAGCCTTATAGGCTACAGTCCGTGGGGTCACAAAGAGTCGGACACGACTGAGCGGCTTCACTTCTTCTTCTACTACTATTGATGTAAAGGTGAAATTTACTTTCTACTCCTGTTTTATTCTCATGCTAAAATAATGCCAAACACTTAACAAGCACTTTCTGTGTAGTATGGGTACTATTATTAAGAACCTACCTTCTGCTCTAAGAACCCTGTGAATACATAAGATCTCTGTTTTATGGATGGGTAAATGCAGGCTCAAAAAGATGACCTAACTAGTTAAATAACTGGCAGAGTCAGGATCTTATCCAGATCTCTAGTCTCCAAGACTCTGCTACACAAAATATGTAAGCTTGTACAGACACGTATGACTCCCCAAGTTATCCAAGCATGGGATTCATACCTGCCCTTGAAAATTCCAACTTGATTATGGCTGTCTAGTCAAGATAGTCAGTGGTAGATTCTAAAAGGAGAAAGCCCATGCTCAGCTGGGGGGACCTGATTGTAGATGTACGTCTAGCGGGCAGTTATTTCCGTTCCTGAATTTGCTTGTACATTACAGATTATGTTAAGAGTTTAGTCAGTGTGTCCTTTAAGGTCTCTTCCAGGGGTAGGGTCCTAAGAATCCCTGGTGGGACCTGAATAAGCCCATGGGTGCTGGCTCTCCCAGTTCCTCCATCAGTCCAGGCACTCTGGCTTTCTCTTGCTTGGCTGCAAGGCCCTATGTTCTTTTGCCAGGAGAAAATGAGAAATGCCAGGAGAAAATGAGAAAGCTGGCTTCACCCTGTCGCTTATGCATTTTATCAGATTGTTCCTGTTGAAAAGGAAAAAAACAAACTGAAACGGAAAAAACTGGAAAATAAACACAAGAAGGATGAGGAAAAAAACAAAATCCGAGAAGAGTGGAACAATTTTTCTTACTTCCCTGAGATCACTCACATTGTAATCAAGGAGTCTGTGGTCAGCATTAATAAGCAGGACAACAAAAAAATGGTAAGTTTCCTCCAGAAGTGATTCGGCCGGGGTTTGGTGCTGGGAGGGGACTTTGCTGAGGACAGTTATGCAGCACGTGCTCTTCAAGGTTCCTGTCCCCAAGAGAAAATCTTGTGATCATCTTATTTAAGCCAGAAAGTCCCTGTTGCTGACATTGACATTATCAGTGTCTGTGTTTAAGTTACCTGAGTGCGTTCTAGTGCCTTTCTTTGTTCTTCAAATGAAAACAGGATTTGTTATCCTCCCAAAGATATTTCAGTATCAATATTCAGTTCACAAAAATTAGTGGATTTGAAAAAAAATTTGGTGAGTGAGGGTTAGCATTTTCTCCCAAGGGCTCCTGCACGGCCCCCCTGCTGAGTTGGGTGGGTCACCTGGGATGAGGTCGGTGGGAAGCCCCGCTTTGCACTTGAGTGGACTGTTGGGCCGGTGGCTGTGGCCACAGTGACAGTCCTCGTCATGGTGTCAGGCACACCCAAGTGACTCTCGGACAGAGGAAGGAGTATTCAACTTCACTTCCTCTTTTCTGGTATCACTTGAGGACATGATCTAGACAGGCAGGCCAGTTTGGCAGGAGAAGTGGGAGCCCAGCCAGAACAAACATGTTTGTGTCAGGGAAGTCACGGCCGACTGCTCGTGGAAAGGACAGGATGGTGAGACACAGTGCTCCGTGCAGTAGAGGTGGTCACCTAGGGAAGTACCGTGTTTTGCCTGAAATTGGCAGATTTTACTGTGTCAAAATCCTAACACTCAGTGCTGGGAAAGAATCTGGTGATGCAGTTTAGGACAAGTGGTCATCCTTTTCTATCTAGAGTAATTAGTCTTTTGGGTATACCTTTTGGGAAAGCAGTTTGATTTGTTATGTTTAGTCGCTTAGTCGCCTCCAGCTCTTCGCAACCCCGTGGACTGCAGCATGTCATGCTTCTCTGTTCTTTACTGTCTCCCAGGGTTTGCTCAGACTCATGTCCATTGAGTCGGTGCCATCCAGGCATCTCATCAGCCTTCTCCTCCTGCCCTCAGTCTTCTCCCAGCATCAGGGTCTTTTCCAGTGAGTCAGCTCTTCTCATCAGGTAGCCAAAGTTTTGGAGCTTCAGCATCAGTCCTTCCAGTGAATATCCAGGGTTGATTTCCTTTAGGATTGACTAGTTTGATCTCCTCACTGTCCAAGATAACATGTATTAAAAGGCTTGAAAATATCTACATATCCCTCCATTCAGGAAATGAGGATCTGTCTTTCAGAAACAGTGAGATGCAGGCAGTGGGCGATGAGTGAGAATGTTTATCCCAGCAGCAGTTACTGTGTCAAAAATGCTGAAACTAACCTGCACATATGATTATAGGAAAACGAGAAAATAAAATACAACTCATCTGAGAAGTAGAATATTAGGTAAACAAATTGCTGAATTTTTAAAAATCTGGAAGAATGCTTCATAAATGGAAAAAAGCAGAATATGAAACTTAATGGAACCAATTTTGTTTTAAAAAGTTTAAAGCATGCACATGCTGTTAGGAAAATAATCAAATATTAACAACTATTTGTTTATGATGGTATTATGAGTGATTTTAACTTTTAATTCTCCCTATCCTCCCTTTTTTCAAAATAAAGATACATTGATTGCCTAAGAAAACTGTAGTAAAAATGTGATGGAAGACATAGAAGAGCCCAGATAGATGTTAGTGGAAACATGGAAAATGGCAAGAGGGAGAAAACAGAAATAAATGCTATTTATTCAGCATATTTGGAGAAGAAAATGGCAACCCACTCCAGTATTATTGCCTGGAGAATCCTGTGGACAGAGGGGCCTGGTGGGCTGCTGTCCGTAGGGTTGCACAAAGTCAGACATGACTGAAGTGACTTAGCAGTAGCATCAGCAGCATTCAGCATGTTATAGACATAAAGTCATATTGTCAGGATTTCAGCTGCACTTCCAGTGGGCAGTCTGAGACTTCAGGAGAGCTGTAGAAACTTGCACAGGGTCAGCTCCAGCCTGTACTGATTTGGGCTCCAAGGTGTCCTCTCCCTCGCGGACTCCGTAGTGAGGGAGAGCTTGGCACATCTGTGGTCTGGCTGTTCCAACATGGGCAAACCCTGGAGACATGGCCGAGAAGAAGGAACAGCAGCCAGTGGGTGCAGGCTTTGAGAGCCTTCCCTGTCCTGTCCTAGCTGACAGTCAAGGGCAGCACCCAGATGGCGCGCCTGTCGTCTAGGCCAGGGCTCACCCTGGCCACCCGGGCCCACCCTGGCCACCCGGGCCCACCCAGGCTGGCAGCTCTGTGCCAAGCTGCAGTGCTTGTGGGGCTGGGGGAGGCGAGAAAAAACCCTTACTTGATCTCCTCGTTACTTTTTCTTTTACAAATACGAGGCCTGCTATGCGCCAGGTACTTCCTGTTGTAAAGACTTTGCAAATACGAACTCTTTTCATTTTCTTATTGACTGTATGAAGTGGGTATTTTATTATTCCCATTTTACGAAGGAGGAATCTGAGGCACAAAAAAGCTAAATAACAGCCAAGGTCATACAACTGTGACATTAAATCATTTGAAATTGCTGATATTTGATAATTTTTGACAAAAAATGATGATTACATATGCTTAAATATACATAGAAACACTGAGGTTTGAACCCAGATAAACTGGCTCCTGAAGCTGGTGGGTTAACCCTGTGTAATGCTTTTTCTCATTTATCTCATCCCCCATCCCTTCCCAGCCATGGGATTTCCAAGCTGTATTTTGGTTGCCGCTTTCAGGAAAGCATGATGCGACCATGTTATCAGATCACATCTTGATTTATCTCTTCTGTCTGCATCTTCTTGACATCTCCCCTTTGTATTCAGACTTCTGCCTTCAGAGAACTTAGACACTTACATGGTTTCATTTGTATGGAGTTGGGTGAAGGGCTACCCAAGCCAGACTGTCTTGCCTTTGCTCTTTGGGGCTCTGCAGGGAGATGCTGGGTCACACCTTACAGGAAGCCCACTTAGCACAGAGCCTCCTTCCTGATCACGATCCCTATGGTAGTCCTGCCCTCTCTTGGCCTCCTTGGCTCACAGCCCCAAAGCAGCTTTCCTTTGGCATCATAGCTAACTCTCATTATAAGCCCTTTACCTCCATTCTGCTGGTTGCTTACATCCCTCTGCCCGCACCCCTTCATCGGTCTCGTCTCTGCTTTTCTCTGCCACCAGCCTTTTCTTTCTCCATTGTTATGGAAAGAGTGTTATACTCCAGTGTCGTTTTGCCCTTCTCTTAAGGCTCCAGTGTGTGTTAATGTTAGTATTTTTGTGAGCCAAAGCTCTAAATCACGGCTTTATATACCTTCCTTCATCAGATGTTCCTGGTTGACCCCACAGTTCCAACTCAAATAAACGCTCATCTCTGCTCAGGGTTATAGGATTAAGACAAAAACCTCACCTGTCTTTACCTCGGAGCATTTTTCTTCCTTCCATGAAAACTACCTCCCTCCTCCTCTTTCTTGCCTTTGCCTCTCCCGCTGTGAGTAATACTGGGCCTCCTCCAGACCCTCAGAGTTCCCTAATCTCACAACCTCATCATTGTGTCCGGGACCGTTCCTGAATTAAAATCCAGAGTTTCACCCTCTGAGCCAGCTCTGGATGGGATAAAGCACCTGTGCCTCTTTCTTTTTCTATAAGCAGGAATAATGTGTAGTGCCAGGACCAGGGTACGACCTGCACACTCTCTGTTCTTCCCGCCTCCACTCTTTTATGTTGTTGCCACCTTGAATCAGCCTTCCTCTTCCATCTGGTCCCAGGGGCAGCTTCTCCATGGTCTCATGTCTCCCACACAGCTGCCTGTCCCCTGCTCCCCCTATATACACTATTCTTCATCCAAAAAAAGGTTTGAAGTAATAGATAAAAGAGTGTGGTGAACAGTCAGAATCGTTTATAAATGCAAGGGTGCAGTTACTGTCAACAGAAGGAGCTTCCCTGCGGGGTCATGCATCCTCCATTGTGTTGAACATGAATATCTTCTCACTGTGTACCTGCCCAGAGAGTCAGCTGCTGCTTGAGATGGCAGGCATGTGATGTAACCATGGGCATTTCTGCTCTCTTGCAGGAACTGAAGCTCTCTTCCCACGAGGAGGCCTTGTCCTTCGTGTCCCTGGTCGATGGCTACTTCCGGCTCACGGCAGACGCCCATCACTACCTCTGCACTGACGTGGCTCCCCCATTGATCGTCCACAACATACAGAATGGCTGTCATGGTCCAATCTGGTTGGTTCGATAACTTTTCCAGTTATCTTTGGTGTGAAAAGAACAAAGAGATGAAGGGGAGGGTGGCCTTCTCAGGCATGGGTGTCATCAAGCATTAGGCTGAGCACTTCCTTGGTGCCCTTGACTGTCCCTGCCATCCTGGCCAGGCCTTCCCGTCACCTCTTCTCCGTTATGTGGGTGTCCTCACAGTTGAACCCCTCACCTCTCCATAGCTGACCCAGAAGCGCTATACATCCCAACTCCTTGCTATGCTAAACGCTCTGGGTGATGCGAGAAAGATAGCGCATAGATCTCCTCAGCAGATGGTGTAGTGAGAAACAGAATCCCGAGTGGGCTTGTCCTCCGGTGCCAGATGCACAGTGAGGGTGACCAAGCCTCAGTGCTGCAAGGGCTTTGCTGGGTGTCTCGTCCCACCTGTATCTCAGACACCTCTGGTGATGGCGCCCCTGGTGCTTCACAAGGCAGCGAGAAGCTTGGAGCTCTGCAGACTTGCTCACCCTTCTGATGGGGAGTTGAGGTCTGCCTCCTTGTAGGTTCTGTCTACTCATCTGAGTTCTGCAGTTTGGAATGGTAGGAATTCAACTTCCTCTTATCCATGACCGTCCTTCAGGAAAAGGAACACAGCTGCTAGGTTTCTTCTGAGTCTCTTCCAGACCACAGTGTATCTGTGGAAGCACCTCTTCAGCCACCTTTCGCACGAAGCGGTCCCCACCTTCTTCCCGATCCTGGGTGCCTTGTGGACCGGCAGTTTGTCAGTGGTGTGGTCCCAGCATGGAGAGGCTCTCACACACACAGAATTGCAGAGCAAGGGCTGAGCTTTATAATAAAGCATGGCCCTCAGATATCTAACTATAGTTAAGCGTCAGGGCTGTGGCACCTGCTTCTCCCCTTAGATTGGAAAGCCCTCCCTCCCGAGTCCATACACCCACCACTTCCTTTAGGGTCACTCACATGTCACCTTATTGGTGAAGTCTTCCCTGACCACCTTATATAAAATAATGACACCTCTTCCCCCTCTGTACCCGACCCTCCCTGACTCCTTCAGTCTGCTTTATTTGTTTTCAGTGGCGTTTATTGCCTCCTGCCACGTTCAGTTTATGTACTTTGATTCTGTCTGCCTGCGCTTATCACCCGATGACTTGGAGCCCTTGGTGCCCTTCTAACACAGATTGACCACACAGCCCCCTTACCAGCCTCAGTGAGCAGAACTCACTGCATGTAGTAACCTCATGTGTGGATTTATTGAGCAGCTGTTTGTTCACTGCATCCTGTGTGCGAGACTCTTCCGTCCTGGGGACACAGGAGTGTCGGACAGGCATGTTTTCTACTCACAGCCTTTCAGTTCTCGTTGATTTCTTTATTCAGTCTTTATTTCTCAGTTATTCATTTATCTATTGATAAGTGATATGATAAGCTGCTATGAGCCAGGCATGCACTGGTTATTGTGGATACAGCAATGAACAGGACAGCCCCAAATTCCTGCTATCCTGAGGCTCACGTTCCAGTTGTGCAGCCTGGGATGGTGGTGGAGGGACCCCTACCACAGCATCGAGGCAGCTCCACGTCCCAGCCTTGGGGGAGCTCTTCTGGCCAGAGTGGAGACGGTGTGTGTGGGGAAGTCGGGGATGGGTGGGCTCAGGGCCTGGGGCAGTGGGCTGAGCCCCCTTCTTGACCTTGGAGACCTGGTCTGTTTTGAGGCTTCTCAGCACCTCAGCCTGCCTCACATCTTACACAGGAGAGGATAGGACCCAGGCCAGGTAATACGAGGGGACAGCAGGCTTGAGGCCTCTGAGGGCGTGGGTGTCCGTGGGGCTTGGCGTGCTTCTGTTTGGTGTGAGCTCCCTCTCTGCCTCTCTCTCCTAGCACGGAGTATGCCATCAATAAGCTGCGGCAGGAGGGGAGCGAGGAGGGGATGTACGTGCTGCGGTGGAGCTGCACCGACTTTGACAACATCCTTATGACCGTCACCTGCTTCGAAAAGTCTGAGGTCAGCTTGGGGGCTAGCTCGGGCCGCGCGCAGCCCACCCAGGAGCTTGCGTGGTGAGGGGCGGGAGTCAGAGACCTGGGCCCCTGAGGAGCCCCCGCAGTTCTGACGCGGGCCGCCTGCTCTCCCAACGGAGCCCACTTGCAGGCAGTCGACCCTTTGGTCCTCAAGACCCTTTGTTTCTTCCTTCAGGGGACCCACAGCAGGGTTCTCTGTGCTCTGGAAGGTGGAATGTGGCCAGAAAACGAGCTCACACAAAGCACCCAGGGGCTTAAAGTGGTTTATTTTATACTCGGCTCTATCACAGACCCAAGCTCCGTCTGTCTGTGGCCTTCACTGGTACAAACCAGCACCAATAAGACCTATTGGAAACCTGACCTAACACAGTTTTCCCCAGATGGAAGCTGCAGGCATTTTACCAAATTGCTGTCCTGCATTTTAACAAGATTTCTGTTAATGACTCAGGTGTGGTTGGAAGCTGGGAATGATGTGAGAGAAATCCTAATATTTTGGCTCAGGTAGAAGCTGAATTCCTGACTTGGCCTCACTAAACCACAGTGCTTTGTGATTCATGTAATTTTTTAAAAAATACAAGGAATGGACTACTTTAAAAGAGAGAGTTTTACAGAATTAGTTCAGATAAATACACTGGTGTTGACTGGGTTCACCATGAGCTGTGAGAACTGAGGTGGGGGAGGGGCCAGCAAGGTGAGAGTCAGCGTATGTGTTACTGCAGGCCTCGGACATGGGAGGAAGAGTACAGGACAATCCCTGGGGCTGGACTCAGTCAGGAGTGGGGGAGGAAGTGGTGGAAGGAACCCAGTGCTGCCAGAGTCCTGGGCGAAGTCTCGAGGGGCTGCTGCTCGCCTGGGGTGCTCCTGGATGCTGCGGCCTTGGGGCTGACACAGGTGCAGTGGCTCAGCACCTGGCAGGCCTGTTGCCTTGGCAGGATTCCTTTCTTCTGCATTCAGTCAGTCTCTGGAGGAAGTTTTATGTTTTTACCAGGGATGGGAGCATGAGACGGCCCAGCCACCTTTGCAGGTGGAATTGACCTGGGCTGTACCGAGAATGTCAGTGATTCAGTCCCATTTTCAGGTTACCTGGGGAAATCTGGAATCAGAGATGGGGTCACTCCTACTGTTTGCTTCAGCTCAGCTGACATTGTGCTGAGCACTTTATCTGTATATTCTCATTTAAGCCTTACTATAGCCCTATAAGATAGGTTGCATTATCCCGTTGCACAGATGAAGAAACTGAGGCATCAAGATGTTAAAGATCTTGTCTTAGTTTACACCATAAGCAGATCTTTCTGGCCCTCATTCGAACCACTCAAATAGTGTTCTTTGTACAAAAGTTCTCATGAAGGAAAGCTTCTGCTGTACTTCCTCTCTGGGGCACCATGCAACCCGGAAACGAGACCAGACAGCTGTCTCCCACGTCCCCACAGGTTCTTAGAAGAGCTCAGTTTGAGGGAGTCCTGGATACATTTTGCTGTAGTACTTATTTCATATGTAATAATATTTGCTAACCTCTACTGAGTACTTGCTGTGCTATGCTTAGTCGTGTCTGACTCTCTGCGATCCCCTAGACTGTAGCCAGCCATGCTCCTTTTGTCCATGGGGATTCTCCAGGCAAGAATACTTGAGTCAATTGCCATGCCCTCCTCCAGAGGATCTTCCCAACCCAGGTCTCCCACATTGAAGGTGGATTCTTTACCTCTGAGCCACCAGGAAAGCCCCTATAAAGTGCTTACTTTTTTACATGCACCTTGCCATATAACCGTAGCCACAGTACTGAGGTCGGTGTTTTCATGGAGTTCATTTTAAGTGCCAAAGTGAAGTGATACTCTTGTGGAAATCATTGCTGTGTGAGACTGTTTCCCTGGTGTTATTTATAACTCCCATTTGTCAGCACCTTCTCCTGGATCTCCCTTATTACATATTATTTCTAATATTATTATTAGATAATATTATATATTATTAGATAATATTTACCTTTATTAGATATTATTTAATTTACATGTAATAAGCTTTTCATTTCTAAATAACTTTAGATTTACAGAAACGTTACGGAGATAGTATGGAGCTTCTGTTTGCCCTCCACCTGGCTTCTCCTATTGTTAACATCATACATACCCAGGAGAGGTTTGCCTGACCCCTTTTAAAACAAATTCTTTCTGATCATTTTCCTAAATGGCAGGTGCTGGGTATCCAGAAACAGTTCAAGAACTTTCAGATCGAGGTGCAGAAGGGCCGCTACAGCCTGCATGGCTCGGACCGCAGCTTCCCGAGCCTTGGGGACCTCATGAGCCACCTAAAGAAGCAGATCCTGCGCACGGACAACATCAGCTTCGTGCTGAAGCGCTGCTGCCAGCCCAAGCCCCGAGGTCAGTGCCTCCGAGCCAGAGGCGGGCTGCACCCCTCGCCACGCTCCGAGCCCAGGCCAACCGAAAGGCACTGGGCGCGCTGAGGAAAGTGGTTCTTGTGCCACAACTTCTGGGTGTTTTTCATTGGGTTTTGTTACACGTCTGTCCCTGGTTCACATCCTATTCCTCGGGCGTCAGCATTTTCTGTAGAAAAGACATACACCTTTTCTCAGTGTCTCAGTTAAGCTGCAGAAAGAGGCATGTTTAGGATTAGTAAGCAAGAATTTTTTTTCTTCCTTTTGATAAAATGTCCTGAGAGTTCCCCTATCAGTGGTTTATATGTCAGTCTGAGAAATGGTCCTGGCACATCTTCTGTGGGCCAAGGATTATGTTAGAGGCAGAGAAATGCACACGACGCAGTCCCTATGCCCCAAGGGATTCCAGCCTAATACAAAAAAATGTTATAGATAAATGAGGCCACTGCAGCATATGATCATCAGCATAATACACACACACATATTAAGCCCTGGGGTTGCAGAGGAGAGGATGGTCAAGATCCCTGAGTCACATGGTGTGGATAGCTACACAGAGGAGGTGCATCTTGAGCCAAGTGTGGATAGTGAACAGTGCTGCCAGTTAGCTAAGGGAATTCCCAGCACGCGTGTGCAGGGCAAAGCAGAAAGCAGATGTAGACACTGCAGAAAAGCAGTAGAGGGCTAAAGTGTTCGTGACATTGTACAGGAGACAGGGATAGAGACCATCCCCAAGAAAAAGAAATCCAAAAAGCAAAATGGCTGTCTGAGGAGGACTTACAAATAGCTGTGAAAAGAAGAGAAACAAAGAGCAAAGGAGAAAAGGAAAGATATACCCATTTGAATGCAGAGTTCCAAAGAAGTGAGGAGAGATAAGAAAGCCTTTCTCAGCGATCAGTGCAAAGAAATAGAGGAAAACAATAGAATGGAAAAGACTAGAGATCTGTTCAAGAAAATTAGAGATACCAAGGGAACATTTCATGCAAAGATGGGCTCGATAAAGGACAGAAATGGTATGGACCTAACAGAAGCAAAAGATATTAAGAAGAGGTGGCAAGAATATGCAGAAGAACTGTACAAAAAAGATCTTCACGACCGAGTTAATCATGATGGTGTGATCACTCACCTAGAGCCAGACATCCTGGAATGTGAAGTCAAGTGGGCCTTAGGAAGCATCACTACGAACAAAGCTAGTGGAGGTGATAGAATCCCAGTTCAGCTATTTCAAATCCTGAAAGATGATGCTGTGAAAGTGCTGCACTCAATTTGCCAGCAAATTTGGAAAACTCAGCAGTGGCCACAGGACTGGAAAAGGTCAGTTTTCATTCCAATTCCAAAGAAAGGCAATGCCAAAGAATGTTCAAACTACCGCACAATTGTACTCATTTCACATGCTAGTAAAGTAATGCTCAAAATTCTCCAAGCCAGGCTTTAGCAATATGTGAACCATGAATTTTCAGGTGTTCAAGATAGATTTAGAAAAGATAGAGGAACCAGAGATCAAATTGCCAACATCTGCTGGATCATTGAAAAAGCAAGAGAGTTCCAAAAAAACATCTATTTCTGCTTTATTGACTATGTCAAAGCCTTTGACTGTATGGATCACAATAAACTGTGGAGAATTCTGAAAGAGATGAGAATACCAGACCACCTGACCTGCCTCTTGAGAAACCTGTATGCAGGTCAGGAAGCAACAGTTAGAACTGGACATGGAACAACAGACTGGTTCCAAATAGGAAAAGGAGTCCGTCAAGGCTGTATATTGTCACCCTGCTTATTTAACTTCTATGCAGAGTACATCATGAGAAACGCTGGGCTGGAAGAAACACAAGCTGGAATCAAGATTGCCGGGAGAAATATCAATAACTTCAGATATGCAGATAATACCACCCTTATGGCAGAAAGTGAAGAAGAACTAAAGAGCCTCTTGATGAAAGTGAAAGAGGAGAGTGAAAAAGTTGACTTAAAGCTCAACATTCAGAAAACTAAAATCATGGCATCCGGTCTCATCACTTCATGGCAAATAGATGGGGAAACAGTGGCTGACTTTATTTTTTGGGGCTCCAGAATCCCTGCAGATGGTGATTGCAGCCATGGAGTTAAAAGATGCTTACTCCTTGGAAGGAAAGTTATGATCAACCTAGATAGCATATTCAAAAGCAGAGATATTACTTTGTCAACAGAGGTCCGTCTAGTCAAGGCTATAGTTTTTCCAGTGGTCATGTATGGATGTGAGAGTTGGACTATAAAGAAAGCTAAGTGCTGAAGAATTGAAGCTTTTGAACTGTGGTGTTGGAGAAGACTCTTGAGAGTCCCTTGGACTGCAAGGAGATCCAACCAGTCCATTCTGAAGGAGATCAGTCCTGGGTGGTCATTGGAAGAACTGATGTTGAAGCTGAAACTGCAATACTTTGGCCACCTGATGCGAAGAGCTGACTCATTTGAAAAGACCATGATGCTGGGAAAGATTGAGGGCAGGAGGAGAAGGGGACGACAGAGGATGAGATGGCTGGATGGCATCACCGACTCAACGGACACAAGTTAGGTAGGCTTCGGGAGTTGGTGATGGACAGGGAGGCCTGGCGTGCTGCGGTTCATGGGGTTGCAGAGTCGGACACAAATGAGCAACTGAACTGAACTAAATATGTTCAGTGCACTTAGAAAGAAGGAAGGAGGAGGCGACTAGTGCAGACTCAGGATCATTGGAGGCTTTGTTTGCCACACCATGGAACTGGACTTTATTGTGCAGGCAGTGAGGAGTCATGGGTGGATCACGGAGTGAAATGGATAGAAGAGGTGAAGAACTTGGCCACTTTTATTATTAATTTTTGTTGTGGTAAACTTGCTTTACAATGCTGTATTAGCTTCTGCATAGCAAAATGGACCAGTCACACATATACATATATCCCCTTGCTCTTTTTTTTTGAAATTGAATTATTGTTGATTTACAGTGTTACATTTCTGATGTACAGCAAAGTGATTCACATATCTGTATATTTTTTCAGATTCTTTTCCATTATAGTTTATTACAAGCTGCTTAATATAGTGCCATGTGTATACAGTAGGACTTTGTTTACCTATTTTTATATATAGTAGTTTGTATCTGCTAATTTCAAATTCCTAACTTATCCTGACATGCACTCCATTTCCTTTTTGGTAAGGATAAGTTTGTTTTCTGTGTTTGTGAGTCTGTTTCTGTTTTAGAAATAAGTTCATTCCATATGTAAGTGATCATATGGTTTTGTCTTTCTCTGTCTGACTTACTTCACTTAGTCTGATAATCTCCGGGTCCATCCATGTTGCTGCAAATGGCATCATTTCATACTTTTTATGATTGAATAATGTTCCATTGTGTGTGTGTGTCAGACATGCATTGTGTGTGTGTGTGTATATATTTCTGTGTGTCTCTCTATACTGCACATCTTCTTTATCCATTCATCTGTCAGTGGACGTTTAGGTTGTTTCCCTGTTTTACTGAGATATGTTCCCTCTCTATCCATTTTGAATGGATGTTTAATTTTATCAAATGCTTTTTCTGCATCTATTGAGATGATCATGTGGTTTGTCTTTTCTTTTGTTGATGTGGTGTATCACATAGATTGATTTGTGTTTGTTGAACCATTTTTGTGACCCTGAGATGAATCTATCTCAGTCATGGTGTGTGATCCTCTTTATGTGTTGCTGAATTACATTTGCTAGTATTTTATTGAGGAGTTTTGTGTCTGTATTCATTAGAGATATGGGCCTATAATTTCCTTTCTTGCTGTTGTCTTTGTCTGGTTTTAGTATCAGGAAGATGGTGGCTTCATAAAACGAATTTGGGAGTGTTCCTTCCTCTTGAGTCTTTTGAAAGAGTTTGAGAAGGATCGATGTAAGTTTTTCTTTGTATGTTTGGTAGCATTCCCCAGTGATTGCTCTTTTTTAAGCACCATCGACAGTGTCATTGATGTCCTGCTGGTAGATTCATCACCTCTTAGAATGTGAGAACTGTAAGGTCACGTACGGTCACTTGATCAGTGTCCCGTCTGATAGGAGAGAAAACAGATCTGGAGATGTGAAGTGGGTCTCATTAAAGGCCAGGGTCAAAGGGGTTTTGAGTGCCTGGTCTATCTCCAGTGCCAGATCCCTTGAGTACCAATTATTTTGATGTTTCTCTGCCACACAGTACTGGCCTGCATACGTCAGATTCCTTTCTTAGGAGGAGTCAGGCCTTAAGGAAAGGGCAGCACATTGTTCCTGAGGACCCAGCAAGTGTAGTCAAAGACACTCTCAGTTCGGTTCAGTTGCTCAGTCGTGTACAAATCTTTGTGACCCCGTGGACTGCAGTACTCCAGGCTTCCCTGTTCATCACCAACTCCCAGAGCCTACTCAAACTCAGGTCCATCACATCAGTGATGCCATCCAACCATCTCGTCCTCTATCGTCCTCTTCTCCTCCCGCCTTTAATCTTTCCCAGCAACAGGGTCTTTTCCAGTGAGACAGTTCTTCACATCAGGTGGCCAAAGTATTGGAGTTTCAGCTTTAGCATCAGTCCTTCCAATGAATATTCAGAACTGATTTCCTTTAGGATGGACTGGTTGGATCTCCTTGCAGTCCAAGGGACTCTCAAGAGTCTTCTCCAACACCACAGTTCAGAAGCATCAATACTTCAGCGCTCAGCTTTCTTTATAGTCCAACTCTCCCATCCATATATGACCACTGGAAAAACCATAGCTTTGACTAGAAGGACCTTTGTTGGTCAAATGTCTCTGCTTTTAAATATGCTGTCTAGGTTGGTCATAGCTTTACTTCCAAGGAGTAAGCATCTTTTAATTGCATGGCTGTAGTCATCATCTGCAGTGATTTTGGAGCCCCCCCAAAATAAAATCAGCCACTGTTTCCCCATCTATTTGCCATGAAGTGATGGGACCGGATGCCATGATTTTAGTTTTCTGAGTGTTGAGTTTTAAGCCAACTTTTTCACTCTCCTCTTTTACTTTCATCAAGGGGCTCTTTAGTTCTTCTTCACTTTCTGCCATGAGGATGGTATCATTTGTGTATCTGTAGTTATTGATATTTCTCCTAGCAATCTTGATTCTGGCTTGTGCTTCTTCCAGCCCAGCGTTTCTCATGATGTACTCTGCATATAAGTTAAATAAGCAGAGTGGCAATATACAGCCTTGACGTACTCCTTACCTGATTTGGAACCAGTTTGTTGTTCCATGTCCAGTTCTGTTACTTCTTGACCTGCATACAGATTTTCTCAAGAGGCAGGTAAGGTGATCTGGTATTCCCATCTTTTTCAGAATTTTCCACAGTTTATTGTGATCCACACACTCAAAGGCTTTGGCATAGTCAGTAAAGCAGAAGTAGATGTTTTTCTGGAACTCTCTTGCTTTTTCGATGATCCAGCAGATGTTGACAATTTGATCTCTGGTTCCTCTGCCTTTTCTAAATCCAGCTTGAACATCTGGAAGTTCACAGTTCACATACTGTTGAAGCCTGGCTTGGAGAATTTTGAGCATTACTTTACTAGCGTGTGAGATGAGTGCAATTGTGCGGTAGTTTGAGCATTCTTTGGCATTGCCTTTCTTTGGGATTGGAATGAAAACCGACCTTTTCCAGTCCTGTGGCCACTGCTGAGTTTTCCAGATTTGCTTGCATATTGACTCTAGCACTTTAACAACATCATCTTTTAGGATTTTAAATATCTTAACTGGAATTCCATCACCTTCACTAGCTTTGTTGGCAGTGATGCTTCCTAAGGCCCACTTGACTTCGCATTTCAGGATGTCTGGCTCTAGGTCACTGATCACACCATCACGGTTATCTGGGTCATGAAGATCTTTTTTGTATAGTTCTTCTGTGTATTCCTGCCATCTCTTCTTAATATCTTCTGCTTCTGCTTATTCCATACTATTTCTGTCCTTTATTGTGCTCATCTTTGCATGAAATGTTCCTTTGGTATCTCTGATTTTCTTGAAGAGATCTCTAGTCTGTCTGTTAACAGAGTGTGTCTGTGAGTCTTTCCGTGCGTGGTGGGCAGAGGAAGCAACACCAGCACAAAAAGGGGCCTGGGTGCTTGATGTTTGAATCGCTTTTTGGTCTCCTAGCAAGGCACTGTCATTGAACTCGGTGAAAGAGGAAGGACTTGTGTGCTTGTTGATCAGATAGGGTTTCCTGCTAGCCTGGGGGTGTAACTTGCAGCCTTTGTTTTTGTGCTTCAAGATACTCTGCAAAGGTAAAAACACATCTGCCACTTGACTGTGAGACCTCAGGGTGGACTCTAACCTTAGAGCCCAGGAACCCTATTCACTCGCATAATCTCTCCTTCCAGATATGAGAGGCCCTTTTCGCTTTAGTGGGTTCAGGCTGAGGCTGAGGAAATGGAGCACTGCAGGCCCGGGAGGCAAGGTGGCGGCAGGCTGGAGACGGGCATGTGGTTTCTCTGCTGGAATTTGCTGGGAGGCCTCTGGTGCGGCTGCCACCTTGCTGGGGACTGGCGGCTGCGGCGGGAGAAGCACAGGAACAGGGCTGAACCCTCCTCACGGCTTCTGCTGAGGCTTCTGGAGCACTGAGCTGAATGTGATGCTCAGTGTTTGTCTCTCCACTTGATTATAAACTCTTAAGACAGGATCTGGGTCTCACCACGATGATTCATGGGAGAGGCAGCCCCCAGCACAGAATGGGCGCTCCTTCATGTCGAGTGAATAGTTACAGCAGGAGCCACCACATTGGTGTGTACCTACTAGTCCCAAGCAGTTTATCTGCATTTTTAAGTTAGTTCTTTGTAGCTTTTATAAATATGAGGAAATTGAGAATCAGAAATATTCACTAACTTGTTCAGAATCACACAACTGTTTGTATCCCTAGTGGTTACACTGAGAGTAGCAGTTTAAAAAAAAAAGTAGCAGTAAATAATAATGGTGATGATAATGGCTGCTGTCATCTATTATCACATGAGTAATTCTTAAGTTTGCCAGCCACCCACTGAGGTTCTTTCATGGTTTAAGTTGTTTAATCTTCATAATGATCCATAGTATGTTGCTATCCATTATACTTACTCAAGATTGCTTCGATAGTTAGAGGAGGCATGGGAATTTGAACTCATGTTTTCCGACTCCAACCACAGTGCTCTTTCCCCTGTATCACACCCTCTGCAGAGTTACAAGTGCAGTTACCAGCCCGAGACTCTGGGGTGAGGGTCAGTTCTCCTGACCTTTGGGGGTGGGTGCTGTGGGGGGTAGAGCGAGACTATGCGTATGTGGGTGGCTTTTCCACGTATGCCCTCAGAAGCCTCGTCTTCCCTCTGCCACCTGCAAATTAGAGAAGTGGCGCAATTGTGAAAACTGAGGAGAGTGTCATTTTGAGTTTCTCAGCGCCTCAGCCCTTCTGAGCACTGGCTTCCGATGGCCAGAGCCCAGCCTGGGTTTCACACTTCAATGCACCCAAGAAACTTCATGGAATAAATAAAATCAGGCGGCCCCTCAGAATGAGTGTGATAGTCAAGAAAGTCTACTTCTCTTGTGCCTTGCCCAGTGCTGCTGTCCCTCTCCAAGTCTGAGGGTGACCGTGTTAAGAGATGGGGAACTACTGACCAGTCACCACTGATTCTCTCATGTTCTCATCCGTGCAGTCAAATCTTGGAGCTTGATTTCTACACGGTTCAGCTCTGACACTAAGGACTTAGCAGATCATTGCCAAAGCTCCAGGAATCAGGTGGTGCAACACAGATGAAGGTGCTGACCGATGTGACACCGTTCATAGTCACAGGGGCTGCCAGTTACGGGGCAGTCACCTCCCACCAGGCATTGACCCTCCACGAGCATCATCTCGTTTATCCCTCACAGCACCCCAGTGAGGAGCATAACTGTGTCCCCCATTTTTGTAGTGGGGAAACAGGTTCATGGACGTTTACCAGCTTTCCCCACTCTTGATCCCAGTTCCATGTTCTCTGAAGTGGCCCACAAATGGCCCCTGTTCCCACTCTCTTCTCTGATTTCCTCAGTGGCCCTACTGCCTACACCCTTCCCTTGGGCACCACTCAGGTGGCCCTTTCTTCATGTCTTTTCTCCAGAGTTGCCTGCTTGAAGCTGATTTTTCCCAGGTAACTGGGGTTAGAGTCAGGATAACAGAATGGAGGAGAGTCTGAAAACGGGGTACTCAAGGTATGATAACGGGGGAGCCTGTATCTGAACAAGCTTTTGGCTCCCAGATTTGTACCCCCTTCCACTAGGGCCAGGCATGCTGTGGAGGCAAGAGACTGGAGCCAGCCCTGAATGCAGCATGAATCGAGAGCCTGACCTTGGGCAAATGATTTAATAGCTCTGAATCTGTTTTCTGATCTATAAGGGGATAAGAATACTATATATCTCATAGGATTGTCATAAGGGAAGGAGCTAATGTGTATAAAACTCCGTAGGACAGTGGCTGGCACAGAGAAGGTAGTCAGAAAGTGTGAGCTGAAAAAAACAAAAGAAAATAACAAATCCTGCCTGGCAGGATAGAGGATTTGAGTCACTTGGCCCATTGCTTAAGGACAGTGGATGAATACTCTGGTGACTGGTCCGATCTGGAAGGTGCTTTCTTCCCTCACGATAACCTTGGAACTCAGAGTGGCTCCATGGTGGGACGGCGACTTGCATGCCACCTGTGCTCACCCTGACTTAGCAGATTTTATAAGGGGTCTAGTTTGTTATTTGAATCAGTAGAATCTGGGGGATGGTCTGCTTGAAATCTGAACATTGAGCCAGCCGTTCATTAAATGCCTCCTTGTTGTCGGCACTGCTAGGAACTAGAAAGCCTCTGGCACAGCCTTCTTTTTTGGGTCACCCACCCTGTTCTTCACGGAACCTGGGGTTTTAACCCTCCCATTTTGGTTCCTGTCACTTCTGGTGTGCTTCCTTTGTCCTCAGTTCTCATCCTTCAGCCCACACTCTGTTCTTCATTCATATGTTTAACAAGTATTTATTGAGTGCCTACTGTGTACCAGGCTGTGAAGGCAGAGCAGGAAATAATACAGACACAGGCCCTACCTTATAGAGTTTCTGTTCTCAGCTTCTAACATTTCATTTCCTCCCCTGACTTCTCTTACCAGTACAGATCCTGCTGTGTCAACCCCGGAGTGCCTGCCCTTTAAGAGTAGTGGCACAGATTTTGATTGATTATTTGGTTCATATTGGCTCTGTTATTAGCCTTGCTGATGAGCTCCTGGAGGGCAGGAATCAAGTACTTAGTAAATATTTGTTGAGTGACGGAGCCAACAAGTGCCCATGTATGTGTTGAGCAAGCCCATGGCCGAGGAGATGTTGGCAACTGGGACCTTAGACCTTCATTGCTCCACTCAGACTTCTCTTTCTTTCTTCCATAGAAATCTCCAATCTGCTGGTGGCCACCAAGAAAGCCCAGGAGTGGCAGCCTGTCTACACCATGAGCCAGCTGAGTTTCGATCGAATCCTCAAGAAAGATATTACGCAAGTGAGTCATTGCTGCCATTCCTGGGAACAGACCTGGCCCTGCCTCCTCACAGTGGAGAAGCCTGGGGAACCTGGGGAGAACAAAGTCATGTTTGCAGAGATCCTGATGAACAAGGGGACTTCCCTTTCATAGGTGAAGCTGGTCAGCCAGCAGGTGCCCTGCTGTCCACCCAGCCTTGCTGATGCACCCTAGACTCTCTCCTTGAAGGACCTGGCTTAGTCAATTTTTGAATGGTTATCGAGGGCTACAGAGACCTTCCATTCCCGGTTCCTGTAGTTGTAGGGACCAGCCCTAGAAGTAGTTGGAGAATTTGATGGGCATGTTGACAGATCTCCATAGGGGATTATAGGCTGATGACTCTCATGGCCCCAAAACATGCTTTGTGACAAGGCGCTTCTGAATTTCAGTCCTGGGCTTTCTGATGACATTTCCAGACAGAACAAAGCTGAGGGCGCACAGAGCACAGTGAGGGAGCAGGAGACACACAGTTCAGACCTGAAGGAGAGAGCTGTGTCCAGAAACTGACACCTCAGACCAGGGTTCTAGCCTCCAGAGGGCTGTGGCCCAGTGTCTGCAGGCTTGGGCAGGCCCAGTTTTCCTCGTAGCTGCCCTTGGGCCTTGTAGGGTATGAGGTCCAGGGAACCCCCACTTTCTGTTATGTACCCCCCACCTAAGCCCCCTGACACAAGGGGGAGACTAAGCCAGTGTGCCAGCAGCCTGGGAGGGAAGGAAATCTGTGCAGGCCGCTTACTGCCCCAGAGAGGCTGCCCCATCTTGGAGGTGCTGGAGGGCGAGTCGTGGGCTCACTCGTTGAGGACCAGGCAAAGGGTAGCAGGCCTGAGGCTGGGTTGTTCATCTGCTTTTTGAAATCAGTTCCTGAAATGATTGAGGAGGTCTTGAGGGAGTGGAAGTCCACAGGGGCAAATGCCCTGCTTCACTATGTAAATGCTTTCCTGAGGGCAGATCTCACTGTTCTGTCCCTCAGGGTATCAGAGCTGTGTCCAGAGATGGGCAGCACCCCAGCCTCTTTTCTTCCTGGAACTTGACGTGTACCCAGGGTCTTCCTTCTCTTCTTCCCCTTGAGCCTCTGGGCCTCTGTGCCATCCTCTGTGCCTCCAGTGTTCATTTAGCCAAGAGTGACTGAGCACTTCCCTGTGCCAGGCATGACCGCCACCCTCAGCAGGCACACAGTCCGGTGGGGGAGGCAGATTCTTATCTATCCTGAGTAAATAATTAAACTATCAGGAGACAAGTCCCGAGTAGAGAGGTATGGCAGGGTGTGGGTCTGTCAAATGACCATGCTGCCTGGTCTTGGGACAGCAGTGGTGTCCTGGGGGAAGTGGCATCAAAGCAGAGCCCCAGAGGATGGACAAGCACTCAGCAAAGACAGGGCGCAGCGTGGGGGGAGGCTGGAGTGGGACACACAGTTGCTGTGGAATCCTTACCACACAGTGCTGTGACTTGGCCCCCGGAATAAGCAACGCTTCTGGGGGAACAGTAATTATTCTGAAAGCATATGGCTTTTACAGGATGTTCTGGGAACACAACTTCCCATAAGCTTGATGAATCGCTTCATGACAGATGCAGCTTTAATGAATAGCCACAGGGCCTTGCCAGGATACAGTAGACAGGGCAGATGTACCACCATTCTGCTGTGACAGATGACAAACGGTGGCATTTGTGCAAATTAATATACCAAATTAACGATTGTGTACATTCTTAAGAGAGACAGAAATCAGCCTAGGGAGTCAGCCACAAAGCATCTTCTGCATTTAGAGGAGGTCCTAGAATAATACATATCAGTAGAATGATAGAACTCCCAGTTACACGTTTTGTGGGGTTAATATCATTAGCTTGACAATGCCTGAGTTTCGTGACTCACATTTGGATTCACTCCAAATAGTAAGAGTATTTAATTCAGAATTATTAAAACTTAATCTCTGTGTGTGTGTGTGTTAGTCACTCAGCCATGTCTGACTCTCTGCAACCCCATGGACTGCAGCCCGCCAGGCTCCTCTGTCCATGGAATTCTCCAGGCAAGAATACTGGAGTGGGTTGTCATTTCCTTCTGCAGGGGATCTTCCTGACCCAGGGATCGAACCTGGGTCTCCCACATTGCAGGTGGAGTCTAAGCTTAAGCCAAAAGGGCCTTAAAGACAGATCATTGTTTGTTGTATGTTCAGGGCCTTGAGCAGATGATCTCATTTAGTTCTCATGCTGCTGATTTGGTTTTATTACCTTTTCATATGTGGGGAAACTGAGGCCTGTCCCTCCTGAGTCTGCCTCTGCTATCAGTCACCTTCCTCTAGGGATTGCTAGGGCATGTGCATGTACAAATTGTACTGCTAGTTTGAAAGCATGCACACGTATACCTGTGCATCAGATAGATGGGTAGAGAATGAATAGGTGCGAGGGGGCGATTAGACAAAACACATCGGCCGACAGATTGACTTCTACTCACCGTGTGCCAGGAACTTTTCTACCTAATTCTTCATTTGATAATTAACACCAACCCTAGGAGACAGGTATACTGTTAACCTATTTACAGAAAACGGGTGCAGACTGAGTGTGATGAAAGCAAGTTCCCCAAAGGCCAATAAGCAGTAGGGCCAGGACTCACAAGCCTGTTCTCCTATTTCCCAGCCTGTGGGTGGAGGAACCTCCTGCGATGTCCTGCTCTGGAGGCCCAGGGTGGGGCCAGCATTGGTGGCTATTAAGGGCACCCTTGGAAGTTGTACGAAAGGTCACTGTTGATATTTTGGCCCCAGGCTGTTCCTGGAGGGAGATACAGCGGGTTGCTGTTCAGAGAATAAGAGGATTGTCTCCTGGGGCCCAGAAAGTGCCTCCGCTGTGTTGGGCCAAGTAGCTTTTTGTTTCCTCTGGAGGCCTGACAGGCCCAGGCCCCGAGAGATGTGAGCTGCTGGGGCCCCTTTGCTGTTGTCCCACCCGAGCAGTGTGTGTGTGTGCCCCCCAGAGGACTCAGACCGGCATCACTGCAGCCCCAGGGAGGGTCACGCTAACCTCCCACTTCCCCCTTCAGGGCGAGCACCTTGGGAGAGGCACGCGGACACACATCTACTCTGGGACCCTCACGGATTACAAGGATGACGAAGGGACTTCTGAAGAGAAGAGAATAAAAGTCATCCTGAAGGTCTTAGACCCCAGCCACAGGGACATTTCTCTGGCAAGTGTCACCCTCCTCGCCCTCCCCCATCTGTGCAGCCAGTAGAGCACAGTGGGCTGAGAGGAACCCTTGCCCATTCTGGCCTTGTTTTCCAGTCAAGATTCCTTTCTTCAAATAGAATCTTGGGTTAACGCGGCATAGGAAGCAAGCGAGGGAGTACAGATACGGTGGTTTGAGCAGTCCCCCCACCTTGGCCTGTCCCTCCCTGTCTGTCCCACTCTCTCCTGTGTCCTCCTAGAGGTTCACGTGGCGGCCGTGGAGCCTTGGACACTAGCTGAGTGGTCTCAAAAGCCCTGATGCAGCCCAGGCTATCACCCAGAGTCTGGAAAAGTAAAGCCCAGAGGAGTCAAATGACTGACCCACGATTCCCACATCCTGTTAGAGACAAAGCCGAGTCTCGACAGACATCTGCTGCCTTGGTTTTCCTTTTATTCTAATATAGTGTCAAACGTTGTTACTTTGCAACCTTTGAAGGAAGCAGCAGTGGAAATGAATATCCAATGAGGAAGTTGCTGCCAGCCTAGCCCACCAGCCCAGCACTGTGTCCTATGGGGTTTCTACCTAAGTCCTATGTCCCAGCCAGGTGACACTCACAGTAGAGGCTTGGCAGTGCCTCTGGGCAGTTGAGGCCAGGCCTTTGGACGAGGACAGTGGTGAGCTTCCCTGGGATCCACTGCCTTCCCTCTCAGCTGAGCCACTTTAGGGTCCGGTCAGTGGAGGCCTGCCCTTGACATGTCTTTGTCCTGTTCTCCCACAGGCCTTCTTTGAGGCAGCCAGCATGATGAGGCAGGTCTCCCACAAACACATCGTGTACCTCTATGGGGTTTGCGTCCGAGATGTGGAGAGTAAGTGTTTCTCTTTGGAAGGGGAGGGTGGTCCTAGCCGGGGAGCATGGCTGCTGTGAAGATGACTGGGAGCTGACATCTACTTCATGTTGCTCAGGCTTCTTGCTTTTCTTTTTGTAATCAAGGAATGCAAAGTGCTGAGCAGGTCACTTGCTTAAGCTAGTAGTGGACATGGAAGTAAATCTCATTTGTTTTCATTGATTTCTTGAATGTTTACTTCTGGCCAGCTCTGGGTCCCACACTGGAAGTGGAGAGTGGGTGGGCTGAGTTCATTGCTCAGAGAGTCAGAGTAGAAGGAGCGTCAGGCAGGGCTTGAACCCAAGCCTGTCCGACTCTGAAGTACTGTGCCACTTGGACTGTCAAGCTGAGTACCAGTCAGTAAACCAGGCTCTGGTGAGGGAATCGGGGAGGGTGCTGTCCCAGATGGACGTCAGGTTGCAGATGTGGCCGTTTTTGTGTTTGTAGATATCATGGTGGAAGAGTTTGTGGAGGGGGGACCCCTGGACCTCTTCATGCATCGGAAAAGTGACGTCCTCACCACACCCTGGAAGTTTAAAGTTGCCAAACAGCTGGCCAGCGCCCTGAGTTACTTGGTAAGTATGTTCTGATGTCTGTCGTCTCAGCCAAGAACCAGAATTCCTAGTAGGGGAGGCAGGAGGGAGGTACTAACCAAGCAGACTGGAGGGCCCGGGCTGTGTGCCTTTATACAGGTGTGCCTGGTGATTAGTGAAAACCACCATCTTGGGCTGTTCTGTGTGCTTACGTATGGATCCTGCTTAGAGGGAAATTTTATCCCTTCAGAAGACTGACTTGGGTACTGCATTGTATGGTGAGAGTAGAAATATTACAGTACTTGCTGAATGAGTGAATGAATCTGTTGGGATCAGCAGTAGCTCACATTTATTGAGTGCTTACCATGCTTCAGCTGTGCATGTGTTTTTAGGCTCTCACCACTTTAATTCTCACAAAAGCCTTATGAAGCCTGCCCACCCACCACCCCCCTCCCCCGACCCTAGTCATCCCTGTCTCCCTGATGAGGGAAGTAGAGCAGAGGGATGTTATAGAACGTGCCCAAGTTGCACAGATCATCCATGGGAGCTCTTGGCTGCCCGGGTCTGGCTGAGGCTGGGGGAATGTGGGTTACGACCCGAGGGCTGGAAACAGGAGGGGGCTCGGGAAGGAGGGAGCAGCACTGCCATTTCTGCTGAGTCAGCCTTTTCACTCCGCAGGAGGATAAAGACCTGGTCCACGGAAATGTGTGCACTAAAAACCTCCTTCTGGCCCGCGAGGGCATCGACAGTGAGTGCGGCCCCTTCATCAAGCTCAGTGACCCTGGCATCCCCATCACTGTGCTCTCCAGGCAAGGTGCGCTCCCCCTCCCTCCCATGTCCTCCCCACCCCCTGCAGGCAGGTCCAGGCCAGCTGGGGAGGGGCTGGGCTGGGGTTCTCTCTCCTTTTAGAAAGCATACTTCTGCAAAAGGTGTCTGTTGCTCCTGCCCAGCCCTTGGGGGTGGAGGAGATGCTGTGCGGGGGAGGGTTGGTCTCTGACCTCAAGGAGCTGTCTGTGCAGTAGAAGAAACCACTTGGCCAAGACATATCTGGTCCTGGTGATGAAGGAGCTTGTTTGAGGTGTAGGGGTAGCACCTTGCTCAGAGGGAGGCTGTGGGTCCTGGGTGGTCAGAGGGGTGTCAGGAGGAATGGGCCCTGGGTCCTCCCTGTGTTCCTTTTGAAATCCCCTGTAGCGAGTGAGCAGTTTGGGGAGGTGCCTTAGCATTGCTGAGGCATCTTGTCTTTGAATGAGTCACCCTGAGCCGACAACTCCAGAGGAGTGGGCAGACCCGTCAGCTGAAACGCTGCGTGGCACTGCATAGTTCGTGCTCTGTCTCTAGGCCCATGTGGGGTCCCAGAGCACCCCTGGGCCTGGTACCCCCCACTTGCCATGGCCTGTGGTCTTCAGCAGTGAGAGTTTTGCTCAGTCATTCAGTCAAGGAATGGACTGAGTTTAGAAGGAAACCAGGATGAAGGACAGGCCTCACAAATAAGACCCAAATCATCCACTCTTTGGAAGGGGAGCAGGGAGCATCCTTTGGCACCTTTTGACACTTACTGCCTGGCCATCGTCCAGCAGTCCTGAGACGGACCCAGCCCTGAACCTGTCGGGGGTCCTATTATCAGCAAGGGTCTGAGACACAGACACCGGTGACTCTAGAACAAGTAGAGAAGCCTGGGGATGCTGCAAGAGGGGCCAGTAAAATTCAGAGGAGAGAGACGACATCCGGGGGGCCCAGAGAGTGAATCAGCAAGGAGGTGGGTTTCATCTGGGCCTTATAGGCCAGTGAGGTGAGCCGGCAGCAAGGCGACGGTAGGCACACGGTCCTAGGGCCAGCCTGCACTTGTCTGTCAGGAGGAAGGACGTGAGAAGGCGGGAAGGAGGGCCACCAGGCCTGAGCATCACTGCCCAGCTCGGGAGTGGCTTCTTGCCTGTTTCCATCAGGGGCTGAGAGGCTGCTCCAGGAGGCCACTGAGCTCATTCAGGGCCATTTCTGTGGACGTGGCAGGGGGTCCAAACAGCTTATTGGCCTTGGTCAGCAGCTGGGTGCAAGAGATGTGTGACTTCTTTTGTTCTTTCTCAAATGAAAGAAAACCCACGTTAGAGAAGTGTGACATTGGATGGTGCAGAGTGTGGGGGGAAGGGGAGGTTAGCCTGTGCCCACTCTGCATGTGTTGGCCTCTTCTCCCTGGCCTTCCCTTTCTTAACCCTTTGTCCATGTGACCTCCTCCACTCGGGGGTGACTTGCTGTTTTTGAAGCCAAAGCTTCAGAAGATGGGCTCCCACCCCCTCCTGGGGAGTCTTTGTTAAACAGACACATCTGCAGGCCCTGTCTCAGACAGGTGCATCAGAAGGGCCAGGGCTGAGGGGCTGGAAAACTGCCCCTTTAACAAGCTTTCCACAGGCCCAGTCCAGCCACGGCCTACGTTTGGAAAACAGTGCTTGAAGGCATTTCTTTGTTAACTTCCAGTTCTTGCTGCAGTGGTGGTGATACACTCCCCAGGTATTGCAGACACTGATCTGTGAACGCCTCTTGGCTTTTCCAGAGTGCATAGAACGAATCCCCTGGATTGCTCCCGAGTGTGTTGAAGACTCCAAGAATCTGAGTGTGGCTGCTGACAAGTGGAGCTTTGGAACCACACTCTGGGAAATCTGCTACAATGGCGAGATCCCCTTGAAAGACAAGACGCTGATTGAGGTGAGCGCCTGCTTTCCAGTTGGGAGCTGAGTGAGGGCCCCTTGAACACACAGGGGCGTCTCAGGAATTATCAGGAAACCCCACACTGTGAGAGGAGACGGTCACGGGTTTGACTCTCCTCCACAGGCTTACTGGCTGTGTAACCTCACACGTTAGTTTCCTTGGGCCTGGATTCATCATCTATGAAATGGAGATAAAGAGTACCTACTTTGCAGGGTTGTTACGACGATTAATCAAATAATGCACGTAGAGTGCCAGGTATACAATACGAGCTCAGGAGCTGATTCTAGCATCTCAGGATTAACACACAAGTATTTATGAGTCCTGCCTGTGTACCAGGCATTGTCCTAAGTTGAAGCTAGGGGTTCACAATGAAAGAGACACAGGCCTTACCTGCCCGTAGTGACCTTAGGGTCTAGAAGGAGAATTGGGCTAAACTAGCAGTAAGGATCTGAAACCATCACCCAAAGAGCCATGCGTGTTGGGTAGGGTAGTGTCATTACTCTTGTTTTACAGGTCAGGTAACCGAGATGCAGGTGGCTCATGGCCTGGGTTATTCAGCTAGGGTGCACAACTTCAAGGCTAACTCTTGCTTGTTCACTTGCAGAGAGCTAGTAGAGCTTTCTAACTCTAAAGGGATACTGCAGTAGCAGTTACAGTGAAGGACCACTGATCCCCACTCACTGATCTGCTTTCTGGAATGCGCCTTGTGTGTTTAGCGGGGCAGGCGTCACTTGTAGCTGGGAGGGAATGATCCAAGTCCAGGGGAAGGTGGCATTTCAGACATCTACAGGAAGCAGTAAGTGGTTCCATTTGCCTGGAGTGTGGAGAGGAGTGACAGGTGAACAGGTGGGAAGGGTTGTGTGAGGTTAGGTTTCTAGAGGCCCTAAATGCCCGGTGAAGGGCTTGGAGGCCCGGTGAAGGCTTGGAGGCCGCGCCGGCACGGCGCGCTTAGACGGTAGTTAGATGGACAGGCTGAGGAGAGGGCAGGGCACTGAGTCCCCTGCGGTGCTCAATGGTGAGAGCCTGAGCCAGGAAGTGGCAGTGGGGATTCAGTGTGGAGGGTGCGCTTGGAGGAGATACCAAAGAGGCTAAAGAACCTCTAACCAGTTAATCTTCTGACAGATGAACGTGGTGCAAGACTTGGGCAAGAGGAATTAAGCTAAAACCCATGGAGAAATCAGCACCTCTGTAGATCTGCTATTTGGAATTTTCAGGCAGGACTTTTGGGAGTAATTTTAACTTCCTTGGAAACAAAACGGCATACCATTTGCTGTCAGTATGTTTGAGCACCTTGTGTTTACCCGGGGCTGAGTAGAATATGGAGACAGGGTAAGCAAAGGTCTGCACTGGAGCCTGGAAGAGTGAGCAATACTCCAAGGCAGGGGCAGCCCTCAGCTCCCTCATTCTCTCGCTTTTCCTCCTCTCCTCTGGAGCCTAACTCCCCACCCCTACAGCAGGATCCACAGGGACCACAAGAGAAACCAGTACCCTTGAGATTCAGCTACAGACCAGAGTCTGGAGCGTAGTAAATTTACTGAATTTTTTTAATGATTTAAATAAATCAATCATTTGTTTCAGAATTTTAAAGTAACCACTTGATGAGAATTTGGGAAATAGAGAAAACTATTTTTAAAAAAGAAAATATTAATCACTATATTCCAGTCACCCTTGACTAATATTTAACACTTTGGCATATTGTCTTCCTGTCTGTTTTTATCAGTTTAAACAAAATTGGGACCATGCTGAATTGTTTGACTTAATGTAATATCCTATATGATTAAATTGATTTAAGAGTTCATTGTTTCATTAAATTCTAATTTACTTAATTTAACTAAAATTAGATACTTGGCCTTGAGGTTGTTTTCATATTTGTAATGTTCTGTTTAATTTTGCAGGGAATATCTTTAAATATAAATCTTTGTTTATATCTGACTTATTTGTGAGTCATTCCGTAGTTGCAATTAATGAGTCAAAGAGTTTGAAGAATCTGAAGATTTCTACACATGTTGCCAAGTCATATTCCAGAAGGTTGCATGACTTTGCAGGAATACAGCTTATTTGGGACTGGGTAGGATATACTGCGTATTTTCCTTGAATTCAGACTATTTTTGTATCAGGAGATTTTCCACAGCTGTGAAAAAGGCAACAGCAGCACTCACATTTATGAAGTCTACCCTTAAGCAGAGCTGTTGGGAATTAAATTAGGGATTGTTAGGTAACTCTTTCTGACCTGGGGTTAAAAGGTTTGTGGGTGGTTCCTTTGGTTTCTTCAACATGGTCCTCTTCTTTGCAGAAAGAGAGATTCTATGAAAGCCGGTGCAGGCCAGTGACCCCATCTTGTAAGGAGCTAGCTGACTTGATGACCCGCTGCATGAACTACGACCCCAACCAGAGACCCTTCTTCCGAGCCATCATGAGAGACATCAATAAGCTGGAGGAGCAGAGTAAGACTGCCTTAAGTTGTTTAACCAAGACCAGCCAGGGCCCGGGGGAGGGGGTGACAACTTGAAGCCTGGAGGGGCATTCACTCTTTTTTAACATGTTTTCTCTCTTCTGTTAGATCCAGACATTGTATCAGAAAAAAAGCCAACAACTGAAGTGGATCCCACACATTTTGAAAAGCGGTTCTTAAAGAGGATCCGTGACTTGGGAGAGGCAAGTTTCACTCCTGACCATTCACCTCCCTGGACATCTAGAGCCATTCTCCATTCTCTCTCGTTTCAGGTCAAAGTTTATAAGAGGAAGCATCTTCCAGTGTTTTCTCAGGGATTGTGTGTTTCTCCATCTGACAAAGAGTGGCAGCATGCACATGCCTGCCTGTTCATGCACACAGGACATTAGTCAGCACCCTCAGGAGCTGCCGCTGTCCCTTTTTTTTTAATAAGGGACAGAGAATATAAAGGGAGAGGCCTAGGGGATGGGTATAGATATGGTAGAAATAGAACAATCGCTGCCTCTGACTTTTTTTGGGAATATGTATCCTGTGAGGCTGCTTAAATGAACGGTGGATTTACCTCACAGAACACTGAAATAGAATGCTAGCTTTTCTTCAGGACCTTGAATGGCAGTTCCCTAACAGTAAATGTGACTAGAGAAGCTACTGGATTTGCATCTTCATACAGATTTCCTGTAGTTTATAAAGACTGTCCCATCTCGGGTGCCCTGTGCAAGGCCGGGTGCTGGCACTCTGCAGGCACAGTGGTCCCGCTTCCTCACAGCATCCCTGGGTTTACCACCAGTGTGTACACGAGCACCTCTGGAGCCACTCGGAAGACTGGGTAACCAGGCCCACCTCACCAGTAGGTGGCTTAGGTGGGCTCTAATCCCCATCTTCTGAAGACTCACGCCTTGCCTTTTGTAGCCACATTGTGATGCCTCCTGTAGCGTGGACCCAGGGCTGTCAAAGAATGCCATGGTTGCACCACCTGACACTTCATTTCCTTGTGAGTTACACGTTCACGGAAACTAGGATTGATGTGTCGGTTCACCAGTCACCAGAGCCTTTTCTTGTCTTAGCGCAATAACAGAAGAAGGGATGGCATGTTAGCTAAGGGGGGAAGGGCACAGGGAGTAGGAAGAGACCAGGTTAGAGCTTGTTACCTGCGGGTCAGGCAGTGTGTGCCCTCCCCGGCCTTCAGAGGAACAAGCCTCATCTTTGAGTGTGTCCTGCTGACCCAGGCTGGGGCCTCTCTGATCAAGCATGTGCATCTTTCCCTCCAGGGCCACTTTGGGAAGGTCGAGCTCTGCAGGTATGACCCTGAGGGGGACAATACAGGGGAGCAAGTGGCTGTCAAATCCCTGAAGCCCGAGAGTGGAGGGAACCACATCGCTGATCTGAAGAAGGAGATTGAAATCTTAAGAAATCTTTATCATGAGAACATTGTGAAGTATAAAGGCATCTGCACAGAAGATGGTATGTTATGCAAAATGTGGTTTGTTTAAAGACTAAACGGCTGTCTGGGGTCACATAAAGGCTAGTGCCGAGCAGGCCATGCCCTCAGCCTCATCTGGGCTGCCTGAGTGCTAGCTGATAACCGCCAGAGCTCTAGGACTTGCAAGCCATACGCACTGTCAGATCCCTCAGCAGCTGCAGAGCTTCCGAGAAGACTACCCAGCCTCCCTCCTAGGCAGGGATGATTCCAGCATTGTTTCTTTAGGTGGCTACTACACGCACACTGGGGATTAGATTTCCCCTGTCCCAATACTCAGCACACTAGGCCAGTTGAAACTGACACCCACTCCTCTCCTTTATCTGCTTTTCTGACCCAACATTAGGCAGGGCATTTAGTTTTCTGGTTGTCTAAATCAAAGTGGCAAGTAGTGTTTACTAGTAAATGTATCTTTGTACAAGCCACTACAGCACTCATGTTACTGTACTTGAAAATTTGTAGTGAAAATGATGTGGCTCATGATTTTTTAAAATCATTTGCCGAGTGCTTTGCAGAACACAACGTTGTCTGAGTGAATGGTGACAACCCTGGGGTAGGTACCCTGGTCACTCCTGAGGATCCCAAGTTTCTGGAACCTCTGGGATTAAGCAGAGGTTAACCTGTGGTTGCCTGTGGTTTCAGGGTCGATGCTGAAGTCAGTTCAGGTCCTCTGTCTCCAGATCCTGTGCCCTGTACTCTTCCTTCATTTGACTGCCTTGTACTGATGGGTTAGATTGAGGGCAGGAGGAGAGGGCGACAGAGGGTGAGATGGTTGGATGGCAGCACTGATTCAGTGGACATGAACTTGGACAAACTCTGGGAGATAGTGAGGGGCAGGGAAGCCTGACACGCTGCAGTCCATGGGGTTGTGAAGAGTTGGACACGAGTTGGTGACTGAACAACAACTGATGGGTTTTTTCCCCCCTAAAACAGGTGGAAATGGTATTAAGCTCATCATGGAGTTTCTGCCTTCAGGGAGCCTTAAGGAATATCTTCCAAAGAATAAGAACAAAATTAACCTCAAACAGCAATTAAAATACGCCGTTCAGATTTGTAAGGTAAAAAGAGAAAAAAGAAAAAACATGGTAAAAATTTAAAAATCAGGCAGTCTGTCCTGAGTAATTGGTTTGTAATTAGGCTATAAGTGGGAAACTTTCTGATAATTATACTGAGTTTGTTTTGTTCTGCTTGATGTGGACTGAAATTAGCCTCTACTAAGAAAGTGATGGTTTCTTTAAATCTGTATTTCTTTGAATCAGGTTGGTCTTACTATTTTTGCGTAAAAGTGAAAACAAACAAAGTGCTACCTGAATGAAATGACACTTGTATCTCTGTGTGTGTTACAAAGCGGCAGAGACAAAATCCCGCCTGATTTGCTCTCACAGCGCACTCTGCCTTGCTTCTCTCCCACAGGGGATGGACTATCTGGGTTCTCGGCAGTACGTTCACCGGGACTTAGCAGCAAGAAACGTCCTCGTGGAGAGTGAGCACCAGGTGAAAATCGGGGACTTCGGTCTCACCAAAGCCATCGAAACCGATAAGGAGTACTACACAGTCAAGGACGACCGGGACAGCCCTGTGTTTTGGTAACTGAATCAAACATTTCCTCAGTGCTTCAAAGGGCTTCCACTGTTCTGATAGGTCCTTTTTAGATATGTTAAATTCTTTTATTAGTCCAGATTAGAAAAGACTTAGATCATTTGGAATTGACTAATTTTTGCCTTCAAGAAACAGCTCTTAAGCTGTTTCACTGAAAGCCAGTGTCTGAGTTTCAAAGACAACATCTTCCAACGAAGAAACCTAACAGCAGTCAGTATCTCTGTCTTCCCTTGAGAAGGCATTCCTCTGACAGTTCTTAAAACTGTTAGCAGCCAGAGTAGTCACAGCCATGCAGAGGAAGCCTGGAGGGCAAGTATGAGTTGACGAGGAGGCTTTGGCAGATTCAGGGAGAACTCAGAGCAGAGGAAAATCCATGGGAGGTCCTGGTTGGAAGGCCGCACCCTGACTTGGACCCCTCTCAGTCTGGAACACTGTCCACGGGGGAAGCTGCTAAGCCTGCACTCTGCCCTGTCCTGTAGAACTGACCAGCACTGCGGGTGCATCCTACATGGGCGAGCTGGGTCTCTCCCACCCAAGGACGCCAAACCTCCATTTATTCATTGCATATTCAGTGGATACATGAATTCATTTATTCAAAGGACTACCTAGGAGCCCTGCTTGGTGCCAGATACTAGAGATTCGAGGGTAAATAAGATGAGCGAGTTTAGACTTTAATGGGTGAGGCAGCTAGTTTCATGGTGCCATAATCATAGAAGTGTTCGGGCTTGGTTTTTCTGGAAGTTCTGTTAGGCTAAGTCCTTAAAAGATTCCTGGAGGGTTGTAAAGATGGGTAGAAGGAGGCATGTGTGTGTTGGCAAGAGTGAGATAGAGCAGTGGCTGTCCCAGGAACTGGAATCAGCTCGACGTGCCTGGATGATAAAAGGTCTCTGCAGTTGCTAAGGCAATGCCCTAGACACTTGAGTTTTGGAGCTGGGGTTTTGGGGTGCTGTTAGAAGGATTAAGGATGGGGCTTCTGTTTAAAAAGATCACTATGGAAAAAATAAATAAATAAAAAGATCATTATGGGAAGGAGAGGAGCAAGATTGAAGCCGGGAGTCTGATTTGGCGAGGGGCATTGACGGCATGAACTAGGGCTGTGATTTGGACAGTGATGGTGGGGTTTAGGAGCAGTGAGTAGGTTTGAGAAGTATTTCTGAGACCGGATATGGGAATATCTCAATTTCTGGCTCAGGCAATGGGTAACATTCACCAAAGCAGCAGATACTGTAAGAGGACTGGGCAGTTAGGTCACTACTCACTCACTGTGACCTTGCAGGCAGATAAAATCTGGGCCTGTGGTCATCGCCTCCTCCCACACCCCTCCCCAGGGAGAGCCTGTGCTGTGTGAACTGAGGGCCCACAGGGCTACTGTTCACGCCAGGTGTGCACCGGGGCAGCAGATGTGTGACTAACATATAGCATACACTTACGTGTCTTCGAATGTTATATTCTAAGAAGTCAGCTCTCTAGGCTGAGTTACTCTCATGTTTTTTGGTATGTCCTTCCCAGGAAATGAAGTTTCATGTTCTGCTCTCTTTCAGGTATGCTCCAGAATGTTTAATTCAGTGTAAGTTCTATATCGCCTCTGATGTCTGGTCTTTCGGAGTGACTCTGCATGAGCTGCTTACTTACTGTGATTCAGATTCCAGTCCCATGGCCGTAAGTCAGACGTGTCCTTTGTTTGAATCTGGCCCCCAATGAAAATGTGTCCATCCCTCTGCTTTGTAAGTTTAGTTCATAAAGAATCAGTCAGTGTATTGTAATGGAAAGGAAAAGCATCCTGGACTTTGAGTTACTAAGGAGAAAAGCCTGTTTGTTTTCATTTCCAATTCTAGAAATCCTACTTTAACCTCTCTGGAGTTTATATAAATATGTGCAAAAAGTAAAATATTTCATTTGATTTTTATTTTTCATAGTTGTTCCTGAAAATGATAGGCCCAACTCATGGTCAGATGACGGTAACAAGACTCGTGAATACATTAAAAGAAGGAAAACGCTTGCCATGTCCACCGAACTGTCCAGATGAGGTATTTATGGGCCATTTCGCAGTATAATAAAACTGTTTTCACTGCTTGCATTTTAAAATAGATTTCTGATGCTGAATTTCGGCCACCTGAGAAAACCATCTTTGGGGCAAATGACAACCACACACTGTTCAAGGAAGGAACTCCCTTCAACAGTAGGCTTACCTCAGTGAGCACCCGCGAGGAGCGTATTTTGACGTTACCTTATTGTGACAATCAGTTTTCTGTATTTCTAACTGAACTGCTTTAAGACTAATTCTTTAGACTATTTAAGTACATTGAATAGTATGTATGAGCCAAAGAATGAAGCAGCCAGTATGGAAATCTGTAGTCTAAACTGAGCTATAACGTCACCCTTAAATTGGCTTACAGTAATTTGTGGCCTGGATTTTTTGCAAGGTCAGTTAAGCCATGAACTTCTCAAATATTAAAATACTTATGAATAATATTAAGTATTAATATTTAATACTTACAGATGTGCCACATTTTCTATATTTTAAGTTATTCAAATACTCTTGTTTTATAGTAGGACTTAAGGAAACTCATTCACATTTTCAAAATTATGTTCTTGATGTTTCTATACTTAAAAAAAAAAAAGCTCCTAAACATTTTTTTACTGTTTTTTTTTTTAAATAGGTTTATCAACATATGCGAAAGTGTTGGGAATTTCAACCATCTAATCGGACAACCTTTCAGAACCTTATTGAAGGATTTGAAGCACTTCTAAGAAGCATGAGTAACATTTAAATTCTAATGTGTCCTCCTACCCCCAACCAGTACCCAAGCCATTTACAAAAATTGTTACTGGAAAAAAAGTTTGTATTCTGTCTAAAAAGATACCAGGGTACGTATCCATATATAAGGCACATATTAAGCATATTACACATGCTTAACATGTGTAAGTACTTCCTCTTTAAATTTGATACCTGTAACATAGTGACAACCAAAATATTGGAAAGCACTTAAGCACTCCTCCTTTTGGAAAGACTATATCACTGTTTGGTTAGTTTACCATCACAGTTGAAAACCAGAATGGGATTTCTCAAAACAAGAGGAGCTGACCAAAGTAGAGTCTCAAGATGATTGCTTTTTCTTAGCTGCCAGTTGATATGAAATAAATATTTTTCTGGCACATAAAGATAAGGATTGATGAATTTAGCCAATACTCTAATATGCCCTCAAATTTCAATATCTATACCATGATAGATGAAACATTCTTGAAATATAGATACCAGTTAGTATACTATTGTCTCTATACAAAGATGAGTGTATTCCTGTCAACAGTAGGACATAAACTTTGAGTTGTTTTTGCAGTGGCTTAGCTCCTGTCCCCTTGGGTGACCAGTGGTACCCATTTTTGAGAAGACTGGTCATACATACCCAGAGGGGCAGCTGTGGAATAGACACTTTGCTGCATGACATTAATTCTTGAGAACTAAACCTGTGCCAGTGCTTCCCTAAACAGTATACCCTTTAATCAGAACCGAGGCCAACAACCTGCATACATGCTTTTCAGAAATGTCAGTGTATATCCTTTTGTAACTCTACCACTTTGGGGCAAGCTGTTCCAGAATTGGTTCTGGATGCTGATTGCAAATATACCATGTACATTGCACTGTTCTTAGAGTGTTTCAGTACTTACCATACATCTACAAGAGTCGATCACTATTTTGACCATCACCCTATTGTGCAAAACTTGAAAGACCCAGCCAGAAGACTATGGAGTTCAGGATCCACTAGGCGGTTTTCAGTTTGCTTGGAGACTGCTGGGTAATCAAAATGTCAAATCTGATTCAATGTGAACTGTAGATCTTTTTTGACCAAGAGTCTGCAAAACTTTCTGTTGATGCTGTCTATTATTTGTTTGATATCATTATTTTTCCCCCTTGATCCTGAAAAGAGTTTTATGTATTGATTGGATGGCAGCAATAAACTTGCCATTTATAAATCTGTTCAATAACCCTGCATCACAAATGTCTCTGTCTGTATCAAACCTGTGGCCACTCTCTATGCACTTTGTTTACTCTTTATACAAATAAATATATGGAGCCTTCACATGCATATGCCTTTTAATATTAAGAGTTCATTTTCAAAGCATTACAAACAATTTGTTTACATAGAAAAACAACAGTATGGACTGGTGGGGAGAGCATGGGTAATGGTCCTTATACTAACACCACTTGAGTCATGTGTCATGTCTCTCATGTCCCAGTGGGGCACAGGCCAGTATGGATGGCAGACCCACACCTGTTAACTCAAAGTACCTTTTAGTTCTTTCAACCTCTTTCTGCTTATATTTCTACAATTTCCATCTTCGCTTTCTTCTGCTGTCATAGAGTTATGACAAAGCACTGAAGAGGCTCAGTGCAACAGGAAAACAAGAAGTGCAGAGCATGGGGAACCCATTTTTCATCTGCTGAGTCAGAACTGAGTGATGCCCATCCTGATTTGGTTATTTATAGGTAGTATACTTACTGGAAATTATCTTAGTTTAACTTTCTAGCTGTCATTTGCCAGTAGAAGTTAATATAAGCAATACATTACAAATCATATATACCAGTTTTAAACTTCTAAAACAGGAGTGATACCCTCTATTATAAAGTCCCTCAAATACAAGATACTTAAAGATCTGATTTCAAAAAGACTAGGATCACTGAGACCCCTCAATTCTACATCATCAATTAGTGTCTCATAACAAAGAACAAACTTAGACATTCTGGATAGCAAAAGGGTTTCTCATGCATTTTGAATACCAAGGTCTTCAGGAAATGGTGATGTCAAAAGTTATGTGTAGTAAACACAGTTCTTTCGAAAGGAAGCTGGATAAAACTGGGTTAAACACCTGGGTAATTTTTCAGCCTAACACACTGCAACTGAATAAGAAACAAAGCAGAGAGAGAGGTATAGCTTATTATCTAAGAATGGTTATAAATACTGTTACCTCATAAGACCCCTTTAGAAATGGCAGAATTGACTGCTTTACTGTGGAAATAGGGCATTTGATGACCAAAACGTGTAAACTAATCATCACTATTATACGAAACAAGACTTAGAAACCTATGTTTCTTGCCACTTACTTGCAAAATTTAAGTCTTTTTGTAGGTGTAAAATAAAAGGATTAGGGAATGAATGGTATTAGATCAGGAGTCTGTGAACTTTATAAAGGGCCAGATAGTAAATATTTTATGCTTTGCAGCTACTCAGCTCTGCCACTGTAGCACAAAAATTAGCCATAGATGATATGTAAGTGAATAAGCATGGTTGTGTTTGAATAAAATTTTATGTATGGACACTGAAATATGAATTTCAAGTCATACTTTTTTTTCCTCCAAACATTTAAAAATGTAAACATCATTCTTAGCTTGCAGGCAGTACAAAAACAGGTGGAGGACTGAATTTGACCACAGGGAGTAGTTTGCCAACCCCTGAAATTATTACTAGATCGCCAAAGCTACTTAAAAAAATACCTTTTCCCCCCTACAAGGGGTATTAGTGGTAAATAATATATTAAGCGTAAAGCATCGGTAGTGGTATATACCTTGGATGTCACCTCTGTGTTTGAGTTTTACAACACATGACTGGTATCGGGGGGGGTGATAATGAAGTTTTCATGTAGAGTATAATATTACCAGTCACTGCATTTTTGTACTTGCACTCTAATTCTAGTAAAAGTTCTAAAAATTTGTGAATGAGATTACTTCCAGATAAAGTAAATTGAAATGCACATTGGCTTATCAGAAATTTATTCTAAGGCTTGGGAAACCAAGACTGTTTCCCATTTTATTGCTTCACACTTCTATATATGGTGTCAAAATTATTCCCAGTCCTAAACAAGGAATATTGGAATATATGTTAATTTCCCCAATGGACTAAGTTAATAGCACATTGATTAAGATGTGTCTAATTCTAGTGGAATATGTCCTCAACTGATGTCTGTTATTGCTACTTACTTTTTTGACTTGGCAATTCTGCCTGCTGCACAACACAGTTCGTTCTGGGAAGTTATAAACCCGTAATTTAAAGGATATGGCTAGTCTGAATGTAGTTAAGGCAGCGATGAACAGCAGAGATACTGCAAAGAACCTTATGAGTTTATAAGGAGAGAACTTAACTCAGTACACTCTCTTCTTTTTTAAGTAGGTTTCCATGTAATATGCTCCTGTGCCCTGAGAATGCTGGTCAACAAATTCCACTGAACCACCTTCTGGGGCAGAGACGAGATATGATGAGCCTCGCTTTTCATTTCTTAAAGATGAGACCTATTAGAAAAAGAAACCATAACTAATGCTAAAATCTAAATTAAAATGGGTTGATTTGTTAAAGATATTTATAAGAAAAGCAATTCTACTTGTGATTTGGTATAAAAACAGAATAGCAGGATAAATAACAAAGTTGTAAAAAAACTATACAAAAGTTTCTATATCAAAGTCACGTGAGGAACTTTTGAAAAATACAAAGCAGCTTCTTAATGCCCTCTGTCCCCGACTCCCCATATTTTCGGGACAGAAAAAGTGACACTGTATTGCTTCCGCTGTTGGTTCGTAGAATCAGAATACCAGTATTCCTCTGGGGAAGGAGCGTGCCTAAGGAATTGAACTGCATATCAAATTAGATGTGAAGTTCATCTAGTAGCAAAACACGTGGCAAGAGAATAAACTAGTAGGTGCAAAAACTAGCAAATGATGTCAACAAAATAGCACAATGAAACATTCCAGAGGACCGCAGGAACTCCAACTTTAGTCTACAAAATAATCACCTGGAAAGCCTGTCAAAATGCACATTTCTGAGTTCTATCTCAGATATTCTAATCCAGAAGTGTTCATGATAAGAGGGGCCAAAATGTTCCTCACAAGTAGTCACAGTAATTGATACGATAAATCTGATTATGTTTCACAACTCATGACCACCTAATTCCTCCCAGTTGTAGCTTTGATATTCCTTAGTAAGTCTGTCACACACAGTATTTAATATACAAGAATGTAGAAATCAGTATGGTACTAGCACAAAAACAAATATAGACCAGTGGAACAAGATAGAAGCCCAGAGGTAAACCCACACACTTATGGGTACCTTATCGTTGATAAAGGAGGCTTGAATAAACAATGGGGAAAAGACAATTTCTATAGCAACTGGTGGTAGGAAAACTGGACAACTGGGTGTAAAAAGAATAAAATTAGAACACTTCCTAACACCATACACAAAGATAAAATGGATTAAAGACCTACATGTCAGTCCAGAAACTATAAAGCTCCTAAAGGAAAACATACGCAGAACACTCTGACGTATACGCAAGATCCTCTAGAGTAATGGAAATAAACAATGGGGCCCAATTAAAATTTAAAGCTTTTGCACAGCAAAGGAAACAATAAACAAGGTGAAAAGACAACCCTCAGAATGGGAGAAAATAATTGCAAATGAAACTGACAAAGGATTAATCACAAGCAGCTCATGCAGCTCAATACCAGAAAACAAACAACCCAATTAAAAAGTAGGCAGAAGACCTTAATAGGCATTTCTCCAAAGAAGGCATACAGAAAGCCAATAAACATGAAAAGATGCTCAACATTGCTCTTTATTAGAGAAATGCAAATCAAAACCACAAGAGGTATCACCTCAAACTGGTCAGAATGGCCATCATCAAAAAAGCTACAAACAATAAATGCTGGAGATGGTGTGGAGAAAAGGGAACCCTCCTACACTGTTGATGGAAATGTAAATTGGTACAGCCACCATGGAGAACAGTGCAGAGATTCCTTAAAAAACTAAGAATAAAATTACCATATGACCCAACAATCCCACTACTGGGCATATTACCCTGAGGAAACCATAATTGAAAAAGACACAAGTACCCCAATGTTCACTGCAGCACTATTTACAGTAGCCAGGACACAGAAGCAACCTAGATGTCCATCAACAGATGAATGGGTAAAGAAGCCGTGGTACATATATACAAGGGAATATTAGCCATAAAAAGGAACACATTTGAGTCAGTTCTAATGAGACTGGATGAACCTAGAGCCTATTATACAGAGGGAAGTCAGAAAGAGAATACTGTATACTAACACATATATATGGAATCTAGATAGACGGTACTGATGAACCTATTTGCAGGGCAGCAACGGAGACACAGAACAGACTTGTGGACACAGCGGGGGAAGGAGACGGACGAACTGAGAGTAGCATTACTGTGCAGAATAGACAGCCAGTGGGGATTTGCTGTGTGACAAGAGGAGTGCAACCCAGTGCTCTGTGACAGCCTAGAAGGGTGGGATGCGGGGGAGTTGGGGGGCGGTTCAAGAGAGGGGGGACATATATACCTATGGCTGATTCATGTTGCTGTATGGCAGAGGCCAACACAATATTGTAAAGCAATTATTCTCCAATTAAAAACATTTAAAAAAAGAATGTAGAAATGACTCATAAGGAAGGCGTCTAGAAGTGCAGAAGAGCCTTCTCACATTACAATTAAAATTAACAATAATGGCCACAATTTTTAAAACCAGATTCAACTTCAAAGGGGACAGACAAGGAGTCTGTCTTCCTTTGTAGATGAAGCCATTCTCAATCACCCATGGTAATTCACCCAAGGTAAAGATGACCAAGGAGGCTCTAGAGCGCCTCTCCTCCTCCCATGGATATGCCAGATGTACACACATGTAGAACAGTTCCTTCTAAAAAAGATCCAGAAGCTAGCTGAGCAGCTCTTACATATTAAACAAACGAGAAAATACCAAAATAGTAGGAAAGGCTGAGATCACTCTCATGATACATCCCAACCCTGGCACAGCACTGCATCAGGAGAGAACTCCCAGTTCTTAGCTTCTCCCTGAGCACTGAAGCATTCAGACTCCACCTCTAGTACTCTTAACTTTGAAGACTCCCACTTGAGGTACAGGTTCCCCAAAATCCTTAGCCCTGAAAGCCAACAGGGCATGTGTTTATGAGATCCACAAAGCTATAGAAAATAAACATTCTTGATGGTCACAGCTCACTGTGACCTGACCCTCAGGGCCAGGTGCAGAGGAAGCAGGTAAAATAGTCCATCTCCCTGTCTTCCCCTGTAAAAGGCTTATCCACATGCTTTAAAAGCTGCTGCCTAAGACCTAGCTCCTACTCTAGCAGGTGCTAGGGGCAGCGGCAGTCTTCCCCAGAGACTGGGGAAGTTGAAGGACACCTCTCCCATCTCCTTCCAGCCCACTCCAATCACTAGTATCTCCCTGGAAGGAGTTTTTACACTGTGCCCCAACTTTTATGTCTGATACCCAAGGAACTGTCCCTGGGTCATCTGGTTTTGAAAGCCAATGGGGCTTGCATTCGTGAATTCTACAGGATTATAGCAAACAAAATACAATTCTTAATGGATGCAGGTACCACCACCCCTAATCCCTAGTGACTGTACACCTGTGCTCAGCACAAAGGGAACAGGTGAAAAAAAAAAAAAAAAAAAAAGCCCATTTCCTTTTCTCCCTGCACAGGGCTTAACTACATGCTCTCAGCTGCAGCCTCAGGGTCCAGGATCTAATCAGCCTGCATCTAGGTGCTAACTGTAGTCCCCACCTTTGGATATACAAGCCTTAGCATATCCTCTAAATAAGCCACTAAAGGCAAAGAAGTAGGCTCAAAGAAAATAGTCACAAAAGGTTGAAAGCCAATTAAGAGCTCAGGCTGGGCTGAGCAACAGGGTTCATCTCCTACAAGAGACCATTCATTCAAGACTGGAAGAGGTGGCTGTTTTGTATAATGCATAGAGACAATAAAAAAGAAACAAAGGTAATGTTCCAGATGTGCCATGATAAATACCCAGAACAGATCTAATGAACGAAGTGACTTACCTGAGAGTTCAAAACAGTGGTTGTAAAAATGCTCACCGAGGTCAAAAGATCAATGCATGAACAAGGAATTGCAACAAAGATAGAAAATATTAAAAATTGCTAAATAGAAATCACAAAATTTATGAATATAACAAATGCAAAATGAAAATGAGACATCACCTCACACATGTTAGAACAGTTATCATAAAAAATTGGACCAAGCAATTCCACTCCCTGGGTTGGGATTAAACAAAAACACAAATTTAAAAAGTTATATACACCCCAATGTTCATATTAGCATTACTAAACAAGAGTGCCAAAGAATGCTCAAACTACCACACAATTGCACTCATCTCACACGCTAGCAAAGTAATGCTCAAAATTCTCCAAGCCAGGCTTCAACAATACGTGAACCGTGAACTTCCAGATGTTCAAGCTGGTTTTAGAAAAGGCAGAGGAACCAGAGATCAAATTGCCAACATCTGCTGGATCATGGAAAAAGCAAGAGAGTTCCAGAAAAACATCTATTTCTGCTTTATTGACTATACCAAAGCCTTTGACTGTGTGGATCACAATAAACTGTGGAAAATTCTGAAAGAGATAGGAATCCCAGACCACCTGACCTGCCTCTTGAGAAACCTGTATGCAGGTCAGGAAGCAACAGTTAGAACTGGACATGGAACAACAGACTGACTCCAAATAGGAAAAGGAGTATGCCAAGGCTGTATATTGTCACCCTGCTTATTTAACTTATATGCAGAGTACATCATGAAAAATGCTGGGCTGGATGAAGCACAAGCTGGAATCAAGATTGCCAGGAAAATATCAATAACCTCAGATATACAGATGACACCCTTATGGCAGAAAGTGAATAAGAACTAAAGAGCCTCTTGATGAAAGTGAAATAGGAGAGTGAAAAAGTTGGCTTAAAGCTCAACATTCAGAAAACTAAGATCATGGCATCTAGTCCCATCACTTCATGGCAAATAGATGGGGAAACAGTGGAAACAGTGGCTGACTTTATCATTTTGGGCTGCAAAATCACTGCAGATGATGACTGCAGCCATGAAATTAAAAGACGCTTTACTCCTTGGAAGGAAAGTTATGACCAACCTGGATAGCATATTAAAAAGCAGAGACATTACTTTGTCAACAAAGGTCCATCTAGTCAAAGCTATGGTTTTTCCAGCAGTCATGTATGGATGTGAGAGTTGGACTAGAGTGGACTAGAGTGGACTCAGAGTGGACTAAGAAAGCTGAGTGCCAAATAATTGATGCTTTTGAATTGTGGTTTTGGAGAAGACTCTTGAGAGTCCCTTGGAATGTAAGGAGATCTAACCAGTCCATCCTAAAGGAAATCAGTCCTGAATATTCATTGGAAGGACTGATGTTGAAGCTGAAACTCCAATACTTTAGCCATCTGATGCAAAGAGCGGACTCACTTGAAAAGACCCTGATGCTGGGAAAGATTGAAGGTGGGAGGAGAAGCAGACAACAGAGGATGAGATGACTGGATGGCATCACCAACTCAATGGACATGAGTTTGAGTGGACTCCGGGAGTTGGTGATGGACAAGGAGGCCTAGGGCGCAGCAGTCCATGGGACAGCAAGGAGTTGGACATGACTGAGCGACTGAACTTAACTAGGAGTCAAGACATGGAAGTAACTCAAAACTCAAGTGCCCATCAGGAGATGATTGGATTGAGGAGATGTGTTTTCTACATATCTCTATCTATCCTCTTCCCTGGTGGCTCAGTGGTAAAGAATCTGCCTGCTAATGCAGGAGATGTGGATTCAATCCCCAGGCTGGGAAGAACCCTGGAGAAGGAAATGGCAACCCACACCAGTATTCTTGCCTGGGCAATCCCATGGACAGAGGGGCCTAATGGGCTAAAGTCTATGAGGCTGCAAAGAGTTGGATATGACTTGGTGACTAAAAAACCAACAAAATCTACCTATATATAAACACACACATATAGGTATGTATGTGTGTATGTATATGTATATACAATGTATATATACTATATGTATACTTAACCATAAAAAGGAATAAAATACTGCTATTTGCAGCAATGTGAATGGACCTAGGAAATACTATGGAGAGTGAAGTAAGTCAGAGAAAGACAAATACTGTACTATATAATATCACGTATAAATAGAATCTAAAAAAATAATACAAATGAATGTATATGCAAAATAGAAATAGACTAACAGGTACAGCAAATAAACTATGGTCACCAAAGGGGAGATGGAAGGGGAGAGGGGCAAATTAGGGGTACGAGGTTAACAAACTAATACATACAAAACAGAAAAGCAACAAGGATATAATGTACAGCAAAGGGAATTATAGTGATTTATCTTACAATAATCTGTAAGAGTATAATCTGCAAACACTGACTCACAAAGTGATACACCGGAAGCTAAGTACTGTAAATCAACTATTCTTCAATAAACAGTTTTTAAACTTGAAATGTAAATGGATTAAATTGTCTGATCAAAAGACAAAGTGCCTGATGGAAAAAAATCAAAGCCAAACTATATGTGGACTGAGAGTCTCACCAGCTTAAAGGACACACACAGACTGAAAAGTGAAGGGATGTCAAAGCATATTCTTTGCAAATGAAAACAGAAAACAAAGGTAGCTGTACTTACATTAAACAAAATAAACTTCAACCTAAAAAATTTAACGAGACAAAAAGGTCATAAAAGATAAGCCAGTTAATCAAAAGGATGTGACAGTTGTAAATATGAGCCCCAAACAAGAATACTTAAATATATATAAAGCAAATAATGATTGTGTAGGGAGAAAAAGAGCAGTGTAATATCAGGGAACTTAAATACTCCACTTTCAAAAACAGATCATTTAGCCAGAAAAATCAGCAAGAAAACATTGGACTTACACTGCATGTTGGACGAGATGAACCTGAAAGACATAACTTTCCATCTGAACAAGAATCAAATGCGCACTTTTCTCAGGCTCACACAGAACATTCTTCAGGATACATCATATGTTAGGCCACATGTCTTAATAAATTTAAAATGATTGAAATCCTATCTGGCATCTTTTTCAAACATGATTGTATGAAACTAGAAATCAACTGTAAGAAGAAAATTGGAGAGTTCACAAATATGTTGACATTAAACAACATACTCCTGAACAACCACTGGATCAAAGAAGAAATAAAAAAATACTTTGAGACAAATGAAAATGGAAACAAAACATAGCAAAACTTACAAGATATAGCAAAAGCAGTTCTAAAAGGGAAGTTTATAGTGATAAACACTTACATGAAGAAAGAACATCTTGAACAACTATCTTTATATCTTGAGGAATTAGAGAGGAATAAACTAAGTTCCACTGGAGGAGGAAATGGCAACCCACTCCAGTATTCTTGCCTGAAAAATTCCAGGACAGAAAAGCCTGGCAGGCTATATATAGTCCATAGGGTTGCAAAGAGTGGACTGAGCCCAGTCCCACCAAAGTAAGCTCCAAGCTAGGCAAGAGGAAGGAAGTAACAGGGAGTGGAAATAAATGAAACAGAGATTAAAAAGACAACAGAAAAGATTAATGAAACTAAGAGCTGTTTTTAAAAAAAGATTAACTAGACAAACGTTTAATCAGACTTACTAAGAAAAAGAGAACTTACATCAAGACATAAATGAAAAAGGAGATATTACAACTGATACCACAAAAATACAAAAGATCATAAAGACCACTATGAATTTCTTACATGCCAGCAAGTTGGATAACTTAGAAGAAATGGACTAATTCCTAGAAAAAACTTAGCAAGACTGGATCATGAGGAAACAGGAAAACAGAATAAATTACTAGTAAGGAAACTGAACCAGTAATCGGAAATCTCCCAGCAAAAAAAAAAAAAAACGTTCAGGGACAGTTTCACTGGTGAATTCCACAAAACATTTAAAGACTAATTAATACTAATCCATCTCAATCTCTTCCAAAAAAACAGAAAAGGAAATAACACTTTCACATTATTTTTACAAGGTCAGCTTTACCTTATCAAAGGCAGACAAAGACAGTACAAAGAAAGAAACTACAGGCCTGTATTCCTGATGAACAGTTACAAAACTCCTCAAAAAGTATTAGCAAATTGAATTCAACAATAGATTAAAAGGATCAAATTGGATTTATTCCAGCGGTACATGGATGGTTCATGTCAATAAAATAAAACATGACATATACCACATTCACAAAATAAAGGATAAAGATCATATCATCATCTCAATAGATGCAGAAAGAGCATTTGACAAAATTCAACAACCATTTGTGATTTAAAAAGTCAGCAAACTGGGTATTGAGGCACTGCACATCAACATAATAAAGGCCATATATGTCAAACCCACAGAAAACAACCTACGCAATGGTGCAATGCGGAAAGCTTTCCTCTAACACAAGGACACCACTGTCACCAATTTTATTCAACACAGTACTGGAAGCCAGAGCAACTAGACAAGAAACAGAAATAAAAGGCATTCAAATTAGAAATGAAGAAGTAAAACTATCACTGTTAGCAGATGATATACTGTATTTAGAAAACACTAAAGAATCCACAAAAAAACTGTTAGAAATATTGGGTTGGCCAAAAAGTTTGTTGTTTTCTCTGTAATATCTTATGGAAAACCCCAGTGAACTTTTTGACCAGCCCAAGAATAAACAGAGTTCCAAAGAATAGCACGGAGAGATAAGAAAGCCTTCCTCGGTAATCAGTTGAAAGAAATAGAGAAAACAATAGAATGGGAAAGACTAGAGATCTCTTCAAGAAAATCAGAGATACCAAGGGGACATTTCATGCAAAGATGGGCTCGATAAAGGACAGAAATGGTATGGACTTAACAGAAACAGAAGATATTAAGAAGAGGTGGCAAGAATACACAGAAGAACTGTACAAAAAAGATTGTCATGACCCAGATAATCACGATGGTGTGATAACTCACCTAGAGCCAGACATCCTGGAGTGCGAAGTCAAGTGGGCCTTACAAAGCATCACTACAAACAAAGCTAGTGGAGGTGATGGAATTCCAGCTGAGCTGTTTCAAATGCTGAAAGATGATGCTGTGAAAGTGTTGCACTCAGTATGCCAGCAAATTTGGAAAACTCAGCAGTGGCCACAGGACTGGAAAAGGTCAGTTTTCATTCCTATCCCAAAGAAAGGCAATGCCAAAGAATGCTCAAACTACTGCACAATTGCACTCATCTCACATGCTAGTAAAGTAATGCTCAAAATTCTCCAAGCCAGGCTTCAACAGTATGTGAACTGTGAACTTCCAGATGTTCAAGCTGGATTTAGAAAAGGCAGAGGAACCAGAGATCAAATTGCCAACATCTGCTGGATCATTGAGAAAACAAGAGAATTCCTGAAAAACATCTACTTCTGCTTCATTGACCTTGCCAAAGCCTTTGACTGTGTGGATCACAACAAACTGGAAAATTCTTCAAGAGATGGGAATACTAGACCACCTTACCTGCCTCCTGAGAAATCTGTATCCAGGTCAGGAAGCAACAATTAGAACTGGACATGGAACAACAGACTGGTTCCAAACAGGGAGAGGAGCATGTCAAGGTTGTATACTGTCACCCTGCTTATTTAATTTATATGCAGAGTGTATCATACAAGATGCTGGGCTGGATGAAGCACAAGCTGGAATCAAGATTGCCAGAAGAAATATCAATTTTATGGCAGAAAGTGAAGAACTAAAGAGCCTCTTGATGAAAGTGAAAAGAGGAGAGTGAAAAAGCTGGCTTAAAACTCAACATTCAGAAAACTAAGATCATGGCATCCAGTCCCATCACTTCATGGCAAATAGATGGGGAAACAATGGAAACAGTGACAGACTTTTTTGGGGGGCTCCAAAATCACTGCAGATGGTGACTGCAGCCATGAAATTAGAAGACACTTGCTCCTTGGTAGAAAAGTTATGACCAACCTAGACAAAGCAGAGACATTACTTTGCCAACAAAGGTCCATCTAGTCAAAGCTATGGTTTTTCCAGTAGGCTTGTATGGATGTGAGAGTTGAACTATAAAGAAAGCTGAGTGCCAAAAATTGATGCTTTTGAACAGTGGTATTGGAGAAGACTCTTGAGAGTCCCTCGGACTGCATGGAGGTCTAACCAGTCCATCCTAAAGGAAATCAGTTCTGAATATTCTTTGGAAGGACTGATGGTGAAGTTGAAACTCCAATGCTTTGGTTACCTGATGTGAAGAACTGACTCATTGGAAAAGACCCTAATGCTGAGAAAGACTGAAGGTGGGAGGAAAAGGGGACAACAGAGGATGAGATGGTTGGATGGCATCACTGACTTGATCGACGTGAATTTGAGCAAGCTTTGGGAGTTTGTGATGGACAAGGAAGCCTGGCATGCTACAGTCCATGGGGTCACAAACAGTCAGACACGACTAAACGACTGAACTGAATAATAAACAATTTCAATAAAGTTGTAGAGTACAAAATCAATATAAAAAATCAATTTCTTCTCTATACACTAACAATGAATTACCCAAAAAACAAATTAAGACTACTTAGGAATAAATTTTACCAAGGTGAGAAATTGTACACTGAAAATGTAGGAAAGATGACACAAATAAATGGAAAGATATTCTGTGTTCATGGACTGGAGGTATTATTATTATTAAAATGTCCATACTGACCAACCTAGACAGCATATTAAAAAGTAGAGACATTACTTTGTCAACAAAGGTCCGTCTAGTCAAGGCTATTGTTTTTCCAGTAGTCATGTATGGATGTGAGAGTTGGACTGTAAAGAAAGCTGAGTGCCAAAGAATTGATGCTTTTGAACTGTGGTGTTGGAGAAGACTCTTGAGAGTCCCTTGGACTGCAAGGAAATCCAACCAGTCCATCCTAAAGGAGATCAGTCCTGGGTGTTCATTGGAAGGACTGATGTTGAAGCTGAAACTCCAATACTTTGGCCACCTGATGCAAAGAGCTGACTCATTGGAAAAGACCCTGATGCTGGGAAAGATTGAGGACAGGAGGAGAAGGGGACAACAGAGGATGAGATAGTCGGATGGCATCACCGACTCAATGGACATGGGTTTGGGTAGACTCCAGGAGTTGGTGATGGACAGGGAGGCCTGGCGTGCTGTAGTTCATGGGGTTGCAAAGAGCCGGACACGACTGAGTGACTGAACTGAACTAACCCAAAGCAATCTACAGATTCAATGCAATTCCTATGAAAATGCCAAAGGCTTTTTTCATAGAAATAGAAAAAATCTTAAAATTTGGAACCTGGCTCTCTGGCCAGTGATTTGCCTGGGCATCTCCATGCACTGGGCCAGCGGCCTCTGAGACCATCTACAGGAGTGCACAGGGAGCCAGCAGGTGGTAGCCCTCACCAGGGACCCTCCAGTGAGCCCAGGGGGACAAAATCCAGCATATGCATATTGAGACAAGTCGAAAGATTTATTATGAGGCACAGAAGCAGATAGTGCCAAAAAGCAAGCAGTAGTTGGTACACATTTAGAGTAGGGCAGCATTTCCTTCTCCCACTGCTGCTCAGATGGCAGACATTAGTCAAATTCAGTATGAAATGGCATTCACTGAAGGCATTAGTGAATGAGGGTCCTGGAAAAATTTAAGGTAGCACCACCAAATGCTGACCTGGAACAAGGATTCCAAGAAGGAGTTTCAAATGCTAGTGTGATTCTGCAGTTCCAGAGAGAATTGTTGTAGCCAGAATTCCATTTTCAAGACAAGCAGACCTTGACCTTATACAATCAACTCCCTTTAAGGCTATGGCACTAAAAATACCACATCGTGTACTTATGCTAAGTGAGAGATCACTAAATTTTCTGGATTTAGAAAGACCTCCTCCAACCTCTCAAAATGAAGAAAGTCATGTAGCTGGCAGCCTAAAAAGAGCGCTCTGTGAATGGAAAATGCTGTTAGCCAAAATGGCCAGCTGGTCAGAAGTGACTCCATGTATGGCATTTCAAATACGGACGCAACTATTAAAGGAACTTCAGAGGACTGACAGTTGTAGATGCAGCTTCATTAAGATGACAGATAATCAAGCTAAACAGACACCTACAACTTCTAGAAGAGGAGACCAAAGGACATGCTAAAAGAGAAATGGCCACTCAATTACTACAGCATTCTAACTGCTTAATAGCTGGCTCTGGTTTTGCTGCTAGAGGTAACCTCAACTCTCAGAAATATTGTCTCAACAGCTGCAAATATAAAAATTTTTTATTTGTTTCTGTCTTTGCATTACATGCTGTTTCACAGTCTATGCCCTGAAAATGTTATTTCTCCCAGAGAGGAGGGGGGAAGGACTTCTATTTGGAAAGGTAAAGGTATCTGTCACTTGACCGTATTTACTTTTAACCAGTTCTGCCATGACACCTACTTAAAATTCTCACTTTGCATGTGATGTAAATAGGATCAAGGTTTTTTTTAAGGAATTTTTTTCTTTTTTTGCCTCATCAGTCTGCACAACTAATTATGAATGGGAGAGAAAGTGTACAGAAAATGGATTTAGAGAAATGTCTGTAAAGAACAGTATGATACAGTCATAAAAACTGACACATAGATCACTGGAACAGAATCAGTTCAGTTCAGTTCAGTCGCTCAGTCGTGTCCGACTCTTTGCGACCCCATGAATCTCAGCACGCCAGGCCTCCCTGTCCATCACCAACTCCCGGAGTTCACTCAGACTCACATCCATCAAGTCAGTGATGCCATCCAGCCATCTCATCCTCTGTCGTCCCCTTTTGCTCCTGCCCCCAATCCCTCCCAGCATCAGAGTCTTTTCCAATGAGTCAACTCTTCACATGAGGTGGCCAAAGTACTGGAGTTTCAGCTTTAGCATCATTCCTTCCAAAGAAATCCCAGGGCTGATCTCCTTCAGAATGGACTGGTTGGATCTCCTTGCAGTCCAAGGGACTCTCAAGAGTCTTCTCCAACACCACAGTTCAAAAGCATCAATTCTTCGGTGCTCAGCTTTCTTCACAGTCCAACTCTCACATCCATACATGACTACAGGAAAAACCATAGCCTTGACTAGACGGACCTTTGTTGGCAAAGTAATGTCTCTGCTTTTGAATATGCTATCTAGGTTGGTCATAACTTTTCCTCCAAGGAGTATGTGGAACAGAATAGAGACCCCCAAAATGAACTCATGTTATATGGTCAATTAATTTATGACACAGGAGTCAAGAATATACAGTTCGGAAAGGATACCTCTTCAATAAAAGGAGTTTGGAAAATTGGATAACCATATGAAAAAGAATGAAACAGGATCACTACTTACAAAATACTGAAAAGTCAACTCAAAATGGATTAAAGACTTGAATGTACAACCTGAAACCATAAAACTCCCATAAGAAAACATAATGGGTAAGAAGCTACTTGCCATTGGTCTTTGCAGTGATGTTTTGTATTTAACAGCAAAAGAAAAGGTAACAAAAGCAAAAATAAATGTGATTACATCCTAAAGTATTCCTAATGTGATTTACTCCTAAGTATTCCTAATCCTTTTACAAACTAAAAAGATTCTACACAGCAAAAACAACCATCAACAAAATGAAAATTCGACCTATGAAACAGAAGAATATATTTGCAAACCACATATCTGTTAAGGGATTAATATTCAAAATATTCTTGGAACATACACAACTTAATAGCCAAAAAATCCCCAGTTAAAAGTGGGTAAAACATCTAAATAGACATGATTCAATAAAAAAATACAGATGGCCAACAGATACATAAAAAGTACTCATTCTCACTAATTGTTATTCATTCACTAAGACGTGTCCAGCTCTTTGCAACTCCATAGACTGCAGCATACCAGGGTTCCCTGTCCTTCACCCTCTCCTGGTGTTTGCTCTAACTCATGTCCATTGAGTCTGTGATGCCATCTAACCATCTCATTCTCTGTCACTCACTTCTCCTTGCCCTCTTATCACTGGGGAGATGCAAACTGAAACCACCTTACACAGGTTAGAAGTCTATTATAAAAAAAAGTTGAGATAACAAATGCAGGCAAATATGGGAGAAAAGGTAATTCCTGTACACTGTTGGAATGTAAACTTGTACAGGCACTATAGAAAACAGTGCAGAAATTAAAAATTGAACTACCATTTGATCCAGCAATCCAACTTCTGAACATATTCTGATTTCCTTTGGTAGCAAAATAATTAACTTGAAGTGATATTTGTTCTCTCACATTCATAAAATCATTATTCAAATAGACATGGTATGGAGAAAACCTAAGTGGATGAAGAAAATAAAGAAAATGTGGCATGTGTGTAGTGATTTGCATTTCCCTATGTATATATACATACACTGAAGTAGGAAATGGCAACCAACTCCAGTATTCTTGCCTGGAAAAACCCGTGGTCAGAGGAACCTGGTGGGCTATAGTCCATGGGGTCGCAAAGAGTTGGACATGACCTAGTGACTGAGCACATATATGTACACAGAGTGGACCATTATTTAGCCTTAAAGAAAGAAATCTTGTCATTTGTAACAACATAGATGAACCCAGAAGGCGTTATGCTAAATGAAATATTTTTAAAGAAGTAAGAAAATGAAAGTCAATCTCATGGAAACAGAGTAAAAAAGTGGTTGCCAGTGGCTACAGAGTGGGGGAAATAGGACAAGGTTAGAAAAACAGCATAAACTTTCAGTTATAAGATGAATAAAGTCTGAAAATCTAATTTGTAATATGGTGACTATAGTTGATAACACTGTATTGTACAACTGAAACTTGCTAAGATGGAAAACTTGTATGTTTTCATAAGTAAAGTGAGGTAATGAATGCATTAATTTAGCCAATGAGGAGACCTCTTTCACAATGTACATGTATATCAGATTATCATTTTGCTGTATACTTTCACTGACTTACAATTTTGTCAATTATACTTCAATAAACTTGGATAAAATAATGAATTTTTTTTTTTTTTAAAGAGGCAAGGTAGCTCCCTAGTGGTCCAGTGGTTAAGAATCCTCCTGCCAATCAGGGGACACGCGTTCACTCCTACCCAATAACATTCCACATGCCTTCAGTTCAATTCAGTTCAGTCACTCAGTTGTGTCCAACTCTGCAACACCATGGACTACAGCAAGCCAGGCTTCCCTGTCCATCAGCAACTCCCGGAGCTTGCTCAAACTCACATCCATTGAGTCGGTGATCCAACCATCCCATCCTCTGTTGTCCCCTTCTCCTCCCGCCTTCAATCTTTCCCAGCATCAGGATCTTTTCAAATGAGTCAGTTCTTAACATCAGGTGGCCAAAGTATTGGAGTTTCAGCTTCAGTATCAGTCCTTCCAATGAACATTCAGGACTGATTTCCTTTAGGATTGACTGGTTGGATCCTTGCAATCCAAGAGACTCTCAAGAGTCTTCTCCAACATCACAGTTCAAAAGTATCAATTCTTCAGCACTCTGCTTTCTTTATAGTCCAGCTCTCACATCCATACATTACTACTAGAAAAACCATAGTTTTGACTAGACAGACCTTTGTTGGCAAAGTGATGTCTCTGCTTTTTAATATGCTTTCTAGGTTGGTCATAGCTTTTCTTCCAAGGAGCAAGCATCTTTTAATTTCATGGCTGCAGTCACCATCTGCAGTGATTCTGGAGCTCAAGAAAATAAAGTTTGTCACTGTTTCCATTGTTTCCCCATCTATCTGCCATGAAGTGATGGGACCGGATGCCATAATCCTAGTTTTCTGAATGTTGAGCTTTAAGCCAACTTTTTCACTCTCGTCTTTCACTTTCATCAAGAGGCTCTTTAGTTCTTCACTTTCTGCCATAAGGGTGGTGTTACCTGTGTATCTAAGGTTATTGATATTTCTCCCAGCTATCTTGATTCCAGCTTGTGCTTCATCCAACCCAGCATTTCGCAAGATGTACTCTGCGTATAAGTTAAATAAGCAGGGTGATGTTATACAGATTTGCCATACTCCTTTCCCTATTTGGAACCAGTCTGTTGTTCCATGTCCAGTTCTAACTGTTGCTTCTTGACCTGCATACAGATTTCTCAGGAGGCAGATCAGGTCGTCTGGTATTCCCATCTCTTTCAGAATTTTCCAGTTTGTTGTGATCTACACAGTCAAAGGCTTTTTGGTGTTGTCAATAAAGCAGAAATAGATGTTTTTCTGGAACTCTCTTGCTTTTTTGATGATCCAGCAGATGTTGGCAATTTGATCTCTGGTTCCTCTGCCTTTTCTAACACCAGCTTGAACATCTGGAAGTTCATGGTTCACATACTACGCACAGCTAAGCCCATGGGCCACAATTACTAAAGCCTGAGCTCTAGAGCCCACGCTCCCCAACAAGAGAAGCCATCACCACGAGAAGGCCACACACCACAATGGACGAGCAACTTCCCCTCACCAAAACTTCATGCATCAATGAAGAGTCTGTGCGTTGCAACGAAGACCCAGTGCAACCAATAAATAGATAAAAGTTTAAAAAATTTAAAAGATGATGGAAGACTGGAAATCAGAAATCCATCTACCTTGGTACTTTATTTTGATGTAGTCTACTCTTGTGACACTCCAGTAAAATCCTTCTTCACATAGGCATTTAAAGGAATGTTTCACAAAGTGAAACAGATTAGCAAAGAATTTGGTTTTAACTCCTGTGTCAAAATTTTTCCAGGTGATAAAGTGTATAATACATTTGATGTTTGCTCTGAAATAATGGGAAAGGGAACAGGTGGGAGTAAAGATGAGAGGAGCCTGGCTGTGAGGTGATAAATCATTAAAACTGTGTCAGTGGGTACAAGAAACTCCACCAGTTCCAGTTCAAAACGGTGACACAGGTGCATCCTGAACTGATCTCCACCCACAGACACCCCGAATCTACAGCTGCATATGGAACAGTTTCCTCTGAAAGAAACCAAAAAACGAGATAAGTTACTCCTACACATTGAGCAAATGAGAAAAAAGAAAGACAGGCCACACCACAATGGGGAGGAGAGGCTGAGAGACTGTCTCACCATAAACCCCACCCTCAGAGCAGCAACTCATAACTGGGCGGGAATTCACAACCCCGAGCATCCCCCTAAGAAGTGAAAGGTTTGAACCCAAGCTGGTACTTCAACTTTTTAAATTTTTTTATTGAAGTATAGTTGACTTACAGTGTTGTGTTAATTGCTGGTGTATAGCAAAGTGATTCAATTATTATCATGTGTATGTATGTGTGTGTGCTGTATTTCATATTCTTTTCCATATGGTTCACTATAAGATATTGAATACAGTTCCCTGTACTATGCAGTATGACCTTGTTGTTTATCCATTTTATAGATTAATATAATCATTTATATTTGCTAATTCCAAACTCCCAATCATCCCTCCCCCACCCTACCCCCTTCTCCCACCTGGCAACCAAAGTCTTTTCTCTATGTCTATGAGTCTGTTTCTGTTTCATAGATTGATTCATTTGTGTTATATTTTAAATGCCACATATAAGTGATATCATATGACATTTGTCTAACTTCCTTCATTTAGTATGATAATCTCTTGGTCCACTCGTGCTGATGAAATGGCACTATTTCATTCTTTATTTTATGGCTGAGTAGTATTCCACGGTGTATATATACACCTCTTCTTTATTTATTCATCTGTTGATGGACATTTAGGTTGCTTCCATGGCTTGACTATTGTAAATAATGCTGCTTTAAACATTGGTTGGCACTTCAACTTATAAGTTCTGTGTCTGAGAGATGAGCCCCCAAAATAGCTAGTGTGGAAATTCAGAGGATGAGATGGTTAGATATCATCTAATTGCTCAATGAACATGAATTCGAGCAAACTCTGGGAGACAGTGAAGGACAGGGGAGCCTGGTGTGCTGCAGTTCATGAGGCTGCAAAGATTTGGACGCGACTTAGTGACTGAGCAGCAACAACAACCTCAAGTTCTGGCTTCTAATCAGCCTGAATCCAGGTGCTAAGATCTGCCCTCTTGGGGACAGTGACAGGTCTGGCACACGCTCACCTCCTTGGAGGCACTAAGAATAAAGTAGGCTGCTTGGACAATCATATGTTCAAGACACAACCAAGAGCAGGGCAGGACTGCTCCTTCAAGTCTTGGAAAGGCGTAGATTTTACCTAATGCATAGAAACCAACACAGAGAATCAAGGAAAATGAAGAAATAGGGATATGTTCCAAATAAAAGAACAAGATGAAGCCTCAGAAAAAGACCTTAATGAAACTGACATAAGTGACTTACTCTATAAAGAGTTCAAAATAATGATCGTAAAGATGCTCACTAAACTCAGGAGAACAATGGATCAACAAATTGAGAATTTCAACAGAGGTAGAAAATGTAAGAAAGTACCAAACAGAAACTACAGACCTGAAAAATTTAGTAATGAAACTGAAAAATACAATAGCGGGGCTCAACATCTGATACATGAAGCAGAAGAAAAGATTAGTGAACTCAAATACAGCAATGGGACTTATCCAATCAGAGCAACAAAAAGAAACAAGAATTAAAAAAAGGTGAAGATACCTTAAAGGGACTTGAAGGATAACAACAAGGTTATCAAAAGGAGAAGAGAGAGAAAGAGGCAGAAAATTTATCTGAAAAAATGTGGTTGAAAATTTCCTTAACCTGGGGAAAGAAACAGACATCCAGATCCAGGAATTCCAAAGAGTTACAAATAAGATAAACCCAAAGAGACTCACACCAAGATATATGATAATTAAAACATCAAATGTTAAAGACAAGAAGAGGATCTTTAAAACAGCAAGAATAAAAAACTTGTTCCATACAAGGGAAACCCCATAAGACTATAAGCAGATTTTTCAGCAGAACCTTTCAGACCAGAAAAGAGTGTCATGATATATTCAAAGTGCTGAACGAAAAAAAACAACCTGCCAACCAAGAATACTCTACCTGGCACAGCTGTCCTTCAGAATTGAAGGAGAGAGGAAGAATTTTCAAGACAGCAAAAACTACAGGATTTTATTACCATGAAACCAGCCTTACAAGAAATGTTAAAGGTACTTCTTTAAGCTGAAACGAAATGGTACCATTTAGTTAATAGGAAAGCATACGAAAGTACAAATCTCACGGGTAATGGTTAAGTATATGGTAAAATTCAGAATAATCTAATGTTGTAAAGACACTGAAGTAGTCACTTACAAAGCTAGCATGAACATTAAAAAAGGAACTTTGTGAAAACACCTACAATAATTGGTAATGGACACATAAGCTGTAAATTGTGACATCAAAAACAAAACATGAGTGACATCAGCATCCTGCTGGAGTGAGACATTCCCTCTGTCTTTCCTCTTCAATCTATAACCAGTAAAACATCCACAACTCAACAAAGCCACATCTGCCCAATACACCAGGATGCTGGAGAATTCCACACACCTGTACATTTAAAGGTGGGTGGTGTGTGTACGTGCTCTTGTGCCCAAATCTTTGTGACCCCATGGACTGTAGTCGGCCAGGCTCCCCTGTCTATGGTATTCTCTAGGCAAGAACACTGGGGTGGGTTGCCGTTTCCTACTCCAGGGGATCTTTCCCACCCAGGGATCCAACGTGTGTCTCTTGTGTCCCCTACATTGGCAGGCGGATTCTTTACCACTGAGCCACCTGGGAAGCCCAAAGGTGGGTGGACGGGAACACAAACAGGTGGAACCAGGGGAACAGCAGAGGCAGCACCTGCCATCCTGCCTCCCAGCCGCAGCAGGTGAGCTTGCAGGCCCGGAAAACCTGGTGCGCAGGGTAGGCAGCGCGCCCGACTCCAGTTTCCTGGCCTCAGTGGTGTTCACAGCGACAGGTAACCCGGCAGCGGTGGCCGTGAGGGCTTGTTCTGTCCCTTCAAGCACAGAGGCACCCATGACCCCAGCCCCAGTCCCCCTACTCACTCCCATCCACAGTGGTGCACCCGAGAAACCCAATGCCCCCAACATGGTAGAGGTACCTGTGACCCCACCTCTCCACCTACCTCCCCTGCAGTAGCAGAGCCTACAGTTCAGATCTGGGACATGGCAGAAGTGTCTACCATCCCAGTCCTCAGGAGGTGACACCAGCAGCAGCAGGGCACCAAGAGCCTAGAGGCACAAGCAGTGCCAAGGAAGGCAGGGGGCAGGTGTCACCTCTGACAGACAGGTAAAGGGCTGACTCACAGATAACCAGAAGCACCTCAGGGAAGAAAACAAAAATCTTGTGCTATAGTGACACCTACTGGAAGACAAAAGAGGCACTTTAATTTCTAAATTGTTGAATCATTAGAATCAAGCCAAAAAAACAAAAAGGTTTTACCTAAGGAAGAAAGATGTCCATTACTTCAGATGCTCCGGCAGAGGAACACTCATCAAGTATCATGAAAACCCACAATAGTGATGTATTCAAAAAAGAAAATGACAATTCTCTATCAATCAAAGTCATAGAATACTGTGATCTAACTGATAAAAGAATTCAAAATAGCTGTCACAAAGAAACTCAAGAAAATTCAGTGAGCTCAGGAATAAAATTAAGAAACAGAAGGAATATTTTACTAAATAGACTGATACTCTACAAGAGAACCAAACAAAGTCTGGAGCTGACGAGTTCAATAAATGAGATGAGAAATGGAATTTGGAAAGCACTGGAAATAGAGCAGACTTTATGGAAGAGAGAATCAGCAAGCTTGAAGACAGAAATCTAAAAATGATACAGATAGAAGAAAGAAGAGAATTAAGATCTAGAGAAAACTGGGGAAATCTATGAGAACTATCCAACTCTTTCAGGAAGGGTCATATTAGGATAATGGGTATCCCGGGAGAGAAGGAAAAGGCAGCAGAGAGTTTAAAGAAATAGTAGCTGAGAACTTCCCAAACCTGGAGAAGGAACTGGGTATACAAATCCATGTAGCTAAGAGAATGCCTAATTACCTCAATGCAAAAAAGACTTCCCCTAAGACACATTCTCTTAAAACTGTCAGAAGTCAATGACAAATAATTTTAAAGGCAGCCAAGGAAACAAGGATGGTAACCCACAAAGTAACCCCCATTAGATTATCAGTAGATTTCCTGGCAGAAACTCTAGAGGCCAGGAGAAGAGTGGCCATTCTCAAAATACTGAAAGAAAAACTGCCAGCAGAAAATACTCTATCCAGCAAAGTTATCATTCAGATATGAAGGAGAAGGAAAGGCTTTCCCAGACACACAAAAGCTGAGGGAATTCATCAACAATGGACCTGCCTTTAAGAAGTGCTGAAAGGAACTGTTCTACCAGAAAAAAAGGCAAAGGTACATAAATCCTTGAGTAAGGGGATAAACAATATCAGAAAATTGCCACTCTATATCAGAATAACTTTTTAAATATTTTATTATAGCATAAAGGTTAAAGGGGGGAAAGCAGTAAAAAATAACCACTTCAATCTGTTAAACTCAAAACATAAAGAGGGATAATTTCAGACAACAAAAACATAAAAGGGGAAGCAAACAAGGATGAAACCTATTTAGGCAAGCGAAGATAAGACGCTATCAGCAGAAAATCGACTGTTTTTCCTATGAGACGATGTATACAAGCATTGCAGTAACCACAAAACAAATCTAGAGCAGAGACAAGCAACACAACAAAAGATGAGAGTGAGAAAAACATAGAAAACCGCTAAACCAAAATAGTGGACAGAAACAGAAGGAAAAAGGAAGAATGGAAATATATAGCCATATATATCTATAAAAAATACACACATATAATTTTTTAAAAAGCAATACTAAGTACTCATTTATCAATAATCAACTTAAATATAAATGAATTCATCAATCAAAAGACACAGAGTGGCTAGATGGATTAAAAAACAAGACTCAACTATATGCTGACTCTAGAAAACTCTGAATAGACTAATCATGAGATTGAAACAGTAATCAGAAGTGTGCGTGCATGCGTGCATGCGTGCGTGCATGTGCGTGTGTGTGTGAGTTGCTTGGTCATGTCTGACTCTGTGTGTGTGTGTGTGTGTGTGTGTGTGTGTGTGTGTGAGAGAGTTGCTTGGTCATGTCTGACTCTCTGTCACCCCATGGACTGTAGCCCGCCAGGCTCCTCTGTCCATGGAATTCTCCAGACCAGAATCCTGGAGTGAGTAGCCATTCCCTTCTCCTGGGGATCTTCCCAACCCAGGGATCAAACCCAGGTCTCCTGCACTGGCAGGCAGATTCTTTACTGTCTGATCCACCAGGCAAGCCCAAGGGGAAAAAAAAAAAGTCCAGGATATATTCTGCCAAACATGCAAAGAAGATTTAATACCCATCCTTCTCAAATTCTTCCAAAACACTAAAGAGGAAGAAGTGCTTCCTAACTTATTTTACAAGGTTAATAATACCCTGTTATCAAAACCAGACAATAACACAAAGGAAGAAAATTAAAGGCCAGTATCTGTGAAGAACACAGATTCAAAAATCATCTCAATAGATGAGAAAAAGCATCTGACAAGATTTAACACCTATTTATGATTAAAAAAATCACAATAAAATGTGTACAGAAATATATACCTCAGAATAATACTGGCCATATATGAAAAAAATATAGCTAATCTACAGGAATAAGACAAGGATGGCCACCCTAACCACTTTTATTTCAAAATACTATTGGAACACCTAGCCAAAGCATTTAGGCAAGGAAAAATAAAGGAATCCAAATCAGAAAGAAAGAAGTAAAAATGCAAAAAAATTATCTGCAGATGATATGATTTTACAAGTAGAAAACCTGAAAAGACCACATGCACACAAAAAACTATTAGAAATAATAAATGAAGACAGTAAAGTTGCAGAGTACAAAGTCAACATTCAGAAGTCTGCTGTGCTTCTGTACGCTAACAATGAGCTCACAGAAAGGAAAATTAAAGAAACAATCTCATTTATAATCACAACAAAATGAATAAAGTACAATTGAGGTGAAAGATCTCTACAGTGAAAACTATAAGATGTTGTTGAAACTGAAGAAGACACAAAATATTGAAAGATATTCCACGCCCATGGAATTGGAAGAGTTAATGTTGTTAAAATGTCCATGTTACCTGAAGCAATCTACAGATTCAATGCAATACCTATCAAAATTCCAAGGATATTTTTCAGAAAAATAGAAGAAAAAATTCTAAAATTTACATGGAACAGATTCTGTAAACACCTGTTCAGAATCTTTACAGATTCTGTAAGAAGATTCTGTACAGCCAAAGCAATCCTAAGAAGTAAGAACAACGTAGGAGATATCACACACCCTCATTTCAAACTGCATTACAAAGCTATAGTAATTAAAAAACAACAACAACACATACATAGATCAATGCAACAGAATAGGAACCACAGAAATAAACCTATACAAACATGGACAATTAATTTATAGCAAAGGAAAAAGAATATACAATGGGGAAAGGACAGTCTCTTTAATAAATGATTAGAAAACGACAGCCACATGCAAACAAAAATGAAACTAGGCGTCTGTCTCACACCAGACACAAAAATCAACTCAGATTAAAGACTTGAATATAAGACCCGACACCATAAAACTCCTAGAAGGCAACATAGGTAGTATTTCTTTTGACATATTAGTATGCTCTTCGCAATATCTTTCTGGATGTGTCTCTTCGGGAAAGGGAAATAAAAGCCAAAATAAATAAATGGGGCTAAATCAGACTAAAAATCTCTGTTCAGCAATGGAAACCATTAACAAAATGAAAAGACAGCCTACTGAATGGGAGAAGAGAAGATACTTGCAAATGATGTATCTGACAAGAGGTTACTATCCAAAATATATAAGAACTCATACAACTCAATATTAAAAAACAAACAACCAGATTAAAAAATGGGCGGAGGAGCCAAATAGACACTTTGCAAAGAAGATACACAAATGGCCATTAGGCACATTAAAAGATATCCAACATCACTAATTACTAGGGTGGTTCTCATCAAAACCACAATGAGAGATCACCTCATTCTTGTTAGAATGGTTACTGTCAAAAAGGCAAGAAATAACAAGTGATGGCAAGGATATGGATAAAATGGAACCCTCATATACTGTTGGAAAGGACCCGATGCCGGGAAAGATTGAGGACAGGAGAAGTGGGTAACAGAGGATGAGACTGCTGGATGGCATCACTGACTCAACGGACACGAGTTTGAGCGAACTCTGAGAGATAATAAAGGACGGGGAAGCCTGGCGTGTCTGCAGTCCATGGGGTCACAAAGAGTCAGACATGACTTAGTGACTGAACGACTACAGCAACATACGCTGCTGGTGGGAATACAAATTGGTGTAGCCACTATGAGGACATCCCTGGTGGCTCAGCGGTAAAGAATGCATCTGCCTGCCAATGCAGGATGGGCAAGTTCCATCTCTGGGTTGGGAAGATCCCCTGGAGAAGGAAATGGCAACCCATTCCAGTATTCTTGTCTGGGAAATTCCATGGACAGAGGAACCTAGCAGGGTCTATGGGGTCACAAAAGAGTTGGACATGACTCAGCAACTAAACACGGAGAAGGCGATGGCACCCCACTCCAGTACTCTTGCCTGGAAAATCCCATGGACAGAGGAGCCTGGTAGGCCGCAGTCCATGGGGTCGATAAGGGAAGGACACGACTGAACGACTTCACTTTCACTTTTCACTTTCATGCATTGGAGAAGGAAACAGCAACCCACTCCAGTGTTCTTGCCTGGAGAATCCCAGGGACGGGGGAGCCTAGTGGGCTGCCGTGTATGGGGTCGCACAGAGTCGGACACAACTGAAGCAACTTAGCAGCTTAGCAGCAGCAGCTAAACAACAAGTGACTATGGATAACACTATGAATACTCCTCAAAAAAATTAAAAAATAGAACTGCCCTTTGACCCAGAGATACCACTTCTGAGTATTTATTCAAAGGTGGTGGTGGGGGGAACCTGACTTGAAAAGTTTGTGTTCACTGCAGCATCATTTACAATAACCAAGACACAGAAGTAACCTCAATGTTCACCGATGGATGAATGCTAAAGAAAATGTGGGATATACACACACAGGAATATTATTCAGTCACAGAAAAGAAAATCCTGCCATTCATGACAATGTATGGGCCTCGAGGGCATTATGTTAAGTGAAATAAGTCAGAGAAAGACAAATATTGTACACCCCCACTTACATGTGAAATCTGAAAAACAAACAACAAAAGAGACTGACCCTAACTCGTGGACACAGAGGACAGACTGGTCGTTGCCAGCAGTGGGGATTAAAGGATTGGCAAAACGGGGGAGACTGGTCAAAGGATACAAGCCTCCAGGTACAAAATAAACCAGACCTGGGAATATAACGTACAGCAAGGTGACTATAATTAATAATATTTTATTGTATATTTGAAAGTTGCTAAGAGTTAATTACTCTTAAAAATTCTCATCACAAGAGAAAAAAAATAACTGCAGTGATGGATGTTAACTAGATTTACTGTGGTAATTATTTCACAAAATATACAAAAGTCAAATCAGTATGTTGTCATATGAAACTCCTGTTATACATCAACTGCACCTCAACAAAAAAAAAAGCTATTCCACCTCAATAAGGGCTGCCAGCAACAAAACCGCATGCTTACCTACTTAGCTGGACGCCCTCCCTCCGAGTCCTCACTCTCCACTATCATGCCTCTTCATCATTCTCTTCAGCTGTCTTCTCTATTTTCATCCCTTTGTTGGTCTGGTGATCTTTCTGCATTTTGGACCATAGCCACTAACAGTTGTCACACCCTTAGCTTCAGTATAATGAACTCTTTTTTCCTCCTTAATCTTCTTCCTCTAATCCTCTAATCTTCTTCTTTCCTTCTTAATCTTCTTCCTCTAATAAATGATCAATCCATCTAGTTTAATTTTGAAAAGCTAGCTGTTGTATAATTCAACTAACTCATTTTCCAAAGATGGCAAGAAACAACAGATACGTCGTTCTGAAGTCTGGAAATCTCACATTCTCAGCTCTCTTCCCTGATTCTTCCTGCAGTGTAGTAATCCATGTGTCATGTCTGAGTATAAAGCACAACAGCAACCTGAGTGTTCCTCTCTTTCTATACCATCTTCATTCTCAAAAACCAGCTGGGAAATTTATTAGATACTTTCATTCAAAGGATTTCCTAATCGTGCTATACCATTCACAGAAAGAACCTGCTGGGATGCATGAGTTCAGCAAAAACCTTCACCAGGACACATGGGAAACTGTAAGTAAGAAAAGGAAATGAAAATGAATGTTACGGTAGCCCATATGATAAGGGAAGAAAGATAATCCTTCTAATACACTCTACCAAAGATATCTATCTTCTAATGTAAGAACTGATGAATTAAATAGGAAATGATGATAGTTAAGATTTTTGTTGTTGTTGATTAAGATTTTTGAAACAAAGTTTAGTGTTCTGGGAGAAATATATTGGTATCAAAGAAACATCAAAAAGGAGAAAATAAAACCAAGCAAGCATCTGCTTTTCTTTCTATTTCATATTTGCAGGATATAAAACATCTATTCCTTCAAAGACTAAATGTTGAGAGCACTGGGCTCTCTTATGAGGTTACCGAGATGAATGAAACCTCCAAGAGCTCATATCCTAGGAGAGGAAGTAAGAAAAGCACAAAACAAGAACTTCCCTGGTCGTCCAGTGCCTAAGACTCCACGCTCCCAACGCAGGGGGCCTGGATTCAGGCCCTGGTCAGGGAACTAGACCTGACATGCAGCAACTAAAGAGTTTGAAAGTCACAACTAAAGATCCAACTAAAGATCCCACATGCAACAACACAGATCAAAGGTCCCACCCATATCCTGCAACTAAGACCCAGCACAGCCAAAAAAATAAATAAAAATAATATGTGTGTGTGTGTTTGTACATATATATACACATAAAACGAAAAGCACAAAACAGAATTCTGAAAGGACATGCCACCATACAAAAGAGAAACAGGTGAAGTGCTAAAGCTTTTTCAGAGATGGGAAAATGGAAGTGGGGGTGTTGAGCAATATGGGAAAATGTTTCAGGATGAGATGGCATCTGAGTTAAGATCTGGAGGTGAGGTAAGATATGAGGAAGAGACACAGGATGGCCAGTTTGCTGCTGCTGCTGCTGCTGCTAAGTCGCTTCAGTCGTGTCCGACTCTGTGCGACCCCATACACGGCAGCCCACCAGGCTCCCCCATCCCTGGGATTCTCCAGGCAAGAACACTGGAGTGGGTTGCCATTTCCTTCTCCAATGCATGAAAGTGAAAAGTGAAAGTGAAGTTGCTCAGTCGTTTCTGACTCTAGCGACCCCATGGACTGCAGCCTACCAGGCTCCTCCATCCATGGGAGTTTCCAGGCAAAAGTACTGGAGTGGGGTGCCATTGCCTTCTCCAGGAGAAAGGAAATATGTGACAAACCAGATGGCACGAACCACACACCAGTGACAGGGCACCAGTGGCTGGCCCATGGAAGAGAGCAGTGGCAAATGAGGTTGGAAAAGCAAGTCATGGACAGGCTGAAATACTAGGCTAACACCTGATTAATTACAAACACAGAATGACGTGCTTCATCTTAGAATTTGTAGGTTAGTAAGCAGCTTCAGAGAAGGCAATGGCAATCCACTCCAGTACTCTTGCCTGGAGAATCCCATGGAGGGAGGAGCCTGGTAGGCTACAGTCCATGGGGTCACAAAGAGTCAGACACAACTGAGTGACTTCACTTCCCTTCATTTCAAGCAGCTTCATTAAAAAAAAATGTGGCAATGAAGGAGACAGGCATAAGAAGGTCTCTCCAGGAGGCCACTGAACTTGTCCATGCTTTTAGATATATGCATGTGGGCAAACACAGATTACACACGATTCAAATTTTTGCTTAGCATTTACAAAGGAATTTACAGATGAGAAAGAACAAAGTGGCATACTTAGAAAATCTGAAGAAAACAATTTCAACAGGCATTTATGCTTTGAAGAGAATAAAGACATTGAGAGAAGCCCTATAACTCTAGCTCTGCATGTCTAGTATTCAGGCAGAAATCAGATCAACAAAACAGCCAAACCATAGTACATTTGGAAAGGTATGACCTGATAACATGTAATTTGATGATGTCCTACACTGTATCACGGATCTGTGCAGTAAACAGGAAGAAATTATTATCTCCATTGAAGAGATCAGAAAACAAAAGCTCAGAAAACTTACGTGACTTGACTAAAATCACAAGACTTCCCAAGTGCCTCAGATGGTAAAGAATTTGCCTGCAAGGCAGGAGACCCAGGTTCGATCCCTGAGTCAGGAAGATTCCATGGAGAAGGGAACTGCTACCCACTCCAGTATCCTTGCCTGGAGAATTCCATGGACAGAGAATCCACGGGGTCACAAAAACTTGAACATAACTGTGACATTACTCACTACTCATACAATGCAATATTAGGACTATGAATCCAGCTCAATTTTTCTCACTTTACTATTCCCACCATTATTCTAATCTGCCTTATTCTTAAAAATCCAAAGTTTGCACACATTTACTATGAAACCCATTCTGTAACTATGCAGTTATTATTTTTGGATTAAACAAGAAATCTCATTTTCTTCCCCTTATTAAAGTGAATCTTTTTATCTTCATGTAAATATAGACTAACTTGTTTTATTTCCATGTGACAGCCAAAGTTTGATACTTACAATGTATATTAAGCTCATTTCAATCACTGAACTAAAGGCTTATTTTAAAAATACTTGAAAGAATTTGAGAAACTGGAATCTTGAATATTCCTCAGGGAGATTCCTTTGGGATATGTTAATGCTGAGTGTGATTTTGATTAGGGTCATCTACTACAGTCCAAATTAAAGATACTGCTTTACCACTAATGCTCTCCTAAAGTAAATATAACTACTTTGCACATAAATTCCTAAATACAAAAATCAAACTGGTTTTCAGAAAATTCTGCTCATATAGGACTCCTCAGTGTCACCTTCTCCTTTACCCCACTTTATCTTTTCTAGGTCTTGACTCTTGAATGGAATTAGATGGGATGGAAAACCTGAAATGACCGGTTGCACTAGTTCACCTGAGGCCTGAGTCAAACCCATAATAACCTTTCTTATAGTTTCCAGTCCAGCCTTTAGACTTCATAACTAAAGAAATAAGAATTAATTTGATTATCTTCTCTGCATTTAATATAGTTCACTTTTAAAGTTCTATTTAAACAATGTAATTCTTTTCCTAGTTGTTAAAAAATGTTTTAAAACCAACATGCTTCATTCTGTGACACTGTAGTTGTTGACTCACTCAGTCGTGTCCGACTCTCTGCGACCTCATGGACTGCGGCACGCCAGGCGTCCCTCTCCATCATCAACTTCCGGAGCTTGCTCAAACTCATGTCTGTTGACTCGGTGATGCCATCCAACCATCTCATCTTCTGTTGTCCCCTTCTCCTCCTCCTCCAATCTTGCCCATCATCAGAGTCTTTTCCAATGAATCAGGTCTTTTCCAGTGAGTTGGCTCTTCGCATGAGGTGGCCAAAGTATTGGAGCTTCAGCATCAGTCCTTCCAATGAATATTCAGGTTTCCTTTAGGATTGACTGGTTTGATCTCCTTGCTATCCAAGGGACTCTCAAGAGTAACAATAAAATGTTTCTTTTTTGTATATATATATGCAGATGTGTTCAATTTTCATGTTCCTTTTTGCCTCTCAGCCACTTGCCTTTCTTTATGAGTACTTCAAGTCTTAACTGTGAATGTAAAGACTGATCCTCCAGGGCTTCCATGGTGGCTCAGTGGTGGAGAATCCACCTGCCCATGCAGGAGACACAGGTTCAATCCCTGGTCCAGGAAGATTCCACATGCTGCAGAGCAACTAAGCCCATGTACCACACCAGAGCCTGTGTTCCAGAGCCCGGGAGTCACAACTACTGAATCCCGTCCACCTAAAGCCCATGATGCTCCACAACGAGAAGCCCACACACAGCAAAAAAGGTACTATACTACATTTCAGTTCGGTTGCTCAGTCATGTCCTACTCTTTGCGACCCATGGATAGCAGCACGCTGGCTTCCCCGTCCATCACCAACTCCAGGAGCATGCTCAAACTCATGTCCATTGAATTGGTGAAGCCATCCAACCATCTCATCCCGTCGTCCCCTACTCCTCTTGCCTTCAATCTTTCCCAGCATCAGGGTCCTTTCCAGTAAGTCAGTTCTTCCCATTAGGTGGTCAAAGTATTGGAGCTTCAGCTCCAGCTTCAGTCTTTAAAAAGAATAGTCAGGACTGAGTTCCTTTAGTATTGTCTGGTTTGATCTCCTTGCTGTCCAAGGGACTCTCAAGTCTCCAAGGGACTCTAACACCACAGTTCAAAAGTATCAATTCTTTGGTGCTCAGCTTTCTTCACAGTCCAACTCTTACCTCCATACATGACCATTGGAAAAACCATAGCTTTGATGCACAGACCTCTTGTCAATAAAGTAAATTTCTCTGCTTTTTAATATGCTGTCCAGGTTGGTCATAGCTTTTCTTCCAAGGAGCAAGCATCTTTTAATTTCATGGCTGCAGTCATCATCTGCAGTGATTCTGGAGCCCAAGAAAATAAAGTTTGTCACTGTTTCCATTGTTTCCCCATCTATTTGCCATGAAGTAATAGGACCGGATGCCATAATCCTAGTTGTCTGAATGTTGAGCTTTAAGCCAACATTTTCACTCTCGTCTTTCACTTTCATCAAGAGGCTCTTTTGTTCCTCTTTACTTTCTGCCATAAGGATGGTATCATCTGTGTATCTGAAGTTATTGATATTTCTCCCTGCCATCCTGATTCCAACTTGTGCTTCATTCACCCCAGCATTTTGCATGATGTACTCTGCATATAAATTAAATAAGCAGGATGACGATACACAGCCTTGTTGTACTCCTTTCCCAATTTAGAACCAGTCCTTGAACTATCCATGTCTAGTTCTAACTGTTGCTTCTTGTCCTGCATACAGGTTTCTCAGGAGACAGGTCAGGTAGTCTGGTATTCTATTCTCTTAAAATTTTCCATGAGTTTGTTGTGAACCACACAGTCAAAGGCTTTAGTGTAGTCAATGAAGCAGATGTTTTTCTGAAATTCCCTTGCTTTTTCAATGATCCAACAGATGTTGGCAATTTCATCTCTGGTTCCTTTGCCTTTTCTAAATCCAGCTTGAATGTCTGGAAGTTCACAATTCACATACTGTTGAACTCTGGCTTGGAGAATTTTGAGCATCACATTGCTAGCATGTGAGATGAGTGCAATTGTGCAGTAGTTTGAGCATTTTTTGGCATTGCCTTTCTTTGGGATTAGAATGAAAACTGACCTTTTCCAGTCCTATGGCCACTGCTGAGTTTTCCACATTTGCTGACATATTGAGTGCAGCACTTTAATAGCATCATCTTTTAGGATTTGAAATAGCTCAACTGGAATTCCATCACCTCCACTAGCTTTGTTCGTAGTGATACTTCCTAAGGTCCACTTGAGTTTGCACTCCAGGATGTCTGGCTCTAGGTAAGTGATCACATCATCGTGGTTGTCTAGGTCATTAAGATCTTTTTTGTATATTTCTTCTGTGTATTCTTGTTACCACTTCTTAATATCTTCTGCTTCTGTTAGTTCCACACCATTTCTGTCCTTGACTGTGTTTGTCTTTGCATGAAATGTTCCCTTGGTACCTCTAATTTCCTTGAAGAGATTGCTAGTCTTTCCCATACTATTGTTTTTCTCTATTTCTTTGCATTGATCACTTAGGAAGGCTTTCTTATCTGTGTCTGCTATTCTTTGGAACTCTGCATTCAGATGGATGTATCTTTCCTTTTCACCTTTGCTATTTGCTTCTCTTCTTTTCCCAGCTATTTGTAAGGCCTCCTCAGACAACCATTTTGACTTTTTGCATTTCTTCTTCTTGGGGATGGTTTTGATCACTGCCTCCTGTACAATGTTACAAGCCTCCATCCGTAGTTCTTCAGGCAATCTATCTATCAGCTCTAATCTCTTGAATCTATTTGTTACTTTCACTTTATAATCATAAGGGATTTGATTCAGGTCATACCTGAATGGTCTAGTGGTTTTCCCTACTTTCTTCAATTTAAGTTGCAATAAGGAGTTCATGATCTGAGCAACAGTCAGTTCCTGATCTTGTTTTTGCTGACTGTATAGAGCTTCTCCATCTTTGGCTGCAAAGAATATAATCAATCTGATGTCGGTGCTGACCATCTGGTGATGTCCATGTGTAGAGTCGTCTCTTGTGTTGTTGGAAGACAGTGTTTGCTATGACCAGTGCGTTCTCTTGGCAAAACTCGTTAGCCTTTGCCCTGATTCATTTTGTACTCCAAGGCCAAACTTGCCTGTTACTGCAGGTATCTCTTGACCTACTACTTTTACATTATAGTCCCCTATGATGAAAGGATATCTTTTTTGGTGTTAGTTCTAGAAGGGCTTGTAGGTCTTCACAGAACTGTTCAACTTCAGTTTCTTCGCCATTAGTGGCTAGGGCATATGATACTATGACACTATGTTTACTGTGATACTGAATGGTTTGCCTTGGGAATGAACAGATATCATCCTGTCGTTTTTGAGACTGCATCCAAGTACTGCATTTCGGACTCTTATTGACTATGAGGACTTCTCCATTTCTTCTAAGGGATTCTTGCCCACAGTAGTATTTATAATGGTCGTCTGAATTAAATTCACCTACATTTAATGAAGCAAAATTTGATCACCACCTAATCAGTTTCAGTATATCAAATTGTACAAGTTATATATTTTAGGTATAAGTATATTTAAAAAGCATTTAAAAAAAATCAAACATTAAACATTAAAATCCCTTGAAAATTTAGACTAACATATAGAATAGCAATTCAAACCTCTCTTTAGATTTATTCATACGTATACTCTTCTTTTGTTGACTTTTTCAAACACTTAAAAGACTGTTTTATTAAAAAAAAGATTTTAAAGTGATGATAGTAACTTTACATTTCAACAACTTGCTTTCCTTAATTCTAATTTTTAGCAAAAATCATTTTTAATGTACTTTCCAAGTTACTATCTCCGGCTAATATAATCTGTGGTTCAGTAATTTCTGTTTAAAGTAGGTTGAGGTTTTTAAAAATACTTCATATCGTTAGTGTTTGTCACACAATTCTGACCTATCACATTGCACAAAACATGTTTTGTCAAGTCTCTGCATCATCTGCCCATTAGAGGGCAGCATTAGGCTCTACATGAAAGGACAAAACATCGCCAGGCCTTTTTGCTCAGTTTTTTGTTTTTGTTTCCTCTTCCCTCATCACACCATCTCATCATACATTCTGTAGTGAATTCCCTACAACAGGCGGTCAGATTCCTGGCAGGAAATATCCCTGTAACCAAGGGCAACAGGAGAGTACAACATGCAAGTCAATGGTGCCATCCTAATTCAGGGCACACCAGCATGGCAAGGGTTAAACGAGAACCCAAAACCACAACTTAGAAAGACATGAAATAGTTGTTATTTTTTATGTTATTAGAACTAATGACTATGTCAAACAAAAGCTGCTTAAGAGGCATGTTACCTATATTCCTAATAAGAATCTTATTTTTTACAGATTATAATTAGATATTAGATTTAGGTGTTTGAAAAATATTTAATAAATCAGCTCAAAGGCTTCTCCTTTACAGTGGCTCCTCTCAACTGTCTGACACAGATGTACCTATTTATCTCCACCTCAGAACCTGACTTTCCAAACTTCACTGGTACTTTCAAACTAACAGGACTATATAGCTGACTATAATTATCACTGTGAGAGTGTGCAAAACAAACTTTTAAACTACTCTATTTCTGATTTTCTCAACAACAGTTCAAACAGTTAAGAATTGTAATTGTTGAAAAAACAGATAACTGTAGCTCAGTGGTAATTCTCATTAATTATTATGATCAACTACAGAATTGGGAGGAGTGGCCCATTTTAAACTGGTTTCTAATTAACTAGATCTTGAATAATTGATTTAATTCATTTATCATCAGATAATTTTAAGATCTCTAAAATAATAAATGGAAATTCTTTCCTCTATTTAGTGCAGTTAAGGCTTGAGTTTTAAAATTAGGGTCCAATATTTGTTGATTCAAGAGTTAGATCTGGTAGACAGAGTGACTGAAGAACTATGGACAGAGGTTTGTGACATTGTAAAAGAGGCGGTGACCAAAACCATCCCAAAGAAAAAGAAATGCAAGAAGGCAAAATGGTTGTCTGAGGAGGCATTCGAAATAGCCGAGAAAAGAAATGAAGCAAAAGGCAAGGGAGAAAGGGAAAGATATACGTAACTGAATGCAGAGTTCCAGAAAATAGCAAGGAGAGATAAGAAAGTCTTAAGTGAACAATGCAAAGAAATAGAGAAAAACAACAGAATGGGAAAGACTAGAGATCTCTTCAAGAAAACCGGAGATATCAAAGGGACATTTCATTATAGGCAAGATAAAAGACAGAAATGGTAAGGACCTAACAGAAGCAGAAGATATTAAGAAGATGTGGCCAGGACATATATAACAGCTATGCAAAAAAGGTCTTAAATAACCCAGATAGTACGGTCACTTACCTAGAGGCAGACAACATGGAGAGTAAAGTTAAGAGGACCTTAGGAAGCGTTATTATGAACAAAGTTAGTGGAGGTGATGGAATTGCAGTTGAGCTATTTCAAATCCTAAAAGATGATGTTGTTAAAGTGCTGCATTCAATATGCTAGTAAATACAGAAAACTCAGCAGTGGCCATGGGACTGGAAAAGCTCAGTTTTCATTCCAATCCCAAAGAAAGGCAATGTCAAAGAATGCTCAAACCATGGTACAATTGTGCTCATTTCACATGCTAGCAAGGTAATGCTCAAAATCCTTCAAGCTAGGCTGCAGCAGTATGTGAACCAAGAACTACCAGATGTTCATGCTGGATTTAAATAAGGCAGTGGAACCAGAGATCAAATCGCCAACATCAACTGGATCATAGAAAAAACAAGGGAATTCCAGAAAAACATCTACTTCTGCTTCACTGACTAAAGTTTTGACTGTGTGATCACAACAAACTGGAAAATTCTTCAAGAGATGGGAATACCAGACCACTTTACCTGTCTCCTGAAAAACCTGTATGTGAGTCAAGAAGCAACAGTAAGAACTGGACATGGAACAATGAACAGGTTCCAAATTGAATAAGAAGTACAACAAGCTGTATGCTGTCACCGTGCTTATTTAACTTCTATGCAGAGTACATTTTGTGAAACACAGGCCTAGATGAATCACAAGCTGGAATCAAGATTGCCAGGAGTAATGTCAACAACTTCACATATGCAGATGATACCACTCTAATGGGCAGAAAGCAGAGGAACTAAAGAGCCTCTTGATGAGGGTGAAAGAGGAGAGTGAAAAAGCTGGCTTAAAACTCAACATTCAAAAGCCTAAGATCATGACATCTGCTTCCATCACTTCATGGCAAATAGATGGGGAAAAAGTGGAAGCACTGACAGAGTTTATATTCTTGGGCTCCAAAATCACTGCAGATGGTGACTGCAGCCATGAAATTAAAAGACGCTTGCTCCTTCGAAGGAAAGCTATGACAAACCAGACAGCATATTAAAAAGCAGAGACACTACTTTAGCAACAAAGGTCTGCATAGTCAGAGCTATGGTTTTTCCAGTAGTCATGTATGGATGTAAGAGTTAGACCATATAGAAGGCTGAGCACCAAAGAATTGAAGCTTTTGAACTGTGATGTTGGAGAACTCTTGAGAGTCCCTTGGACAGCAAGGAGATCAAACCAGTCAATACTAAAGGAAATCATCCCTGAATGTTCATTGGATGGACCGATGCTGAAGCTGAAGCTCTAATACTTTGGCCACCTGATGTAAGAACCAACTGATTGGAAAAGACCTTGATGCTGGGAAAGATTGAAGGCTGGAGAAATAGGGAGTGACAGAGGATGAGATGACTGGAAGGCATTACTGACTCAATGGACATGAGTTTGAGCAAACTCTGGGAGACAGTGAAGGACATGGAAGCCTGCCATGCTACAGTCTAAGGGATCACAAAGAGTTGGACACGACTGAGCGACTGAACTGAACTGAACAGATTAATTTGGGAGGAAGAACTGATATCATACCAATATTAAGTCTTTCAATTCATGAATGTGGTATAGCACTCCACTCATAGGCATCTTCTTTACTTTCTCTCAGCACTGTTCTCTAGTTATCATTGCAGAGAGGTTATAAATCTTCTCTTAATTTATTATTATGTATTTCATGTTTGGTGCTATTATAAATGGAAAATTTTTTAAAACTTTATTTTCCAATTGTTGCTGCTAGTACACAGGAATACAGTTCATTTTTGCATACTACACTTGATACTACACTTGATCTTAGCCAAAAGGCTGAGAAGCGATCGCTGGCTGCTACAGACCACGTGGCAGAAGCACGCCTGCTGCCACGGACCCCGCAGAAGCATGGCCACGAGGAGCTACCCCACACCCGAGGTCAGAGCAGCAGCCAAGAGAAGCAACCCCACACCCGAGGTTAGGGCAGTGGTCGAGAGGAGCAATCCCACACCTGAGGTCAGGGCAGCGGCCAAGAGGACCAATCCCACATCCAAGAGGTGGTGGCTGCACTGGCGCTGGCGCAGGAGGGTGGAGAGGAGCTACTCCACATTCAAGGTCAGGAGGGGTGGCGGTGAGGAGATACCCCTAGACCAAGGTAAGGAGCAGCAGCTGCGCTTTGCTGGAGCAGCTGTGAAGAGATACCCCACGTCAAAGGTAAGAGAAACCCAAGTAAGACGGTAGGTGTTGCAAGAGGGCATCAGAGGGCAGACACACTGAAACCATAATCACAGAAAACTAGTCAATCTGATCACATAGACCACAGCCTTGTCTAACTCAATGAAACTAAGCCATGCCATGTGGGGCCACCCAAGACGGACAGGTCATGGTGGAGAAGGCTGACAGAATGTGGTCCACTGAAGAAGGGAATGGCAAACCACTTCAGTATTCTTGCCTTGAGAACCCCATGAACAGTATGAAAAGGCAAAATGATAGGATACTGAAAGAGGAACTCCCCAGGTCGGTAGGTGCCCAATATGCTACTGGAGATCAGTGGAGAAATAACTCCAGAAAGAATGAAAGGATGGAGCCAAAGCAAAAGCAATACCCAGTTGTGGATGTGACTTGTGATAGAAGCAAGGTCCGATGCTGTAAAGAGCAATCTTGCATAGGAACCTGGAATGTTAGGTCCATGAATCAAGGCAAACTAGAAGTGGTCAAACAGGAGATGGCAAGAGTGAACATCAACATTCTAGGAATCAGAGAACTAAAATGGACTGGAATGGGTGAATTTAACTCAGATGACCATTATATCTACTACTGTGGGCAAGAATCCCTTAGAAGAAATGGAGTAGCCATCATGGTCAACAAAAGAGTCCAAAATGCAGTACTTGGATGCAATCTCAAAAATGAAAGAATGATCTCTGTTCATTTCCAAGGCAAACCATTCACTATCACAGCAATCCAAGTCTATGACCCAACCAGTAACGCTGAAGAAGCTGAAGTTGAACGGTTCTATGAAGACCTACAAGACCTTTTAGAACTAACACCCCAAAAAGATGTCCTTTTCATTACAGGGGACTGGAATGCAAAAGTAGGAAGTCAAGAAACACCTGGAGTAACAGGCAAATTTGGCCTTGGAATATGGAATGAAGCAGGGCAAAGGCTAATAGAGTTTTGCCAAGAGAACACACTAGTCATAGCAAACACCCTCTTCCAACAACACAAGAGAAGACTCTACACTGGACATCACCAGATGGTCAACACCGAAATCAGATGGATTATATTCTTTGCAGCCAAAGATGGAGAAGCTCTATACAGTCAGCAAAAACAAGACCGGGAGCTGACTGTGGCTCAGATCATGAATTCCTTATTGCCAAATTCAGACTTAAATTGAAGAAAGTAGGGAAAACCACTAGACATTCAGGTATGACCTAAGTCAAATCCCTTATGATTATACAGTGGAAGTGAGAAATAGATTTAAGGGACTAGATCTGATAAACAGAGTGCCTGATGATCTATGGACAGAGGTTCATGACATTGTACAGGAGACAGGGATCAAGACTATCCCCATGGAAAAGAAATACAAAAAAGCAAAATGGCTGTCTGGGGAAGCCTTACAAATAGCTGTGAAAGGAAAAGAAGTGAAAAGGGAGAAAAGGAAAGATATAAGCATCTGAATGCAGAATTCCAAAGAATAGCAAGAAGAGATAAGAAAGCCTTCCTCAGCGATCAATGCAAAGAAATAGAGGACAACAACAGAATGGGAAAAGACTAGAGATCTCTTCAAGAAAATTAGAGATACCAAGGGAACATTTCATGCAAAGGTGGGCTCGATAAAGGGCAGAAATGGTATGGAACTAATAGAAGCCGAAGATATCAAGAAGAGGTGGCAAGAATACACAGAAGAACTGTACAAAAAAGATCTTCACGACAAAGATAATCACGATGGTGTGATCACTGACCTAGAGCCAGACATCCTGGAATGTGAAGTCAAGTGGGCCTTAGAAAGCATCACTACGAACAAAGCTAGTGGAGGTGATGGAATTCCAGTTGAGCTATTTCAAATCCTGAAAGATGATGCTGTGAAAGTGCTACACTCAACATGCCAGCAAATTTGGAAAACTCAGCAGTGGCCGCAGGACAGGAAAACGTCAGTTTTCATTCCAATCCCAAAGAAAGGCAATGCCAAAGAATGCTCAAACTATGGCACTGTTGCTGCTGCTGCTGCTAAGTCGCTTCAGTCATCTCCGACTCTGTGCGACCCCATAGACGGAAGCCCACCAGGCTCGCCCGTCCCTGGGATTCTCCAGGCAAGAACACTGGAGTGGGTTGCCATTTCCTTCTCCAATTCATGAAAGTGAAAAGTGAAAGTGAAGTCGCTCAGTCGTGTCCGACTCCCAGCGACCCCATGGACTGCAGCCCATCAGGCTCCTCCATTCATGGGATTTTCCAGGCCAGAGTGCTGGAGTGGGGTGCCATTGCCTTCTCCAACTATGGCACAATTGCACTCATCTCACACGCTAGTAAAGTAATGCTCAAAATTCTCCAAGCCAGGCTTCAGCAATACGTGAACCATGAACTTCCTGATGTTCAAGCTGGTTTTAGAAAAGGCAGAGGAACCAGAGATCAAATTGCCAACATCTGCTGGATCATCGAAAAAGCAAGAGAGTTCCAGAAAAACATCTATTTCTGCTTTATTGACTATGCCAAAGCCTTTGACTGTGTGGATCACAAGAAACTGGAAAATTCTGAAAGTGATGGGAATACCAGACCACCTGACCTGCCTCTTGAGAAACCTATATGCAGGGCAGGAAGCAACAGTTAGAACTGGACATGGAACAACAGACTGGTTCCAGATAGGAAATGGAGTCCGTCAAGGCTGTATATTGTCACCCTGCTTATTTAACTTCTATGCAGAGTACATCATGAGAAATGCTGGGCTGGAAGAAGCACAAGCTGGAATCAAGATTGCTGGGAGAAATATCAATAACCTCAGATATGCAGATGACGCCACCCTTATGGCAGAAACTAAAAAGGAAACTAAACTAAACTAAACTAAATAGGAACTGAAAAGCCTCTTGATGAAAGTGAAAGAGGACAGTGAAAAGTTGGCTTAAAGCTCAGCATTCAGAAAACTAAGATCATGGCATCTGGTCCCATCACTTCATGGCAAATAGATGGGGAAACAGTGAAAACAGTGTCAGGTTTTATTTTGGGGGGTTTCAAAATCACTGCAGATCGTGACTGCAGCCATGAAATTAAAAGACGCTTGCTCCTTGGAAGGAAAGTTATGACCAACCTAGATGGCATATTCAAAAGCAGAGACATTACTTTGCCAACAAAGGTCCATCTAGTCAAGGCTATGGTTTTTCCTTTGGTCATGTATGGATGTGAGAGTTGGGACTGTGAAGAAGGCTGAGAGCCAAAGAATTGATGCTTTTGAACTGTGGTGTTGGAGAAGACTCTTGAGAGTCCCTTGGACTGCAAGGAGATCCAACCAGTCCATTCTAAAGGAGATCAGTCCTGGGTGTTCATTGGAAGTACTGATGCTAAAGCTGAAACTCCAGTACTTTGGCCACCTCATGCGAAGAGTTGACTCACTGGAAAAGACTCTGATGCTGGGAGGGATTGGGGGCAGGAGGAGAAGGGGACGACAGAGGATGAGATGGCTGGATGGCATCACTGACTCGATGGACGTGAGTCTGAGTGAACTCCGGGAGTTGGTGAAGGACAGGGAGGCCTGGCGTGCTGCGATTTATGGGGTCACAAAGAGCCGGACACGACTGAGCGACTGAACTGAACTGAACTTTGCATACTGCCCTTTTACCTTGTGACTTTGAAAAGTTTACTTCTTATATTTAGTGGTTGCTTTTTAGCTTCTTATGGGTTTTTCATGTAAACAGTCATGTCATATACAAAGAAAGACATTTTTACTTTTCCTTTCCTATTTCATATATATTTTTATTTGTTTCATTGACTAAAACCTCCAAGTTTATATTGTTGAATAGAAGTGGTAAAAGTGTAGTCTTGGGTTTCTCTGGTGGCTCAAAGACGGTAAAGAATCCGTCTGCCAATGCAGGAGACATGGGTTCAATCCCTGATCTGAGAAGATCTCACATGTTGTGGTGCAACTAAGCCCATGTGCCACAACTATTAAGCCTGTGCTCTACAGCCAGGGAGCCAGAACTACAAGTCCATGTGCTGACGCTACTGAAGTCCATGTGCCCTAGAGCCTCCTGTGCTCCGCAACAAGAGAAGCCACCTCAGTGAGAAGCCTGTGTGCTGCAACTAGAGAGAGTAGCCCCTGCTCGCTGCAACTAAAGCCCACACAGCCAAAAGTAAAAGCAAATAGAATTATTAAAAAGTATACAGTCTTGCCTATTCTGACAATCTCTTTACTTTAATTGGAGCACATAGTTAATTTTTACTTTATTATTATCATTCATTCAAGGTTTGCCACTTAGCTATTTGTTTTCTATTCATCCTGTTTTTTTTTTTTCTTCTTCTTCCTGACATTTTTTTGGGCTTGATCAAATGTTCTTAGAATTCCATTATAATTCAACTGTTGACATTTTAGGTATACTTTTTGAATTTTTAAATGTTTGCTCTATGGATTACAATATACATTCATTAACTTACCACACTCCACTGAAGAGTTAATATTTTTCTACTTCAGGTAAAATGTAATTACCCTGTAAACAATTTCATTCACCTCATACTGTCCTTTGTAGTACTGTTGTCAAATATGTTATATCTACATACATTACAAGCCCCATCATGCAATGTTACAATTTTGTTTTTAATTAACTTTAATAAAGATAAAATATATAGTCTTTTTTCTTTACCCAAATATTTGGTGGTGGTTTAGTCACTAAGTTGAGTCCGACTCCTGCGACCCCACGGACTGCCAGGCCCCTCTGCCCGTGGTATTGTCTAGCTGAGAATACTGGAGTGAGTTACCATTTCCTTCTCCAGGGGATCTTCCCGACCCAGGAATCAAACCCAGGTCTCTTGCATTGCAGGCAGATTCTTTACTGACTGAGCTACAAGAGAAGTCCTACCCATATATTTATCAGTTGTTTAATCAGAATTATAATCAATGAGGGGCAATCTAGTGGTTAGAAGACAAAGATGCTGCTAAGCATCCTACAACATACGGTATTGGCCCACTGAAACAAAGAATTATCCAGCGCACAATGTCAATAGGGCCAAAGCTGAGAAACTGTCTTAAAATGTATTATTTTTATCTGTTTGTTAACTTCTTTATAGCTTTGGTTTTCAGTGTATTAACTGATATACCAACATAATATTGATTTTTTGTTTCCACTTATTCTGCTTTGCAGGGAGGTCTCTGCCTCTGTTAAATCTGTACTTTTTTAAAACCTGAACGTGAGAAATTTTTTAGCATGATTTTTTCAAATATTTTATGCCCAATTATCTTTCTTCTGTCCTTCTGGGACTCAATTACATTTATTTTAGATTGTCCCTTACACTTATTTATATTGTCCCTTAGGTCCATAAGGATTTGGTTTTCATCCTCTCTCTGTTCTTCAGACTGAATTATTTCTTTTGATTTGTCTTTATCTTAATTGAACCTTTTTTTTTTCTTCCTCCAAACTTCTGCTAAGCCTATACAGTGCATATTTTTTGGTGGATACTGTACTTTAAAGTTTCTATTGTTTAAGTTTATATTTCTTCCTGAAAGTCTCCATCTGTTCATTTTTACCTATTCCCCTTAAGTCCTATTTTTAACTTTGTAAAAACAAAATCTTATTAAACACCAGGATAAAGAATCAATTAAAAAAACAGCTCAAAAAGGATTAACTTGTACCTTGTTCAAGAGATAAATCTTGCAAAACATAAGGTTCCAGTGTGGGTATGCATTTGCTCATAAGATGGTGGCTTTTTGTTATTTAGTCACTAAGTCGTGTTTGACTCTTTGACGACCCATGCACTGCAGCCTGCCAGGCTCCTCCATCCATGGGATTTCCCAAGCAAGAATACTGGAATGGGTTGCCATTTCCTTCTCCAAGTCCTGTTTATTATAGTTATTTTAAGTTAGTCTTTCCTACTAACACTAACTTCTGGGTCATCTTGGGGTCAGTTTCTATTAATTGCTTATCCTCCTAATCATGGGTCATGTTTTCTTGTTTTTTCAACTTTCTAATTATTTTTGGTTATTAAATATTGTGGATGATATACTTGTAGATATTATGGATTATATCATCTTCCTCTGAAGGTTGCTAATTTTTATTGAGAAACAGTCAACTTTTTTTATTATATTTATTTATTTTAATTGAAGGCTAATTACTTTACAATACTGTAGTGGTTTTTGTCATACATTGACATGAATCAACCATGGGTGTACATGTGTTCCCCATCCTGAACCCCCCACCCCACCTCCCTCCCCATCCCATCCCTCAGGGTCATCCCAGTGCACCAGCCCTGAGCACCCTGTCTCATGCATCAAACCTGGACTGGCGATCTATTTCACATATGGTGATATACATCTTGTAATGCTATTCTCTCAGATTATCCCACCCTTGCCTTCTCCCACAGAGTCCAAAAGTCTGTTCTTTACATCTGTGTTGATAAAGAGTCAACTTTTATGAACTCAAACTTCAAATCACCTCCTCTGTTCTGGAAAGGAGTTACATCTCTTCACAGCTCTTTAGCCTTCCATCTGTTGTTTGCTGCCAAGGTCCCCTGGAGTCTCCCCCACACAAAGTTCAAGAGTCACTCAAGTGTATTTGGACTGAATTTACATAGAGATTTTTCTGTGATTTCCCCCTCACTTTCCAGCCTTGCTAACAGTTCTGAACTCTGTTCTCTGACTCCATAAGCTGGTAAGGCTGTATCTTTCTGTATAGACTGGCAATAAGGTGGGGTGGTACTAGGCAAAAAGTCACAGAAACATAAATTTCATCCAATACAGTTTTCCTCTTTCAAGGAACAGCTCTTCTTCAGTCTCTGCCTGCTTTTGGTTATTCTTCAGAGCCTTCAAATATTTTTGTTTCATATTTGATACAACTTTAATATCTGCAAGAAGGATAATCCAATACCAGTAATTTCACCAATACTGGAATTCCAATTATAATATTTAAATGTGATAGTTTTATTGCAAATAAAGATTATTATAGCCATATATATCTTGACATAGTCATCTCTTTAAATGTGATAGCTTCATTGGAAATAAAAATTATTATAGCAACATATATCTCAACATAGCCATCTCTCCTACTCCTTATGCACAGCTGCCAGTACAAAACAAACAAACAGTTTCTACATGACACTACTTCCATGCCTGAATAAGATTTTCCATAGTATAATGAAAATAATGAGGGTTTTGGAACCAGAGAAATCCTTTACTAGCTGCATAAACTTGAAAGATGATATACCCTTTTATGCTTTCCCACTTATATTATGAAAGTGGTCATTTAAAAATCACAAGGTCGTTAAGAAGATCAGATGTTTATATTACAAAGCATATAGTAAATGTTAAAAACAAATCTTGGTTCCTTTCCCTTGGACCTTTTCCTCCATTCGAACAGTGAAAACACAGGGAATTCCTAAAACATGACAGTCTTTTATTACTAGAAATGCAAATCAAAACTAAAATGAGGTACCACCTGACACCAGTCAGAATGGCCATCATCAAAAAATCTACAAACAATAAATGCTGGAGAGGATGTGGAGAAAAGGGAATCCTCCTATGCTGTTGGTAGGAATGCAAACCGACACAACCATTATGAAGAACAGTATGGAGAATACCTAAAAAAGTAGGAATAAATCTACCTTATGGCCCGGCAATCCCACTACTGGGCATATATCCTGAAAAAGCCTCAATTCTAAAAGACACAAGTACTCCAATGTTCAATGCAGCTCTATTTACAACAGCCAGGACATGGAAGCAACCTAGATGTCCCTTGACAGATGAATGGATAAAGAAGATGTGGTACATATACACAATGGACTATTACTCAGCCATAAAAAAGAATGCATTTGAGCCAGTTCTATTGAGATGGATTAACCTAGAGCCTGTTATACAGAGTGAAGTCATAAAGAGAAAAACAAATATCATATACTAATGCATATATATGGAATCTAGAAAAATGGTACTAATGAATCTATCTGCAGGGAAGGAATGGAGACACAGATGTAAAGAGTGGACATGTGGATACAGTTGTGGAAGGAGACAGCAGGATTTATGCAGAAAGTAGCATTGACATATAAACACTATCATGTGTAAAGCAGATGGCTGGTGAGAAGCTGCTAGGTAACACAGGGAGCCCAGCCTGATGCTCTGTAAAGACCTAAAGGGGTGAGATAGGCGAGTGGAGGGAGGCTCTAGAAGGAGGGGATATATGTATAATTGTGGCCGATTTGTGTTGTTATATGGCAGAAACCAACACAGTATTGTAAAGCAATTTTCCTCCAACTGAAAAATAAATTTTAAAAAATGACCATTTTTTACTAGCTATTCACTTAGTAACATTTAATTAAGTTTAAGTTATAAGGATGAAAGAACACAAGGAGAGAGAACAAATCTCACTTTATGAACAAGCATGAGACAGCAGGGACTGTCCAAAGAGACACTGAGTCCAGGCAGGATCCACATCTCCACAGTTTCTCTGGTTAAGCAAGAGCACAGGGAGGAGGAAGGCTGGCAACACAGAGGCATCTTTATCACAGAATTACTCCGTGAGTAAATGGGAAAGGTCTTTCTTTCTACAGATATAAGTGTGCAATAAAACACAATAATCTAACAAGCAAACCTGCTATTTAGAAAAGCAACACAGGTTTCAAAACTGAAATAAATGAAAAGGTAAATATGGAAAATAACTTTCAAAAATTAAATCACACATTTAACTAAATTTTAAAAAACTTATTGTGGTTCTTGTTTGTGAAAGTAAATTTTGTTCCTTATAAAAAACCCAAAAAGTTAGAATTGTATAGGACTATATTTTATAATTTTTAAAGATTAATAAATTATGAAAATTTATCATGCATTTATATATAGTTTTACATGATTTTTAATATATGCATTATAGTTCCTGATATAAATATGACAATTTTTTTCTTCAGTCTGCAGACTATTGGGATTTTAGGTTATTTATAATTTTCAAAACTATAAATTATGCATAGATGATTTTACACACCTCTGATGATTTCTTGCCTTTGTCACTTGTAAATATAATCAGCATACAATTAATATCCTTACCTAAGCATTACTTAAAACGTTAACAAATAAGGGAACAAAGATGAAGCCTTATGAAGCACAGAAGAGGATGCATTCCAGACTGCATCAATTCATTATTGTTCCTTAAATATAGGTATGTTGCCATCTAATTGCATCATCTTCCGATTCATATTTCTCCATCTTTTCCACAAGCATATAGGAGACTTTATTATATCCAGCTTCACTATTTCTACAGAATTCATTTGACCTGTGTTTCTAGTATCCTATCACAAAAACATAATCAGACATCAACTCTTCTAAGTGAATTTGTATAGGTTTTCTTTTCTAAGTTTATTAGAGACCAACACAGTTGTTCTAAAGAAAGCAAAGTGTAAGTATTGCTCCCATAGACAGGAGAGAGCTGAGGAGGTAACTGCTGTGAGAAATAAGAAAGAATCAGAATTGTTAGTTTTTAAGACTCTTGTTATTACATAAGGTCATATAGTATACATGATTATACATTCTGAGTGTTAAACCACTAAGAATTAGCTGAAGGAGAAAAGCCCGAAAATAAAAATGAACATATTTAAGTAATGACACGGTGTGTCTTTTGAATGTAATATTTTAATGTTTTTGACTGTTTTAATAGTCAAAATAGTGCTAGTCATAGTCATTTAATAGTCATAATAGTGCTAGTTATGATCATGTATCCACATCCATAAGCAGTGAATAAGAACAGAGGTATTTCCTTAGGTTTCTTAGTCAGGCCTACACCGGTGTAAACCAGAGGTCAGCAGAATTGTTCTGTAAAGAGCCAGATAGTAAATATCTAATCTTGTGGGCCACATAGTCTCTGCTGTAACTACTCAACTCTGACATTGTAGCACAACAGTATCATAGAGAACATGCAAACAAATGGATGTGGATGTATCCCAATAAAACTTTATTTTAAAACAACAGGTTGTGATTGTGGGCTGGATTGGCCCTGCAGTTCGCTGTCCACTAGTGTAAACAATGTGAACAAATGTCTAGGGCAAAATCATACTTAGCAATCTTCTGAACATGTCCTACAGCTACATACAGTGGGCAAGAAATACTGCATAAATCAGTGCAACTTTACTGCCTTATGACGTTACAAGAATCACAGTTTCATATACAGTGAATTCAGTATATAGTTGAAGCGATTGTTCTATATATCATCAAAACCTGAGAATGAGGTACCTGTGCATAATCACCAAAAGGCTGAGAATAAGCAATGCACTTCTCCAATGTGTGTTGTGATTCATTTCCCTGAGAGATTGTATCCAGAATGTTGCTTGCAATTCCAGTCTTCTGCACAGTGGTTTTACTTGCAGGGGCTTAAGGCAAAATCAATATATAAATTTTAGTTAGCTTGTTTTATTAATAATTACAGAGTACAAAACCCATTAATTCAGCATATTCTCAAGTAGAACACAAATTTTAGTTTGCCAGTAAAGATCTACATTTATTATTCTTGTGTGTGTGCTAAGTTGCTTCAGTTGTGTCTGACTCTGTGTGCCCTAAGGACTGCATTCCACCAGGCTCCTCTGTCTATGGGATTCTCCAGGCAAGAACACTGGAGTGGGTTGCTGTTTCCTCCTCCAGGGAATCTTCCCAACCCAGGGTCAAATTGGCAGGCAGGTTCTTTACCACTAGTGCCACCTGGGAAGCCCTTTATTATTCCTAGGGGAAAATATATATACAGTATATGATATTATCTAGTTTGTTTAAAACAACTAAAAATGGAAACTTGCTCTATGAGTAATAATCTTGATGGAAACATTTAAAAAGTATACATCTAATCTCTAAAGTGAGGCATTCAAAATGTAAATTAACCATTCTTATTAATGCAACAGTTGAAACCATCAAATTTTAGACCAGATAAAAATAGAGTAGGCATACCAGAAGCCTACTTCCTTGGTGGCTCAGATGATAAAGAATCTGCCCGCCATGCAGGAGACCAGAGTTCAATACCTGGGTTGAGAAGATACCCTGGGGAAGGGAATGTCAACTCACTCCAGTATTCTTGCCTGGGAAATCCCATGGACAGAGGAGCCTGGCAGGCTACAGTCTATGGGGTCACAAAGACTCAGACATGACTGAGTGACTAACACTTTCTTTCTTTCATATCAGAAGCACATTAAATTCTTTCTGGCTTTAAAAAATTATAAATTAATGGTTAGGTTCAAGAGGATACTTCATAAAATACAAAGAATGTATATTAAAAACAAAATTCATCTTTCATCTCTTTTCATCCAATTTTATTCTTTTTCCCAGAAGTAACAGCTTAGTATTTTCTCAGATTTAACTTTATGCATTTACACATTCAAGTACATGCATAAAAGAATACATAGCTTTAAATAAACAAATGGAATCAATCTATGAACACATTTGTTTCTTGTATTCAACAATTTACTTTAGAGATCATTTAATATTAGTATATGTAGTGCTTCCTCAACTATATATTTCACTTTATGACAAACTATTTAATCATTCCCCTATTGATGACCATTAAGGCACTTTCCAATTTTTCATTATTGAAAACCAATGCTGCAGTGAATATCTTAGCGCCTAGAAAACAACACATTTGTGATTTTTTCCTTAAAACTATATTTGAATTAATAGTTTTAATTTACTAATTGAAGGCATTAGGAGGTCCTCTAAAATGCAAATGAGAATTCCACTTTTGCTGATTATTAGTAACTAATATATTGAGCGTATTTGGCAAATACGCTCAAAATATTAGATAATGTAGAAGATTGAACTTCATATTTTAGAAATATGATTCTATATGTGTTATAAAGAATTATAGCACTGCCAAATAATTCCTTTATCCAATTATTTTCAATCATGATTCCATTATAACTCATAATGGAATCATAAAGTAATCATAATTCATAATGGAATCAATTATGCAATTCAATTATGAATCAAGCAATTCAATAAACATATGTTTAAGAAAACATTATGAAAGATGTTTTCCTTAAATAAAATAGAATGTACTTTAAAAGCTTTAATTTAATTATTCTTTCAATTTAAGGACTAAGGTCATCACTTAGACTTTAGCTGGTTAACAGGCATTATTTGCTTTCATTAAGTTAAAAATTAAAGTAAAATTCATTATGAAAAGTATTCAGTACAACTCCAAAATACTAATAGTGAGCTTCTCACTTACATGATAAGCACACACTGGGCAACACACTTGCCAAGTTCAAGTATGGATTTTTACTGAGCCGAATTTCTTTTGGTGGCTCTCCCAAGAGTGAAGTCTGATTCTTAGAGGCAGCCTATTTATCAAAAAAAGAGAGTGAGTGCTTAATGAGAGGTAAAAGAAAATTAAAATGCAGAAAGTGTAGAGAAATACTTATTCTTCAATAAATGTGGTTTAGTGTAACAAAAATTTGTGAAACAATGTTTAAAGCTATAAATTTATGAAATATTTATGGATACTGATTAAAATGATCCATTTCACCTGCTACTATTTTTCCAATTAGTTTTTTAAAAAACCATTCTAGAACCATAGAACTTTAGAACTGAAAGAGAACTAAAGGTCATCTTGTACAACCTTCTTATTTGAATCAGGAGAGAATTCATGCTCACAAGAAGAAACAAATCCCACACCTTATTTCTAGATCCCACAAGTTCCAACTAAGACCCAGTGCAGCCAAATAAATAAATATTAATAAATATTTTTTAAAATTACAAAATACTGCTGAAAGAAACTAAAGACATATATAAAAGAACATCCTATTTTCATGTATTAGATTTAATTTTGTTAAAATTTCAATACAAACCAAAGGGATCTACAAATTCAATATAACCCCCTATCAAAATTCTAACTTTTGTGGGCAGAAATAGAAGATTCAATCCTAAAATTGACATGAAATATCAAAGGACTCCAAACAGTAAAAATAATATTGAAAAAGATGAATGAGAATGGAAGGCTCATATTTTGTAAATTTTGAACTTATTAACACAGCTGTAGTAATTGCAATACTACGATACTGGCATAAAGACAGACATATAAACCAAAGGATTAGGATAGCGAGCCCAGAAACAAATTACTGTATATATGATAAAATGATTTTCCATGAGTGTCAGAATTATACAGTGAGGCAGTCTTTTCAACAAAAATGGGAAAACTAGATATCCACATAAAAGAATGAAGTGGATCTTCACCAAACACCATATATAAAAATTAACTCAAAATGGATCGAAGACCTAACAGTAAGAGCTAAAACTAAAAATCTTAAAAGAAAAACTTAGGTAAAAAGCTTCATAATACTAGATTTGTCAACCATTTCTTAGAGATGAAAAAAAACAGAAGCCAAAAAAAAAAAAAAAAGACCATACGTTGGGCCACAAAACAAATGTTAACAAATTTAAGAGTACTGAAATCATATCAAGGGTTGTTCTGACTACCAATTCAGAGATATGTACAAATTAAATAACATACTCTTGAACAACCAATAAGCCAAAGAAGAAATCAGAGGAGACACCAAAAAGCATCTTGAGATAAATGAAAATGGAAACACCACAAATCAAAACTTATGGAATGCAGAAAAAGCAGCTTTAAAGAGAAGTTTATGGGTTTTTCTCGAATTGCGGCGGGAAGTTTGGGGTTATTCTTGAGTTATGATGGGGAACTCAGGGAGCCTCTCATGTTGCCCCAGGGAAGTAAAAAAAAAAAAAAGAGAGAGAGAGAAGTTTATGGCAATAAATGTCTACATGAAGAAAAAAGAAAGATCTCAGAGAAAAAATCTAAATTTACACCTCAAGTTACTAGTAAAAGAAGAACAAACTAAGCCCAGAATTAGCAGAAAAAGGAATTAATAAAGATCAGAACAGAAATAAATGAAATAGCACTATCAAGACAGATCAATGAAATTAAGTGTAGGTGTTTTGAAAAGATAAACAAAATAGACAAATTTGGCTACACTAACCAAGAGAAAGAGAGGACTCAAGTAAATATCATTGACCCCTGAACAACAAGAGTTTGAATTGTCCAGGTTCACACATGGATTTCTTAAAAGCAAACATAATACCTATATTTTCATTTTACAGATCTTTGAATTGTCCAGGTTCACACATGGATTTCTTAAAAGCAAACATAATACCTATATTTTCATTTTACAGATCTTTGAATTAACTAAGCGTGGGGAAATTTGTGTTCAATTAGAGATCACAACATGTGTAATCAAAAAGGATCCCTGAGGGACCTCCCTGGTGGTCCAGTGGTCAACAATCTGTCTGCCAATGCAGGGGACACGGGTTCAATCCCTGGTCCAGGAACTAAGAGCCCACATGCTGTGGGACAACTAAGCTCAGGCCCACAACTACTGAGCCTGCATGCTGCAACTGCTCAGCTTACATGCCCTAGAGCCCGTGCTCAGGCACAAGAGTAGCTTCCACAATGAGAAGCTTGCATACTGCAACCAGAGAGCAGCCCCTGCTCACACAACTAGAGAAAGCCCGTGTACAGCAACGAAGAGCCTGTGCACCACAGCAAAGACCCAGCACAACCAAAAATTTTTGTAAAAGAAATTAAAAATATTTTTAATTAAAAAAAAAATGAGTCCTGATTCTATCCAAACTGTTTCAGTTACATGGATTTTTGAGTGCTTGGGTGTCAGTACTCCTAACCGCTTTGTTGTTTAAGGGTCAACTGCAGTTACAAATGGAAGAGGAGACATTAAAACTACAGATACCACAGAAATACAAAGGATCATAAGCGATTATTATCAACAAATACATGCCAACCAACTGGGCAACCTAAAGGGAAAAATGGATAAATTTCCAGAAACATACAAGGTACCAAGACTAAATCAAGAAGAAACAGAAAATATGAACAGACCAATAATGAGTAAAGGAGTAATCAAATATCTGACAACTATGAAAAGCCCAGGACCAAGTGCAATTTGGTGAACTGCACCAAAGATTTAAAGAAGAATTAACATCAATCCTTATGAAACTCTTCCCAAAACTGAAGACGAAGGAATACCTCCTAATCTATTTTATGAGGCCAGCATTGCTCTCAAACCAAAGCTAGACAAAAACATTACAAGAAAAGAAAAACACAGGCCAATACCCCTGATGAACACATATACAAAAATCCTCAACACAGTACTAGCAGTCCTGAATGAAATACTAGCAACCTGAATTAAACAACACATTAAAAGGGTTGTACGCCATGATCAAGTGGGATTTATCCCTGGGATGCAATAATGGTTCAACACAGGCTAATCAATAAATGTGATACATCACATAAACATAATAAAGGATAAAACCATATGACTGTCTTAATAGATATAAAAAATATACTGGACAAAATTCACATCATTTCATGATCAAAACTTTGAACAAATTGAGCATCAGTTCAGTTCAGTCACTCAGTCTCATCTGGCTCTTTGCGACCCCATGAATTGCAGCACGCCAAGCCTCCCTGTCCATCACCAACGCCTGGAGTTTACCCAAACTCATGTCCATCAAGTCGGTGATGCCATCCAGCCATCTCATCCTCTGTCATCCCCTTCTCCTGCCCCCAATCCCTCCCAGCATCAGGGTCTTTTCCAATGAGTCAACTCTTCCCATGAGGTGGCCAAAGTATTGGAGTTTCAGCTTCAGCATCAGTCCTTCCAATGAACACCCAGAACTGATCTCCTTTAGAATGGACTGGTTGGATCTCCTTGCAGTCCAAGGGACTCTCAAGAGTATTCTCCAACACCACAGTTCGAAAGCATCAATTCTTTGGTGCTCAGCTTTCTTCACAGTTCAACTCTCACATCCATACACGACCACTGGAAAAACCATAGCCTTGACTAGATGGATCTTTGCTGGCAAAGTAATGTCTCTGCTTTTTAATATGCTATCTAGGTTGGTCATCACTTTCCTTCCAAGGAGTAAGCGTCTTTTAATTTCATGGCTGCAATCACCATCTGCAGTGATTTTGGAGCCCCCCAAAATAAAGTCTGACACTGTTTCCACTGTTTCCCCATCTATTTCCCATGAAGTGATGGGACGAGATGCCATGATCTTGGTTTTCTGAATGTTGTGCCTTAAGCCAACTTTTTCACTTTCCTCTTTCACTTTCATCAAGAGGCTTTTGAGTTCCTCTTCACTTTCTGCCATAACGTGGTGTCATCTGCATATCTGAGATTATTGATATTTCTCCCGGCAATCTGGATTCCAGCTTGTGCTGCTTCCAGCCCAGCGTTTCTCATGATGTACTCTGCATATAAGTTAAATAAGCAGGGTGACAATATACAGCCTTGGCGTACTCCTTTTCCTATTTGGAACCAGTCTGTTGTTCCATGTCCTGTTCTAACTGTTGCTTCCTGACCTCCATATAGGTTTCTCAAGAGGCAGGTCAAGTGGTCTGGTATTCCCATCTCTTTCAGAATTTTCTACAGTTTATTGTGATCCACACAGTCAAAGGCTTTGGCATAGTCAATAAAGCAGAAATAGATGTTTTTCTGGAACTCTTTTGCTTTTCCCATGATCCAGCAGATGTTGGCAATTTGATCTCTGGTTCCTCTGCCTTTTCTAAAACCAGCTTGAACATCTGGAAGTTCATGGTTCACGTATTGCTGAAGCCTGGCTTGGAGAATTTTGAGCATTACCTTACTAGCGTGTGAGATGAATGCAACTGTGTGGTAGTTTGAGCATTCTTTGACATTGCCTTTCTTTGGGATTGGAATGAAAACTGACCTTTTCCAGCACAGAGAAATCTATATACCTCAACATAATAAAAGCTATATATAAAGGACAACTCCACAGTTAACATGATAGCTTTTCCTCTAAGATCAGGAACATGACAAGTATGCCCACTTTTACTACTTTTAGTCACCACAGTATTAGAAGTCTGCCAGAATAATTTTGCAAGAACAAGGAAATAAAAGGCATCTAAATCAAAAAGGAAGGAATTAAACCATCTCTGTTGGCATCCATCGCATTTCTATATACTAACAATGAACTATTCAAAAAGAAATTATGAAAACAATGCTAGTTATAATACCACCAAAAAGAGTAAAATACTTTGGAATAAATTTAGCCAAGGAGGTGAAAGATCTATACTGCAAACTATATGCATTTGATGAAAGAAATTGAAAGTTACACAAATAACTGGAAAGATATCTTGGATTTACAGATTGGAAGAATTAATATTGTTAAAATGCCCACACTGCCCAAAGTGATCTACAAATTCAAAGCAATCCCTGTCAGGATTTCGATGACACTTTTCACAGAAATAGAACAAACAATCCTAAAATTTATGTGGAACTTCAAAAGGTCCTGATTTGCCAACACAATCTTGAGGAAAAATTCAAAGCTGGCAGGATCATGCTTCCTGTTTCCAAACTATATTACAAAACTATAGTCATCAAACAGTATGGTACATACATAAAAACAGACATACTGAATTATGAAAAAAATAGAGCCCAGAAATAAAGCCACATATATGTGGTCAACTAGCATTTGAAATGGGCACCAAGAACACACATGGGTAAAGGATACTCTCTTTAATAAATGGTGTTGGGGAAACTGCATGTCAATATGGAAAAAAAATGACTCTGGATCCCGATCGTACACAATACACAAAAATGTACTCAAACTGGATTAAAGACTTAAAAATAAGACCTGAATGCATAAAACTACAAGAAATTATAGAGGAAAAGCTACTTGACATTGGTCTTAGTAATCATTTTTTAATATCATTTTACGGTACCAAAGTATAGACAACAAAAGCAGAACTAAGCAAGAGCTAAAAAGCTAAACCGGCATACTACAGTCCATGGGGCTGCAGGGTCAGACACGACTTAGTGACTGAACAAAAAACTAAAGAGTTTCTCTACAGCAAAGCAAACAACAAGACTAAAAGGTTAACAGGAGAACATATTTGCAAACCATATACAGGAACTCAATAGCACAGAAAAAAATAACCTAATTAAAATATAGCAAAGAATCTGAGTAGACATTTTTGTAAAGAAGATATACAGGTGACCAATATGCATGTGAAGAGGCTTTTAACATCACTAATCACTGGAGAAATGCAAATTCAAAACCACAATGAGAGACGATGTTGGTGAGGATGTAGAGAAACCAAAACCCTCATGCTTTGAGGGTGAAACATAAAATGGTACAGCTGCTATGGAAAATAGAATGGCAGTTCCTCAAAAAATTAGAAAAGATCTTGATGCTGGGAAAGATTGAAGGCAGGAGGAGAAGGGGATGACAGAGGATAACTGACTTGGACATGAGTTTGACCAAGCCCCAGGAGTTGGTGATGGACAGGGAAACTTGGCGTGCTGCAGTCCATGGGGTCACCAAGGATCAGACACAACTGAACGAATGAACTAAACTGATATTCCATGTGATTCCCCTAATTCCACTTCTGGGTAAATACCCCAAAGAACTGAAAACAGAGACTCAAACAGATATTTATATACTAATGTTCGTAGCAGCATTATTCACAAGAGCCTACTGATATTGAAGCTGAAACTCCAATACTGTGGCCACCTGATGTGAAGATCTGACTCATTTGAAAAGACCCTGATGCTGGGAAAGATTGAAGGTGAGAGGAAAAGGAGCAACAGAGGATGAGATGGTTGGATGGCATCACCAACTCAATGGAGATGAGTTTGAGTAGACTCCGGGAGTTGGTGATGGACAGACAGGCCTGGTGTGCTGCAGTCCATGGGGTCGCAGAGAGTCAGACACGACTGAGAAACTGAACTGAACTGAAAGATGGAAACAATCCAAATGTCCATCAATAAATGAATGGATAAACAAAATGTAGTATATAAATACAACAGAATACTAGTCAACCTTTAAAGTAAGGAAATTCCAATACAATTCATGCTACAACATGGATGACCACTGAAGAGTAATGTCGTCATTAAGTCTTGTATCATTCCACTTACACTGGGTACTTAGAACAGTCAAATTCTGAGACAGAAAGTAAACAGTGCTTATTGGGGGCTGGGTAGAAGGGAAAATGGGAGAGTTGGTGAATGGGTACAGAGCTGCAGTATGGCATGATGAGAAAGTTCTGGAGATGGATAGTAGCAATAGTTGTAAAACAATGTGAATGTACTTAACGCCACTGAGTTGTACACTTAAAATTCAGATCTCACCCATATCTCTCTGAATCAAATTCTCAGGGCTGAGGAAGATAGAGTCCAACCCTTGACACCTATAGTGGTGATTCTGACAGAAAGAATCAAGAATCACTAATCAACATAATGTAAAAGATGCAGGTCTAAAACTCTGCATCCAAATTTAATCAACTGTTTAACAAAGTCCAAAATCACATAATTAGAAAACATATTTTGAAATTACCTGGTCCAAGCAAGTCCCTATTTTCAGGAGAGAAGAATCACTTCTACAACAATATGTACAGGTGTTCACCAGGGTCTGCATAATTGCCTTCAGTGATACGACATTCATATCTTTGTGAAAGTGTGAACTTTTTCTTTGTTTTAAAACTTCAATTGTTTGTGTTATATTAAGCCTAAATCAGCTTTATTGTTTGTCATACTTATTAGACTAATTCTGCCCACTAAAGAAACATAAAATACTATGTGACTAGACTAGTTTGTGAATTTTTTATTTTTAAACATCAATTAAAATGACAGCTGGTCAACCCTTGCCAAGTTCCATATATCTATTTCCCTCAATTCTTCATCGCGGGACTTGTTTTCTAGCTCTGCCCTACTTCAGCTGTCTTCTACCAGACACACTTTCACTTGTCCATTATGTGAATATCTCAAGTCCAGTTTTTCTAAAGACCCTAGTGCACAGGTCCCCAGCCTTTGGGATCTAATGCCTGATGCACTGTGGTGGAGCTGATGTAATAATAGAAATGCAGTGCACAATAAATGTAACACACTTGGATCATCTCAAAACCACCCCCACTCCCCCAGCCATGGAAAAAACTGTGTTCCATGAAACCAGTCCCTGGTACCAGGAAGGTTAGGGACCACTGTCCTGGTGCCTTCCATGCATTAAGAAGTCTGTGCAAAAAGAAACAGAGTATTTATATATGAGTTTTAGTTAACTTCCCTCAATAACTTAAGCAATTAATCCTTCAAATAAACATTTAAAATTCTTCATTCTATGAAGAACCACCTTAGCTTTCTCAATGAACAATTATAGGTATTCTACCCATACCTCCTGTCATGACTAGGTGACAACAAAACCTCTTACAAAGTCAATAGTATCATTTTGAGATTTGAATACAGCCAATTACAAGAATTTTTTCCCTCACGTGTCACTTCTAAATCAAACAATATTTTTTGTTGTTGTCATGTCAGACTCTTTGCGACCCCATGGACTGCAGAATGCCAGGCTTCCCTGTCTTTTACCATCTCCTGAAGTTTGCTCAAAATGGTATTTTAAGATACAAATAAAAAATTAAATTAAATGTACTTTATTCTACCTACCAATTATAATATTTACAAATGTCAGTGGTTTATGAACCAATAAATTCGAGTAAAATCCTCCAGAATTAAAACCAAGATTAGGTTCTTTTGAACACACCAGAGATTAATAACTAGCTTTGAAATCTTTCAGATAAACTAGAATTTATTCTACTTTTAAATATTAAAATAATACTTAATTAGCTACAAAATATATATATTTTAGAAATAATATTGTATTTTAAAGATTAGCATTATCATTTACTAAATTATTATAAAGAATATTATATAATTGGATAAGTATTAATGGTACTCCTATGCTTTCCTAAACTACAAAATTTTGAACCTATATTACAGTATATTTGAAAATTATGCACATCCCAAGACTTTTAGAAAAGTAAACATTTACAGGAATAAAGAATTCATATTTAAACATTTTATAATGATAGATTTAAAAACCATTTTATACATATATTTTATTTACAAACTGGCAAGTAATTAAGCAGAATCCCAAACATCATTTGGCATAACTTATCAAAAGACAGATTTTTTATTATAATAATAGCTTTTTTTAAGGGTCCAATATTTTCTTCTTTTGAGAAGCAAATGCACACTATGAAAACAGTCAGCATGTCATTGACATAGGAATTATGCAGTTTGTAATATATACTTTAAGTATATTATCAACTTCTTTTGAAATACAAAAATAGTTCAGATTACTTGATGCTTTATAAATTATAACACCTGTAAAATAACCAAAAAATTAAATACTCTAGAATTAGAATCATTTAAGATACAATAAAAAGGAATATATACATATTGCTTGGTAGTATACACAAACATGTAGTATACATATATATACTTCATGTAGATACATGTGTGCATTTATATATATGTGTATGCATGCATGCACACACTCTCTCTTTTACACACACACACACACACACACACACACACACACACAGTTTTCTTACCCCTGAACTTATCTCCAGGCCTTTTGGCTGACTTTGTTGTTGCTTTTGATGTCCTGTAAGCAAGCCACCAGCAGTAAGGTTTGGAAAGCTCTGCAGATAAGTCTGTGACCCTGAGAAATTTCCTTCTGCCATTCCCACCAATGCTGGCTGTTTCTCCTGAGTGCTCCCATGCCCTGGTCCAGCTTGTCCAGCAATGTGCTGATTTGGAAGGAATGGTAACATGCCCATGCCAGTTGTTATAGTTGTTTGAGTTGGAATCAAATTAGGTGCTGCTGTGAATCATAAATGCAAAAAATTTTGGTTAGATGAGGCTTATTCACAATAGTCCTTTTGATTTTGTCAAGTTGTGGGCAAAATGTGCAGAAACCTATTTTTTAATCTATTAGAAAACAGTTAAATTTAAAATGTGAGGTTAAAGGTTGTAAATTAGCAGCATCTTGTATGGAAAAACAAAAACCTCTAATAGTAATCACACTTTTCCTATTTCAGCAACTTTCAGTATAATCTCAAGGATACTATACTCTTTCATTCCAAGTTTTAATTGCACACTTTAGAAGTTGACAGCATGTACATTTTTGCATTTAAGTTATATCAGTGCCTTTAAAAAAAAAATGCCCACTGTAATTTGCCAGCTTCTATGTTTGAAGGGAATAATTAAATAAGCCTTCAGTTTAAAAAAATTCCCTGACAGTCAAAAATTATTAAAGTTACATTAATCCAATAATTATATTTAGTCAGCTGACTTGTACCAACTCATGAGTCAAATACACTGTCTCCTCCCAGCTCCTAAGTTCAACATCTTTGCATGGGTAACCTGAAATCAGCCTTGGTTGGACTGTTTACAAACAAAAGTCCACAAACACTACAAATCAAGATTTCTTTTTTAACTCAGAGAGTTGGTTTTTAAACATCAGCACACCACTGGTTTAAAAAACATCAATATTTGTGAATGGATAAGCACCAAATGAAAGTTTAATACATGAAAGTTTTACATTTTTATTTACAGGGATTAACAAGAAATTCTGAAAGGAATAGAAGTTTTAATAGGAAAATTCTGAATCATTCCATTTTTAAAAATCTATAGGTCAAAGCTAAACGAAAAGAACTAGTTTTGATAACTATTGTAATTAAATCAAAGTTAGACTTTAAAAATTCTCTAAACAAATTTCTTAATTTTAGTACTTATTATTTGTAGATAGATTCTTAGTTCTATTTTTGAGCAATATATTTACTTGGACACTTCTAATTTTCAGTGTTCTTAAAGCAACAATGCTGAAGCAATTGGCTAGTTATTTAACCCAATATAAATAATAAATATCTGCATAAGCTTTTAAGCATACAAAATTTAATTTTTAGGACTCATCACACCATAAAAATTTCTATACCTGTCTGTATACTGGTTTAACTTTTGCCCAATTTCAATAGTCTGAATTGATCATTTAACTATTTCACTTGGCTTCATGTACAAGAGGTTCAACATGCTACCCATATTTAACTGACTTAAAAAAAAAATCACTCATGACGGCTTTTCTCTTTTTTCCCCCTCAGCATCCTTACTTTGAACAAATTTCAGTGAAACTTCAACTGAAAATGCCTTTCAAAATCACACTCAAGTAAGAAGTCTTGGTATACTACCATGGTGTTATTCTAAAAAGAAAAATAATTGTTCTGTTTAAATTTGTCATATTTTAGAAGTACATAGTACATCATTTTTTTCTGCTACTATGTTGGAGTTCACATTTTAAAAGTTATACAAACAATGAAACTTTAACTTTACAATTACCAGATATTTCTTAATAATCAAACTTTAAATTTATAATTACCAGATATTTCTTAATAAAAGCTAACAGTTTCTTCATCCAGGCAAAAGTTAAATGGATCACTCTGCAATGTGCTGTCAGCCCAGTGGGCAGCATGTCAGTCTCAATGCATTTATGTCTTTGCCTCATGCTTCTATGAATCATCATCAAATATTAACGCATATCCAACAGAGAAAGTCTTATCTTGGCATAGAAGCAACTCTATCAATACATAACTTATCAATAGTATTCTAATGTTAAAAATAGAAAAGCCCAGAGGGCTCTTGAAACTTTAAATGATTAAAAAAACTCAAATCTGACCTTCCTGTAAATACAAGTAGAATACAGGTACACTATCTTTAAATCTCAAATCTGACTGTTTACTGACGTCTCAGCAAATACACATCATTTACTTTTATGTACTTCTCCAAGATGGCCCAGCTCTGTTTTCAATGGAAGCGGTGACCCTATCCCTACGGCAGTCTGAAGTACCATAGCTGGGGGTTCTCCAAGTAAGCCCGGTTTCTGCAAAAGAAAAAAGAATTTTGCTCGTGGCAGCAAGATATAACCTAATAAAAAAACTGTACATGTGAAAATTCATAAACCACCTGACCAACAGCATGACTACAGAAAAGGGGTGAACTCATTTCAAAACAAAAAATTCCATACTTACATTATTAGTATGTATATTCTCAAACTTCATTAGCTGTTGCTGAGCCAGTGGTACATGAGAAAGATTCTGAAGAAATAAATTAGAAGTATTACCCATAAGTGAGCTCTGTGAAAATGACAAAACATTAAGTTAGCTTAATTTTGAAGAGGTAATTGTTGTGTAAGCCAATTCATTTTAAAGTTGAATTCCCCCATTGATCTGAGCACAAGCAACAGCTTCTTATCCTACTTTCCAATTACAGGCAACACTAATTAATTCTTTCAGTAACATACCAGATGTGACCATGCAGTCATGAAACTAATTCCACATTTCTTCCTTCTTTTCTTTCATCCTTTCTCCCTTTTCCTCACTCCCTTCTGGCTTTGATATCAGTATCTTTCAATCATTTATTTGCTCATTTTATTCATTCAGCAAAAATTTATTGAGCACTTCTATATGCCAGGCACTGTGATTCATAGAGAGGAAAACAATATGATCTGCCCTCATGGATCTTACAGTCCCCTGAGGAAGGGAGACATTAATTATAAAAATATACAATTAATAATGGCAATGAGTGTATGAAAGAAAAATACAAGGAGTGATGAGAACAAAGAGTAGTGGAACTTGATTTAGACAGATAAATTCAAGGAAGGTTTCCCTGAGTAACTAACTCATGCACAGAGATCTGAAGGCTGCAGAGAAATAACTAGGTGAAGTCTGGGGAAATGAGGTGGTGTTGGGATGGGAAAGATTTCAAGCAGGAGGAACAGCAGGAGCAAAGACCTAAGGAGAAGAGAAGAAAGTCCTTCAAGGATCAAAAGCAGTTCACTATAGCTGGGACAGGGACACCTAAGGTGTATGAGAGGCAGGGGAAGCCAGTTTGGACAGGCCCTCAAGGCCATATTAAGCAGTTTGGTCTTTGTGTTACTCGCTCAGTCGTGTCTGACTCTTTGCGACCCCACGGACTGTAGTCCACCAGGCTTCCCTGTCCATGGGATTCTCCAGGCAAGAATACTGGAGTAGTTTGCCTTGCCCTTCTACAGGGGATCTTCCAGACCCAGGGATTGAACCTAGGTCTTCTGCATTACAGGTGGATTCTTTACCATCTGAGCCACCAAGAAAGACTTCTTTCAGTCTTTATTTTAAACATTTGGTCTTTAAAGTAAACTGAGTATTGTCAAACTCTGGACTCTTCTCCCATATCACTTTAAACCTTACTGTAATTAACTGGTTGTTTTCTCTATATGCGACCCCATGGACTGTGAATATTTTGTACAATGCTATAGCATAAATGGCTAACAGAGTGTCTAGTACACGTTGAGTAAATGAATGAGTAATGCATAAGGTCCTATGTTAGATTCTAAGAATGAAAAATACATAATAGGCCTTTCCCTTAAAAAGTTGGGTTTAGCCACCATATGATTTAACAATCCAGATCACTCCTAGACATATACCCTGAGGAAACCAAAACTGAAAAAGACACATGTATCCCAGTGTTGATTGCAGCACTATTTATAATAACTAGAACATGGATGCAACCTAGATGTCCACTGACAGATGAATACATAAAGAAACTGTGCTACACATATATATATATATAAATATATATATATATATAAAAAATAAATGGGATACTGCTCAGCCATAAAAAGGAACACCTTTGAGTCAGTTCTGATGAGGTGGACAAACCTAAAGCCTATTATACAGAGTGAACTAAGTCAGAAACAGAAATATAAATATTGTATACTGATGCCTAAATATGGAATCTAAAAAGATGGTATTGATGAATTTATTTGGAGGGCAGCAATGGAGAAACAGATATAGAGAACAGACCTATGGACCCGGGGGGGAGGGGAGGAGGGAGAGGGTAAGATGTATGGAGAGAGTAACATGGAAACTTACAATACCATTCATAAAATAGATAACCAATGGGAATTTGCTGTATGACTCAGGGAACTCAAACAGGGGATCTGTGACAATTTAGAGGGTGGGATGGGGAGGCAGAAGGGAGGGAGGTTCAGGAGGGAGGGGACATGGGTGTACCTACGGCTGATTCCTGTTAACATATGACAGAAAACCACAAAATTCTGTAAAGCAATTATCCTTCAATTAAAAAAATAAATTTAAAAAAAGTTGGGTTTAGGAACAGACATTCATTTACTCAAACTACAACAACCATCTATTTCATACTAATATTAGGTTTGATTTGTAATTATGCTTCTATATGGATACAGCCTTAAATAGCACCTGAAATTAGTAGGTAATATTTATCTCCAATATTATGGATATTTATGTACACAAACATATTTAAAATACTTATCTGAAAAAGGTAAGAAAGATATTTTTCACCCATATATAAATTATCTTTTTAACACTGATTTTTTAAATTAATTTATTTATTTTAATTGGAGGCTAATTACTTTACAATATTGTAGTGGTTTTTGCCATACATTGACATGAATCAGCCATGGGTGTACATGTGTTCCCCATCCTGAACCCCGCTCCCCCTTCCCTCCTCATCCCATCCTTCAGGCTCATCCCAGTGCACCAGCCCTGAGCACCCTGTCTCATGCATAACACTGATTAAGTTTTAAGAATAGAGCTATTGTTCATTTATTTTTCTTTCTGTAAGTTTTTGGGTCAAAACCATATCAGACTTGCTTTGAGCTACTGATTTATTTCTAGAAAAATAAACCACAAAATATACCTCTTTACTTCTTAATGTCCTACAAATAGGAATCAATAAACATATAAGCGATGCTGCTTTGATTTCCTTATTGAGTTCTGTTTTTATGTAGGTACATTTATTACTAAGAACTTTATTTAAAAACAAAATACTCATTTAATTCCTTGAGAACTTTAAGTGTTAAGAACAAACAAAATATTCATTCCAAATTTTTTATGTTTCAATTCAATGCTATTTATATACCTGATGTGCTTTATTCAAGGGTAAAAATGCAGGGGAGATGGATGGATTCATCAGATGTGGCAAGCTGTGAGGTGTTCCAAGAACTGCTTTAAGAAAATAAAAGCAAAATTTATCTTTATGATATACATATATGGAATTAAAAATAAACTCCAAAAAGGGTAGATGACTATTACTTAACACACTCAACATATTCACTGGACGTTCAATGATATACTAATCTTGCCATTGTACAAAAAGTGACAGGTTTCTTTCCTTGTCATTCAACCCTAGAATTGAAAATTCCAATACCTTCTGTCTCAACAGCAAAACACCAAACCTAGTCTTTCTCTTTAGCACTTAGTGCAAGCAAACTAATGATATCTTTTAATAAACAGAATACTAATTAAACCCATGTTATCTGCTCAGTGTTTCTGTCAGTTTTTTTGAGTATTTTGGCAGAGAGTCAGGATGGGAAGGGAAGGAAAATATACAATCCTGTTGTTAAAGCTTATAATCCAATTGAGGAGAGAACACATTATATTAATAGGTACAGTTAAACAACACTTCATAACAAAAAAGAAACAATACTGTACATAGTTGATAAATAAATAATAAGCATGCTTTTTATCAAGATTGTCTAAGAGTACAAAGACCAGAGTACGTATCAGAAGAGACATGTTAAGAATAGACAATATACAGAAAAAAAGACTCATGAGATAAAAAGTATATGAAGCAATTTCATCTAATTATTAGATGTAAGTAGTCATAATATACAATTAATTAGAATTACAGAAGGTCAAGCTTAGAAAGTACTTCAAAAAGCATGTAATCCAATGATGAAACATATTTGAAATTTATATATAATATCACTACAAATTCACTCTATGATTTAAAAACTTTGTTTCAAATTTTTGTTACTTATTGAGGCAGATCATTACATCTTTGGAAAACTGACCATTAGAAAGTACTTTCTTTGGAATAAACCAGTTTCCTGATAGGTGATGGGAAAATTAAGATCATCAGAATAAGTTGCTAATGAAGGAAAATACTGTTTATTAGAAAAGAGGGATAATGATGGTCATTTCATAAATAGAAAGAGATCAAGGGGATGCAACAATCATGTCTGTGCACCTAACAAAGCTTCAAAATATATAAAGCAACAATTTCTAAAACTGAAAGGAAAAGGAGACAAATCCACAGTTATGATAAGAGGTTTCAATACCTCCTCCCCTCATTTTCCAGTCACTGCATTTTGTTAAAAAACATTAAAAAATTTTTCACAGCTTTTAGTGAATATAGTGTTTTCCAATTTAAAACAGTAACAACTAGAATTAAAATGTTCTGAAAATGTTCATAGTCTCACATCTAGCTGCCTTTACCCTTAGATCTTGGCTGGGTCTCCCATTCAGCCTCTTCTCCCCTCAATAATTGATAGCATGCTGTTGCTCTTTAGTTGTTCAATCATGTCAAACTCTTCAACCCCATGAACTGTAGCCCACCAGGCTACTCTATCCATGGGATTTCCCAGGCAAAATACTGGAGTGGGTTGCCATTTCCTTCTCCAGGAGATCTTCCCGATCCAGGAATTAAGCCTGGGTAGGGTTTGACCTGTCCATGGGGTCGCAAAGAGTCAGACAAAACTGAGCAACTGAGTGTGCATAATTCATCATGATAACAGGCCAAAAATAAAAAAGCCACACTGCTGATATCAACAAATGGAGAAAAGCAGTAGATAAATTCCAAAAATTATTATGACAAAATTTCTCAGCAATATAGGAATAAGTTCCCATCTTGGAAAAAAAAATCTGTAAATTAAAAAACATAGCTAAGATAATGTTTAATAATAAAAGAATGAATGCTTTCTCTGTAAGGTTAGGAAGAAGGCAAGGATGTCCACTCTCAAAAGTTCAATGCAGAAATTTTCCTGAGATTTCTATCTACTGCAGTAAAGCAAGAAAAATAAAAGGTATACATACTGTAAAGGAAGAAGTAAAACTTCTTGTAGATGACATGATAGTCTATACAGAAAATCCTAAGGGCAAAATCTACTAGAGATAAAAAGCAAGTGTGCATGATACAAGATAAATATACAAAATCAGCTGTACTTGTATATGCTAGCAACAAGCAACAGGAAACCAAAATTTAGAAAGTAAAACTATTTAAAATAGTATCAAGAATGTATAAAGAATGCAGCAACAAAAAGAAATACAATTCTGTTTAAAAACAGGCAAAGAACTCGATTAAGCGTTTCTCCAAAGATGACATAAAAACAGACAATAAGCACAAGAAAAGATGCTCAACATAGTCACTAGGAAAACTCAGATCAAAACTATGATGAGTTGCCAGTTTATTCCTATTTGGATGGCTAAAATAATAAGAGCAGAAAGTAACAAGGGTCTATGAAGATATGGAGAAATTGGAACCCTCGTACACTGCTTTGGAAGTGTAAAATGGTACAGCCACTGTGGAGACAGCTTGCAGGTACTCAACAAGTTAAACAGAGAGTAAGCACATGATCCACCACGTCTGGCTCTAAGTATATAACCTCAAAAGAACTAAAAACAGATGTTCAAATGCTTGTACATGAGCATTCATAGACAACACTCTTCATAATAGTCAAAAGGTGAAAACAACTCAAACTGTCCATCAAGGATGAATGAATAAACAAACTGTGACATATGCACACAATGGAGTATCATTCAGCCACAAAAGGAATGAAGAACTCATACATATATTACAGCACTCAGAAACACCATGCTAAGTGAAAGAAGCCAGACACACAGTGACTTCTGTTTATATGAAACATCCAGAATAAACAAAAGACAGAAAGCAGATGGGCTGTTGCCAGGACCTAGGCAGAGGGAAAATAGGGCAGTAACTGTTTAATGGGTACAGATTTTATTTTGAGGTCATGAAAACATTTCTAAAGTTAAGCAGAGTTTGTGATTACAAAACACTGTGAATGTACCAAATGTCACTGAACTATTGACTTTAAAATGATCAATTTCATGTTATGTGACGTTTGCCTCAAAATTACAATAAAAAATAGTATCCAGGAATATGAAATGCTAAGGATAAATCTGAAAAAATGTGTGTCAGATTTACACCCTGAAAACTACAAAACATTGTTGATAAAAGAAGGCCTAAATAAACGGAGAGATATATTTATGGCAAACTGTTGTCAATTCTGCACAAATCAGCATACAGATTCAACACAATTCCAAATTCCCAGCAGACATTTTTCACAGAAATTGATAGCTGATTCTAAAATTTATATGCACATACAAAGGACCCAGGATGGACAAAACAAGTAGAAAAAGAATAGAGTTGGAGCACTTACACTTACTGTTTTCAGGACTTACTATAAAACTATCAAGACAATGCAGTATTGGTATAAATACAGACATTTAGATCAATGGAATAGAACAGGGGGTCCAGAGACAGAGCCCTATGTATACAATCAATTGATTTTTGAAAAAAGTGTCAAGAAATTCAATGAAAAAGGATAATCTTTTTTAACCAATTATGCTAGAACAACTGCAAAAAAAATATTAACCTGGACCTTTACCTCATATTGTAAATAACAATTAACTTGAAATCATTTATAAACCTAAACTTAAGAGGTAAAATTATAAAAGTTCTTGAAGAAAACACAGGAGGACATTTTTGTTATCTCGAATTTGGCAAAGATTTTTTAAACATGACATAAGAAATATGAATTAGAAAATAAAAAAATAATAAATAGGACATTGTCAAAATAAGCAATTTTCTTCTTCAAAAGATATTAAGAAAATAAAAGGACAGCCTACAGAGTGGCTGTAAACCCAAATACATCCAATAAAGGAGTTGTATCTAGAATAAAGAACCCTAACAACTTAAGAAGATCAACAGCTAGAGCACGTGTACACCTGTGGCGGATTCATGTTGATGTATGGCAAAACGAATACAATATTGTAAAGTAATTAGCCTCCAATTAAAATAAATAAATTTAAATTTAAAATAAATAAATAAAAAAATGTACAAAATATTTCAAAAGATACATTAACTAAGGAGATATTAAGATGATAAATTAGTACATTAAAAGATGTTCAAAACCATTTGTCAAAAGGGATATTCAAATTAAAACCACAATAAGATATAAACCAAATAGAAAGGCTAAAATTAAAGGGTCAGTATGTCAAATGTTGGTGAGGACACTGAGTGAACTACAGCCTTGAACACTGATGGTGAGAATGTAAATTGGGCAGAAAACACATTAGAACACAGGTGGGGGACTTCCCTGGTGATCCAGTGGTTAAGACTCTACTCCCAATGCAGAGGGCCCAGGTTCTGTCCTGATCAGGGAACTAGGTCCCACGTGCCACAACTAAAGATCCTGCATGCTGCAACAAAGACTCAAGATCCCCTGTGCCACAGCTAAAACCCAGTGCAGCCAAATAAAGAATAAAAGCAAATGTCCAGAGCAATTTTATCTCTAACGACCCCAAACAGGAAATAACCCAATGTTCAACAAATCAATGAAAGTGCGAATTGTGGAACAGAATACTGCTCAGAGTTAAAAAGGAAAAAAACTACTGATAACATGAAGCAACATGGATGAATCTCAAAATAATAAGCTGAGGGAAAGAAGTCATACAGTACATACTGTTTGACTCCATTTATATACATTTCTAGAAAATACAAACTTTAGTGACAGAAAGCAAATCAGTAGTTTCCTGGGGATGAGGAGAAGGGTGGGTTAAAAACAGGCAAAAGGAAAGTTTTGAAAGTAATGAATATCTTCATTGTTTTAATTATGATGATCGTGGGTCATATAAATGGAAAAGTTTACCAATTTGTACAATTTAAATATGTGCAGATGACTGTGCCTCAATTATACCTCAATAAAGCATGGTGAAAGTGAGAGGAGAGTGAAAAAGGTGGCTTAAAACTGAACATTCAAAAAACTAAGATCATGGCATCTGGTCCCATCACTTCATGGCAAACAGATAGGGAAACAAGGAAACAGTGACATACTTTTTTTCTTGGGCTCCAAAATCACTGCAGATGGTGACTGCAGCCAAGAAGTTAAAAGACACTTGCCCCTTGGAAGAAAAGCTATGACAAACCTAGACAGTAAATTAAAAAGCAGAGACATTACTTTGCCAACAAAGGTCCATCTAGTTTAAGCTATGGTTTTTTCCAGTAGTCACGTATGGATGTGAGAGTTGGACTATAAAGAAGGCTGAGCGCTGAAGAATTGATGCTTTTGAACTGTGGTGTTGGAGATGACTCTTGAGAGTTCCTTGGATTGCAAGGAGATACAATCAGTCCATTCTAAAGGAGATCAGTCCTGAATATTCACTGGAAGGACTGATGCTAAAGCTGAAGTTCCAAGACTTTGGCCACCTGATGCGAAGAACTGACTAATTAGAAAAGACCCTGATGCTGGGAAAGATCGAAGGCAGGAGGAGAGGGGAATGACAGAGGACGAGATGGTTGGATGGCATCACTAACTCGATGGACATGAGTTTGATAAGCTCCGAGAGTTGGTGGACAGGGAAGGCTGGTGTGTTGCAGTCCATGGGATCGCAGAGTCAGACACGACTAAGCAACTAAACTGAACTGAAAGCTGCTAAAACTACAATTTAGACTATAAGTTACAATATTTACATTATACTGCATTTTTTAAGGTAGTTCAAACGTCTGGATTGAAAAGAAAAGATCAGTATGGCTCAAGTAACATAAAGTGGGTGTGGGAGGAAAATCAACCTGATGGTTGTGCACAGATTAGACAGAAAAGAAGGCAGACAAGAAAGGTAGTTAAAAATTTACAGAGTAGATCATATATCACCAGGTATGTACAAGTCATGCAACAGAGAGGTAAAGGAAGGAGTTTAATCAGTAAACAATATTTAAGTACTTTTTACTCTAAATAGCAGGTCTGTTCTAGGTGCCTGAGAGGAACAAAACAGATAAATCTTTGCCTTTATGGAGCCTTCTCTGTTCTAGTGGAAGAAAAGGCAATAAACAAGTAAATATGTGTCAGTTACTTGAAAAAAAAAAAGATACAATGAGCAAGAAGTAACACAAGGGTTTAAATACAAATATATCATATAGGCATACTTCAGAGACATTGAAGATTTGGTTCCAGGTCACTCCAAGAAAGTGATTACCGTAGTAAAGTAAGTCACACAATTTTTTTTTGTTTCCTGGTACATATAAAAAAGTTATGTTTATGCTACATATCTAAAACAATATATATACACCTCAGTTTTAAAACGCTAACCATCATCTGACAAAGCAGTGTTGCCACAAACCTTCAATTTTAAAAAAAAAAAACACAGTATCTGTGAAGCACAATAAAATAAGGCACACTTGTATATATATGTATCTTACAATATAAGGATAATCTCAGAGAATTATGACCCTTTGTAACTATTTTAGTTTGCTCAGAGGCCTCTGTGAAGAGTTTAGGATATAAGGAATATAGTTAAAATGTAGTAACAAACACAGTAAGGAAAAAACAAATGAAACTTCTTGATTAACAAGATAGTTTGTCTTTCCTGAACACCAACAAACTTTCCACACATTCTCCAGAAGCTTTGCATGTGTTCAAGTAAGGTATTTAACCCTCTTCGTTTCCCATTCTAAATAAAGCAAAAGTTATCAGTAAAATACTGAAATATTCTTCTTAAAACTATAAAAGTAGCACTAAAGTGAAAAAGTATAATCTCATATGGTCATATACCAACCTGAGGAGAAAAGCAGAGGGGGAGAATACATATCCTCAGATACAAAGAAGAGAAAAATTAATTTGGGGGAGAAGTTACTAAAGATAGCCCAGGTATGAACTATTACTTTCGAATAGACCCACAAGTGTAATATACTTCTTTAAACACTGATACAATCTTGGACTGTATTAATAGAAATATAATGATGATAGGAAGGAAATCCCACTGCATTTTGTGGTGATTAGAACCCATCGACAGGATAAATTTGTCTGTGTACGCCATTCTGCAAGGCAACCAAGATAACATATTAGGAGAGGAAAACTTACTGGGGGCTCTGGAGAGCATATCCTATGACCTGTTGTGGAAAGTCAAGTACGGAACTATAGGTTATGAAGATGTAGAAGAGGTGTATAAAGCAAACTACACTCAGTATTTTGTAATAACCTAAGGGAAAAGAATCTGAAAGAAGTAGATACACATGCATAACTGAATCACTTTGCTGTATACCTGAAACTATCACAACAATGTAAATCAACTATACTTGAATAAAAAAGTAAAATTAAAATAAATAAAATGGTTCTAAAAAGAGACTATTTATATTTTCATCTTAAAATATAAAAATATTTAGTTTTATCAATTCTTAATATATGGGTTGACAAAGGTGCGTTTATGTAATTGACACATGTGATACGTAAACTGTATATACTGGGGTTCCACTAAAAATATACTTCACTGATAGAATGCATAAACAAAAAATAAACAAAAGGACACCACTCGTCTGCAGAACAGAAAACAAAGAAAATCAAAGATGACTACAGTTTCATGATAGTTATCTCCAAACATCAGAAGGCTATTCTTACGGAAGAAGGATAGATTTATTCTATGTTTCTTCATAGGAAGAACTAGAATAAGCAGCTAAAAGTGATAGAAATTACCATCTAATATAAGAAAAAACCTAGTAATTAAATTTGTCAAACCAGGGAATAGTTGCCTTGCAAATAATGAGCTGCTTGTGCTTTGAGTAGTCAAGACATACAAAGGATATCTCTATGCCATTAAAATTGCAGGAAGTTAAAGCTTTATCTTTAAAGTCTCATTTAACTCAGATGACCATTTTATCTACTACAGTGGGCAAGAATCCCTTAGAAGAAATAGAGTAGCCATCACAGTCAACAAAAGTGTTCAAAAGGCAGTACTTGGATGCAATCTCAAAAACAACAGAATGATCTGTTCGTTTTCAAGGCAAACCATTCAATATCACAGTAATCCAAGTTTACGCCCCAAAAAGTAATGCTGAAGAAGCTGAAGTTTAATGGTTTTATAAAAACCTACATGACTTCTAGAACTAATACCCCAAAAAGATGTCATTTTCATTACAGGGGACTGGAATGCAAAAGTAGGAAGTAAAGAAACACCTGGAGTAACAGGCAAATTTGGCCTTGGAGTTCAGAATGAAGCAGGGCAAAGGCTAACAGAGTTTTGCCAAGAGAATGCACTGGTCATAGCAAACACCATCTTCCAACAACACAAGGACTCTACACATGGACATCACCAGATGGTCAATACCGAAGTCAGATTGATTATATTCTTTGCAGTCACAGATGGAGAAGCTCTATACAGTCAGCAAAAACAAGACTGGGAGCTGACTATGGCTCAGATCATGAACCCCTTATTGCCAAATTCAGACTTCAATTGAAGAAAGCAGGGAAAACCACTAGACCATTCAGGTATGACCTAAATCAAATCCCTTACAATTATACAGTGGAAGTGAGAAACAGATTCAAGGGATTAGATCTGATAGACAGAGTGCCTGATGAACTATGGACAAAGGTTTGTGCCATTGTACAGGAGACAGGTATCAAGACTATATCAAGAAAAAGAAATGAAAAAAGGCAAAATGGTTGTCCAAGGAGGCCTTACAAACAGCTGAGAAAAGAAGAGAAGTGCAAGTCAAAGGAGAAAAGGAAAGATATACCCATTTGATAGCAAGGAGAGATAAGAAAGCCTTCCTCAACGATCAACGCAAAGAAATAGAGGAAAACAACAGAATGGGAAAGACTAGAGATCTCAAGAAAAGTTGAGACACCAAGGGAACGTTTCATGCAAAGATGGGCACAATAAAGGACAGAAATGGTATGGACCTAACAGAAGCAGAAGATATTAAGAAGAGGGGGCAAGAATACACATAAGAACTATACAAAAAAGATCTTCACGACCCAGATAATTACGATGGTGTGATCACTCACCTAGAGCCAGACATCCTGGAATGTGAAGTCAAGTGGGCTTTAGGAAGCATCACTATGAACAAAGTTAGTGGAGGTGATGGAATTCCAGTTGAGCTATTTCAAATCCTAAAAGATGATGCTGTGAAAGTGCTGCACTCAATATGTCAGCAGATGTGGATAACTCAGCAGTGGCCACAGGACTGGAAAAGGTCAGTTTTCATTCCAATCCCAAAGAAAGGCAATGTCAAAGAATGCTCAAACTACCGCACAATTGCACTCATCTTACATGCTAGTAAAGTAATGCTGAAAATTCTCCAAGCCAGGCTTCAACAGTACATGAACCATGAACTTCCAGATGTTCAAGCTGGATTTAGAAACAGCAGAGGAACCAGAGATCAAACTGCCAACATCTGTTGGATCATTGAAAAAGCAAGAGAGTTTCAGAAAAACATCTACTTCTGCCTTATAGACTATACATCTACTTCTGCCTAAGCCTTTGACTGTAGATCACCACAAACTGTGGAAAATTCTTCAAGAGATGGGAATACCAGATCACCTGACCTGCCTCCTGAGAAATCTGTATGCAGGTCAGGAAGCAACAGTTAGAACTGGACGTGGAACAACAACTGGTTCCAAATCAGGAAAGGAGTACATCAGTTCAGTTGCTCAGTTGTGTCCAACTCTTTGCGGCCCCATGGACTGCAGCACACCAGTCTTCCCTGTCCATCACCAACTCCTGGAGTTTACTCAAACTCATGTCCATTGAGTTGGTGATGCCATCCAACCACTCATCCTCTGTTGTCCCCTTCTCCTCCTGCCTTCAATCTTTCCCAGCATCAGGGTCTTTTCCAATGAGTCAGTTCTTCACATCAGGTGGCCAAAAACTGGAGTTTCAGCCTCAGCATCAGTCCTTCCAACGAATATTGAGGACTGATTTCCATTAGGATGGACTAGTTGGATCTCCTTGCAGTCCAAGACACCATATTAAAAAGCAGATACATTACTCTGCGAACAAATGTCCATCTAGTCAAAGCTATGGTTTTTCCAGTAGTCATGTACAGATGTGAGAGTTGGACTATAAAGAAAGCTCAGTGCTAAAGAATTGATGCTTTTGAACTGTGGTGTTGGTGAAGACTTTTGAGAGTCCCTTGGACTGCAAGGAGATCCAATCAGTCCATCCTAAAGGAGACCAGTCCTGGGTGTTCATTGGAAGGACTGATGTTGAAGCTGAAACTCCAATATTTTGGCCACCTGATGCGAAGAGCTGACTCATTTGAAAAGACCCTGATGCTGGGAAAGATTGAGGGCAGGAGGAGAAAGGGATGACAGAGGATGAGATGGTTGGATGGCATCACCGACACAATGGACATGGGTTTGGATGGACTCCGGAAGTTGGTGATGGACAGGGAAGACTGGCGTGCTGCAGTCCATGGGATCACAAAGAGTCAGACATGATTGTGTGACTGAACTGAAAGTTTCATCTAATTCTGAAAAAAAAAATTGTAGGAGGGATAATTGACTGCATAATAGGCTGAGCTGGACACCTCTGAAGATACTTCTACAAAATAATAATTGATGATTATATTAAGTACTTAATATGAACATTGTTGGTATAATAAAAAATTTAACTGGTCTTTGTCTTTGGTTCCTAGAGGGGAAACTCAAACCCTTGGAACATCCCCAGTGGATAGGAATGTTTTTGTTATGCTAATGAATGAGGTGACTCAGGGTAGGCCCCTACATGGCTTCGGAATGGGGACTGGTCATACTTAAAAGACCTAACGTGATTATTGAATGGGGGCTTTGAGCCATGTGATATTGAGGTAGAAGATAGATGGGCCTGTAGGTGGGCTGCTGGTGTTTGTCAAGTAGAATAAAATTCAAGCCTTGCTCTTACCCAGACACTCAAGGACAAAGCTAGTGGCACAAGCTGAATTCTGCTAAAGCAAAGAGATACGGTGCCTGAGGTCAAGGAAGACTTCCCTATCTGCATGTGTGCAGGGAGGCTTCTTAGGGGGTCAAAAAGGGAGAGGGCCTCACCCCATAATAACTGTGGACATGTACCCATAGGCCTCTGTGGTAGGATCCATCTTACCAAAAAGGTGCTCACACATCTGGGGGAGGGTCCAGGGATCAGTCAGATGGTAACATGGTAACAATGACCATGACCCTATTTGTGAGACAGCAAGAGACACAGATGTAAAGAACAGTCTTTTGGACTCTGCGGGAGAAGGCGAGGGTGGGATGATTCGAGAGAATAGCACTGAAACATGTATATTGTCATATGTGAAACAGATTGCCAGTCCAGGTCCGCTGCATGAGACAGGGTGCTCAGTGCTGGTGCACTGGGATGACCCTGGGGGATGGGATGGGGAGAGAGGTGGCAGGGGGCTCAGGATGGGGAACACATGTACACCCATGGCTGATTCATGTCAATGCATGGCAAAAACCACTACAATATTGTAAAGTAATTAGCCTCCAATTAAAATAAATAAATTAATTTAAAAAATAATAATAATTGGCCAGATGTAAACAAAGACCGGGAAACAATGTTCTATGTGATTTAAATGTCTTCACTGCACTCCTCATTGGATGTGTACTTCTGCCTTGTTTCTGTCTTAAATACACTATTTCTCCATGTGCTCTCCCATACATTGTGCTGTGACTCTAATAATAAACTTTATACCTGTTTTTAATAGTTTTTGCCTCCTTGAAACATTCTTGCTTTCAAATGGGGGCAAGAGACAGGGCCATTTTGCCTCTAGCACCTAGCTCCTGGTGGCCTGGTGGCTAGGATTCCTGATTTTCATTTAGGTTTCCTAGGTTCAATTCCTGAGCAGGGAACTAAGATCTCTCTTCAGGACTGCTCACTGCTGTCTCTCCAAGATAAGTATTAGCCTAGCCTCCTGACCTCCAGGAAGAGGAAGAGAACTGCAGATAAGAGTTCAATAACATGGCCAGTCATGCCTACATATAAAACCCCCATAAAACCTCTAGACACTGAAGCTAGTTCAGTAGAGATCTCTGGTTAATTAATACACTGGTGTGCTGGGAGGCAAATATGCTCTGATCCTACGGGGAAAGAACATAAAACCTCTGCAGTTTGGACCTACGAGCCACAGCCCTAAGTCTCTTGATTATGCTGTTTTTGAGTTACATCCTTTGTAACAAAACTGTACTAGTAAGTACAGTGCTCTCCTAAGCTATGGGAGTCTATAGACTCAGTGGAGAAGATCCTGATGCTGGTAAAGATTGAAGGCAGGAGGAGAAGACGACAACAGAGGATGAAATGGTTGGACAGCATCACCAACTCGATGGACATAAATTTGGGCAAGCTGTAGGAGTTGGTGATGGACAGGGAAGCCTGGCATGCTGCAATTCATGGGGTTGCAAAGAGTTGGACACGACTGAGCAACTGAACGAACTGAACACATTATTGAACCTGTAGTGTCACAGGAACTCCCAAATTTGAAGCGAGTTAGCCAGAACAGGCCTGGAGACCTCTGTTGTGTGGCTAGTGTATGAAGTAGGGGCAGACCTGTTGGGGACTTAAGCCCTCACTCATAGCATCCGTGCTAACTCTAGGCAGTTAGTGCTACAATAGCACTGTAGTATGCTAGTTGGTGTTAGACCAGATGGAGCTGAAACAGAATGATACATTTAATCTAAACATTTGTAATAAAGCTTAATGTTGAATACAGGCATTCACTTCCTAATGATAAAGTATACATTTTGTGTATGTACAGCTATGCATTTCCAAAGACAAACGCCTCCAATGAATACTAAATAGACAGATATTTAATGCATGCCAACATTATAACAATTTCTACAATTCAAGAAAATGATATTGTTTTCATCATTTTCAACAAAGTAAAACAATTTCACAATGAAAAAAAAAGATAACAGCAGAGAGGAAACTGATCCTTAGCACTTTCCAACAAAGTAATTCTGCCAAAAATATTACATAGAAAAGTATGATATCCTTTGCTAAAATGAGCTGTAACAATGTAGTATGTCAAATATTACCTTATTAAACCATGTGAAACCTGGTTTAGAAATTCACGGCAACCAATATCTACACTTGAAGGTTTAATATTTAATACTTAGTTTTAAAAAAATCAGGAAATCCATAAGCAATTTGTGCCTACCAAAAAGAGTCAAAACATATTTTCACCTCAGGTCATTAATTAAAATTCATTGATAAATTCTAGAAAAAATAAATACTGTGGACTAATTTAAATGTGTTTTTCATGTACAATTAACCTCGTGCCAATATTCTACATGCCATTAGTACACGTGATGCTTACCTGGTTTAACAGTCCGCCCACAGAGCTGGGGTTGTAGAAGAATTTGCAACATGGCAGGGTTGTTTAAACTTTTCATGATTTGCACTGGATTTGGCTCTGGAAGTAAGCCCTTTTGATTACTGTGCCTCTTTGATGAATACAGAAATACAAAAATTAGAACATGGGTAAGCACAAAGATGAAACTGTAAAGGCTTTTTTTTTTTTCGGAAATTCTCATTTGTCTGATTAGATCTATTTTATAATAAACACAACTTGTTTTATTTCTAGTCATACACTTGTATACATTCTACCACAATTCGTAATTATAAAAAGACATGAGCTTCTCTGGTAGCTCAGCTGGTAAAAAATCCGCCTGCAAGGCGGGAGACTTGGGTTTGATCCTTGGGTAGGGAAGGTCCTGTGGAGAAGGGCATGGCAACCCACGCCAGTATTCTTGCCTGGAGAATGCTTATGGACAGAAGAGCCCGGTGGGCAGCGGTCCATGGCGTCACGAAGAGTCAGACACGACTGAGCAAATAAGCACAGCATAGCATTCTAAGATATTCATGCAACATACACCAAAATCCTTAGAATGTTTCAGTGAAATAGAAATTAGCTTTAAGAGAACTAACAATTTAGTCAGATAAACCTCTTCATGCAAGGGGCAAGATATCAAGGGAATCTGAATTTACTAACAGGGAGGTGCCCTGACACAACATGAATTCTTTGATACTACAGAAGAACCTTACTATAATGTTGATCTAAAGTTTAATAATGTGGGATTCTTTACAAAGCAATGTCTTCTTATAATTAAGGTCTTGATTCGTTAATCTTCTAATATGAAACAAAGATGGATGGGCTTTATATACATATAACTGGGTAGCTAAATATATGACATTGTTCTCAGTTTTTAAAAATCAGCTCTCCTTGTCCATCCTCTAGCCCCTCAACGTCTACAGACTCATATACAAGGAATCCAATAGCCACCCCACTACCAAAAGAAATATGTAATCACAGTAGACACTTGGAAAATGCAGCCACAAAAACTAAAGGCAACAAACTGAAGCACCTATAAGAGATGATAGGAAATAGTAAGAATGTTAACTAAACTAAGCAGATATCCTAAAAAAAGATAACAGATTTTTATTGGTAACATGAATCATGGAGAAGCAGTTATAAAGAACACCAATTGGCAATATGATGTACAAAAAGCACAACTGTTTGGGAAAAAATAATAGCAGCCATCACTTACTGTATATACTTGGCATTGTTCTAAGCCTGTTACATGGACTAAATCACTTAATGCCCAAAAGCAACTCTACAGGGTTGGTATTATACCCCCATTCTATAGGTGAGGGAATCGAAGAAACACATAAAGAATTATTCTTAACCTTTACTCTGTGCTTTAATAGATATGTTAAATAGTAGGATATATGCAACTGAAAAACAAAACAGTGATCTGAAAGGTCAGGTCAGATAAAGATCAAAGAATATATGAGCAAAGGATAAAGCAGGAACTAACAACAAAATAAAATGGTAATGAAAAATGCAAACAAAAGAAAAAACCAAGGCAATGAAGAGACTGGAAGTCTTAAGACCTACATAAAAGGAGTATCTGAAGGATTAGAAATGAAGGAAATCTTTGAAGAAATAATGGCTGAGAATTTCCCAGAATTAAAAAAAAACCTCAAGACCACAAAATGAAGGGGTTCCAATTACGATACAGAAAAAAACACACCTGCTCACATTTTATGGCATAAAATTAAGAACATCAAAGCCCTGCCCGCCCCCAACAGTAAAAACTTCCAGTAAGGAAGAACATAGCTCAAAAAAAAAAAAAAAAAAAAACCCAAAACAAAACAAGAAGCAGATTAATATCATTTTAATTCTCAATGTATCATCACTGGATTTAAGAAGGGAACAAATTAATATTTTCAAAGTGCTGCAGGAAAAAAATCTTTGAATCTAGATTTTTATATTCAGCTAAGCTATTAAATGTGGGAAAGAAATAAAAACTATTTCCAGCCATACACAGTCTCAAAAGTTTTACTACATGCATATGCTTTCTTAAAATAAGAATAAATGCATGACTTTACATGATATGTGGAAATTAAGATATGTAATACTGCAGCTAATTTGAATCATGTATACAAAAACCAAGACCATAAAAGCAAGCAAAAACATTAAGGTTGGGAACTGAACGGCAGTCCAGTGGTTACGACTCAGTGCTTTCACTGCCATGACCTGGGTTCAATCCCTGTCAGGGAACTAAGACCCTGCAAGCTGCATGGTATTAGGCACCCCCTCAAAAAGAAAAAAAACACACAAATTAAGGCAATCTTAAAGATGTACTTTATGTATTCTCAATATGGTGGAAGGTGGAATCGAAGGAAGCAGCAGGATGGAATTTAGAATGAACTATGTGGGAAGGAAGAAAGAGATACTGATCAGCCTTGGGTGTTAATAAGCTAGGAATAATCACCCATAGGATAAAAGAAAACATGTCACTTTTAAAGCAGAAGAAAATTCTAATTTTTTCAATAGTAAATGGGAAACAAAAATAAAGGAAAAAAGTTTAAAGACAACATGACAAGTGTTAGCAAATACATCAGAGGGTCCTCAAAAAATTTAAAATAGAACTACCATATGACCCAGCAAGTCAACTTCTAGGTATTTATCCAAAGAAACAAAAAAACCCTAACTCAAAAAGATATATGGACCCCCATATTCATTGTTGCATTATTTACAATAACCAAGATATGAAACATCATGGAAAAAGTAAAAGAGTTCCAGAAAAACATCTATTTCTGCTTTATTGACTATGCCAAAGACTTTGACTGTGAGGATCACAATAAACTTTGGAGAATTCTGAAAGAGATGGGAATACCAGACCACCTGACCTGCCTCTTGAGAAACCTATATGCAGGTCAGGAAGCAACAGTTAGAACTGGACATGGAACAACAGAACTGGTTCCAAATAGGAAAAGGAGTACATCCAGGCTGTATATTGTCACCCTGCTTATTTAACTTCTATGCAGAGTACATCAGGAGAAACGCTGGGCTGGAAGAAGCACAAGCTGGAATCAAGATTGCTGGGAGAAATATCAATAACCTCAGACATGCAGATGACACCACCCTTATGGCAGAAAGTGAAGAGGAACTAAAAAGCCTCTTGATGAAAGTGAAAGAGGAAAGTGAAAAAGTTGGCTTAAGGCTCAACATTCAGAAAATGAAGATCATGGTTTCCGGTCCCATCACTTCATGGCAGATAGATGGGGAAACAGTGGCTGACTTTATTTGGGGGGGCTCCAAAATCACTGCAGATGGTGACTGTAGCCATGAAATTAAAAGATGCTTACTCCTTGGAAGGAAAGTTATGACCAACCTAGATGGCATATTCAAAAGCAGAGACATTACTTTGCCAACAAAGGTCTGTCTAGTCAAGGCTATGGTTTTTCCAGTGGTCATGTATGGATGTGAGAGTTGGACTGTGAAGAAAGCTGAGCGCTGAAGAATTGATGCTTTTGAACTGTGGTGTTGGAGAAGACTCTTGAGAGTCCCTTGGACTGCAAGGAGATCCAACCGGTCCATTCTGAAGGAGATCAGCCCTGGGATTTCTTTGGAAGGAATGATGCTAAAGCTGAAACTCCAGTCCTTTGGCCACCTCATGCGAAGAGTTGACTCATTGGAAAAGACTCTGATGCTGGGAGGGATTGGGGGCAGGAGGAGAAGGGGACGACAGAGGATGAGATGGCTGGATGGCATGACCGACTCAATGCACGTGAGTTTGAGTGAACTCCAGGAGTTGGTGATGGACAGGGAAGCCTGGCGTGCTGTGATTCATGGGGTCGCAAAGAGTCAGACACGACTGAGCAACTGAACTGAACTGAAGATATGAAAACAGCATAAGTGTCCTAAAAATTGATGAATGGATAAAGAAAATGTGGTGAAAGTGAAGTTGCTCAGTCATGTCCAACTCTTTGAGACCTCATGGACTATAGTCTGCCAGGCTCCTCCATCCATGGAACTTTCCAGGCAAGGATACTGGGGTGGGTTGCCATTTCCTTCTCTAGGGGATCTTCCTGACCCAGGGATCGAACCCAGGTCTCCCACACTGCAGGCAGATTCTTTACCATCTGAGCCACCAGGGAAGCCCTGGTGAAAATGTGGTATGTATATGTATATAGACAATGGAGTATGACTCAGCCACAAAAGAATGAAATCTTGTCATTTGTAACAAAATGGATGAACTTGGAGGGCATTATGGTAAGTGAAATAAGTCAGACAGAGAAAGACTAATACTGTATGATCTCATTTATATGTGGAATCTCAAAACAAAAACAAACCAAGACCACAGATACAGAGGACAGACTGATGGCTGCCAGAAGGACTGGGGGAAGAGTGAGTGAAATGGCAAAGGGGGTGAAAAGTACAAACTCTAGTGTGAAGACAAGTCCTGAGAATGTAACGTGCAGCACAGTGACTCTGACTACCATGCATAATACTCTATTGCACGTTTGAGGGCTGCCAAGAGACAGATCTTAAAAGTTCCCAACACAAGAAAAAAAAAATCTATAATTATGTGTGGTGACAGATGCTAACTAGACTTACTGAGGAGATCATTTCATAGTATATGTAAATACTGAATCATTAGAAGTTCACCTAAAATCTAATATAATGCTGTATGTCAATTATATATCAAAAGAAATCTATATCAGAAGAATAGCTTTTAAGAATTCTTAGGTAGCTATGACCTGGGGAAAAACTATTAATTACACTAAAAGGAAATTATTAAAAAATTGAAACATAATATAAAATTTATGACACATAGGTATAGCATTAGTTACAGAAGTAAACTTATTTTAACTACATTCATCAGGAAACAATGGTAGGTTGAAAACGGAGGAGCTAACTACTGATATTAATAAAGATGGGAAAGAAAAAGTAAGTCCAAAGAAAGAAGCAAGAAGATTATAAAGACAGGGCAAGAATAAGCAACAGATAGAAAAAACAAATAATAAAAACTGTTTCTTTGAAAGGCAAAACAGTCTGCAAGACTAATTGGGGGAAAGAAAATGCAAATAAGTAAGACATACAATGAAAAAGAAGAGATTAGACATGACACATTTAAGAAATAAAATTTTACAAATAGCTATGTGTCAGTAAATTTTAAAACTCAGACTACATGGATAAATTTGTAGACTATAATCAAATGCCACATACACCACATAGAGAAAAATAAAACTAATATATCTAATATTCACAGAAGAAACTTAAGTGGTAATCAATGATTTCCTTCTGGGAGAGACATAAGGACTAGGTCTACATGGTTTCATAGATGAGGCTCTCAAACTTTCAAAGAACAGAAAATCCCTACTATATACAAACTGATCCATGACTAGAAAGAAAAGGAGAGGTTCAGAGGAAAAGAATGATAGGTGGAATTCAAGGCAGTAGGCAGTTGGTTTTGAATGCTGCAAAGATACAATAATGTAAAGTAATTAGCCTCCATTTAAAATAAATAAATTTATATTTAAAAAATAATAATAAAATAAATGCTGCAAAGAAACCAGGCAAAGAAAGACTGAAAAGTACCTATGTGACCTGATTACAAAATTCCTGTCAGTCTTAAAGAGAACAGATCACTTAATAGTAGAGGCAGAAACTACACTGCATTGGGCTGGGAAGGAAATGAGAAATGGAAAGAAAAAAAAAGGTGATTAGTGGGATCTAATTGTTCAAGAAGCTCCAGTTGTGAGGAAAAAGTATTACAAAGGCCTGCATCTAGAAAGGAAAAGATTTGAGTGTGTTTATAAGCAAATGGGATGGAGGTTGTGAACAATAGGTCAAGTAGAAAGTAGAGGAGGCAGGTCCTTGAGGATGGGCGGGGGCATGAGCCCCTGCTTTGGTGGGAGGGCAACAGAGCACTCCCTCCACGAGAGCAAGGATCTTTGTTTTGTTCACTCAGTTCAGTCGCTCAGTCATGTCCGACTCTTTGCAACCCCATGGACTGCAGCACACCTGCAGCTTCCCTGTCCATCACCAGCTCCCAGAGTTTACTCAAGCTCATGGTCATTGAGTCAGTGATGCCATCCAGCCATCTCATTCTCTGTCATCCCCTTCTCCTGCCTTCAATCTTTCCCAGCATCAGGGTCTTTTCCAATGAGTCAGTTCTTCACATCAGGTGGCCAAAGAACTGGAGTCTCAGCCTCCAGTGAATATTCAGGACTGATTTCCTTTAGGATGGACTGGTTGGATCTCCTTGCAGTCCAAGGGACTCTCGAAGTCTTCTCCAACACCACAGTTCAAAAGCATCAATTATTCTGTGCTCAGCTTTCTTTATAATCCAACTCTCACATCCATACATGACTACCAGAAAAACCATAGCTTTGACTAGATGGACCTTTGTTCACTGGTGAATCCTAAATACCTCTAGTACATCTCGTATGTACTAGTAATTAAATATGTACCAGTAAGTAATTATGGAATGAATGCTATTAAAGAAAAAAAAGAAGTAAAAAGTGGGGCACTTTTGCTCAGGGAGTGTGAGAGAAAGTAAATGAATGAGTCCAGCACATGGCCTGTATATTTCTATAAAGTAGCAGCCACGACCATGAGATAGAAAGAAGGACAAAGACTAGAAAAGAGTGAAGATTTGAACTAGAATGTCAGACATTTGAAGAAGCACTAAGTCACCTAGTTGTCTGTTTTTCTCCAAGAAGACAGAGTATGCTGACTGCAAAAGTGGGTGACTGGATGGATTCAGACTCAGAAACTCCGCAAATCCAATCCAATCAAGAGACAACCTGACTAAAGGCAATGAAATTGACAATGAAAGAATGGCTGAAGTCATGAATTATGCCAGTCAAGGATATGAGGATGACTGCCGGGAGCCAGTGAGGCATTCCAGTCGTGACAAAGGTCATGAGGAAGGAGGCTCGGCATACGCAAAGGCGGGATTGAGCCTCGGGAGTCTCCCCGGATATTCTCAAGCATCTTCCCCTCAAAAACCAGAGTCTGCCTACTTTATTGCTTTGTGCTTTCACCTCTGACTTTACTGGGGGCTGTCCCCCACCACCATCTCGCTCTCTCTGTCAAAGAGATAACTTACAGCTCCAATTAATAAAGTTCCTGGGCAATTAGGAGTGTTTAAATCCAAACCCCTCAGATGGCTCTCTAACTCGCCTGACAAGTTTACTGGGACTCCTACAGCTACGCATACGATTGTTTACAGTCTCCCAGCCTCGAGAGGCACAGGAAGCTTAAGATATTCAAATAGCTTAGAGCCTCTCAGTAAGTTAGAAACTGTCAGAATAAGACTAGTAAAGGATTTCATTGATGAGCCAAGGCTTGTTGCCAAGTTTTTACATCCACTGAATTGTATCCTTGAATGTGTATTCATTAATAGTTGGTATGTAGAAAAAATAAGTAGTGGCCTTGGTGTTAGTAACTTTAGACCCTTAAGGTAATAAATTCTTTCCTTTGTTGTAAACCCATTACACATCCGCCCTATAGGAATGCAATTTTATCTTTGGAAGATGGCGCCAAACCTTAAAATAATTACTCTTAGAGAAAATAAGTCTTTGTTGATAAGTCCTTGTCAAGAGTCATAAAATGTTAATAGGCCTTCTGGCCAGAAGATGGTGTAAATCACCTAAACCATTTGTATATGATAAATTTGCAGGAAAGAAACCCTGGTTTTTGATAAGGATCAAAAACTGCTGACTTTGCACCCCCTATTATCCTCTATGTGTAACTTAGGGTATAAAAGCCCCTGTTAAAAATAAAGCTACAGGCCTTGCTCACCAACGCTTGGTCTCCCCATGTCATTCTTCCCTTTAACTTCCAGCTGAGTCTCCATCTGCAGCGTGGAACCCACCATGCTTACTAATTATGCCTGGGCTTCTAAGACCCACTCGAGAAGGTGTCTAGGGTGGGGCACCTTCTGCTATTCGAGAGGGTGCCTGCGGCCTACGTAAGTGGTGCAAACTTCTTGTCTTGAAGTTTTATTGGTCTCCCGCGTAAACCAAGCTACTCAGCCTCTTTTCTCCACTGAATTTTCCTACTGAGCTATCCTCATTCTATTACTCTTTATATCTTTGATAAATATGTAAATAGTCGCCGACTCCGTCTCCCCTTCGAATACCCTGGATCAGCCGGGGCTGGTCCCTGGCAGATGACAGAAGAACCTAAGAAGGGAAGGAAAAAACAAAAAGGGAGAAGACATCCAGGACCAGAGGTGAGATCAAAGAATAAGAGAAGGAGGGCAAGTGAAATGATGGTAGGGTACCAGTGAAATCTGTCATCTCTTCTGCCCGCCCTCCCTCCCCTGATTGTCCTTCTCTCTCCACTTCATTTACAAACCACTTCCAGACTAGGTGATTTCTTGTTGTCTTAACTATGATCTTGTCAATACCGTGTATATATACTTTATAAATTCCCTTTGGAATTTGTAAACTTGACCTCGCTTATCAAGTTCCACCTAAGCTGTGAGTGCTCCAGCCCTCCCTCTGCTTGTATCGAGCTACCATTTCACCACACATCTCTACACACTCAGCCTACCTAGACCTTTTCCACTTTTTAAGCATGAAAATTCGTCTCCTCCTACTGCTGGAAAGGTTTTGTCACAACCAGAGGATGTTCAATTACTCATTTTCCCTGCTTGGGGGTACCAGATTCAGCAAGTGAAAACAGGGGGTGCCAGATAAACAATGGATAATGTTTAATGTAAGTATGTCTCATGCAAAATCTGTATTCATCTGGCAATCCTATTCTCCACCCCCATCAACACTTCAAAATTGTACCTTAACATTACATTCAAATGTCACCTTTGCAATTCTTTTTTTTAAATTTTATTTTATTTTTAAACTTTACATAATTGTATTAGTTTTGAAGTCTTCCCTGGACCCTTCAAAAGTGTGTTTCTCCCTTCATTTGATCAATGGGTATTTACTATTCTAGGTGCAAGGAGTAAGAAACTGTGAAGCAGGAATAGTTGCTCCCTACAAGGAGTTTTCAACCAGAGAAGTAGAGAGGGGAGTAATAAGAGACAGTTCCAATAAAGAAGTCAGTCCAACATGCACACTTATGAACAGTTTTTGAAAAGGGGGGCATGCTGCAATCAAACCTTGCAGAACAGGAACTCAAACATTAAACGAATAAATAAAAATTTCCTCAATTCTTGAGATGAATACACTTTACAAAACACAGTTTCCTGTATTTTACTGACTCCTGGCTTGATTTGGCAGAAGTATTATTTAGTCAATTAAAAGAAGAAGAATGTCTTCATGTAATAAAAATATAATGGAAGTCCAATCAATGATTAACTAGTTTGGATACTTGAATTCTCTATGTTCTTAAAAAAGAACAACTTACCACACGTTGAGCTGCTATCAGTGCTGCTAAGGTACTTCGCCCTGGTGCTCCCGGGGCACAGAAGGAAACTTGAACTTTGCTTCCCTTGATGGTCATACCATCAGCTGCTTGTTGAACCTCTTCAGCATGCTCTGCAGTGCTATATTCAACCACTGCAAAGCCACCAACATAACTACCTTCATCCTGTGCAAGCTGATGTGATACAATTATTAAAAAGGGAATTCTAACATTTAGTTAGAATGTATTTACAAGTATATCATCTGTAAATTCAAGGACAAATGTCTCAAAGCATGATACTGGTGAAAATATTGCATTCCTTTTTTTTTTTTCCCAAAAATAAAAGTTTACGAGCTGGGTAGGTACAGTCTTTCTAGAAGATGGGAAGATAAGTAAGATTCTGTCAAGCTTCTTTCTGCTTCTTTGAATCTCTGATTTATTTTAAAAGTCAATGTTCAAATGATCACAGTTCCTATGTATTAATATATATATAATTAATAATCTATAGAAAAATGTGGGGACACAACAATTGTTCTTTAAAGATGAAACCTGTTGAATTTGATCATGTATCTATTTGATCAAATAGATACATTTGATCATGTATCTATACACATTATCAAGAGAACAAAAGTAGAAGGAAACATATTCAACTTTTATTTCAATATTTTAGGAAGATCCCAGGAATTTGGTCAGGTATACTAAAGTAAACCTGATTTAGGAAATTGTGCCCCAGGTTTGTTAAAATACCATATGCAGGACACAACCTTTTCCTGAATGTGCCCTAAATAAACTGCAATGCAGAACTCAATTTATTTCCAGTCACCCATGTGTAAGAGTGTAAAGGAAGATACTAAAGCCCTGGATCCATAAAGACTGGTACAAAGAACAAAAGTAAGAAAAAAATACAACACTAAAAAGTTTCTAAGTGTTGAACATATCTGAATCATCTTAAACACATTTGTATCTAGTGATAAATGTGATAAAATTTGGCTTTGTATGTCTCCGAAATACAGAAATAGTTCAATAGAAATATCTACAAAACTTCTGTTTGGACTTGGGATCTCATAAATTGGTATACAATTCAATCATTTCTTAGTCATTTTTTAGCTTCTTTTCTCTTATTTTTGAAGCTTTTTTGTATAGTAGACCAAATTTCTGTTTTTTTCCCTTCTCATCCTTTCTTCCTTTTAAAACTGTCCTCAAATGTCTTTTCCTCCATAAAACATTCTTCCATTCACGTGGGAGAAAGGGAAAATATCTACCTCTTCCAAATATTTCTCCTACAACCTCATTCCTTTTATCCAAACCAAATCTTAAATTTCAATTTGTAAAAGCCATTAGTCCCTTTGGTCCCTTTTGATCACAAGGTAAGAAGACTGTGTCTTCCATATAGTCTATGTCAACCTACCAAACGGGAGAGCCTGACTTTAACAGATTACTGATAAAGGCATTTAAAGTGGCTTTATTAAGCTTTTGAAAATTTCTAAAATATTTTTATTATTCTTAGTTTACTATATAATCTTCATGCCAAATAAATTATACAATCATTTTAAGTCTTTCAAAAGAAAATATCATTACAGTTTCATAGCACCGGTAATTTTAAAGAGCAATATTTCCATTCAATATGAGAGCCATTCAAATATGCAACGGCATGACTTATGATCTATTAATAGTTAACTTTCCATTACTTAAAAATATTTGAACAAAAGCTAAATGATCATTTACAATGATTGTAACAAATCTTTTTCTTTTTTAACCAGATGGAAAACAAGACCAGATAACCTAAGTCCCTTCTAACACCAAGGTTCATAATTCAAATACAATATGTAAAAAACAGCTTTCCCCTTATATTTGCTTCAAAGGCCTCAACTAAAGCTACAAAGAATTATGTTTGGCCACAGGATATCACTATATAATTCTTAGTATTCAAGAACAGCATATCAGTAACACAACTTTCAATAACTTGGCAAAGATTTGTCACAAAGTATTCTAATTTTTTGAAGCTCCATGGACACTTTCTTTGATGATTATATTGGGATTGGAGGGGCAAAAATGTAAGAAAAAGTAAGATGTAGCATTCATTTTAATTAAATAAACTATAATAAATTTCAAACTTTCTACTGCAAGAGTATAGATTCAATACGTGTATGATAACAGAAAAATAAGGGTGAGCAGAGGAAAGATGGGAGATAAGAAGGAGCAAAGGAGGAGAGAATAAATAGAAGGAAGAAATGAAGGGAAGCGAAAGAGAAAGATTTCATCAGGTGCTATAAAAATCTGTATGGGAAGGAGCCGTATACAGTATATATTTTTGTCTATTTGGTAGAATTTATTCAATTTTATTCTGATAAAGTGCTTGAAAATTCTTACCAATGTTGTCAGTTTTCAGGGATCTTCTCTAAATGTCTCACTTACCATGACCCCACTAAGACACAATAAAGCATTCTTTCTACACCATGTAACATTTTTCTGTTTTGCATTATCTCACTCTTCATATGGGATGTACAGTTATTTGCTTATCTGTCAGTGTACTCTACAAAACTGTGAGGTATAGAGAGAATATCTTTCCATTTGTTATATTTCTGACATTTAGCAGTATGGTATCTGGCACTGAGAATGTGACAAATCAAATGTGGGTGGATGAAGTGATCAACGCATGAATGGTCAAGAACAGATGGAAGGAGAAGGTGGATGCATTAAGTGATGGGTTTGCTAAGACATAATTATATAAAAACAATATAGTCTGGCCCATCAACAAAAAAAATTAATTTAAAATTTACCATCATATTAAAGTGTTCATTACAAACTAAAGTAGAATGAGATTATGCATGGTGATATTTACATAGGTATAATAAATATGTGAGTGCATGCTGATGCATATGTAGATATTTTCAAATATTTCAAATAATACCTTAAAAATACATACCTGGCAAAACACAGGTTTATGGATACTGGAAAAAAACTGCAACAGCTCCTCTGAATCCCTATAGTCACTAGGGAGTTTATCTATACAAAGGCACTTAGAATGAATGAGCTCTGCGGCCAGTAGATTAACATCCATCCACTGTGCAAAGACAACTGATGCTCCCAACTGTTTACCCAATAGCTCCAATCGAGCCTTTGCAGCAAAGTCCTTTTTCATGTATTCTACAAATCCATAGCCTTTGGAATGGCCAGTAACTTCACTGTAGACAAGAAAACATCTCTCGACATTTCCATAAGCACGAACAAGTTCTTCAAACTCTTCTAATGTAAAAGAAGTGGGCAAGTTGGTGATACATAGCAAAGCATCTGTTGGCTGGAGCTGGACTACTAAGTCTTTTCCTCGAAAAGAATATTGATGAAACATCTGAATTGCATTCTGGGCTTGTTCCCCGTTCAATAAGGTAACAAAAGCTGGAAGAAGATAAAATGAATGAGTTTTCTGAGCCAGTGTTTTCAAGCTTTTTTGATCATGACCCACAGTAAGAAACAGATTTTATACCTATGCCTCAGTACACATATGTAAGTGCATTAGTCGTTATATCATGTCTGACTCTTTGCAACCCCATGGATTGTAGCCCACCAGGCTCCTCTGTCCATGGAATTCTCCAGGCAACAATACTAGAGTGGGCTGCCATTCTCTTTTCTCCAGGGGATCTTTCCAACCCAGGGATCAAACCCAGGTCTCCTGCATTGCAGGCAGATTCTTTACTCTCTGAGCCACCAGGGAAGCCCACACACACACACACATATATATACACACATATATGTATTTCTGAAACAAAAGTATCAGGAAGCAAAACACCTATCATGTGTAATGTATTCTGATATTTTCTATGCTATTTCATTGTTTTTAAGTGCTGATACTCCCACTTAAACAATTTCATGACCAGTAACTCAAAAACAGACAACATATATTAGGAGCTCCACTTCTTGTGGGAGGGGTGATGGTAGTCTTTTTAAACTACACACAGATTTGATATTTTCCATCAATAGTATGTGATGCAAAATTTTATGAACTATTCTTTCTTCTCAGAGAGTTCTCAAAGGCCCTCTTTGATAATAAGAATACCTAAAATGTACCTAAAATATAGGTAATTTTTAAATTATTTAAAAATAGAATACCTAAAAGAACAAAGGCACAACCAAAAGACACCAAGATGCCCAGAGGAAGCCAAATCTTTCTCCAATTGATGTACATGTTTCCTTAAAATAAAATTACACTGAAACAATACATACATATATAATTTGTATACTGTTGGGATGAACAATATGGTATGAAAAGATCACAGGATTATGATACTAGACAAGTAGCTTACCTTCAAATCTTTGTAGAACAAACCAAAGGGGGGAAAAATGTCCTGTCTACCTAATGAAGTTGTTCCAGCATTAAGCAACAAACAGACATGATAATTTGTAAAATCTAAAACATGATACAAATATAAAATTCTAAATCAATGAAATATCATACACACATGTGTATCTGATAAGATTTTGAGCAATATTATAAGAAAAATTTAAAACCCCAGGTAAAAGAAACAACAGAGGACAAACCACAAATTAGAAACACACCATTCTCTCAACCTTCCTCCCGCTCCTTCTTCTCGCCCTCTTTGGAACACACGGTGAAGGTGCCCATAGGAGTACCCAACTTACCCAGATGCAAAGATAACAACATGGCAAATATGCACAGAGCAAGAGGGAAAGGATTTAAACAGCATGGACAGTCCTGCCTGCCATCTCACTCAGCCTGCTCTTCCTTAGCTGGTCTTAGTGCCCATGCGCCTCTCAGGCTGTAAGCATCTCTCCACAGTGAGTGTGATGCTAATATTTAAAGAATTACATTTTTTATTTAACATGATATCCACATACAAGGAAACTACTTACAGAGGAATAGCTAACTCTTCCAGCACTAGGGGGAAAATGGCTTTGCTGCACTTACTGAGAGATTATCTCCTGGTTTCCAATAAGCCCTCATAAAGGACTTGAGTTATTTTGATTCTATGCCTTTCTTTCCTTATGCTGACATAGAACACCATTTAATGGTATTTTGCTAAAACCAGCAAACAAGTCAACAATCATTTGTAAATATTGATTATGTTCATATTTATCTCATAAGTTCATCAGTTCATATTTGATTTGAATTCTCCGGGTATCTGAAACTGTTAACCATGCCCTTCCTTAACTTCCTTAATAAAGTCCTTCCTGATTTTCTTCATACTTGCCTAAGCACTCCTCCTTCCCTTTCCTTTGATATATTTTTCTCCACTCACACCTGTAAGGTAGTAATCCTAAAGGTTCCTTCCTGGCAGGAGCACACACAGTGACAGCCGGTGACTGTACCCAGCAACCCTGAGCCATAAATCCTTGTCTATGCCCCCTTCCCTGGGCACTCACATCCATGCCCATGTATTCATTTCTCACGTGCCAGGCTCTGTGTTAGGCACTGGAAAGGAGGGGGTCAACAAAACAAGTAAGATCCTTTTCAACAAGGACCCCACAATCCAGTAGAGGATGACAGATTAGACAGAGAGTTACAAGTGTGATTGGAGAAGGCAATGGCACCCCACTCCAGTACTCTCGCCTGGAAAATCCCATGGACAGAGGAGCCTGGTGGGCTGCAGTCCATGGGGTCGCTAAGAGTCGGACACGACTGACCGACTTCACTTTCACACATTGGAGAAGGAAATGGCAACCCACTCCAGTGTTCTTGCCTGGAGAATCCCAGGGACGGAGGAGCCTGGTGGGCTTCCGTCTTTGAGGTCGCAGAGTCGGACGCAGCTGAAGCAACTTAGCAGCAGCAGCAGTACTACAACTGTGATATTACCAAGAAGTATGGGGGCTATGAAAGCAACTAAATAGAGCAAAATGGCTAGTCTGGGGACTCAGAGAAAACCTCTTATTCTCCTGTCAACTCTCAAAACTACATTTCTAGTCCTTTAGTTCCATATATATTCACATGCTGATTCACACATGATCAAACATAACTCATGATCTTCATCCTCTCCGTTCCTCTAAAATCTCAACATGGCTCAGCTTCCTTCCTTCTCTGTCTTAGCTGCTAGCATCACACTCACAAAAGGGAAACCTGGGAATTACCTGAGACCCTATCTGCTTTACCCCTCACTTAAAGGAATCCTCAAATTTCACCCTCCAAATAGGTCTTAGATCCATCCTCTTTCTTTCATTCTTCTAGCTTTTTTTTTGCTTCAATGACAATAAAGCAAACTCTCAAAAATGAAAGTTTAATTGTGTCTGTCTACTGCCTAAAATGCAATGATTCAGTATGAAAAATGAAGCCAAGACCCAGCATAGTTATCATGCCCTACCAGGCCCTTTTGATCTGACGCCAGCCTCATTAACTGTCAAACTTCCCTTCCCCGCCACACTTCTTTATTCTCCACCGACAACGAGTTGCTTGTAGTTCCCTAGGTATCACCTTGTTCAAGCATCTATACATGTCATTCCCTTGCCTACAAGATCTCTCCCATATCTTTAGCCACTCAAATCTTTTAGTTGCCTTTCAAAGTCAGCCCAGGGGTTAATGTATCATGATCTCCAGGAAGCATTCTCTGATACTGTCTTCCAGTTAGTTAATCCTTGTTTTACTACCCCTCTGTATTTTGAACATCGACTGGATTATTGCACATATCACAATGTATTATAACCTTTGTTTAGATGTCTGCTATCCTATCAACTGTGAGATCCCTAAACTGCTATGGAATATATCTCCATCAGCTATCATACTGTCAGACACACAGTGGAGCCTGTGTGTCAGCTGAATGGATGAATGTATACATGCATAGATTAACTAGTACATTTTAAAACTGACAACTTCTCATTTTCCTTTTCTTAGGTATCTGCATTTGCTCAACCCAAATAAGATATTTTGTAGTAGAATTATATAACATAATGAAGCAAATTTAAAACTCCAGGCAGTAGGGAAAAGAGGTCATTGATTCTCTTCTATAGTTTCTTCCATTTCTTTTCAAGTCCACAAAGTCTCTAAAAAAAAAAAGTCCAACTTTTTTCACATTGACTCTGTGGAAGTGGAAGGTGTCACCCTACAGAGAAAACACTATAAGGCATTTGGAAATTAGTTCTGTTTCCATTTTCCTACCAAAATTTTAAGATTCAACATTGGTCCCAATCCTTTCACAAGTCACAATTTTATTTATCCTTTGCCATGGCTGCTCTTTTAGTTAAATTTATTATTTGCACACACTTGATGGCAAGTATGCAAAAACTTGTTCTCTAATATTCAGTTCAGTTGCTCAGTCATGTCCAACTCTTTGTGACCCCATGAACTGCAGCCCTCCAGGCCTCCTTGTCCATCACCAACTCCCAGAGTCTACCCAAACTCATGTCCATTGAGTCGGTGATGCCATCCAACCATCTCATCCTCTGTCGTCCCCTTCTCCTCCCGCCCGTAATCTTTGCCAGCATCAGGGTCTTTTCCAATGAGTCAGCTCTTTGTATCAGGTGGCCAAAGTATTGGAATTTCAGCTTCAACATCAGTCCTTCCAATGAACACCCAGGACTAATCTCCTTTAGGATGGACTGGTTGGATCTCCTTGCAGTCCAAGGGACTCTCAAGAGTCTTCTCCAACACCACAGTTCCAAAGCATCAATTCTTCGGCACTCAGCCTTCTTCACAGTCCAACTCTCACATCCATACATGACTACTGGAAAAATCATAGCTTTGACGAGATGGACCTTTGTTGACAAAGTAATGTCTCTGCTTTTGAATATGCTGTCTAGGTTGCTCATAACTTTTCTTCCAAGGAGTAAGTGTCTTTTAATTTCATGGCTGCAATCACCATCTGCAGTGATTTTGGAGCCCCCAAAAATAAAGTCAGCCACTGTTTCCCCATCTATTTGCCATGAAGACATGGGACCAGATGCCATGATCTTAGTTTTCTGAATGTTGAGCTTTAAGCCAACTTTTTCACTCTCCAGTTTCATTAAGAGGCTCTTTAGTTCTTCACTTTCTGCCATAAAGGTGGTATCATCTGTATATCTGAGGTTATTGATATTTCTCCCTGCAATCTTGATTTCAGCTTGTGCTTCTTCCAGTCCAGCGTTTCTCATGATGTACTCTGCATATAAGTTAAATAAGCAGGGTGACAATATACAGTCTTGGTGTACTCCTTTTCCTATTTGGAACCAGTCTGTTGTTCATGTCCAGTTCTAACTGTTGCTTCCTGACCTGCATACAGGTTTCTCAAGAGGCAGGTCAGGTGGTCTGGTATTCCCATCTCTTTCAGAATTTTCCAGTTTCTTGTGATCCACACAGTCAAAGGCTTTGGCATAGTCAATAAAGCAGAAATAGATATTTTTTCTGGAATTCTCTTGCTTTTTCAATGATCCAGCGGATGTTGGCAATTTGATCTCTGGTTCCTCTGCCTTTTCTAGAACCAGCTTAAACATCTGATGTATCCTATTCTAAAACAATTATTTCTTCTTATCTACAACAGAAAGCTCAGATTTTAAGGTTTATAACTGCAGCCACTTTTATTAAACTATTATTATCTGTTTCCTCAAACACCACCATAGGTAATGTAATTCAAGGCAATGTCATTTAATATAACTACTGAGCTTCTTCCCTGTATTATTCTAGTGGGTGATTCAGGCTTTGTAGTATACATCTGTAACTTAACAGTTACCATCAAATGATATTGATCTTTCTGCATATAGTCCAAAAACTTTACAACAGCATACTTCCATTTCTCCCCTCTCAATCTTTGTATTGTTGTCATGCATTTTATTTCTACAGGTGTTATAACCTCCACAACAGTGTTATTATTTTTACTAAACCACTTAAAGAGAACTGAATATTAACAAAACAGTTTTTATACACACACAGAAAACATCTGATATTCTTCATTTTTGTGTGTAGATCCAGATTTCCATCTAGCACCATTTTCTCTCTGCTTAAAGGACTTCTTTAAATACTTCTTATAAAGCAGGTCTGATGGTAATTAATTCTTTCAGCTTTTATATGATTAAAAAATATCTTTAATCATCCTTACTTTTAAAGTATATTTTTGGTGGGTAAATAATTCCATGGGATTTTTTTGATGTATAAATGACAAATAACATTATATTAGTTTCAGGTGTTTAATAATTCAATATTTGTACATATTGTGAAATAAGTCTAGTTAACATCCATCACCACACATAATTACAAAAATTCAGGGGAAAGGATGAGAATTTTTAAGATCTACTTCCTTAACAACTTTCAAATACACACTACAGTACTGTTCTTTGTAGTAATCCTGCTATACATTACATCCCCATGACTTATTTTATATGGAAATTTGTACTTTATGACTCTCCTCACCCATTTCATCCCATCCCTAGCCTCTGGCTGTGTCTATGAGCTCAGGGTTTTTTGGTTTTGTTCTAGATTTCACCTATAAGTGAGGTCACACAGTATTTGTATTTCTCTGACTTACTGCACTTAGCATAATGCTCTCAAGGCCCATCCATGTTATCACAAATGGTAAGATTCCATTCCTTTTTAAGGCTGAATAATATTCCATTGTCTATACATATATGACATCTTCCTTATCCATTTATCAGTAACCACTTAGGGAGTTGCCATGTCTTGCCTGTAGTAAATAACACTGCAATAGGCATAGGGGTTTCTATATTTTTTGAAATAATGTTTTTAATTCCTTCAAATTAATATCCCAAAGTGGAATTGCTGGACAATATGGTAGTTCCACTTTTAATTTTTTGAAGGACCTCCATTCTGTTTCCCATAGTGACTGTATCAAATTTCCATTCCCACGAACAATGTCCAAGGGTTTCCTTCACTCCTTCTCTCCAACACTTTGTCTTGCTTTTTTGATAACAGGTATATTCTAACAGGTGTGAGGTGATATATCACTGTGGTTTTGATTTTCATTTCTCTGATAACAATATGCCAACAAATTTGGAAAACTCAGCAGTGGCCACAGGACTGGAAAAGGTCAGTTTTCATTCCAATCCCAGAGAAAGGCAATGCCAAGGAATGCTCAAACTACCGCACAATTGCACTCATCTCACACGCTAATAAAGTAATGCTCAAAATTCTCCAAGCCAGGCTTCAGCAATATGTGAACCATGAACTTCCTGATGTTCAAGCTGGTTTTAGAAAAGGCAGAGGCATCAGAGATCAAATTGCCAACATCTGCTGGATCATGGAAAAAGCAAGAGAGTTCCAGAAAAACATCTAGTTCTGCTTTATTGACTATGCCAAAGCCTTTGACTGTGTCGATCACAATAAACTGTAGAAACTTCTGAAAGAGATGGGAATACCAGACCACCTGACCTGCCTCTTGAGAAACCTATATGCAGGTCAGGAAGCAACAGTTAGAACTGGACATGAAACAACAGACTGGTTCCAAATAGGAAAAGGAGTACGTCAAGGTTGTATATTATCACCCTGCTTATTTAACTTATATGCAGAGTACATCATGAGAAACGCTGGACTGGAAGAAGCACAGGCTGGAATCAAGATTGCCAGGAGAAATATCAATAACCTCAGATATGCAGATGACGCCACCCTTATGGCAGAAAGTGAAGAGAACTAAAAAGCTTCTTGATGAAAGTGAAACTGGAGAGTGAAAAAGTTGGCTTAAGGCTCAACATTCAGAAAACGAAGATCATGGCATCCGGTCCTATCACTTCATGGGAAATAGATGGGGAAACAGTGGCTGACTTTATTTTTGGGGGCTCCAAAATCACTGCAGATGGTGACTGCAGCCACAAAATTAAAAGACTCTTACTCCTTGGAAGGAAAGTTATGACCAACCTAGATGGCATATTCAAAAGCAGAGACATTACTTTGCCAACAAAGGTTCGTCTAGTCAAGGTATGGTTTTTCCTGTGGTCATGTATGGATGTGAGAGTTGGACTGTAAAGAAGGCTGAGTGCCGAAGAATTGATGCTTTTGAACTGTGGCGTTCGAGAAGACTCTTGAGAGTCCCTTGGGCTGCAAGGGGATCCAACCAGTCCATTCTGAAGGAGATCAGCCCTGGGCTTTCTTTGGAAGGAATGATGCTAAAGCTGAAACTCCAGTACTTTGGCCACCTCATGCGAAGAGTTGACTCACTGGAAAAGACCCTGATGCTGGGAGGGATTGGGGGCAGGAGGAGAAGGGGATGACAGAGGATGAGATGGCTGGATGGCATCACTGACTTGATGGATGTGAGTCTGGGTGAACTCCGGGAGTTGATGATGGACAGGGAGGCCTGGCATGCTGCGATTCATGGGGTTGCAAAGAGTCGGACACGACTGAGCGACTGAACTGACTGACTGAACTGATGATTAGTGATATTGAACACCTCTCCATGAATCTGTTGCCCACCTGTATGCCTAATTTGGAAAAATGTCTCTTTAGATATCCTCTGCCAGGTTTTTAATTATATTATTCTTTTGCTATTGAGTTGTATGAGTTCTTTAGGTATTATGGATATTAGCTCCTTATCAGATATAATTTGCAAATATTTTCTCCCATCAAGTAGAGTGGTGGTGGTGTTGTGCTAGTCACTTAGTCATATCTGACTCTTTGTGACCCCATGGACTGCAGCATGCCAGATTCCCTGGCTTTCATCATCTCTCAGAGTTTGCTCAAACTCATGTCCACTGAGTCAGTGATGTTATCCAACCATCTCATCCTCTGTCATTCCCTTCTCCTCCTGCCTTCAATCTTTCCCAGCATCAGGGTCTTTTCCAATGAGTTGGCTCTTCACATCAGGTGGCCAAAGTATTAGAGCTTCAGCTTGATTCATCAGTCCTTCCAATGAATATTCAGGGTTGATTTCCTTTAAGATTCAGTAGTGTGGACAATGTTAATTCTTCCAGTCCATGACCATGGAATACCTTCTGTTATTTGTCACTTCTTCAGTATCTTTCATAAGTGTCTTATTAAGTGATCTTTTTTTGATCTTTTTTCTTTCAGCAAAGAAAGATGTTGCCCCATGGTCTTCTCATTTGTATTGTTTCCAATAAATATGTAGTCATATTTCTATTTGTCCATCTAAACGTAACATGTCCTTGGTGGGGACAGCTGTTTTTAAGATTTTCTCTTTATCACTAATTACAAGTAAGTTGATTACAAATGTACCTTATTGTACGTTTTTCACGTTTTATGCTTAAGGTTGGTTAAGCTTTGAGGATCTCTGGGTTCAGGCCAAATCTGGAAAATTTTCAGCTAGTAATTCTTCAACTGTCTTTTCTGTATTACTTTCTCTCTCATATGGAGACTCCATTACTCCAATATTAGGGCTTTGAAGTTGGCCATAGTTCATGGATAACTTTGTTCATGTTTTACAGTTCTTTTTTCCTGTTTCATTTTGGCTGTTTCCATGTATTCACATTCACTGATCTGTTCCTCTGCAATGTCTACTCTGCTGTGAATCCCATCTACCCATCCCATTTTTCATCCCAGAAATTGTAGTTTGCATTTCTAAAAGTGTGAATTAAGTATATTTAACATCTTCCATCCTCTATTTAATATGTTCAATTTTTACTATAAATTCTTGTACATATGAAACACAGTTATAAACTGTTTCAATATATCTATTTCAATTCCAGGTCAGTTTTGATTGATTTCTCATTATGGGCTGTACTTTTCTGCTTCTTTGCCATACCTGGTCATTTTTAATTGGATACCAGACACTAAATTTCTACCTTGTTGGGTACTGGATGTTTTTATATTCAAGAAAATATTCTTGAGGTTTTTTCCTGGGTCGTGTTTAAGTTATCGGGAATGAGCTTGATCCTTACAGGTCTCACTTTTAAATTTTTAGCATTGTTAGTCTAGAGTTAATTTTCTCCACTTGAAACAAAACATTTTTGAATACTCCTGATCAACCATGAATCATGATGTCTATCATCCTAGCTGGTAGGAATAGCACCATTCCTGGCTAAAAGTGAGCTGTAAAGCCTTTGTCAATATTTTTAACATTAAAGTTGAACATAACTTACAAACCCAGTAATTCACTTGCGGAGAAACCACTGCAATGTCTATCAAAAGAAAGTAAAAGCATACTCATTGCAGTATTTTTTGAAATGCTGGAAAAGTTAAAGCTTCCTAAATGCCTGTTAGTAATGAACAGATTTATCAGTGGTGATAAATTCACAGGACAGAATAATATGTAGTAGTTTAAATCAATGAACTAAAGCTATATGTACAATCCCACATCTGGTCATTTAGTTGCTAAATGAAAAATACAGGAGAATACCATTTATGTTGTTTAAAAAACACCAAGTACAACACTGTTAACTTTACATATAATAGAATTTCAGACATTAGTTGGGATGCTTTGATAAGAAACCACTTCACAATTTCAAAGACTTAACAAAACAGAAGGGTTTCTCCTCCTTGTTCATCATGCATATCCCATGCTGAAAGGAAGGAAGGAGGCTTTGCTCATAGCCACTCTAGGACTGTTTAAAGAGGACATACAACCTTCCTCAATCACTTTAGCAAGTTGCACGGTGAGCAGTCAATCACATGCCAGCTCTGAAATCTTCTACCTGGAGGGGATACATGTCACTTTCACTGCACTTCATTCATCGAAAGCCAAATCACATGTCCACTGGTAACTTCAAAGAGAGACAGGGAAGCACTATTTACCCTATGACAGGAACAAAAAGAATCTGCAAACAGCTCTAATAAATACCACAATGGAATGGCACCGATGGAAAGTGTGCACCAAATTTTTTAGTGCTTGCCCTTTGGCAAGGAGGGATGGCGGGAATGGAGTCAGAGAGAGGTAAAAACTTGATTTCATTTTTAACTGTAGTGTTCTTTTCTATATTTCTAAGTCACAAAAAGCAAATGCAGAATTTCTTATCGTACTATCAGAGGTATTCACTTAATAGTACTACATTAGGGATCTAGCATCTATATAATATTTTAATGACAAAAATACTTCAAAGTCTTTTTAAATTGAAATATAATCAACACATTAAAATTAGTTTCAAGTATCTAACATAATAGGGTTCCCCCATGGCTCAAAGGTAAAGAATTCATCTGCAATGCAAGAGCTACAGGGTCAAACCCTGGGGCAGAGCACAGCAACCCACTCCAGTATTCTTGCTTGGAGAATCCCATGGACAGAGGAGCCTGGTGGGCTACAGTCTATAGGGTTGCAAAGAGTCTCCTGCATCTCCTGCATTGAAAGCAGGAACTCCTGCATTGCTTTAGGGTAGCCCCAATGCAGGGGACACAGGTTCAATCCCTGCTTGGGGAATTAAGATCCCACATGCTTTGGGGCAACCAAGCACTGGGATGCCATGCACTGCAACTAGAGAAGACTCCATGTGCTGTAACTAGAGAAAGCCTACAGAGCAGTGAAGATCCAGTGCAGCCAGGAAAAAAAACCAAAAACCTGCGAATTTGGGAGTCAGTATCACGACTTAGAGACTAAATACCCACCTCCCCCCCCACACACATATGATGGTTATATCATCCTTCAGACATTTCTTTACTTTTTTGTCATCTCAAAGAGATGTTTTTAAATATTTACATATCATATGTACACAGTGAAAATAATCTAATTTAGGTTTTTAATCTCAGATATAACACATGCAGAAAAATTAAACAATTTTCCCAATTTGTATAACTAAAGGTCAAATTACATAATTTATTCACTAAATCCAATAATATATTCTTAAAAATGAACAATACTAAGCAAATTCAAAACACTCATTAAAATGTTATAACATTAGGACATTCATTATAAAACTTCATAAAGCTCTGGCAATATTATATATATTTTTAAAAAACCTACAAAAATTCCATTTTTTGCCTAAGTTTTTATTGAGGTATAGTTGGAGAAGACTCTTGAGAGTCCCTTGGACTGCAAGGAGATCCAACCAGTCCATTCTGAAGGAGATCAATCCTGGGATTTCTTTGAAAGGTATGATGCTAAAGCTGAAACTCCAGTACTTTGGCCACCTCATGTGAAGAGCTGACTCATTGGAAAAGACTCTGATGCTGGGAGGGATTGGGGGCAGGAGGAGAAGGGGCTGACAGAGGATGAGATGGCTGGATGGCATCACTGATTCAATGGACGTGAGTCTGGGTGAACTCTGGGAGTTGGTGAGGGACAGGGAGGCCTGGCGTGCTGCGATTCATGGGGTCGCAAAGAGCTGGACACGACTGAGCGATTGAACTGAACTGATAGTTGATTTACAATATTGTATCATTTTAGGTGTATGTCAGTGATTCAAATGTTCACAGATTATATTCCATTTAAATTATTATAAAATATTGGCTACTTCCCTGTGCCGTACAATGTATCTTTACAGCTTATTTTATGTGTAATAGTTTGTACCTCTTAATCCTCTACCCTTATCTTGCCCTTCCCTGTTTCCTCTCCACACTGGTAACTACTAGTTTGTTCTCAATATCTGTGAGTCTGTTTCTGCTTTGTCATATTCGTTTGTTTTAGTTTTATAGTTTTAGATTCCACATATAAGCAATAACATACAGTATTTATCTTTCTCTGTCTGACTCTTTCACTAAGCACAAGACCCTGCAGGTCTATCCATGTTGCTGCAAAAGGCAAAATTTCATTTTTTTCTTTATGGCTGAATGGTATTGCATTGTGTGTGTGTATATACATATGTGTGTGTGTGTGTATACCACCTCTTCTTTATCTATTCATCTGTTGATGGATGCTTAGGTTGCCTCATACTTGGCTACTGTAAATAGCACTGATACGAACATTGGGGTGCATGTATCTTTTTGAATTAGTGTTTTCACTTATTTAGCCAGGAGTGGAGTTGCTAATCATACGGTAGCTCAATTTTTCGTTCTACGAGGAACCTCCACACTGTTTTCCAGAGGCTGCACCAATTTACATTGGTATAAATCCAAATCCCCAACATTGTATGAGAGTGCCTTTTCATCATATTTCTGATGTTTGTTTTTGGGTTTTTTTTTTAATAATAGTCATATTGATAAGTGTGAGGTGATATTTCATTGTGATGTTGATTTGTAGTTCTCTGAAGATTAGCAATGCTAAGCATCTTTTCACTTGCCTCTTGGCCACCTATATGTCTCCCTTGGAAAAATGTCTATTCAGGTCTTCTGCTCATTTTAATTGGATTGTTTAGTTTTTTTGATATTGAGTTGTATGAGCTGTTCATATATTTTGAATATTAACCACCTATCAGTCATACCATTTGCAAATATTTCTCCCATTTGGTAGGTTGTCTTTTCATTTTATCAATGGTTCCCTCACTATGCAAAAGCTTTTAAGTTTAATTAGGTCCCATTTGTTTATTTTTGCTTTTGCTTCCTTTGCTTTAGGAGGGATAGCCAAAAAAAATACTGCTATGGGATTTATATCAAAGAATGTTCTGCCTATGTTGTCTTCTAGGATCTTATGGTTTCCAGTCTTACATTTAGATTTTTAATCCATTTTGAGTTTAATTCTTTATATGGTATGAGAAAATGCTCTAATTTCATTCTTTTACAAGAACTGTTCAGTTTTCTAAGCATCATTTCTTGAAGAGACTGTATCAAATTCATTGATGAGTTTTTGGTGGCATCTTTAGAAATCTCTATGTATAACATGTGTCATCTGTTTTACTTTTCCCTTTCTAATTTGGGTTTTTCTTCTTTTTATTGTCTGACTGCTGTGGCTAAGACTTCCAATACCATGTTGGACAAAAGTGGCAATACTGGGCATCCTTGCCTTGGTCTTGATCTTAGAGGAAATGCTTTCAGCTTTTCACCACTAAATATGATGTTAGCCATGGCTTATCAGATGGCCTTTATTATTTTGAAGTCTGTTCCCTCTTTGTTGAGGGTTTTACCCACTTTGTTGAGAGTTTTAACCATAAATGGATGCTGAATTTTGTTAAAAGCTTTTTCTGCATATTTAGATGGTCACGATTTTTATTCCTCAATTTAATATATTTATCATATTAATTTGCAGATTTTGAACTATGCTTGCATCCCCAAAATAAGCCCTGCTTGCTTATGGTATATGATCTTTTCAATGTATTGCTGCTTTCAGTTTGCTGATATTTTGTTGAGGATTTTTACATCCATGTTCATCAGCATACTGTCTTGTACTTTTCAATTTTTGTGGTATCTTTGGTTTTGTTATCAGGGTGATGCTGGCCTTGTAGAATAAGTTCAGAAATATTCATTCCTCTGTAATTTTTTTTCAGTAGTTTGAGAAGGATACATGTTAACTCTTCTCCAAACATTTAATAAAAAATACCTGTGAACCCATCCAAACTGGTGCTTTGGATTCTACTTGTGTGTAAAACTGTGAAAGTGAAAGTTTCTCAGTCATGTCTAACTCTCTGTGGCCCCATGGACTATACAGTATACTGCATAGTCCATGGAATTCTCCAGGCCAGAATATTGGAGTGGATAGCCTTTCCCTTCTCCAGGGATTTTCCAAACCCAGGGATCGAACCCAGGTCTCCTGTATTGTAGGTAGATTCTTCACTAGCTGAGCCACAAGGGAAGCCCATAAAACTTTCAATCTCTCCATCAAATCTGAATGAAAGTCTTTCTTGCTATAGTATTCTTGGTTGTAGGTTCTTCCCTTTCATCACTTTAAATATATTGTGCCACTCCCTTCTTGCCTGCATAGTTTCTGTGGAAAAGTCAGCTGATTGCCTTACAGGAGTTTCCTTGTATATAACTTACTACTTTTCCCTTGCTGCTTTTTATACTGTCTTTATCTTTATTTTTTGCCATTTTAATTACAAAGTGTCTTGCTGTGGTCCTCTTTGGGTTGGCCCTGTTTGACACTCTCTGTGCTTCCTGTACCTGAATGTTTGTTTTCTTTCTCAGGTTAGGGAAGCTTTTCAATTATTATGTCTTCAAATATGTTCTCTGCCTCTTTCTCTCTCTTCTCCTTTTGGGATCTCTATAATGTTAGTGTGCCTGATGCTGCCTCTGAGGTCTTTAAAACTGTCCTCATTTCTTTTTATTCTTTTTTCTGTTAAGCATCAGTAATTTCCACTCCTGTCTTCCAGCTCATTGATTCATTCCTCTTATCATTTAATTTACTTTTGATCCCTTCTGGCATAGTAGAAGGAATCCACCATCCTGCTATTCTTTATTTCAGTTACTGCATTCTTTATCTCTGTTTGGTTCTTTTTATAAATTTTCTGATCCTTTGTTAAAAACATCTAACTTCTTACTCTGTATAACCTATCTTCTCCCAAGTTCTCTGATCATCTTTACAATCACTACCTTGATTTCTCAAGGAGACTGCCTATCTCCACTTCACATAGCTCTTACTGGAGTTTTATTCTCGCTTGTTCTTTTGGAACAGGCTCTTTTGGCACTTCATTTTGTCTAATTTGCTGTTTTTTTTCCTACGTATCTGGTAGGGTGGTTACATCCTGACTTGGGAGGAGTGGCCTTTTGTAGGAGATGTCCTATGTGTACTGACAGTGCACTCCTGTCTGGCCGCCAGAGCTATACGCCCTAGGGGTGCCCCCTATGTGAGCTGCATGCAACCTTCTGTTGTGGCAGGCTGACCACTGCAGAAGTCCGGTAGGTGTGGCTACCTGGTCCAGCCGGTTGCCAGGCCCTGCATTGTGAAGAAGCTGCTGACGATGGTTGGTGGGACCATGTCACAAGCTGAGGAGCCAGTGCTGGCTCTCTCATGGGCAAAGATGAGTTCTGGGAAAGGGGTGGTTGCAGGACCAGGGTTCCTGATTTAGTTTTGGACTGCTGGTGGAGGGGCTGCTTCCTGACATGGCTGGCTGTAGGTTCTGGGGTGTCCAAAAGCTGGTGCTGTTCCACTGCCTGGATTCTTGGGCAACTGGGTAAGTAGTGCAAGAGCTGGTGTTGGCCTGCTGATGGGCGGAGCTGGGACCCAGGGTGTCCCAGGGCTGGTGCCAGCTCATCGGCAGACAAAGCTAGGTATCACCCTCTCCCCCAACCAGGTTTTTCAGCTGCAGTGCCCTGGGAGTTCCAAATCTGGTGTCAACCCACTGGTGGATGGTGCTGGATCCTGCATGCTAAGGGGCACAAGGTGTCCCAGAACCGATATTGGCCTGGTGGTGGGCAGAGCCAGGGTGTGAGGGGTCCTGGGGCTGATATCATCCTGTTGTGTGTTGGTTAAATTCTGACAGGGCAGGCTGCAGTGATGTGGTGGCCCTGAGGCTGATGTAGGCCTGCCTGCTGGTGGACAGGATTGGGATCCAGAGACTCCCAGGACTGGTGCTGGCCCACCAGTAGGTAAAGCTGGGTTCTGGGGTTTGTGCTGGCCAACTGGTAGACAGAGTTGTGTCCTGGGGTCTCTGGCTACAGGGCCCAAGAGGTCCCAGAGCTAGTGATGGCTCACTGGTGGATGGAGTCATGTCCCAGGATCTTCAATTGAAGGGCCCTGAGTATCCTTGAGCTGGTTTTAGTCCATCGGTGTGTGGGGCTGGTTCCCAATACAATTGGCTCTGGAGTCCTAGGTGTCCTAAAGCTTGTATTGACTTCCTGGTAGGTGGGGCTGGATTCTAGGGAACCTGGTTGAGGGGTCCAAGGTGTCTCAGAGCTGATGCTCGACTGCTGGTGATGGGCTAGGTCCTGCCATGGCAGGCTATGGGGCTGCGGTGGGCTTGGGGCTGGTGTCTGCCCACTGGTGAATAAGGCTGGTTGAGAGGCTACAGCCAGCCCACCGGTGGGCAGAGCCAGAGCCCAAGGGGGTCCTTCCCACTGGTGGCTGGCTGCAGGGCCCCAGGGGTCCCAGGGCTACTGGTATGTAGAACTGGGTCCTGGCTGCTCTGGTGGACAGGGCCTGGCGTCAGGATGGCTGACACCAGGGTGGCTCAAGGGGGCTTAAGGCAACCTGCCTATTGATTAGGGAGGCTGTGTTCCTACCCTGTTAGTTCCTTGGCCTGATGCATCCCAGCAGTGGTCCAGAAAGGTTAGTGAGCAGGGCCAGGTCAGACACTAATAACCTAGATGGAGGATTCTAAAGTGGTTCTTGTCAGCACCAGTGTCCATGTGGTAGAATGAACTCCCTAAAGCTGCATTAATTTATGTGACTAAAATTTAGAATAATTATATTACCTTCAGAAAATAAATTATGTAACGTGTATATGATTTAATGTTTAAGAAATTCAGAGATTAGTTTAAGAATAAAAAGACACTTAGCTTTTTTGCTCTATAATGGCAACATGCAGAATTAAAATAAAATCAGGTGCTTAGAACAGAATTCTTACCTGTTCGCTTATTTCTGTCCACATAACAGTATTTTAATTCATAGTCTTGTAATAAATCATGAACTTCCTGAAAGAGACAAAACATGAACTCAATGAACACACGAGTGCAGTTGGTGGATAATCCATCTGTATTAGCCTACCACCACTACCATCACCATTCCCCACGTAAAAGTCTTCTGTGGTTCTCTATCACTCATTTAAATAAAGGCATTCAAGGCCCACCAGACCTGGCACCAACTTACCTCTTCAAATGTATCTCCCAACATACTCCTACATATGCCCACATTCCTGCTCAGATGAACACCTCCTCTCTCAAGAGTATACCATGTACAATCTTCATTCTGAATTTATGCTGACACCTTGAACTTCCATGGGGCAAACAACTACTACAGATCCCAAATTCACCTGGAATCACATGCATCCTTTGAAATCCCAGCTCAAATATTTTTCTATGAAGATTTTTTTCCTAATTCTTTCCCACAGTACATCACCTCTATGCTAACATTGGTCATACTTTATGCCTCTCTTACAGAAATGTTAAACATTTCTACTTGGGTACTACAAACTGAGTTTTTAACAAGTATTACACTTGTAGAGGGCTTCCCTGGTAGCTCAGGAATCTGCCTGCAATGCAGGAGACCCTGGTTCAAATCAAAGGGGACTCAAAGGGGACCTTTGAGTCAGGAAGGTCCCCTGGAGAAGGGATAGGCTCCACACTCCAGTATTCTTGGGTTTCCCGAGTAGCTCAGATGGTAAAGTATCCACCTGCAATGTGAGAGACCTGGGTTCAATCACTGGGTTGAGAAGATCCCCTGGAGGAGGGCATGACAAACCACTTCAGTATTCTTGCCTGGAGAATCCCCCTAGTGGGCTACAGTCCATGGGGTCACAGAGTCAGACACAACTGAGTGACTAAGCACACACATATCTGTAGATGGTAATACCAATATGAAGAATAAATAAACATAAAATAAAACCTAACTTAGAGATCCCTGGAAATGAAGCAATAACCCTCAAGTTATAGTATGCAGCCCAATTTCTTTCCCCTCAGTTCCCCAAGATGTTTAAACTGGTTTTCTGGTTTGTTCAGCTTGTATTACTCGTCCATTCTTAATTCTTAAATTCTGATATCATAACTTCCATCCACCTGGGAAAATACACTATATTTTGTCTATTTCTCTAATCAAATGAAGTTGCTCAGTCGTGTCTGACTCTTTGCGACCCCCTGGCCTGTAGCCCACCAGGCTCCTCTGTCCATGGGATTTTCCAGACCAGAATACTGGAGTGGGTTGCCATTTCCTTCTCCAGGGGATCTTCCCAACCTAGGGATCGAACCCAGGTCTCCTGCAGGCAGATGCTTTAACCTCTGAGCCACCAGGGAAGCCCAATTTCTCTAATACCTTCTATTAAATTGATACTACTTGAGTACAGGAACTATATTTTATCTGTATATTACCCATATTGCTTTGAATATACTAAGCACTCACATAAACATTAAAGTAAATATAATTTGCCATTCATTTGATATTAGGCCCTGAAAATTTTACTCATAATATACAACAGATATCACTATTACTTTTTAAAGGAATTGAACTATCGCATTACTGGACGTTTGGACCCAGATAGAGAGTGGTACAGCCAACCTGTTCTGTACTACAAACAAATACACTAGACAGACATAAGTGCTAGGGTGTTAAGTCTGTAACCTATCAATAATTAATTCAAGAATAATAATTCTTATTACTGCTATTTTTATACTTAACACTCACTCAGTTTTTACTAGGTACCAGAGCATTGAAGTCACCCTTTTATTAAAAACACAGGAAACCACAGAAGAGAGAAAATTCAAGCAACTTGCCAAAGTCTTACACTTAGTCAATTTCTGAGTGTAGATTCACCAACTGGTTAGGTTCCAGGGAACTGTACTCTTAACCGCTATGCTATACTGACTTATTCCTTCTAGGATTATCTAAAAATAGTACACTGCCACAGACAGTTAAAAGACCAATAGCTCTAGTGCCTTAATAAGGGATCAACTGGAAATGAAAAATAAATAAGAGGGTAGTTTCAAATTGAGAAACACTTTGTCTTTCAACCCAATGCAAGGGGGTGGGGAAACTGACCTAACAGGCATAGTATAAAACAAGCTGGGTGAAAAAAAGACAATCATCTTTTATATAAGAAAGATACGAAAGGTAAAGTTGATAATTTAGTATTCTTTATTAGTCAATATTTTAAAATATATATACTTACCAATTGTGTAAAATACTGTTTGATGAATTATATGGTAATACGATCAATATATAGTTTATATATAAAACTATGATAAGTTTTGATCTTGTAAGCATCAACATCTTATTGGACTTAGAAAACAGCGTAAGAAACTCACTAAGAAAACGTAACTCTCTCAATAGCATACCCTACACATCTTGCTAACAGGCTCATTGAATACTTTATATAGAAGGTGACACAGTTTTGTTTGAAGGCATCAAGTGTATGCTTTCAGTTGCACAAACTCTAATCTCTCATTTCACTAGTTAACAGCTGTCAAATGCCAAAGAAAACATGATACCGCTCTTCACTTTATCAAGTATCCAAAAACAATGACATGTTATATTACTCATTTAGCTGAGAGAACCACCTGAGAGAGATCTTAAGTTTTCAAGGATGCATTTTTGCAAGTTGAAAATTTTATTTTTAAAGTACCCATATTTCTAAGCACAGCTTTCCCATGTATCAGATGTGGAATACAGACTTCGCCAACTCAGAAAGTTTACAAAACTTCCTGCAAAGAAAAAAAGAATTATTTTTCCCCATGCCCTGGTTGCTCTGACCCAGGAAAAAGTAGGTCACTCCTCAATTTGAGCCTTGGCAAGTTGGCCAAATTAAAAACTTAAAACCTGAAAGAGAGTCCTGAACCATTTGCCAAAATCTGACTATGATACACATCACACAAAACTGAAAGTACTAAGATCACGTCTCCCTCTTCTAATGTAGCTTTAGGATACTTCTATGAATTTACAAACTAACTTTAAGGAATGAAGTTGCACATTTGATGAAGACTCTTTGTCCTCTGACTAGCAATATCTGCTATACATTTCTTACAGTAGGATGAGCTCATTAAAACTGGTAACTGTTAGATAGCTTTAGTAATCTATTTCCAGACCAGACTCACCATCACTCCCTGGAACTGAAAAGTTTTCCACATATGAAGTGTTTTCTGGGAAGAGGTTCAATAACTTTCAGCTCAAAGCAGTCAAACAATAAACCCCCAAAAGTTAAACAACCATTGTTTCAGCTCATCTGGACCTCTTCTTGATTGAAAGCCAGCCTTAGTTTTAAATCTGAATCACATTGTCTTCTAAGCCCTTCACAGACTTTAAATCAGCTATATATATAGAGAGAGAGAGAGAGAAAGACTATAAAAACAACTTTTCATATATTAAAACACTCTTCTTTAAAATTTCACTTTTTTTTTGGAATGAAAAAAATATTGGGATGGCCAAAAAGTTCATCTGTGTTTTTCTGTAAGATGGGACCCAAATGAACTTTTTGGTCAACCCAATATTTTTATTTATGTTCTTATAAAATGTAAAATGATTTGATAATACAAAAGGATTATCTGTAACATATAATATGAGGCATTATAATGAAATAAGCACCCAGGAGTTCAACAGCACACTTAACACTGTTCTATCCCACTATGTCTTCCTTCACTGACCCATCCCCCATAGCTAGAGTCCTCACACAGGTCTGTATTCCCTAACAATATATTCTGTTGGTTTGTTTCTGAGCTTTAATAAAAATGGTATTATGCTATTTTAATCTTCTGTGCCTTGTGTTTTATACTCAATATTATGTTTTTAAAATTCACTCACAATCCACATGGCTACTGCGCATTTATTCACTACTGAATATTCTGTGACTATTTATACTATGGAATATTTATTCCATTCTGTGACTTCAGTATGATTTACTGATCCACTTTTCTATCAATGAATACTTTATTTGTTTCCAGGCTGCTGTTGTTTTGCTACTTTTACATATATATATTTACAATTACTATCACCTTCTTGTAAACTTTACATATCTCCTGGTGTTCATGGGCAAAAATTTCTGAAGGCATGAACGTCCTATATATACATCTTTATAAGAAAGTGCCAACTTCTCTATCAGAATGACTATTACAGTTTACATTCCCATCAATATATGAGAGTCCTTACAATGCTTGGTCTTAGAAGATACTTAAATTTTGTCAATTTAGTGGATATAAAGTCATACTTCCTTGTACTCTTGATTTGCACTCCCTTGATTAATAAGGCAGGGCATTGTGATGGTTAGTTTTATATGTGAACATGGCTAAAGAATCTAGTTATTAAACTCAATAATCTAGGTGTTGCTGTAAAGGTATTTTATAGATATGGTTAATATCTACAATCAGCTTACTCTAAAGTGAAGGAGATCCCCTTTAATAATATGGGTGGGCCCCATCTAATCAACTGAAGACCTGAAGAGAAAAAAGGGTATTCTGAAGAAGAAATCCTGCCTTAAGATTGTAGCATCAGGGCTCCCAAGGTAGACCAGAGGTTAAGAATCCATCTTCCAACCCAGGGGCTATAGGTTCTATCCTTGGTTAGGGAACTAAGACTGCACAGGCCATGGTGCAATTAAGCTCATGTGCTGCAACTACTGAGCCCACACACTCTAGATCCTGGGCCAAATTAGACAGAAGCCCATACACCACAAGGAAGATCCAATGCAGCCAAATAAATAAGACTGTAGCATCAACACCTGCCTGAGTTTCTAACCTGTTGGTATGCCTCACCGGATTTTAGATTAGGCCGCCCCCTCAATCAACCAATCAACTTCTCTATGTATGTCAGATCAGTTCAGTTGCTCAGTCAGGTCCAACTCTGCGTCACCATGGACTGCAGCACCCCAGGCTTCCCTGTTCATCACCAACTACCAGAGCTTGCTCAAACTCATGTCCATCAAGTTGGTGATGCCATCCAACCATTTTATTCTCTGTCATCCCCTTCTCCTCCTGCCTTCAATCTTTCCCAGCATCAGAGTCTTTTTCAATGAGTCAGTTCTTCGCATCAGCAGGCCAAAGTATTGGAGTTTCAGTTTCAGTATCAGTCCTTCCAATGAATACTCAGGACTGATTTTCTTTAGGATGGACTGGTTGGATCTCCTTGCAGTCCAAGGGACTCTCAAGAGTCTTCTCCAACACCACAGTTCAAAAGCATCAATTCTTAGGTACTCAGCTTTCTTCAACTTTCACATCCACACATGACTACTGGAAAAACCGCAGCTTTGACTAGACAGACCTCTGTCCACAAAGTAATGTCTCTGCTTTTAAATATGTTGTCTAGGTTGGTCATAGCTTTTCTTCCAAGGAGCAAGCGTCTTTTAATTTCATGGCTGCAGTCACCATCTGCAGTGATTTTGGAGCCCAAGAAAATAAAGTCTCTCACTGTTTCCATTATTTCCCCATCTATTTGCCATGAAGTGATGGGACCAGATGCCATGATCTTAGTTTTTTGAATGCTGAGTTTTAAGCCAACTTTTTCACTCTCCACTTTTACTTTCATCAAAAGGCTTCTGAGTTCCTCTTCACTTTCTGCCATAAGGGTGGTGTCACCTGCATATCTGAGGTTATTGATATTTCTCTGGGCAATCTTGATTCCAAGTTGTGCTTCATCCAGCCCAGCATTTTGTATGATGTACTCTGCATATAAATTAAATAAGCAGGGTGACAATATTCAGCTTTGACTTATTCCTTTCCCAATTTGGAACCAGTATTTTGTTCCATGTCCAGTTCTAACTGTTGCTTCTTGATCTGCATATAGGTTTCTCAGGAGGCAGGTAAGGTGGTCTGGTATTCCCATCTCTTGAAGAATTTTCCACAGTTTGTTGTGATCCACACAGTCCAAGGCTTCAGCATAGTCAATAAAGCAAAAGTAGATGTTTTTCTGGAACTCTCTTGCTTTTTCGATGATCCAACGGATGTTGGCAATTTGATCTCTGGTTCCTCTGCTTTTTCTAAATCCTTGAACATCTGGCAATTTGATCTCTGGTTCCTTTGCCTTTTCTAAATCCTTGAACATCTGGAAGTTCATGGTTCATGTACTGTTGAAGCCTGGCTTGGAGAATTTTGAGCATTACTTTGCCAGCATATGAGATGAGTAAAATTGTGCAGTAGTTTTAACATTCTTTGGCATTCTTTCTTGGGGATTGGAATGAAAACATCTTTTCTAGTCCTGTGGCCACTGCTGAGCTTTCCAAATTTGCTGGCATACTACATTTTGCTGGCATATTTGCTCATGTATGTATATAAATACAAATTAATATAAATATTATATATAATTTACTGTTTCCCAAAAGTTGTAAAATGCTTTATTCACTTAGTTTTTAGTCCGTTAGAGTTAGCTACATTATTCCAGCCGTAAAGTGATTCTGGTATTGCCTTTAATCTCATAGGGAAATTTTTAAATATTTTACCATTGAATATGATTGTTTTTGGTTTCTGGAGATATTCTTTAAGTTTGGGAATCTTCTATTCCTATTTGCTATGAGTTTTTATTATGAATGGATATTAAATGTTATCAGTAGTTTTTTCTACATCTATTGCAATGACTTAAATCCTATCTTCATGCCAGGGGTCGCCAAATTTTTATTTCCACCTCAGATGTCTCTCCGAGGAGCCACACCTATGTATGCCATTGCTTGCTTAGAACTACCTTTGAATGTTCAGTTCAGTCACTCAGTTGTGTCCGACTCTTCGAGACCCCATGAACTGCAGCATGCCAGGCCTCCCTGTCCATCACCAACTCCCGGAGTTCACTCAGACTCACGTCCATCGAGTCAGTGATGCCATCCAGCCATCTCATCCTCTGTCATCCCCTTCTCCTCCTGACCCCAATCCCTCCCAGCATCAGAGTCTTTTCCAATGAGTCAACTATTCTCATGACATGGCCAAAGTACTGGAGTTTCAGCTTTAGCATCATTCCCTGCAAAGAAATGCCAGGGCTGATCTCCTTCAGAATGGACTGGTTGGATCTCCTTGCAGTCCAAGGGACTCTCAAGAGTCTTCTCCAACACCACAGTTCAAAAGCATCAATTCTTCGGTGCTCAGCTTTATTCACAGTCCAACTCTCACATCCATACATGACCACAGGAAAAACCATAGCCTTGACTAGACAGACCTTTGCTGGCAAAGTGATATCTCTGCTTTTGAATATGCTATCTAGGTTGGACATAACTTTCCTTCCAAGGAGTAAGCGTATTTTAATTTCATGGCTGCAGTCACCATCTGCAGTGATTTTGGAGCCCAAGAAAATAAAGTCTGACACTGTTTCCACTGTTTCCCCATCTATTTCCCATGAAGTGAAGGGACCGGATGCCATGATCTTCATTTTCTGAATGTTGAGTTTTAAGCCAACTTTTTCACTCTCCTCTTTAACTTTCATCAAGAGGCTTTTTAGTTCCTCTTCACTTTCTGCCATAAGGGTGGTGTCATCTGCATATCTGAGGTTATTGATATTTCTCCCGGCAATCTTGATTCCAGCTTGTGTTTCTTCCAGTCCAGCGTTTCTCATGATGTACTCTGCATAGAAGTTAAATAAGCAGGGTGACAATATACAGCCTTGACGGACTCCTTTTCCTATTTGGAACCAGTCTGTTGTTCCATGTCCAGTTCTAACTGTTGCTTCCTGACCTGCATACAAATTTCTCAAGAGGCAGGTCAGGTGGTCTGGTATTCCCATCTCTTTCAGAATTCTCCAAAGTTTATTGTGATCCACACAGTCAAAGGCTTTGGCATAGTCAGTAAAGCAGAACTAGATGTTTTTCTGGAACTCTCTTGCTTTTTCCATGATCCAGCAGATGTTGGCAATTTGATCTCTGGTTCCTCTGCCTTTTCTAAAACCAGCTTGAACATCAGGAAGTTCACGGTCCTTTGAATGTTACACACCTGATAATACTTTTTTTTGGCCCAACACAAGGCCATATACGTTTCATGATATTGGGTGAGTAAACTGTGAAAGAAAATGAAGTTGCTCAGTTGTGTCTGACTCTTTGCGACCCCATGGACTGTAGCCTACCAGGCTCTTCCGTCCATGGGATTTTCCAGGCAAGAATACTGGAGTGGATTGCCATTTCCTTCTCCAGGAGATCTTCCTGACCCAGGGATTGAACCCAGGTCTCCAGTACTGTAGGCAGACGCTTTACTGTCTAAGCCACCAGGAAAGTCACCTTGACTGAGTAAATGTGGTGTCAATTTAACTCAGCTAAATTTTTAACAGCTTTCAATGCAGCTGTTTTGCTGGAAAGTTCATTTGAATACCAAGTTTTTGCCAGAGGAACATTTTGACATGGCCTAAAAAGATTAGTAAACTTTCAATTTTTTATTAGCAGTATAATAATAATAATAATTTACTGAATATTTACTTTATCCCAGGCTTTTTACTGAAATAATCTTGTTTAACCATAACAACCCCTTGGTCTGGATTTTTAAGTTGGATATTATTATGGAGTTTATAGCCAAGGTTACTAAGGCCTAGAGAAGGAACTTGTACAGACAATATATAATCAATCTGGGATTCAAACACAATTTGACATACTTTAGACCAAACACACTGAATTATTCTAAATCTTAAGTATCAGTGATACAAAAATAAAATCTATGAACTGTTCATTTCCATCACATTTCTAACGCTTACTATATCACTAACCTCCTAACCTTAGAGCAGAGATCAGGGTTAAGAACAACGTTTGGGAGATAAAAGCAACAATTTTACTTTTTGACAGCTAGATGTCTGAATGGAGAAGGCGATGGCACCCCACTCTGGTACTCTTGCCTGGAAAATCCCATGGATGGAGGAAGGCTGCAGTCCATGGGGTCGCTAGGAGTCGGACATGACTGAGCGACTTCACTTTCACTTTTCACTTTCATGCATTGGAGAAGGAAATGGCAGCCCACTCCAGTGTTCTTGCCTGGAGAATCCCAGGGACAGGGGAGCCTGGTGGGCTGCCGTCCATGGGGTCGCACAGAGTCGGACACGACTGAAGCGACTTAGCAGCAGCAGACGTCTGAATGCATCACTCTCTTGTTTTTAAATATTTCAATAGACTCTCATTTTCTTTAAAATAAAATTCAAATTCTCTTAAATAGCTTTCAATCATCTGGTCCTGCTTCATGTGCTAGCCTTAAATTGAATCACTACCCTTCTCAAACTCTGCGTATTGCTATGGATATTCCTCACCCCTCTCTTTAGCTCCTTTCCCCTAGTTTATTTCTCTCCCCCTGGGTTTCAACTTTAATGAATTTCTCTAAGAAGCCTTTCTGACTCTCTCAAGTGTGGAGTAGATATCCTCCTTCTGTGCCCCCACAGCATTTTTTACTTTTCCCATCACAACACTCATAGCACCCATCATCTGTATTTTAACTGCTTATATACCTGAATCTTCCTTAGATTGCAGGCTTAGTAAATAGCAAATACCATGCATCTGACCTTGTTCGTAAAAAGGTCTCCAACGTCTAGCAAAAAGCAGACTTTGAATATTTAAATGCATATTTGTTTCTACATATCATCTTGATCAACTCCAATACAGCATTCTTTTCTGAGATTATTTTACAATCTAAACATAAACCAATATATTGAAAGTGCTCAAAAATTACTCTTTACACTAACCTAATACATAGCTCACTTCTTTAAAAGAAAATATTTGATCCACCTCCTAAAGCAATGAAAATAAAAACAAAAATAAACAAAAGGGACCTAATTAAACTTAAAAGCTCTTGCACAGCAAAGGAAATCATGAACAAGATGAAAAGACAACCCTCAGGATGAGAGAAAATATTTGCAAATGAAGCAACAAAGGACTAGTCTCCAAAAGACACAAACACCCCATGCACCTCAGTATCAGAAAAACAACCCAGTCAAAAACAGGCAGAAGACCTCAACTGACACCTCTCCAAAGAAGACACATAGATGAAAAGCTGCTCAACATCACTAATTATCAGGGACATGTAAATCAAAACTACAATGAGGTTATCAATTCACACCAGTCAGAACGGCTATTAGCAAAAAATCCACGAACAATAAGTGCTGGAGAGGATGTGGAGAAAAGGGAACCCTCTTACACTGCCAGTGGGAATGTAAGCTGATATAGCCACTGTGGAAAACAGTTTGGAGGTTCCTTGAAAAGCTTAACACAGCACTACCGTATGACCCAGCAATCCCACTACTGGGCATATACCCTGAGAAAATCATAATTCAAAAGGACACATGCACCCCAATGTTCACTGCCACACTAGTCACAACAGGCAGGACAAGGAATCAACCTAAATGTCCAATGACAGATGAATAGATAAATAAGGTGTGGTACATATATACAACGGAATATTGAGTGTGTGTTAGTCGCTCAGTTGTGTCCAACTGTGCAACCCCATGGACTGTAGTCCCCCAGGCATCTCTGACCATGGAATTTTCCAGGCAAGAATACTGGAGTGGGTTGCCATTCCCTTCACCAGGGGATCTTCCCAACCCAGGGATCAAATCCAGGTCTCCTGTATTGCAGATTCTTTACTGTCTGAGTCATTACTCAGTCACTAAAAGGAACAAAATAGGGTCATTTGTAAAGACATGGATGAGCCTAGAGTCTGTCATATAGAGTGAAGTCAGAAAAACAAATACTGTGTATTAATGCATATGTGTGGAATATAGAAAAATGGTACAGATGAACCTATTTCCAAGCCAGGAACAGAGACCCAGATATATGGACATAAGGGAAAGAGTGGGGGTGGGACGAACTGGGAGATTGAGATTGACATATATATACTACCACCTAGTTGGAAGCTGCTATAAAGCTCAGAAAGCTCAGTTAGATGCACCTGAGGCAGCGGCTGGGTGGGGGGCACTGGAAGGGAAGTCCAAGAGGGGATATAGGTATGCATATGGCTGATCTACTTGAGCGTGCAACAAAAACGAACACAACATTGTAAAGCAGTTGTATTCCATTTAAAAAAAGTTCTGAGCAAAAAGAAAAAATAAAGTGCTCAAAAAATTACTCTCTTTACACTAATCTAATACATAACTTACTTCTTTAAAAGAAAATATTAACATACCTCAAATTAATTAATATTATATGTCTAGCAATAAGAGGCAGAGAAGGCAATGGCACCCCACTCCAGTCCTCTTGCCTGGAAAATCCCATGGACAGAGGAGCCTGGTAGGCTGCAGTCCATGGGGTCGCTAGGAGTCGGACACGACTGAGTGACTTCATGTTCACTTTTCACCTTCATGCATTGGAGAAGGAAATGGCAACCCACTCCAGTATTCTTGCCTTGAGAATCCCAGGGTTGGGGGAGCCTGGTGGGCTGCCATCTATGGGATCGCACAGAGTTGGACATGACTGTAGCGACTTAGCAGCAGCAGCAGCAGCAGCAATAAGAGGTTCTCCATGAGCAGTTCTTGCTTACAGACATCCCCAATAGATAGATTTAGATAACCAAAGAAAATGTAGATAGATTTGTTAAATCTAATAGATTTAGATAACCAAAGAAAATTTATTTTCCCAAATAAAAGCCAGACAGAAATTACAATCTCCTCTTCTCTGACACAAGTGTTTTTCTTTTCAAACATCACCTGGATGTATGACTAATTATCAAAAATTAAATTGTCTAAAAATAACCCCCATTTGTTATCTCTCAGTACTGTAGGTCAAAAGTTCTGGCAAGCTCAAATGAATTCTCAGGGTCTCTCAAGGCCAAAATCAAGGTCTTAGGCAGGCTGAGCTCTTATCTGGAAGCTCTAAGGAAGAATGCACTTCCACTCATGAAGTCAGTTAGCAGAATTCAGTTTCTTGCAGTTGTTGAACTGAAGTCCCCATTTTCTTGCTGGTTGTCAGTTGGGGACCACACTCAGCATCTAGAGACGGCTCTAAAATCCTTGTATGTGGACCCCTCCATCTTCAAACCCAGCAACAGTGCATCAAATCCTTCCTGCGCTTCAAATCATCTGACTTCTCCCTCTGCTAACAGCTGGAGAAAATTTTGCTTTCAAAGGACTAGTATAGTCAGATATGTCTCACCTGGATAATCTCCCTTTTGATAATCCCAAATCAACTGAGTAATAACCTTAATTAGATCTGCAAAAATTCTCTTCTGTCATGTATGTAACAATCACACATGTGACACCTTAGTAGGCAAAGCTCAAGAATATACGAGCATATGTATTATGTACATAGTCACAGTTTCATGGATTAGAAATCTTGGGGGGCTATTTCTAAATTCTGCCCACAACAATCACTAACAATAGATACCACTGTACCCTTGGGCCTCCCTGGTGGCTCAGTGGTAGGGAACCTGCCTGCCAATGCAGGAGAAGCATGTTCAGTCCCTGGGTCAGGGAGATCCCCTGGAGATGGAAATGGCTACCCACTCCAGTAATTTTGCCTGGGAAATCTCACGGACAGAGGAGACTGGTGGGTTACAGTCCATGGGGTCACAAAAGAGTCCGACATGACTTAACGACTAAACAACAACTGTCCCTTAAACATACTTACACAAAACATCTTATTTAATACCTCAGGTTTCAGAGCTCAAGCAAGGTGAGAAGGAGACTTGCCCAGAAGGGAAACCCAGCTCAGAGTGTCAAGAACTCAAGCAAGGTGAGAAGGCCTTCTGGCCAGTGGAACAGCCCAGTGCAGGAAGAAGGAGCTTAAATTGGATGAGGCGGGCATCTGCATGGGAGAGGAGACAGTTTCCTCACAGTGGTGATGGGAGATTACTTACTCACAGGAGAATTGTTCAAATAAGTAAATATGTTAAGGACCATGAACATCAGGTTTCTCCTTGTCAGAAAAAGAAGGAACAAATATGGATTGGGAGAGAGCTAGCGAGAAATCCATTATGTTAGACTGCAATCTAATACATCAGTGTGAACTCATTACTCTCGATAAAGGTGGAAATGTATGTGTGTACATAATACATGCTGGTGCTGCTCCTAAGTTGCTTCAGTTGTGTCTGACTCTGTGCGACCCCATAGACGGCAGCCCACCAGGCTCCCCCGTCCCTGGGATTCTCCAGGCAAAAACACTGGAGTGGGTTGCCATTTCCCTCTCCAATGCATGAAAGTGAAAAGTGAAAGTGAGTCGCTCAGTCGTGTCCGACTCTTCACGACCCCATGGACTGCAGCCTACCAAGCTCCTCCATCCATGGGATTTTCCAGGCAAGAGTACTGGAGTGGGTTGCCATCGCCTTCTCCGACATAATACATATGCTAGTATATTCTTGAGCTTTGCCTACTAAGAGCAATTGACAGCAGTGACATCTCAAAGGCAATGAGTACATCTAGCTCCCAGATCCTGGCTTCTTAACATCATTTCCCCTAAAAAAAACTAGGCTTTGTAATGGTCATTGAGACTGTCACCACAAAATATCACAGGCAACAGAAACTTACCTTCCTCACAATTCTGAAAGCTAGAACTCCAAGATCAAAGTTCTACTTGGTTTGGCTTCTGCTGAGATCTTCTCCCTGGCATGTACATGGTCACCTCCTCACTATGTCCTCCCATAGCCTCTCCTTGGTGATTGCACTCATTGGGGTAGGGCTGGGGGCGAGGCACACAGCAGAAAGAGAGCTTTCTGGTGTCTTTTCTTCAATGACAATTATCCTATCAGACCAAAGCCCCACCTTTATGACTTCCTTTAAATTTATTTACTTCCACAAAGACCCCAGCCATACTGGCACTTATGGCTTCAAGACATAAATTTGGGGGAACACAACCCTAATGAAATGGATGATTCAAGGGCGAAAGCAGTGGTCCCAAATCTTTTTGGCACCAGGGACCAGTTTCGTGGAAGACAATTTTTCCACAGAGCAGGCAGGGGGTGGGGATGGTTTGGGGATGATTACAGCACATTAAATTTATTGTGGTCCTATAAGCATCCAGTACCGCCACTGATCTAACAGGAGGCAGAGCTCCGGTGGTAATGGAAGCGATCCGGAGCAGCTGCAAACACAGGTAAAGCTTCCCTTGCTTGTGCACCACTCACCTCCTGCCATGCGGCCCGGTTTCTAACAGGCCACAGAGCAGTACCAGCCCACAGCCTTGGGGTCTGAGATCCCTGGGCTAAAGCACAGAAAGTAACAAGCTACATCACCTTACCGTGTCAAAAACAAAGGAACTGCTCAGTGAACGACAGGGACACGTCAAAAGCATATCAGACCAAAAGACAAGATATAGAAGCAACCTAAGCATCCATGAAAAGATAAAAGGGTAAAAAAGATACTGTATATGTACACACGATGGAATATTAGCTTAAAATAATGATTAATAATTAGTTTAAAATAATGTTAAAAATAATGAAATTTTGCCATTTGCTACAACATACTTGGACCTGGAAGGTATTATGCTTAGTGAAAATTAGACAGAGAAAGATAAATACTATGTTATCACTTACATGTGGAATTCAAAAAATAAAACAAAGAAAGAAATGAATATAACAAAACAGAAACAGATTTACTGATATAGAGAACATCCTAGTGGTTACCAAGGGGGAGAGAGATGGGGAAAGGCTGCAAGAGACAGGGGTAGGGGAGGAAGAGGTACAAAGCAGCATGTATTAAATAAGCAAGATATAAGGATGTAATATATGACACAGGGAATATAGCTAGAATATAGCTAATATTTCATCACTTTAAATGCAGTATAATCTATAAAAATACTGAATCACTCTGTTGTACACTTGAAATTAATATAACATTGCAAATCAACTATAAAAAAAAAAAAAAAAAAAAAAGGACCCGTTCCTTAACTGTGAGAACCGAACTAGTGACTTGTTTCCAAAGAACAGTGAACAGGAAAAAAAAAAGAGAATCTTTACAAAGAAGTGATGTAGCAGACATAATTTTAAACAAGTGATCAAGGTTAACATCACCAGTAGAAGTCATGCTGATGACATGTACCCCATCAAACAAAGTGATCAGAAGTGAACTTCACCTCTGTGGAATTCTTCCCCAAATTCCATAACCCTGATCTCCCATAATAAAATGATTATACAAACCCAAGGTGAAGGGCGTTCTAAAAAATTTCTGACCAAATTATCAAGTCATGAGAAACAAAGAAAAGACTAAGAAACAGGTGTATAATGGAGACTAAGGAGATGTGATACCTGAATGTGGTACCCTGGATTGTAACCTGCAACAGGAAAAGGACATAAGTGAAAAAACAAATGAAATCCAAGCAAGTCTATAGTTCAGTTAATAATAATGTACCAATGTTACTTCCTTAGTCTTGACTAGTTTACCTTGATTACAAGATTTGACATTAGGGAAATTGGGTAGAGAATATATGGGAACTCCATGTACTACCTTAGTAACTCTTTCTGTAAATCAAAAATTATTGCAAAATAAAAAGTTTATTTAAAAAAGGAAATAGGAGCCAGCTTAAAGAAGTTCCCACTATCCAAATGTAAAACAATTAAGGCATAAAACTAAGTAATGATAGTAATGGAGCATAACTCACTGAACAACATAGGAAACCAAGAGTTTACATTTGATATAAAGTAATAAATTAATAAATTGAACACTAGAAAGGGAATACAGGCATACCTCAGAGATACTGTAGGTTTGGTTCCAGATCACTCAATAAAGTGAATATCCAAAGTGAGACACATTTCTTTTTGGCCTTCCAAAAAAAAGTGCATATGAAAGTTATGTTTACACTATACTGCCATATATTAAGTGTGCAGTAGCACTGTCTTTAAAAAGCACATAATTTAAAAATACTTAACTGGGGAAAATTCTGAAAGAGATGGGAATACCAGACCACCTGACCTGCCTCTTGAGAAACCTGTACGCAGGTCAGGAAGCAACACTTAGAACTGGACATGGAACAACAGACTGGTTCCAAATAGGAAAAGGAGTACGTCAAGGCTGTATATTGTCACCCTGCTTATTTAACTTATATGCAGAGTACATCATGAGAACACTGGGCTGGAGGAAGCACAAGCTGGAATCAAGATTGCAGGGAGAAATATCAATAACCTCAGATATGCAGATGACACCACCCTTATGGCAGAAAGTGAAGAGGAACTAAAAAGCCTCTTGATGAAAGTTAAAGAGGAGAGTGAAAAAGTTGGCTTAAAGCTCCACATTCAGAAAACTAAGATCATGGCATCTGGTCCCATCTCTTCATGGCAAATAGATGGGGAAACAGTGGCTGACTTCATTATTTTGGGCTCCAAAATCACTGCAGATGATGATTGCAGCCATGAAATTAAAAGATGCTGACTCCTTGGAAGGAAAGTTATGACCAACCTAGACAGCATATTAAAAGGCAGAGACATCACTTTGCCAACAAAGGTCTGTCTAGTCAAAGCTATGGTTTTTCCAGTAGTCATGTATGGATGTGAGAGTTGGACTATAAAGAAAGCTGAATGCCAAGAATTGATGCTTTTGAACTGTGGTGTTGGAAAAGACTCTTGAGAGTCCCTTGGATTGCAAGGAGATCCAACCAGTCCATCCTAAAGCAGATCACTCCTGGGTGTTCATTGGAAGGACTCATGCTGAAGCTGAAACTCCAATACTTTGGCCACCTGATGCGAAGAGCTGACTCATTAGAAAAGACCCTGATGCTGGGAAAGATTACGGGCGGGAGGAGAAGGGGATGACAGAGGATGAGATGGCTGTATGGCATCACCGACTCAATGGTGTGGTGATGGACAGGGAGGCCTGGAGTGCTGCGGTTCATGGGGTCGCAAAGAGTTGGACACGACTGAGCGACTGAACTGAACTTGCTAAAAAATTGCTATCATCTGAGCCTTTAGCACATCATACTCTTTTTGCAGTAGTACCAAAGATCACTGATCACAGATCATCATCACAAATGTAACAATGAAAAAGTTGGAAGTACTACAAAAATTGCCAAAATGTGTTACAGAGACACGAAGTGAGCAAATACTGTTGGGAAAATGGTGCTGAGAGACTTGCTTGATAAACTTTCAATTTGTAAAGAAAATGTAGTATCTGTGAAGTCTTAATAAAGCAAAGTACACTAAGATGAGGTATGCCAGTTTTAATTGAGTTTTAATTGAAGTATGTCATCTCAAAATCCTTATTAATTACAAATAGAATTACAAATCTGCTTGTAGAAGCCCAGCAGATACCACTTTTTAAAAAGTCAGAGGGATCAAGATAACTTTACCAACAATGGGAAAATTCTACAACATGTACCACCCTGTGATGTTCCTGCCAAGGCTACATAACATGAATCTAATTATGCAGAACTAATCTAACTATTGATGCTTTTGAACTGTGGTGTTGGAGAAGACTCTTGAGAGTCCCTTGGACTGCAAGGAGATCCAACCAGTCCATCCTAAAGGAGATCAGTCCTGGGTGTTCATTGGAAGGACTGATGTTGAAGCTGAAACTCCAATACTTTGGCCACCTCATGCGAAGAATTGACTCATTGGAAAAGACCCTGATGCTGGGAGGGATTGGGGGCAGGAGGAGAAGGGGACGGCAGAGGATGAGATGGCTGGATGGTATCACTGACTCGATGGACATGAGTTTGGGTAAACTCCAGGAGCTGATGATGGACAAGGAGGCCTGGCATGCTGCAGTCCACGGAGTCGCAAAGAGTCAGACACGACTGAGTGACTGAACTGGACTTTTTTAAATGTTGAGTTTTAAGCCAACTTTTGCATAGTAGTTTCACAAAGTTTCACGGTAACAATGTGTTTATGCTGGAGAAAGTCCATATTTGTAAGAAATACACAATAAAAGTCCTCAGGTTGATAGAAAGTAGGTCAGTACTCTCTCAAACAGTTCAGGAAAAATAAGTTCTTTGTACTTACAACTTCTCTGTAAGTTTGTGATTATTTCAAAATTTAAAACTTCCCAGATTCACATGTTCTTATTTATTGCTGTTACATCTATTCTAGATCAGGATGCAAAAAACTAACAAGATATAAAGTCAGAGAGATGGAGACTAATCAGAAATCAAAAGCAAGCAGCTGAACTTGAGGGTAATAGAAGATTCAAAGTTCAGGAAATAAAGGCAAACTGAGAACTATAAGCAGATAATCTCTATAGTGGGTTAAGGAAAGATATAAAAACTGGCTAGGGCAAAGGAAGTGAGGTGGGGCTGGGTGAAAGGTGATGACAGGAAAGAGGCAAAGAATATATGTGCAAATACAGGCTCAAACAGATGCAACTCTAATGCTATTTTGGTAACAAAAGTTTAACAGAAAGCTTCAAACTCATAAGGCATATGTACAAGCATAGGAATGAAGGAAATCTAAAGATAATGATGGTAAATAAGCTCAAAATTAAGCATAAAATGCCTAGAAAACAAATTTAGGGACACACAATAAGTTAGGACTCAGAAATCTAACAAAGAAGAAATTTATCAGAGCAACAGTTACTGTGAGTAGCCTTGATATGTTTTTAGAAAAGAAACCTTTGCATCCACACATGTTAAGAGGGAAATAATACATTATAGTATCTTAGACTCTAAGAAAAATAATTCTGAACATCTACTCTGTGCCAGGCATACTATGTAAAATGTTAGTAATACTGCAAAAGCAGAGAACAACGAACACTGACATCAAACGTAAGTGACATAGGTGACTTTCTTAAAAAGAAAATTAAGAAGCCTGATTTATTTCCTGCCCAGAAAGAGGACCGTGCCACCTATGCATAAATGTGGCCCACAGAAGTTTCTGCTGAAAACTCTTCTCAAGAAGCAGCTTTGGACCTGTTCAAGCGGTCCATACTCAGGTGAAGTCCCAAAAACATGATCAAAACTATAACAGTGTGGGAAGGTGTTCCTCAATCTAGGTATAAAATCTCCCAGAATGAGATCAGAGGTAAATTGCAAGAGATCCATAGCACCTTTAACTTACATGCAGATTTCTATGTGCCTATGAATATTAGAGGGGATTCCCTAATAGCTCAGTTGGTAAAGAATCCGCCTGCAATGCAGGAGACCCTGGTTTGATTCCTGGGTTGGGAAGATCTACAGGAGAAGGGATAGGCTACCCACTCCAGTATTCTTGGGCTTCCCTTGTGGCTCAGTTGGTAAAGAATCTGCCTGTAATGTGGGAGACCCTGGTTCAATCCCTGCGTAGGGAAAATCCCCTGGAGAAGGGAAAGGCTACCCACTCCAGTATTCTGGCCTGGAGAATTCCATGGACTGTAGAAGTCCATGGTGTCGCAAAGACCCCGAGATGACTGAGGGACCTGCACATGGTCATTAGAACTTTTCCGGAGAGAGGGTTTACAGCTTTCAACCTATTCACAAGCCATAAACAGTTGACTGATAGAATAATTATATGTGAATGGAGTTCACTGCCAAAAAAGCTAACGCAATCTTACAACGCAAAATGTGTTCATCTTACAAACTAATCCTGAAAGCCTGCCTTGTGCCAGACACATTAACAGAAGCATAGCATTTTAGAACAAAGAGGTGGGCAGCCTCCTTCTGTTTTAAACTTCCCTTGGAACAATGTGTCAGCTTCTAGGTTAAACACTGGTGACACCAAGGTAAATATTACATAACCCCTGTCCTTTGAAACACTTAGGATACAGTGTATGTATGGGGATTACAATCATAACACAGTGCGGCTTAAAAATATAAACTTTGGAATCAAAAAGACATTAGCTTTTCTCCATTCTACCAATAAGCTGAATGACTGCACGGACTGCTTGACATTAATTTTGCACCTCTGTTTCCCTATCAATAAAATGAGAATTGAAAAATTCTGATCTTACAGCCTTGGAAAAAGGATTAAACATAATGCAAAAGCAGCACAGTGCCTAGCAACAGTTGTTTAGTTGCTAAGTCCTGTCCAACTCTTTTGCAACCCCATGGACTGTAGTCCTCCAGTTTCCTCTGTCCACGGGATTGTCCAGGCAAGAATACTGGAGTGGGTTGCCATTTCTTCTCCAGGGGACCTTACCAATCCAGGGATTGAATCCACATCTCCAGCACTGGCAGTCGAATTCTTTACCACTGCGCCACCACAGCAGGCCTCCAATAAACAAAGGTTATTATCATTATTATAGAAATTCAGAGAAAAGAGACTTTGCTCCAGCTGAGGGATGATAAGGAGATTTCAACTAGACTACCATATTCAACTCTGAGTGCCACATTTTAAGAGATCCAACAACAAAATGATAGTGATGTGTGTTTAGAGAAAAATAAACAAGACGGTGAGGCAACTCAGACTCATGTTCTAAATGGAGTGGTTTGAAGGAAGCAAGGTTATAAGTTAAAAAAGAGAATATCATAATTTCTCCATGCTACTAGAGGAGAAAAGTTGGATCAAGAAATCAAAATTTCAGGGAAATAGATTTTATATATTTAATATAAATAAGACATTTATAACAACAAAAGCTGTCTGAAGATGGAGCAGGATATCTTACAAAGAAGTGATTTCTTTGACACTAAATGTGTTAAAAATGTGCTAGAATCCATGTGTTTAGGACCCTGCAAATTGTATTCATGCAATGCAGGAGACCAGAGTTCAATCCTTGGGTCAGGAAGATCTCTTGGAGGAGGGCATGGCAACCCACTCCAGTATTCTTGCCAGGAGAATTCCATGGACAGAAGAGTCTGGTGGGCTACAGTTTATGGCGTTGCGAAGACAAGACTGAGCAACTAACACACTATTCAACAAAAGGGTTAGGTAAAATGTCTTCTGACATCCTTTCCACTAAGGTTTCATGTTTTTTAAATTAAAATTCTGTATTATTTAGGATACTATTGGTTGTAATAAGATCCACTTGGAAAAAGAAACATTATGACAAACCTAGATAGCATATTGAAAAGCAGAGACATCACTTTGCCAACAAATTGTCAACAAAGGTCCAAATAGTCAAAGCTATGCTTTTTCCAGTAGTCATATATGGATGTGAGAGTTGGACCATAAAGAAGGCTGAACACCAAAGAAATGACGCTTTCCAACTGTGGTGCTGGAGAAGACTTTGAAGAGTCCCTTAGACAGCAAGGAGATGAAACCAGTCAATCCTAAAGGAAATCAATTGTGAATATTCTTTGGAAGGACTGATACTGAAGCCCCAATACTTTGGTCACCTGATGCGAATAGCTGACTCATTGAAAAAGACCCTGATATGCTGGGAAAGACTGAGGGCAGGAGGAGAAGGGAAGTTAGAGTCTTATATAACTAAGAAATTCAAAGGTAGGTCAAGTTTTAGACACAGTTTGACCAGGGTTCTAGCTCAGCTTCTCTACTCTTTTTCCTTCCTTCTTTCTTCCTCTTCAGGTCAATTCTCCTTTGGATGTCTGCTTTGTCCTCATAATGTCAGCTGAATCAGAGCAATGAGTCTCTGCATTCATATTCCATGCAAAGAAAGAATTACTTACCTTAACAACCAGAGTCCTAAGCTTCTTTATTATAGGAGGCTGAAATAATCACCATGGCCAAGGGACTCCCCTGTGCTGACTGGCATAGGTCCAGGTTATCGCCCACCCTTTAAACACTTACAGTGGCAAAAGCGAAGAATTCCGTTCATTGGTTATGTCACTTGCACAGATGGGGACAGAGAGCAAACCCAGTCAAATCACATCTCTAAATAAGGGAGGGGTAGGTCCTCAGAGAAAGATCTGGGCGCTATTAGGGAAAACAAGAAGAAAAAAGGAGACTGAGAAGGTAGGCAACAGCATCAGGGTCTGAGCAAGAAACAGATGGCACACTCAAAACCTAAGCAGCTGGAGAGAATTTTTGAAAGAGACTATCTTTAAAAATTCACAGAAAGCCCATGGTTAGCAACAGTCAGTCCACTACAACCCCCAGGCCTAATTAGGCAAGGGGAGTGACTACAACCACCCAGGTAGCCTAGTTGAATAAAAGTGAAAGTCGCTCAGTTGTGTCTGACTCCTTGTGACCCCATGGACTATACAAGTCCATGGAATTCTCCAGGCCAGAATACTGGAGTGGGTTGCCATTCGCTTCTCCAGGGGATCTTCCCAACCCAGGGACTGAACCCAGGTCTCCCGCATTGCAGGCGTATTCTTCACCAGCTGAGCCACCTCTGGTTGCATGTAGAGACCCATTGGAAAGAAACTGTGACCTTTGAAAGAGGAACCAACCAAGCCCCAGGTAATCTGGAAGATAGGGAACTGGGTGAATAAACGCCTCACTCTCTCTCTCCTCCACCCTTTGATCTCCCACTAGAGGTTTGGCCAAATGCAATCAGAAACCAGAGAATGAGAGAGCCCTGTTAGTGCAACCCACAGCAGTCAGCCTCCAAGGACACAAAGCAGGTGATAAGGGTGGAGAAAGGTCTGGAGAAACAAGTGGAAGATATTCGGTATAGCAACCAAGGACGGTCTTCTGCAGATAATCATGAGCCAAAATCGATAATACACACACACATGTTCTAAGTCGTCTGATCTTCCCACTTCTCATTCAGTAACCCTCACTGAACACTATCCCCTGTGAGTAAGGCAACTGCTTCTTAGGCAAACGAAGTAAAAACACACCCAGGATTTCTAATAAGCAATTATAGATCTTTAAATTTATAGATGATCTGGTTTTCTGTATTTATATTATAATATTCTTTCATTAGCCTGTTCTAGCTGGGCTAAGCACAAAGCTTTTTGCCCACAGATGAGACATGAGCCCTGGAGACCCTTAAGGGTTACTGGCTATAATATAGGGACAGTAAGTGCAAATAGAAGATTCAAGAGACAAAACTCAGGGGGTTAGTAAACCTCTTAGCAGCAACAGCCTTTGATTGGAGTTGATCTCATTTAATGCTGCCCTGATCTTCTGAATCTTATTTATTTAAAGAACAGTTCCCTTAAATGCAGCCCCTTCTTGAGCATCTCACATAAGACACAGGTGCGCCCATCAATGACTGAAAACTGGAAGTCTCTGCTCCAGCACAAAGCTAACCAGATATTATTGTACTATTTAGAGTAATCTTACACTTTAGAAGCATCATAGCTTAAATAAATGTTAAAATGCTAACCAGCAAAGCTAAATACCACCTACTATATCCCTTCTATGGGAAAACACATTGCAAGTCCAAAAATACCTTATAAGCATAACTCATTCATTAATTAGGGAATGGTCTATAAATCACCTGAAACTTCTCTAGATTGCTCCTTAACACTCAGCATTGTGATGCTAACCACAAAGTACTCCTCTTCTCAAATGTGTTTTTAGAGCAAGAATAAGCATTGCTGAAACACTTTTTAAGAATTTCTGCCAAGACTAGAAGTTCACTGAGCCAGTGGTGTCCCAGAAATGTAGAAATATATTCTTTTAGCAGCTTTCAGTCCTTGTTACACTGGGACACAGGAAACACGTAGAACCCCACAATGTAGTCAATTGTGATTACAATAAAAAAAGAAAACGCGATAGGTAACTTTTAAGTAGTAGAAACCACTATACTAAGAAAAGTAACTTTTGAATTAAGTAAAATGACATCCTCAGTAAGAAAAAGAATGATATCATAATGTAAAAACATCCTGCTATTGTCAGGAAAAAGTGATGAATTAACAGCCCCAGCTTAAAGCGAGGCAATAATTATTGAATATATTGTTAGAGAAAACAAATAAGGTATATTTTTAAATCCCACAGTTAAAGAACACAAAGAATGTGAGAAAACTCTATTGGTTTCTAACATTAAAAAAAAAAGTGGGAATAAATAGCATTTAAGGAGAAAATCAACCAGAGTTTCCTACATTTGGTGGTTTGTTATTCTAAAAAAGTGCTATGCTTTCAAATGGGCCTCCATGAATTAACCATAAAGCTTCTCAATTGACTACCATAATAGAGCACTTTGAAATCAAAGTTCAGTTCAGTTGCTCGGCTGTTTCTGACTCTTTGTGACCCCCTGGAATGCAGCACACCAGGTTTTCCTGTCTATCACGAACTCCTGGAGTTTGCTCAAACTCATGTCTATGGAGTCGGTGATGCCATCCAATCATCCCATCCTCTGTCGTCCCCTTCTCCTCCTGCCTTCAATCTTTCCCAGCATCAGGGTCTTTTCCAATGAGTCAGTTCTTCACATCAGGTGGCCAAAGTATTGGAGTTTCAGCTTCAGCATCAGTTCTTCCAATGAATATTCAGGACTGATTTCCTTTAGGATTGACTGATTGGATCTCCTTGCAGTCCAAGGGACTCTCAAGGGTCTTCTCCAACACCACAGTTCAAAAGCATCAATTCTCTACCGCTCAGCTTTCTTTATGGTCCAACTCTCACATCCATACATGACTACTGGAAAAACCATAGCTTTGACTAGACGGACTTTTGTTGACAAAGTGATGTCTCTGCTTTTTAATATGTTTCTAGGTTGGTCATAGCTTTTCTTTCAAGAAGCAAATGTCTTTTAATTTCATGGCTGCAGTCACCACCTGCAGTGGTGACTTGGAGCCCAAGAAAATAAAGTCTCTCACTGTTTCCATTTTCCCCCCATCTGTTTGCCATGAAATGAAAGTTACTAATATCCAAAGTGAGACAACAGAGTGTTTTTTCTATTTACCAATCCTGGCTATTAGCCCAAGTACTTCACATTTTCTAATTACACAGTGTCTTTCAGATTTTAAAATAAATACAACAAAGACAAAATACACGCATACGATATGTAAGAAAGAAACCTGAGTGAACTCAAACAATATAGGAAATAAATACCACTGTTTCTCCATTTTGAAACCCTAGTAACAATGCTACTGAAACAGAATCAGGTTAATCATAAAATATACACAATTTATAGAAATACAATTTAAAAATCCACGTATTAGGGCACTACCTTAACTAATCAAAATTCTAAAGTCAGAGTTGCAAAAGACTATTCACACATATAGACACACACATATACACAATGGCTACAGTGAATAAGAACCAGTGTTCACAGCATCGTTATTATTCATTATAAATAATGATAGTAATTATTGTAAATATTAGTCATAATAAATCAATCACTACAATTACATTCCAAAACACATACATTCAAAGACATAACTATAAATATCATTATCACAGTGGGATGGAGTACTCAGGGATTGAGGTAGCTTTAAAAAATTAGAGTTGAATCCAGGGCAGGACCAATAAAAAAATGAGACTAGAAGTGTAGGCAGGGGCCAAGTCACAAAAAGCTAGAGCCTTACATTTCTATCCTAGTATGTCATGCTTCTCAAGTGATGTCTGAGTACTCCATGGTAATACCAGAGTGTGGAAAATCACAGGATAAAGACAGTGGATCTTCCTTCAGTGTCAAGTTTATGAAAAAAAGATCTGGAGGGAAGTTAACTGAATTTAAGTCATTGTTTTAATATTAAATCCAACTTTACTAGAACATAAAATCAATGTGAATTTTTCAGACAGGACATGAAGCTTCAAAGGAATTTCACTCTTGCAGTAGGCTAATTCAGGTTCACTGTTCCTTACAATCTGAAGAAGAGAGACAAATAAGGGAGAATTGAAGGAAAGTTTGAGAATCAGTGTTGGGAATGGGAATGGGGAGCCAAAGATTTGTTGTTGTTTTAATAGGAGAGTGACATGGTCAGATTTGTGCTTTGGGTCGCTCTCTCAGGGAAGTGGAACAGGATGGGCTAAAATATAGAAGACAGCACAGTAATGAGAGTAGGCAACAAACAGAAAAGTTGCAAATTTGTGCAAGAAATGAAACGGATATGAACCAGAGTTGAAGCTATGAGAACACAGAGGGCTGGGAGGACTCCAGAAAGCATATGATGGTCACCAGGCAGCACCTGACTGATGGTGGTAACTATTCTTTTGAGAACTCATTAGTTCTCAAGGTGTTCCTTTTTTTAGAGCAAGTATTTCTACTACTGTAAGGTATTTGATATTTGTACCTTTAAAAGCTCGAACTTAAAAATAACACTGTATGTCTTCTAATCATAGGAAGAGTATAGCTGTGGGATGGTATTGTAAATCTCTTATACCAAAAATTAAACAAAACATGAGTAAGATTTAAGAAACTATGTTTAATTAAGAAAATGTCCATGTTTTCAAAATGTTAAGAAGAAATCATTGGGCTCCTACTGATCAATCACCAACACAGAGTTTCTAGAAACATGACTATACAGTTTGAGAACTCAAGTTAGGAATGACTTTGATCCTTAATGTGATATTACCAAATAAATGAATGAATCAACATAGCTTCTCCTAGAAAAGAACAAGAATTTGGGTATTTAAAATATCTCATTACTTAGAAACTGGACAAAAAGTAGTCTTTTAACTTTTTTTAACCATGTTAGTCACTTTATAAGGAATAAATAGGAGTTTATCTAGGTGATACTGGCTAAACAATACAAAATAAAATTAAACTTAATCCTTCACTAGTAAAGTTGACAGTAAAATGCAGCCACTAGGTAAAATCAGAATTAGAATGGTTATGGGAAATAAAACATAAAATATTTACAGAACATATTCATGGAAATAGTCCAACTTGAGAAGTAGATCAAGTAAATGTTAATTTTATTGGACTAGTAAAAATAGCAATTCTTCACTTTAAATATTCTGAAGAAAAGTGTCTTTTAATTGCTTTTAAAAATTAGCATATTTGGCCTACTCTACTTATTTATGTAACACAGACCATTGATAGTTATGACTGTGATCAGAAAACCTAGGAACAGTACAAGTACTGAAGACAATAGAAAAAAGAAAAAAACACTACTCGAGCAAATGTTATCTGTAATCTAACACTGACCTGTTTAAATTTTAAACTGCACTATCAGAAATACTTAAAATATTTCATTATAGAAATGATCATACAAAAAATAAAGACTAGGACAAGTCTGGAAACCAGTATTCCAGGTGCTAATAATGGTTTGTTTTGTTGCTTACAGATGAAACTCTTTAGTTCTCAAAAAACCTGGCATAAAAATTTAACTTAACATAAAAATTTAAGATACTTTACTTGTCAGTAAAAGATTCATCTACATATACAGATCTTATACCAGTTTCATTTGATAATTTATGCTAACTACCTTATCGTTGTTGTTGGGTCACTAAGTCAAGCCCAGTTCTTTGCGATTCCATGAACTGCAGCACGCCAGGGTTCCCTGTCCCTCACTTTCTCCCAGAGTTTGCTCAAATTCCATCTATCTTACAGAAAATCCTAAAATTGAGATTATACATAAATTCATAACAGAGGGAGACTATCTCAAAAATATAAATCAGTGTAATTTTCATAAAACTTCTCTCCATCACTAACAAGTAATTAACTATTCCTTTTATTGGACTCTTTGATATATTTTTTCCAAGTCTCTTAAGACAGGAGATGAGAAAGATACCAAGAACAAAGAAAAAATAGAAATGTCTAAAATTTATGGTTCAAATATTTTTAGAATTAATGCAAAGAAATGTGATAGCAAAAATAGCTGACATTCTACAAAGGAAATCAAGACACTCCTCTCTCTTCTAGATTACCTACACATAAAACTATTCCTTCAATTTTTTTTTTTTTTTTAATGCCATGTGCCTTTTCCAAGCCTCCCTCTTTCTGAGCTCACTTGCTGTCCTCTCTTTGCGTGGGCAAGGGAAAGTTGCTTCAATGAAATCAGTCCATTGCAGTTGTCCTTACAGTATTACAAAACATTACCCGCTTGAGGGGAAGTGGACAATAATGGAAGGAGTTGAAAGAGGGATGAGATGTACAAATACTGACAGAGACTTTTTTACATTGCTTTTTTGAAACAAAATGCCCCTTCATGCATATGGGTTACAAGGTTACATGCTCACATTTATTGTGAATGGCTATGTAAGATCTAATTACAAAGCAGCGAGGCACTGGTCTCATTATTTAACGGATCTAATGGAAGAACCGCTGCAATTATCAATAGGCAGCACCCTCCTCCCCCCACCCCCCCCCACCACACACACGGAATACCATGCATCCCAGTATAGGAGGGAGCTACACTAATTGCCTCAAATCTGCAACCACCAGGACAGCCCACCCTCCCCAACCCCACAAAATATAGAAATTCTAGCTAAATGTTAAATATACGTGAACATCTAGACAATTAAGAAACCCTGAACAGTCAAAAGAAATTCGGGGTTTTTTTGGTTTAAAAAAAAATGCATGCACACATGAAAAGATAGTATTTCACGTTAACGGTGTTATCTTTAAATATCAAACATACCGGTGATTTCTATCCCACTCCCACCCTGCGTTGCGCTTCTTTGTGTTTTCTAGTTTTCTTACAATGAGCAAACGAGCATGTTAATTTGGCAATCCAGGAGGCGGGGGCGGGGTGGGGGGTGGTGATGGTAAAGTCAATTAGATGTAGAACTTAAAGCAACAGTTAATTTGGTTCAAAGACACAGAGAAACCTATCTCGAAGCCTTCTCGGAGTCAGTAAGACGGCAGCAAGGCTCCCCAGAGCGCTGCGATAACCTCTATAACCAGGGTCTTAGCAGACTGAGGGGACAGAGTTGTTTCATACAAACTCGGGCAAGTGCTCCAAACAGCAGCAAAACTCACTCCTCGCTCTCCCGTGACCCCGCCCCCATGGCACACCCAGGTCCCGAGGACTCTGCGGGACCCTGCGCCCGTTCAACTTGCTCCCAAAGCCTTGGTTTCCGCCCCCTCCCAACCTAAACTGTGCTCCGCAGCCCACCGCCACTCTCCTTCATCTACTCCCCCAAACTCTTCCCGAGACACACGATCCTGGAACCCGCCGGACTTAAGAGACAGCGCTCCGGGTTCCCGTGACCTTGGACAAGCCCCTTCGCCTCTCCGAGCCTCAGTTTCTTAACGTGCCTCCCTAGCGGGGCGACCGCGGGCTCAGAAACCGGGGGGGGGGGGGGGGGGCTCTGCAAAAGCCACGGACGGTGCTCGTAACTCTGCACGACCCCTCCTCCCCCGGACCGCTCGCAGACGCTGGGCACCAGCCTGGACACCTAAGGGGCAGCTCTGTTCTGCAGCTGCTGCGCCGGAGCCCCCGGGGACGCGTCGCCTCGCAGCCCGTCCCCGTACCTGGCAGCTGCTGTCCTGGGGCAGGTTCTTCACCAGGATTTTTCTGCGGTTGCTAAGCTCCCGGCGCATCCGCTGCAGCCGCGCGGCGACCTCCTCCGGGTGCAGCGCCGCGGGTACGGGGCCCCGGGCGTCGCCGCGCGCCTCGGAGAAGGGGCTCGGCCCGCGCGGCCCCGACCCCGGCGCCGCCGCGCCCCCTTCGCCGCCGCCGTCTCCCGCCGCCGCCATCTTCCCGGGCGCCCCGCGGCTGCGGGCTCCTCGGAGGCTCGAGGGGAAGGGAGAGAGCGAGCGGGAGGAGGCCGCAGAGCGGGCCCAGCCGCGGGGAGGGAGGGAGAAGGGGGACGGAGGCGGCGCCGCCGCCAGCAACCGGCGGGCGGGAAGAGGAAACCTGAGCGCCGAGGAGGAGCCCAGAACCACCTCGCGGGGACCTCCCCTCGGGCCGCGGGCCCCGGAGCACTGGAGCGCCCGCCCCTCCCGCCCGCCCGCGAGGGCCTCGGCGCCGCCCCGCGGACACCTGTGCTGGCGCGGGCTGGCGCGCTCCCCTCCTCGTAAAGCCCTAGGGAACTCCCAGGTTTGGACACTAGGTATGCGGCCCTTTGGCACCGGCTTCCCCGGGGACACTCGAGCCCCAAACGCCTGTCCCCGCGCGGCCTTCCCACGTGACACCGTAACTGTCCCCGAGCTCCCCTCGAAACTCCCGCGCTGGGATAGCTCCGGGGCTCACGACGCGCCTTCAGCCCCTGCAAACCCGGGGAGGCGCCGCCTCACCCCGCACGGTGACCCTTCCGCCGTGCTCAACGTGTACACATTTGGCAAAGAAATTAAGAATTCTCAGTGAAAAATAAAATGTGAGGTTTTCTAGGGAGTACAAAGAAAGGTGTTCCGGAGGCAATTTTTTATATTTGGAAAAACCTGATCGCAAAGTATTTTCCTGGCTGTATCTATGAGAAAGCGTGTGCCCAAGCTTGACCCGTCCCTCCGTTTCTTTTGTACATTTCCTAAAACGTAAAACCTGGATGGTTGCATATGCAGTGCATAAAGGGGTGCCGAAACAAGGACAAATGGAGACGATCTATGGCAGAGGGCTGGAGAAAACGCTACTTGGAACATTATTTTAATTGAAACTTGGAGGGAGAGTAACATTTTAGAACTAAGTCAAAGTGATGTTATCACATCAAACAACTGGGGAGCCTTTGACTGGCACCAGCCCAAATAACTGTGAGCAAAGAGAAACGTGCATCTTAAGTTCATGGCATACAAATACACTCTCAAACAACACCAAAGCCTGTTTAATAACATTAATGTTATTGCGTTGGGGTGAAATATTTTCAGTAAATGTCACCAAAAAGTGAAAACAAAAAAGGTTTTTAAAAAATATTCTATGTGTTCAGTACTTGTGTCCCCACAAACGTCTAAGTACAAATGTTTCATTTCCACTTCACAATAATTCAATTAGGTAAGTTTTATTTTCCTCACTTTACACGTGAAGAAACAGGCAGGTTGCTTAATTCTAAAGCCCAACGCTCTTAATAACATAAAAAGACTCACCTGTCATATCTCCATCACAAAATTGCTAACATTCCTGCCAACAAATACTTGTATCATTAAAATGATTCTGCACTACACTCATGTTCTTAGTAGCACTATTGTCAATAGCCAAAGGGTAGAAGCCACCTAAAAGGTCTACTAATGAATACATTATAGCATATGTGCACTGCTGCTGCTGCTGCTGCTAAGTCGCTTCCGTCGTGTCCGACTCTGTGAGACCCCACAGACGGCAGCCCACCAGGCTCCCCCATCCCTGGGATTCTCCAGGCAAGAATACTGGAGCGGGTTGTCATTTCCTTCTCCAGCATATGTGCACAATGGAATATTACTCAGCTGTATTTAAAAAATCAAGTACTGCTACAAGGTGGGTAAACATCAAAAACATTGTGCTTAATGAAAGAAACCAGACAAGAAGGGTCACGTTACATAATTACATTTATATGAAGTATTCTGATTAGTAGATCCATAGAGACAGAACTGGAGCTGGTAGTTCCAGGGGTTGAGGGAACAGGGAATGGGAAGCAACTGCTTAATGGATATAGGTTTCCTTTTGGGGTGATGAAAATGTTTTGGATTTGGACAGAGGCAGCAGTTGTCCAATATTGTGAAAGTACAAAGTAAACACTGAATCAGTTCAGTTCAGTCGCTCAGTCGTGTCCAACTCTTTGCGACCTCATGAATCCCAGCACGCCAGGCCTCCCTGTCCATCACCATCTCCCAGAGTTCACTCAGACTCACGTCCATCAGGTCAGTAATGCCATCCAGCCATCTCATCCTCTGTTGTCCCCTTCTCCTCCTGCCCCCAATCCCTCCTAGCATCAGAGTCTTTTCCAATGAGTCAACTCTTCGCATGACGTGGCCAAAGTACTGAGTTTCAGCTTTGGCATCATTCCTTCCAAAGGAATCGCAGGGCTGATCTCCTTCAGAATGGACTGGTTGGATCTCCTTGCAGTCCAAGGGACTCTCAACAGTCTTCTCCAACACCACAGTTCAAAAGCATCAATTCTTCGGCGCTCAGCCTTCTTCACAGTCCAACTCTCACATCCATACATGACCACAGGAAAAACCATAGCCTTGACTAGACGAACCTTTGTTGGCAAAGTAACGTCTCTGCTTTTGAATATGCTATCTAGGTTGGTCATAACTTTCCTTCCAAGGAGTAAGCGTCTTTTAATTTCATGGCTGCAGTCACCATCTGCAGTGATTTTGGAGCCCAAGAAAATAAAGTCTGACACTATTTCCACTGTTTCCCCATCTATTTCCCATGAAGTGACGGGACCAGATGCCATGATCTTAGTTTTCTGAATGTTGAGCTTTAAGTCAACTTTTTCACTCTCCTCTTTAACTTTCATCAAGAGGCTTTTTAGTTCCTCTTCACTTTCTGCCATAAGGGTGGTGTCATCTGCATATCTGAGGTTATTGATATTTCACCCTGCAGTCTTGATTCCAGCTTGTGCTTCTTCCAGTCCAGCGTTTCTCATGATGTACTCTGCATAGAAGTTAAATAAGCAGGGTGACAATATACAGCCTTGACGGACTCCTTTTCCTATTTGGAACCAGTCTGTTGTTCCATGTCCAGTTCTAACTGTTGCTTCCTCACCTGCATACAGATTTCCCAAGAGGCAGGTCAGGTGGTCTGGTATTCCCATCTCTTTCAGAATTTTCCACAGTGTATTGTGATCTACACAGTCAAAGGCTTTGGCATAGTCAATAAAGCAGAACTAGATGTTTTTCTGGAACTCTCTTGCTTTTTCTATGATCCAGCAGATGTTGGCAATTTGATCTCTGGTTCCTCTGCCTTTTCTAAAACCAGCTTGAACATCAGGAAGTTCATGGTTCACGTATTGCTGAAGCCTGGCTTGGAGAATTTTGAGCATTACTTTACTAGCATGTGAGATGAGTGCAATTGTGCGGTAGTTTGAGCATTCTTTGGCATTGCCCTTCTTTGGGATCAGAATGAAAACTGACCTTTTCCAGTCCTGTGGCCACTGCTGAGTTTTCCAAATTCGCTGGCATATTGAGTGCAGCACTTTCACAGCATCATCTTTAAGGATTTGAAATAGCTCAACTGGAATTCCATCACCTTCACTAGCTTTGTTCATAGTGATGCTTTCTAAGGCCCACTTGACTTCACATTCCAGGATGTCTGGCTCTAGGTCAGTAATCACACCATCATGATTATCTGGGTCGTGAAGATCTTTTTTGTACAGTTCTTCTGTGTATTCTTGCCACCTCTTCTTAATATCTTCTGCTTCTGTTAGGTCCATACCATTTCTGTCCTTTATCGAGCTCATCTTTGCAAGAAATATTCCCTTGGTATCTCTAATTTTCTTGAAGAGATCTCTAGTCTTTCCCATTCTGTTGTTTTCCTCTATTTCTTTGCATTGATCGCTGAGGAAGGCTTTCTTATCTCTTCGTGCTATTCTTTTGGAACTCTGCATTCAAATGCTTATATCTTTCCTTTTCTCCTTTGCTTTTCTCTTCTCTACTTTTCACAGCTATTTGTAAGCCTTCCCCAGACAGCCATTTTGCTTTTTTGCATTTCTTTTCCATGGGGATGGTCTTGATCCCTGTCTCCTGTACAATGTCACGAACCTCATTCCATAGTTCATCAGGTACTCTATCTATCAGATCTAGGCCCTTAAATCTATTTTTCACTTCCACTGTATAATCATCAGGGATTTGATTTAGGTCATACCTGAATGGTCTAGTGGTTTTCCCTACTTTCTTCAATTTAAGTCTGAATTTGGTAATAAGGAGTTCATGATCTAAGCCACAGTCAGCTCCCAGTCTTGTTTTTGCTGACTGTATAGAGCTTCTTCATCTTTGGCTGCAAAGAACATAATCAATCTGATTTTGGTGTTGATCATCTGGTGATGTTCATGTGTAGACATCTTTATCTACTGTACACCACACTGAGATTAATATCCTGTGTCCATATTTGCAGATCTGTAATTTTTCCATAAAGAACTAGAAGCAGTATATCTTCATTAATAAAATTAGGATATATGAAGATTTTTGATATGTATTTCCAACTACCTTTCTCAGTTTTCCCCACATCACAAACACTGTATGAGAGTGCTCATTTTCCTGCTTGCATCCATGATAATTTGATATCAAAATAATGTCTCATTTTGGTTTTAAATTTTATTGCTTGTGGGATCTTAGTTCCCCAACCAGGGATTGTTGAACCCAGGTCCTTGGCAATGAGAGCGAGAAGTCCTAACCACTGGACTCCAGGGAATTTCTAAATTTTATTTCTTTGATTAAAAGTTATGAGTTGTAAGCTCCAATCAAGTGCTGTTCCAAAGAGCTGAGAGACTTTAAGATGTATATCCTTTAAAGTGAGCAAGAAACATGAACAGGCTTAGCATTCACTCGGACCTTGAGTCAGTCATTAAGTTTGAGAACATATATTTATCTAAATGAGTACCATTTTCTTGACAAACATTTAAAAATGTCTCTTCTGTACTAGGCAATATATACAAAGGCATTAAGAATACAGAAATAATAAAAGTTTCTATATGATAAGGACTCGAGAAAAAAATTATACAAGAATTAAATATGATAAATATGCAGGAAGAAACATCAGGAGCTGCCCTGGAAAATAGTGATCTGGGTCTAATTTTAGTTTTTTGCCTTGGCTGAAAATATTTTTCTAAATGCTTTTTTGGTATTGACTTCAGAATTTATGACAAATCCTTGTGCACAATTTCTGTAGTAGTGAATGTTCATCCCTTTGAGATGGGTTTTATTTTTTGAACTAATAATATGTTTTCTGAAGCCAAGTCTGGTGAATGAATCAGGTGTTGATTATGCTTTTGGGATTTTAATTATATAATTGGGTTTTTTTGTCCTGAGTGATACATAATTCAATGTTATCAAGTTATTAAACCAATTTTATTAAGTGGCTACATGGAATTGATCCCACTCCTTGAACAATATTACTGTGTCCTATACAGTGATGACTTTAAAACCTTTTTGACTCAAACCAGTGGGAAACATGTATACCACAGAGGGAAATATATCCCACACTGGGAAATATAGGGCTTCCCTCATAATTCAGTTAGTAAAGAATCTGCCTGCAACGTAGGAGACCCCGGTTTGATTCCTGGGTCGGGAAGATCTGCTGTAGAAGGGATAGGCTTCCCACTCCAATAGGCTTGGGCTTCCCTTGTGGCTCAGCTGGTAAGGAATCCAGCCACATATGTGGGAAACCTGGGTTCAATCCCTGGGTTGGGAAGAGCCCCTGGAGAAGGGATACCCATTCCAGTATTTTGGCCTGTAGAATTCCACAGACTGTAAAGTCCATAGGGTTGCAAAGAGTTGGACACGACTGAATGACTTTCACTTTCACTGGGAAAAGTATTTTACTTTACAAACCAGTAAACACACATACATACAACTGAAACAGATTTCACAGAACAATATACCCTTCCATGGAGCAGCATACTCTAGTATTTTTTATTGTATTCTATTCCGCTTTTTAAAAATTGCTGGGAGGAGGGTGACGTGCTAAATTGATTTCATGTGCCACTAATGAGTCCTAACTCATTGTTAAACAGTGGTCCAGGTTTCAAATTAACAATCTTCCTTCATTACTTTGGCTCAACTGTTTTCCAGGAATTCAGGGAAATAATATAATCTGTTGATTTTAAAATATTTAACTGAATTGATTGTTACTGTCACATAAAAGAAATGGATGGAAATTGCAAAGACTTGGAAATGCTGCTATGCGTCCCAAGAGTTCCTCTCATTCCAGGTTTTAGCCTGACTCTTTAAATAGCAGCTTCTGTGATAAACTTAAGGAACACTCTAATCTGAACCTGCAGTGAAGTACAATTATCAAGCTGCAACATATTTACCAATACCCACAGGTATTTACCAATGCCCACAGGTAATTATCATGAGCTGTATAATTACCTTGTTTTTAACACAGGAGCCGTGTGCTCACTTTTGCCTTTATTTTAAAAATTATTGGTGGCTATTTTTAAAGCACTGCAATTGAGCAAAATGTTGGAAAGGTTTAATAAGTTTCAGTTAATAATGATAATAATACAGCCCCTGGTATCCAAACAAAATCTTAAGCTTATATGACAATGTGATGAAAACAAATATGTGAAAACTGTAAGAACAATACACTTTTAGTGACCGTTTATTTATTCAGTGATATATATTGAGGGCCTACAATGTATCAGATACTCTATAGCACAGCAGATTTAATTGACTTTTATTCAAAAAAAGGCCTTTTCCCTGGGGAAAGTCATTGAAATTCAGAATTTGTAAATTCAGCATGAAAAAGACTATGAATATGATACTTTTAACAACATAGACTGCTACTGCTAAGTCAGTTCAGTCGTGTTCGACTCTGTGCAACCCCATAGACGGCAGCCCACCAGGGTCCCCCGTCCCTGGGATTCTCCAGGCAAGAACACTGGAGTGGGTTGACATTTCCTTCTCCAATGCATGGAAGTGAAAAGTGAAAGGGAAATCGCTCAGTCATGTCCGACCCTCAGTGACCTCATGAACTGCAGCCTTCCAGGCTCCTCCATCCATGGGATCTTCCAGGCAAGAGTACTGGAGTGGGGTGCCATTGCCTTCTCCGAATGGAGATGACTGATTTTGATGTAGGGGAAAGTATCTTGAGGGGCTATGAAGAACAGGTAACAGTCTTCTAGATGATAAGGGGCAAGTACTGAAACAGGGAACAGAGGGAGACCAAAAAGCATCAGAGGGACTGGCATGCCCACGGAACAGTAAGTCTGGTGCCAATAAAAGATGTGCTACTTTGGGGAGAGTAGCAGGAAATATATGAGAAAGGTAACAGATGTCATTCCATTTTAAGAAGTTGATTTCATTTTAAGTCACTGCTTAAGTATGGCATGAAAGGCAATCCCATAGAGAAAAGGAATATCAGAGTCTCCTAGGCAGAGAAATTAGATGATCAGATCAGACTTAGCTTTTGCAAAAACAATTCTGACAACAATGGAGAGGCATCATGTCAGGGAGATCAACTGGAAGCCTTCTGAGACAGTGAAAGCATTCGAAGGACTTATATGGAGAAGAATAATAAAAATAACAAGTGGATTAAGCTTTCACGTAGGTCTTAAGTGTATAGAGCTTTACATGGGTTACCTAAGCCTTCTTTTTTCTTTGTAAACTCTATAATCAACTCATGACATAGTTAGCACACACTTATTAACCAATGAGGAATGGAAGGCAGAGAGGGTAACCTGTCCAAAGTCACACAGTAGGCAGGGGCCCCAGGATTCCAATGCAGATCCATCTACTTGGAGCCCAGGTATGTATACTCATGTAACTGTAGCTGGAAGAGGGGCTGCACTTATAAGATTTTTCTGAGAGAAACACAGTAGAATAAAGTAGAAGCAGAATCCAGCAGTGGACAGAGTAGGATCTGGAGTTAAAATATCTGAATTCAATTCTCTGCAACTGGAGTGAGTTATTTAAAGCACGAGAAAGTGAAAAAAAAAAAAGTGAAAGTGTTAGTCACTCAGTTGTGTCTGACTCTTTGCTACCTCAGGGACTGTTGTCTGCCAGGCTCCTCTGTCCGTGGGATTTTTCAGGCAAGAATCCTGGAGTGGGTTGCATTCCCTTCTCCAGGGGATCTTCCCGACCCATGGATTGAACCCAGGTCTCCTGCATTGCAGGATAATTCTTTATGATCTGAGCCACCAGGGAGGCCCCCATGGAGCATGAGTAAATACTTCAAATATGCCAAGCCTCAGATTCTTCATCTCTGAAATAGATAATAAGAGCCCCCATAAGGCTATTATTAAGGGCCATTATGAGGATTAGATGAGGTAATATATATAAAGGGCTTAGTAGGGTGCTTAGCTCAAGGTCTGTATAAAAAGGCATTCATAATAATAAAAATAATTATTAATTTTTTAAAAAAATCTTGGTGTCTCATTGAATGTCATCAAAGAGAAAGAAGTTTAAGAATAGCATGATTTCTAATATGAGAGACTAGATGGGGGCAGGGGGTGATGCTGCAGCTGAAAGAGGAAACAGTTTAGGAAGTAAAGATAAACTCAATCTAGATATCTGAGCTTCAAATACTGCAGGACATATAGATAAAAATACCCAGTCGACCGACTATAACTTGTAACAGACCTAGGTAGTTTAAAAATAAGGTTGGATGAGGTCACTGAGGCTGAGTGGGTAGATTGAAAGGGAAGTCCAAGAAATAGTCCAAGAAAGAAGACAGTATTTAAAGCCCACAAGGAAAATAAGTGGAAGGTCTTGTACTTGGTAGTCCTGTTAGTCTCTGCTTATACTACTTATGTGTCCAGGCCAAGAAAAGAAAGCCAGGTGAAAGTGAAAAAGGTATCAGGCAAAAATAGTTGGATTGCATTAGGTAGAGCTCCCTGTATTCCTCTCTGTAGTTACTTTAGGCCACTCTCTAGCTCCTGATCCATTCTCTAGCACCAGTTCTCCTTTACAGCTTCTTCACATCCTCTTCTTGGCTCCTGTGTCTTCACAGGATTGATCTTTTTTTTTTTTTTTAACTTCTTTCTTGGCTTACAAGCTGAACCCACTCACCACTCACTGTCTTCTGCTATTGACCTTACATTCCATGACACACCAGCCATAAAAGAAACCCCATATAAGAAAGAAAAAAAAATATATTGAACTAGAAAGAAAGGCTTCAGAGAAGCCAAGAAATCAAAACGTTTCAAAATGGAGAATGGTCAACATGTCAAGACAGCAGAGAGGACAGAGAATTAGGACTAAAAAGGAGGTAACTGGATTTGGCATTTGGGAAGCTCCTGGTGTCTCTAAATGACAGCAACTTCAAGAAACTGGTAGAGACAAGAGACAAGTCTATGAAAAAGAATTGGTGAGATAAACTTTATGCCCTCTACTTTCCCCCATGAAGCAGAAAGGAGATCACCTTCTGACAGTGAGGAGATTTTAGTGGAAAGTTAAAATTCGTGGTCTACATAGGTGATTTATATATATTTAATTCTTACAACCACCATTTAGAGTGGGTATTGTTATCCCTGTGTCATACATTAGACAACTGATATAGTGAATTTAAGTCATACGGTTGATGTGAGACAAATTTAGAGCTCAACCCAGGTCTGTATCCTAATTCTATGGCTTTTCTTACTGCATTTAGATTTAGAGTAGCCTCTGAATGGAATGTGAAAGTGTTGTGATAGTAATAATAGTGGTAGTATTATAAATACTATTACTCACATATAAGTACATAATAGTGGTAATAATGACTAAAATGAATCAGATGATGGTAGTGCAAATGATACCACAGAAATTAATGTTTTTACACCAAATTTAACTGCAAGTCATAGCCTCATGTCTAACTTTATGACATAAAAACACAGTCCCTTAGTTTGGTTGCTAAGTCGTGTCCAGCTCTGTGACTCCATGGACTGTAGCTTGCCAGGCTCCTCTGCCCATGGGATTTCCCAGAATACTGGAGTGTGTTGCCATTTCCTTCTCTAGGGGAATCTTTCTGACCCAGGGATCAAACCCACATTCCGGCTTGGCAGGTGGATTTTTTACCATTGAGCCACCCTAAATGTTAAACACAATTTAACACCAGTTAAATGATGTTAGTTAGTACAAGTTATTTTTCTTAGTTTTAATGTAGCCACAACATAGCATTTATGAACTTTCTTTCTGTTTTTTCTAAACATATCTTTAAAATATTTACAAACTTGCTATAATTTAGGTTTATTTTTATTTCTAAAGTTACAAAAGATATTTTGAAAATTGTTAGTATGTAAACTACAAACATTTCCCTTGAACCTTGAATTGTATTGAATAATACAAAAAGAATTGTACTCTTTGCCATTGAAGTCGACTCTCTTGTCACCCTGCTTGCTGAATTAATGGAAGCCTCAGGAAGTAGTATACTTTTAATCGAATACGTAATTTTTAAAAATGGTTGCTATAAAATTATAGAAAAAGCCATAGAACAGGGAGCATGATATTTGATAGATAATAAAGTATAACCCTGGAGAAGGCAATGGCACCCCACTCCAGTACTCTTGCCTGGAAAATCCCATGGATGGAAGGGCCTGCTATCTGGCATGGAAATAAATCTTAAAATTATTATTAGGTTTTTGTGTAGAATGGAGGAACTTACCATTTATGTGACATTTTAAAAATCATTTTGTTGAAAATCTTATTAAAGTGTACATATTAAAGAGTATATATTTACTTCATAAAACAGATGATACTCAACATGAATTATCCTTTTTGTGATGCTTTCGATAATAGCATGATTGCCCTCTAGGCATATTGAGGCTTATAGGATGATTTCCTCCTAAATTAAATGGTTCCATAAAGCTAGCCTTCTTAGTTTTTATGTCTGCTTTTCATAGATTTTTCTTGTCTCCTCTCTTGTCAACGCACATTTCTCCTGGAGGCCTGTATACTTGTGTGGACTCATTCATGTCTCTGGTGACATTAACCAGCTCACCAAACCCATGTACAGGTAAACAAAGATAAATGTGCACATGCCCAAGCTTATTATCCACAAAGTTCCTTTGTAGGCTCTCATTCTATTTTCCTTGTGGCCTCCTGGCCTTGGCTTCTTTTCTTCCTGCTCCTGCCAGTTAGACTTGAGTGTAGAGGTGTGCCACTCAGATCTCCCTTCAATTAGTGTAAGCCCTGTAGTTGGCTGACCACCTCCAGCTAGCCACTGTCCCTCCAGCTCTGCAGCAGTCACACTGAGGCTACTCTCCTCCCCAGGAAGCTCCCTGCCAATGACTACACAGTGGGGATATTGTAGCCAGGCACTTTATGCCTCTTTCTGGGCAATCTTCCCAGGCCCCTCAATCACCTGGCCAAGACTTTCTCAGGGCTATACAGTGGCAACCTGGGGATCTTCCTACCCAATCTTCTCTCCTTCTCTCTCTCCTTACACAAGTATCTGACCTTCCTTGTCATTTAAAATGTCCAGACTTTACTCTGGACATTTACCAGTCCTACCTATTCTTGTTCCCCTTCCCGTTATACTTCGCAGGTGTTTCCCCTATATATCTTTTGCACATCTAATTTTGGCTTAGTGTCTGCTATGTAGGAAGCCTAATTAACACAGTCAACAAAAAGTAGCCCAAGAAAGCAGGCAGTAAAATTAGGTTTGAGGACTGTTTACTCATACTTGGCCAACTTGGACAACATCCTGAGTGCAATGTGGGGAATGGATAGTCCTTGGCAAAAGGTGGACCCCCCCCCCCCCCCCCCCGCCAATTGCTAAAGATTTCACTGGTGATGACCTGGGAATGTGTCCTGGGAGAAGGGAAGAGGCTTCTAGTTTGAAGATGTAGGCATTTCAAGATACGAGTGTGCCTACAAGTGTGGTGGTGGTGACTGCTTATTTCAAACTTCTTTTGATGCCCTATGGAGTGATCATGAGAAACTGAGAAGTAATGATGCAGGAACAGGCACAATGTGAGAGACAGAGCCTGTTTGACTTGGAACATTTTTTTGGAAAATGGGATTTAACACCATTACAAGGATGCTCCCTGACCCAGGGGATGGAGCACACTCACTTTAGGGAAGTCTGGCTCTTGGAAATTCAGAAAAAGTGATGGCCATGCCGATGTGAAAATGCCTGCATTGCCATGGCGGATGATAGAGGAAGGCTGTGTGAAGGGGTGAGCTGTAATGGATTTATAGCATGGGACCAGAGGTCCCATTAGAAAATTGTGTTTCCACAGCAGGGCCCAGAGAACACATCATTCTCCAAGGCCATCAGGAATGCACCAGCATCATTAAAAGTCTAGTGGTGGCTTTCTTTGCAGGCCAGGGATAAGGTTATCACAAACATCAGCTTGTTAATAGCAATGAGGATGATTGCACTCCAAAATAAGCCGCATAAGCAAGCAAATAGAAACCAGGAACAACCATTACTATAACTACCAGCAACATTGGAATAACTGGTGGGCTTCCCTGGTGGTTCAGGGATAAAGAATTTGCCTGCCAATGTAGGAGACACAGGTTTGATCCCCAGGTCAGGATGATCTCCTGGAGGAGGAAATGGCAACCCAACTCCAATATTCTTGCCTGGGAAATCCCATGGACAGAGGAGCCTGGCAGGCTGCAGACCATGTGATTGCAAAGAGTCAGACATGACTGAGTAACTAAACAACAAGAGAGCCTGACTCACAGGAAGTTTGGAAATGGCTAATAGTTTGGTGCTCCTAGGGGTAAAATAGAAGGGTAACCAATGAGAACACCATTTAACATCTATAATCAGAAATAGGCAAGAACAGAGAAATGGGAGGATAAGGGTAGTTGACCCAGTAAAAATTCATGATTCTTTGTTCAGTTCTTGGACCTGAGAAAATTTTGAGACCCAGTATGCGGTGACTGAGCGATGACTGTCTCAAGGAGGAAGAAGACTGCAAGTCCATGACAAGTGTTAACTAAAGTGATCTCCCCAGTCCTGCTCTAAAGGGACCTACAGCCATATACTTAGATGATTACACACTTGAAAAAGGAAAAGCACACACACTGAGGATTTTGAACATATTTTCAAAGCTGGTCTTAATACTTGAAAACCTAAAGTGTCCTCAGGATCCCCTGTTGGAGCTGGGACCCAGCAACATAAGCAGGCTGGCTGAAGTCCAGTTTATAGTGGGTCTGCTGGGTCCATAAAGTCAGTCGATAATTTCACCCATCCTATGGGAAATTAGGATTACCATTCCTGGCAGTCTGACTCACTTAAGTCCTTGACAAGCAGAGTAGGAACCATCATATTAGGGAAGACCAAAAGGAGGCCTCTGAAACGAGTACTTTCCCAACTTAAGATCCTGAATCAAAGGTAATATCGCATCCCAGAAAGGAAGGCAGAGATTAGTACCACTGTGATGGTGAGCTTTATGTATCAGCTTGGCTGGGCTGTAGTGCCTGGATACTTGGTCAAACATTATTCTGGATATTTCTGTGAGGATATTTTTGGATAAGACTTTGATTTAAATCAGTAAGCTTAAGTAAAATAGGTTACCCTCCATAATGCAGATGGGCTTCATCCAATCAGTTGAAAAGTGATAGAACAAAAAGCTGATCTCTCCTGAGCAAGAGCGAATTATGCCGGTAGATTGACTCTGGACTTCATCTGCAACACGCGCTCTTCCTGGTTTGTCAGCAGACTGTGTTTGGGCTAGAGATGCAACTCAGTCCTGAGCCTTAAGACTGTTGGTCTCCTCCATCAGAGTTTGGATTTCCAAGCCTCCACAATCACAAGAGACAAAGAAGTCTCTTTAAATGTTTTCTAAACATTAATTTAAACCTATTTATGAAGTATATTTATTAAGAATAAGTCTGAGTTTGTATGTATATCTTCATCTGTGGCTATTCCCTTGGTTTTGGTATTAGTTCTAGAAGATGTTGTAGGTCTTCACAGAACCAGTCAACTTCAGCTTCTTTGGCATCAGTGGTTGGGGCATAAACTTGGATTATTATCATGTTGAATGGTTTGCCTTGGAAACAAACCAAGATCGTTCTACTGTTTTTGAGGCTGCACCCAGAAACTGCATTTTGAACTCTTTTGTTGACTGAGAGTTATTCTACTTCTTCTAAGGGATTCTTGGCACAGCAGTAGATATAATGTGCTGGGCTTAGTTGTGCAGTCGTGTCCAACTCTTTGCCACCCTATGGTCTGTAGCCCACCCACCAGGCTCCTCTGGTCATGGGGATTCTCTAGGCAAGAATACTGGAGTGTGTTCCTCCTCCAGGGAATCTTCCCAATCCAGGAATTGAACCCAGGCCTCCCGCATTGCAGGTGGATTCTTTACCATCATCTGATTTAAATTCACCCATGCCTGTCCATTCTAGCTCACTGATTCCTAAGATGTCGGTGTGCAATCTTGTCATCTCCCACTTGACCACATGCAATTTACTGTGATTCATGAACCTAACATTCATGAACCTAACCTGGAATGCAATATTATTCTTTATAGCATCAGGTTTTACTTTCACCACAAGACACATCCACAACTGAGCATCATTTCCACTTTGACCCAGCCACTTCATTTTTTCTGGCGCTATTAGTAACTGCCCTCTGCTCTTGCCCAGTAGCAAACTGGACACATTTCAACCTGGAGGCTTATCTCCCAGTGTCATATCTTTTTGCCTTTTCATACTGTTCATAGGGTTCTCCTGGCAGGAATACTGGAGCAGGTTGCCATTTCCTCTTCTAACGGACCATGTTTCATCAGAACTCTTCTCTATGACCTGTCCACCCTAGGTGATTCTTCAAGGCTTAGCTCATAGCTTCATTGAGTTATGCAAGCCCGTTCACTACGACATCATAGGGGACTGGAATGCAAAAGTAGGAATTCAAGAGATACCTGGAATAACAGGCCAGTTTGGACTTGGAGTACAAAATGAAGCAGAGCAAAGGCTAACAGAGTTTTGTCAAGAAAACATGCTAGTCACAGCAAACACCTTTTCCAACAACACAAGAGACAACTCCACACATGGACATCACCAGATGGTCAATACTGAAATTAGATTGACTATATTCTTTGCAGCTGAAGATGGAGAAACTCTACATGGTCAGCAAAACAAGACCTGGAACTGACCATGCTCAGATCAAGAGTTCCTATTGCCAAATTAAGGCTTAAATTGAAGAAAGTAGGAAAAACCACTAGACCCTTTAGTGAAGTGAAGTCACTCAGTCATGTCTGACTCTTTGCAACCCCATGGACTGTAGCCTACCAGGCTCCTCCATCTATGAAATTTTCTAGGCAAGAGTACTGGAGTGGCTTGCCATTTCCTTCTCCAGGGGATCTTCCCAACCCAGGATTGAACTCAGGTCTCCCACATTGCAGGCAGACACTTTACCATCTGAGCCACCCTTTAGGTATGACCTAAATCCAATGCCTTATGATTATACAGTGGAGGTGATGAATAGATTCAAAGTATTAAATCTGGTCGACAGAGTGTCTGAGGAAGTATGGACAGATGTTGGTAACATGTCTTGTACAGGAGGTAGGGACTGAAACCATGACAAAGAAAAAGAAATGCAAGAAGGCAAAGTAGTTGTCTGAGGAGGCTTTGCAAATAGTTGAGGAAAGGAGAGAAGTGAAAGGCAGGGGAGAAAGGGAAAAATATATCCCTTTGAATGCAGAGTTCCAGAGAATAGCAAGGAGAGATAAGAAGGCCTTCTTAAGTGAACAATGCAAAGAAACAGAGGAAAACAATAGAATGTGAAAGATTAGAGACCTCAGATTTGAGATATCAAAGGAAGATTTCATGCTTTAGGAAGCAGTACTACAAACAAACCTAGTGGAAGTATGGAATTCCAGCTAAGCTATTTAAAATCCTAAAAGATAGTGCTCATAAAGTGCTTTACTCAATATGTCAGCAAATTTGGAATACTCAGCAGTGGCCACAGGACTGGAAAAAGTCAGTTTTCATTCCAATCCCAAAGAAGGGCAATGCCTAAGAATGTTCAAACTACCATACAATTGTACGCATTTCACATGCTCAAAATCCTTCAAGCTAGGTTTCAGCATTACATGAACTGAGAACTTTCAGATGTACAAGCTGGGTTTAGAAGAGGTTGAGGAACCAGAGATCATATTGCCAACATTTGCTGAATCATGGAGAAAGCAAGGGAGTTCCAGAAAAACCTCTACTTCTATGTCATTGACTATGCTAAAGCCTTTGACTGTGTGGATCACAACAAACTGTGGAAAATTCTGAGAGAAGGGAGTACCAGATGACCTTACCTGTCTCCTGAGGAACCTGTATGTGGGTCAAGAAGCAACACTTAGAACCGGACATGGAACAACTGACTGGTTCCAAATTAGAAAAGGGGTATGTCAAGGCTGTATATTGCCACCCTTCTTATTTATAATAATTTATATGTAGAGTACATCATGTGAAACGCAGGGCTGAGTGAATCACAGCTGGAATCAAGATTGTCAGGAGAAATATCAACAACCTCAGATATGTGGAGGATACCACTCTAATGGCAGAAAGTAAAGAGGAACTAAAGAACCTCTTGATGAAGGTGAAAGAGGGGAGTGAAAAGGGTGGCTTAAAACTCCACATTCAAAAAACTAGTATCATGGCATCTGGTCCCATCATTTCCTGGCAAATAGAAGGGGAAAAGTGGAAGCAGTGACTGATTTTACTTTCTTGGGCTCCAAAATCACTGCAGACAGTGACTACAGTCATGAAATGAAAAGACGCTTGGTCCTTGGAAGAAAAGCTATGACAAACCTAGATAGCATATTAAAAAGCAGAGACATCACTTTGCCTACAAATGTCTGTATAGTCAAAGCTATGGGTTTTCCAGTAGTCATGTATGGATTTAAGAGTTTGACCATAAAGAAGGCTAAGTACAAAGAATGAATGCTTTCAAATTGTGGTGCTGGAGAAGACTCTTGAGAGTCCCTTGGACAGCTAGGAGATCAAAGCAGTCAATCCTAAAGGAAATCAACCATTAATATTCATTGGAACTGTTGATAAAGGCCTGTTGCTAAAGCCAAAGCTCTAATATTTTGGCCACCTAATGCAAAGAGGCTACTCGTTGGAAAAGACCCTGATGCTGGGGAAGGTTGAGGGCAGGAGAAGCAGGTGACAGAGGATGAGATGGTTGGATGGCATCACCGACTGAATGGATATGAGTTTGAGCAAACTCCAGGAGATAGTGAGGGACAGGGAAGCCTGGCATGCTACAGTCCATGGAGTCACAAAGAGTGACTGAACAACAATATATCTCTTGGTTCTGTTACTCTGGAGAACGCTGACTAATACAGCCACCATTAACGGTTTAAAGAAGGGGCATCAGATAAACATTAGAAGCTGGAAGAGGCAAGAAAGGATTCTTCCCTGCAGGGTTCACACCTTGATTTTAGAGTTTTAACCTCCAAAAGTGTGAGAGAATAAATTTTGTTGTTTTAAGCCATCCAAGTTTGTAGTAATTTGTTATGGTAGCCTTAGGAAAATAATATGAAATTGGTAGGGAATGTCATGTTTATCTTACTACAGAAGAGAAAGTTAACTGATGGGAACAGTTCTACGGGACCTCCAAGAATAGTTTAAGAATTTACCATCTTATTACCCTTTCTCCTTCATTTTACCAAATTATTTTTGGCCATCCAAGGGGTGTTTATCAGGACCTTCTCATTTGCTTGCCAGTTTGGCTTCCTAGGTCTTCTCTGGTGGCTCAGATGGTAAAGAGTTCGCCTGCAATGCAGGAGACCTGGGTTCCATCTCTGGGTCGGGAAGATCCCCTGGAGGAGGGCATGGCAACCCACTCCAGTATTCTTGCTTAGAGAATTCCATGGACAGAGGAGCCTGGTGGGCTACAGACCATAGGGTTGCAAAGAATCAGACAGGACTGAGCGACTTTCATTTTCACTTTGGCTTCCTAGATACTCTTCTACTGAAACTCAGGAAAATAATTTAAATAACTATCTCACAGATACTACATCTGAAAAAAGATCTGATTTTGACCTAATAAAAAATTTGACAGAAAAAAAAAAGAGAGGATAAGGATGCGTTGTGTTTGTCCATATTCTATCTCCATTTCATTCATCAGTCTGACACGTACAGAAACCGCATGGATTCTGGACAATGACTACAGATTTTGTTCCACAAGCTTAACCAAGTCGTGGCTCCATTGCAGTGGCATTGCTAGACTTGTTGATGGTAAAGCAGATTGTGAAGGTCTCAGCTGTGTCATAAGCAGCCATTGAGCTGATGACTGCATTCTTTTCTATACTAATCAGAAAAGAGGATCAGAAATAGTTCACGTTATCATGAAACAGGATTAACTTAAAGTTTTGCTCCAGGCTGTGTTAACTCTTCATACTTTGTCATAACATAGATCAAAGGGTCTATATCATCACATTGATCCAAAGCATTATTGGTCTGATGCTGATCTGGTAGGATGAGCAAAAGTTGGTTTGTATGCTGGAGGCCTTGGGAAGGCATGTGAGAGTCAGAAGGTGGGAGATAAAAACTCATGTAGCTTCAGGGGCCTGCCACTTCAGGGAAGTTTTTGAGTTCCTTAACTAGGGGCAAGTCATGACATTGCCTCTAAAGTAAAAGACAAATGCTCTGTCTTCTGTCTCCTGGGAGCACAAATCCAAAAAGATTTATTTGGGGTTCTAGAGGCAATCTGATCTACACCTAATACTTGAACTGTATGAACTATATTCTAGCTGGTAGATGTTGTGACATGGAAGGCTGCCAGTTTTGAGGAGAAACTGGAGTGTAAAAGAGCTTTGCAGCAAGTGTAGTCTGTAGCTCAAACATTCCTACCCCAGGAATTTGAGGGATGAGAAAGTCTGCAGTGGAGACATGTGAACAAACGTATGACAATGGGCATGAAGCATAAAGATTTTTGTATTACATGTTAATACTCATCAGAGAGCATCTACTTTGAAAAAGGCACTGAAGAACCAATTAGTTATAATTACTCGACTATTCAGAAAGAGAAAAATAAATATCATATAATTATTGTTTATATGTGCAATCTAGAAAAACCGTACATATGAACTTATTTGCAGAGCAGAAATAGAGACACAGATGTAGAGAACAAACTTATGGATACCAAGGAGGGGAGAGAGGTGGGATGAGTTGGGAGATGGGGATTGACATATATATACTATTACATATAAAATAGATAACTAATGAGAACCTACTTTATAGCACAGGGAACTCTACCTAATGCTCTGTGGTGACCTAAATGGGAGGGAAATGCGAAAAAGAGGAGCTATATGTATACATGTAACTGGTTCACTTTGCTGTACAGCAGAAACTAACATAGCATTGTAAAGCAATGATTCTCCAAAAAAATGTTTAAAAAGTACTTGACTAGCTAATGTTAGCCAGCTTTCGTTATTGGCCATTCCAGAATAGACACAATGGGCACATGAATGCAATTGCTATGGCATCAAAGCAACTGTGTCTATGTAGGGCCCACACAGCATAAACATCTACTTACTAAGGTCAGTCTAACTTACTTACTGCTGCCTCAGCCATCCAATCTGCCAGCAGCAGAGAACGACACTGTGGAGGCCACCCACTCCAACACTGAGACCTACTATGGCACTAGTCCTCAAGGAGACCAAGAGCCACGTGGTACCAGTGAGATGAGCTCTTTTGTCCTGGAAGTGCCAGAAGTTGTCTTCACAGCAATAGATACTTATTCCAGATGCCTCAGTTAGCATCACTATCCAAGAGCGTATACAGTGCTTGATTCATGGGCATGAATTTCCACATTGCAAAACATCTGACCAGGGAACCCATTTCACAGTGAAGGAGCTGCAAGAGTGAGCCCTTGACCATAGAATCCAGTGATTCCTCACCATTATTAAGTAGCCAGCTTGATAGAATGTCAGAACAGCTAATTAAAGCACACTGCAATTCCATCAGAGGCAATACTCTTCAAGAATAGGGGACATCATTCAGGATGCAGTATATACAACAACCCAGAGGCCCCTGTGTGTCACTGGGTCTCCACCTGAAAGAATACGCAGGCACCCAAGGGTCGAAGCAGTTGTGACCCACTGACATTACTCTCTCTGACACTGGAAGCCTTTCTGCTTCCTATCCCCACAATTCTGAGCTCAGAGGGGTGAGGTTCTCTTCCCTCAAGTAGCATACTCTTGCCAGGGGGACAGTGAAGGCTCCATTTAATTACAAGCCATGGCAGCTTCCCAAGCATTTGGACTCCTTGTATCCAGTAACCAGCAGGCAAGAAGAGAAGTCATCATCCTCACCAGAGTAGTAAACTCAGAGCACATGAGGAAGTAGGCTGCATTTCAACAAGGTAATCCATTTGGAAGCCTCTTGGTAAATCCCATGACTGATTAAAACCATGAATGGGCATGTGTAGCCATGTTGGCCTGAGAAGAGATGATTCCCACAGAATCAGGTCCCTCAGGAATGAAGGTTTGGGTTATACCATCAGAAAAGTGACAGTGAAAGTCATTCAGTTGTGTCCAACTCTTTGCGATCCCATGGACTATACAGTTCATGGAATCCTCCAGGCCAGAATACTGGAGTGGGTAGCCTTTCCCTTCTCCAGGGGATCTTCCCAACCCAGGGATCGAGACCAGGTCTCCCATATTGCAGGTGGATTCTTTGCCAACTGAGCTATGAGGGAGGCCCTATACCATCAGAAAAGCCACCAGCAACAACAGAGGTGAGTTGAGGGTGAGACGGATTCAGAGGACACAGTGGAGGAGGGAGACAGTAAATACTAGTTACAGCTGAAACCAGCTATAGCATCTTGGTGTGTAGTTTATCCCCCTAACTTCCTTCTTGAAAGTTTCTTTGTTGAAAGAGAGAAGGGTAGCTGTGAGGCACAAGGGGTAGACTGGAACAGGCAGACATGTCTGCCATCAGATCTCCCTTCCAAACAACCTGCTGTGGAGGGTGGAGGTTGCCTGGCCATCTCCAGCTGCTGCATTCTGCAAATCAGCACAGCATTCATGCTGAAGTCAGGCTGCCCCCAAGGCTGCCCCCCAGATAATGCTTGAGCTCAGTGGCACTACTAGGGCTGGGCCATTTCTCCCCAGCACAGGATGTTCCAACGGGCAGCCTTGGCGAAGGCACTTACCATTAGCCATGCTGCACTGCATTCTGAGGCTCTTCTACAAGAGCTTCCTTGCTTTCCTCTCCCCTTTCACAGGGAGCCCACCCTAGCTACTCCTTCTCCCTGCCTCCTTCACAAGCATGTCTGTCTCTCTGTACGTTTCCTTCCCATCTCATCCTATTTTGAGGTCTTGCTTCTTGGAGGACCCAAACTGAGACAAATTGTTGTTTCAGTTTTGGTATATCTAGAGCTCCCTACAAAGTTTGATATATGTTCATCCTTCTGTTTTATTCTTCTGCCATCTTGTTTAATCCACCTCGGCTTTATTCCTTTAGTCTCCAGCCTTTGGCACATTTCCATGCTCTGTTTGTCAATCTATACTGGAATCTGGCATTCAAACACATTTAAGACCATATCTAATTAGCTTAGTCCTGACAACTGTCTTATCACTGATTAGTAATGGATTACAGTCCTTGGACAATTACTGCTTTTGAAGCCAAGCTAACAAATGCTTCACACTGTCAGTGCATAAATCATCTGGTCTCATTTAAGAGACAGCTTTAAAAAAACATATTAAACTTCCCTTCACAGATTCTACATTTCCACCTTCCCTCTGAGCCAATTGAGGTGGGGGTTTTCAAATTAATATGCCCCATACCTTCCCAAACACATTGCTGGATCTGAATATCTAGTTTTCTAAGCCTGAATTTTTAACAGAATCATTAGCATTTGAGCTACCCACTCAAAGAAGTGTTTCTACAACTGTTTCTGTTTTCAGCTAATTTTATATCCCTCCATTTTGCTGTATTCTAGTTCTTTTGCCAGCTCTTCCATTTCTTTTTTGGTTGTAATATTCCATTACCCCTTCTGCTTTTGCACTCAATTGTCCATTTATGGGCAGCAGTTTGCTTTTCTTCATCCAGTAAGAGAAATTCAACCTTTGAAGTTGTATGATTCTAGAATAGTTTTCACATGAGCACAGATCTTTTTCCTAATATACTTTTCAGCTGGTGAACTCATTTCTCACACAGAAAAAGATTCCAAGATAAGGCATGACAAAGAAAACCCCAGTAAAGTAGGTTAGTGCTAATTCCATACATACTGTTGGTGAGTTTCCCAGGTGCTTAAAATTATAGAAACCTACATCTCTGATGCAAATACATTCTTAATGCAACTGTAAATATTCCACTTCCAGAATGTCCATTCACAAACCTCAGCTAAGGTTCCACTAAACTGAGTCTAACACAGCACAAGCATATCTGTATCTGCTTCATAATGACCACTTTAGAGAACTATATGCCTGAAGGAGTTTTAGGAAGTCAGCTGTGTGGTGTTCTCCTGCCTTCGGGCAGAACTGTACATAAACACCCAGACAGGAAAAATCTTCCCAAGAAAGAGTCAACAACCTTACTCTAGAATTTAACAATGATAACAGCCAGGAATTTCAATTCCTTCTTTGAATATACAAGTCCCTTTGTTTTAGCTTATCTCTGTTTTTTCAATTGTAAGTCTGATACAGAGGTTAAAAATGCTTAAGTTTTTTTAATACAGCAACTCATTGGAAACGACCTTGGTGCTGGGAAAGACTGAGGGCAAGAGGAGAAGGAGGTGACAGAGGACGAGATGGTTGGATGGCATTGTGGACTCAACGGACATGAGTTTGAGCAAACTCTGGGAAATGGGGAAGGACAGGAAAATCTGGTGTGCTGCAAAGCCTGGGGTTGCAAAGAGTCTGACATGACTTAGTGACTGAAGAACAATAATAAAAAACATATTCTCCAAGTTGCCCCTGGTTATTTTCATGTTAATGACCGTTTTCTATGTAAATTAAAATATGACTCATTCATTCATTGGATAAATAAATATTTTTAAAATCTCGTACCCTCCTTTTAGCAGATATTTTAAATCACCTCTACCTTTAGAAAACTATCATGGACTCATGGCTCCTTTGACAGACTCAACACCTTCCAATTATTGTGATCATTTTTTATGCCAAACCTATCACATTTTGCCAATATTCTCTGGATCATGGGAAAAGCAAGAGAGTTCCAGAAAAACATCTAGTTCTGCTTTATTGACTATGCCAAAGCCTTTGACTGTGTGGATCACAATAAACTGTGGAAAATTCTGAAAGAGATGGGAATACCAGACCACCTGATCTGCCTCTTGAGAAATTTGCATGCAGGTCAGGAAGCAACAGTTAGAACTGGACATGGAACAACAGACTGGTTCCAAATAGGAAAAGGAGTCCGTCAAGGCTGTATATTGTCACCCTGTTTATTTAACTTCTATGCAGAGTACATCATGAGAAACGCTGGACTGGAAGAAACACAAACTGGAATCAAGATTGCCGGGAGAAATATCAATAACCTCAGATATGCAGATGACACCACCCTTATGGCAGAAAGTGAAGAGGAACTAAAAACCTCTTGCTGAAGGTGAAAGTGGAGAGTGAAAAAGTTGGCTTAAAGCTCAACATTCAGAAAACAAAGATCACGGCATCCAGTCCCGCCACTTCATGGGAAATAGATGGGGAAACAGTGGAAACAGTGTCAGACTTTATTTTTCTGGGCTCCAAAATCACTGCAGATGGTGACTGCAGTCATGAAATTAAAAGACGCTTACTCCTTGGAAGGAAAGTTATGACCAACCTAGATAGCATATTCAAAAGCAGAGACATTACTTTGTTTTCTGAATGTTGAGCTTTAAGCCAACTTTTTCACTCTCCATTTTCACCTTCAGCAAGAGGCTTTTTAGTTCCTCTTCACTTTCTGCCATAAGGGTGGTGTCATCTGCATATCTGAGGTTATTGATATTTCTCCCGGCAATCTTGATTTCAGCTTGTGTTTCTTCCAGTCCAGCGTTTCTCATGATGTACTCTGCATATAAGTTAAATAAACAGGGTGACAATATATAGCCTTGACGGACTCCTTTTCCTATTTGGAACCAGTCTGTTGTTCCATGTCCAGTTCTAACTGTTGCTTCCTCACCTGCATACAGATTTCTCAAGAGGCAGGTCAGGTGGTCTGGTATTCCCATCTCTTTCAGAATTTTCCACAGTTTATTGTGATCCACACACTCAAAGGCTTTGGCATAGTCAATAAAGCAGAAATAGATGTTTTTCTGGAACTCTCTTGCTTTTTCCATGATCCAGAAGATGTTGGCAATTTGATCTCTGGTTCCTCTGCCTTTCTAAAACCAGCTTGAACATCAGGAAGTTCACGGTTCACATATTGCTGAAGCCTGGCTTGGAGAATTTTGAGCATTACTTTACTAGCGTGTGAGATGAGTGCAATTGTGCCGTAGTTTGAGCATTCTTTGGCTTTGCCTTTCTTTGGGATTGGAATGAAAACTGACCTTTTCCAGTCCTGTGGCCATTGCTGAGTTTCTAAATTTGCTGGCATATTGAGTGCAGCACTTTCACAGCATCATCTTTCAGGATTTGGAATAGCTCAACTGGAATTAGGCATTAACAAAAAAATCCCTTCAGTTTTTGTCAACAACAAGATATATTTGGCTCTTCTTGCTCTTTCCTCCTCTGAAATCTGCTATCAGATACCTTCCAAGGGACCCTAATTCCCTTATCTAAAAAATGTGTAAGGAGAAAAACTATGGTTAGGGTAAATTATGATTTATATTATATTTTTTCTCCTTGACTAATGAAAGTAGTTTGCACTAAGAACTACAGGATAAATAGGAGTTAGCTAGACCAAGTAGAATGAAAATGTGTTTTAGAAGGGTGTAGGTAAGGGTGAGATATAAAAAGGCAAGACAACAATTAAACAAGAAGTAAAAATAACATGGACGATTGGTCCCCCTTATCCAAGGGTGGTATGTTCCAACACCCGCCAGAGTGTGCTGAAACTGCAGATGGTAGTATATATACAGTTTTTTTTCTTATAAATACGTACCTATGATAAAATTTAATTTCTAAATTAGGCGCAGTAAGAGATTAGTGATAATAATAAAACAGAACAATTTTAACAATATATGGTAGTAAAAGTTATGTGAATATAATCTTTCTCTCAGAATATCTTATTGTATTAATACAAATCTAATGCCTTTTCCATCTTAACTAAGCACTTATCAGGCACTGTGGCCAGAACTTTTGCAGTTTGAGACACAACAGCAAAACTAGCATGGCTTCTTTTCCTTCTTCACAATTTCACAGATAAAAGATCTGCTCTTGCCATAGATCTCAGCAATCTCAGCATACACATTTTTTTCTTTTTTCATTACGTTGAGAACTTTCACCTTTTCACTTACAGGAAGAACTTTACGGCTACTCTTCAGTACATCTCAACAGCCAGCCATACCACTCTCGTGCTTTGGGGCCAGGATTAAGGGAAATAAATGTTACTTGAACATAATCCCCGAGATTCTACAAAAGTTGATCTGATAACTGAGATGGCTACTAAAGGACTCATAGGCAGGATCAGCTAGACAAAGGGATAATTCCCACCCTGGGTGGGATGGAGTGGGTCAGCTGGAAATCTCATCCATGCTATGCAGAATGGCACACAATTTAATGTAAATAGATGGATTATTTATTTCTGAAATCTTCCATTTCATATTTTCAGACTGTGGGTAATGGAGACTGTGGATAATGGGGACTACAGCTGATAATATCAGAGGATGTGAAAGTACTATGGAAGCAAAGCAAAGCAACCTCTTACTTGGAAACTGGTAAATGTTGATAAGAAAAGACTGTCTGAACAAGTGACTATGGGCTTAGGTAGAAACCTCCCTAACACCAAAATCTTTCCAGTACTGCTCTCCTAAACCAAGCACAGGAACGGCTCTGCTTCTTGGGTCCCTTTAAATAATGTAGAGCATATGGCTAGTGGAAACTAATGCAGTGTGAGTAAGGGGACCAATAACATGAGAGGTGGACTGTGAAGAAGGCTGAGCGCCGAAGAACTGATGCCTTTGAACTGTGGTGTTGGAGAAGACTCCTGAGAGTCCCTTGGACTGCAAGGAGATCCAACCAGTCCATTCTGAAGGAGATCAGCCCTGGGGTTTCTTTGGAAGGAATGATGCTAATTGGAGAAGGAAATGGCAGTCCACTCCAGTGTTCTTGCCTAGAGAATCCCAGGGACGGGGAAGCCTGGTGGGCTGCCATCTATGGGGTCGCACAGAGTCGGACATGACTGAAGCGACTTAGCAGTAGCAGTAGCAGCAGCAATGATGCTAAAGCTGAAACTCCAGTACTTTGGCCACCTCATGCGAAGAGTTGACTCACTGGAAAAATCTCTGATGCTGGGAGGGATTGGGGGCAGGAGGAGAAGGGGATGACAGAGGATGAGATGGCTGGATGGCATCACTGACTCGATGGATGTGAGTCTGAGTGAACTCCGGGAGTTGGTGATGGACAGGGAGGCCTGGCGTGCTGTGATTCATGGGGTCACAAAGAGTCAGACACAACTGAGCGACTGAACTGAACTGAACTGAAGATTCTAGATAGTAAAACCTCCACCGCCTGGGGCCTTGACTGACTGCGTAAAACAGAGGATGTCTTTGTCTGCTTTGAAACGGGCATAGTGTGAATAACAAATAATCTTGCATATGTTGAGTCACTGAAATTTGGAGGTCAGTTGGTTGCTGTAGCAAACCTAGTCTGTTAATGTATCTTCCTGACTCCCCTTGGGAAACTTGACACTTCTTGGGTTGGTACCAGTGGGAGGGCAATAAGGTATCAATGTATCAGTTTCCAACCCAAGCTGATTGATTAAAGCCATTAGGAAAGTAAGCTTTTCTCTTTTCTAATCCAAGGTTCCTTCTAGGAAGTGATGCTGCCAGGCAGAACAGTAGATTAAAAATACTCTGTAGTGACTTAGATGGGTGGGATGAGGGGGTAGGAGGGAGGACGGAGAGGGAGGGAATACACACACACACACACACACACACACACATGGCTGATTCACTTTGTTGCACACCAGAAACTAACACAACATTGTAACGCAAATATACCCCAATTTAGAAAAAAAAAGACCTAGTCTGTTTTGGCTTCCCTGGTGGCACTATTGGTAAAGAACCTGCCTGACAATGCAGGAGATGTAAGAGACACTGGTTCAATTCCTGGGTCAGGAAGATCCCCTAGAGGAGGGCATAGCAACCCACTTCAGTAGTCTTGTCTAGAGAATCCCATGGACAGAGGAGCCTGGCCAGCTATGGTCCTGGGGGAGCAAAGAGTTAGACAAGACTGAAGTGATTTAGCACAAGTCTGTTTATACTACTAAGTCGCTTCAGTTGTGTCCGACTCTGTACGACCCCATAGACGGCAGCCCACCAGGATCCCCCATCCCTGAGATTATCCAGGCAAGAATACTGGAGTGGGTTGCCATTTCCTTCTCCAATGCATGAAAGTGAAAAGTGAAAGTGAAATCGCTCAGTCATGCCTGACTCTTAGCGACCCCATGGACTGCAGCCTACCAGGCTCCTCCGTCCATGGGATTTTCCAGGCAAGAGTACTGGAGTGGGGTGCCGTTGCCTTCTCCGCTGTTTATACTAGTTATGATCAAATCTGTGGGAGATATAACAGGTCTTCAATCACTAGACAGTTTTGGAGATAGCTCCTCCCTGACTATAGTTTATTTCACTTGCACGTGGTTCTTTTCACTATACTCTCATTAATTAATATGAAGGGGCTTGGTGAAGGGATACAAGGCCTGCAACAGAGGCAACTGGGAGTGGTTCCTACACAACTGAGCCTCAACTGAACCTCCTGCTCTGAGTTTATCTCAATTACGTGATTGTAAAAACATAAACAATTCACTCTACTGTATACACTTCCTTATTGGCTCAACACATTCTTCTAAACCCACTAAATTAATGTTATATTTATCCTAATATAACATGCACATAATATATGGAAAAGTTCCAAGTGTACTTAACTACATAATTATAGCTTTCAAAATTGTTTGTTGAAATTCCATCAACAGAGGAATGGATAAATAAAATGTAGTGCGTCTATATAATGGAATATTAGACATTAAAAAAATGAAAGAATGCCATTTGTGGCAACATGGATGGACCTGGAGAGTGTCATGCAGAGTGAAATAAGTCAGACAGAGAAGAAGAAATATGGTATGGCATCCCTTATATGCAGAATCTAAAAAGAAATAATACAAATGAATTTATTTATGAAACAGAAATAAACTCACAGACTTAGAGAATGAGCTTACAGTTGCCAGGGGTTAGAATGGAGGGAGGAGATAGAGAGTTTGGGATCAACATGCTATATTTAAAATAGATAACCAACAAAATCCTACTGTATAGCACAGGGAACTCTACCCAATGTTACGTGGCACCCTGGATGGGAGGGAAGTTTAGGGGAGAATGGATACATGTATATGTATGGCTGAGTTCCTTTGCTGTCTGCCTGAAACTATTACAACATTGTAAATCAGCTATCCTTCAAAATAAGGTAAAAAATATTAAATAAATCATGTATTAAAGTGTTTCAGATAATTGTGTTTAATACTACCTTCTCCCCATTACGAGGTAAATTCCATGGGACCAAGGGCCTCTATTTTGTGCTTTGCTCCCATCCCCAGAACTTAGAAAATGTCTTGGTACATGCCACGGATCCAATACAGATTTGTTGGGCAAATAATTCATTTTACAAGGATCACTTGTAGTTACAATGAAAATAATAGACTGGAATTTAGTGAAACTAGAAGCAGAGAGTCTAGATGGAGACCATGGAAGATCTTCACATGAGAGATGAAGATGACTCAGACCAATGTAGTCACAGGGGCAATGGAGAGAAGTGAACAGATTTGAAATATATTTAGAATGCAGAGCAGAAAGGATTTGGTGATTGATTGACTGTTAGGAGATTTGCAGGGGCAAAAATCAAGAGTTCTACTGTAGGCACCGAAATCAGGGAGGAAGCCATGCAGAAGAGTGGTTTAGGAAGCCAAGGTGGATGATAAGTCCAGTTGGCATGGGTTCCTACGACCTATTCAAATGCCAATGCAATTGTGTCTATCAATTCTGTAATCAGGAAAGTGGTCTGTGCCTGAAAAACAAGTTTAGGAAAAAGCATAGCCTTGGAAATTTCCAGCCATATAAATCTATGCAAACAGTGTGTGAGAAGAGGGCCTAAGAGAAAACCCTGAAGATTATCTGCAGTGAAGATTTTAAGAATCAGAGCTTGTTCATTGAATTAGTTGGACTTGGTAGGGATAAAGAAGACTGAGCATAGAAGAAGTGATGCTTTTTAACTGTGGTGTTGAAGAAGATTCTTAAGAGTCCCTTGGACAGCAAGGAGACAAAACCAGGAAATCAATCCCGAATATTCATTGGAAGGACTGATGCTGAAGCTGAAGCGCCAATACTTTGGCTACCTGATGAGTAGAGCTGACTCATTAGAAAAGATCCTGATGCTGGGAAATATTGAAGGCAAGAGGAGAAGGGATAACAGAGGATGAGACGGTTGGATGGCATCACCAGCTCAATGGACATGAGTTTGAGCAAGCTCCAGGAGATGGTGAAAAACAGGGAAGCCTGATGTGCTGCAGTCCATGGGGTCACAAAGAGTCAGACACAATTGAGCGACTGAAAAACGGCAAAGGGTATACTCAGAAAATAGCTTTATTCTTCTTCTATCAATGCCTTCAAACCATTTCACCTTGGACAATATCTCAAGCACATTCCATTCATTTTTTTTTTTTTTTTTTTTTACTTCTTAGTACTCAAATAGTCTTATTTTCATTTACGAAAATGTCCAGGCCAAGTTAAATGAAAACTTCCAGGGAGTTTCCCGGTGACCTAGTGTATAGGATTCTGGCTTTCACTGCTGTGGCCTGAGTTTAGTCCCCGGTCAGGGAACTGAAATCCTGCAGGCTGTGTGGCATGGCCAAAAAACTTAAATAGGGGCTTCCCTGGTGTTCCAGTGGTTAGGAATCTGCCTTCCAGTACAGGGCACATGCGTTCGATCCCTGGTCTGGGAGGGTCCCACACGCTGTGGAGCATCTAAGCCCATGCACCACAACTACTAAGCCTGTGTGCCCCAACGACTGAGCCTGCGCGCTGCAACTACGGAAGCCCACGTGCCTAGAGCCTGTGCTCCACAAGAGAAGCCACCTCAGTGAGAAGTCTGGGCACTGTGACGAGAATAGCCCACCTCGCCACAACCAGAGAAAGTCTGTGTGCAGCAACAAAGACCCACCATAGCCAAAAATCGATCAATCAGTCTGGCTTTTAAATTAAATAAGTGAAAATAAATTAAAATTTCCATCTAAAAAATTCCATCCAATTAGGAGTTTGGGATTAAAATATACCTACTACTGTATATAAAAGAACCAACAAGAACCTATTGTATAGCATAAGGAACTCCACCTAATATCTTGTAATAACCTATAATGGAAAGGAATATAAAAAATGTATATATATATATGAATCACTTTGCTGAACACCTGAACCTAACACAACATTGCAAATCAACTATACTTCAATATAAAAATTCAGCCTCCAAATCCTCTCTTTCCCCAAACAAAAGCTTACCTCTAGTCCAAGATTTCTTCCTCCTCTAGCTCCAGGATGACACAGTGTCCTAGTAGAGACAGTGTGGTCTGTTCTCTCACTCTCTTTGTACCATATTTCCTCCATCCCCTCTTCATTTCTTGGTTCCTGCCAGGTTAATGTAGGAAAGTGGGATAAGAGAAGATACAACAAAAGTATTTCCTTTGTAGTTGCCTGTCAAATACCCTCTCCCATGACAGATGTTAAAAAGGTTTTCCTCCTGTGAGGACTTTGTGAACTCGCTAAAGACACTTATTCCTCATCTTCCCCCAAACATCTGGAAATCTCTACAGCGTATTCTTCCTTGACTCAGAAAATCCATTGTCCAGCGGATCCCTCAAAATTCCCCTTAACCTTCATCTTGCTGGGTAACCAAGTTCCACACAGCCCGCTTCCTGAATTGGGTTTTTAAAGTCATGTGGCTCTCCTGTATAAGTCAAGATGGGTAGGTTATGTTATGTGCATGCCTGCTAAGTCACTTCAGTCATGTCCGACTCTGCAACGGCATGGACTACAGCCTCAAGGCTCCTCTGTCCATGGGATTCTCCAGGCAAGAATATTGGAGTGGGTTGCCATGCCCTCCTCCAGGGGATCTTTCCAACACAGGGATTGAATCCGAGTCTCTTATGTCCTCCTCCATTGGCAGGCGGGTTCTTTACCACTAGCACCACCTGGGAAGCCCAGGTTATGCTACAACAGTTCCTAAATCAGTAGAGATTTACTCTCACTCAATATGTGTTATGGGTTAGCAGGGGACTCTACGATATATCTTAGTCATCCAGGAACCCAGGCTGATAGAGACTCCCTCTTGACTCATGCTTCTATGATCACATCAGGTGGAAACAACTTTGGCCAACCTGTGTTGACTCTTCAACCTCCTACCCAGAAGTGACATGTATCTTCTGCCCACATTTCATGGGCTAAAGATAGGCTTATGGCTTTCTAAGTGCAGTAGTAAAGAATTCACCTGCCAAAGCAAGAGTTGCAAGGGACAGGGGTTTGATCCCTGGGTTGGGAAGATCCCCTGGAGTAGGAAATGAGAACCCATTCCAATATTCTTGCCTGGAGAATCCCATGGACAGAGGAGCCTGGTGGGCTACAGTCCATGGGGTGACAAGACTCAGACATGACTGAGCGACTATGCATGCACTCACACACGCACACACACATGCACACATATATATGTAACTGAATCACTTTTTTGAACACCTGAAACTACAACATTGTAAATCAATTCTACTCCAATATAAACTAAAAATTAAATAAAAAAAGAAAAATGAGTGTTCAGCTGTTTTTGAATTTGTTGAGAGATAAAGAAAAATAAGGGTATAAAAGTGTGCATTGGAGTTGGGGAAAGTGTGATGAGCTCATCGATGATGGTCCAAGCAGTAGGGTGGAGAAGGAGTCAGGGAACAGTGCTAAGAGTGAGCGGGGGGTGAGGAGGGGGAGACAGTCATCACAGCAAGCACCCACCAGAACTGTGGCTGTGAAGGGCAGACAGGGAGAAGGTGGCGCTGGAAGGAAGCATGGAGTTAAGAGGAAGGATTTTTTTTTTTTAATGAGAGACTTGGTCATGTTTAAGTGCTAATAAAAAGGAATTCACTGAGAATGAGAGATTACATGTCTGATGAAATGGTTTTTAAACAGCAACTTTTCATTTCTGAAGGAAAACAAACCCATTTAGATCAGATCAGTCGCTCAGTCGTGTCCGACTCTTAGCGACCCCATGAATCGCAGCACGCCAGGCCTCCCTGTCCATCACCAACTCCCGGAGTTCACTCAGACTCACGTCCATCGAGTCAGTGATGCCATCCAGCAATCTCATCCTCTGTCGTCCCCTTCTCCTCCTGCCCCCAATCCCTCCCAGCATCAGAGTCTTTTCCAATGAGTCAACTCTTCGCATGAGGTGGCCAAAGTACTAGAGTTTCAGCTTTAGCATCATTCCTTCCAAAGAAATCCCAGGACTGATCTCCTTTAGAATGGACTGGTTGGATCTCCTTGCAGTCCAAGGGACTCTCAAGAGTCTTCTCCAACACCAGTTCAAAAACATCAATTCTTTGGCGCTCAGCCTTCTTCACAGTCCAACTCTCACATCCATACATGACCACAGGAAAAACCATAGCCTTGACTAGACGAACCTTTGTTGCAAAGTAATGTCTCTGCTCTTGAATATGCTATCTAGGTTGGTCATAACTTTCCTTCCAAGGAGTAAGCGTCTTTTAATTTCATGGCTGCAATCACCATCTGCAGTGATTTTGGAGCCCAGAAAAATAAAGTCTGACACTGTTTCCACTGTTTCTCTATCTATTTCCCATGAAGTGGTGGGACGGGATGCCGTGATCTTCGTTTTCTGAATGTTGAGCTTTAAGCCAACTTTTTCACTCTCCACTTTCACTTTCATCAGGAGGCTTTTTAGTTCCTCTTCACTTTCTGCCATAAGGGTGGTGTCATCTGTATATCTGAGGTTATTGATATTTCTACCAGCAATCTTGATTCCAGTTTGTGTTTCTTCCAGTCCAGCGTTTCTCATGATGTACTCTGCATATAAGTTAAATAAACAGGGTGACAATATACAGCCTTGACGGACTCCTTTTCCTATTTGGAACCAGTCTATTGTTCCATGTCCAGTTCTAACTGTTGCTTCCTGACCTGAATACAAATTTCTCAAGAGGCAGATGAGGTGGTCTGGTATTCCCATATCTTGAAGAATTTTCCACAGTTTATTGTGATCCACACAGTCAAAGGCTTTGGCATAGTCAATAAAGCAGAACTAGATGTTTTTCTGGAACTCTCTTGCTTTTTCTATGATCCAGCGGATGTTGGCAATTTGATCTCTGGTTCCTCTGCCTTTCTAAAACCAGCTTGAACATCAGGAAGTTCACGGTTCACATATTGCTGAAGCCTGGCTTGGAGAATTTTGAGCATTACTTTCCTAGCGTGTGAGATGAGTGCAATTGTGCGGTAGTTTGAGCATTCTTTGGCATTGCCTTTCTTTGGGATTGGAATGAAAACTGACCTTTTCCAGTCCTGTGGCCACTGCTGAGTTTTCCAAATTTGCTGGCACATTTGCTGGCACTTTCACAGCATCATCTTTCAGGATTTGGAATAGTTCAACTGGAATTCCATCACCTCCACTAGATTTGTTCATAGTGATGCTTTCTAAGGCCCACTTGACTTCACATTCCAGGATGTCTGGCTCTAGGTCAGTGATCACACCATCGTGATTATCTGGGTCGTGAAGATCTTTTTTGTACAGTTCTTCTGTGTATTCTTGCCATCTCTTCTTAATATCTTCTGCTTCTGTTAGGTCCATACCATTTCTGTCCTTTATTGAGCTCATCTTTGCATGAAATGTTCCTTTGGTATCTCTGATTTTCTTGAAGAGATCCCTAGTCTTTCCCATTCTGTTGTTTTCCTCTATTTCTTTGCATTGATCGCTGAAGAAGGCTTTCTTGTCTCTTCTTGCTATTCTTTGGATCTCTGCATTCAGATGTTTATATCTTTCCTTTTCTCCTTTGCTTTTTGCTTCTCTTCTTTTCACAGCTATTTGTAAGGCCTCCCCAGACAGCCATTTTGCTTTTTTTGCATTTCTTTTCTATGGGGATGGTCTTGATCCCTGTCTCCTGTACAATGTCACGAACCTCATTCCATAGTTCATCAGGCACTCTATCGATCAGATCTAGGCCCTTAAATCTATTTTTCACTTCCACTGTATAATCATAAGGAATTTGATTTAGGTCATACCTGAATGGTCTAGTCGTTTTCCCTACTTTCTTCTATTTATGTCTGAATTTGGCAATAAGGAGTTCATGGTCTGAGCCACAGTCAGCTCCCGGTTTTGTTTTTGCTGACTGTATAGAGCTTCTCCATCTTTGGCTGCAAAGAATATAATCAATCTGATTTCGGTGTTGACCATCTGGTGATGTCCATGTATAGAGTCTTCTCTTGTGTTGTTGGAAGAGGGTGTTTGTTATGACCAGTGCATTTTCTTGGCAAAACTCGATTAATCTTTGCCCTGCTTCATTCTGTATTCCAAGGCCAAATTTGCCTGTTACTCCAGGTGTTTCTTGACTTCCTACCTTTGCATTCCAGTCCCCTATAATGAAAAGGACATCTTTTTTGGATGTTAGTCCTAATTATTTAATTCCCTCAAGAGATGCTGGTAGGAAGTGGGAAACTCTTCATTCTATTGGTGATGGAGGAAAAAAAGAATTGCAACACTGTCTCTGATGAATAATAATGGTTCTTGGGCAGCTGTGGTTTTTCACTCAACAGAACAGATAAGTTCCTAGGGCTCTAAAAATATACAAACCCCTTTAGTTTTATAGTTTTATTAGAGAGAATAAAACTATTCTCTATAGTTCTATTCTCTTGGTGGGAAACAAAAGAGTCTTAACTTGCTATCCTGGTACTGTTTACCCCACTCATTAAAGTAGCTTTAAAGTTGATTTCATTGCTTACAGTAGGAAAACCCCTAAAGGTATTGGTTGTCATTTATAATGAACTCATCTGCTAAGCGCTTTTTTGGTCCTCCAGCTCCCACTTAAGTATTAATACTTTGCTGTAGCAACAAACATCTCTCCCTTCCAGATGTGTGAACCTTTTGATTTCTACACATTTTAAATTATTTAACTTGGGATATTTTTTTTTAAAGCAACTTCCTGTGGTATGTGTAAAAAAGATGTGTTTCCTCAGCTCCATTTCAAACTTGTTTCCAAATTTAGTTGTGTGGATTGCTAAGTCTGATCTCAAGATGTTCATAGATCATAATTAAAAACTAGGCCATTATTTTCATCTCAGCTCCTGACATGCTCCCCAACTTTGCTCCCCCACAACCATCTAATATGGTACCCAGAAACAATAGGAGGAATGTCTGAAAGGATAAATTAATACCGTACACGCAACAGAAACAGAGAATGTCTCACTCAACTCCATTCTAATCCCCTCGTCCAGGTCTTTACTGAGCAGTCGAGGCTGGAAAGCTCAAAGCTAGAGGTTTGAGACCCCCTTACAGCTCAGTTTCCATATATGACCTCACTTCCACCAAGTAGATACATCTAAGTAAAGATTGGAAGATGGAACTGACCATCTGGAGATGGTGAACATGCATCTGCCAATTCTCTCTAGAGGCTTTTAACTTTTTTCTGTAGTGGTAGCTTAAGTTCTGGTATCTGGTCCTTAACTCTGAGGGTATTTGGAGGTTAATGATGTGCACTGAAAGCCTAGCAGAGTGTTTAAAAAACAGAGCAGCTAAAGCAGAGAGGTCCTGGAGTCAGCTGTCATGGCTGCAGCTTCCCAACTGTGTCAGAGGCAGCAGCATCCTTAACTTGTCAGCTCTACAGTGTGGTTTGGAGAGTCATTTCTGGAAACTCAAACTAGAGCACCCTCCTCCAGTCCTTCCAATGATCAGGTAAGCAATTAGTGCTTCTCCAGTAAGGTGGTAGGATTGCTCATCCCTGACCCCTTGGAGTTGGGTTTGGCTATATGACTTGCTTGAGCCAATGAAATAATAAACATCACCTCTCTCCTTCTGCCAATGGCTAAGAGTAATGTTCTGAGTGGTTGTACTGCCCAGATGGCTCAGTAATAAAGAATCTGTCTGTCAATGCAGGAGCAACAGGAGACACAGCTATGATCCCTGCGTCAGAAAGATCCCCTGGAGGAGGAAATGGAAACCCACTCCAGTATTCTTGCCTGGAATATCTTTGCCAGAGGAGCCTAGCAAGCTACAGTCCATGGGGTCACAAAGAGTTGGACATGACTTAGTGACTGAACATACATGGAGAGCAATTGCTCCAATAGCTTGGAATGATGAAGGCACAGCATGGATTCTCCAGTCAACCCACGATTATCACATACCATGAGTGAGAAATAAACCTTGGTTATTTTATAAAAATGATGTCTGTTATTGCAGTACCTCCCAGGCCATCTTGTTGATCCAGTAAGTCATCTCATTTTCCCTAAAAATGTGTTGAGTGAATCCTATTGTCTGAGATTGAGCCTCAAGCAATTATTTCCAGGAATATGACACTGACACACAGCTTAAAAACTAAACACTGTTAAGCTTATGAGATCATTGTTGTTGTTCAGTCACCCAGTCGTGTCCAACTCTTTGTGACCCCATGGACTGCAGCACACCAGGCCTCCCTGTTCCTCAGCATCTCCCAGATTTTGCCCAACTTCTTGTCCATTGCCTTGGTAATGCCATCTAGCCATTTCATTATTGGTCCTCAAATGAGGGGAAGCATCTTCTACTTCTTTTATTTCTCCATAGTGCACAAAGCCTAGCAGCAGAGCCACTGCATTGCACACCCGCAGGAGAAAACCATTAGACCATTCAGGTATGACCTAAATCAAATCCCTTATGACTATACAGTACAAGTGAGAAATAGATTTAAGGGACTAGAGCTGATAGACAGAGTGCCTGATGAACTATGGACTGAGGTTCGTGATATTGTACAGGAGGCAGGAATAAAGATCATCCCCAAGAAAAAGAAATGCAAAAAAGCAAAATGGCTGTCTGAGGAGGCCTTACAAATAGCTGTGGAAAGAATGGAAGTGAAAAGCAAAGGAGAAAAGGAAAGATATACCCATTTGAATGCAGAGTTCCAAAGAATAGCAAGGAGAGATAAGAAACCCTCCCTCAGAAATCAGTGCAAAGAAATAGAGGAAAACAACAGAATGGGAAAGACTAGAGATCTCTTCAAGAAAATTAGAGATACCAAGGGAACATTTCATGCAAAGATGGGCTCAATAAAGGACAGAAATGGTATGGACCTAACAGAAGCAGAAGATACTAAGAAGAGGTGGCAAGAATAAACAGAAGAACTGTACAAAAAAGATTTTAATGACCCAGATAATCACGATGGTGTGATCACTGACCTAGAGCCAGACATCCTGGAATGTGAAGTCAAGTGGGCCTTAGAAAGCATCACTACAAACAAGGCTAGTGGAGGCGATGGAATTGCAGTTGAGCTATTTCAAATCCTTAAAGATGATGCTGTGAAAGTGCTGCACTCAATATGCCAGCAAATTTGGAAAAGTCAGCAGTGGCCACAGGACTGGAAAAGGTCAGTTTTCATTCCAATCCCAAAGAAAGGCAATGCCAAAGAATGCTCAAACTACCGCACAATTGTACTCATCTCACACACTAGTAAAGTAATGCTTAAAATTCTCCAAGCCAGGCTTCAGCAATACATGAACCATGAACTTCCTGATGTTCAAGCTGGTTTTACAAAAGGCAGAGGAACCAGAGATCAAATTGCCAACATCTGCTGGATCATGGAAAAAGCAAGAGAGTTCCAGAAAAACATCTATTTCTGCTTTATTGACTATGCCAAAGCCTTTGAGTGTGTGGATCACAATAAACTGTGGAAAATTCTGAAAGAGATAGGAATACCAGACCACCTGCCCTGCCTCTTGAGAAACCTGTATGCAGGTCAGGAAGCAACAGTTAGAACTGGACATGGAACAACAGACTGGTTCCAAATAGGAAAAGGAGTCCGTCAAGGCTGTATATTGTCACCCTGTTTATTTAACTTCTGTGCAGAGTACATCATGAGAAACGCTGGACTGGAAGAAACACAAGCTGGAATCAAGATTGCCGGGAGAAATATCAATAACCTCAGATATGCAGATGACACCATCCTTATGGCAGAAAGTGAAGAAGAACTAAAGAGCCTCTTGATGAAAGTTAAAGAGGAGAGTGAAAAAGTTGACTTAAAGCTCAACATTCAGAAAACAAAGATCATGGCATCCCGTCCCATCACTTCATGGCAAATAATGGGGAAACAATGGAAACAGTGGCTGACTTTATTTTTCTGGGCTCCAAAATCACTGCAGATGGTGATTGCAGCCATTAAATTAAAAGATGCTTACTCCTTGGAAGGAAAGTTATGACCAACCTAGACAGCATATTCAAAAACAGAGACATTACTTTGCCAACTAAGGTCCGTCTAGTCAAGGCTATGGTTTTTCCAGTAGTCATGTATGGATGTGAGAGTTGGACTATAAAGAAAGCTGAGAACCGAAGAATTGATGCTTTGGAACTGTGGTGTTTGAGAAGACTCTTGAGAGTCCCTTGGACTGCAAGAAGATCCAACCAGTTCATCCTAAAGAATATCAGTCCTGGGTGTTCATTGGTAGGACTGATGTTGAAGCTAAAACTCCAATACTTTGGCCACCTGATGCGAAGAGATGACTCATTTGAAAAGACCCTGATGCTGGGAAAGATTGAGGGCAGGAGAAGGGGATGAAAGAGGATGAGATGACTGGATGGCATCACTGACTCAATGGACATGAGTTTGGGTAAACTCCAGGAGTTGGTGATGGACAGGGAGACCTGGTGTGCTGCGGTTCATGGGGTCGCAAAGAGTCGGACATGACTGAGCAACTGAACTGAACTAAACTGAACTGAAGGGGCACTATGCACACTGCACTGGTGCCCTGAGGAGACTACACTGTGAATGATACTCCTGGTTTGAGCAGTACCCAGGCTCAGCCAAATGCTATAGGTATAGCTGGAAATTGGTTTTATTTGATTTGTCTCATAAGAAAAAGGTTAGGAAGTAAATAAAAACAGTAACTATAACGTGTTTCACTAAATTATTAACTAAGTCAATATAGTTATAATGACAAGAAGACCCTAAGAGGAAGGGCTGAATCCCTTTGGAAACATCCAAATTTTTACTAAAATGCTTAATATAATTCTGAGTTTTTGGTCTGAGTTTTTAAATCTCAAATCTATCATATAAGAGAAGACAGATGGTGTACTTGCTAGGATTAAGTCCAGCTATCTGCAAAAGAAAAATCCCAAATAACATTGACTTATGCAAGACATAAGTATTTTTCTCTAGTATACAGAAGTTCGATAAGAGACAGTCCAGGGTAGAGCAGCTTTAGGATGTTGTCAGCAACCCAGGTTCTTGTCCTCAACATGCTTTGTCACGTTATAGTCCAAAGTGGTTGCTCAATTCATCATGTGTACATTCTAAGAAGCAAGAAAGAGAAAAAGGGAAGAACAGCACATTCCTTCCTTTTAAGGGTTCACACTGCACTTTTAATTGCATCTTATTGGCCAGAACTTAGTCGTCACACGATCATACTCTTAGCTGTGAGGCTAGGAATGGAGGCTTTATTCTGGACAGCTCTGTATCTAACTAAAAACTGAGGTTTGTATTACTAAGAAAGGAAGAACACGTTTGGGGGATATTAAGCAATCTATAGCATAGATGCTGCAGTGTACCGGGCTGAATAGTGTCCCTCCAAAGTTTGTTTCCATCCTGAACCTCCAAATTAAAATTGCAGATATAATTAGTTAAGGACCTCAGGATGAAATCATGACTGGTTTTCTTACTGGGAAAAGAAAGGACATAGAGAAAAAGGCCATATGAAGATGGAAGCAGGGCCTGGAGTGATGCTGCCGTAAGCCAAGGAGCACCAGGAGACAGCAGAAATTGGAAAAGGCAAGGAGGGATCCTTCCCCAAGCGTTTTCAGAGGGTGGGGGCCTCTGCCAGCACCTTAAGTTCAGGCTTCTGGCCTCCAGAACTGTGAAAGATGCATTTCTGTTGTTTCAAGACACTACATTTGTGGTACTTAGCAGCCCTGGGAAATGAATACAGTTAAATTCTGTGTATAGCCATTACTGAAATTACATAGCATAGCTATAGTAGCCATGTTAATAGATCATTTTGATTACAATTCCTACAGTAATCCAGAGGCAGGTTAGCTATAGTAGCCATGTTAGTAGATCATTTTAATTACAATTCCTACAGTAATCCAGAGGCAGGTTGCCTTTTGATTTCGTAGAATGTCCCTGGTTCAGAATCTGTCCTCTCACCATGTTTTCTCATGATAGAACCATGATTTTCAGCTCCACACAGAAGACAATGGAGACATAATATATGGCAAGCACCTAACATAGTTTCTCACCTAATCCTTATAACTATCCTATGGTATGATTACTATTATACCCATTTAACAGATTAGGACACAGGATGACAAAGGTTAAGTATACAGTACACATACCATCAAAGGCAGAATCAATGCTTATACACAGGTCTGTATGACTCTCAAATATAGGCTGTTTCCCAAAGGAGTAATTAGTCTGGGGCACCTACTGAACAGGATACTTTGGGCCAAAGGCCAATTAATTTGCAGAGGGGATAAAGCTCTCCAGTCACTATGTGTTCAGTTCCAGGCATCACCTCCCATGTCAAAGCAATTCAGCTCAAATAAACTCAACATACCTTTGGGTGTTGGGCACTGAAGAGGATGTAATAATAGGTAAGGTGGTCCTTCTTCTCAAATTGCCTACCATCTTCACAGTGGATAGCAATTGGGGGTCTATAATGTGACTATATGAAAGTCTTTGAACATGGGCTCTTTTTCACGGTTCTACATTAGAATCAAGTTGGGCATACTTCTAGAAATTCAGATTCCTAGGCTTCACCCCAGTCTATGGAATCAGAATATTTGGGAGTGGAACCAGGACTCTGTATTAAAAAAAAAAGACTGAGCGATTCTCATCTAGCCAGCCTAACTCTCATTTTTAGAAACAAATATTTTCCTTATGGGGTCGCTAGAGTTGGACATGACTGAGCAACTTCACTTTCACTTTTCACTTTCATACATTGGAGAAGGAAATGGCAACCCACTCCAGTGTTCTTGCCTGGAGAATCCCAGGGACGGGGAAGCCTGGTAGGCTGCTGTCCATGGGGTCGCACAGAGTTGGACATGACTGAAGTGACTTAGCAGCAGCAGCAGCAGCAGCATTTTCCTTATATCATACCTTAAATACTAGTGACAAATTAAAACACTAGCTATGTATGATGATATAATTTTTCTTAGTATTAATTTCATATTACTATCTAAAAATTTTTAATTCCTAAATGCATTTATAGTGCTTCTCTCAAGGTAGAATAGCATTTTTTATTCTTCTGAGGAATATGAAAATAGATTATAAAGAAGCCTTATAATCTTATTTACATGCCATCAAAACCATCCTCAATAACCTACCTGTACAATATGTAGATATTTCACGTGGACCAAGTATTGAGGTAATAGATCAGGGTCTCTAACCCCCAGGCCCCAGGCTGGTACTGGTCCATGGTCTGTAAGGAACCAGGCCCCACAGCAGGAGCTGAGTGGTGGGTGAGTGAGCAAAGCTTGCTGGATTAGTTTTCTTTAAAATTCTTCCCACTTAGCAGTGAGTGGAATGCTCTAAAGGTGCACTCTATTTAATAGGCACAACAGCTGCCAAACAGGGCTACTGGCAAACTTATTTAAATATTTAATCATCATGGCAGATGAACACAGAAGGAAAAAACTATATAAATTCTCCTGCTAGTATAGTTATAAAAATTTCCAAACAGTTTCCATTTTGTGGAAATAAGTTTTGCTAGGCACGTTCTACCACTTTTTACTTCATAGTCAAAAAATGGTTCTAAGGCATATGTATTCAATTATACCCCAGGATATATATTCAATTTAGTATTATTATTAACAAAAATACCATTTTTTCTTAAAAAATCACTTTCTCACTAATGAAAAAATTATTAAACAAAATCAAGAATTTGACTTGGAAAAAGTATTTACTGAATAAAATAAATGAATAATAGAAATAAATGAAAATAGTTTTTCTTCTAGTAAGAAAAAAGCTAAGATGTGTTAAAATATTGAAAAAAATCATTAGTAATCTGATTTTTCAAAATTCCATGAATGAAAATAATTCTGATTAATTTTTTAATACTTGGGGGATGATGCCAAGAGAATGTCATTTTATTCAACAAATATTAGTCATGCTACACCCAGCATCTAGAATCATGTAGGGGCTTTATTCTCTGAAAACATGGGCTTCTGAGAGGTGTAGAGTAATCACAAAGACCACAGACTCTGGTTCTAGACTGTTTGGGTTTAAATGCTAATTCTGCCACTCAGAAGCTGTTTGACAATGGACATCATCCTTAACCTCTCTGGGCTTCAGCTTCCTCCTCTGCGATGAGAACAATGATAGCACCCTCCCCATAGGGCTACTGAGAGAATGAACACGTGGTGCCCTTAGAACAGTGTCTGGCCCACAGTGAGCACCTAGAAAGTCTCAACTGTAATTATTATTTTTTATTTAATTTTTATTGGAGCATAGTTGCTTTACAATGTTGTGCTAGTTGTTATTTTTATCCTAACTTACCTGAAGGCTGTTATCTCTTTTCTGGGCTTCCCTGCTGGCTCAGTTGGTAAAGAATCTGCCTGCAATGCGGGAGACCTGGGTTCCATCCCTAGGTTGGGAAGATCCCCTGAAGGAGGGCATGGTAACCTACTCCAGTATTCTTGCCTGGAAAATCCCCATGGACAGAGGAGCCTGGCAGGCTACAGTCCATGGGGTTGCAAAGAGTCAGGCATGACAGAATCATAGGGGTCAACAGGTAACTGATGGTCTGCTACAGGCCTGTATAAAATGCACCCGGTAGTAATGGGGTAATCCAACCATCAATATTTACTACAAGTTGGCACTGTCCTAGGTGTACAGGATACATCGATGGCCAAAAATAAAAATCTCTGCCCCTGTGGTGCTTACATTCCAGTAGGGGCAGACAGAAAAGAGAATAAACATAATAAATTAGTAAAGTGTATCATATGTTAGAAGATAATAAATATTTGGGGGAGGGAAAGGAAAGCAGGATACAGGGAATTTAGAGTTCAGGTGGAGGGGACTGGTTGTACCGAGAAAATGACATTTGAGAAAAAACATGAAAGGGATAAAAGCAGTCAATATTGTTAAGAACAAGCAGTGAAGACCCTAAGACAGAGCACGACGCATGCCTGGCATGTTCAAACAACCACAAGGCTAGTGTGGCTGACGCAGAGCCAGTGAGATGGGGGGCAATGGACATGAGTGGCATAAAAACCTTGACTTGGAGTAGGGTGAGAGTTTGTGTGCAGGAAAACAGATTGCACGGGACCACACAGACCACTGCAGGGCTTTTTCACCGACTGTGATGGGAGCCACGGTAGGCTTTGAGGCTGGGAAGTGCCATTGTCTGAACCTAGTTCTACACACTCTGGCTGCGGGGAGAAAACACCAGGGGATCAAGGAAGAAACAGGAAACAGGGAGACTAGTGAAATGTTCGTTCATGTAATCCAGAGAGGAAATGATGGTGACTTGAACCAAAGAGCAGCAGAAGTGATGAGAAGTAATCAGATCTGGATTTATTCTGAAAATACACCCAGGAGAATGTTCTGATGGATTGGATAGAATGTGAGAGAAACAGGGAAATGAAGTTTGGCCTAAAGAACTAGAAGAACGGGGTGCTTATCAACAGACATGGGAAGGCTTCATGTGGCCTAGCTTTCAGGTAGGGAATGATCAGATGCTCTCCATAATTTGTTCAAAGCAAGATTTGACACCAGAATTTCACTTTAAGAGAAAGACATTTGTTTCATGCCATTAAAAATAATTTTAATAACATGAATTCAATAGCTATTATTGAATTATTGACAAACTATCCATAAACATTCTAAAGTAACCCATAGGTACTTTAGTTTATTGAAAAAATTGTTAAAGAAAAAATATGATTTTAATGGAAGAGTGACATTTTTGTTATTCCTGAAAATAAAGGCATTTTAAAAAAGTTCTCCCTGATTACAAATATAATGCACATTTACTGAAAAAAAAATGTGGAAAATATAGTAAATTAGAAAATAGGGGCAAATAACCTGTAGTTTTACCACCCAGGGAAAAGTAATGTTAACGATCTTGTATGTCTTTCCTCTCTCTTCCTCATAAATTCATATACATACTTACCATATATCCGTATCTATATACATATTTCAACACTGCATTATACTGTTGTATACAGTTTATATTATATAACAATATAATACTGTATATTATATATATATATACACAACAATATTTAGATACAGTTTTATATATTGCTTTGTTCCCATGGCAATAAATATTTTTATTTCTGTAGGCTGTAAATATTTTAATGAATTCTTACTATCTCTTCACATCAATAAGCGTAATTTCCTTCTATTGATCACTTAATTTTCATCATGAGTGAAAATTCTTCTCCCCAGGTCCTTGGTTATGTCTTCCCCATCTCCAGTCATTCTCAACCAGTCTTATAACTGGTCTATATGCTAACAGCTTCCCAATTTATATCATCCACATGGACCTCACTCTCTTCTCCAGATCTGAGCTTCATTTGTCTCCATATCACAATCTGTTTCATCTTCACTGATGGCAACTCCATCCTTCCAGTGGTTCAGCCAAAACCTGGACATCACCCTTGACTCTTCTCTTTCAAACTTCACTTCCACTTTGTCAGGAAATTCTCTTGACTCAACCTTCAAAATACATCCCATCCCAGATCCCTTCTCTCTATCTTCACTGTTTCCAGCACTGTCTGAATGCCCATCATCTCTTGCCTAGATTATTAAGTTAGTTGTCCCAGGAGGCTCCCTTCTTTCTCTCTCACACTCTGTTGTATATTCTTAACATGGGATCCAGAGTTCGCCTTTAAACACCAGAGCTCACACCACTCCAAACCCTCCGGTGTCTTTCTATCTCACTCAGAGTGAAAACCTATGTCCTTAAAATGGGGCACAAAGCCTGCCACAGTCTGCCCTTCCTCCACCTCCTGCTTCTTGCTTCGCTATCCTTGTCACTCCTCTGCCCTGGTCAGCCTTCCCCTCTCACTCACTTTGTTACAGCCACACCAGTCCAGCCTTGCTGATCTGATCCCATGTTACGGCCTTTCAATGGTTCTACCCTCAGATACCCTCATGACCCTCATCTCCGTCAAATCTCTGATCATGATCAAATTTCACCTCCTCAATGAGTCCCACCCTGACCACCATATTCATGAAATATTTTTCCCCTTAGCACTCAACATATTGTTATAGCTACCCATTTTATGGCTACATTTTTTTCCCTCTCTTCCTCACTAGATTACAAGGTCCACAGAACTGAGATCTTTGTTTAGTTCTTTACTGTATCCAGTTACCCGGAACACTGCCGATGCATAGTGTGCTCAACAAATACATGCTGAATAAATGAATGCCCGTCTCTCTATTTTGTATGGCATTTTTACCAGAGGAATTTTCTCATTTTTCATTCAAAATATATTTAGTCGTGTGTGTACTAATATTTCTTTGGTCAGTATTTATTCTGATATGGTTTTTTTAATGGTTTTGGTTATTCTATGACAATATGCGAGATGACTGAAGTGACTTAGCACAGCACAGCACAGTACATGCGAGTTAGGTACTGCTTTAAAATGCACCAGGGATTTTGTTTTTATTTATGTATGGTGAAGCCATTTGATACTTCTGCTTCATTGACTACACTAAAGCCTTTGACCGTGTGGATCACAATAGAAAATTCTTAAAGACATGGGACACTTACCTCCCTCCTACAAAAACTGTATGCCAGTTAAGAAGCAGCAGTTAGAACTGGAGGGGGAACAATGGACTGGTTCCAAATTGAGAAAGGAGTCCGTCAAGGCTGTATATTGTCACCCTGCTTATTTAACTTTTATGCAGAGTACATTATGAGAAACGCTGGGCTGGAGGAAGCACAAGCTGGAATCAAGATTGCTGGGAGAAATATCAATAACCTCAGATATGCAAATGATACCATTCTTATGGCAGAAAGCAAAGAGGAACTAAAGAGCCTCTTGAAGAAGGTGAAAGAGGAAAGTGAGAAAGCTGACTTAAAACTCAACATTCAAAAAACAAGGGTCTGGTCTCATCACTTCAAGGAAAATAGATGGGAAACAATGGAAAAAGTAACAGACTTTATTTTCTTGAGCTTCAAAATCACTGCAGATGGTTACTGCAATCATGAAATTAAGACACTTGCTCCTTGGAAGAAAAGCTATGACCAACCTAGACAGAATATTAAAAAGCAGACAAAGGTCCATAGAGTCAAAGCTATGGTTTTCTCCATAGTCATGTATGGATGTGAGAGCTGACAATAAAAAAGGCTGAATGCGGAAGAATTGATGCCTTCTAACTGTGGTGCTGGAGAAGAACCTTGAGAGTCCCTCGGACAGCAAGGAGATCAAACCAGTCCATCCTAAAAGAAATCAATCCTGAATATTCATTGGAAGGACTGATGCTGAAGCTCCAATACTTTGGCCACCTGATGTGAAGAGCTGACTCATTGGAAAAGACCCTGATGCTGGGAAAGATTGAGGGTAGGAGGAGAAGGGGATGACAGAGGATGAGATGGTTGGTCACTGACTCGATGGACATGAGTTTGAGCAAACTCTGGGAGATAGTGAAGGACAGGGAAGCCTGGCGTGCTGCAGTCCATGGGGTCACAAAGAGTCAAACACAACTGAGTGACTAAACAACAGCAACATGGTGAGGCCAGAAGAGCAAGAGATGGCTACTAATTCAGAGACAGTTCAATGATTGTTAACTAAGCTTAATGTGGTAGTTGTTTTGTAATCTTTGCATTTATCAAATCATCATGTTTTACACCTAAAGCTAACATGATGTTACATGTCAACTGCATCTCAACAAAACAAGGAAAATATGGTTTGTTACTGTTCCCGAGAAAAGTTGCAAGTCATGCAGGGCCCACTGGGGAAACACCAGGGTTGGTCAGGTGGCAGAAGGAATGTGGGGAAGATTCTGTCTGTGAGCCTTTATTTTGGTTTCTCTGGGAAAAGCCAGGGTAAGGCAGGGTACTGGCTGGCTAGTTTGAATAATTTCAGTGGGTTCAGGGCTGTAGAGGTGGCTGGCTCTGGGATTATTTAGGGCAGGCAGACAGTATCGTGGACTGCAGGAGCCTGATAAAATGAGGTAGGTGGAGTCGTGGACTGAGGATTGATTAGTTTGTTATATCAAAGGCAATTTTGCATTCTCTAGAAGTCAGCTAACACTGAGAGAAGTAGTCCCTCCCCTGGTCCCCAAGATATCACATCACCACAAAATAGAGAAAATAAAAAATATGATTAATACAGTTACACATGTATTTAAAACTATAACTCAAGATGCTTTCTGTTTCATTCAGGCCTTCTGGTATGCTCTTTCCTCACCTGGAACTCCTTCCCGTTCCTTGTTTGTGCGACTATTATTCATCCTTCAGATTCTATCTTGAACGTCATTTATCAGCTTGGCCATGTGAGAGCAGAGCTTGTCCTATTCATTTATCAGTGTATCCTCAGGGTTCAGCCTACACCTTTATGATTCTAGAGAGGAATTTAACGCAAGTATTAATCCTCAGCTCTTAATGCTCTGTTTGAGTGAAAATTATAGGTCTATTTTCCAAAGAGTCAAAGCTGATGCATTTAAAATATTTGGATGGCTGTGATTCACAGCTTCCTTTTTCTTGCTACAGTCCCTACCAACGTCTCCCTTCAGGGTTATATAAGCCATATGTGTGGTAGAAGAGTTTTCAATTAGCAGTTGAATCTATCAGTTGACAGCCTGACATTGCAATTTGTACATTACACAATTACCATAACCTTTTAAACCTCCTATTTAAATTTAGTAGGTCAGACAACTTCTTAAAGACTTCACACTGTTAACAACATTTGGTAATGCTGTTAATGCCACTGGTTTCGCAGCTTTGAAACATATGCTCCTATTTCCAAAGTGAGATTTGGGAGTTACAGGAAGCTTCAGAAACTTGACCTGGTTTCACCGTTTTAAAAAACCCCAAACTTTTATAAGTTACCCTATTTATATACCATACATATTTTATCCTATTGCCTTGGAGAAAAGACTTCATTCAAATGATTCTGCACTTTCTCTAACTCGCTATGGTGTTTAAAATAGAGAAGGACTTGGCAGCAAATTGTATTCTGTGGCTGCTCTTGACTGTCTGACAAAGGAATAAGAACTTGTAGAAAGTGCCTTCTAATTACATTTGTATGTCAATGTGTATTCTTTTCCTTTGATAAGAAACTCTATATTTTCCAAATGAGGCTTTTTTTTTTTTTGGTCCATTAGGAATGAAAGAGAGGTTTTCAGCTATGCCTAAGCTTTAATTACAAGTGGATTTGAGTGTTGATGAAATTATTGTGGAATTGAACAAAGGATGGTATTTCCCAGGCTCTGTATATCATGAGCACTTTTCCCGTAAAAAGAAGGGGAGATGGGTTGCAAATGTTCTTTTCACCACTCCTGGTACATTCTTGCTAATTACTAAATAGCAATGTAGGATAAAGGAAGAGTAATATAACATTTATTCTTGCAGGCTGTCACTAGGGAGCTTGTGTCAGGCACCAGCCCTGTGTCCAACGTTGGGTCAGGTGATGAGAACCTGAGTTGAGGAATGTTGTCCTTGGCCTCATAGAGTAGCAGTGTCATTTTAAAAAAGTTTTTTTTGTTTTTTGGCTGCTCTGAGTAATAGTTGTGGCATGCAGAATCTTCGATCCCTTAGTTGCAGCATGAAATATCTTTCAGAAGTGGTACATGGAATCTAGTTCCCTGACCAAGGATCAAACCAAGGTCCCATGCATTGGGAACCTGGAGTCTTAGCCATTGGGCCACCTGGGAAGTCCGAGCAGTGCCATTTTGAAACTCTCTTAGTGAGCTTGGTTTCTCTTCTTAGGCTCCCAGAGATATCTGTATTAGATAGAACTCTAAGTTTCAAGAAATAAAAGCCAAGTCAATTCAGATTAGGCAAAAAAGGGAAATTTCTTATAAAGCGTAGCGCTATCTCTTGGAATTTGGGTGGCACTGAGGGCCTCAAGGCCGGTCACCTATGTCACGGCAATCTGGCCACACGTGGTTGCTGTCTCTCCCTTCCCTTTCTGCACATCAGCAACATTTCTTTTCTCCTTTTAAGACTACCTTTCTCAACTCCTTAGCTCACAAAGCAGAAAAAAATGGTTACCCTCTGGCTCTCATGTTTATATCCCTTCTCTTCAAAAGGAGACCAGATTTGGGAATCATTTTTATCTCCAAATTTTCAGGAAATGTAATCCAGTTGGTTTAGCTTGGGTCAGATGCTCACCTGTGGACCAGCTGACTGTAGCCAAGGGGGTGAAGTTATTTTGTACATTCCTGGGTCTCAGGAGTCATTTTCATAACCTGGTAGATTTAGGGTGGAAGTTTGGGAACACTTCCAAGACAAGTTATCTGGCTGGATAGATAACTCAATATGTATCCAAAATAATGTTGCAAACTAACTTTTTTCTTTAAACCAAGAAAATAATAATCATTGCTGAATGTTTGAAAAATATAGAGGGAAAACATATATGTATTTGCAACATTAAAAAATCTACTGCTAACATTTTAGAATATTTACTTTAACTCTTTTGTTTATGTAAACTTCTCTCTCCATATATACATTTTAACTCTAATATTAAACATAAGTTTGTCTTCAAGACTTAATATTATATCTTATGTGTTTTCCCATGTAATTATGTACTCTTTAAAAAACAATTTTAAATGACTATAAAATAGTTCATTGCATAATGATTTCTTTAATCAATTCTCTGATTTTTCTGATTTTTCACTATTGAAAAACATGAGATAATATGATAGTAAATATTTTCATAAATAATCTTGATATACTTCTCTAATTATTACATTTAGTCATTAGAAAGGGAAGAAAAACACAAAGCTTTGGAGACATTAATATCCATATTCTCAGGGAAGTAGAGTAAAATCTTAATGGAACAACTAGGTTTACTGGCCCTCATGAGCAACATTCGTAATATAGACAAGAGAAATGTTAAATTTTAGAGTAATAATCACCATCCACCCAACTGCCTATTCTTTTTTACTCTCTGTTTGTAGCCTATCACTGGTAAACTGTTCCTCATTTTTTCGATCCCTTCCACCCTTACCTTGGACCCCTCAAATACTCCCTACCTGTGCATTTCCCTCATGCTTGCACTGGCCACTATCTTTCCAGTAACAGTTACAACAAAGTGCTATATTTGTTCATGAGAGCTTGTGGGTTCCTGGTGGGCAGAGGCCGTGCACTCCTGTTCTGCATATATCTAGTATCTAGCACAGTGCATCGTGTTGTATACCATATATGATCGGTGAACTTGTGAAGCAATAAATCAATGAATAAGTAAATGTTACTTCATTGGTCAATTTCCTCGCTTCTCATTAAACACAAGAATCTTTTCTTAAAGGCTTATCTTGACTACCTCCAGTGGCCCTAGCCTGAGGAGGAAATGCGATGAAGTGAATTCACTTATCCAGTAAACATCTATCTAGTGTCTATTACATGCTACTGGAGACTCATTTCTCTGGTGATTCTTATATAGCATAACTGGATTTCTGGAGGTACAGAGGCTTGAATGAATAATGACTATGGCCTCCAAACACCAATACTGTTTAATATTAAAACACTTTACATACAAATCTAAATTTTTGGCTTTTCTTTTAAAGCTGGCAGTCTGTATGGTAATAACATTACAGTTGGTTACCCACATTTAGGTAGGGGGTTTATTAACATCTTCAGGTTGTCAGATATATTAACTCACTTGTTCAAAAATATCTAATAAATTTCTATCAAGTGACTGTAGGCTTTGGTGGGCATTTGGCATTATGACCTCTGCATTAGATTAATTAATCTGGAAAAATAGAAGAAGCTGAAGCAGAATAGAGTGTTTGGTAGTAACAGCTCCCTGGGGACTGAGTTCTCCATTAAGAATCAAGAATCTTGAATTTGAGTTCCAGCTTTGCCAACATCTAGCTTTGTGGCCTTGAATGAACCTTTAAGAGCATCAATTTATCTGTGTCAAGGAGGTGATTGGTGATATCCTCCAAAGTCCTTCAGCTCTAGTATTCATTTATAGAATTATTTTGCAAGCAGGGGAGGTAAAATGTACCCTCATTTTGGGCTGATGAAAAGTTTTGGAAATAGATAGTCATGATGTCTGTTTAACATTGCTGATGTATTTAATGCCACTGAATTGTATACTTAAGAAAAGTCAAGATGGCAAATTGTATATTACATGTATTTTATCATAATACACTTTTTTTAGTAAAAAAAGAAAAGTATCCCACATACCCCATGTTCACAATAGTATTCTTTATGATAGCTAAGACATAGAAACAGCCTAAATGTTCATTGATGGATAAATAAAGAAGATGTTTCAAACATATATATATATATATATATATAAATGGAATATTCAGTTCAGTTCAGTTGCTCAGTCATGTCTGACTCTTTGCAACCCCATGAATTGCAGCACGCCAGGCCTCCCTGTCCATCACCAACTCCAGGAGTTCACTCAGACTCACGTCCATCAAGTCAGTGATGCCATCCAGCCAGCTCATCCTCTGTCATCCCCTTCTCCTCTGGCCCCCAATCCCTCCCAGCATCAGTCTTTTCCAATGAGTCAACTCTTCGCACGAGGATATTACTCAGCTATAAAAAAGAATTAATAATACCATTTGCAACTACATGGATGGACATAGAGATTATTATACTAAGTGATGTAAGTCAGAAAGAAAAAGACAAATACCATATGATATCATTTATATGTGGAATCTAAAATATGACACAAATGAATTTATCTACAAAGCAGAAACAGACTCACAGACACGGAGAACAGACGTGTGGTGGCCAAGGGGCAGGGGAGTGGAGGAGGCAAAGACTGGAAGCTTGGGGCTAGCAGATGCAAACTCTTCTACACAGAATGGATAAATAACAAGGTCCTATTGTATAGCACAGTAGACTATATTCTATATCCTGTGATAAATCATAATGGAAAAGAATATGAAAAAGAACATACATGTGTAACTGAATCACTGCTGTACATCAGAAACTAATACAACGTAGATTAATTATACTTCTGTCAAAAAGAAAAAAAAAAAAAAGGAAAGTATACACATAGATCGGGACCCAGTTCTTTTATACCAGGGGTCAGCCAGCCAATCCATTAATGGATGAGACAGTGAGGAGAGGGAAGAGCCTACAGCTCAAACATCTCCAGTGCAAGGTCCTCTGGCCTCCATGCCACCCTTAGCCTTCCTGCCTCAATGCTGTTTCGCTGTCTGCCTCAACCTCCCCCATGTCAGGGTCTCCAGGCTGCCTACACCCTCCATCTCTAAAGGAGGAAATTACCACATCCCCTATCAATTTGGACCAAGTTATAAAAATGTTTCTCTCTTTGTCTTTCCTCCCAACTCAGATAGCTTGGAGTTTTTAAAACTAAGAATTGTTTGTAAAAAAAGCTGAAATAGTCTGAATCTCAGTTTGCTTGGGCTGCTGCTACAACTTCTAGATAACATTTATGAGTGCCATTGAATACCAGGAAATTTTTCTAATGCAAAGATTCACTGAACCCTCATAACAATTTCCAAGTATTTTATATTTTAAATCTTATCATTAATTTGGCTGAAAGTTAACTTCCCTTGTTAGGAATTCGAGTCATCAGACTGTGAGGAGGATATTTGCTTGGTCTATCTTCTCAACCCCCAGCATAGGTCCCCGCTTTACTGAAATTCCACATTTGCATCCCTTCTTATAAGATATCTGAAAAGACCAAGACCTGGGCCCTTTGGGGGCCAGCAGAGAACAGCTCTAAGGTGGCATCTTTTTCTCTTCAGGGCACATGCCCGTTTGCTTTGCTCCTCTGCCCTTTCCAACTTTTTCATAATTAAAAGGCTGAACTAGTATCCTTTTCCTATTCATCTATTCTGCTTCCCGTCTCCGTAAACTGATTCCTGAACACGAAACACGTGCTGATTACTTAGCAGCATAAATGACTCACAGCTCCTGTCCTGCCTGGGTCTCCTTCGTGGCGCTGGCCCAGCAGCACACATGGCACGTTCTCCACAAATAAAACCCTTGCCCACCACCATTCAACACATGGAGCACACTCCTCTTCTCCCCAGACATCGCCCATGTGTGCTCACAGTTCCCTGGCCATCCTCATCTGGGCTCTGGGTTGAGCTTGGGTGACCAGTAATTAGTGAGAGAGTGCAGAGATGGGAAACAGAGGATGAGCATGTCTGAGGAAGGGCCGATCTAATTTGGGGCAAAATGAAAAAATCTAATCATTGTTTCTCGACAGATAAAACTATGTATAGTTTTATATATAGTTGAATGTGTTTTTAAATGTTTTTTTATACACACTAAAATGCACAGATCACAACTGCCCAATTTTAACAAATGAGTTCATTCACATGACCCACATTTTTCTATCCCTCTAGAGAGTTCCAGAAAAACATCTATTTCTGTTTTATTGACTATGACAAAGCCTTTGACTGTGTGGATCACAATAAACTGTGGAAAATTCTTCAAGAGATGGGAATACCAGACCACCTGACCTGCCTCTTGAGAAACCTATATGTAGGTCAGGACGCAACAGTTAGAACTGGACATGGAACAACAGACTGGTTCCAAATAGGAAAAGGAGTCCGTCAAGGCTGTATATTGTCACCCTGCTTATTTAACTTATATGCAGAGTACATCATGAGAAACGCTGGGCTGGAGGAAGCACAAGCTGGAATCAAGATTGCTGGGAGAAATATCAATAACCTCAGACATGCAGATGACACCACGCTTATGGCAGAAAGTGAAGAGGAACCAAAAAGCCTCTTGATGAAAGTGAAAGAGGAGAGTGAAAAAGTTGGCTTAAAGCTCAACATTCAGAAAATGGAGATCATGGCATCTGGTCCCATCACTTCATGGGAAATAGATGGGGAAACAGTGGAAACAGTGTCAGACTTTATTTTGGGGGGCTCCAAAATCATTGCAGATGGTGACTGCAGTCATGAAATTAAAAGACGCTTACTCCTTGGAAGGAAAGTTATGACCAACCTAGATAGCATATTCAAAAACAGAGACATTACTTTGCCAACAAAGGTCCATCTAGTCAAGGCTATGGTTCTTCCAGTGGTCATGTATGGATGTGAAAGTTGGACTGTGAAGAAGGCTGAGCACCGAAGAATTGATGCTTTTGAACTGTGGTGTTGGAGAAGACTCTTGAGTCCCTTGGACTGCAAGGAGGTCCAACTAGTCCATTTCTAAAGGAGATCAGTCCTGGGTGTTCTTTGGAAGGAATGAGGCTAAAGCTGAAACTCCAGTACTTTGGCAAAGAGTTGACTCATTGGAAAAGACTCTGATGCTGGGAGGGATTGGGGGCAGGAGGAGAAGGGGACAACAGAGGATGAGATGGCTGGATGGCATCATTGACTCGATGGACATGAGTCTGAGTGAACTCCTGGAGTTGGTGATGGACAGGGAGGCCTGGCATGCTGCGATTCATGGGGTTGCAGAGTTGGACACGACTGAGCGACTGAACTGAACTGAGTGCCCCTCAGCAGTCTCCTGCACTCTCAGAAGAAACTACAGCTTTGAATTACTTTTTCCATATAGACTAGTTAAGCCTGTTCTGGAGTTGCATCACAATGGACTTGCTCAGAAAACACTCTGTGTCTGCCTTCTTTTGCTTAGTTACTGCCTGTGAGAGCCACCCACGATGTAGGCATATCAGTCGTTCATTACTTCCATTGCTGAGTAGTGTTTTGCTGTTATGCATTGAAATTGTTTTAATAATACAAACAACATACTTTTTTCTTGCAAAAACTTCAAGCATTATAGGTAAAAAGTCTAATACTCTTTGGCTACTGTGGCCCCTGCTTCCTGGGATCTGTTGGTGTAGATGATTTTAGTCTTCCCCCTTCTATGCATTCACATACATGTGTATATCCCAGGAGAAAACATGTAAGATTGTTTATCATGGTTTTCAAAACAGTAGTTACCACATTATAGGTAATTCTTTGCAATTTGCTTTCCTTACCCAACAAGATGTTTGTAGATATAACCATGTTTGTGCAGAGGTCCACCTTATTTTTAAAACTGCTGCACAGTTTTAATAATATAGATATTCCACATTTTATTTAGTCATGACTGAGCTTGTTTCCAGTTCTTTCCATTCCAACAAAAGCTTCAGTATAAATATTTGTCAAGTTTCCTTGTGCATTCAAGTTTGTGTTTCAGTCAGACAGATGTGGAGAAGTAGAATTTCTGAGTCAGAGTGTATTTAAATTTCAATATTCAAAGTACTTACACCAATTTACATACCTCATTAATACTTGGGAATGTTATACAACTTGGAAATTTTTGCCAATCTATAAGTGAAAAAAATCTTACCTCAATTCAGCATGCATTTCATTAATTCTAGAAATATTGAATACTTCTGTATATGTTTACTCACTATTTATGTTTTCTTTTCACTGAAGAACTCCTGGCCTACTTTTTCCATTAGGTAATTTCTCCTTACTAATTGGTTAGTTTTAATACATATTCTTATTCTCAAGGCCAAGCCTTCATTTTATTTATTTTTTTGCAATCAAAATTCTTTTTTAAAATTACTTTTGTAGTATAGAGATTTGAAATCTTTGAGTGATGACTTCTGCTTTTTTTAGACCCCGTTTTAAAAAAGTCTTTCACCAAGGTCAGAAGCATAGGGTTTTAGTTCTTTCTGATATTTTTATAGTTGATAGGTTGATTCTGATGTGCGTGAAACATTCTGATGAGCCATTTCCAATCTCTTCCAATCTTTTAGTAAATAAACTGAGTCCTATCACATTAGGTATCTTCCATTTTCAACTGGTGATGGACAGGGAGGCCTGGCGTGCTGCGATACATGGGGTCGCAAAGAGTCGGACACGACTGAGCGACTGATCTGATCTGATCTGATTTTCAACTGTGTCTTTCGGTCTGCTTCCAGTTTGGGGGCTACAAATGAAGTGATCCCATTTTAGCATTTTTTTTCTTTTAAATCACCTTAAATTCTGGTCAGAAAAAGTTTATTCACTCTGCAAACATCATTAGGTGCCTGCTTGAGATGGGCCCAGGATGCATCTTTCTGGAAGAAAGAAAGATACCCAGGACTGTGTAGCACTCAGGCTGGCAGGGAAGACAGGCATAAAACAAAAGTGTGGTGAGTGCAAAGGAGACGTCTAGCAGACAATACGATACCCAGATGTCAGGTGAGGTCAAACTGAGCTTGGAGACGTCAATAAAATCGGCTTGGGGCTTTTAGCCCAGGTCCTGTAGGAAGTCCAGTGATTGTCCAGTGAATTCCTCAGGGCTTTTGTGGCCTCTGGATCTGAGTTTTTCCCCTCAGTTCATTGTTTCGCTTGTCTCTTATGCCAGCAACTGTCCTCCACTCTCTGCTCCATCCTAACCGGTCAGAACTTGGTTCATTCTCACCCAAGGCTTGTGTTTATGCAACGCCGGTGAAGCTGTGGGGAGGTGGGGGTGTACCTGTGACAGGCAAACTGAAAGCCGACACTCCTTTAGCCTTCTGACCACCTGGTGCCTGGTGTACCTTTCAGCAGTCACCTTTCTCCATGGATCCCAGAGCCATTTGGTGTCCTCTTTCTGCTTTAAGACTTCCCAGACATCTCCCACCTTCTTGTTTTCCAAACCCTTCAGAAGCTCCGTTTACCCCAGTTTACTACGCAGATCAATTTCAATAGAATCTCACTCATCCTTTTGCAGCACAGGAAAAGCTGGCAGAAGATTCAAAAGTATAGCCTTTTGTCCCCTTGGTAAGTGGAAGAGGCCAGTATAAAGATGGATTTTCCACTGATAAGGATTATGCTACCTTCTCTTTTAGCAGGCAGAAGCAGCCATGGTCAGTTTTTCCCTTCACAGAGGGATATAACAGCGGAAGCTAATGCTGCATGGGTAGTCACTGAGGAAGTGGCATTGAAGTGGAGATCTGAAGGACAGACAGGGGTTGACAGTGAGGGATGGGGCTGGGAAGAATGGACTTGGAGAGGAATCATCCCAGGCAGCGTGAACAGCATGCACAAAGGCCCTGAGGCAGACTAGAGCAAGGCTTATTCAAGAAATTAAGAGAAGACATCAGGAATTAAGGGGCTGGGGGCCAAATGAACTAGGGCGACTTTAGCCCAAGGGCAGAAAGGAAGTGGAGGCAATGGCAAAATATAAAATGCGTTAAATAAGTAAGCACAGATTTTAATTTTACATTTTCAGAAGGATCGCTCTCCCACAATGAGCTAGTACTTTGCATTCAGTAGGATGACTATAATGAAAAAGAAAAAAGGAAAATAAACGTTGGCAAGGAAGTTGATAGATTGGAACTCTCACACTTTGCTGGTTGGGATGTAAAATGATGCCACTCTAGAAAACAGCCTGGCAGTTCCTCAAAATGTCAAACATAAAATTACCATATGACTAAACCATTTAATTCCTATGCAGCGTATACCCAAAGGAAGTGAAAACTGGTATTCAAACAAATACTTGTACACAAATGCTCCAAGCAGCACTATCTACATTTGCCAAAAGATGGAGACAACACAAAGGTCCCTCAAATGTGAACGGATAAACAAAATATGGTATATCCATGCAATGGAATGGATGCTATTCAGCCACAAAAAAGGAGCCAAGTACTGATACATGCTACAGTATGGGTGAACCCCGAAAACACTATGCTAAGTGAAAAAAGCCAGGTATTGAAGGTCACGTTGTGTTTACACAAAACGTTCAGACTGGCTAAAGCCAGACACACAAAGATTGGTGGTTTCTGGTGGATAAGGAAAGGGGGAAATGAGAGTGACAGCTTGATGGGTGCAGTTTCCCTTTGGAGGGTGCAAAAATGTTTTGGGGTTAGAAGGAGATGACACTTATGCAATATTTTGACTGTAGTAAATGCCTCTGAATTGTATACTTCAAAATGGTTACCTTTATGGTCCATGAAATTTAATTCCATAAAAACAGTATTACTCAGACCTCCACATAGAGTAAATGGGGGGTGGGGTAGGCAAGAATGGAGGTGGGAGAACAGAGGTGAAGCCGCTGCAGGAGTCCAGGTGAGAAAGGAAAATTACTTGGACTAGGGACCGTGGGCTTTTTGGTGCTGGAATGGCCTGAGAAACATCCATGTGGCAAATCTTGGGCTAATGGACAGGGGATCAGGATTTCAGGAAAGGAGAGACAGCGCCGAGGATGAGGGTGCAGCCTTGGAGCAGAGTGTCTACAGCTTCTAGCTGAAGTCACAGCAAAGGATGAGCTCACAGGAGGGGATGCAATGAGGAGATAGCATGGAGGCTGGGGTGAGGTTTTGAGTAAACACTACGATTTGGAAATATTAGTCCAGATAGAGAATCAGCTAAGAGTAATCTGAAGGGAAAGCAAGTTTAAAGATGGTTTATAATTATAGACTAGGCGGCCAGTGACTGGGGGAGGGGGACTGAGGAGATGAATATTGGATACAACTGGTTGAAGAGCATAGGGTTGGCTCTGGGAAGCAGCAGGCACCTTTCTTCCTCTGAGAACCCATTAAGTGAATGAGGTCTGGGGACTTCCCCAGTGGTCCAGAGGTTAAGACTTCCAGTGCAGGAGGCCTGGGTTTAATCCCTGATCAGGGACTAGGTCTTGCGTCTCACAGCTAAGTGTCCACATGCTGCAACTAACAGATCCCTCACGCTCCAATTAAAAAGGTTCTGCATGCTGCAACTATGACCCACTACAGCCAAATAAATACATAAGTAAAATATTTTATAGAAAGAGAGAATGAGGTCTGAAAGCCATTTTGATGTGAAAGTTGTGGGATTTCCAATGAAACAAGAGGGTAGAATTGTGGCCGCTGCAGGGTGGCCACAGAACACAGGGCTGGAGAACGTGGAAACGTTTGAACGTGTTTTCAGGAGAGTGTACTGGAGTGTAAACTGGCCCTGGGTAAAGGATTGCCAAGGAGCCCTGAAAGTCAAGAACATACCTTTGTCGCAGAGCCAGGCTTCTTGTTACATAATTTTTTTTTTTTTTTTCCTAAAGCACCAGCGCCAAAGTAAGAACTCAGGCAGTAATCCTGGTGGGTATAGTGTTACATAAAACACTTTAATCAAGCAGCACCCAGAAATAGAATGGGAAGAGTGTGAAAGAAATACAAGAAGTCTTATGAGAAGGATTTGAAAACCTTCCAGATGTAAGCTCTTTCTTAAAGAAATGCTATTTAAAACTATACTGCATATTAGATAAGTTACTATTCATATAAATTAGCCAACAGGAATTACTTTTGCTCTTAGATAGATACTGGTGTCAAAAAATTATTGTGTTAATATATAGGTATCATTTTAAAGGCCTGTCTACTAAAGACACTAAATGAAGTCAATCAGACAGAGAAAAACAAATACTGAAATATTTTTTAAAAAGTCAAACTCACAGAAAGAGAGTAGAAAGATGGTTGCAATGGGCTGTTGGTGGAGGAAATAGGTTGGTAAAACGATACCAACCTTCAGTTGTATGATGAATAATGTCTGAGGATCTAGTGGGTACCATGGTGACTATTTTGACCACAACAACTGAAATTTATTGAGTGAGTAGAATTTAAGTGTTGTTACCTTCACCTACCCTCACAAAAGACAAATACCTGAGGTGATGCAAGTTAGCTAAGGTGAAATCCTTGCACAATGAATATGTACATAAAATCACCAAGATGCTCTCTTTAAATGTCTTACCGTTTTATATGCCAATTATACCTCAGTAACCCTGCCAACACCACAGTTCAAAAGCATCAATTCTTCCGCACTCAGCATTCTTCACAGTCCAACTCTCACATCCATACATGACCACAGGAAAAACCATAGCCTTGACTAGATGGACCTTTGTTGGAAAAGTAATGTCTCTGCTTTTCAATATGCTATCTAGGTTGGTCATAACTTTCCTTCCAAGGAGTAAGCGTCTTTTAATTTCATGACTGCAGTCACCATCTGCAGTGATTTTGGAGCCCCCCAAAATAAAGTCTGACACTGTTTCCACTGTTTCCCCATCTATTTCCCATGAAGTGATGGGACCAGATGCCATGATCTCCATTTTCTGAATGTTGAGCTTTAAGCCAACTTTTTCACTCTCCTCTTTCACTTTCATCAAGAGGCTTTTTGGTTCCTCTTCACTTTCTGCCATAAGCGTGGTGTCATCTGCATGTCTGAGGTTATTGATATTTCTCCCAGCAATCTTGATTCCAGCTTGCGCTTCTTCCAGCCCGACTGCAAGGAGATCCAACCAGTCCATTCTAAAGGAGATCAGTCCTGGGTGTTATTTGGAAGGAATGATGCTAAAGCTGAAACTCCAGTACTTTGGTCACCTCATGCGAAGAGTTGACTCATTGGAAAAGACTCTGATGCTGGGAGGGATTGGGAGCAGGAGAAGGGGATGACAGAGGATGAGATGGCTGGATGGCATCACCAACTCGATGGACATGAGTTTGAGTGAACTCCAGGAGTTGGTGATGGACACGGAGGCCTGGCATGCTGCAATTCATGGGGTCGCAAAGAGTCAGACACTTCAGAACTGAAGTGAACTGAACTGAACCCTGCCAATGCAGAAGACTTAAGAGATGCAGGTTTGATCCCTAGGTCAGGAAGATTCTTGAGGAGGCCATGGCAACCCACTCCAGTATTCTTGCCTGGAGAATCCCATGGACAGAGAAGCCCAGTGGGCTACAGTGCATAGGGTTGCAAAGTGTCGGACACAACTGAAATGACTTAGCATGGCATACCGCAGTAAACCTGAAAGGGGAAAATAAAAACCACAGACACATACACACATGAAAAGCATGAACAAAGACATGTATTACATCAAGAAAGTCAGGTGCCTGGCCAGTAGACCAGTTGGCTGGAACATAGCAGAGGTATATACAAGTGGTAGGCAGGATGAAACTTGAATGCAGGTCAAGAAGCAACAGTTAGAACGGAACATGGAACAATGGACTGGTTCCAAATTGGGAAAGGAGTACGTCAAGGCTGTATATTGTCATCCTGCTTATTTAACTTATATGCAGAGTATATCGTGTGAGATGCTGGGCTGGATGAAGCACAGCTGGAATCAAGTTTGCTGTGAGAAATATCAATAACCTCAGATAGGCAGATGACACCACCCTTATGGCAGAAAGTGAAGAGGAACTGAAGAGCCTCTTAATGGAAGTAAAAGAGGAGAGTGAAAAAGTTGGCTTAAAATTCAACATTCAAAAAACTAAGATCATGGCGTCTGGTCCCATCACTTCATGCAAATAGATGGGGAAACAATGGAAACAGTGAGAGACTTTATTTTCTTGGGCTCCAAAATCACTGCAGATGGTGACTGCAGCCATGAAATTAAAAGACTCTTGCTCCTTGGAAGAAAAGCTATGACCAACCTAGACAATGTATTAAAAAGCAGAGACATCACTTTGCTGACAAAGGTCTGTATAGTCAAAGTTACAGTTTTTCCAGTAGTCATGTATGGATGTTAGAGTTGGACCACAGAGAAAGCTGAGCACTAAGAATTGATGCTTTTGAACTGTGGTGTTGGAGAAGACTCTTGAGAGTCCCCTGAACTGCAAGGAGATCAAACCAGTCAATCCTGAAGGACATCAACCCTGAATATTCATTGGAAGGACTGATGCTGAAGCTCCAATACTTTGACCACCTGATGTGAAAAGCCAACTCATTAGAAAAGATCCTGATGCTGGGAAAGATTGAAGGCAGGAGGTGAAGGGGATGACAGAGGACAAGATGGTTGGATGGCATCACTGACTCAATGGACATGAGTTTGAGCAAGCTCTGGGAGATGGTGAAGGACAGGGAAACCTGGGGTCGCACAGAGTTGGACAGGACTGAGCAACTGAACAACAAGAAAGGCAGGATGAGGTTCTGAATATAAGCAGGATATGAACTATGGAGCACATTGCCAACAGAAGCCAGGAAAGAGGTAAGGCTGAAAGCTCTTAAATGGTGCTGACTGATCAGAGCTAAAGCATATGAGGTAGCACATGAGAACACCTTAGCACAGTGACTGTCATGGGGCAAATGTTCCATGTGAGTCAAAGTCTTCAGTGGTTACTGGGTGGGAGTGTGTAGGATGAACTTGACATCTCTAGCCTTCTCACACCCAGCGTACAGAACATCCCTTACTCTCCTTCCAAAACTCCTCCTGCTCCAGTCTCCTCAACACAGAAAGTGATGCCACCACTGTGTGGTAATTGTTCAACCAGGAACCCCTGTTTCATCACTCTCCAGAACCAACCACCTCTGCTCCTTTTCTTCTTCCAAAATTATTTTCCACCACTTTGCTTTCCTTCATCTTTAATATCAACCTGCATTTCTCACCTAGATTTCTGTAATGGCTTCCTATCCAGATTTCCATTTCTGTTCCCTACCCCACAATAATTTTAAACTCAGGATGGTCTTTTACAAATATAGACTAGATAGCCTTTTTCTCCCTAAAAGATCCTATTGACTTCCCACTTACTTCAGGTCTTCTCTTCCATGGCCAACAGGACCCTGCCTTCCTATCTCTTCATTCTCATCGCATTCCACTTCCCCTTTGCTGGCCAGTGCTCTAGATATGATGCTCTCCCCTCTGCTGGAAACGTCAGCCTGCCCACTGTCCCCTTCCCCTGTTGTCCCACTCTTCCCCATTCTTAAGCAGCAGCTTCAACATCACCCTCTTAAAGGCTCCCCATGAGCACCTAATCTAAAGCTGATTTTCTCCTGGCCCATACTCTCCCTCATGGGTTACTTTGTCCATCACCCCTCCTTAGCCTTTACAGCAAATAGTTATATTTGAAATTTGACTCATACTTTTGTATTTTCCTGCTTAATGCTGATACTGATGCTCTCAGGTGCAGATATTATAAAGTCAACTCAAATGGTCTTATACAAAGGACCCAGAAGGAGGGTGGGATTCAGAGTAGATCACATCTTCCCTTATGTTGGAGGAATGCCTTATGCTGTGTTGCCTTAAGTCTAAGCTTATGACTCAATAAGTAGGATGAATTTATGATTGCAGTTGGATTAGTAGGAAATCCAACCCACTGATTTAGGTCATTTCCTGCAGTCACATTCATTGCTTCACAATAGAGGAAGAGTGGGAGCTAGCCCCATTACCCACTGACAGCTCTATGTTCATTGGGAAAGGGGATTGTTCTGTTTAATCTCTTCCTGCTCCTAGGGCAGTACAGACGTGTGGTAAAGAGAGTCTAGGGAGCCAGGTTAGAGGCCAATGATTCAGCAGAGATATACAGATAGCTATAATAATAATATATAATATATACAATAATAATATATATATAATCAGTCACAAAAAAAGGAAAAGAATGGATGAAGGTGAATGATATTTTTTGCTCAAAGACTCTGGATTTGGAGACTGACCAGATGTGAAATGAGAGGGAGATGAGGACGTTCAAGGGGTTCTGAACCTGGATCAGAGCCCCAGGCCTCCTTGCTCCGACTTCAATGCTGTACCTTCTCAAGCAAAGGACAGAACAGTCTCAAATAGGGTAGATAGCCCACAAAGGGGTGAAAATGGAGTCTTGGTGGAGTAAAAGGAACCAGATATTACAATGGCTTGCAGCCCTCTAAAGCTATGACAGATCTTACCCTCTGGTATTTCATTTCTCTTGTTAGGGTGAACTTTAATTAAATAAAATTTTCTTTTTAGGAGAGTTGCAATAATGAATTTTTAAAAAGTTATGTTTGGCTTCCCTGGTGGTCCACTGACTAAGACTCCATGCTCCCAATGCAGGGGCCTGGGTTTGATCCCTGGTCAGGGAACTAGACCCCACATGCCACCAAGAAGAGTGTATGTTACAATTAAAAATTTCACAGGCTGCAACCAAAAAAAAAAAAAAAAGATTCTGGATGCCACAGTGAAGATTCTGTATGCCACAATTAAGACCTGACACAGCCAAATAAATAAATAAATATTTTTAAAAAAGAAATACACAAATGCTGAAGAGCTTCCATCAACACAGTCATTCACAAAAAAAGGTTAAGAAACACTGAATTAAGGGAAGAAGAAGCCCTAATTTGTAATTTAGGACTAAACAGAGAGGTTAGAGGAAAACCAGAATAATCTCAGGTGTCTATATATCTACATATATTGATACACACATACATGTTGGCTATAAACAGATCATCTTATATAGTTATAAGTAATAGCCACAGAGAAATGTTTTTCAACTATTTTACTGAAAGATTAGAAAAAATTCTGAATACAGCATTGATTTCAGGCAGAAGATTACCACTCCTCTGTTCACAGAGGACAAAGATGACCCCAGGCTGTTCTGTTTGATTTTTCTAGCATAAATGTATTCTAAAAAGTGTAATCATTACAGCAGGCCATCGCCACAGAGAAACGAGCTTAAGTGATCTTCCAGGACTTCCCACATACTAGTCACTCTAACAGGCAAAATAAACCTGTCAGAGTACACTGCACAAAGTCTTTCAAATGAAAATATTAATAGGGTTTAGTTGAACATCCAAATTCCATCAAGAAGTAGAGGGAGAAAAACTGCCACACATTCCCCAAAGTAAATGTATCCAAAAAGCAGATAATTGTCTGCCACAAGAACCAGTATGAGTCTGAACAGTGTTTTGTTGGGACCACAAATATGAAATTCCTTGTCTAGCTGTGTAAGGTAACCTGGAACACCCTTAGCTCTTGGTACTTGTCTATGCTGACAAGCAAGTTTGGCTACAGATGGTAAGAGGCCTTTGTGAATGAGAGGGATTGATGGGACCCCCTCCCTGCCCCCATTTCCCAGACATCAGGAGAGACTTGTTTAACAAGCAACATAACAACCCACAGAATGGGAGAAAATATTTGCAAATGAAGCAGCTGAGAAGGGATTAATATCCAAAATATACAAATAGCTAATGAAGCTCAATATCAAAAAGACAAACAACGCAATCAAAAAATGGGTGGAAGATCTAAATACACATTTCTCCAAAGAAAACACAGATGGCCAAGAGGCACATGAAAAAATGCTTGACATCACTCATTATTAGAGAAATTAAAATCAAAACTACAACGAGGACTTCCCTGGTGATGCAGTGGATAAGAATCTACCTCCCAGTGCAAGTTTGATTCCTGGTCTGGGAAGGTCTACATGCCATGCAGCAACGAAATCCATGAGCCACAACCACTGAGCCTGAGTGCTGCAATGACTGTGAAGCCTGTGCTCCTGGAGTCTGCTCGGCAGCAAGCCACCACGAGAAGCCTGTGCACCACACTGGGAGCATAGCCCCCACTCACAACTGGAGAAAGCCCGTGTGCAGCCATGAAGACCCAGCACAGCCCAACACACAAAAACTAAACCACAACTACAATGAGGTTATCACCTCATATAGGTCACAACGGCTACCACCAAAAAATCTACAAACAATCAGTCCTGGAGAGGGTATGGAGAAAATGGAGCCCTCCTACACTGCTGGTGGGAATGGAAATTGGTACGCCACTGTGGAGAACAGTATGGAGGTTCCTTAACCAACTAAAAATAGAGCTACCATATGATCCAGCAACCCCACTCCTGGGCATATCTACGGATAAAACCATAATTCAAAAAGATAATATACCTTAATGTTCATTGCAGCACTATTTACAATAGCCAGGACATGGAAGCAATACACCCACTGATGGGGGAACGGATAAAGATGTGGTACATATACACAATGGAAGGTTACTCAGCCATAAACAGAAGGTAATAATGCCATTTACAGCAACATGGGTGGATCTAGAGATTGTCATACTGAGTGAAGTAAGACAGAGAAAGACAAATGTATGATAGTGTTTATATGTGGAATCTAAGAAAAAATGGTACAAATGAACATTTACAAAATAGATACAGAATCACAGAAGTAGAAGACAAACTTATGGTTACCAAGGGGGAAAGTGAGGGCGAGGGACAAGTTGGGAGACTGGGATTGATACATACACACTCTATATATAAAATAATATGAACCTACTGTATAACTCTACTCAGTACCCTGTAATGGCCTATATGGGAATAGAATCAAGAACATGAGTGTGTGTGTATCTGATTCACTTTGCTGTATAATAGAAACACACACACACACAAAACAAAGCAAAACAGACAAAAAATAAGCAATATAATCTGGGCACAGGAGCCAATATTGATTGCCCTGATTAAAAGTTTCCGAAACCATATATTTCCTTTTAAATAACAATGAAAATGCAAACAAGAAATATTTAAACATTATATGCAATACTTGAGAAAAGGTAACTTAGAAGATCAAAACTTAAGCCCAAACCTCACAAACCTGTGTGTCATCTCTCCCAGGAACTGCAAATCTCAGTTGTGTTCTTATTCAAGAATAAGCATGCAATTACTTTCCCCAAAAGTTCATGATGGGGAGAGAGTCTTATCACAAAAGACTCACACAATACATTTTTCTCATTGTCTTTGAGTAGGCTGTCCATATCTTATTTTTTAAGCTCTAAGTTTTGTGATTGTTTTCTTGAAAACAACCAAGTTCCCCCTCCATCAAGGGGTCATAACACAAAGGTTCTCAACTTGAGAAAAGACCCCAGTGTTCCATGGAGAGGTTTAATATCCTGGGAAGACAGGACAGTCATTCATTCCCCAGAAATGTGAGAGGAGCCATTTATTTATTATTAATGACACAAATTTAGATGCCCAGAAAGGGGGAGCTAAGTTCCACACATTTTATTTGCTTTTGATTTTAACCCATTAGAGTCTTAAATTTCTTTGCATATTCAAGATGGTTAGGAAGGCTCTGAAGTTGACTGTGGCATTGAAGGGAGGCCTCCTTTCAGTTTGGCAACTGATCTGCTAGGTTAAAGTGAATGTAATTTGCCCTGAGGCATGAGCAGCGGTCCATTAAGAAATCACTATAGCCACTAAAACTGTCCATTCATACAGTTTATTTCACTAGGCTGCAATTTTATACACAGTATGAAGAGGTTTCCTGATAGCACACATATAGTTTACTTTCTGTACTGCTGAAGAACCAATTTTTTTTTTTTTACATTATATTGTAACACCCTATCATTAAAACATTATTCAGTAAATTTTTTTCCAACTACGTATAAACGGAGATTTACCACACACACGGTGCAAGAATGTCTTTATAACATATCTGGATCACAAAATGTGAATCTAAAATACATCACTGTAATTAGAACACTACTTTAAAATTACAATGCCCCATGTTATATCAGCCAGATTTGATGAACCCCTGTGTACATCACAAAGCAGTTGTGGATATCCACAAAGATAGGTGGACATCTTCTTGGGTAACTGGCAGCAGCTTTTAACTATGATTTCAAAAGAAATCTTTGTTTAAGAACGAAAATTCTGAATTTGAAAAACTTCTTTTATGTGTTCAATATTCTCAGAATCAAAATGGGACATTTAAAGATTTATAGTCTTTAAAACAAGGAGAATAAATCCAACCCTCCTTTAGCTGAAAGGCTGGCATTGTAATATTAGGTTTCGTAGAAACCTAAGGAAAGAACTGTATGGGAAGTGGAAATGAGTTAAAAAGAAACATAAAATTTCTCTGAAAGCTTCCTGGACTGCCCCTCCCCACCTCTGTCAAACAGAGAAAGAATACTGCTTTGCAAATCAAGATGTATTTCCATGACATGATGTTCTAAAGAAAATGTATGTAAACAAGTCAGAGAGAAAGATTTCTTCATTTTCCCTTTTTTTTTTTTTTTTTGGGTGGAGTGAGGCAGTGGGATGGTATCCGTTAAATAAGAACTAGAACTTCTTAATCAAAAAACCACTTTAATACACACAAAACAGCTAGGGATAATTGCTGAAAATTTCTCATGTGTTTCCTTTTCTTTCTCCCAAAGTTTGAGAATGTTTTGAAAGTTCAATAAATAGTAGAAAAATAATCCTTTACTTAGAAATTTGAGATGCATCATTTAGAGCTTAGTATGAGTTCTGTACAGCAAGTATGGCATCTAGGTACCGCTAAGAAACCAGGTGAAATCTTCAAAGACACACTTCTCTCTGCCTCTGCCACATTCTCAGTCTCCAGGGGAGCAGACCTCTCTTTTCTTCCAGTTAAGGAGAGCAGAATGTTTCTGGCTCCTCGGAACATTCCTCTGGCTCAGCTTAACCAAGGTTCCCAATGTTTCATTTATAGGTTCCGGCTCTGTTTAGAGGTTTGCGTCTGTTCATTCCGTTGGTGTTATGGCAGGTTCATTAATCAGACTTCTTTCCCCTCCATTTCACAACCAGCCTCGCATCTTCACAAATGTGGTGTTGCGGCTGTTTCACTTGTTTGGACACATGTTAACAGGCAGGAAGATGAGTTCAATGACTCCGGACAAAGCACGGACACAAGTGGATTTGATGCTGGCTCTTCTTCCCTCCAGCACACTCGGCAGCTGCCAGATCCCGCCTTCTGATGGAGGCGAGGGGGCTAGCATTCCGCGTCGACAGTGTGTACCGTCACGGCCGCCTGCAGGTGGTGGCTGTGGTGCAGCGTCGGGTGGTGCAGGCGGTAGTGGTGGAACTTGTGACTCAGGAGTGCGGCGGTCTGGGGCGGGGTGTCCAGCTCCAAGTCCTCGTCGTGGTTTCCCACGTCCACCCCGGCCGACAAGGGGTCATTGGTGCACGGAGGGTTTTCACTGTCTTCCTGTGGGCTCATGGTGCTGTAACCTAGAAAATGAACACAACACATAGGCAGCTGAGAGTTTCCACCGGCAGGGAGGAGCTGTCACGCAGATTTCTGCGGGCACTGGGAGGGGCTCCTACCTTTGGACTAGTAAGTGCCAATGTTTGCAGGCTGCCAGCAGACCTTGAAGTGACTTACTTTTAAAGAGATCTTTCGTTAGCTGTTGTCTTAAAGCAATTACACAATAAATACGTAATCATTTAAAGTAATACAAACAAGAACCCTTTCCCCAAATCCCCTAAACCAACAAAACAAAACTGAAAATCATCCCAATTTTTTCTGATCCACAGATCCCCACAATTGACATTTGGGGAAACAACCTTCTACACTTTCCCCCGAGATAAGACTATTTTTTATTTTAGAGAGAGAGGGGAAAAAAAAGCAGCTTCAAAACGCCTGAATGTGATACCACGGTAAGAACAAAGACAGCTGCCACAATGACAGCCCTGGTGTCATGTAATTTCTACACACCAACAAGACATATATTTAAAAATCCATTTTACAGGTGAGGGAAACGACAATCAGAGAGGTTAATGAACTTGCCTGAGTTTCAGTCCCTAACAAAACACTAACTCCACAGACACCCACAGCAACTAGCAAAGGAATCAGCTATTCTTTGTGTAAGCTGGTTCACTGTATTTAAAGATTAATTTCTCTTGGTATTCTAAGTAATACATGTTTCAAAAGAAATTGCCCTTGCTGATCAAAGGATTCCGTTCCAAGAACCTTGGCATGTTTTTAAATATTGCAAAAAAAAAAAAAAAAAGCCTTCAAGAATTTTGAGAAGTGACAGCTCGTTAATATTTCCGCTGCATCTACAGTTAGCATCAATCAACACTCACCCGTGGGTAGCGCTAGTCACAGCCGTGGCTGCAAAATTGACGTGCTTGCATACAGCCAAGCAGGAATAGTTTGTGGTTGAAAATGTTATGCTTCATGTGAAAATGAGCAAGGCAATCCTCAGTGCTCAATGAAATGTTCAAACGACAGAATTCTTTCTTTCAGTCCAACCAACAAATATTTACTGGGAATCTACCTTGTATAAGACACTGTGCTGGGCACTGTAGGAGACCTGGAGATGAAAACTGATCCCTGTACAAGGAATTCACTTACTAGGGCTCGAGAAATAAAACAAGTACAAGCATAGCTCAATCCAATTATTCATTTATCAAAGACCCTCAGGAGGCTGAAAGGAAAGACTATGAAGCATGAATAAGAGATGTCTGTTTTCCTTAAGGATTTCACCACCGAGTAAGAGACGGGTATGTACAAAGTTAGGCTTACTCTACTGAAGATCATGGTAAGTGTTCTAATGGAGGTTTAATTGAAACCCAGCATGTGCTCAGTTATGTCTGACTCTTTTGTGACCTCATGGACTGTAGCCCACCAACCTCCTCTGTTCATGGGATTCTCTAGGCAAGAATACTGGAGTGGGTTGCCATTCTCTCCTCCAGGGGATCTTTCAGATCCAGGGATTGAATCTGCATCTCCTGCATTGCAGGCAGATTCTTAACCACTGAGCCACCAGCGAAGCCCATTGAACAAGGAATAGCTAATTCTGGCTGGGGGGCTGGGAAAGTTTCAGAGAAGAACTCATATTTTACTTGGGCTGTAATGGATGAGTAGGAGTTTGGTAAAGTGGATAGGAGCACAGGAACAGAAGGGCATGGCCAAGAGGACACAGGGCAATTCCTATACAATGTGGCCATGATGAGTGCTAGCCAGTAGCTACAGGAGGGACTTAAGTTTACAAGGTTTTGAGCAGACCACAAAAATAGCATGGTCATTTTTATATTCTAAAAGCAGAGTTATGGTGGAAATTTGGAGGTTGACTAGAAAGGAGAGAGAGGGAGGCAACTAGAGAGGAGAGAGAGGGAGACGGTTAAGAGGTTATTGCCACAGCCTGGGTGAGAGATGTTGAATTAAAAGTATGGGATTGGACAGACATCTCTGGAATGGAAAAACAATAGAAGTTCATCAGAAGTTTGATGTGGGGGACTTGGGGGTGACGGGACAGCAATTTACTGTCAGGATGATGACAGAGGGAGACTCCAAGATCCTGAGTCTTAGGGAAGGAAATGAATTTTCTTTTTGCACATCTTGATTTTTAGCATCTGTGAATAACATATGTAGAGATACCAAGCCAGAAAAACAAGTCAGGGCAGGAGAAGGCGAGTATGTTGCTGTGTGCCTATGATTACTGAGTGCCTCCTTGGTGCCTGATGCCAGGCTAGGAGCTCCACAGAAAAAGGGGTAAGGTGAGGTTCCAACTCCTGAGAAGCCCACAGTCAAGAAGGGGAAATACAGGTACAAAACCAGAGGTACCCCAAAGAAACACCAAAGCTGATGAACTTAACTTAGAATCCTGGAGGAAGTGACATTCAAGGTGGCCCTCATGGGAGAGAGGGGTTCCCTAGATAAAGAAAGGAGTGGAAAGTATTACAGGCAGGGAGATGAGCATGTGCAAAGATGCAGCAGGTAGAAAGGCTCTGTGGATTTGAGGCATGGGGAAGAGCTTCGTGTGTGAGAGAAGGAGTGAGAGATGAATCTGGACAGGCAGGCTGAGACCAGATCAGGAAGGGTGCTCAAAGAGCTGGGGGGAAGGTGGATGGCAATGACATAACGTGTGCTTTAAGATGATCCCTTGTGGCAATGAGGAGGTTGGATGGAAGGAAGGAGGGCTCCAAGGCTTGGAGTACAGGGGGCTGAGCACTGGCCCGAGGAGACGGCAGGGCCCTGAAGCGAAACATTTGCTGTGCTTCAGTGGAGCAAGCTGCTGCTCAAGTGCAGGGCAGGGCGGGGCAGCCTCTGGTGACCACATGGGCTTTCTGGCGCCCACGAGAGTTAACATCCTCAAGGTTATTAGGTTCAGATGCTGGGGGAATGGAGATGCTTTTTCCCAAGATGAAAAGATCAGGAGCCAGAATGAACTCCTCAGCCTCAGTAGTGCTAAGTCTAGAATGCAGTGTAGGCTTTAAAGCCTCAGGTACAAATGTTCTACATGTAAGAGACCAAAGCACTAGAAAATACATTTCAGCAAAATCTCAGTGTCTGTGCCGATTATTTTTGGCCAACCTTTAGTGCTAGGCTGTCTTTATCCTGCCTCCAAATACCTCCTGGATGCCTTCCTGTCTCGCTCATTTACAGACATCCATTGTAATGATAGTTGATTTCCACATTTGTGGTGTAAAATTCATAGCGGTCCCTCTGCGCCTGCCTTGCCCTCCCCCACTTCCCTCATCACTGTGCTTCATGTTCCATCTGAAGGTCTTTTCTGGGAAACCTTCCCAACCACCACCCACCCCACCCAGTCATACCAACCCACAGGAGTTCTGGTGGCCCTTCTGTGATGTCAAACGGTATTCTCTGCAATCCCTAGCTTAGATTTTACCATATTACAAAAAATAAAGGACTGTCTTGTCTATTAGAAAAGTGCAAGGGCTTAGGCCTCACATAAAGCAGGTGTTTAATTAAAAAAATAAAAATCACATAAATTTTCACATAAATTGGTTTTGCCTGGTGTGACATTTACCAGTCTCATCTAATAATAAAGGCATTCTAGGACTCACTAGGCCCTTCCTGGTGTTCTGACTTAAGAGGCTGGGTGCTCTGAACCTGGCTGGTCACAGACCCAAGGGGTTGGTGAGCGGTACAGGCAATTCAGGGTCATCAGCATTTTCTGATCAGAACCCCAGCAGAGATCCTTTCAGAGGGAACCACTCACTCTGGAGCAATCTTGTTTTATTTGCTCAGTGGGACACTATTGCTCAATCCCTCTGTAACTTAGGCTTTCTCTTATCTCAATAATTAATGGAAATCTGGAGGGAGGGAGTTGTGGAGAAGCAGGAGGAAGCCAAACACATGCTCTCACTTAGCAAATTAATTGAGTGTTTACTCAGCACCAGGCAATTCTGTGCAGTGCTGGGAACAGTGATGCATAAGACAGACACGGTCTCTGACTCATGGAGGAGGCAGCACTATTTAAAACACAGAGGATATATACAAATAACTTCCAAAGAAAGATTTCTTTACTATCCAAAGGTATATGTAGAGAAATTCTTGCAAAGATTTTTCAAGGGAAAACAGGCTTTAGGAAGGAGGCCAGGCATCACTCAGGAATAAAAGAGCCAAATTAGGCTTTTGCTCTTTGATTTTCTGCTAATACATTTATCCTCTGGTTCTTAAAGAAAGCTCTCTTGGTGTCAAGGGATGTTAGGTCCCTCTGGGGACTCACTCACCACCTTGTGGTCACAGAGAGTAACTGCAGGAGAATAACTGCACCCCTAGAAAATAGCTTTGCTGTGTACTAGGTACTTTTCGACCAAATTTTCAAGGTTCAGCATTTTAAGTCTTTTGGCGTTTACTTCACAAGGAGAAAATTTCCCTTTTATAAAGAAAAAAATATTGCTTAATATACATTTGAGTAATGCTTCTAATGTGATGGTAACTAAAACACAGATTCACAAGGAATAAATACATACTGTTGGTTTTTAACTTAAAAAATAAACCAGTTGATGGTTAGATAGAATGTGATATTTTCAAGAGAAATAATGGGCAAAGCAGAGTATCAGTTCAGTTCAGTCGCTCAGTCATGTCTGACTCTTCGCGGCCCCATGAAATGCAGCACGCCAGGCCTCCCTGTCCATCACCAACTCCTGGAGTTCACTCAGACCCATGTCCATCGAGTCAGTGATGCCAAGCAGAGTATAAGAGTTAATAGTTGAGTGCTGGAAAAAATCATGCTAAGTGGTGTCAGAATATTGACTAAAATGCTTCAACTTTTCAAAACCGTTCTTATTTTGAGTGCTTAAGATAAAAATTAAAATCATACTCCTTTAAAATACAAAACTTGTTGGCTACATGAAAGATTTCTAGTTAAAAAAGAAGCCTGGAGTCTCCAAGTGTAGCTTGACAGCATTTAGTTTTAATTCTAGGAATATCACCACTCTGAACCACACCCGGAAAGTCTTGTCTGTTCAATATTTATATATTTTATTCTTTTGAGGTTTCCTTTTGTGCCTCAGACCCGAAGACTCATGTGTAAATAAGCTCGCTGCGTACCAAAGAACCAGGGCATGACCAGTTCAAGGGCGAGCACCAATGTCCCCTCACCTCCTCGCCCTGGGTCTCACAGGATTCACTTGCAGATAAAAGTGAACTCTGTTCCCATCTTCTTCTTTGTTCCACTTCTTTAAGGGAACTGTCATATTCAGCCTTTTCTCAATCTTGTGAATACGTGCATGCATTTGTAGTTTCTTGCTGAATTATCAATTCTTTGAGCGCAGAGCGGGTGTGGGGATGAGGAGGTCGGGCTCTGAGCTCATGCCTGGCCATGTGTTATCTCACTTCATCCTCACGACAACCTTACCAGGGGGTAGTTTCTAATCCCCTTTTAATTATTAGGAAACTGAGGTCTAAGTAGTTTCACTGAGGTCTCACCATTTGGAAAGACAGGGAGAGGTGGGACTCCAAGTGAGTTCTGCTTGACCTATCATATATAAGCTGTTCTGTACCAGGCTGCCTGGCAGAAAGAATACCACCCCTTTCCCACCTCGCTCCTCCCTGCCAAGCAAACAGCAGATGCCTGATACATTCACCAAACAGGAGAACACCCGCACGAGTGTCGCGTGCCACAAAACCACTATTAATGGATCGGATTTCTGAGTTTAATGTGTACCTACGGCTTATCCTCTAGGCACCACGGGGACGTTAGCTTGATGTCACTACTTTCAGTGACCTGCCATATAGGTTCTGGGATACGACAGCACTTGGTTAACTGCTACTGATTTTGTGGTGTATTTGGAATTATCTGGAATGTCAGTGTCTTCCACTCCTTTTGGTGTATTCTGTCTGCACGAGAAACTATTTTTCATTCCTTGGGGATAATGGGAGCCAATTATTGTGAAAAATGAAAGAAAGGAAGCCCTTAGCTAGATTCCTTGGCTTTTAGATACTGACACCGCACTGTGCCTTTTATCTCGGCTGTTGCTTCACGTGCCATTTTACTAAGACAATGGGAGGGCTAATGCAGCACTGGAAATGTCATTCAGAATTCCAATTTTGTACTTAAGTGGTTTCTACCAGCAAGGGACGTGGGGATGGGGGTGGGTGGAGAGAAAGAGGGGGATGGGGAAAGAAAAGGAGGGTGGAGGGAGGGAAGGCGATAGAGACACAGAGAGGGAATGAGAGAGAGGGAGAGGAGAGACAGAAACGACTCAGTATTTCTGCTGAATAAGAAATTCTTTCTGTTGAACTTTAGTAGCCTCAAACCTGTTTTATTATTCAAAGGAGAAGCACAGAACTGCCTGGCAGAATGAAATTTATGCAGGTTCAAAGGTTTTTCTGGAAAAAAGGCAGAAAGTCAAAGAAGCTGAGAAATTTAAGTTCTGCTTTGACTCTCCATAGAAACCTGAAGGTTCTATTTAGTTAGTGGGAACAATGTCATTCAGAGCCCAAATTAAGAGTCCCTGGTTTACAAATCAGAGCTCTGGCTTCTCCAGTTTTCCAAAGGGATTTAGAAGACCTGGCTGTCATGCAAAAGGCAGCATTGGTTGCTCTAGCGAATATCCCCTTCTGCATTTTTTAGCACAGGTGTGGAAGCACACTGCTTGAAGACTTTGTTTTCAGGGTAGATGTGGAGAAGGCAGAATAAAAAAAGCACAGATGCATTATTTATGCATTTATAAAAAGACCTGATTCTGGGAAGAAAAGAAAGATTTCTGGAAAATTGAACAGGTGTGTAAGGAAACAAAAAGACCTGACAATTAGAGGAAAGGATCTACACTTTCATTTTTGTGGAATGGTGACAGAACTACCTAGACAATAGGACACAGCTGTTGCTCTCTGTTGTCACGGAGAATAGGACAACAAGCCATGGGACACTGGGAAGGGGAGATGGCACACGGTGGCCATGCCACTGGTACCGCCGCGGACTTAGCACTCAGGGTCTCTTTCACAACTCAGCGCCTATCCTTCCTGAGCATCCAACAGGCACTACAGGCAGCTCCATGACTTTGTACACACTAGCCCCTTTGCCTCTAATAGCTTTTACCTCTCACTTTTCTTTAATCGCCCTTCAAGGCCCAGGGTAAGTGTTGTCTCCTTAGTAAAGCCTTCCCAGGGCCGGGGGATGCCAGATGACAGTTGTGGACTCTCGCCAGGTCCCGAGAGTATGTGGCTGAGAGAGCCCATAACAATCCTGCTGTTTGCCAACAAGCCTAAAGAGGCAGTAGGATCTAAGAAGGTGCTGATTCACTGAGAACCAAGTGCGGTGGTAAGCAGGCACCACTGAAATAATCTGAACCCTTATTCATGGAGAAAACCCAGGGGGTTATCTGTGTGCCCAGAGGTTATCTGACGTATGATGATGTATCTGGGAATGCTGAGCCATAAGCCAAAATCTCTTGGGGGCTCTTGTAAAGGTGTCATGTTGGAATGTGTCTTTTTGGAAAGCTATGTCAAAATAATTTACTTGAGCACAGAGTAGGAAAGAGGAAAGGGCGGGTGTGAGCACTAGCCCATGACTACATTGGGGTCCTCAGGGCCTCAAGGGCAGGATGCCAGATCTTACCATGATCACTTTCTGTTCCTGAGCGACCCCAGTAGCGACGCCTCCTTTCTGGACTGTGTGCATGACGCTCGATGACTGCGGCTATAAATCGAGTATTGCTGACTGTGGAAGGCAAGGATAGTTAGTCACACTTGGGCCAGTATCTTCACTGTATTAAGCACATCTGCTCTAAGCAGGCTCTTTCACATGAAAGGGGTTGTTATTTGTTAGAGAGCTAGAATGAGTAATTTTTAAAAAATTCTGAGGATTAGGGAAGTTGCTTTTAGGACTGGGGCAGGAGGAGGTCCCTAATTACATATCTTCAACATGCATCAAGAAGATACACTTTCCATACAGTTGCAGGCCAAAGCATCTCACCACAAATGGAGCTCTCTTTTGATAAAGAAGTGTTCTTTTTGTCCTCCTGGGTTGTATACGCTAGTTAAGGGATTTAAAACATGCATACCTGATGACTCCCTTTCTAAAATGCTATACTGGAAAGTAATGAGGAGAGAGAAAGGGAAGAGTAGGGGGTTTCAGGTCAAATGTCCTTAATGGCACAAAGAACACTCTGAATTCTTTGGAGATTTCCTAAAACAAAGCAAAGACCTATGCTTCCTCCTAACAAAAATGGGGGATAAAAAGAATCCCGTCGTGTCAAAGCATCTGAAATTTTAACACAAGAGAGCCTCCCGCTGGCATGTCTGGGACGGCGGCGGCGCGGCCACTCACTGATGCCTCTGTCCTCAGGGCCGTCGTCGTCCCTTTCATCTCTGTCGTTCTCCAGGTTGGACATGCGCACCGACATCTCTACCCGTCGTTAAAAAGAGAGACACAGGACTATTTAATCAAACAACATCACCCACGTTAATACCCGCAGAGGGCTCATCTGATGGCTGGGTGACAGCATTCCATCAAGAGTGAACTGAGGCCTTATCTCATTTTTTTTCTAAAGGAGGAGGGAGCAGGAATCCGAAGAGGGAGAACAAGAGGTGAATAATCCAGAGGGACACCTGAGATTGATTTCTGGAGACAGAGGAGAAAAGAAGTTGATTGAGGCTAACAAGTCTTTCATCCTCTCCTGCACCAGCTCGATGGACATGAGTTTGAGCAAACTCTGGGAGAGAGGGGAGGACAGGGAAGCCTCGTGCGCTGCGGTCCGTGGGCTCACAAAGAGTCATACACGTCTTAGTGACTGAACAAGTACCCGAAACAGAGGGAAGGGGCCTAAAACCATGGCTGGCTGTGCTGATAAAATGGTGCTACAGAATCTAGAAGCCAAGCCTAAGGTAACACTGGATGGCTGTCACCCTCAGTCGAATCAAATCTTACCAAGAGGAAAGAGCTTTGTGGTCAGCTCAGTTATTAAGTCAGACAACATGATCCCATGATCCCCCGACAGGATTGGGACCACAGAGAACTATCCCAACATCAGCTGATCGCAACTGCTACCAGGCTCCTGACCAAGTCCAGGAAAAATGATGAGTGAGCCTTATCTCCAAAACTTGGGGTAACACACCCTGAAGGGCTTTTAGGAGGCTAGAGATAGTCATTTGCAAGCTTTTTGCCCCTTGCAAATGAGCACAGATACCACATTTAACCCTTGATATGGAAGCCGTAATTACTAATTTCTCATCTTGTCAAGTTCTTATCCAGGTTGGACAGTTCTTATTCTATTTTAAGAACTGTGATCATCATTTTGAATGTGTGTTCATTCACACATATAATAATGGCAACAATAGAACAGACTCATGTTCTTGCCAGTAGAGGCCTGGGCTATCTTTGGTCTGTCCATCTTTTTTGGAACAGCAAAGAACAGCACATTTGAGCTTAGCGAAGAACAAACTTTCCCACTGAGCCTCCCAACTCCCTTCTTCTGACTTCTTCCAGAGTCAGGCTGAGGTGGGCTAAGGAGCCATGTAAGGAGAGACAGAATCGAGGGATTTTCTGGAGAATCAAATGGGGCTTGCAGGACTCAGGCCTTAAAGAATGAGCTGTGAGCTAAAGGAGAGAAGCAGGCTTTGGGGGACTTCTGAATCTATTCCACAGAAGCAGAAAATATAGGGCTATTTTTAGAGTTGCTTAAAGGCTTACAACTAGTCACTGTCCTTCTAGCCTGGGGACAACCCTGGGGAGACTGCTGCTTCCTGGAGGAGCTTTGGGGTTCATTTCAAGCTCACCTTGGGCAGCAAGAGGAGACATATGCTGATGACTCCGGCGGTGAATCTGATGGCGGTATGCGTACACAGCCAGGACTAGAACCATGATACAGCCCATAATGCCTCCAGCCACCGGGCCCACGGGGGCACTTTTGATCATGTTCAATGTGACCACCTCATCACCTTGATTAAAACAAACAGATAGATTTCCCTTGTAAAGATTTCCCAAGTGTAGTAGCAGATGGGGATGGGGATGAGATGGAAAGAATCTAGCGGGAAGGGGTTGAGTGAAGATATGTAAGAACAGCTGCTTTAAGGCTTGAATTTCATGAAGAAGTCGCACCAGGATGGAGGAATAGGGCTTCCTTGAATTTCTGGTTCTCAAATTAAATGTTGGTTGCTTGGCAGAGCAAGAATACAGTTGACAAGGATTGGTAAAGTAAGCGAATGGATGAGAATCACTTAGACATGCAGTCTAAGGGCCCAGCTCTGGGGGGTGGGCTCCTCTTAGTACAGAGGTGAGGGAGGGTGACGTGTGCCTCTCAGCAGATATTTACTGGACCTGGTGTCATTTATTTCAGTGGATCTGTTATGTTACCTCCAAAAAGGATCCCATTCAAAGTTTATGGGCTCCCTTTAAAATACTATTTGCACTTTTCAGGCAGGAAACTGCAGGTGGGAAATATAAAGTGACTTCTAGGAGCAAGGTTACTCCTGTCATGTCCCAACCTGGTCCGATAGTCATACGTGGGCTCAGAACCCTTCCTCACAAAGGAAAAGCTTTTCTTCCTCAGAAAGGCTCACGCAGAGAGATGTCAAAACAGGCATTCACTGAAGTTTTAAATATCTACTCACCTGCGGACCACGCTTGAGATGCTTGTGCTGATTGCAGAAAGGCACGGAGAAAATCTCAGGTAGTATTTGAGGGGTAGGATGCAGGTAGTATTTGGGGGTTTTGGGGGGCCTGATCCCAGCGGTGTTCCTCCCAACAATATCTCTGTCCCCCACCTAAGTCGCCTGCTGCACTGGACAGTGTGGGCTTTTGTTGACCTCAAGGCCCTAAATACTGATTCGGAGCCCTAAGATGTCTGTCTGCAAAAGTCGTGAAGGGAGGACGCAGCAGGAAAGTAATGTCCACGGGTCACTCTGCCCATCACCAGCCCCGCGCTCCAGACAGCTGGGATTCACATTCGTACAAACCCCACAGCTCAGCCGCTCAGAAATCAGACCTGATATTTCTCAGAACAAGCTTTATGGGAATGCATTTCAGGCTTGCAAAACTTGGCAGGAAAGATGGCTGCTCACTCTGCACAGGAGAGCTAGCCAGCTTTGAAAGTAATTATTTGCCTTGGTTTTGCAACTCAAAACTACTGGCAAAGGAACCAGGGAAGTAGGGTAGGGAATTATTTTAAGATCTGTGTTCTAATTTAGAGGCCAAAAAATATGTTTTCAAGAATCAAGTTATTCTGGGTTCCCCCAAAACATTACCTATTGATCCCATGTCATCAACATAGGGACTTTTGGCTCCAACGATCCCCCCAAAGCATTCTTTCTGGGGTGCACAGTAGGATTTGTCCAGGTGGGTCTTCCCATCGCTGTCCACCATGCACCATTCACAGTCCAGCACACCGAAGCAGTCCCTGCCAGAAAGACAGTGCTGAATGTTCGAGAAAGCAGTGTCAGGCAGGAGTGAGCACATGGACTTGGGCATCAGACAGCTCTCAGGGGTCCATGACTCACTAGAGCTAGAACTCCCTAAGCCTGAGTTGCCTTTCCTTATAGAAGGAGCACGGCCATTGTCCGCCAGGGGAGAGCTGTCTAACATCCCTCGACAGCCTGGAGCTGAGAGAAATAGAATTGCCCTCTGTTACTCAAACCATGAAGTCCACACATCATGGATTAGTGCGGGGTCACTTAAAATCATCTTAAAAGACCACACGGCCCCAAGGTTTGTTAGACTTTGGCCTAACGTCCTCCAGGTTTATGGTTATTTAAAAAAAAAAAAGGAAGGAAGGAAAAAAAAAACCTAATTAATCAAGTTTGGGAAATAGTGATCAGTTAAACATTTCTTTACTGCCAATTTCTTAGAACTTTTAATATGTTGAGTGCATTATGACACTCTAAGAGAATATATGCAGTGTTTCTCAAACTTAATAGGCTTTGGGTAACTGCATAACACACCCAGTCAATATATCTGATACCCTATCATTCCTCTATTAAAATACATACCAAAAGTAGAACTCGCTGCTCCTTTCACCCACTAATTTTGTTGAATCAAATGGCAACCTGCAGCTGTCTAGCCCAAACACCCTAGGGAGGAGGTAGAGGGAGCAGGGATCATGCAGTTTTTAGTTCTCAAAACTGCCATAAAGTATACCCGTTTTCTAAGAAAGAAGAATTGAAGCATTTCAATGTATCACACACACAGCTGAGTTCTGTTTCTAGAACCCATAATTTCCTGCTCCCTTGGCCTTGCTTTGTCATGCCATTTCCTCTCTTATGCCTCTTATTTCTAGAAAACTTTTCCACCCACAGATGAGGCTACTAATATAGGGGTATGTGTGTGTATGCGCTCATGAGCAAGCGTGGGCCCGGTAGTTGCTCAGTTGTGTCTGACTCTTTGCGACCCCATGGACCCTGCCAGGTTCCTCTGCCCATGGAATTCTCCAAGCAACAATACTGGAGTGGGTAGCCATTCCCTTCTCTAGGGGATCTTTCCGACCAGGGATTGAACTTGGGTCTCCTGCATTGTAGGCAGATTCTTTACCATCTGAGCCACCAGGGAAGACCACTAACATAGGTACATGTGCCAAATATCTGTAACAAGTAGAAACCAAGTAATGCTAAAATTGGTGGATAAAAGGCAGATAAGAACAGATAACACTAAAATTGGTGGATAAAAGGCAGATAAAAGTCAGTTTTAGATCTGAAAAACTGGCACATCTTTTAAAAACATCAAACATGGGGATGATGAATATCATCCAGAAAGTCCCATTGAGGCTGCTGTTCTCTGTTCTTTCCGAGGCTCTGCTCCCACGGCTGCGATGCTGGCGTGAATCAGCGCTGAGCATGCTTACCCACTCTCCGTCCTCTGACTGCACCTGCTGTTCACACACTGGTGAAGAGCATCCTGCAGGCCAGGGTCAATAGCTGTGTATGTCACTGGCTCCTGGTGTACCTCACAGCTTGGGTTTCTATGAAGGGGCAAGTCTGAAGGTTAGGACCGATACCATCTGCATTCCAAACTCAACATGCCCTTGGCCCCTGACGGTGCCAGAAAGACCTGCGTTTGAACTCTGGCTTTGTCATTTACCTGTATGAAACCTGGGGCCAATCTGGTCTTACAATCTGTCACTGAGAAAAGTAATGCTATCTTATGTGTGTGAAAGGTTCTTACATGTTTATCAAAGGGTAAACTAGAAAACTAAGTGACTTACCAGGCATACAGCATCTGACATGTTAGACACTTGTAACAGTCTCATACTTTTTGTAAGTAGTACATACACTTATAAAACTTTTTTAGAATTTTTATTCAAACCTGAAAGTGGGCTTCATTTTAAAATACTATGGAGTTTGAAAACTAGCTCATTGAACAGTTCCATCACTAAAATGAATCATCTTCTTATAGTTCCAACTTGAAACAAATCTATAAGACTCTCAGTATAAATATGCACACATACATATATAGTCTTATATATATCTCCCAGCATAAATATGCACATATAACACATATATATGTATGTACTCGGTTGCTCAGCTGTGTCTGACTCTTTGAGACCCCATGAGCTCTAGCCAGCCAGTCTCCTCTCTCCATGAAATTTTCCAGGCAATAATATTAGAGTGGGTTTCTATTTCCTACTCCAGGGGATCTTCCTGACCCAGGGATCGAACCCACATCTCCTGCATTAGCAGGCATGTTCTTTACCACTGTGCCACTTGGGAAGCCCACAAATATATGTGTGTGTGTGTGTGTGTGTGTGTACACGATTTTTTATTTACCTGTTCTCTGCATTGGTGAGGTTGCCAGTACACTCATTGACCTCTAGAGGGCACTCACAAGGACATTCACATTCATTTTGTTCCATTCTGAAAAGCAAAAGGAAAAGTTACTATGCAGAGGGTTGATCAACTATATATTGCACACACACTGAGGGAGGTGAAATAAAGACAACATGAGCTAGCTAAAGCAGGCAGTAAACGCTATCACCAAAGGTTTAAATATTCAACTGACCTCAATCCACTGTTCTTTGGACAAGGATGTTACAAACAACAGTTCTAAATGCTTTTGCAACCAGGACTTTCCTTTCCTTTAGGGCACACCTGAGCACTTTATGTATATTGTACAGCTGGCATCAGTTAAGATATTCAATAGGTGGTAAACAGAGAGTATGTCCCACCCCATTTTTACCGGTGACAGTTGAGACAGAGCCGGTCTACCATGCTACAAGCACAGAAGGCAAGAGAGTCGCATGTTTCGTTGACAATGCCCACAAATGCATTGGTTCCTGGGATCCTCGCCAGTCTGTATTTAGAACAGTGACTGCCATGCACAAGGTTCGTCAAATCCCCCTGCAGACAACAGACATGTCAGAGGTGACAGACAACAACACAAAGACTCAGCTCTACCATCCTGAAAACAGCTTACAACAAAACTTAACTTCTGATTAAAACAGTAGTTATACAGTCCTTGCTAGAAATTTGGAAAACAGAAAATTTTCTTAATTACCATCAGTCAGAGATAGACCTCATTTAACAGTGTATGTACATTATTCTTTTATCCATGATGGCTCAGATGGTAAAGAAGTCTGCAATGTGGGAGACCAGGGTTCGATCCCTGGGTTGGGAAGATCCCCTGGAGAAGGGCATGGCAACCCACTTGAGTATTGTTGCCTGGAGAATCCCCATAGACAGAGAGGCCTGGTGGGCTACAGTCCATGGGGTCACAAAGAGTTGGACATGACTGAGTGACTAAGCACAGCACAGCATACGGTTACATGATATGTTTTTATAGCTCTTTCTGTAATTTTTCTTTTTTTGAAACACATAATGATATAAAATGAAAATAACTGCAAGAAGCAATAAAGACAACTTTCAGGTACAGAATAGCCTAAAACTTATTCAAAGGCAAACCTAACCAGCCAAAAACATGCACCCCCTTTACCCCCCTCACTGTCCCTTGGATAACAAACCTCTTATTCTAGGATAACACAATTATTTAAAAACCAAAGACTCTTTAAGAGGCCAATTTTCTGCTTCCAGAATATTTAAACAATCCAACTAAAGTGAGCATCTTTTTCTTCATTCTATCACAAAAAAATGTGATAGCTGGCTTCATGAAATGTCTACAATTATCTGAAAGCCAAAGATTCTAAAGCAGCATTGTAAAGTTGAATATGGTCATTTTTTCTGCATGTGTCATCTGAGTCTTGTTTCCATATCAGTCATCCCTGAGGTGTGCATAGTGAGGATAAGCCTAACCCTGAGAATCATGGCACTGAAAGGGTTTTCAAGAGGTCTTGATAAATTCTCCACTGCCTGGAACATGCCCACCTTTACAAGATAAGCAATAACATAGGCTTATCAGCCTGTTAGCTCCAATAACCAGGAATGCTCCAATTCCATTTTGGAATAACTTGGGCTGTTAAGAATTTATTCTAACTCATAGTCCACTAAAATTTGCATTTTGAAAAATTTCTACTGGAGTATCCTGGCTGTCTCCTGAAGGCTCAGAAAGTCATTGTACAAATGATAGCAGATACGCTAACTAAGGCAGACTTTCATATGAAAGCCTTACCTGACAGCCTCCCTCTGATCACACGTTTGTCAATGTCTCCTTTATAGAAAGTGCTCCTCAAAGTATGGGGGCGGAACAGAGTAATAATGACTTCCCTTGCTTTGAAAACACTAACCTACTAATATATTCATTTAAAAAACTCTCTATTTCCCCAGACAGTTGTTTTTGCAATCACTTTTTCTAAGCTTGTGTTTAGGATTTTCATTTAACCCAATACATCTTTACAATTATTATTAATTTAAAAAGTTTTTGGTTGTACCCTGCAGCATGTATGATCTTAATTCACTGACCAGGGATAGAACCTGCAACCTTTGCCTTAGAAGGTGGAGTCTTAACCACTGAACCACCGGGGAAGTCCCTTTACAGTTACTTTTTTTAATGATACAAGTAATGATTTGTGAATACAGTTACTTGTGAATAACTTTTTGAATGTAGATTCTGTCATGACCCATTTTCTCTCAGCTAGGATTGTTTACAAATTAATAAGTATATCCTTAAGGACTCTAACCATATCCAGGTAAGTCTGTAGCATCTCAAATCACAAGAGAGTATTCTAAGCTAAAAACAATTATTTTTGGATGATCTACATGAGTGTGGTGCCATGTGGCCCTCTCTTCCTGTCTTTGGGAGATTACTCAGTCTCCCTAAATTCCTAAAGCCAAATTAGGTTAGTTTCTAGTCATCCACCCTGTTTCATCCCACATGTATTTATACAAGAGTGTGGGAAGAGACTTCGGCAGACATTTCAAAGGGCTTAGATTGGATGAGTCTTTAAACAAACAAAACCAAGGCAAAATACCTAGTGTGAGACTTTAAAACATTCATTTATCCACTCTGGGCTTTAAATCCCATAACCATCAAGCTGGGGAACTGGACTGTCACGGCCTATCACTCTAGTTCCCAGGCAATGAAAACAGCTGGGTGTAACCAACATTCAGACATAAACCATGACTCTATTGCAACTCTATAGCCAGATGGGAGAGGAGAACGTGGAGGAGTCCTTACCACAAGGCTCGTGTTGAATTTATAAAACCTCTGGACCGTTCGGTCACTGAAGCTGTTGCATAGGTTCTTCTTGACAAAGTTGGGGTGGTTCAGGATGTCATTTGCTACCAGGGGCTCCTACCAAGGCCAAGCAGAAGACAGATGCCATGTCATTAGTGAGTCGCAGGCCACTTGAGAACTGGGCTCCAGCTTCGCGACCAATACCTTGTGGGTGATGTGCTGCTGCTCCACGGGTGCATGTCCTTTGGGGTCGATGAGGGTTGGATGTGCCACCAGATATCCCCTGTCCTCCATGATGAAGCACCTATACCAAGACAAGGACATCCCTCATTCATAGAAGCCATTGCTCTGTGCTTTTGGTGAGCATTTATCTTGCTAGTTCTAACACAAACTGCATTTATCTCAGGTCCTCAATAAAGGTGCATGGACAAAATGAAGGAAGGCTGGCAGTCAGGTGACAGATGCATTATTCTCGAGGCGCTGGATCACCTGGCATAAGGTTTAAGGTCAGAGAGTTATACCTGACTCCGAGTTCACCTATATACTTCATAAGAGTGTGACCACTCAGACTATGTAAGATGGGCTCAATGATCTTCTGCAAGAACATGTAAAGCGAGACTCCTTTTTTCCTGGGGAGGGAGACTGTGAAAGAAGCACTTGAGTATTTACAGGCACAAAAGTAAACCATACAATTTCTTCTTTCAATGATAAACATATATAAAATACAACATGCAGAGGACATACAAAAATATATTTGATGGAAACGCTAAATAAGTGAAGCTAGAACTGATTTCATCAAGACTATAGTCTGCTTTTACTCTCCATTCATCATAACAATTTGCTGTGAATCCTGCATTTCCCCACTAAGGGCCAATGTGAAATTTAGCAGGGACATGAAGCACGGGCCATGAGTTGGAAATAAGAAAGCTATTTTAAAAAGCGGCCTGTATTAAATCAAGGGAATGCCCTTGCTTTGATCAGACATGCTCTTTTGAAATTCAGGCAGCAAAGACTTTCAGTTCCATGAGCCTCTTTCTGGGGAAATGTACAAAGTAACGAAATGTACAAAGTCTAAGTGTCTGAAAATCTCACAAAGGCTTTGGTTTAATAACTAAGTTCACATCAAAAGTACTACCCAAGAGTACCCTCTGGTCTTTCTAGCACCCAAGATATGGGAAACCTGTAATTACTGACTATTAGAGAAATAAGAGGTTTTGGAGAATTTTGTGCCACAGTTACTCCCCTTGTTAGAAGTCAAATCTGTTTGTTTAAGTCATAAGCAACGTGCATTTTAGAAATTAAAAGAACAAAAACCTCCTTAATAGGACACCTAGGCATTGGACTCAGTTTCTAGTGCTATGACAAGGTGTCTGGCATTCCACTAGACATCCTTGTCTTTGTATTATGCAGCTAGTTAGGATACACAGTCTCTGAAGGGCTTACCTTATTTTATTGCCACCATCTTGGTTACAAACTGGTAACAAGTCCATCAGAACCTTGTAGAAGTATCTAAGCGTGAAATCAATGCCCATCACAGCCACAGTATGTCCGGAAGACAGCTGTGTACTTCAGGTAAAAGAGATCAATAAGAATAAGAGGTGTGTCTTATTTAAAGGCAAAAATTATATTCAATCATAGGACATTGTATGGTTTCAGAAACACATGCCCACTGTTCTCCACAATTTCTACCTTTGGAGAAACAATTAACTAAATGACTAACTTAGCTTAACATGGAGATTTGATATGAGAAAAATTTAAGATTAAAGGTAAGAGTTCCTGAATAAGACTAGCCCAAAACACAGGTCAGTTGTAGAATATGGCTAGTCATAATTATTGGAAGAAAAGCTATGACCAACCTAGACAGCATATTAAAAAGAAAAGATATTACTTTGCAGGCAAAGGTCATCTAGTCAAAGTTATGGTTTTTCCAGTAGTCATGTATGGATGTGAAAGTTGGACTATAAAGAAAGCTGAGAGCTGAAGAATTGATGCTTTTGAGCTGTGGTGTTGAAGAAGCCTCTTGAGAGTCCCTTGGACTGCAAGGAGATCCAACCAGTCAATCCTAAAGGAAATCAGTCCCGAATATTCATTGGAAGGACTTCTGTTGAAGCTGAAAGTCCAATACTTTGGCCACCTGATAAGAGGAACTGATTCATTGGAACAGACACTGATGCTGGGAGATGGAAGGCAGGAGGAGAAGGGGATGACAGAGGAAGAGATGATTGGATGGCATCACTGATTCAATGGATATGAGTTTGAGCAAGTTCTGGGAGCTGGTGATGGGACAGGGAAGTCTGGTGTGCTGCATTCCATGGGGTCACAAAGAGTCGGACACGACTGAGTGACTGAACTGAACTATAGATGTTCAGACAATGGTGGGATTATTCTTTGTCAAGAATAAGGGGGTGGGGGAGATAGGTATCTGGTGGGAGGTTTAATACGTGGCTCTCAGGGTTCCTTCCAACAAGAAACCTTTTTTTCCTTCAATTTTTAAAAAATTGAGATATAATTGATTTATAATATATTAATTTCAACTGTTTAGCAAAGTGATTGTTATACATATACATTTAAAAATATTCTGTTCCATTTTATGGCTTATCAGAGGATATGAAATATAGTTCTCTGTACTATAGTAGGACATTGTTATTTATTCATTCTATATATAAAAGCCTGCATCTGCTAACCCCAACCTCCCACTCCCTTCCCTCCCCAAATGCCTCCCCCTTGGCAACCAACAGTCTTCAAAAGGAACCTTTAGACAAAAAGCTTGAGTGACGTCATTATTTCCTTCATTTCATAGATAATGAAAAAAATCTATAGTTAATAACTAAATCTATAGTTAATCTATACACCTCATTTAATAGAGATCTCAATGGTTAACTAGTTTAGGTCATACAAAATTTAGTAAAACCAATGTTTTGCTTTCTTCCTATAACACTATAGGGTTGGCTCTACTCAAAACCAGCTCATATTCTAGAACAAGACTCTCCTAGTTCATAGGCCAGTACTGTCTCCACTCAAAAATGTTTCTCACAAAAGTAGGAGCAAACATAGAAGAAGTTGGGGAGGACAACTTATGCTTGCTAGCCTTTTAGCTCTCAAACCCTGGTCTTGTTGGTTTCCATCTATTTGGCTACTGGGATGCTACTTAACCTTTCTAAGGCTCAGCTTTCATGTCTGAAAACGGGGTTAATGATAGTATCTACGTCAAAGTGCTGTTACTGGGATTAAATGGGAGACTGTGTTTATAGCGCTTAGCAAGCTGCTTAATATACTGAAAATACCTAATAAGGAAAAGTTACTTTAAAGAAAACCAAACATGGCTTTAAGCTCAGGCCTACACGGAGAGTAAACATTTTATTCTTTCCGAGAAATTGCTAAATATATCAGAAGCATAAGCATCTCATTGGAACTGAGGTTCTTCTTAGTTTATGTTCATGGGTAGTCGAAGGATCTTGGGTTAACTTAACCAGTGAACTCCAATATTCCTATACCGGTTAAAAATTTGAAGTTTATTCCACATGCGATGTTTTAAGTGCCCATCATTACCGTTATTTGCCTGCCTAATTTCTTCGTTAAGAAAAATACCAAAAGAAAAATGATGCTGAAGCTCAGAAGAAACTTCCCTAAGTAAAATCCTCTTCTGGAAAATCAAAACTTCATAGTGAAATTAGCTTTGCCATAGAGACAACTGGTTACTGTCAACATTAATCCCAATTTATTAACCCAACCCTCACCACTGACCCCTCACTCCTGTTGAAACAAACAAAACAAAACTAGAAAAAGGCACCAAGATCTGCAATGAAATTTCCATCAGGAACTTCCCTGATGGTCCAATGGCTGAGACTCTGTGCTTCCAATGAAGGGGGCCCGGGTTTGATCCCTGCTCAGGGGAACTAGAATCCATATGTCACAGCTACGAGTTCATGTGCTGCAACAAAGAGCTAGTGCAGACAAATAAATAAATATTAAAAAAAAAGAGATTTCTGAGGTTTTCCTGGTGGCTCAGTGGTAAAGAATCTGCTTGACAGTGCAGGAGATACAGGTTGGATCCCTGGTCTGGGAAGATCGCCATGCCACAGAATAATGAAACCTGTGCTCTAGAGCCTGAGAGCCGGAACCACTGAAGCCTGTGCACCCTAGAGCCCATGGTCTGGAACAAGAGGAGCCACAGCAATGAGAAGCTTGTACACTGCAATAAATAGTCGTTTCTGCTCACCACAACTAGAAAAAAAAACCCTGCAAAGCAACGAAGACCCGTCACAGCTATAAATAAACTTCTATCAGAACTTTCCTATCAGAGCTATTTTGGGCATGGGATGGGAGAAGACCATGTTGTGGGATTGTCTTTGAGAGGCTACTGCCTCAGAAAGAGCCCCTATTATTACTTAAGTAACTTAAATTCTACCGTGGGAACAGTTCAAAATTCAATTACAGTTACAAAATCCTTACAGGATTTGTACACTGTAGAAAATAATATTGTGCTGAAGTACTAGTCAAAAGGAGTCTAAACCCCTCTGGCTTGTTCAGGAAAGACAGATGAGTCTGCATAATAGTCATCATTATGATGACAGTAATGGCTTCCATTTACTGAATGTTCACAATTGATAGGCATTCTGGTAGGCATCTGAATACATCACTTCAGTGATTTCTCACAGAAAGCTTGTGAGTCAGGACTTCCAGAAAACCAAAGCTTGGGGAGATTCAGTGTTTGGTTGAGGTCACATAGTGAATAACTAGTGGAAGCCTGAATTCAAACTCAGTGCCTTTAACTTCAAAGCGTATGTGCCGTATGCTAAACTGTTTCAGTCACGTCCAAGTCCTTGAGACCCTATGGTCTGTAGCCCACCAGGCTTCTCTGTCCATGGGGATTCTCCAGGCAAGAATATTGGAGTGGGTGGCCATGCCCTCCTCTAGAGGATCTTCCTGACCCAGGGACTGAACTGGCATCTCATATGTCTCCTGCAGGTGGATTCTTTACCACTAGTGCCACCCGGAAAGGCTGTATATTCCTAACCAATAGATTTTCTGCCTCCTTAGATCTGCATGGCATTCAAAAGTTTCCAAGCAATTTTAAACCATTTATTTAATTTCCTTTGAAGACATCGGAAAGGAATTATAATTCCTATTTTATAAATGAAAAATTAGGTTTAGAATGGTTATCGATCACTTTTTACTTACGGCTTAGAAACCAGTACAAAATCTGGTTCTTTCTATAGTACTATAGCTGCCTTAGTTAAAAAATACAATTCAGGTTTTTGGGGACAAGTTGATTTTGTTTCTAAAATTCCCTTGCATGACTGCCATCTGCTCCCACATATGATAAACACACTGAAGTAAAACCATATACGTTGCCCATGGAAGTCTAGCATTCATATTTTCACCTGCATTTGAAAAATGTCCATGGTTACCATAGCAACTCGTAAAGACTACCACAGGAAAATGAAACCAAGCCTACATTTCTCAGCACAACATTGCATGCTTTGCAGCGCTCCGGTGAGATTTTCACTGCCAAAGGCTTGTCTGACCAGTTCCTTAATCACTGACTGTACTTCGTCATCTCTATCACACTACCTTCCTCCAAACAGTGAACACCTAGATTCTCAGGCCACTAACAATGCTGATGAAAGAATCAGAGGACAGTTGCTATAGCTGTGTAATTGATAAGTGAGCACTGAAAAACCTGTCCTCAAGAGCGCAACCCAACTGCATTTGAAAACCAAGGGAGAATTAGAATGCTTCACGACAAGTTGAACATTAGCTTAAGTTCTCTCTTCTGACCCATTAAAATGCCAGAAACTTAAAAGCATGAATAGCGTAATAATAAAAGTAACTACCATTTATTGAGGATTTGACACTGGCAAGCATTTTACATACATTATCTATAATTTTCACTTCTTCAGTTCAATCCAGGCATTGCTACCTCTGTTTCACACACGAGGCTCAGAGAATCATGGAATATAATACTAATAAAAACATTTAACATTTATTGAGCCCTTAACTTATATGCAGAGTACATCATGAGAAACGCTGGGCTGGAAGAAGCACAAGCTGGAATCAAGATTGCCGGGAGAAACAGCAATAACCTCAGATATGCAGATGACACCACCCTATGGCAGAAAGTGAAGAGGAACTAAAAAGCCTCTTGATGAAAGTGAAAGAGGAGAGTGAAAAAGTTGGCTTAAAGCTCAACATTCAGAAAACGAAGATCATGGCATCCGGTCCCATCACTTCATGGGAAATAGATGGGGAAACAGTGGAAACAGTGTCAGACTTTCCCTTGGACTACAAGGAGGTCCAACCAGTGCTGTGATTCATGGGGTCGCAAAGAGTCGGACACTGAACTGAGCCCTTACCATGCGCCATGCAGTGTTCTTGGAGACTCATGTATATTACTTAAAATAATCTTTAAATCATCACTTGAGGTAGGTCCTAATATCCTTCTTTCATAAGTGAGGAAACCAAGGCAAAAAAGGAACTTGTTAATGGTCATACAGACAGTAAATGGCAAATCTGCTTTTACAGAGTAGAATCCATCTTCGGGAGAGGGCAGGTTCTCAAGTTGGCATGTGAGATCAAAGTCACTGGTACTTATTTGGAAGAAGTCCCTTTGCAGAGCCCACCTATGAACACACCCATTAAAGCTGCAGTTGCCTTGGTTGAAAACCAGAAGCAGTAGTTGACTTGCATTCTAAGTTATACAGTGAACAAAACAGAAGGTTTTAAATAATAAAAACATGCTCACCTAAGGAAAATGTTCAAACAATCAAGTCCATGGGACTGCATATTGATCAAGACGTGAGCAGATACTTATTCCTGGAATACACTCTCATTGAGAGAGTGATGGACAGGTTTTTTAACTCTTGTTAAACTTAAATAGCTAAACTTGTGTAGTCTAAATACACTATCAGTGTTAGTTGCTCAGTTGTGTCTGATTCTTTGGGACCTCATTGACTGTAGCCAACCAGGCTCTCTGTCCATGGAATTCTCCAGGCAAGAATACTGGAGTGGATAGCCATTCCTTTCTCCAGTGGATTTTCCTGACTCAGGGATCAAACCTGGGGTTCCTGCATTGCAGGCAGATTCTTTTACTGTCTGAGTCATAAACAATAACCAAATAAGGGAACTGAACCCAAGATATTTTGCAACTTGAAAGTCCATCCTATTTCCATCATGCTTCATTTGGGATGACATGATAAATATTTATAAATAAATGAGAAATTCTTCCACCCACTCAAATTCTGACAAAAACAAGTATACGAGCATAAAAATCTGCAGCTCTCTGTGATCCCCCTGCCTCCCCTACAGCAAAACAATACTGTGTAGGAGGAAAAGTTAATGGTTCTTGATAATGAGTGGCAGGTGGGAGAAGCCAGATCAAGGATTAAGTCAAGGAATAAGTAAGACACACAGGTAGGCATCCTCTCCCTGCTCCAAGCATTACCTTTAAGAGCCCGATTCCAGCCCATGTCCTTGTCATCAAAGATCAAGGTGACTGCTGTCCCCTCAAAGAAAACACCTTTGTTTACTTTTTCTCAATTGACTAGAATATATGAGAGAAAAGATAAGTCTCACTATTCAGACAACAGTAGGTATATGTCTTATAGATGGTCTGTTACTAAAAACATTAAAAAGATTTGTTCTAAGAGAATGTTTGCTTGTTCATATGTGATGAAGCCAAATAGATATCATGCCCTGAAAAGAAATCAATATCTGGCTGGCAACAGGGCCCTGCTTACCATGGAGACACAGGTCACGCTATTGAAATTCCACACAGCACTGCTTCCCAATTCTTGTTCCCAATGAACTAGCATTAGAATAATTCTACTGATGTCAATCATTTGATATATAATGAGCACCAGTGAAAAGCATAAAGTTAGCAAGAAAATCTGTCTCCCATAAATTTTAAGGCATCATTACAGATACCAGTCAAGATATAGTCTCTATTGGTTGCTAAGGAAAAAAACAGTGATTTGTACAATGAAGGGATTAAAACAATGTGTTTGACTTTCCTTCTTATCTAACATTTCACTGACATTTGTAGCTTAAATACTGAAACCTCAAAAACCTGAAATATAAAGCACCCTAAATATATTTACAGTGATACTGACATTTTATAGCATTCTTGGAAAAATCAGTTTTCAAAATGCCATTCATTTCTCAAGAGAGTGCAATGACAAAGTAAGAACAGCAACAGAACCATCATAACAACAACAAATTCCTATATAATTCTACTGCTGCTGCTGCTAAGTCACTTCAGTCGTATCCAACCCTGTGTGACCCCATAGACAGCAGCCCACCAGGCTCCTGTCCCTGGGATTCTTCAGGCAAGAACACTGGAGTGGGTTGCCATTTCCTTTTCCAATGCATGAAAGTGAAAAGTGAAAGTGAAGTCGATCAGTCGAGTCCGACTCTTTGCGACCCCATGGACTGTAGCCTACCAGGCTCCTCCGTCCATGGGATTTTCCAGGCAAGATTACTGGAGTAGGGTGCCATATATAATTCTAAAGAAACTCAAATACAAGAGGGAAGAATTTTGTCTTGATACATTTTTTCCTTCACTAGCAGTACTCTTTGTTCGGGAAAACACTCTCTGATAATAATAACTGTCAATTTCTTTGATTGGTTTAAGACTGGCATTTTCAGGAACTGCTTTACTGAATCTAACATCTCTGTTTTTCTTCTTCATAAGCACCCTCATGGCTACTAACAGGGTTAAGTGCCTTTTATTGACTCAATCACATGATGGCCTTGTAAGGTAAGCATTATCCCAATTTTACAGACATCAGGAAGTTTAGGAAAACCAAGACAACACAGAGAAGATATTCAAATCCCAGCTTGCCCATATCTAATGTCATACCTTTGCTACTACTCCTTGCTATCTACTAGTCTATTCAGATTTTCAAAATATCCTTAATGTTTTCAAGAAATGAGTAAATATTAGTTGAACTATTACCTGGTGGGGGAAGGAGAGGGTGGATGAATTGAGAGAGCACCGCTGACATATACACAGTACCAGATGGAAAATAGACAGCTAGCGGGAAGCTACTGTGTAACACAGGGAGCTCGGCTCAGCGCTCTGTTATGACTCGGAGATGTGAGACGGGAGGGAGGCTCGAGAGGGAGGGGGAAATGTATGTATATAGCTGATTCACGTTGCTGTCCAGCAGGAACCAATACAACATTGGGAAAGGAATTATCCTCCAATTAAAAAGAAAATTAAAAATAAAGAAATATTACCTGGATGAATGAATTGTATGACTGATAGTCACGACATAGCCAGCTCCTCCAACGTCTAAGTAAGGGCCAGTTAAGGAAATCAAACCTGGATTAGCTACTGCATGGAGATACCTGATGGAGACCAAAGAAAGTCCTTACTTTAGTGTACGAACAAGTTTGCACATTTCAAAGAAAAGTGAGCTTGCAACCTAAAAAAATATTGTAAACTGTGCTTATGTTACATTTAAGTTCAAAAGGATTCCCACCCTTTATATCTGACTACAGTATCAACAACAAGGGGTCAATAAAATATGGAATTCTCTTTTGAAAAGATACTGAACTCAGTATATATGTGAGATTTTAATAAGCTTTTAAAAATATAGATGTTTTCGAGGCAAAACCAAAGATGAATAAATCAGGTAGGGGCAAACACAACTGGGCACATACAAATGAGCCCTGGATTGGGAAGGGCGGGAGAACAGGCAGTAAAAAAGATGAGCCAACTCCCGAGTAACCCAGCTGCTAAGCAGCTCAAGAAGAGAAACCCTGTTTTTATGCCCAGGTTGCCCCTTGCTATACTACCTGACCAGCTTTTGCATTTGAAAATCAGAGTAAAAATAAATCCTTCAAGTAAAAAAGTATTTTTCAGTTTTTATGTCATTTTTCGTAGGTCATATATGAGCTGTAATTAGACACCATGATCATATGCAATGACAGTAAGTATATTCATTGTGGACACACTGCATATAAGGTGGGAATCAAACCACTAGGAACTGAAAAGGCCAAGTATAAAGCATTTCAGTCTCAACAGCTCAGTAAAGAGATAAAAGCATTGTAGACAGAGGAAGCCCACAAAGCTGCTGTTCACACTATGTTTAAAAAACAATACAAAAACATATTTCCACTGCCATGAAAAGTATCTTCTTTAAATATGACTGCCAGAAGTTGCTTTACTGTGTGTACTTATCATATCTCTCCAGGACTGGGGGAGAACCTTTGATAATGGAAGCCCCTAAAACTCACCATTGTCTCCTAGTGGGATCAAATGCTTTGTCCATGAGGGAGCCAGGATAAATTCTGAGGACGCCATTGGGTGTTGCTATGTAACGGCGGACAATGTAAGTGTTCAGGCTACTCATTTCCATTTGTGTCATCCATTCATCTGTGACGTGGCTGGTAGCCATTACTTCATTTCTGACAGAGAACTAGGAAACAAAGGAAGACATAGCGGGGATCCTTTAAGACTCACATGAAAAGAGAATGGCCTGCTGGCAGAGCTTCCCAAAGCTCTCTTGCAGAGAAGCCAAGCCCAATTACTTCTTAAAAATCTTTCCACAGCAGATGGATACAGCCAAACTTGGTGAAAACAAAAGCTTCCTGAAATATAGCCAGTGGACGTGTGACTTACTCAGTTGTTCATCCTACTTAGGCTTTCTTGCATTTATGAGGAAAGAACATATAGTGCAGCATTAAATAATTAAATACACACACAGGCGCGCGTAAACACACACACACACACACACACACACATACACATCCCCTAAACCTCTGCTCCTTAAACTTCATCATATTTATCTCAACCGACAGTAGGGGCACTTTACTTCATCCCCCTGGGAAAAATGGGGCTGGGAAAGTTTCTCTGGTCTCTAACTCCTACCCCGCCTACCTAGAAAGCCTCTACTGCATCTAAAGCCTGAAAGATATTCTGCATCTGGCCCACAGGGCTTCTTAATCCATCAGAAGGGTCCTCGCCGGCCAGCCTCCCCTGGGCCTCACACTCTGTCTTTCTGGCTCTCCAGCTGAGAGGCACAGATCCAGAGGCTGGCTTCCCACTTCAAAGGTTCACTGCAGCAACCCCTTCCGGGCTTGTGGAGGGGAATAGCAGAAATGCGGGCCCCAGGACAGCACTCACTTTGAGCCCCGGGTTGGCAATGAGGCGGGTGTTGTCGCTGAGATAGGCTGTGTAGTGCTCCACCATGCGCTTTGTCTCTGGCTGGCTGAGGTGCTCGTAGGGGGAGGAAAAGCTGCCAGCAGACAGCATAACGGTTGGACTTTCTGAAAGAGAAGCAAACAAAGCAGGCCTGAGAACATGGGGCCTGCACCTCAGGCTCAAACAAAAGCCTGGCTAAGGCTCTGCCCATCTGTCAGCTATAGGGGCTTAGAGTCACTCCTAAGGAAAGCAAAGAACTCCACGCTAGAAGGAGCTGTGAAGGACAAAAGTCAGATTCTCTCCCTGCAGGGAGCTTACAGTCCTGGATTCTAAAGGAGATCAGTCCTGGGTGTTTACTGGAAGATCTGATGCTAAAGCTGAAACTCCAGTACTTTGGCCACCTCATGAGAAGAGTTGACTCACTGGAAAAGACTCTGATGCTGGGAGGGATTGGGGGCCAGAGGAGAAGGGGATGACAGAGGATGAGATGGTTGGATGGCATCACTGACTCGATGGACATGAGTTTGGGTGAACTCCGGGAGTTGGTGATGGACAGGGAGGCCTGGTGTGCTGCAATTCATGGGGTCGCAAAAAGTCGGACACGACTGAGCGACTAAACTGAACTGAAACCTGAAGAGACACAAGAGTTGAGAATGTAACTGTTCAACATACTGACTCTCTGCAACCCCATGGACTATACAGTCCATGGAATTCTCCAGGCCAGAATACTGGAGTGGGGATCTTACCAGCCCAGGGATTGAACCCAGGTCTCCCACATTGCAGGTGAATTCTTCAGCAGCTGAGCTACGAGGTAAGCCCCAACATACCTTAGATCCACATAGAACATCTTACACTTATTGGGACCAAGGAGGTAGCACATGACATAAAGTCAGACTGGGTTGGACCTGGGCTCCACCATTTCCTGGTTGTGTGATGTGTGGCATGCTCAGTCACTCAGTCCAACTCTTTGCAATCCCATGGACTATATAGCCTACCAGGCTCCTCTGTCCATGGAATTTTCCAGGCAAGAATACTGGAGTGGGTTGCCATTTCCTACTCCAAGGGATCTTTCTGATGCAGGGATTGAACCCATGTCTCTTGCATCTCCTGCAATGGAAGGTGGATTCTTTACCACTGTACTTCCTGGGAAGCCTGTGTGACTGTTGGACAAGTTAGAATACATGTGATGTTTTTATCATCTGCAATGTGGGGGAAATAGCAGTGCCGATCCTACAGAGTTAAGGTGAAAATTATATGTTAATATACACAAAGAAAATGATTTAATAAATGTAAAGCATTTAGAACAGTCCTTGCACAAGTCATGTGTCTCTGTAAGTTTTGACTCTTATTGTTCATATTAGTATGATTATCAAGGAATAAGAAAAAATGGAATAAAAGTGGAGTCAATACAAGACTCAACTAAAAAAATTATTCTCACATAGCATATTCTCTAAACATAGCATAAACAAAGTCTATGAAAATGAAGTAGTTAATTGTTGGTCTTACTTAAGAGGAAAAACCCAGTATTATTAGGACAGAAATCCTTGCAATGAATTACATTATGAAATAAACACACTACATCTTTGTTTTTGAAATTTTACTCAACTGTATATTTTTAAAAGTATTAGAAAGCACTATCACATGTCTTATCTCGTTTAAATATGTGGGTGCTTTTCTATTCCTTTGTCAGTTCTCACTCACAGTGTCTCATTTCCTTGTGGCCTGGTTTTCTGTCACTGGATGCTGGGCTTACAAACAATTTTTGTAGCAAATGCTAAGGCTCAACAGGATGGGAATATCTTCCTCCACAAAGGATTGCTGTGCCAATCCCAAGATGAGGCAGGATGGGGAGGTGGAAACTCTTCCAATGAGACAGGATAATGACCCAAGTGCTACACTGGGAGACTACGGTATCCAACTAGTCTATGATGAGCTAACGCTCGAGATTCCTTAGACAACTCAGAAGACAGGAATCTCACGTCAAGGGCTGACTTAGTTCCAATTCATTCTTACCCTGAATATATAGTCCTCTGTGACTTCTACTAAAAGCAGGTATGTGTGTGGGGGAAGGTGGAGGGCAGAAGGGAGCAGTTTCACTTGTAAGTCTCCACATTTTGAGGACCTTGGATTTGATTTTTGTCACTCTCCCTAGCCCAAAGAAGCTACCTAAAGCACAATTTCACAGTTGTTTCTTCTGGATTGATTATTGTTATTATTGCATTTTGGCTACACCACACGGATTTAAGATCTTAGTTCCTTGACCAGGGATTGAACAGGAGCCCCTTGCATTGGAAGCACAGAGTTTTAATCACTGGACCTCCAGGGAAGTCCCTCTTCTGGGTTGATAAATATGAGTACAGTAAAACCAGTTTTAGATGACACCTTTCTTCTCTGGGTTCTTATAAGCTCCTGGACTTTGGTCCATTACCAATTAGGTTAGTTCTCTGACAATTTTCAAAAAATTTAAAAAAGGTTCCATCCAGGATTTTTGGTTGAACTGAGCAGGATGGGTCAGAACTGCAGTCTTCCTTTACCAGAACACAATGCTTCCAGTATTGCTGCGTCTCCTTTAACTCTCATATCATCATGATATAGCTTGGGAGTAATTATTGTATCCATATCAAGGAAAAGAAAGCCAGTGGCTAAAAAAAGGTTCGGTTGCCTAGCAATGAGTTCATGTGTATATGCTCGGGGGCCTTCTGTGCAGGGTGTGCCAGAGAGACTGTCCCGAAACTCAAAGAATCTAGGACCCAATTGCAGAGATAAGAATAAAGGAAAAAAAAAAAAGGAAAACAACAATATTAGACAACACAATGATATAAAAAACATCTCAGGGATAAGCGTTGGACCAGAAGGGGAGGAGAGACAACTCGGGGAGGGGACCTTCCTTGTAGCGATGTGGATAGAAGGAGAGGAAAAACCAAGATACAGGGCCCAGAGTCTTACGTCTAGGAGCTAGACACATAGCTCTTACATATATACCTGTGTACGCAACTGCACAGGATGATGTCACCTTTCAAAATTCCTCTGTCCCTCTTTGTATACCAAGAAAGACAATGCCCCATCCTTCAGACCTCTGGAAGGGAGCTCCAACCTAAATTAATACCTTGCCTCAAAATCCCCATCATCAATGAAATTAGGTAAAAATCACTTATTTGCCATTGTTTCCCTTATTTTCCACTTCTTTTAAAAAATATTTGAATTATCCTGCTTCACTTTCATTACCAACTGTTTCATTGGAGAAGGCAATGGCAACCCACTCCAGTGCTCTTGCCTGGAGACTCCCAGGGACAGAGGAGCCTAGTAGGCTGCAGTCCACGGTGGCGCTAAGAGTCGGACACGACTGAGCGACTTCACTTTCATGCATTGGAGAAGGAAATGGCAACTCACTCCAATGTTCTTGCCTGGAGAATCCCAGGGATGGGGGAGCCTCGTGGGCTGCCGTCTATGGGGTCACACACAGTCAGACAAGACTGAAGTGACTTAGCAGCAGCAGCAGCACTAAACTATCCTCAGTGATCTCTCTACACATTGTCCTGGGGGAGTTCTATGGCCAAAATGAAGTTGGGGTGTACAGTGGAAAGAGTACCCAGTGGAAGTCGGACACTGGCATAAGGTTTGTCCATGTGCCCCCAGAGCAGCTCACTAGTCCTAAGTAATGTATGGGCATTGATAAAGCTCTACATTTTCTGGGAGTGAAAATGTCCAACTGAGCAGGACCGTCCAACTGAAATACAATGTAATCCCCCATTGTGACATAAACATTTCTAGTAGCCACACAAAGAAAAGGAGGACCAAACAGGTTAATTTTACTAGTGTATTTTATAGACTCCAATATATCCAAACATTATCACTTTAACATGTAATCAATACAAAAAATTAAGTATGTATTTTGTACTTACAATAAATCTCAACTTGGTTCAGCCACATTTTAAGTGCTCAATAGTCACCTGTGGCTACTAGCTACCATATTGGATGGTATAGCTATGAGGGATTATCTGAAGGAAATAAAAAATCTAGGCTTGGGCTTTTTTTTTCCATTAAGAAAAACTGCTGCACTTTGCTGTCCCAAATTTAAAAAGACTGGCCTTGTAAATCAACTATATTTCAATAAAAATTTTTTTTTAAAGATTAAATAAATAATAAATACAAAGTTTCTTTTTATTACCTCATTTTCCCCAGCAGCAGTGTTTCCCATAGTGACTAAGGGAATTACGCAGATCTGAGCTTTTCTTTAAGTAGTTCTTAAAAATATAAATTAAAGGACATACTCTTTTGTATGGGGCTTCCCTGGTAGCTCAGATGGTAAAAAAATCCACCGGCAATGCAGGAGACCCCAGTTCGATTCCTGGGTTGGGAAGATCCCCTGGAGAAGGGATAGGCTATCCACTCTAGCATTCTTGGGCTTCCCTGGTGGCTCAGCTGGTAAAGAATCTGCCTCCAATGTGGGAAAATCCGGGTTCGACCCCTAAGTTGGGAAGATCCCCTGGAGAAGAGAAAGGCTACCTGCTCCAGGATTCTGGCCTGGAGAAGTCCATGGACTGTATAATCCACGGAGTCACAAAGAGTTGGACACGACTGAGTGACTTTCACTCAATCACTCACTCACTCTTTTGTATAGAAACAGAAGGCAACCCTCTTTCCCTCAAACCTAAATTACAACAAACAAGGAAATGTAAATCCAAGTAGACATCTCTGGCCATCTAACTTGTCCACACTGATGAGTGTGTCATAGATAAAACTACTTAGGCTGGCCTACTCTGTTGATCTCATGTCCAGGCAGAAACTCTGTAGGGTGGACTGCAAAAGAGAAACCTGGACACAAGTGTTCTCATTTTGAAACTGGAGAATGGATGGTGACTTCTAAGTATTTTCAAAGGTGAAAAAGAAAATTTTTGTTTGATAATACTGTGAGTATACTGTGACATATAACATACACCACAGGTGCCTAGTATGCATCTGGCACATGGCAGCATGCAATAAAAGGGGTATATCAGGCATGGGAGAAGCATGAACCACATCTGAGCCTCGCTTCTTTCTGTGTTACTATGGGAAAGTTATGATCGGGTGGGCCAAAAAGTTCATTCAGCTTTTCCCACAGGATGATATGGAAATACCCAGACGAACTTTTTGGCCAACTCAATATTTGGATAAGCCCGAAAATCCTCATCTGTAATAGGCCAACTCAGACGATGGCTGTAAAATACTGGACACAGACAAATGCAAATTCCCTTTTAGTTTCTTTGAATTAGTTGCCTATTTCCTAAGCGCTTTTGAAGACAGGGATCTGTGATAGGTACAGATATACACTATGTAGATATGTAGGTGCGCTACCCTTGGACTCTTGACCATTTTCCCACCTCCTACGCTGTACGCCTGCATCTTCATCATCTGCGTGCCTGCCTCTAGTGAGCCATATCTACCACTCTGTTTGATGGACATTCTTTGGGCTGCTAAAACCTCTTTGTCCTGCATTAGCAGAAACCTTAAAGTGACTAAGGAATATGAAAGTCCAGCTCCCTCTCCTGAGTCAGGGCAAGCTTTGCAGTGTAATTTACACTCCAAAGCCCCCCTCAGGACCAGGGTGAGGCTGGAACGTCACTTAAAATCAAATTCTGGCTTGCTTTCTCCTTTCTTCCTTCTCCTGTTAACTTCACTTCTGTACTTGTTTCTTCTGAGAGTTCATCCTGAATAAGTCACCAACCCACAAATCCTCATCCCAGTGACTCATGGAGAACCAGAGACAAGGCAAGGCCTCACATTGTTTTTACATTTGTCTCCCCACATGGGCACTGCAGGTATTCAGTGTGCTCAGTCACGTCTAACTCTTTGAGATCCCATGGACTATAGTCCACCAGGATCCTCTGTCCATGGAATTTTTCCAGGAAAAATACTGGAGTGGGTTGCCATTTCCTCCTCCAGGGGATCTTCCTGACCCAGGGATTGAAACTGCATCTCCTGCATTGGCAGATGGATTCTTTACCACCTAGCCACCTGGGAAGGCATTCGGCATCTTAGTCCAAATTGATGCTCATGGGGAGCTGCTATCAGGAAGACCGCAAAGCAAACTGAAAAGCGCAGGGTTTACCTAGAGTGGCCAGCTGTTTGAAGTGGAGGCAAGCACTAGGCTGGCCCAGGAGGTCCAACCGGTGGTACAGCAACTTGCTGCTGGGGACAGTGTTGAGGTTCTTCAGTTGTTTGACAGGTATTTCTGGTTGTATTACCACAATACAGAGAATGAAGGAAGTATCTTGGACCTGGAAAATTGACAAAGAAAATGTTAATACAGAAATGAAAGTTCCTGGAGAGATAGTAAGTTGGTCAACATTACTTTCTGCTCTCTCTGCTTCTAACCCACACAGAAAAATACGTGATGAGTGAAGGAAAGACAGGAAGATGGGGTAATAGAAAATGGTTCTGGCAAAAAAATCACATTTTCTATTTTTTATTTTTCTTTCTGATCGAGGGAACTTAATGCATGTAACAGAAAATCATGGAGTTGATGAAGGGATTAGAAAATAGTCTCTCTAAAACAGTAACCCTAGTCCTCTTTTGCTTATTTAAGCTAATGGATACAAGCTGGAACACGGCATAAGAATACAACACTTATTTCTGTTTGGGTTGGAAATGCGTTGTAAAATATACAGTTGGTTTTGCAATGAGTGTTCCGAGAATTGACTATTTTAAATGCCAATTATGAATCTATATAACACAGCCTGTACAGAATCTGGTTTACTCATTCAATTCCCAATGAACACTTTCTTTTCTCTTGGTTAGAGGTGACCAGGATCTCAGACTTATGAAAAGTGCAAACTCTATCACTTCCTAGCAAAGCTGGCTTGACTTGTCCTTTCAGACCAGGAAAGGCAAGTGTGTTGTAATTTGGCCTAATTTAAGCTCCTATGTAGAGACAGGAGTACTTTCAGATTCATTCTGCTCCTAGAAATGGATGCTTGAATAAAATTTGGTGGGAAGAATGTCTACATGAATCAAAAGCCAAGTCAAGCTATGTAGTTCTAGCTCCTTGACTTAAAAATACAAGTCATTTCGATATTTGGCAAAACTAATACAATTATGTAAAGTTTAAAAATAAAATAAAAAATAAAAAAAAAATAAAAATTCAAAAAAAAAAAATACAAGTCAAACTTCTCTAAGTTCATTAAGAGCTGAACAGAATATATTTTAAAGGTGGTTTGTACTTAAATGAAAAGAGTGATAACCAGCAAATTCAGAACTAAAAGATGGCCAGAATCAAAGCAACTCAAAAGATAAGTTAACAATCAAGGAGAAATTTTTTAAACAAGGCAAGTTAGAGTTAAGTGTAATATGTGGTTTCTGAGGATAGCTGCAGAAATCTTTTTAAACACAGGGGAATTTGCATCTTCCTGAAATTGCTTTTAAGTACTGCTGCCAAGGATATTCAATTACATTAGCAAATTTAATCCTCTTCCTCAACCCAACAAGTTAGAAAGTGACAGAGTATTCTGAAGTGGTATTTACTATTTGCCCTCTTCCTGTCTCAGCATCTTTTGAGTCTGCTTCCTGTGCTGCAGGAAGTTCTATGCTGCTGCTAAGTCGCTTCAGTCGTGTCCGACTCTGTGCGACCCCATAGACGGCAGCCCACCAGGCTCCTCTGTCCCTGAGATTCTCCAGGCAAGAACACTGGAGTGGGTTGCCATTTCCTTCTCCAGTGCATGAAAGTGAAAAGTAAAAGTGAAGTCGCTCAGTCGTGTCCAACTCTTCGCGACCCCGTGGACTGCAGCCTACCAGGCTCCTCCGTCCATGGGATTTGCCAGGCAAGAGTACTGGAGTGAGTTGCCATTGCCTCCTCTGAAGGAAATTCTATAGGATAATTCTTATTCTCTTATAAGAATTCTATAAGAGAAAAAAAGTCAATTCTGTAAGATAAAAATTCTATCTTTCTCTTCAAGGGTCAATTATATAAGAGAAAAAAAAAAAACTACCCTAAGCATCTAAAGGCAACACTTCATAATTTCTAGCTGGAAAGGAAAACAGATTTCAAAATAGGTCTCCTTGCTATTGTGTTCTTAGCTGAAAAAGTAGTTGCTTGCATTAAGGAATTAGTATAACATATCTAGAAGAGGCCTCCATGAGTGGGGAGTGGTTTTTTTCACTGATTATCCATGGGATTCATGTTTTGAAGTGAACCATGCCTGTACAACACTGGAATGTTGCAATACCTTCTGATATTAGTCAGTATTTCCTTCTGACACAGCATGCAGCCTCCTCAATGCTCAAAGACAGACTTGCGTTGCATAGTGACAAAGTAGTAATCTCTTAATGCTGCTAACAGAATCTCTCATGTTACATTTAAATTAATTCAGTGAAATAATCCGTCAATATCTGCTATATCTATGGATGCCAAGAAGTTTAACCAATTATTATCAACATCAACTAAATCTACTTAAATTATATTTAGTAGAGGAATCCATTTCACTCCAGAGGACAAGAGTACTTACTCCCCTCTTTCTGCTGATGTAACTAGAAAGAGCTTACCAATTCTTGTTCTTATTTCTGGGTAATCAGGCAAGCCTTTTAACTTCAATCTCATTATTTATTACCACTTTAAATGTTCACTTAACAGTGACATTCTTGATAACTGATGCTGGAGAAGACTCTTCAGAATCCCTTGGACAGCAAGGAGATCAAACCAGTAAATTCTAAAGGAAATCAACACTGAATTCATTGGAAGGACTGATGCTGAAGCTGAAGCTCTGATACTCTGGCTACCTGATGTGAAGAACTGATTCATTGGAAAAGATCCTGATGCTGGGAAAGATTGAAGACAAGAGGAGAAGGGGATGACAGAGGATGAGATGGTTGGATGGCATCACTGACTCGATGGACATGAATTTGAGCAAGCTCCAGGAGTTGGTGATGGACAGGGAAGCCTGGTGTGCTGCAATCCATGGGATCATAAAGAGTTGGACACAACTGAGCGACTGAACTGAACTGACAATTTCAAAACTCTGAGAAAGTTAACACTTCTACCTGAAGTGATTACATGATTATATTCATTCGGCTAAGAAGAGTCGTCAAAATGTGCCAATACCACGGAAGAAAGACAGTTTTTATAAAGATTATACTTCCCAAAATGTTAATACTAGGTTTATTTACTATACAAAGAAGGTCTTAAAATGCCTCTATTTCCTTCTATCTCTTTTAATGCCTACAAATATTAATACAGATTTTTTTACCAGGATGTACCTGAATTGCTTTCAATTAGGATATAGTGTAAGATAAGCAATCTCCAATTTTAAATATAAAAGTATTTTTCAATTCAGAATTCTGGTGTCTGGCTCACTCTTTCTGATGTGAAAAATTAAGCAATTAGTCCTTATTTAAAAATTGTATGTTTATAAAGGGCAGATGGTATAATCATTCTAAACAGAAAAAAAATTCCTGAAAATGAGCTGTCTCAGAGAGTTTTGAAACAGACATTGACTTTTTTCAGATCTGTATTTATCAGCAAAATATCAGTAGAATTAGGCTGATAAACATAACCTTCTCCAATGGTCTTATTATTTTGTTTCGTTTCATTTCCGTTTTAGAAATTGCTGTTGCCTTATGATTCTATAAAAAGCAAATAAGAAGATCATAAGAGAGTCATGTCTAGAGGCACATTGGCTTCTCCCGATTCCTATCATTCCTGTGTAGACACAGCACGGAGGTGTTGAACTGTGCATCCACTGCTAAGCTGGAAGCTCTGTGAGGGCAGCAAGTATCATTCTTCTTTGTCCTTCTTAGGTGACAGTCAATCTTCAATAGCAGGTCTTAAAGGGATGAATAAACAGATCCATTTAGGATCGACAACACTTATTAATAACATCAGAAATGGCCTTCCAAGGGAATCTCGAGTATGACTGTATTTTAAGTTTAATGATTATTACTGAATGATAGAAAAAAAGATCAAAGTCTACTCTTCTTTTGGTCAATTAGAGTACTTAGGGCCCCATAATAGCACTGTTATGCTATGCTTGGGAGGGGGAGTAAAGGACAAAAATATTAAGTAAGATGTGTGGTGTGTGTCAGATTCTGTTTCTCTATGATTCTTTGAGGCTCAGTGTTCTTTTTAAAAAAATATTTATTTCAAATGGGATATACTGTAAGATAAGCAATCTCTAATTTTAAATATAAAAGTATTTTTCAATTCAAAATTCTGGAGTCTGGCTCACTCTTTCTGATGTGAAAAATTAACCCTGCAGCATGCAGGATCTTCCCTGTGGCACGTGGGAACTAAGTTTCCCAACCACGAATCGAATCCGTGTTCCCTGCATTGCAAGGTGGATTCCTAACCACTATACCACAAGGGAAGTCCGCTGAAGCTTAAGAGTCTGAATGAGGCTAGTGAAAGAATGTGGGTAGCACAGGTATGGCTAGCAATCTGCTTGTGACATGGGAGCAGTACACAACCTAATCTAAATCTGTCTTTTCCTTGGCATCAATGGAGGACATTCATGCTTTTGTATCTCCTTTTCAGTGCCCAGTTTCCACAATCTAAGTTGAAAATGATAAAAACAAACTGTTGCTGTTGTTCAGTTGCTCAGTCATGTCTGACTCTTTGCAACCCCATGGACTGTAGCACACCGGGCTTCCCTGCCCTTCACTATCTCCTAGAGTTTGTTCAAACTCATGTCCATTGAGTCAGTGATGCTATCTAGCCATCTCATCCTCTACTGCTCTCGTCTTCTTTTGCTTTCAATCTTTCCCAGCAACAGGGTCTTTTCCAATGGGTTGGCTCTTCGCATCAGGTGTCCAAAGTATTGGAACTTCAGCATCAGTCCTTCCAATGAATATTCAGGGTTGATTTCCTTTAGGATGGACTGGCTTGATCTCCTTGCTCCAACTGGATACAATCTAAATGTGTATTCGTGCGACTCAGAAGAAATTTGGTTGATCTATGTAATGTAGTACAGAGCCATTGAATGTGTTTTCACATATAGAGATACATGCCTGTGTGTGAAGAATAAGTTTCCTGAAATTGATCAAAGTGGTTACTTCTGGGAAATGGGAGGTCAAACTCGGGAGGGGAAAGGGCAGAGTTCACTATCTATTTTTTTTTAAATATGGTTTGATTTATTCATGAGTAATTAATGGTTTTATAAACAAAAAAGGAAAAAAATATAAAAATTCTATGGAATCTCTTCTTTTTTCAATCATTTTAAAACAGATTAGTAACATTACCAGGCTGAAGTTCCCTAGAATTTCTGCATGAGGAAGAATGTTGCATCCTGCACCTCCCTGAAGCAAAGGAGGCTTCCTCGCACTCACCATCTTCCAGGCATAGCTAACATTGTAGGCCTCCTTTCCAGTTTCCCTCAGCTTGTTTATGTGCCAGGACAGAGATGAGTTCACAGGGACTGCGATAATCTGGCTGCCCAGAGGGAGGCTGCATTGGCAAACAGAATGAAATACTTCAGGCAAAAGATAAAATGAAGCACTTAATTAAAGGCAGGGAAGACGCTGTGAGTCACTGACCACCTCCTGATTTTGAAAAGCAATGAAGCTCATCACTTTTGAAAGAGATAATATGAGATTTTTGATTTTGTAAAAGCGTTATGTCAGCTCCGTACTGAAAACATTCCTTCCTCTCTACTCCTGTCCCCTGATTCTAATTCTTTCCAGAGACTAACTTGTCTCAAATCACTCAGTCATTAATTTACAACCAATGAGCACAAAGACCCGTTTCTCTATAGGTTACCATCTGCCAAAATAATGTATCATGGTTGGAAAAAATCCAATCTGTTCCTTATTTCAAGAGAAAATGTTGTATATGATTGTGCTGTCAACTTGGAATGGACAGTGCTTTGCCAAGCTATTTTTTGGCATGCTCTAGAGCTGGTCCTCAACTTAACCTCTTATTTTGCCAACAATTTCCAACTTGGTATAACTGGAGTATCTTTAAAAATGAGATGAGATATATCTGATTTTACAACTAAAGGCAATGTGAACATAAGAATTTGATTTACAAGACATTCCCCCCAAATAACAGTTCTACGAGATCTTACCTACTTTACAAAGTAAACAAAATTTTGGCTACTATTCTTATATCAAAAACCATACTCTTGATAACATTAAAATAATTTATATACTTGCTTTATTTCTTATTCTAAACACTCATATTTGATCTCAGTGGATCCTATTCTCAGAGGGAAAAACAAGATATTATGACCCTCACCTTTTCCTTACCTTAGGATATTTTGCCGAACCAACTCAAATTTGGGGATATTTTCATAATGAATGATGTCAGTGTGAAGGGGGGGTTCTGAGAGTAAATATGGCCTGGTAAGAGATGGATGCATAAGGGTATACCCTGTAATAAGAAAAAAAACACACACACACTATGGGAAACATGTTGTAGGAAGAACTGATTCTAATAAAAGTGCTCATCGTAGATTTGAAATGTGGGGGATTCTGGGAGGGCTGCTCAACACTCAGCTGCTCAGTCTGTAACTCAGCAGTCCAATAAAACCTGAACTTGTTTTATGTTTTCTTGCATAAAACTTTGGAAGTATAGCAAGATGTCTTAAATTCTTGAACATCTCCCTAATCAAGAATATTTGGGAGGTACTGACCATTTGGTTTTCATTTCATAAAATCTATCACATAAACCTTAATGTCAGTAAGTATTAAGAAAACAATATAGACCAAAGAAAGATCCAAAGGATCACTTCTATGTTTCATTCAATCCTCAAGTCTAATTTCCTGACGGTTATAAGTAACTATCACCTACCCCTCAACACAAGATAGAAACAAATGCACGATCTTCAGATGCATTCTGCCATCGTTATGGTCCTCTACGACAAATAAGTAGTCCTAGTCACACTTTTTCTACAAATACCAGCATTTTCCTACTTTGTTAGTATCAGAATCTCTGCAGATGACTTTTCTTCAGGATGGTAAAGAAACCATTCTTTGCTATGTAAGTTTTAGTAGATTACCTTTGTCATCTATGAGGAAAGTATAGGAAGCCAAGGAGTCTTGGTAATACGTCACGTCTTCAAGGATGTAAGCCAGGTTCACGTCCACACCTACGATTCCCAGAAGGAGGTTTCCAAAATAACAGGGTTTACTTACAGTCATTATCAAACCTGCGGGTTAAAACAAAATAAAAAATCAAAACATGTCAAAGAAGGCATTGAACAAAGGCTGGTGCTGTGCTCCAGGCACTGTGAATGCGGCAAACAGCATCTTAGTTTGCTCTGAAGTTTCCTGTCTGCCACAGTAACCAAGCACTGCCTTTGCTGACAGCATAAAGGAGTTATGAGTGTGAGGGAAATAGACTCTTCAGGAATTCAGACATCTTCATTACCTTAAATGGAGGTAATTTGTACCTTTTCCACTATTTTTTCACCTAAAAGGATACGACACTCCAGATCCATATGAAACATCAGCAACATATTTATAATTCTACTTCCAAAGTGGGGATGATTCAACTGACTTTGCAAGACCACTGGACAAAGAATCTAACATTCTGGGCTCTAGCCCAACTGTGCCCTATACATATCATACATATGATACTGGACATAACTTTGAAACTTGACCTTCATGTCCATTTAAAGGACATAGCAGTAACAACCTTACCAATCTCTGTGCTGTGCTGGGCTCAGTTGTGATTCCATGAACTGTAGCCCACCAAGCTCCTCTATCCATAGAAGCTTCTGGGCAAGAATACTGGACTGGATTGCCATTTCCTTCTCCAGGGGACCTTCCCAACCCAGGGATTGAACCTGTCTCCCATGTCTCCTGCATTGCAGGTGGATTCTTTACTGCTGAGCCACCAAGGAAGCTCACCGTACTCATTTCTAGGGGATGTTAAATGAAAGAGATTATGGATAAAGGAAAGCTTATAAGGTATTCTATTTTATTAATGAATCCTATAAAAAACCAGAAAGATAATGAGAAAAATAAAACATAGAAAGGTACAGAATCTTATGATCTGGCCACTTAGAACTCTGAGCAGCTAAAGGAGACATTAAAGTTCTAAGGGAATGTATTTCTAGTCACTTGGGCCAAGAGCTTGCAAACGTTTACATAAATGGTCAGGTAGTAGATATTTTAGGTTTTGTGAGCTATTTAACCTCTGGTGCATATTTTTTCTTTTTTTTCTAATGAATCTTTAAAAACATAAAAACCATTCTTAGCTCACAGGCCATACAATAGGATACATAGGGAAAGAGAAAAGCCAAGGGGAGGAAGACCTACAGAAGTAGAATGCATGAACAGTGGTCAATGCATTGCCCGGAGCAGCAGAACAACTGGGCTCTCTTCTCATTTCTACTACTAAGTTGGCTGAGACGTGCCACCTCTCTGAATCCATCTCCTTGTGCATTCTATGCGGAGCTGAGACAAAGTGATCTCTAGGACCCTGACAATTCTACAATCCCATGCTTCTAATGAGGTTGCAAAGAGTCGGACACAACTTAGCGACTGAACAACAACACATGGTTCTAAATAAAATTTAGAACAAAAAGATGGATAGTTTCTCTCCATCTTGCTCTTATGTCTTACAACGCTTGATGACATGTTCACGCCTACTAGCACGGCAGAAAGCCATTCTTTTATCAACACCTAGGAAAGGGATTTAAATCACCTTGAAGACTTCTACAGAGAGAATAGTGTCTGATGTCCACTCAAAATATTATTGAGTTGTTGTGACTGCAAAGACCAATTAAATGTATCACTTGGAAGGAAGAAGTGGATACACTTCTGTAACACAAGGAAGTTCTGGGTATATAATGTACAGCCATAGGGACTATAGTTATAGTTATTAGTATTGCACATTTGAAAGTTGCTTTGGGTAGATCTTAAAAGTTCTTAACACAAGAAGTAAATGATAACTACGTGAGGTGGTTGGTATACAGTAAACTTATTGCAGTGTTTTGCAATATATACAAATATCAAATCATCATTTTGTACACCTAAAACAAATGCTCTGTTGTATGTTAATTATATCTCAGTAAGACAAGAAAAAAGAAAAGCTATGCAATGGGTATTTATTATAAATTCAAAAGCATTCTTTAAGTAGTCAATTTTCAGAATGCTATCTATTGGTTTTAAAACATTTAAAAATAATAGTTATCTAAGAAGCTTTTAAAGATACATTTTGGAGATTTTTGCTCAGGTATCCTGGGCAAAGGGGTTATAAATGATGGGAGCATCGCTATGAGGGCCAGGAAACAGAGGTCACAGTCTGCATGCCACATTCCTCTGGGCTTTAGTCTAAGAAGAAAGTCTTTTTTCACAGAGCAGTAAAGTGCAAGAGAAATACTCGGGGACCACATGCTCACTTCAAATTTCTGTTCTCCTCTGGACATACTGAGAGCAAGCTTGACAAAAGAAAGGCAGTCTTACTTTTCAATTATCAATTTGGACAGAAGACTCTTTATCCCATTGTGGCAAATAAAGACTGCTAAGCTCTTGCTACACTTAATGAAATACCCATACACCCTCCCTACAAGTACATAGACTTGTATTTCAAAAGAAATATGTCTAGTAACTGATATTTGAATCTGTGGAGATTTTGAATTAGAGCCATCTAAACATGAGTTTCTTTAGACTCAGGGTCCCCTTGTCATGGAGTTAGAGGAATTATCACCCAGTAATTCCAGGGACTGAAAATACAAAGATAAATATGATATACTCTAGTAGGGGAATGCAGCAGATCAATAAATAGTAATTGAAACCCACTGCTTGGGAGTCATAAAACAGGCCTTAAGGACTAAACTTTGGAAAGCATCAGCTTTGCATATAATTTAATTTAAAGCATACATGGTAGCTTCTGGATGGAATATTTTGGGAAGGGTCCCACTCTACCTGATACCACTAACGGTAACTGAACTTGACTACATAATCCGCTCTGCTTGATCAGGACTCAGTCTCTACACCTGTCTCAATTCCTTTCACACAGAATTGTCATGTTCCATTGATCTATTTTTCTCTTATCTGATTAAAATACTTCTTGAGGGTGAGATATGTGTCCATCCCTGCCTGACAAAATACTTGACTGGCATTCAGCCACATTGGTAAAATGCATAAATTGTCATTCACGTTTAAGACCTGACATTTCCCTATAAAAAGAAATAACCTTATGTAAAGGCATGAGTTTTAATTCTATACACATCTGTTGGCCCTGCCAGAACTAGGAAGGAAAAAGAAATTGAGGTGTGGCAGTAGCTACCATGCTTCTTCCCTATAGAAAGAACATATCTACTGAACTTCTATAAATCATAGCCTCTATAAGATTTATTCATTTTTATATGTGAGTTTTCTCTGAATATTGTAAAAATTCCTAGCAAATGGAACTTAAGAACAAGATCTCATATGGTGATGCTGTTAGGCAATACTAATTGCCTAGTAATTGCAAGGAGATCCAACCAGTCCATCCTAAAGGAGATTAGTCCTGGGTGTTCATTGGAAGGACTGATGCTGAAGCTGAAACTCCAATACTTTGTCCACCTGATGCAAAGAGCTGACTCATTTGAAAAGACCCTGATGCTGGGAAAGATTGAGGGCAGGAGGAGAAGGGGACGACAGAGGATGAGATGGTTGGATGGCATCACCGACTCGATGGACATGGGTTTGGGTGGACTCTGGGAGTTGGTGATGGACAGGGAGGCCTAGCGTGCTGCGTGCGGTTCATGGGCGACTGAGCAACTGAACTGAACTGAAATCTTATAAAGTTAATAACCCAAAGACTTATTATGTGAAAGATGTCGTGTTTTTGCAGATAACCAAATGTGAGTTAACAAGATTAAATACGTTACTAAAAATAACAAGTGGTAGGTAGGATTTGAAATCCTCTCCACGTCAGGCCTGTATCTATTTGACTACACTGTGTTGCCTTGCCTTTGATGCTGAATCCCAAGCACTTCTGCCTTATTTACCAGTTGCTGTGCAAAGTTACTGTTTAGTACCAAATTCACTTTTAGATTGGGGGGAATCCTCACAAAGCTTCTAGATGTACCCATTACGTTTTTTTTTAATTGTTTATTTTTAATTGGAGGATAATTGCTTTGCAATATTGTATTGGTTTCTGCCACACAACAACATGAATCAGCCGTAAGTATACATAAGTTCCCTTCCTCTTATACCTCCGTCCCACCTCCCATCCCAAGATCCAGTATGTTGACTGAGGCTAGAGCAATGAGGAAGAAATAAGGCTGCGGATTTCTGCTCTAGAACATAGTACTCACTGGGCCAGTGGCGGGGAGGCTACACAATCCTTTGACCAGAGAAAGGGACACCCACACTTCCCCTAAAGCTCACATGGCAAATACTGAACAACATTTAAAAGTTGCTGTTTGACTCATGTCCACTTCTTTTCGCTTTCCTTCAGTAGGAAGTTTTCTCCGAACTCACCATCTCCCATCTCATCAGAGAAGGGGAGGCTAAAGACAGCTTCGTCAATCATCCGGTTGGGAAGGTTGGTATAGAACCTGCCAACTGTGGTCTCCAGGTTACTCAGCTGGTTCAGCACCATCATGCTGCCCTTAATCACAGGCAAGGCTATCCGGTCCAGCACACCATACTTCCCTGAGTTCTGTTCGGCCAGATCTCTTAGAAAAGCCAGCTCTTTCAAGCCAGTCACCCCATCTGAAATAGAAAGCCAAGGGAAGACAATGTAAAACAAACTGGTGTATATCCATAGGATAGCCTTGTCATTTAGATCTAATAAGGGTCTCAATGAGGTCTTGCAGTGCCAAAGGGATCTTTGCAGAGACAATCTGGACTCAGGACATAGATACCAGTTCCTGCAGAGGAACAAAGCTGAAGGCATGATCTTTCCTCAAATAGTAATGAGGCCAAAGGAATTCTTCAAAAGGCAATGATGAAAAACATATGACTAAACAGAGGAGCCCCATTCAGCAAGGATTTCTTCCTTGAAAGTTTAATTATAAAATGTAAATTAGTTTTCTGCATTTAATATTTGAAAGCAAAAGTAATGATTAACAAGCCTGCGTTTAATTTAAATTAGTAGATGAAGTTGTAAGAGTTTTAAAGGATTGAGGTTTGCCATTTCATTTCTTACCTCTTTGCCTATTAAACACTTGCCAAAGTCTCATGCAACTAAATGAAAGAATTATGGATTGTATTTAGTGATGTCTCCAAACCCCATTTCTTTAAACTCACTTTAATTACAAATGTTTTCATGCTTTATATTGTAGGGATAATACTGGATTTGATTTATTTAATATATATTTTTTATGTTTAGAGAGTTTTAAAATCTTTGTAAAAGATTCAGGCATACTGGGATGTATTGTTCTACATCTGTAATCTATAGCACAAAAATAAATTTAATAAACCTTTTTTAAAGTTTTGGTTTGCTATTGTTGGAACACAGTCAAAAGGATTAGTAACTGATCCCATATGGGTACCATTGTAAACAAATTCAAGTTATTTCAGTCACTACTGAAATTCTACCAATGAGTTTTAAAAAGATTTTTGCCTCATGTTCTTGAACTGTTTAGTCATTAAAAAATCTAAAAGTTCATGGTTCACCTACCTTCAGTGACTTTATCATTTTTAAATAGGAAATATATATACTTCTAGCTTTGGAAGTCCATTTCTAAAATCATGGCAGGATCTAATGGGTATAATTTCTTTCTTAACACATTGTATATAAATAATTTGGATTTTGCTCCACTCAGACAATGCTAAAGGAGAATCAGAATCAGATTATCGTTGCCTTTGCTTGACACAGAATTGAAATGGGAGGTGAGTGGTATACTTCAGAGTAAAAGACAACACATAAGATGTGATTGATCCATGATCTTACACCCTTGAGAAGCTTACAGGAGTGAATGATAAAAGGAGACAATTTGAGGCGATAAAAACATTTCCTTTCTTTGTCATGTACTGCATGACTCTTTCAAAATGTACAAGAAAAGTAACAAACAGGAAAATCTACCAGACAAAGAGCACAGCACAAGATACCAAGGATTGGGTTATTTTATGTCACTCCATTATGAAGCATTATGCAGGGGTGGCAGCAGAGTAAGTAGGGTGGCAGACTGGATTATTCTATCAACAATGTGGTTGTGCTGGAAACTACATTTCCCAGAATCCCCTTTCTTCTATGCTTCCAGGTTAAACGTGGCCAAAAATGAAGTGCTGTAACTTGAGAGGTGAAGCGAGAGATGTTAAGAGACAGACACAGAGGGACCTGAGAGTTCCAGTTCATTCCACTCTTCTGATTTGTGTTCAGTTCCCTTTCCCAACTGCTGACTTACTCACCAAAGGCAACCCAACCAAGGGCAGGCTCACTCCAGATGCTTCACTGAGAATTCACAGAGAGAGCAGCCACAAAGACAACAACTTCTCAGACTTGTACAACAGACTTCCACACCAGACGACTTCCTACACAGTCTGCAGTGGTCCTAGTCTCCAGATATCCTTGCAGGCTTCAACTTGTTCACCCAGATCAGAGCTGGTTAATAACCTTTGAGTTGTCAATTCCTCTTTGCATCTTTACTCTTCCAGTTTCCCCCCATAATTGTGTACATTCTTATTCTCTTATTTTAAATTGAGGTATTGTGTTGTTTTCAGGTGTACGGCAAAGTGATTCAGTTATATACATTTATATTTTTCAGATTACTTTTCAATATAGGTTATTACGAGATATTGAATATGGTTCCCTGCATTATGCAGTAAATCTTTGTTGCTTATCTATTTTATGTATACTAGGATTTGTTAATCCCATACTCCTAATATATTCCTCCCTGACATCTTTTCCCTTTGGTAACTGTAGGTTTGTTTCCTATGTCTGTGAATCTGTTTCATATATAGATTCACTTGTATTATTTTAATTTTTTTAAGATTCCACATATAAGCGATATATTTGTCTTTCTTTACTGACTTACTTCAGACTTAATTGTCCAGGTTCATCATGTTGCTATAAATGACAATGGCTCATTCTTTTTCGTGGCTGAGTAATATTCCATTGCATACATTTAGCACATCTTAAACCAATCATCTGTTGATGGGCAATTAGGTTGTTCCCATGTCTTTGCTATTATTAATAGTACTGCTATGAACATTGGGGTGCATGTATTTTTTTTTTTTTCAATTTGAGCTTTTGTTTTTCTCTGATAGAAGTTTAGGAGTGGGATTGCTAGATCATATGGTAGCTCTATTTTTAGTTTTTAAAGAAACTTCCATACTGTTTTCTACAATGGCTACACCAATTTACATTCTCATCAATAGTTCATGTTCTTATTCTGATAATTAATTTGATATACCACAATTTCCACTGTGATTCTGCTTCCCTATTTGAACTGACAGAATTAACGGTATGTGTCAACCCTCTTGAGTACTGTTCAGAGATACTTTTCAGAGAGGTGTGTCAGGCTAGCTTATGGGAAGAAAGAGAAAAGATGAGAGTGGTTATGGGAAGTAACCAGAAGTTTCAAAAAGTGGAATTATCAGGGGCACAGCAAGGGCATATGATACTCCCATGGGAAGATCTAGGACCAGCAAAGAGATGGGGGATGCAAGAAAACTGCTCAGTAGCTGCCTGAGCAGACCTTCAAAACGCATGGGAAAGGCATGATCACTTCCTTTTATGTTTCCTTACACCTCTTCTATTGCCTTTAATTCATTTGCCTTGTCTATCTTCCTCACTGGGTCAAGGGCTTCTTGAAGACAAGAGATGTTGTATGAAACAGCTCTAAGACCTCAGCGCACTATGTTGTATATGGTGCGTGCTTCATAAGCACACCATATCTTGCATATTATTATCAGAGCAACCCTATGGAGATTTTACTCTTTTCATTTGACCGATCAAAGTGAGGCCCCCAAGAGATTAAGTAACCAGCCATAAGCCACACGGCTAGCAAATGCAGACCGAAACGGAAAACCTCTAGACGTCAGCCCCCGTGCTTTTCCATGTGCAAGCAGTCCACAAAATATCTGGAAAACAATCATGCTGGCCTAAATACAGATTCCTGGAACTTATCTAGGAGGGTCTGATCACAAATCTATAGACACTGCCTGGGAGTCTGCATTTAAAGATGAATCTACAAGTAATCCTTATCCCATTAAAATATAAGAACCAGTGCCCCTCAAGCCAGCTGGTTCTGCACAGAAATCTGGAAGTGGAGAGGGGAGATAAGAGACAACAAGTGAGGAGGACTGTAAATCAAGATGTGTTCTCTCAAGAACAAGAGAATGGGACCACTTTGAACACTGAGAGAAAGGGGCCCAAAGAAGAAAAGGAAGAGCTGTGTATTTGTAGATGGGGGTGGGGGGGTGGAGGGGACAAGACACAGCAGGGAGCTAGAAAATTGGGCTGTTGTCAGACTGGAGGATGGTTAAATTGCTGAAGGGAAACTATTGAGTATTCTATCAGATTTGCCAGTTTTGTAAACTTTCTCACAGACTGATGTAACAGCCACACAATCAACTTTAATGAGCACCTAGCAAGTGCCTGGCACCATCCTGGGTGCTCACTCTACGTCGGGTTAGTCTTCACAAGAACTCTGTCAAGTAGACACATCTCATTGCCACGACACGCAAGGGGATAGGGAGAAAGCGGCACAGTCGGTGATTCTGCAGGTAAATGTAATATTCACAGTCCTGGTTTTACAGAATAATCTAGGTTAGTACTTGGGATTCCTGATCTTAAATCAATGAGACAAGTTAATAAGCTTCATACAGTATCAAAATCCAAGTATATATGGAGAAACCAAAAAAAAAAAAAAAATGGAGCTGCACAGATGCCTGTGTAAGACCATGTAACTGCAGAAGTTTTAGAAATGAAGAGCTGACTGGACAAAGAGATGAAGAGACAGCGACATCCTGACACATGCCCTGAGTATCCATATAAGGGGGAGAAAGCTGGGTTTGGGAAGGAATCTGTTCCTTATACCCTCATCAAAGCACCCTGTGATGGTTCTTTCTTATTTTTTGAAAGCAGCATGCACTTAGAGAGAACATTTTATCTGAAAGAAAAGGATCTCGAAACACTACCTACCGTTCATGAGGGCGTAGGTGAGAATCATTACAGAGTTGTTTAGAAAGCTATTTTCTTCATTGATGACACGGAGAGTCGCCTTTTTATCTTCTTCTGAAGAGTCCTTTGATGTAATGCCAGCGGACAGGTAAATGATGACCATGTCTGTATCTAAACAAACACATACAAACTGAAAGTTACATCAGAGGCTGGCTAAAGGCAGCAACTCAAGTTTCTCTTCCATTGGACTTTCCTGCCTCAAGGACCTGCCGGGCCCACTCTTCTTACTCCTGCCTGTCTGATGCTGAACTTTCATCTCCCTGCTTCTGCTGGCCTGTACTGGGCCACGAGGCCTCATTTAGCTAGTGTCAGGTAAAGAGATGCTCCTAATGAGTTTACTAGATCAAAGAAGGCAAGTTCCTCCAGGCATCCACGGTCATGGTAATTCAGCCATCCCAAATGGATGTCTCTCCTGCCTTCTGAAATACAGCATTCAGAACCTGCTTTACTCTTTCCCCAGTGACCCAGGATCTTCACCAGGAATATACATTTTGGGGGAACTAGGCTTTAAAATGATGGTTCTTCCAGAGACTACTGAGATTTGCAAGGTTATCTGTCTCTATGCTAAGCAGTTCCAAAAAAACATTTCTGTTTTGAAATTCATCAGTGTAGAAAAGCAGTGGAAAAAAAAAAACAACATGGACATAGGAGCCAAGTTGCCTGTAGTATCTGGGTAGATTACCTAAGCTTTCTACGCCAAAATTTCCTTATCTAAAACAAAATGAGGATAATGACCGTATTTACTTCATAGGGTTGCTATGAGGGCTAATTGGTTAATTTTAGAGTGAAAGCAAAAGTATGATGGTGAATAGAAAATAAAAGAAAACTTTAACACAAAACAAAAAAGAAAACCCTTGTATTGGCATGAAGAAGCACCTAGACTCTAGAGTAAAATGACTCTCCAGCTAGGGCTAATGACTGAGAACTCATTGTAGCTCACAGTGAAAACTTCTTTCAGGAGGATTTCCTCAAAAATTAAAGCGGTACATTTCCTATCACTAAAGATGCAAGGGCTGAATGACAGCTTTAACGGAAGGAGGGCAGTAAGCCAGCTGGATTTTATACTGTCTTTTTAACCTGAGATTCTCTGATTCAGTATCTATTTTTAAGATTACTTACACAGATGTTCTTTTAATTGAGAAATAATGATTGATAGGCTATATGCTTGTTTCTTTAGGTTTTTATGGTTGTCATTCATCTGAGATTGCTTTCTAGCTACTGGGGGAGGCAGCCTCCAGGTTGGTCCCTCAATGATCCCACTTCCTGATATTCACATGGCTGTGTGGTCTGTCTTTGAGGGTAGACTGGATTTAATGACAGAACGCAGCAGAGGTCATGGGGTGTCAAGAGATGGATTAGGTTACAGAAAGACCATGGCTTCCACCTGTGTGCTCTCTCTTGGGTAAGCCAGAGAGAATGTTGTGAGCTAGCCTATGAGAGGCAAGGAACTGAGGCCCTCAGAATTGAATCCTCCAGCAACCATGTGAGTGAACTTAGCAGCAGATCTTTCCCAAGTTGAACTCTGAGATGACAGCCTCTCTGGCCACCAGTTTGACCACAACCTCATAGGATACCTTTGGGCAGAGGCACCCAACCATGCTGTGCCCAGATTCCTTACCTATAAACACTGAGATAATTAAATGTTTATTGTCTTAAGCCACTGCGTGTTGGGTAATTTATCATCCAGAACAGATTATTAAAAAAAATTATCCTAACAATGATGAGAATACAATGACTGAATTTTTTTCCGTTTGAAAACTTCCATTTTAGACTCTTTATTATGTAGAATTGAATAATAAGAACTTGATGCTTTTGAAATGTGGTGTTGAAGAAGATTCTTAAGAGTCCCTTGGACCATAAGGAGATCCAACCAGTCCTTCCTAAAGGAAATCAGTCCTGAATATTCATTGGAAGGACTGACGCTGAATCGAAGCTCCAATACTTTGGCCACCTGATGCAATGAACCAACTCATTGGAAAAGACCCTGATGCTGGGAAAGATTGAAGGTGGGAGGAGAAGGGGATGACAGAGGAAGAGATGGTTGGATGGCATCATCACCAATGCAATGGACATGAGTTTGAGTAGGCTCCAGGAGTCTGTGATGCACAGGGAAGCCTGACATGCTGCAATCCATGGGGTTGCAAAGAGTTGGACATGACTAAGTGACTGAGCTGAACTTAAGACTTAATATATAAGCAAGCTTCAAAGCTAGTTTTGATGATTGAACGATTCTTAATAAATATTAACTGCAAATTTAAATTACATATTTAAAATTAGGGTATGAAACCTGATGTAAAATCATTAGGGAATATCCTGGTCTTAACTTAGATGTCAGTCTTTTTTCAATGTTGTAAACACAGTCCTATACATTTTTTTTTTTTTTTAATGCAAAACAGCTCACTTAAGTTTCAGACTGGGAAAAAAATACTATTTGACCCTAGTAGGTAGGATACAGATATATCATAAAATAAAGTATGATCTAAAGTATGAGACAAACCAACACATGTGAGAAATTCCTGGACACTTTTAAGACTGACCTAAAGTGAACCCTTGGGTTTTCTTACTTGGCTTTATGATTCTGGATAAAACACACTGTCACTGACAGCTGGTCTTAGGCAAAGGCCCGTGACTAGAAAGCCAGAGGCCTGCAGCCTGCAGCCCCTTTAGCTGCCGAGTGTTATTTTCTTTCCATCCCAACAATAAGATACATGTTCTGCAAGCATTTTCTCTATCTCTGCCCAGCCCCTGACTCTGTTCTTGCCCCATTCTTAGGCAAAACTGAGTTACTTTTCTATTTTTAAATATCAGATCTGCCAAATTTGCTCTGATTTATTTTTCTACTTCCTAGGATATCCCCACTCTAATCACTCATGGGAACATTAAGCCTTGTGATTAGTAATGTTAGGGATGAGTCATTATAGACAATTGGGGCAGAGCAAAGATATAGCATGTACTTGGAAGAAAACGTAATCCTCTCCCTGTGAGAAGTCCCTATGAAAGCCACCAGCATTCCTTGGGATCAATATCAAAGTGTGAAGAACAACCCAGATTTGGACTTTGCCAGTGCCATTAGATCCCAACTCCTAACTGTCATATTCCTTCTGCTACAAAATGACCCCTCAACCGGTTATCCCCAAAACAAACCTAGGGAAAAAAACCCAAATGTGTTGATGGTATCTGTTACAGATCCACCACAGGACTGAAAAAGAGCCAGCACTGAATAAAAGTTTTAGTTTTTCTTATTAGTACAAAGCAGATTAGCACAAAGCCACCATGACTTGGCCATGCGGCTCTTGTTCATATGGCTATCAACATGGGGCAGATACTTGGTTTTCATGCACAGACTAATCCTTCCAATAACCTTATAAGGTAGGTCTTACTCATTGAGAAAATCCTACCAAATGGTCTTCAAAAAGTGCCAGGTATACAGCAGAGTAGATAATAAATACTTGCCTGTGGAGTGAATACAAGTTATGATGTACAGTATAAATTCATAAGAGGAGTTTGTAGACCCCTTACAATGCTATAGCCAAGGTGACTAATGGTCCTTGAGTGTCTGGGCTAGGGGTCAAATTGGGATGTCTAGAGTATCTGCACTACTTTAGCCAGAGCAATAAGTCTTAAAGGAAACTGAATATCATTATAATCACAGCTAGTATGTACTTAATATTTATGATGAGATCCTGGATCTTATTATCACCCTCAGTTTGCAGATGGAGGAAACCAGACCTGGAGAAATCAAGTAATTTACACAAGTTTCAAAACATTTCAGAGGAGGAATTTGAGCACACATTGGTTGAAATTCAAAATCCATATGCTTAACTACTATGTAACATTGCTTGAAAGTACCTCAATCTCTCCTTAATAAACCAGGCAATACTAATTCCTACGTGTTTCATTATGCAACCTAATCTGGGTTTTTCTTTCTTTGAACTACCAGTACACACTGTAAAATGGAAGCCTGTGAGATAAACTTTAGAAACATCTTACTTGGCCTAGAAAAAGACCCTTTTCACATTTAAAAAATAGTACCATCAAAATATGTCCTAATCAGTGACTCTTCTTGCCATGTTTTTGCTCACCAACATTAGGAAAATCCCCCAAAACCCAAAGGAGAAATGTTTCCTGCCAAAGCAGCTCTCTGCTAACATACAGTGCAGGAAGGTTTATAAGAAGAGGTTTAATGAAGTCTCTATTCACGGTTTTAAAGCTGGAACAAATGACAACATTTGAAAATCAAGGGGTTTCACATAAAAATCCAGATTTCTGGCTTCTCTTAAAACAGAAAAAGATCTGGCAACACTGGACAGGCACTCCTGCAAGGCTGAACAGAAGAGCAGCTGCCTTCTTGACCGAGGATACTCTCTCTAGCTGTCTGCGCTCCCCAAACAAGCCCCAAACCTTACCTCGAGCTCCCTTGACACCTCACTGCCTGGCTGCTGCCAGTCTAACATTTTTCTCTATTACTTAAACAGTGGCATCACCAAAATTGGATTTCATCTCTAAAGATGGTTTGAGAACTGAACAATCAAGTAAAAAGAGCACGTCTGATGAGGAATGCTGACAGGCAGATGACAGCTGGTAAAGGGCACCCACAGATGAATGGCATTGGCCAACTAGCCAATCTGTCTTGACTGCTCAAGAGGCCAACCTTATCCTTTGGCTTCATTGAACTAGGGTCAACGTTGCACTCAGGCATCCTGTAATATTGGTTATGGATAGCTGGTGCTTGCCAAGGTTGGTAGGCAAAATTCTAAGATGACCCTGAAGACCCACGCTCTTTTATGACCCCCTCCTCTTGAGTATGAGTATGACCAGTAATTTGCTTCTGACCAACAGAATATGGCAAAGGTGATGGGATATTATTCCTGTGATCGTGCTACATATATGGCAAAGATGGAGGGATTCTGCAGATGTAGTTAAGGTGTTAATAAGTTAATCATGAGGGAGAGTAGTTTATTTAAAGCAGAAGAGTGAGCCTGATAAGATCAGACAAAACCTTTAAAAGAGGGTCCAAGCCTTCCCTGACATCCGCAGCTGGAAGGAAAGATGCTCTCCTCCTGACCTTGAAGAAGCAAGTAGACATGAGTTTTACAATTGGAAGGAAATAAACTCTGCCAGTGGTTGAGTCTGGAAGAGGACTCTGAAACTCAGATGCAACCACAGACCTGGCTGATACCTAGACTGCAGCCTTGTATAATCCTAAACAGAGAAGCAACGGATGGACTCCTGTCCCATGGAAGCTGTGAGATAACAATATAGAGAAACATAAAAATGAGACACCATCTACCATCATTACCTGTAATAATTACTGTAGCTTCTTTCAGGGGCCCATCATGTGCCAGCACTATGCTGGGCATTTATCAATGCTGTCTTAGTTTTAATGCAGACACACTGAAGGACTTGAAAATATATTCATTAAATTTATCTCAATAGGGTACATTCATTAAAAAACAAACAAACAAAAAACAACAAACAGATTATCAAATATAAAAGAGAAAATGACATAGATTCCTTTCAGTAGTTTCAAAGCATGGGTCTTATTTCAAATATCCTTTCCTTTACTTTTTTTTTTAATTTTATTTTATTTTTAAACTTTACATAATTGTATCAGTTTTGCCAAACATCAAAATGAATCCTCCACAGGTCCTTTCCTTTACTTTAGCTTGCATCCTAATTCCAGATTTTCTTTCATACATGAAAATTAAATTAGAGTGCCTTTGTACATTTGAAGGGCTGTGCTCATCTAAATGACAGTTGGTTAGAGGAAGGAAGGATCAAGGCAAGAATTCAGGCTGCCCTGTTTCTGCACACATGCGCACAAGCAGACTGTAAGTCAGTGACTAGGCGGGGTGGACAATTAGCATTAAAAAGGACGTGGATATTCTCCGGGGAAATAAACAAGGATATGTTCCTAATAAAAGGGCAGCAAGAAGAGGCTCAGGGAGTAAAGAAATCATGCAGAGTACCTTTGATTGGAAAAGATGAGAAAATCTAGTAAGTTCCTACTATTAGATGATAATATGACAACACAAGAAATTGTTATCCCGTCAGTTTAGGAAAAAACCCCTCTGGACATAGTTGTGCGATCAGTTAACAATCTATTTCCATCGCCATCATTTATCTAGTTTATGAGTTCCACGCCATAAGAGAAAGGCACTTACTTGCTTGAAATTTGGTGCTATTGTTTGTGCTTCGAATCAGCTGAAATGCCTTTTGAAATCCCACCGCGTGCTGGGTGGGGCTGTCCAAGGACTTGACGCTGCTGACGAAGGTGGACATCTTCCTTTTTGTCTCACTGGTGGCTGGAGACAGGAACGTCTTATAGCACTGGTCAAGGGAGCACGTCCTGACGGTGTCTGCCACCGTCAACACGGAAATCTGGAGGGGAAAACACACACGCACAGGCAAACAAAAACTTGTTATTCTGCCAAGGAAAAGCGTTTTACATTTCAGAAGAGCCCACAAGAGCCCGCAAGCCCACAACTGTCCTACAGGACAGTTTGGAAGAGTTTAAATAAAAGCCCAGAGGCATCAATCTATGGTATTTGAAGAACAGTTAAAGATTGGTAAGGGACAGAGACTCAGACCCTAGAGTTTTGTTTTTGTTCCAAGATGAAGTCAGGAGTATGGTGTTCATCTAGAACATTAAAAACAATATTTGACACAGAGAAAAATCTTGACCAGTACTAATGATCATCATTTTCCAACTGGAGGTGGGGTGAGGGTAACAGTAAAAGGTACGTGTGTCTGTGTGTTTAAATTTTTTTTTTAATGTGGACGATTTCTAAATTGTAATTCAATAATTTTTTACAATAATGCTTCTGTTTTGTTTTTTTGGGGGGCCCTGAGGCATGTGGAATCGTGGCTCCCCAACCCGAGATTGAAGCTGCACCCCCTGCACTGGAAGGCAAAGTTTTAACCACTGCACTGCCAGGTAAGTCCTGGGTGTGTGTTTTAAACAATTAGATCAGTGAGCAAAACCTTAGGGGATGGAAAAGTCAAATGTCTACAGGCGATAGATTATCATTAGCTGGGAACACACCTATCCCAAAGGTGTCCTAAAGATTAATAAACCTCTGCTGCTGCTGCTGCTAAGTCGCTTCAGTCGTGTCCGACTCTGTGCGACCCCATAGACAGCAGCCCACCAGGCTCCTCTGTCCATGGTATTCTCCAGGCAAGAACACTGGAGTGGGTTGCCATTTCCTCCTCCAATGCATGAAAGTGAAAAGTCAAAGTGAAGTCGCTCAGTCGTGTCCGACTCCTAGCGACCCCATGGACTGCAGCCCACCAGGCTCCTCCGTCCATGGGATTTTCCAGGCAAGAGTACTGGAGTGGGGTGCCATCGCCTTTATCCCTCCCCTCCTATCAATCTTGAGACAAAGTCTGGCCACCAACTAGTGTCCAAGCCTTCACCTTGTTCCTCCTTAGTATAAATAGCAGTGTGAAAGTTAGAGCTAATTAGCGGTCTTAACAGAAGCCATTAAGGAAGTGCAAGACTCAGTTTGGTGGAACTGAACTGAAAGTGACTCTGGGACCCCATGGACTATACTGTCCATGGAATTCTCCAGGCCAGAATACAGGAGTGGGTAGTCTATCCCTTCTCCAGCAGATCTTCCCAACCCAGGAATCGAACTGGGGTCTCCTGCATTGCAGGTGGATTGTTTATCAACTGAGCTATCAGGGAAGCCCAGTTTGGTGGGAGTGGTTTTAAAAAGAGATCTGGAACTAGTATCAGCAGCTACTTCCTCAGATACAAGAATAAAAAGTAAACCACTCTGTTTTTCTCAAAGTCATTTCTAGAGGTGGACTGAAAAATACATACCATAAAACATAAAGTGTTTTTAAAGGGGTATTCAAGAAAGACCCAATGCTAGTGGGAAGGGTAGAGGGAGTCATTGGGGTCATCGATACCTTGTCGTGTTCATCGATGGCGCTGAGGATGACTTGAGCAGCATCCTTGGCGATCTGAAGCTGCGTGTCTGTGACCGAGGCCCCGTGGTCCAGGATCACCACTACTTGCTTTGACTGCGGCCGGACGGTAGAGACGTAGATAGGTCTAGAAGGGCAAGAAGCTCTCAGGGGTCACTCCTGGTTTAGGAGAAAGGCTTGGACCTAACACAGCTGCGAGTGCTACAGACGGGCAGGCGTGCTGGCCTCTGTGTTTCAGGGGGGCTGGCACAAGGGCGGAGAGACCAGCATGGAATGAGAAAACTATCCTGGTACTTTGAAAACATCTCGAGACTATCATAGGTGTCTGCACAACAGGGACTGGTGACTTCTGTCTTCCAAAGACTAGAGCAACTGGGAGAAGATTTTAAGAAGCAAAGCCTTTGGAAGACTGGCTTTTTCAGCCTGTGTGCAAGTCCACCCTCCCAGGAAATGGACCGAGTGGCCCAACAGGCAGCAGAGACATACTAGCAGGGAGAAAACAGTTCACTGTTTTTCAGTGCTGGGTCCTCTGCAGAGTTTGAGTGGGGTTTGGCTAAAACCGAGGACGCCTATCATTTGTGAGCATGCTGAGCAGCTCTGAATAGCAGATTTGGTTTCTCTCTCTCCAGACAAAAGCCACTGCTAGGAGGGCCCTTTCCTTTCTGTACTGTGGCCGTTTACACAGGTCAGCCACCAAAAGGCCCCTTATCAGAGATCTAAAACCGTGCCATCAGATTTGTCCAAGCCTGTGATAGCCACTCTTCTTGCCAGGTTTTTGTTTGCCAACACTAAGAAGAGCGGGTGGGGGTGGATAGGGGAACTCCAAAGGAGAAAAACCTCCCATCAAAGCAGCCTTCTGTGAGTGTGCAGTGCAGGCAGGTTTGTGAGAAGAGGTTTAATGAGGTCTCTATTCACAGTTTTAAAGCTGGAACAAATTAGAGGGAGCTTAAGAGAGCAAATCAGCCTCAAGAGAATTCTCTCCTTTATGGACACCCTTAAAACACTAGATTTTTCCATGAAATGTTAGATGCCAGTTGAGTCACAAAAGCCTGGGCACAAATTAAGAAATACAGGCAAAGCACCAAAAAACTCAAAATCGGGCCAAGTTTACACTAATTGTTCTCAAGCCAAAAGTCCTACATTAATACTGAGTTCTACTATATTTTCACTAGTGAATACCATTCAGCCAAGTAAGGAAATAGAATAAAGAGAATCCAAAATTGGTGGCTGCAGAAACGAAGAAAACAGCAGAAAATAAGGAAATCTGTCTATCCCACCGTTGACAACCATGTCAAATACTGAACTTTTAGGTCCTCCAAGCTAGGGGAGCAGATTCTTTTTTTTTTAAAAAATGACATACCTCCTCTTTTCCAATTCAACTCACATAAACAAAAAGCAGAATATGTCTGCATGCTGTCACAGTAAATTGTTAAAAACTGCTTTAATGGGAGACATAAATAGCAGCATTCTATGTACAATCGGGGAGGAGGTCCTCACAGTGAGATTGGGTCCTTTCTGGAATGCGCTGCAAACCCACTCCACACTCTGCAAAAACCTCAGAGGACAGGTAAAGAGATGGGTACAGCAATCTATGAGGAGAGAAACTCAGATTACTTGGCCAAGGGAACAGAGGCTTCAGGACTGATTAATGCCTATTTAAGGGGAGAGATTTGTGAAAACTTCTGAGTGAAGGTGAATGTTAATTTGTGACAAGGTGCTAAAGCAGAATGCCACCTAACCTATCTTCTTAGAAGTAAATGAGAATTGGATGGTTCAAAGTGTCTTTGGCCTCTCCTGAGAGATGAGCCGGCCTAGAATCCAAGGTCATGGACTCTGGTATAGTCTCCAAGATGCTCAATTCTTCATCATGCTGTCTAGGGAAGGAACGGAAGAAACCATACAAATGATACAAATGTCCTTCTAGGAGAAGCACAGAGGGAGTATTTTCCCTGGGGACAATTTTAGGTATAATTTACTTTTTGCTTCTAATACTGAGATGTAATTGACACACAGCACTGTGTACCTTTAAGGTATACAGCAGCACCCTGGTTTGACTTATATGCATCACGAAGTGATTATCACAGTAAGTTTAGCGAATAGATATAATTTAAAATAAAGATGGAAAGAATAAAAATAAAGATGGCAGTTAATTTACACTCAAAAAAAAGTAAACCAGGCATCTTGCACTAGTTCGGGAACTTCTAGCACCAAACATCTAACAGTGCAAAAGAGAAACTGTGAGGATTCGGAAGGAAAGGATCTTTGCCTAAGGGGTTCTGTAAACTGATGAGTCTTGTCATACAAATTATCTCACCATTACCGCCCTTCTGGCTAAGTGGTAACATCTCAAGTTATTTCCTGAGAAAAACGGCAAGTTAACGATCCTCAATCCAGTGTTTTCTGGACAACCTTCAGACTTCTAGTAGCAGACATGTAAACGTCAAAAGGATGGCCAAGCACATTATCATAGAGAGGAAAACTGAATCACAGGCTCTACTCTGAGATATGCTGTGAAGTCTTCTAGCGCTGGTCTTTAGAGAAAGTATTACCACTTGTCTCTCAACAAAGGTGTCTGAAGGGCAAAACAGTTTAAAGTGCTTCACTATTTTTATTTCTTAGTAAATACCTTGTTTTACTTGGCTTGTTAGATACTTCTGAAAATGCTCTGGGCTTCATCATTTGCCTTCCTGAGCATTTCCACACCCATCTATGTTAAATAGTGAAATCATTTCAGGATAAGTTTCTAAAACCACAGTTTGGAGGCAAAGCTGTGTGGATGAATGAGGAGTCTATATTTTATTCAGATTACTCTTAAGCAGTAATTAAAACTTTGGCAAACAAGTCAACATACCTACTGCGATGCTCATAGCTGCCCTTACACCGGAACTTGTGTGCTGGGAAAACAGTGAAAATTCCTTCTTCTGAACTGAAATACTGCCACTTAATTCCAGGGTTGGATTTCAGGTTGTCTGCAAGAACTGGAGGAGTGGGGAAAAAGAAATATAACCACCAAATCCACAGGTGCACGGAGGCACTGTGCCTCAGGCATCTGTTTTGCATAAATGGTTTGTAGTATGAATAAATCCCACTAGATTTAAGGCTGTAAATTTTCTACTAAACATTTGCTTTCTGTCCCTTAAAAAAACACCCCGTGAATGGAAAATGTAACGAATGCTTCAGTCAAGTGAAGCAATTATTCTTAATATTGTATAGTGACACTTAATGTCGTGGATTATTTTTCCAGCATGAGTGACTCATTTGCATTAATCTCATCCTCACTGGGCTAGTCCCTGTTGGGTCAGTGTATATTTGCTGGCTTGGGGGTATGTTCTCTAACTGTGGAAGACAGTAATACTAATAGTCTAATCTCCAGAGTCCAGACCTGTGTGCTGACCTTGTTTGCTTCATAGTGAGGGAAACAGCATGGATGGTACCTAAAAAGCCAGAAACCATATCATTCAGGAATAGCTTATGGAATGATTCCAGTATGCCAACACTACAATAGATACTCCCTCACAATATCTCATTTGATCCATAAAACAACTCCAGGATGAAGAGGGTTTTATCATTCCCTACTTTGGAGTTGAAGAAATAGGCTTATGGAGCTTAAGCAACTTGTCTGAGGCCTCATCAGGAACTGGCTGACCTGGGATTCAAGTCTGGGTGTCCTGGCTCCCATGTTCTTCCCATCACATGGTAATGACTCCCTTCATAAGTGTACAGCATCCCCCGCGCCTGTTCTGCAGCTGGAATGGCAGCCACCTTACTGTGTGCAATCCTTCCCCAAATCTCCATGAAATCTTTCTCTCTTCTCTTACACTCTTTCACTCTGCTCCACAATACCTCATTCATGTGTCACATAGTACTGTGTGTAGGGTACTGCTTTACATGCTGCAAGATATACAGGATGAGCATAAACCAGCCCTTCTGTAACAAGCAATGAATCAAAAGAATTAGATAGAGGCAAATGGAGCAAAAAAAGAAAGCATGAGGTCTATCTGGCAAAACATGTATAGATAAAGCTCTGAATGCCACACAGCCATCCTGTAGTCTGGCTCAGGGGTCAGCAAACTTACGTAAAAGGCCAAGAGATCAGCAACTGTGGCTTTGCACACCCTATGGTCCCTGTTCCAACTATCCAACACAACCTTATGATGTGAAACAACCACAGACAATCCGTAAGAGACTGAATGGGTGGGTGTGTTCCCTAAAAGCGTATTTGCAAACATCAGTGGCAAGCTGGATTTGGACAGTGGTCCTCCAACTACATCATGTAAAATGCACTATGTGGAAGCCTTTGAACATATTTAGCAGTTGCCCTGCCCAACACACATCAAGGAGCTATAGTGCACTGTAGCCTCACACATATCCTAGGAGTAAACAGTCCATTAACCCAAGCTATGGATGAGGAGGTGGGCTGAGAGAGGTTTGCTGACTTGCGTAAGGTCTCAGAATAGACAAGAAGGGAGTCAGCCAGTATATGACCATGACACCTGTCCCCTCTCTGCACTCTGCCAGGAGACCTTATTAAGGTCATCACTGGACCCAGACAACCACCGTCTCTCTGGAGACCAATGCTGATATGAGCATGCATAAATAGGGATGAGGGTTTTTCTCTGTCTCATCTCCTGGGAGTCTGAGCCTTAACCTTGACCTCACATTAGTTCTCTTCTCCACGCAGCCCTGTCAACTGGCAGTGAAAAGGCAAACGCTGTCTTTAGAAGTAAAGGAGAGCTCGGGGATACCTCATGTAAAAGTAACATCTGTAACAATAAACAGCCTACAGTCAGACTGTTAAAAGGAGAGCCAATGAGCGCAAGAATGTTTTAAAAATAAATCGAATTCACACAGTGTGTGATGCATTTAGTCTCACCACAGAAGATCATTCTGGTTCCATTCCAGCACTAGAGCCTAAGTCTCGGGCAAGATTCCTCAAACCCGCCTGCTGAGAATTCCTTTGGTATCTGATTAAATCTCATCTGTTACTTAGCACTAGCAGCAGAAGATGATGGTTATTATGGCAATGAGGAACGTGGGGCCCTGAAGCAATCAATCTATGATTGTGTGCAACCCCATGCAGGCCCCTCCTGACCTAGAGGTGGGTGACAGCCCTATTATCCATGCTGGGACTCCAGAGGGGGCTTCCCCATTCACAGGAGTCAGTTAGGCATTCTGATCACTAGATAACTTGAGTTGGGGTCCTGCACACTCACTCGATCCTCAGAAATGCTGGAAGCCGTCCAGGAAGGAAAGCTGGGCAGGCGCCCAACCTGTCAGCCCACGATGCACAGTGCAAGGCTTGAAGTTATCAATGGGCAGGGTCTGTATCTGTCTGAGTTGCTCTGCACACCAATCTCGGACGCACACATGTGAAGAAGGCAATGAATGGTTTTTCCTCACTGCAGCTTGAACCCAAGACAGTCATCGCACTCTCTGACATCCTTCTGCATTTTACCTCTTCCCACCTTCCAGTGAAGGGGCTTCCATGATGGCTCAGTGATAAAGAAGCCTCCTGCCGAGCCTCCTGCAGGAGACCCAGGTTCGATCTCTGGGTTGGGAAGATTGCCTGGAGGAAAGAAATGGCAACCCACGCCAGTATTCTTGCTGGGGAAATCCCACGGAAAAAGGAGCCTGGCAGGCTACAGTCCAGTGGGTTGCAAAAAATGTCAGACACAACTTAGCAATTAAACAACAACACCTTCTAGTTAGAATTATTGTCCTTACAGTTAACTTTCCGATACTCCATCCCTAGATTCAAAGATCCTTGAGGGTGATTCTCTGTACCCCTGAAGCACAGATTCCCAGTTCTTTGCCCATCAAGGCATTCACTCTACGTGATGTCTGCAGCATACAGGCTAGGAAGATCTGCATGGAAGTACTATTAATGTTTCTTAAACATTTTGATACTTTTGTTTAATAAATTTTAAAATCTTACTTTCTTCTAATGCCAAATCCAGTTACACATAAATACTGTGACTAAATCAACAGAGACCAATGTTAATTCTACATATGTTTAAAAATGATAAACACTCCCTTCTCCCCACACCACTGCCAACACAACTGGTACAAAAATAGGTAAATGGAGAGAGAAGAGGCTTGCTTGTCTGATGATTTCATTTTTGTTGTTCGGTCGCTCAGTTGTATCCGACTCTGTGACCCCATAGACTGCAGCCAGACTCCCCTGTCCTTCACCATCTCCTGGAGCTTGCTCAAACTCATGTCCATTGAGTCAATGACATCATCCAACCATCTCACCCTCTGTCATTCCCTTCTCCTGCTTTCAATCTTTCCCAGCATCAGGGTCTTTTCAAATGAGTCAGTTCTTTGCATCAGGTGGCCAAAGTATTGGAGCTTCAATTTCATCATCAGTCCTTCCAGTGAATATTCAGGACTGATTTCCATTAGGATGGACTGGTTGGATCTCCTTGCAGTCTGAGAGAAGACTCTCAGGAGTCTTCTCCAACACCACTTAAAAGCATCAGTTCTTCAGTGCTCCTTTATGGTCCTTCACCCTCCTTTATGGTCCAACTGTCACATCCATACATAACTACTGGAAAAACCATAGCTTTGACTATATGGACATTTGTTGGCAAAGTAATGTCTTTTCTTTTTAATATGCTGTCTAGGTTTGTCATAGCTTTTCTTCCAAAAAGCAAGTATGTTTTATGGAATGATATGGGATGACTTCACAGGACTAAATATATCAAAACATATCAATTGTGTATGCTAAACAGATGAAGTTTATTAGATGTCAATTATACTTCAATAAAACTGATTTAATAGTGAAAACTTATTTAGCATCATACAAACTAGTTTTATATATCATTTGATGTTTTATAATGACTATTATGCTATTATACTATTTTACAGATGAAGAACGAACTTGCTCAAAGCCCTAAGTCATGATTTAACCTAGATGTCTGCAAGTCTTTGCTCTTTCCAGGACACTACAGTTCTTCTACATGTCAATAGATAACTGCTAAATGAATTAGCAATCAACAGATAAAAAGCATACTGAGTACTTCTTGAGAGGCAGAATAAATGTATAAACAGGTTGACGGTTCTCAGAATAATCAGCTGCATCAGTTTATAAGTATACAGTATAAGTAAATACAATTAAGGAGACACTTGCCAAAAAGCAGTGATGTTAAAACTGAAGTAAGATATAAGTCTAAAGTGAGCACTTAAACTTCTGAGAGAAAACAAAGTGCTGAGCTGCTAAAACTGGCAGACACCCACTGGGAGTCTAATGTCGTAGGCTTCTCCATCAATCCCACAGACTGATTTACCTGGAAAATGGCACAGACACGAGCTACAGCTTAGAGGGGAGAATCAACAGGAACTGCAGCGCTGAGGCCTGTGCGTGACATCCAGCAATAAATGGCATATTTTAGATAATAAAGGGAGTTTTTATTTGACAGAAAAACTATAGAGCTGAGACCTGTTAATTATTTTGCAGATGCTCAACAGGTTAGGGATGTGAGCTTGAAATGTCTTTTTGTTTCACTGTCAAATTTCTCACAGGCATGAGAAAGCCATTTGGACACAGGCCCAGTGCTATTTTGCACTTTCTACTTAATTCAGGCTGGCTCTTAGGAACTAAAAGGGAGACCTTGATAAATCAGAAGGACTGGGAATAAGAAGCCATGGTTTTAAGTCCCAACTTTTTATCCAACATCCAAAGGCATCTTTCTAAAATGGAAATCAAATCCCACCATTGACTTCCTTAAAACTGTTCAAAGGGTTTCCACTTAACTATGCCTAGTATTAAATCCAAACCCCATCAGTCCTTTCCTACTCCCCAGCCTCACCTTTTCCCCTTTCAACCCATTGGATATTGAGAGCTATTTCTTTTAGTGTTGTACATATGCCCATCGTTTTGCACTGGTATAACCACCTTCTCAGAGAGACCTTTGCTGACTACCCTGCATTATTATTCTCCCTCAGAGCACGCAGTATTTTCCTTCACAGCAAAGCTTAATAAGTTTAATGTATTTGTTTTTGTCACTATTAGTGCCATACGTCTTACACAGAGGAGTTGTCAGTCCCAGAAGGGCAGGGGCCAAGTATTCACATCCCCAGAGCCTGGCACAAGCCCAGTTTTGGGGAAGCACTAGGGGTCAGTATCTGTTGGGCAATGAAGACCTTGCCAAAGGCTCTTCACTTCTGTCCCCATAAGATTTCACAATCTGCATCAGCAAAGTAGATTTGAAAAAGGTGTTCCTAAAGACCCTTTAGAAGCCCAGAGATAAATGGTAAGAGGACCAAGGATAAAGGCTCCATTCACTTTAGCATTGACTCTTTCTTACACGTCCTAGGCCAATTATAAGCGAACGCGAAGAATTTTGCCATACTCATTGGCTTATTTTTCCTTTGAGAAATTGTCATCAGATAAATGGCTGAAAAACTGTGCCTCTTCTCTCTGCAGGTACTCTTTATCTCCCGTCTACTGGGTCTCAACATCCGCCTGCATACAGTGTACTGAACTATCTGTGGGTAATTCTAACATATGGGCCCCAGAGTCCACAGTCCCCAAATATTTTCCTTCCAATTTCATCCTCTACATCTGATCGGTTCTGACATCATTGGCCTTGCCAGTAAAAACAAAACCAACCACGTCCCCAGACTCCTTACCTGGGCGTTTTCTTTAACGCTTAGTCCACCATGTCAATGAGAAAGAAATGGATTACAAACTGTGTGTAGTTGGGCGGTGTCTTCTGTTTTCTTAACAGGGTTATTCAGCAGAGGTATGGACAAAAGGAAAATGCTCTGTAATAGAAAACTTTTGCTTCCACTTGGAAGAACTCTGGACTTTCTGATGTGCAGCCCAATACTGCTCAACAAAGCACCCAGAGCTGTCTACCTCCCACAGCTTGCCAAACGTAAAACACAAGAGCTGTCCTAAATACACAGAGTTGCAGACACACAAAAACACACATACTTTCCCAGCAGACCAGAAATTACATAGTACCTCTCAGTAGTACTCCATGCAATAGCAATCCTTTGGGAGGGGAATCAAATAAATTAACATCCCGAGCACCGCAAACAAAATTCTGGCATTATACCCTATTGCACCTTTCCAATTCCTACTCCTTGCTTACATCCTGAGTATCAATTTACCATGTATTCAGGAGGGGCCGTATTTCACAGACCCCCAGACACTGTTTATCCTATTCCAGAGGGGGTAAGCATATCAAGTGACCACATACCAGCCACTTTTGAGGCTTCCCAGGTGGTTCTAGTGGTAAAGAATTCACCTGCCAATGCAGAGAGATGCAGGTACAACCCCTGGGTTGGGAAGATTCCCTGCAGTAGGAAATGACAACCCATTCCAGTATTCTTGTCTGGAAAATTCCATGGACAGAGGAGCCTGGCAAGTTACAGTCCATGGGGTCGTAGAGAGTTGGACACGATTCAGCATTGAGCATGCACGGGCACTTTTAGCTATGTTATCTTAGTTAATTCTTACAACAACCCTATGAGGTAGATTTTATTATTCAGGAAACCAAGGCATATCGAGGTTAATTTTTTCAAGTATATAATAGCCAGCAAAAGCCAAACTTATGGAGTTTCACCAAAGAGATACTGTTATTCCCATTTTAGAGCTAAGAATATTTTGGCTCAAAGTGAGGAGTGACGTAAGCCTTGAGCCTGGAATGGGATCCATGTAGTCCTCTCATTCTCCCAGCACACTGATCATGTCAGCTAAAGCCCATTGCCACAGTTAGATTAATGACAGCTGACCCAGCTATCTCACTGTTTACTTCAGTTTAATACTAAGGAGAGGACATCCACAAGTCTCTGACTCTGTTCCAAGCTCACAGTTCATCCTGTCCACTCTGTTAATTACATAATGTAAAATAACCAGTCCATTCTATCCTTGATTCAGTTGAGACAGCCTGGTCATGGGCTTAGATAATCTAGAACAAATTTCTGAGCCAATCCAAAATCAGCACAGGATACACTGCTCTGTCTACCTTCGTTTCCAGTAGACCATTTCCAGTGGACTCAAAGGTCAAGGTCATCTCCAAACACTCATGGAAGGAATAAGAGAAAATTAACGGAGATGGAGTTCTCAAGTCAGGCTGATCATTACAATCAGCTCCTGAAGCCTCAGATTCCCAAGCTTTACCAAGCCAACATTCTGATTCACTAGGTCTGGGTTGAGGGGCCAACTAATAGGTATTTCTGACAAAGCACTTAAGGTGCCCCTGATGATCAGCCAGGTTTGGGACACTCAACCAGGATGGGAAACGCCATTGTCTTATCTGTTTCCTTAACTTCAGTTGCTTCCTAGACTCCGTCATCTTCAACATATAAATATTTTCAAGCCGCTCTAAAAGTATTATCACGATTTCCCTGATGGTTCAGTGGCTAAACTCCATGGTTCCAATGCAGGGGTCCCAGATTTGATCCCTGGTCAGGGGACTAGATCCCACATGCCGCAACTAAGACCAGGTGGAGCCAAATAAATTTGTTGTTGTTCAGTTGTGTCCAGCTCTTTGTGGCCCCATGGACTGCAGCAAGCCAGGCTTCTCTGGTCTTCACTATCTCCCAGAGTTTGCTCAAACTCATGTCCATCGAGTTGGTGATGCCAGTCAAACACCTCATTCTCTGTTGCCCCCTTCTCCTCTTTTTCCGCATCAGGGTCTTTTCCAGAAAGCAAGCTCTTTGCATGAGGTGGCAAAAGTATTGGAGCTTCAGCAAGCATCAGTCCTTCCAATGAATATTCAGGGTTGATTTCCTTTAGGATTGACTGGTTTGATCTTCTTTCTGTCCAAGGGACTCTCAAGAGTCTTCTCCAGCCCCACAGTTCTCTTTATAGTCCAACTCTTACATTCATACATGACTACTGGAAAAACCATAGCTTTGACTAGATGGACCTTTGTCAGCAAAGTGATGTTTCTGTTTCTGCTATTTAATACGCTGTCTTGGTTTATCATACATTTTCTTCCAAGGAGTAAGAGTTTTTTAATTTCATGGCTACACGCACTGTCTGCAGCAGTTTTGGAGCCCACGAAAATAAAGTCTATCACTGTTTCTATTAAAAAGGTATTATCAGCAGAACCTTCCCTATATCCGATCCCCTCCTGAGTTATCAATGACCTTTTACCTTTTCTATGCCAATCAACTTGGAAGAGTGGTCCCCATGGATTCTTCATTTCTTGTTCCCCCATTCATCCCTCATCTAGCCAATTTCCTCTCTCCATGGCCCCTCCCACTTTTGGATGATCTTGGCTGCCCCCCAGTTTCTCTTCTCTCAGGCTAACCACCCTTCCATCTGTTCTCCACAAAGCTCTCTTGCCTGCTCTGCTTAAAGTCTTCAACCGCTTGACTTCAAGCTAAGAAACGAAAACCAAACCAAACTCCTCACACTGACATACAAGGTCCATTAAAATCTGACTTAGTGCTACCTTCCTTTTCCGTTACTTATTCCCTCTTACACAGCGACCTGTGCTGGATGCACTTTTTATAGATTTGGAAATGAGAAATGTGTTTGGTACTCAGCTTGAGAGCATTCAGCACGGTGTCATACTATATCTGTTGATTTTTCTCATCCCAAGTGCCTTCAATATACATAAGACAAGGTTGTGAGCTCTGTGAGGGGAGGAATTCTGTCTTAACTACCCTGGTGTCTGCCACAGTAACTACTGTAAAGTTGTCACAGGAGAGAAACTTATTATGAGGGAGAAAGAGAGTCAGGATTGGTTCTGGTCTCAATCCTTGGTAACGAGCAAAAGGAAGCTGCTGCTAACTGATATATGGAACATGGCCCACGGAGGTGGTTTGGGTGGGAAAAGAGAAGATTGTGGGTTTGGTCAAGAGTTTGATGTGTCAGTAGGTAGAATATAGTGTTGAGGAGACATCTCTTCATTTTAAACCATCTGTCATAAGGAGGCATCAGACTAGGAGTCAGGACACGGACATTTAGTCACGTTAATACCAACATTTTTTTGTTTGACTTTACGTAGATCAGTTAACTTCTCTAGGCCTGTTTCTCATTTATATAATACTGACAAATATTTTCCCTTGGTATCCATGGTAAGAATAAGGCAAAAGTATAAGATGGTTTATGAGGTACCAAAGAGTAACAGATTGATTTTCCTGTGCGCATTGTATGTTTGAAATCACCGCAGTTAGTTTCATGAAAATAATACTATTCATCTGGGTAATCTGTTTCAATAGTCTCCATATACCTGAGACATTTATACGTGCTGATTTCCTAAGCTAGGACAACCAGTTCTGATTTATAGCATATCACATATACATTCTATTCTTCACTAAGGTTGTTTCAAAAGCCTTGGTTATTCCATTATAAAGATGAGACAACAAAGTACAAAAAAAATCCTAGTTCTATTTATTCAATAAGCATTTACTGTGTACCTTCTGGGCTTCCCTTGTGGCTTAGCTGGTAAAGAATCTGCCTGCAATGTGGGAGACCTGAGTTTGATCCCTGGGTTGGGAAGATCTCCTGCAGAAGAGAAAGGCTACCCACTCCAGTATTCTGGCCTGGAGAATTCCCTGGAATGTATAGTCCATTGCGTCCCAAAGAGTCAGACACGACTGAGCGACTTTCACTTTCCTATGTACCTTCTATGGGCCAGGGCCTGGATTGAACACTTGGCATACAAAAAATAAATGAAAAGGAGAAGAGCATCAAACAGATGTCCAACATAAAAGTTAAAATTCTATAGTAAGAATGGATCATAGAGTAAAGTAATAAAGAGTTGTGACTGGGCTGACACAACTCTGAAGGGCCACCCCCACCTCTAAGTTCCCTTGGGGTGGCTGAGGACTCCACTGAGGCTGTACCCCAGCCCATCTTCTCCTACTGCTCAATCCTGTCTCTCCCTTTCCCCACAGATTGCCAACCTCCATCTCAGAGTCTGCTTCCTAGTAAACCCAACTTGCTACAAAAGACAAGGAATTCTTACCTAATAAGAGTGAAGTATAGAGAAGTGGTAGAAACTAGGGATTTGGGGAAAGGAAAGGGATTCCTTGAGGATACAGCTCAGAGGTCACAAGGAAGTGAGAGAGCAGAAGATGAAATTGAAAGGCCTCCATTGTTATTTGGAAGGTTGAGGGAAGCAATCAGAGATTTTTGAGAAATGGAGTTATAGAGTGAGTACTTTAGCATATCTACCATGTGCAGAATACATTGAAAATGAGGAAGAATAGGAGAAGGGAAACTTTGGGGGAGATTTCTACATTAATTTGTCTTCTAGAAAGGCAATGAAGATTTAAATCTATGGTACTGAAGTGGAGAAAACAAAGGGGATTCAAAACACATCTTTGAACTATGGAATTTAAGCCAAGTTTCCCTTTAATGAAAAGGATGATGAGATCCACATTACAAGTGGGTGTGATGAGCAGGAAGAGGGACACACAGGTAAATGCCCTACTCAGGTGACTTCATTCACTTATGCTCTCATTTGGTCAAAGCTGTTAAAGCCTGAAGTCTCAGGTAGAAAAAGATGAGGAAGAATTCCCAGTGTAACCAGGAGAGGGTACCAACAATATATTCCAGATTGGGGAGTAAGTTTAGAGGAAAGTGTTCTTGCTTGTTTGATGGTTTAATTTTTGAGGTAGCTACCGGATTATCATAGAGAAATATGTGTCCTGAAGTTGGTTCCTCAATAAATAAACTCAGAAATAGGCCACAGCTGGAGACAGAGATTTAGAATTGAGTAGCATGTGGTGGGAGCAGAAGTTCTGTATAAATGGAGAACATTCAGGGAGATAACAGTGAGGGGAGGAAGGTGGTGAAGAGAGGACATGCGGGGACATCCACCATAGGAAAAAAGAGCCCAAGAAGAAGGATGATAAGGACTGGACAGAGGCCTCTGGGGATAAATGGCACAGAACAATTTTATAGAAACTAAGGAGGGTAAAGTTTCCTAAAAGGAAGCTTTCATGCCAACTGCTGTATAGCAGTCATGTGAAACCGTGGAGGGGTCACTTGAGATCCCAAGGAGCAATGAGGACTTCCCTGAGCAATGTGGCTCAGTGGGAAAGCATCTGCCTGCAACGTGGGACGCCTGGCTTCAACGCTTGGGTTGGGAAGATCCCCTGGAGGACGGCACGGCAACCCACTCCAGTATTCTTGCCTGGAGAATCCCAGGGACAGAGGAGCCTGGTGGATGACAGTACATAGGGGCGCAAAGAGTCAAAAGCGACTGAAGCGACAACGCACATACACACAAGGGAGCAAGGATATAGTGAAAAACCAGGACAATCTCAATGTTGAACTGGAGTAGATTGGTTGATTTAACATTGTTACACAATTATACATTGCTACAACAATAGAGACTTTAGAGAAGTATATTTGTTTTCATAGACATATAAGAATATACAGAATATATTTGCTAAGTAAAAAACAACAAAAAAACCCAGGCTGTATTCATTATGATCACAGGTATTATGGAAAGTGTATATATACACATGAGAATCTATGTGGCTAGTAAAATCTTCTGAAATCAGTGTAATAGGATTGTTGTAAGAAACCTAGAAGACGAGACTCCAAAGTAGCTCACAGTAGAAGAATAGAACTTGAAGAGGAATCAAAGGGAAGAAAGGTTCCCTTTGTTTGTGTACTTAGTTTTATGTATATACATATGTACACCCATCACCATACATGAATGTAAATGGAATCATAACCTCAAGAGTCTAGATTTCTAAGTGATTGAATAGTTTTTTAAATAATTACCACATCTTTTATGATACTATCTCAATCACAAAGCTGGATTAATTAGGCATACAAAATCCTAGAAAGTCCTAGCTTGATTGATTTTATTCTTTTTTTTTTAGGTAGAACATACCTTCACATTGCATTGGAATTAGCATTTTAACAGATGATTTTCAAGTCATTTTAAAGAAAAACAAAAAAACCTACAGCACATAGCCAGTGCTTTTCATTCAAAGGAAGTGATGAAACCACTGAAATTAGCAGTTTGGTCCACAGCCTCCAGTGCCCATCTGGACCTCCTGCAGCATTTACTGCTGTAACATGACTTATAAGCGCCTCTTTCACCCCATGAATCCTGTTTCTCAGTGAAGATGGCAACGTGACCAAGATCGAAGTTTCCAACTTCAAATGCTCTTTAAATCAAACACAATAAAGAAAGTCCAGACACCCTTTCTTTCGGTGAGAAAGAGTAACTCTCACTTCCACTCTCATCTCAATTGCGTAACTCAAGAGAGCAAGAGGCAACTTTCCTTGGACTCTTCAAATAAACTCTCTTTAGGGATCAGGCTATGCACAAGAAAATAGCTCAGCAGGAATTTAAGAGAGACAGAGAGAGAAAGTGAGAAACTAGGGATAAAAGCAGGAAAGACCCTGAGCAAAACATGACCCATACCATCATGTAACACATGCACTATTGAACGTCAGCTATTTGTATGGAATCAGGGACAGGAGTCAATTTAGAAAGTAGAGATGTGGTGGGGTCATTTTAAGACAAAGAATACACGTGTGTTGGATGGATGGACACATGACCTAGTTTTGGATAAATGAAGCTAAGAATGGTTTACAATTTATGTGAGTCTGTTTCCAGCTAGTCTGAGAGGCAATCTGAAACTGTGTTATCAATTAGGAACCCATTGATGGATTATATACAGACTGAAAGAGCCTAAGGCTGGACATTTTACAGATGTAAATATCAGACATGTGATAGCCTAGAAAGCACATTAATTCTGCTCTGAAAAGGGGCATGAGCCAGAGAGGAGGGGAAGGGGGAGCTGTGAGGTCACCCTCCCCCATCTCCCACTCCTCTCATATTACAAATGACTGTTCAAGAATGTGGACTTTGGCTGTAGCCACTGCCCGGTGGAATGTCACAAAACTTCAAATACGAGCAAGTCCGTTCTCAAATACCTGAATACTGCCAAAAACGGCTTGTAAATCTAGCTGCATCAACTGTGCTGAGAACAACTCTTGTCAGTTAGGGTGTTATACCAATCTTTAGGACGTGATCTTGGAAACAGCCAAATTCAATATCTGATCTCTAACAATCTACCTCTTCCCTGAACATCCTCCTTCTCCCCATCTTTCCCTTGACAAATAAAGACTGTAATAAAACAGCATTTGGTCAGGATCCCCAATCATGTGCAGCTGAGTTCTACTCTAAAACCTCTATCACAGAAGGAAATCTTAGTGTAACTAATAGGTTTTCAGTGCCTCCTCCAACCCGCTCTCCCTGTCTCCTAGCCTCACTCTCAGCTGAGGGTCTCTTGCTTCCTAATTCTCTGAGAAAACACAATCACTATTGCAGGTCATGCTCCCAAGTTCCTGACATCACATTGGTCATTATGGGCATTCCACACACTTCCTCCTTCTTCCTCCTTCCCATTAAGAATGAATGCTCTGTGCATTTCCATCTTCTACTTGGAATCCCACCATCTCTTGCCTAATCAAGGGTAAGGCTGTAGCAACTATCTCTTTTCATGTCTCTCTTTTATCTACTGAATCATTCCCTTTGGCACATGACCTTGCCATAATTTCTCTCAATTTAAAAATATCATCTATACTCCATGTGGCCCTCCAGCTTTCCATTCAGCAAACCTTTCGAGTTCATGTGCTTAGCATCTCCTGCTCCATTCTTAAGAGCCTGAGCTGATGAAGATCAACCTTTCTTTTACTCTACGATTCCAGCAAACAACCTTTGTCAAATTCACCAGTTAATTGGTGTTTATGTTGCTTAATTTCATTTTCTCAAGAGCCTTCATCTTACTAAGGGCCTATTTAGCACAGTTGACCTCTCCCCCTGTCTTGAAACACTTTTGTCCTTTGGCTTAAGGCTCTCTTGGTCCTCCTACCAGACTGATTGCTATCTTAGATTCCTTTACTGCTTCCTCTTAGAGTGAACTCTAAGTTGTAAAGTGTCCCAAGACTCAGTCTTTGGACCTCTTGTCATTATTTTTTCCCCATGGCCACTTGTTGTATGATCCTACTGAGTCTCATGATTTAAGTATTACCTATACACAATGAATTTAAGTGATAAATGTCCAGTCTGGCCCATTCTCTGGACTCCAGACTTGTCTGGGTTTCCCTGATAGCTCAGTTGGTAAAGAATCTGCCTGCAATGCAAGAGACCCTGGTTCAATTCCTGGGTTGGGAAGATCCACTGGAGAAGGGATAGGCTACCCACTTCAGTATTCTTGGGCTTCCTTTGTGGCTCAGATGGTAAAGAATCTGTCTGCAGCGCAGGAGACCTGGGTTTGATTCATGGGTTGGGAAGATGCCCTGGAGAAGGGAAAGGTTACCCACTCCAGTATTCTGGCCTGGAGAATTCCATGGACTGTACAGTCCATGGGGTTGCAAAGAGTCAGACACGACTGAGTGGCTTTCACTTTGGGCTTCCCTGGTGGCTCAGATGATAACAAATCTGCCTGAAATGCAGGAGAACTGGATTCGATCCCTGGGTCAGGAAGATTCCCCAGAGAAGGGAATGGCAAACACTCCAGTGTTCTTGCCTGGAAAATTCCATGGACAGAGGAGCCTGGTGGGCTACAATCCATGGTGTTGCAAAGAGTCGGACATGACTGAGTGACTTTGACTCACGATACACAATGAATCTAAGTGATAAATGTCCAGTCTGGCTCATTCTCTGGACCCCAGACTTGTATACACCACTGTCTATGAGACATTTTCCCTTGGATAACTTTTCTAAAACTGAGATGTTGACTCCTTTCCTCCCACAGAAACCTTCTCTTTCTCACCTCCCCATCAACTCTGTCATTCTTGTTGATAAAGTCAAATATCTTGGAAGTCCTTCCCAACTCTTCTCTTATTCTTAAACATTCTGTACTGGGCACAACTGGGAAAGGAAAAGAGAGCAAATACTGAATCTGGGAAATGAAAGACTCAGGTTCCAGCTCTCTGCCCTGAGCCACCCTTGGAATCTCCCATTAGAATGTCTCTGCCCATTCCATGCCCTTCTCTACTCACTTCAATTATGTTTTTATGAAAAGTATTTTCACTGAATTCTCTTTCTAGTAGTAAATCCCACCTGCTCCAGAAGGTCTTCAGATTCTTCGACCAATTTTTTTTAAATGACTGAATTCATTATATATTGGTCTAGACAAGAAGTGCCTGGCAGATTTAGGTTGCATCATTTAGCTAACAGCTATAGTTTTTTAATCCCTAAGCAACATAAAGCTTACAGTTCTTTCTTTCCAGACCTAATAGATTACCTGGTTTGTGTATACAATGCCCAAAGACTAGAATTCTTCCTCTGAACCAATACTGGGTAGGGCTCTAAAAGTAAATATTCTGGGTCTCTGGCTTTTCTCTTGGCTTATACATGTTTCCTGGAGACCTGGAATCTGGGAAATACACTTCTTCATGTATAAGGATTAAATCTTTTATTTCTCCAGTGATGAGGGAAGTCTTAGGACCATTCTGAGCCTCAGAATATTCCTTGGTAAAATCCTAGGACTGAGATTGGTAGGTAATTTCTAAAGGCATTTCTAGCTTTTATTTTTTAATTAATTTATTTTTAATTGAAGGATAATTGCTTTACAATATTATGTTGGTTTCTGCCATACATCAACATGAATCAGCCATAGGTATACATATGTCCCTCCCTCTTGAACCTCCCTCCCACCCCATCCCACTCCTCTAGGTTGTCACAAAGCCCCATTTGAGTTTCCTGAGTCATACAGCAAATTCCCACTATTTTACACATGGTGATGTATATGCTTCCATGCCACTCTCTCCATTCAGCCAACCTCTCCTTCCCCTGCTGTTTCTACAAGTCTGTTCTCAATGTCTGGGTCTCCATTGCTGCCCTGCAAATAGGCTCATCAGCATCATCTTTCTAGATTCCACATACATGCATTACTATATGATATGTGTTTTTTCCTTTCTGATTACTTCACTCTATGTAATAGGCTCTAGGTTCATCCACCTCATTAGAACTGACTCAAATGCATTCATTTTTATGGCTGAGTAATATTCTGATGTATATGTGTACTACAGCTTCTTCATCCATTCATCTGTTGATGGACATCTAGGTTGCTTCCATGGCTTAGGTATTATAAACAGTGCCAAAATGAACATTGGGGTACATATGTCTTTTGCAATTATGATTTCTTCAGGGTATATGCCCAGTAGTGGGATTGTTTGGTCACATGGTAATTTTTTATTCCTAGCTGTTTTTTAAAAGGTGAAGCCTTCAGGTTCTGAGGCCCATCACCCAACAGCTGTATACAAGACAGAGTGAGAAATGTAGATCAGAACTCTAGGGCAAGAAAGCAGAGACAGGGTGCCAGTTTGAAGCTATATGTAACCGTGTGCACACATGTCCTAACCTTAGTAGTAATTACTATTGCATATGACCGAGTTCCGACCAGACCAATAAGAAAGTTCAACATACAGTCAGTTGCCCATATCCACGGATGTGAAATACACAGATCTAAAATGTCAACTATATTCTTTATACCTCACCATATATGTAAGGGACTTGTGTGTCTGCAGATTTTGGTATGAATGGGGGCTCCCTGGAACCAAGTATCTGCAGATACTGAGGGATGGCTGTACAGCATCATGGCACTGTTCTGTAGTAGGAAAGTAACTTCATCATTCTTCAACTGCCTCCTCAAATTAAGAATTATGAACAGGGAATACAAATGAAATTCAACACTTTCTAAATGCAGAGACAATTGGGTCTCGAAGGTAACCTTTAAATGTGAATCTGCTAACAAATGAGATAATAGATTAAGAATCTAGCAAGTCACATGGCATAGTTCACAAACACAGATGTAATACAGTGAATGCTCAATGTATGTCTGCTTTATTTTCTTCTTCCTTTCCCTCCTTCGAGGGTCAGCTTGCCAGAAAGAAATACCTAACTTTAAGAACATATTTTTTTTCTTTCAAACTAAATGTAAAGCAATACGTTTATTCAAAAATGTGGTGGAAAACAGTTCACCTTTATGAAGTCAAGAGATTACTAACCTGAATTTAAGTCTCGTCCTGGATTGAAGGCCCGGCTATTAACAGTAGTAGATAGTCGATCACAACTAATTGTTCTAGATACATTGGTATTAAAGTTCCCATCAAATCTGAAACAACAGAAGAGAATCAGCAATATTTATCTGGTCCTTATTCAATTCAGAAAACAAACAAAAGTTAATAGTTCAAATGCTGTGTACAGAATAGGTCAGCTCATGAATAGTAAAATTACAATTTAAATATTTTTAAAAATCACTTCAGAGTAGTGTGGACAAACCCAACATCTGCATCTAAAGGTTTTAGAAATCAAAATAAATTCTAAGAAGATTAAAAAAAAAAATCCTTCAAGACAACTTTCCCTGCAGTGAATGACCAGGTACTGTTGATGAAATCATACAGAAAATAGATTTGACAAAATTTAGACCAGAATGACAAACATTCAGACTTAAGCTCTGGTGTGACATGTGAAAAAATTCTTTAAATTATTCTGTCTGAAAACCAATGACCAAGCATAAAAACAGACAGTAGTGAAGGAGAAGGAATGGCTGTGGAGTAGGAAAGATCTAGATTTGAATCCTTGCTCTGTCACCATTACATGTGTGAACTTGCATAAATTGTACAATCTGTCTGAGCCCCAGGTTTCTTATCTGAAAAAAAAAAAAAAAAGAAAAAACATTTTCCAAAGCTGTGAGAAGGCTGTAAACAACGTACCACAGTTCCTCTCATGATAAATGATACACAGCTTGCACGTTTCAGGCTGTAATATAGATGAGGCCAAGGTCTTTCCTGATTTCTAATGGGCGTGCAAGGCTGAACCTAGAGTTAGAACAGTGCTAAGTCTCTGGCTAGTAGCTGATCAATAAACACAAATATAATTATGACTCATTTCCCAGGGCAAACAATCTACAAGAAAATAATAAGAAAATCTACTGACTCATATAGTCACTAAGACTATTTTCCAGTGAATTTTATCCAGAAGTAATAAATCCAAGTAATTTTAACTTACAGGTAAATTAAAGAGATTTAGCTTTGTTCTAACTCTAGGTTCAGCCTTGCACTCCCATTAGAAATCAGGAAAGACCTTGGATTTATTACTTGGATTAAAATTAAATCCAATAATACAGTAATTTTCTCTTTTTCTCCAAAAGAGAAAACTCTAGAACTTCTAAATAAGCTATTTTGGATTTCAGATACTGAGATGATTCATGAAGGTTCTAAGAGTTACCTGTAAATAAACTCAATCTGAAATTAGGTCTTTAAAAACTAGTGTTAAATGTGTATCTCTGATTATAAATATCATTAATGAAATTTCATTAACACGGGTAGAGAAGCTCTTACAACGCTGAAGAAACACTCCTAAAAATCAAGATCCACTTTATCATTCACGTGAATGTTGATTTTATGGATCTTTTTTATAAGAACTATGAAACTGAACTGGCTGTATAAGCAATGGGGCTGGGTTTTCAAAGGGTATGCTGGGTTCCAAAGCAGTTTTGTTTCGATACCTATCATCCCAAAAGAGGAGACCTTTTAAGAGATCTTAAGAGACTCTTCAGTCCAGTCTCTCATCCAGTATAGAATTATATCAACACTGTCAACTGTGCCTCCAAGGACACAGTTGCTTTACAAGTGTGGTCACTCTTCCTTGGACCTGCTCCAGTTTGTCTAGACGAGAAGATTGCTGCCTCAAAAGCCACAGATGGAGAGAAAAGAAGAGATTAATACATCAGCAGCTGCCAGAGTGTATGCTGGCAAAGCAACATAGTCTCACTGTCCTCTCTTGTTTTAGTATTTAACATCTGTGAAGCAAGAGTAGCGTTAGACAAGGAACTCACTTGCTCTCCATGCACTAGATGGTCATATTAAATCTATTCCCTCACATACTTTTTAAATTAAAGACAGGTAATATTTAGGCTTTGTGGCCTACAAGGTCTCTGTCACAATGACCAACTTCTGCCATTGTAGTGTGAACGCAGCCAAAGATAATTTTTAGAGGAATAAATATGGCTGTATTCCAGGAAAACTCAATTTTCAAAAATAGGTGGTGTACCACACTTGTTTCACCATCTCTGATCTAGACTGGGGCAGTCCTACAGAATTTTCTGAGATGATGAAAATGTGTCATTTTTGCACTATTCAATATGGTAGCCACACGTGACTACTGAGCACTTGAAATGTGGCTACCATAACTGAGAAACTAAATTTTCAATTTTGCTTAACCTTAATTTAAATGTAAACAGTCACCAAATAGTGGCTACCATGTTGGACAATGCAAGTCTAGAAGGTTCTCCTGATTGTCTAATCATTCTTCAAGTCTCTGTTCACTTATCACTTCCCCTGAAAAACTGGATTGTGAATGCTTTCCTAGTCTATGTCAAGTGTTTCCATCTTCTCTCAGGGCAAGTGCATAATTTTAAATTTATGGATCCATTTGTATATGTCTTTTTAATTGGACAATACTTGTAAATGTTTTTAATGGGTGGCTTTTTATGGTTCAGGCCATATGAACAGACAAAAGCCCCTTGAGAGCAGATCACATGTTTGTCGGTTTTATTCACCACCATGTGTGTATACATATATGTATACGTGTGTGTGTGTGTGTGTGTGTGTGTGTGTGTATAAAACACTAAGCATTGTTCTTGTCAAAAGCAAGCACTCATATTAACTGATTGTCTATGAACATTCCTCATATGTGCTTAGTCCTATTTTGGATTCTTACAGAAGGCTCCAGAGGTCTAACAACTGAGGACCATCCCTCAGATAAATGGTTCCTAATTATCTAAAGTCTAAGCCCCATCAGAATCACCTGGCAACATGTTGGAATGCAGATTCCTGGGCTCTACCCTGGAAGATTCAGATTTAGTGAGTCTAGGGTAAAGTCCTCCCTGAAATCTGACTTTGACCGCCTCCTGAGGGGTAAGAAGCCCTCCAATCCTATCACGTAGATTCCTTTAGAAATAAGGCAGTACAAAGGCTTTCCAGGAACTTCTCCCTATGTCTCAAAGAGACCAAGGACAGAGGACCTTTCAGTTTGAAGACAGCAGAGGAATTCTTGGGTATGCCTAAAACTCATAACTGGACTGTGCTATACTAATTACAAACCTTTTTCACACCTACCTATCTCCCAGTTGAGGAAAGTGACACCAAGGAACACATTGCAAATCAGGGACCTAAAAAAGACTTGACTAGATCATCACTACCTCCCTGTCCAAGGATGAGGCACATGTATTGTTTTATTTAAGTGACACATAAAGAACTTGTTAAAGGGGATGGGCAACTCAAGAGAGCTACTGACAACTTCTCCCAGAAGTGTAAGCCTGAAGAGAACCCTCTTTCCCTGGATGGAGTCTCTATGGCCAGGACCTGTGCCATCAGCCTCAACTCTGGGGAGGGTTAAAATCCAGTGCAGCACACATACAGATTTCTGTGACCACTGTGAAATGATAGTTCACTCCTGAACCAGGGAGACTAGGGAACTATTTTTATGGGCTGTTTTCCTTTCTGTACTGAAAAGATCATCTCTAAGAGCATGAAAGAAAACATTTTGATAACAATAAAACTGCAAGTGACACATTAACGAGAGTAGGTGCTCAGTAAACATTTGTCAGTCAAAAAAAGGTTTCACAATATAGTGCTTGTCATCAATAGCCTGCCCAACCTTCTTTCCCCACTGTGTCCCAACCTATAGTTCTACTCAGATCATAGTTCTAATCAATACATGTTTTTCTGTTGGGTCTCAACTGTGATGCTTTTCATTGTTCATAGTGCCCATTCTACAAAACCAGTTTTCTGATTTTCCTTTTCTGATTTTCCTCCCAGGAAGTCTTCTTGTCAGCCCCAGTCTATGAGGAGCCTTTTCTCCTCTAAACTGACTAGTGCCATCCTGCCTCTTGTGTCCATTTTCCATAATTTTTAAATATTGTTTTATAAACAAGCTTAGCATAATGTCAATAGAGCTGATGTCTGATAGATAGGCTGGTTGGTTTTAGATTCTACTTATATCAAGAAAATACTTATCAATAAAAATTCTAACATAAGGTTTATTATAAACAATGAGCAAATTATCTTACTTATTTTGCCTTCTCCACACACTAAATAAAAGTATAGTAAGAAAAACTGCCAAGATATTTTGTTATGGAAGCCTTATTGTCTAAATTCTACCACCCAGCCCTCGAATGCCCAATTCTCTCTATAACCTGTCGCATATCTGGGAAGTCTTAGTTCTGCCAATGGGATTGTGGGTTATTGAGGATTTAAAGTTCTCTCTCAGGTCCAGTACATTGCTGGGAATGTATAGTTCTCTGTAAGTTTTCTTACTGGTAGCTGACTGCTGTGGAAGGACAAAAAGCTAAGTCACTGAAAAGCTCTGCCTATTTCATTCAATCATATTCAGAGAACATCTGTGATGCAAAAGGAACTGCCACCTGGCAAAAGCATGCTGCGGTCATGTTCAGGAGCATGCCCTCAGATGTACACAGACCTGAACTGGAGTTTGGGTTTAAAATGCTTATTGCTCTCTAACTCTTGCATAGAACTTACATGTTTGCAGCCTACATTTTTCTCATCTATAAGATGGTGATAAAAATTGTATCTATTTTGTAACCGGAAAATAGCTCTGAAGAGCCTTGTACATAGTAAACATTTAATAAATAATAACAATGAATATTAGGTGTATTAGTAATGGTAACAGTTAACAGCTCCCGTGTTACATTGTATCGAGAATATTCCAAGTGTTTTACACAGATTAACTCATCTAATCATTACAAACCTGAGAAAAATACTATTATTATTTCATTTAAAGACCAAGAAACTGAGGCACAGAAATGTTAATTAAGAAGTCCAAGCTTCACAAGATCCTGGGAAGTAACAGGATCAAGATATGAACATATATTCAAGCTCTCCTTTTAAAAGGAGAGCTTTTAAACATATATTAAAACATATATTAAAAGCTCTCCTTTTAATGAATACATTACACTGTATCTCAATAAAATCAATAAATTGTCATTAGCATTATCTAAAACAGCTGAAGTACAATTCAATTCTTTCAAAGAAAAGGATTACTCTAAAGGCTTGTGGGGCTTAGCGGAAATCTTTGCTTTTTACTTAATAGGAAATGACAGTTGCTAAGCATAAGGCTCACAATGGATAGCTGCAGAGAAAGAACTCTATGGACAAAGATGAGGAAGATGGAGAAGATATAATATTAAAGACAGCTATTCTCTATCAATTATAGATAACACCGATTTTTAAAATGTTCACCACTGGCATAACTTTGGAATGTTCCACTTTGGGGTTACTTTTTATTACCGCACTCCAGAAAAGCCTCAAGGTCCCTTTCCATTCAAATCTGAATTTGAAAGGTTTCTGAAATCTGAGAGGTTTCAGGGCAGCAGAGGTGGCTATAAGTTCCAGATGGACAGAAGAGTCAGCATGTCCACTCTCCACATAGAGAAGAGACACAGCTCATAGCAATTTCTCTCCTTTTCCTGGTGTTAACATTCTCCTCTGGGAGAAAGAACCAGGCATTCTGGTCATCTGATGACTTAAACAAATGGCTTATGTACACCAAAGATAAGATAAAAATAGGAGACCAAAAAGAGGAAATTTCACCAAATTCTGAAAATTTTCCATGGGACAGTGAGTTTCAGGTGGGTGCTAAATAACATTATAGACAATGGCCACAAATGTGAGCAACACATAAAACCATGAAACAGGGCTCAGAGAAGCCCCAGCTGGTAACGTGTAAACACACAGCCTTCCAGAGATCAAACCTGATCCCAAAAACCATGTCAAATACCTGAAGACATTCTTTTTCTGAAGAAATCCACCCTGCTGTTTGAGAATTAAATAACCATTTTGCAGGAGAACCTCAGCCAGAGGGCAATATGACCTCTCCTCTAGTTAGCTCACAGACCTAAGTTTACTAGGAAAGGATGAAACAAAATTCAGTTCTTGCTCCCTGGGTAATCCACACATAGTGAATACTAGTGGTTTTAAATTAATTTATTTCTATCAACTGCCAACATTCTGATACTTAAAGGATTCAAGGACAAGACAATCACTCTCCCTTCTCCTGCATGTTCCATGGAATCGTCTAAGTGGCAATGGTTGTACAACCTCTCAATTTTCTTGAGTCTCCTCACACGTGAGGAGCATCCACTCCCCAACTGAATTAACATGAAACACACAGAAACAAACCTCACCCTGTTTCTATGGTTGCTGACATTGCTGATGTGCAGGCAGGGATGGGAGCAGGTGTCAACAGGGGGCTTGGAGATACAGGAGCATGGTGTGTTCCAAGCTGGTGAGTCAGTCGGAAGAAGTAATTTCACGAGCAAAACACCTGTGATTATCTCTACCCTTCTACTCAGCCACACACACTAATGCTAGCTTCTCTTTTGAACTCCAAATACCCATAGCTTCTTATGGAAAACTCTGAACAAACTTTTTGGTCAACCCAGTAAAACTTGCTTAGTGCCATCCCAGTTACCTGAGTTATCTCCAGGCCTCAGTGGAACTGCTGCCTTGCCTAAAACGAGAGTACATTTAATGCACATGTGCCTTTTAGAAAAAATGATTTCTAAGAAGAAATGTACTATTTACCCTGATTGGGAGACTGTGAAAAATGCAAAGTTCATGCTTCTAAACCATTATAAAAACATGTCAGTTCTCTTAAGGGTTACCTAAAAGATTTTTCATTGAGAAATACATAAGCTGCCAGTCACATTTATAAAATTTCAGCTTTTATAAGGTCAAGAACTGATAAAATTATAGATTTTCATATAAAATAAACAGGCAACTTATCTTTGCATATGGCCTTTAAAAAAGTCATAACAATAAGAGAATAATCCTATATAAATCCCCTCTAGACTTTCTCTCTAAAAAGGGGAGATATTGGATTATGACTGCTTTCTGTATTTATTTTCATAAGATAAAACTAGGGCCTTAAATTTAGTTTCAAGAGAAATAACTCCATCTTTCCTACCCCCTCAAGTTAAAAAAGAAAAAACTTCCTTCTGGATTTACTTTCATGAACAACTGATCGAAACTGCATCCCGAGGGAGAAAACAGAACTGTGACTCCCACTTTGATCTCTTCCCCATGGAGAAATTCACTCCCTGCCTGGCTTGCAAGATGTTCATTTGATTGACGTTTGCTCTGATGTGCAAACTGCTTTGAACTTCAGACATTTAATTCCCATCAGGCTGCAGTCATTTTTATTCTCCTTCAACAGGATTTACAAGCAGGAGATCAGCAAATGTAGAAGATAAAATAAATTTGCAGAAGCTTTGAATCTTACATCAAAACAGTGTTCAAGTGAGTTCCAATTGGATTTCATTCAGCCTCGGTTCACAGTGTAAATCAACTTTTCAGTGGAGTCCCAGTTTAGAAAGGAAAAGACACAAAAGGGAGAGAGACATACACCAGTCGGGGTTTACTTCCGGAATCTCTTTCTTGGTCTTTGTTTAAATTTCCTATGGAAGGTGATTTGCCAGGCAAATCACTTAAAACCCTGGGTTTTCCTCAACATTTCCAGGCAAAGTCTGACCAATTTATCATGTAGCACAGAAAAACCACACCCACAGTGTGCGTTCCAAGGGTGCTGCTGAAATGTGGTATTGTTCACGGGCACGTTTTAAAGGTAATAATTTAAAAAGCAAATCCCTGTGGATATCTCAGAAGAGCAAGGCTTATGCTGATAGTTGAGTCCATAAATAAAGCCAATATGCTGACAGCTAATGGGGTAGGGAATTTTTTTACTTGTTTCCTTGTTTTTAATCACTGCTAGAGACAGGCACGAGGGTGTTTCTTTTTTGTAAAAGACCACCACAGTTACACACCATTTCTTGAGGAAGCAAAATCTGGTATGGGCTCAGAAGCTGGTGTGGAACAAATGCGCTGAGGCTTGTGATGGATCTCCCAGTCTACGGCAGACCCTTGCTGCTTGGTGTCACCAGATTACCAAGTTCCATTTTAAGAGCAGCGCACATTTTTGTGGGGGGAGGCGGGGCGGGGCAGGGGGAAAGAAAAGATGGCAAAACCCAGCAGCTACAGGAGACTTGGAAAGGAGGTCCAGTGGTTAAGAGGTTTCCCTGGTGGCTCAGTCGGTAAAGAATCCACCTGCAATGCGGGGGACCCAGGTTCTATCCCTGGGTTGGGAAGATCCTCTAAAGGAAGACATGGCAACCCACTCCAGTATTCTTGCCCAAAGAATCCCCATTGTCAGAGGAGCCTGGTGGGCTATAGTCTATGGAGTTGCAAAGAGCTGGACATTACTGAGGGACTAAGCACATCAGTGGTTAAGACTTCACCTTTCAATACGGGAGGGTGCAGGTTTGATACCTGGTTTGAGGAGCTAAGATCCCACGTGCCTCGTGGCCAAAAAATCAAAACATAAAACAGAAACAGGACTGTTACAAATTCAATAAGGACTTTAAAAAATGGTTCCCATAAAAAAAAAAAATCTCAAAAAAGGAGGTCTGGACATAAAAAACATCCGAGCAACAGCCCAACAGTGCCTGGTTTACTCAGATATGACAGGGAGACATTTCATTTCACCTCCATTCAACCAGGTTCCCACTCATTCTTTCTGGGAAGTGTCTGCTCTCCAAATATTTGAGCAACACCAGTTGAAAAGAATTAAACAAGAACCCCCTTATCTTCCACTTAACCACCCATGAGAATAAAGTTAAACAAAGAAAGAGCTAAGATAAAAATCAAACATCTGCCCTGGCAAATATTTAAACTCTGTTTGAATGGTGGAGGAAGGGGTAAGAGTGGGGTCACTTCAAAAAGGAACTATCACATTTATAAAGTAAATGATACTCAACTCCCCCCAATGGAGTTTACTTATTCAAACACCTAAATTAATGGGCAAACTGAAAAGCTGTCAAATAACGTGTAATCATGTTCCGAGAAATGGTTTTTCCTCCCATCTCTGCAGAGATTGAAGAGATAAGTCACATTCTTTCTGTTCTTATCAGTAATAAGGATTAAATCTTCAGGGTTCAGCAACCCAGACAGAGTGGAAACAAGGCTGGTTTCGAATGCCCTTGGAAGGTAAGGCTTAGAGCAATCAAGCATCTCTCTCTGTGTGAGGATCTAAGTATCATACAAACCAGTCACATTTCTCTTTCACCATTCCACACCCCTGCCTCCCCACAGCAGATCACTGGCAGAAAGCCCTGCTGTGATCTGTGTTTTGCTTCTAGAATTCCATTTAAACTGCTTTCTCACACAAGCTTGGGAAATGGCAAAGGTGACACCTAGGGGAACTGGAAGTGGATCCACAACCACGTTAAACATTTATCCTTTAACCTTCTTGTTACCAGGTTTGGGCAGGAATGCACGAAGAAGAAAGAAAGAAAGGTATCTGGAAAATAAAAGAGAAAACAGACAGCTGGGCAGAGGAATCCACAGGCTCCCTTTGTGCCATTCCGTAGCCCCCGTCCACCCTACCACTTGACCTCTAACGAGGGCTTCGCACATGTTACAGTTGTTTATATACTTTCTCCGTTGTAAAGAGAGAGATCCTTTCCCATGTTTATCCCTAGAACCTAGCCCAGAGTTTGCCTGTGAAGAGTACAACTGTAGTAAATGCTGAATGACAAAATGCAGAAAACGGAAGAGGCTGAAACTTGCCAGGACTAGAGTCAAGAGCTTGTAAATGCGTATGTTTTCTTCCCACACTTGCACTGGGTACTTAGTAAATAGCAGACAACTGTGAGTGGTATGACACAGACATCAAAGAGAAGCACTAAGAACTTCAGTTAGCAGATGACTGTGGAGATGAACTGGTTCAAATCTGTCAGGCACGTTCATGTTGGAGGAAGACAAGGCTTCTCCAGATCTCTGTTCTGCAGAAGGAACATGAAACATAAGATGTGAAATACTTATGGCTCATGTGTCCTCAAAAGGCATTACTGACTCAGTATTCAAAAGCTAATAAAGCTGTGAGTTGGAAGACAGCTGGGTCCACATCATACCAGACCAGTCGAGTCTCCAAGAAAGATTACGGCACAGTGATTTTTAAATCTTGACCTTCTCTGATACGTTTTGGTATTTTTGCACAACAAAAACAGATGAAGACTTCAAGGGAATGCCTCTGTGATAACAGGGTATAGTTCTTAGAGCTGGGCAAAATGTACCAGGCAGTTTCGTTTAGAAATCAGACAGACAGGCAGACAGACAGATAAATGGAAAGAAAGGAGAAGAATTTCAAGACCAACTCTCCCTAAAATCCATAAAAGGCCACTGATGAAAATCAGTATTCTAAGCAGTGTGGCAGGTCTCCTGTCCTTCCTCCAGTGAAGGTTACATAAGGAAAATTCAGAAAGCAGGCCTGTCAGACTCAAATACAGGCGTTTTCTGCTATGAGTGTGCTCATCAATAGTCCTAAAGATACAGATGTGTATCTACATACACATAAGGAAATAACACAAACTCCTGCAGCAACATAGTTTTAAAACAGAAATACAATTGGAATTTGCTATATCGAGGAACTCAAACAGAGGCTCTGTAATAACCTAAAGTGTGGGGTATGGAGGGAGATGGGAGGGAACATATGTATACCTGTGGCTGAGTCCTGTTGATATTTGCAAGAAAACAACAAAATTCTGTAAAGCAACTATCTTGCAATTAAAAAAATAGAGAAAAAAAAGACTGAGAAATATACTAAACAGAGTGTGGAAGCTTCACATTCAGCCAATTTAGAAACTTCAGAGGGTCATACAATAGCCTCAAATGAAACTCTAAGAAGGAATACATAGTTCAGCATTTCAGTTGGCAGATAAGCCATTTCAATTTTACTACTGGTCAAAATAGTTTACCATTAAAAGAAAAAATGGTTTGGAATCAGGAAACCTAGGTTCTACACCCAGCTGCCCTGAGTCTTGACACGACCTCTCTGAGCCTTCATCCTCATGTGCAAAATGGAGGAGGAGGGGCATTGTACCCCACCAGGCTGTCCTGAAGATCATAGGAAGAATGTAATTTAAGTAAAATAATGTTTACAGAAGAAAGTATTTCACTGAAGTTTAAACATATGTAACTCTTTTACATAAGTTAAATATTGTAACTGAATCAACCTTCTGAAATGTAACGCGTTCTGCAAAATCCTTGTTGAATTTTTAACTAGACTCAAGTCCTTCTGGTAACAATATCCATACAGGCTGTACCTGTAACATTTTACCAGCCTGCAGGTAATAATGATTTTTAAGTGGACTGGAGATGAAAATGTGAGATAAGACAGGGAGAACACTTGAAAGACAGATTCGTCATTCAGTACTTTGAGGGCAAAAATACAAATACACCTTCCTGGGAAAAGAACAGAACCTTTGATAAAATTAAACTTGTGTCAAGAACCATGCTTGTCACTTTATTGGACGTTGTGTTACCCAAAGAATAAAAGAACAAAACCATTACAGCAAGAGCTCCTGGCTAACTCACAGTGCTGTGAATAGTAATAATAAAAAATAAGATGTACATAGACATTTTTTATTATTCTTTCATGTGAAACACCTTAAAATATGGCTGGAAAAAAATAGGATTTGCCCACACATGGGTCAGCTGTTACGCCTAGAAACATTAAATCCAACTGTGCATCAGCACATTAAAACTATACATTTGCAATTGGTCCTCTCTTCTGAAATGTCATGCATATAACATACTTGTGGGGGTGAAAATATCTGTGGGATGAAAATAGAGTGATGCTACAGGCTACATTCAACTTCTTGCCAAATCTCTCCCAAGGATGATCCACGTGTGACTTTTAAAATCAGCATGTTCATACTAAATAAATCTTTAAATAAATCTTCCTTCTAAATACCTTCTGCTCTTATTTTCATTTGTTAGTTAACAGATTCTTCCCCTCTGAGATGTTCAATTTAAAATTTAGAATAATCTTTAAAAGTCTTCCTTCCAACCCAAATCTCCAATAAAATCTAGTGGCTAAGTCATGTCCGACCCTTCTGAGACCCATGGACTGTAGCCTACCAGGCTCCTCTTCCATGGAATTTTCCAGGTAAGAATACTGGAATGGGTTGCTATTCCTTTCTTCAGGGGATCTTCCTGATCCAGGGATAGAACCTGTGTCTCCTGCATTGGGAGGAGAATTCTTTACTTACCACCAGGGAAGCCCCTGTACTTCCTGTCTACAGGAAATATTCTATATAACACACCACCACCCAGGACATCTTTTATTTTCCTACAGTCTTTCCTCCAGGAATTACCACTTTTCTCCTAGATTATTGGAATGGCCCAACATGACAAGCAACTAGTCTCTTCACCAAAATTTCTTTGGAAGGAATGATGCTAAAGCTGAAACTCCAGTACTTTGGCCACCTCATGTGAAGAGTTGACTCATTGGAAAAGACTCTGATGCTGGGAGGCATTGGGGGCAGGAGGAGAAGGGGACGACAGAGGATGAGATGGCTGGATGGCATCACTGACTCAATGGACGTGAGTCTGAGTGAGCTCCGGGAGTTGGTGATAGACAAGGAGGCCTGGCGTGCTGCGATTCATGGGGTCGCAAAGAGTTGGACACGACTGAGCGACTGAACTGAACTGACAATGATTTAATCTGCCCAAATCTCAGACCTGATCACAGCCTTTCTTTGCTTTGAACCTGTTTACAGATGTAAATCTGTCCAGTAGATCAAAGATTCTGAGCTCACCACATACATACATCCCTTCTTGGCTGTTTCAGCAGTATCCCCCATCTCAAGTTATTCAATGCTTTATGAAGCTTTGCTGTTTTCTGATCTCAAGCATCCTCCTTCTGGATCTGTCTGCAGGAATTCCACGCTTGAAGACCTCAACTACCACTCTTCAAGCAAACTACAGAGCCCTCTATTCATAATCACTCTTTCTTCAAAAGAGTCTTTGGGTTTTCCATGACAATTGACACAGCCTACTGAGTTTACTCTGCATCCTCTAAGCTCCTAAGGAACAAACTGTTTTATTCATCTTTACCTAGTGGTGAAGGCAATGTCTGGCACCTTAACTGCTTTGAACATGACACAGACAAGTTGAGTTAAAAGTGATATATACACAGATATTTGGAAATTTTGTGTGCTTAAACTCACTCCGCATGCAATCATCAGTATTGTTATAATAATTATTCATGTCTATTATTATTATTATCATTATCAGTTCAGTTAACTAATCACTGAGATAACTAAGTCAACAGCAACTTAAGTTTCCCATCAGAGCTTAGCACAATGGAATAATCCTCAGGTGAAATTGATGACTACCATGAACGGGCATAAAAGTACTTGAAATTCTGCCTAAAGTATCTCAGTAATTCTGACATCATCATCACTACCTATACTCAAACTAAGACCACCTCAGGTTTCGTACCACACATGAACTCTCTCCACAGTTATATATTGAGGACCTGTTCAAGCAAGGTACTGAGCAAAAAGTTGACAGAAAAAAGATAAAGGGCACACAGAATAGAAATATGACTTAGAACCTGGTATCAGCCCCTTTCACCATTACCCAGAATCAATCTTCAGTTCAGTTCAGTTCAGTTCAGTCACTCAGTCGTGTCCGACTCTTGGCGACCCCATGAATCACAGCATGCCAGGCCTCCCTGTCCATCACCAACTCCTGGAGCTCACTCAGACTCACATCCATCGAGTTAGTGATGCCATCCAGCCATCTCATACTCTGTCGTCCCCTTCTCCTCCTGCCCCCAAAACCCTCCAGCATCAGAGTCTTTTCCAATGAGTCAACTCTTCACATGAGGTGACCAAAGTACTGGAGTTTCAGCTTTAGCATCAGTCCTTCCAAAGAAATCCCAGGGCTGATCTCCTTCAGAATGGACTGGTTGGATCTCCTTGCAGTCCAAGGGACTCTCAAGAGTCTTCTCCAACACCACAGTTCAAAGGCATCAATTCTTCGGCGCTCAGCTTTCTTCACAGTCCAACTCTCACATCCATACGTGACCACTGGAAAAACCAAAGCCTTGACTAGACGGACCTTTGTTGGAAAAGTAATGTCTCTGCTTTTGAATATGCTATCTAGGTTGGTCATAACTTTCCTTCCAAGGAGTAAGCGTCTTTTAATTTAATGGCTGCAGTCACCATCTGCAGTGATTTTGGAGCCCGGAAAAATAAAGTCTGACACTGTTTCCACTGTTTCCCATCTATCTGCCATGAAGTAACGGGACCAGATGTCATGATCTTCATTTTCTGAATGTTGAGCTTTAAGCCAACTTTTTCACTCTCCACTTTCACCTTCATCAAGAGGCTTTTTAGTTCCTTTTCCCTTTCTGCCATAAGGGTGGTGTCATCTGCATATCTGAGGTTATTGATATTTCTCCCAGCAATCTTGATTCCAGCTTGTGTTTCTTCCAGCCCAGCGTTTCTCATGATGCACTCTGCATATAAGTTAAACAAGCAGGGTGACAATATACAGCCTTGACGTACTCCTTTTCCTATTTGGAACCAGTCTGTTGTTCCATGTCCAGTTCTAACTGTTGCTTTCTGACCTGCATACAGATTTCTCAAGAGGCAGATCAGGTGGTCTGATATTCCCATCTCTTTCAGAATTTCCCGGTTTATTGTGATCCACACAGTCAAAGGCTTTGGCGTAGTCAATAAAGCAGAAATAGATGTTTTTCTGGAACTCTCTTGCTTTTTCCATGATCCAGCGGATGTTGGCAATTTGATCTCTGGTTCCTCCGCCTTTTCTAAAACCAGCTTGAATATAGCTACCTTCAATTCCTCCCTCTCCCAACACCCAATAGTGGTGTGCAGGCCATAGCCAACACCAACAGGCAAGTTCAGGCCCCTTTTGTTCATGGCATATGTAAATGAAATCAGACTAGGTTTTCTAGTTGTTACATGGCAAACAAGTAAAATCTCCTAAAAGAGGATCATCATTTATTTTCTAAAATGTTAAATTCTCTCATTCAAACAACTAGTATTTACTTAGTGTCTACAGTACAGTACTCAGATGTTCAGTCACGTCAGACTCTTTGCGACCCTATAGCCTGTTGCCTGCCAGGCTCCTCTGGCTATGGGATTCTCTTAGAAAGAATACTAGAGTGGGTTGCCATTTCCTCCTCCAGGAGATTTTCCTGACTCCAGGATCGAACATATGTCTCTTGTGTCTCCTGCACTGGCAGGTGGGTTCTTTACCACTGAGCCACCTGGGAAGCCCTGCTGAGTGTCTACTATGTGTTAAAGACACATGGCTGCAAGAGATGAATTGTCCTTCATTTCATTTATAAAACTTAAAGTCTCCTGAAAGAAGTTCAGTTATTCATTCTAGTATCTGAGGTACTCTATGATCTAATATTAATTCAACTTCTCAGCTGCCTTTTCCATCACTTTTCCCAATACAAGGTCCTCATCAGTGCTCCTGGCCATTTCCTTCTGTGGGGCTTTCTTTAAATTGACCTTCCTCTCCTGGAAAGCTCTCCCTCCATATCTCTATATGTGAACATCCTTTTCCTACGCCAAGACTCAGCTGAAATGCTTCTCTCATAAACCATCTCATAAATGTTTCAGTTCAGTTCAGTTGCTCAGTTGTGTCTGACTCTTCATGACCCCATGGACTGCAGCACGCCAGGCCTGCCTGTCCATCACCAACTCCTGGAGTTCACCCAAACTCATGTCCATTGAGTTGGTGATGCCATCCAACCATTTCATCCTCTGTTGTCCCCTTCTTCTCCTGCCCTCAATCTTTCCCAGCATCAGGGTATTTTCAAATGAGTTAGTTCTTCGCATCAGGTGGCCAAAGTATTGGCATATCAGCTTCAACATCAGTCCTTCCAATGAACACTCAGGACTGATCTCCTTTAGGATGGACGTTTGGATCTCCTTGCAGTCCAAGGGACTTTCAAAAGTCTTCTCCAACACCACACTTCAAAAGCATCAATTCTTTGGCACTCATCTTTCTTTATAGTCCAACTCTCACATCCATACATGACTATTGGAAAAACCATAGCCTTAACTAGACAGACCTTTGGTGGCAAAGCAATGTCTCTGCATTTTAATATGCTGTCTACGTTGGTCATAACTTTCCTTCCAAGGAGTAAGCATCTTTTAATTTCTAGGCAGCAGTCACCATCTGCAGTGATTTTGGAGTCCTCTCAAATAAAGTCTGTCACTGTTTCCACTGTTTCCCCATCTATTTGCCATGAAGTGATGGGACTGGATGCCACAATCTTAGTTTTCTGAATGTTGAGCTTTTTAAGCCAACTTTTTCACTCCCCTCTTTCACTTTCATCAAGAGGCTCTTTAGTTCTTCTTTGCTTTCTGCCATAAGGGTGGTGTCATCTGCATATCTAAGGTTACTGATATTTCTCCTGGCAATCTTGATTCTAGCTTGTGCCTCATCCAGCCCAGAGTTTCTCATGATGTACACTGCATATAAGTTAAATAAGCAGGGTGACAATATACAGCCTTAATGTACTCCTTTTCCTATTTAGAACCATGTCCAATTCTAACTGTTGCTTCCTGACCTGCATAACTGTTTACTTTTTTAAATTAATGAATAAGTAATGTAACCTTTGTAGGTCCTGTTGCATAATATCATCTCAACCACCCCCGCCCCCACCCACCAGATAGCTCTCAAAAGCGTGAAGAAAATTACCTAATCAATCTAGAATTTACAAATTTGGGCAGCAGGAAAGGTTGTCCATAATGAATCTTGAGCATTGGCTATCTGGAGTATAGTGGAAACTGTTCAGCTTACAGTTGAGGAAACTAAGGACTACAAAGGTTAGGTGAATTTTCTAAGATCATATAGCAAACAGGTAGAGCAGATGGCCATCTGGTCTTAAGACCATATTCCTATGATATAATCTATATCTCAGCTGAATTGAAAATGAAAGGAAAAATATCCTTACCACTTAAGATATTTTTTACTACCACGGTAGAGACTGAATTGATTTAAAAATGAAATATTTAAAAAGAGGCTTGCTGTTGCTGCTGCTGCTAAGTCGCTTCAGTCGTGTCCAACTGTGTAACCCCATAGACGGCAGCCCCAGGCTTCCCCGTCCCTGGGATTCTCCAGACAAGAACACTGGAGTGGGTTGCCATTTCCTTCTCCAATGCAGGAAAGTGAAAAGTAAAAGTGAAGTCGCTCAGTCGTGTCCAACTCGCTCCTCTGTCCATGGGATTTTCCAGGTAAGAGTACTGGAGTGGGGTGCCATTGCCTTCTCCGAAAAAGAGGCTTACCCTACTTTTAAACATGAAACAAAACTCATTTTTCAGTTCAGTTTTAAAAAAAGCAAATGGAAAAAAAAAGCAAATGGAAGATGGTATGGAGATTCCTTAGAAAACTAGAAATAAAACCACCAGATGATCCAGCAATCATACTCCTAGGCATATACCCTGAGGAAACCAAAATTGAAAAAGAAACATGTATCCCACAGTTCACTGCAGCACTATTTACAATAGCTCGAACATGGAAGCAACCTGGATATCCATGAATAGATGAATGGATAAAGATGTTGTGGTACATATACACAATGGAATATTACTCAGCCATAAAAGGAACATCTTTGAGTCAGTTCTAATCAGGTGGATGAACCTAGAACATATCATACAGAGTGAAGTAAGTCAGAAACAGAAAGATAAATATCCTATTCTAATGCCTATATACAGAATCTAGAAAAATGATATTGAAGAATTTACTTACAGGGCAGCAATGGAGAAACAGACAGAGAATAGACGTATGGACATGGGGAGAGGGGAGGGGAGGGTGAGATGTATGGAAAGAGTAACAAGGAAACTTACATTACCATATGTAAAATCGATAGCCAATGGGAATTGGCTGTATGTCTAAGGAAACTCAAACAGCGGCCCTGTATCAACCTAGAGGGGTGGAATGGGGATGGAGATGGGAGGGAACTTTAAAAGGGAGGGGATATATGTATAGCTACAGCTGATTCATGTTGAGACTTGACAGAAAACAACAAAATTATGTAAAGCAATTATCCTTCAAAAAAAAAAAAAAAAAGGCAATCATAAACTGTGATCTCATGCTCTGAAGTCCCTAGAGGATCCTAAGGAGAGTAATACAGGAATCTGAACATTCTGAGTCAACATGTTAATCATCAAAATTAAAAATAACTCTCTAACTTATTCTAGTTCCCATGTCAACAATACTTCAGGAATTTAAAATGTGAACATACAAATGCCTTAGTGCCTATTCCCACAATAACTATTCAATTAGCCAACATTAATTGAGTGAGGATAAGAGAACTGACTTCTACTTGGAGACACAAAAAAGAATAAAAATCTGAATTCATCTCCCAGTATTTTCTCCCTGGTTTATCCATTGCACTCTTCCAGTCTTCTTAAATAAAGACATTGAAAACAAAAAATAAGAACACCACGAGACAGGAACACCTACAGAAGAAATTGAGGAAGGGAGGAGGAGAAAAATGGAATTAAGAGATGTTGAAGACAAGATTATTGACTGGCTTATAAAAAAAAGTCAAGGGTTAGTGACTAAACAACAGTTTCAGATGTGCAGAGCACATTCCCATTTCTGTGGCAGGTTTCAGAAATAGATATTTTTGGTATATGCAAAAGGTGACTATATATAAATGTGACAAAACAACATGTATGCTTAAGACACTTATAAAATTTATTAATATTATATAGTCTTCTCAGATTGGGAGTTGCAAAATCACATGCGAATGTGGGCCCAGTAGGTAATGATTGTTAGGGGAATGGGTTGGGTGTGAAGCAATAGGGAGTAGTGGAGACTGTGGTGAAGGGGAGAATACAGGCCCTGTCTTCAAAGGGAGCTGCTCTACACAGGAGCTGACTATTGCCAGGGCAGGAGGAGAATGGGACGACAGAGGATGAGATGGCATCACCGACTCAATGGACATGAGTTTGGGTGAACTCTGGGAGTTGGTGATAGACAGGGAAGCCTGGAGTGCTGCAATTCATGGGGTCGCAAATAGTCGGACACGATTGAGCAACTGAACTGAACTGAACTGAACTGAACGTGATACCATTGAAAATGAGTTTGCTGTAGATTAAGTCATAGCCTGCCCCCCCCCATAAGAAAACATTAATTCTTCAGATCATTCCTTCAGTAAATATTAATGGAATATCAAATCACTATACAGGACTCTGTACAAAGTAATTAATTTTAAGGACTCCTGAGTAAGAAAAGTTGACTGGTCTGAGAATGAAAGTATCAAAATCACCTGAAAAATCAATTTTCTGCTGCTTTGCAGGTTCTGTCTGTAGTCATCACAGTATAAGCTTCAGGGTGGATTCTGCAGAATATTGTATAAAAGAATGTTCTCTCTCTTCAGAGCTGGGCATTTTATCTTATTTTTAAAAAAATATGCATTATCATGAGACTTCCTTGGTGGTCTAGTGGTTAAGACTCTGCATTCCCACTGCAGGGTGCATGGCCTTGATCCCTGTCAGGGAACTAAGACCCCATGTGCCCCGTGGTGTGTTCAAAAGGAAAAAAAAGAAGAAAAATCATTATCAAGTTTTAGTGACAAAAATCAAATATGGATTATACATCAGTAAAAATAAAATTCTAGGCCTAAAAAATAAAAATTAGTAATTGGATAAAAAAATCAATCATAAAAATATTGGCCAGGTAACTAACTTGTCTTTAATAAAGTTGGAGAAGCAAGATCAATGGGCTACAGACACAATGTTAGTAATAAGTACCTTAAGTGCTCTTGGGTCAGTGCTACATTTTTTAAAATGTTTACAGGGCCTATATATTTAAGAATGTTGTTCATGGCTGACTTTTTGCAACCCCGTGAACTGTATCACGCCAGGCTTCCCTGGAGTTTGCTCAAACTCACGTCCATTGAGTCAGTGATCCCATCCAAACATCTCATCCTCTGTTGGAGTCTTCTTCAGCATCACAATTTGAAAACATTAATTCTTTGGCACTTAGCTTTCTTTATGGTCCAACTCTCACATCCATACATGACTACTGGAAAAAACCATAGCTTTGACTATATGGACTTTGTCAGCAAAGTGATGTGTCTGCTTTCTAATACAGTGTCTAGGTTTCTCATAGCTTTTCTTTCAAGGGTATGTGTCTTCTACTTTCATGGCTGCAGTCACCATCTGCAGTGATTTGGAGCCCAAGAAAATTAAATCTGCCTGCTTCCATTGTTTCCCCATCTATTTGCCATGAAGTGATGGGATCGGATGCCATGATATTAGTTTTTTGAATGCTGAGATCCAGATGTAAAACCAGCAATCCCTTATTTCAAGTCCAGTTGCTTATGTTTATTGTAATGGCAATATTATCATATATGCATGTGACCAGTTCATGGGTATAAAGAGTTTGCTTTATAGAATGGTAAAATCTTACAATTTAGAAGGATTTTTCTCAACAATCTTCAGTCCAGTTTTCATTAACTTCAGTAGTTATTTATGTCAATCATCTTTAAGGCTTTGGTTACATTCACTTAATATTTTCATTTAAATTAATGCATTTTAAAATTTAGGTGTATTCATTTTAAAAATAAATTTTATGTTATTTCCATAAGAGAAAAAACATTATCTTGACATAGAGGATAATATAAACTGTTTTTAGTCATGTTCTTAAATTGCTTTCCAAGACTGGCAGTTCTTCCTTTCTGCATTTAATTCCAACATGAACTCCCTGAGATTCAAAATGTAGACTTTTTCAGAAGGATTGAAATATAAGAAAGAAAGAACTGAAAATGTCCTCAATAGGATAACACAACAGTTAGAAAATGCAGACTAAAGCATTTTATGAGAAACTGAAAAAAGGGGCAGCTAAGGATTCCAACCCTGGTTTACGGCAGTACCTTACTATTAACTCTTCCCATATTTGAACCTTCATTAAAAAGGTAAGAGGCCCTTTTAATTTTAACAAGTGTTTGTGTTTAGTCAATGGCTAGAAAAGCATCAGCTCAGTGTTCACTGCAAAAATTCCTACATACATTCCCTGGTAAGAGAGCCTTTTGCTAAGCCAAGAAGACTCTGTCTACGAGAAGGGTAGTTGTCACTTGCCATTTTCAGCTACAGACAGTTGTGATCAGATCTTTGTTTAAGATGTCGCTAGAGGGAACATGTTTTTTGCCATCCATCTATCTTCTGATTGCTCAGCTTTATCATGAGAACTGCTCTGGTTGTACAAGATTCACCCCAAATGGCAGTTCCTGGCTCTGTCACCACTCCTAGTGAGGAGAGAAGACTGCAGTGCAGCTGCACAGTGTTTCTGCTTTCAACACAAGTCCAGCATTTAGAGGAGTACCAACCTGCTTACCCCGCATGTTAGGAGTGTAATTCAAGTCTCTTAGATGGCAAACTGAACTAAATGACAGATTCCTGGAGGGCAGAAACTACACTTTATATTTTATTATATTCACTTAAAGGCAGATCACTGGTTATTGCCAAATGTCTGGATGACCTGCATTTCAGACTTCAACCCTTATCTCAGCATATTCAAAATGTAAATCACTGTCTTTACTCCAAAACATTCTGATGTAAATCTGTCTAAACCTTCAAAGTATACATGTGTGTAAGCATGTAGCGCCATTTTCACAAGGCAGAAAATTCTCTTCTTTTTTTTTTTTTAGAAAATTCTCTTCTATGGCATGGTTACATTTTATGTTATCACTTTTATGCATGGGATATAATTTCCTTAACTTAGCTATTATTAGAAATTTAGAATATTTACAATATTCTCTATTCCAAATGGCATTACAATGACTTTTAAAACAAATTTATCTTTATTAACATGTCTTTATTTCTTGAAATATCCCTCCAAATGACCAGATCAAACAAGATGCACATTTTTTAAAAAAGAAAATTGAAATATAGCTGGTTCACAATATTGTGTTAGTTTCAAGTGTACAAAGTGATTCAGATATGTATCTTTTTTGGGGGTTCTTTTCCATTTTATAGGCTATTTCAAGGTATTATGTTATACAGTAAATTCTTATTGTTTATTTTATACATGGTAGTATCTCTTACTTGCCTGGAAAATCCCATGGATGGAGGAGCCTGGTGGGCTGCAGTCCATGGGGTCGTTAAGAGTTGGACACAACTGAGCGATTTCACTTTCACGCATTGGAGAAGGAAATGGCAACCCACTCCAGTGTTCTTGCCTGGAGAATCCCAGGGACGGGTGAGCCTGGTGGGCTGCCGTCTATGGGGTCGCACAGAGTCGGACACGACTGAAGCGACTTAGCAGCAGCAGTATCTCTTAATCTCATACTCCCAGTTTATCCTTCTCCCTTTCCTCTTTGGTCACCATAAATTTGTCTTCTATGACTGTGAGTGTATTTGTTTTGTAAATAAATTCATTTGTACCATTTTTTTAGATTCCACATGTAAGTGCTATTGTGTAGTGTTTATTTTTCTCTAACTTACTTCACTTAGTATGATAATCCCGAGGTCTGAGAGGGACACCTCTTTTCCCCATGCCATGCAGCTTGCAGGGGTCTTAGTTTCCTTACCAGGGATCAAACCTGTGGCCCTGGAAATGGAAGTGTGGAGTCCTAACCACTGAATGGAAAAGGGGTTCCCCAATGTGCACACAGAATCCTTTGTGAAGCCATCCATCTGGTACACTTCTCTGCTTTGAGGAACCAGAGCACTTCTCTGCTGTGTCACGGTTTGCTCTCACTATTTAATTATGTTCAGTATTTGGTCCCACCCAATAATAGTTTAATTTCTCACCCCTGACTCATCCCCATATTCAAGTCATTTCAGATTCCAGCACATAGTAATCAAACCCAGTTGTGAGGCACTGGGATGAAAATGGATGAGCTGTAATCCCTGCCCAGAACAGCAGGGGAGGTGTACCTACCAACAACACGTGGTCCATTCAGTTCTGCACCGTAATAGAGGTGACGGAAACTCACTATGGGAACAAAGATGAGGAACAATGAATTCTTCCAGGGGCAAAGGTAAAGAAGGAGAGGGGGAAAAAGAGGTGATAGGAAGCTATGGAGTGAGACAAATGGTTATATTGCCTGTTGAAACATTAAAAGAAATTCATGAGGTGGGAAAAAAATGGAAAGGTGACATATTGGGTAGATTTACAAGTAGACGTCAGTCAATTCAAGCTTTTTGTTTCACCTAGAGCCATGTTCTACTTAGAAATTTCATGAAGATCCCCTATTTTTGAGGCAACTTCTGCACTACTGACATTGAGAGTCAGACAATTCTTTGGAGGACTGTCCTGTGTATTGCAGGAAGTTTACAGCATCCCTGGCCTCTCCTCACTAGGAGCAACTGTTTCCACCTTCCAACTGTGACAACTGAACATGTTTCCAGATACTGCCAAATCTCCCTGGGGATGAAGGGGAGTGGAAATCATCTTAGTTGAGAACCAGTGTTTTAAGCTACGCTGTAAGGTGTAAGGACTTCTCCCTTACTATCCTATCTTTTTTCCTCAGTCAGGAAATGATTTTTTTTCTTTGGTTTAAAGCCCAATGGACTCTTATTTTATTTTTAGATTAGAGGCAAATTGTTGAAAACATTAAGTTACCAATGCCCCGACTATAAAAAAAAAGAACTTCTTCTTTGATTAAACCTAATAAACAAAAAATGAAATGTTCACTATGATAGGAAAGTATATATTTGCTCAGAACATTACAATTTGCAAAGTACTTTCTTATACAATTTCAAAAAAATGCTCATAATATCCTGTGAAATATCCATTATTATTTCCATTCTAGGGATGAAGCAAGGCTCAGTCAAAGCTGTCACCTATCTGAGACCCCCTGAATACCAACTCCTGGAGTTAAGATTCATATCTGGACAGTCTCATTCCAAAATGTATATACTTTCTGTTTAGGTTAGTAAATAGCTACTATGCACACAGGTAAGCCAGAGAGAAAGTCTCATCTTAACATCATACAGAGAAATAAAATGATCTGAGGATGCTCGGTTACCTACATAGCCCACTAACAAAATATAATAAGTAAAAACTTCTTTGTAGGAAGCAAAGGGTCATTTAACTACCAAAGAATTGTGTTGTTTTCATCCTTTGCATAGCTTTAAGAGCGCTTATGCAAAAAGAAGAGTGATACACACTAGATATGGTAACTTTTACACTCATAATTTTAGAGTATGTTAACTTCTTTTAGTCATTCTAAATAGCCAATTCTAACTTGGTATCATGAAGATTATTATCCACTGATAGAAAACTGCATATAAAAATAGAACGTTAAGTAACTAGATTATGGCTACTCAGCTAATTAGAGACCAAGTCAAAATCTTTGTACCTGGAAATAACTGTTCTTCCCTCTACAATTTCCAGCATCATATAACCCTATACCCCTCCAGATATAAATATCACTATGCCAATGAACAGCTTCCCTGGTGGCTCAGATGGTAAAGAACTGCCTGAAATGTGGGAGACCCCGGTTTGATCCTTGGGTTGGGAAGATCCCCTGGAGAAGGGAATGACTACCCACTCCAGTGTTCATGCCTGGAGAATTCCATGGAGAGAGGAGGCTGGCAGGCTACAGTCTATGGGGTTGTAAAGAGTCAGACACAATTGAGCAACAAACACACACATACGCCAATAAATAAAATATCCTCAACCAGATACAAATATCACTATGTCAATAAAAATATCCTCAACCATTCTGTTTCAATATTATCTGAAGCCATATCTACCTTGGTAGTTTTAAGGACACTATAAAGGATGTTCAGTTCACTTCAGTCACTCAGTCATGTCCAACTCTCTGCGACCCCATGAACCGCTGCACGCCAGGCCTGCCTGTCCATCACCAACTCCCGGAGTCCACACAAACCCATGTTCATTGAGTCAGTGATGCCATCCAACCATCTCATCCTCTCTCGTCCCCTTCTTCGCCTGCCCTCAATCTTTCCCAGCATCAGGGTCTTTTCAAATGAGTCAGCTCTTCACATCAGGTGGCCGAAGTATTGGAGTTTCAGCTTCAACATCAGTCCTTCCAATGAACACCCAGGACTGATGAGGGAATTTTTGCTACTAATGTGTCAAGGATGAAAGGCAGACCCTTAAATTAGGCAAATCAGCTCAGTCAATGAGACTATCTTATTCATGACCCATTAGTTAACAAATGAAAAAATGTTTGCAATTTTCAAGACTTAGTCAACTCTGGACTCAAACAATATTTGGCATTTCTGAACCTAGTCTCCAGCTTGACAAAAAGGTGAGCAGGGAAGATCCAGGAATTTCCTGCATATAGTCACACTTCTTTAAAAATTACTTGTCTATATAAAAGTAAAGGGCTTATTTAAGATAGGAATACATTTTGCAATAAACAAATAGGTATTTTAAATATGAATGGAAGGCAGTTCAATTCCTGGCTTAAACAACAAAAAATTCCAAGCCTTACTCCATCATGGAAGGTGGGATGGTACAGCAGTCTTGAATCGCAGTTAGGGGAGAGGTCAGGTGAGCTGTGTAGGATGCTTCTACAACTTGCTTATTCCGGTTGACCACATCCAAGTAACGGTTGAACTTCTCTCGGATTTTTTTGGCTAGCTGTGGGATGAGAGTAAGCAAAATCAATCAAAAGACCAGGACATCAACCCATTGTACTTTCAACTATACATTAACTTTTGTCACAAGCTGTCTATACTTCTGGTAAAACAAAAACATATTCATGGCTTATTTCATTATGTAAAGTTAAATAAAAATTGCCAAATACCCAAAAGTCACAGAAGAATACTTAATCTGTGGTAATATAATAACTTCTATCTTATAATAGATAAAGACACATTAAGAACTACTCATGTGTTCAAATTCAGATAGAACAATACCGATCCATAAAAATGCCCTGGGTGGAGAAAACAGCCTATTGATATTATTGTTGACATGGCAGTGGGTGTTAGGGGTTACAGAGCAAAATAGTGACTGGAAGAAAGAAATGCCACTATTCATAATTCTGGATTCACACAGATTTTTAAGGAGGAAAATACAGTAAGGGAAATGATATGTAGTCTTTTCTGTTACACAGCTCCAGGGGGCACCATTCACAGCCTTCCATGTGAATGGAGAATCTCTGAAGTTGTACAGTGCAGACATCCATATAAAATAAAATATATATAGTTAGAAATAGACTTGTATTTGGTCTGTTATACATTTAACATGGGCAAATGTCTTTCTTAACAGACCACTACATCATAATACACTTTCATATGGGAAAAGCAAAAGCAAATTGCTAAGCATACTGCTTTTTCCTCAGTTGTCCCCACCAAATATCACAGCTTAATTACAGATCTCCAAGGAAAACAAGTGTTGTTTTTCTTCCCCTTAAACAAAATGTTACCCAAATGAAATGACTGATAGAATTATAGCTAATTGGTTTTGTAGAGCTATTCATTACCAGCACACTAGAGGAGAACTAATCATCTCCTTTGGGTCATGCATCGCACACAATCCGGTAGCTTACAAGCTGAGAACATGGAGCCAAATCAGAATATCTTCATTTATTCCTTTCAAGTTGCTTTTAGATTTTGATTTTGTATCAGTGACACTCTGGCACTTCCAGAGTTTCAATTAAATAACTGAGGTTCTCAACCTTGTTAAATGTTGTACACACTATAAAGTTTAGAAAAATGTCCAGATACCAGAAAGAGAGTATGAGTGTAATGTTTAATGTGATAATAGGTTGCTCAAATTCATTTCAGCATTTTCAAAGGAGGAACTGTGTGTCTCAAAAACCAACATGCCCACCTGTAATTCGACTCCCTGAGTTAAGAGTTTTCACTATTTTAAAAAAAAAAAAAAAAAACATTATTCTTGTTGAGGTCCTTGTAATAAAATGTACAGACGTGGTTTAAATGTCCCACTGGTGATTTTGCCTCTCGGGGGGCACTGGGCAAAGTTTGGAGACATTTTGGTTGTTATAACTTGGTGGAGAATGATACTGGCGCATGGTGGGTAGAGGCCAGGATCCTCCTACATGTCCTGTGATGCACAGAACAACTCTTGGTAACCAGGAATTATGTGGCCCCAGAAATCAATGATGCCCCATTTGAGAAACCTAATGTAGAGAAAAATCAAAGATAATTAGCCCAATTTGTAATCCAGCCAATAGGTCCCAAACTGTTCTTCTAGGTTAGTTTTCCATCCATTCAAAATGATACCTTAAGGAGGAAAAAAAGTGTAAAAAAATTTCAACATTTGCACATTTCTATTTCATTCTTTGGTTTTTCTTTCCCAAAGTGACATGGAAGAAGCCATCAAATATGCCTGTAGTTCTTCAAAACGTAGCCTAAATACAGAGATATCACCATTCATTATTAGCAGATATGCTGTACAGCAGTTTGCACTAATCCAACAAACCTTTTTTTCTAGACTCTCATTTTTAATGGACAGTTGAGGATGAGAGACAGCAGCAGTATTAGTTGCTCATTTGTGTCAGAGTCTCTGTGACCTTATGGACTGTAGCCTGAGAGGTTCCTCTGTCCATGGATTTCCCAGGCAAGAATACTGGAGCCATTTCCTCTTCCAGGGGATCTTCGTTACCCTGCAGCTGAACCTGGGTCTCCTTCATGCAGGCCGATTCTTTACCACTGAGCCACCAGGGAAGCCCAGTAACAGGTCAAGCTTAAAAACCTAATGTATATTCTTACAGTGCTCTGCACTCTCCCCTTATGCTATCATCTGTTTGACATCTGGTTACCCTACTAGACTGCATGCTCTGTAAGGGCAGGTACTACATATGTTTTTGTTCATCTGTATTTTCATCAACTACTACACTGCCTAACATTGATGGCAGATAAAAATAGTTAATGAATATTGATTTGGATGGTGTTGATTCAAAATGTGCAAAAAATGTATAACACTTTTTTTTGCATGTAACTTTTTGCTTAGTTATAACTGAAGAAAAAACTATGAATAATGACTGTCTATATTAATCACTCATACACATATGTTAAGTAAACAGTTTACAAAGATTTTATGGCCATTTTTCTATGTAATATATCTTGTTATATTTATTGAAATGCAATTTTATGTTCATTAAATCTAAAACTAAATAATTTGCACTTACAAAAAATACTTGGTAAAAAAAAAAATTATCCCAGAGAATCATCAACCTTATCTTTTGGTCTAAGGATCACAACCTCTTTAAAAACATGGGATACTTACTTCAAAAATAAACATGTATTTCTGAAACTCCATTAAGAACAAATTCTGTCTTTTATCTTTAAGTTCAAAAATAAATATCACGAATTTCCCACCTACAAGTGTAGTTCATGACTGCCCTTGGGAACAAATTTTCTGTAACAGAATAAAGTGTGCTTGAAAGGACTGAAATTCCAAATAACATCGTCACAAATTCACTTTAAAAATGAAGGAAAAAATGCAAACATTTGTCTTTCTCTTACATACATTCAAACATACAAACACTTGAGAACTACCCAAGTGTCTCTTCTACACAGTTAGAGAATTCTAACTTTAAAAAAGTCAGATCTAGCTCATCATGATATTCTAATCTGGCTCTTTACTTATTTGTAAAAGGCATCCCCAAGAAAAAGAAATGCAAAAAAGCAAAATGGCTGTCTGAGGAGGCCTTACAAATAGCTGTGAAAAGAAGGGAAGCAAAAAGCAAAGGAGAAAAGGAAAGATATACCCATTTGAATGCAGAGTTCCAAAGAACAGCAAGGAAAGATCAGTGATCAATGCAAAGAAATAGAGGAAAACAATAGAATGGGAAAGACTAGAGATCTCTTCAAGATAACTAGAGATACCAAGAGAATATTTCATGTAAAGATGGGCTCAATAAAGGACAGAAATGGTAGGGACCTAACAAAAAAAGAAGATATTAAGAAGAGGTGGCAAGAATACACAGAAAAACTGTACAAAAAAGATCTTCACAGAGCAGATTATCATGATGGTGTGATCACTCACCTAGAGCCAGAAATCCTGGAATCTGAAGTCAAATGGGCCTTAGGAAGTATCACCCAAAGCTAGTTGAGGTGATGGAATTCCAGTTGAGCTATTTCAAATCCTAAAAGATGATGCTGTGAAAGTGTTGCACTCAATATGCCAGCAAATGTGGGGAACTCAGCAGTGGCCACAGGACTGGAAAAGTTTTCCGTTTTCATTCCAATCCCAAAGAAAGGCAATGCCAAAGAATGCTCAAACTACTGCACAATTGTACTCATCTCACACACTAGTAAAGTAACGCTCAAAATTCTGCAAGCCAGGCTTTAGCAATATGTGAACCGTGAACTTCCAGATGCTCAAGCTGGATTTAGAAAAGGCAGAGGAACAAGAGATCAAATTGCCAATATCTGCTGAATCATAAAAAAACATGAGAATTCCAGAAAAACATCTATTTCTGCTTTATTGATGATGCCAAAGCCTTTGACTGTGTGGATCACAATAAACTGTGGGAAATTCTGAAAGAGATAGTAATACCAGACCACCTGACCTGCCTCCTGAGAAACCTATATGCAGGTAAGGAAGTAACAGTTAGAACTGGTCATGGAAAAACAGGCTGGTTCCAAATAGGAAAAGGAGTACGTCAAGGCTGTGTATTGTCATCCTGCTTTTTTAACGTATATGCAGAGTACATCAGGAGAAACGCTGGGCTGGATGAAGCACAGCTGGAATTGAGATTGCCAGGAGAAATATCAATAACCTCAGTTATGAAGATGACACCACCCTTAGGGCAGAAAGTGAAGAACTAAAGAGCCTCTTGATGAAAGTGAAAGAGGAGAGTGAAAAAGTTGGCTTAAAGCTCAGCATTCAGAAAACTAAGATCATGCCATCCAGTCCCATCACTTCATGGGAAATAGATGGGGAAACAGTGGAAACAGTGGCTGACTTTATTTTTCTGGGCTCCAAAATCATTGCAGATGGTGACTGCAGCCATGGCATTAAAAGACTCTTACTCCTTGGAGAGAAAGTTATGATCAACCTAGACAGCATATTAAAAAGCAGAGACATTACTTGGCAACAAAGGTCCATCTAGTCAAGGCTATGGTTTTTCTAGTGGTCATGTATGGATGTGAGAGTTGGACTATAAAGAAAGCTGAGGGCTGAAGAATTGATGCTTTTGAACTGTGGTGTTGGAGAAGACTCTTGAGAGTCCTTTGGACTGCAAGGAGATCCAACCAGTCCATCCTAAAGGAGATCAGTCCTGGGTGTTCACTGGAAGGACTGATGTTAAAGCTGAAACTCCAGTACTTTGGCCACCTGATGTGAAGAGCTGACTCATTTGAAAAGACCCTGATGCTGGGAGGGATTTGGGGCAGGAGGAGAAGGGGATGACAGAGGATGAGATGGTTGGATGGAATCACCGACTCTATGGACATGGGTTTGTGTGGACTCCGGGAGTTGGTGATGGACAGGTAGGCCTGGTGTGCTGCGTTCACAGGGTCGCAAAGAGTTGGACACGACTGAGTGACTGAACTGAACTGAAGAATGACTCTTACATTTTTAAATGAAATTTTAAAAAAAATTTTGTGATAGTAATTATATGAAATTTGAAGCTCAGTATTGATAAAGTTTCATTGAAACCCAATTATTTGTTCACCTATCATTTCTGGCTGCTTTTATTATGCAATGGCAGAGTTAAGTAGATGGGATACAGATTGTCTGACTTGCTTTGCTGTAGGTATTAATAGAAGTCAGATGATCTAACACATCCAACATTAAGCCGTTACTCGAGTAATTTTATAAAAAATTTGCTCTCCATTGAGAAGTGAGGGTCCCTCTACTCCCACTGCTTGAATCTGGGTAGGCTTATGATGGCTTCTACCAGTAGAGCACAGAAAAAGAGACACTATGTAATTTGCAAGGCTAGGTGATAAAGAGCCATACAGCTTCTGCCGGTCTCTCTTGGAATGCTCTCAACCACCCTGCTGTAAGAAGTCCAAGACACACGGAGAGGCCACAGTGAAGTATTTGCTTGGCAGCTCTAGCTAAGCAAGTCTTCAAGTCATCTCAGCCTGCTCCGGATATGAGTCAAGAAGTCTCAGGATAATTCTAGCCCCTGGCCTTCGCTGATGGAGTCCTAGGCATTATGGAACGGAGATGCCAGCTTTGCAATGCCTGAACCATTGAATCCGTAGGCACGAAGAAAGTTGTCTATGTCACTATATTTGGGGGTGGGGGGGTGGCACAGGGCAGTTCTTACATGGCAACAAGTAACCAGAACACCCAGGATAGGCAGAATTCCTTCATAAGATAAATGTGTTGAAGCTATGCTAAACAAAGCTGCTCAGAGAGAGACACTGCATTGAAATCATCAAGACAGTAGCCTGTAAATTATAAATCTGTTGCAAAGAGTTTTCAACATTCTTCAGAAAATTATGATAACTGTCATATAGTGGTACTTACCATATACTAGGCACAGGACCCCGCAATGTAAGTACTGACATTTTTTATCAATGAACCACAAAATGTAAGACTTCATTCCCTCATTTAAAACTCAGAACTGTCTTGTCTATAAAACCTATGTATTCACCTGCTCAGCTACGGTGCCACAGACAAACTTAAGAAAAGCTGCAATAGTGGCTTGAAATTTTAAACTTTAAAATCACACAATCTGAGGAATAGAACTCCCATTAACATAATCACCAAGGCACAGAGTGGGTTGGCTGTGGAATTGCCCTAGGGTGGGGGTGGGAGGTGGTTACTGGGTGATGGGAGATGGACTCTGGTGGGGATGGGGGAGCAGAGGGTGGTCTCTGCCTTTGGCCTTCGAGTTAGGGCGGGCCTAAAATGGCATTCTTCATTAGTGGAAGCAGTTACTTACATACAGAGTCCAGACACACAAGACAATGAACAAAAGGTCTCAGAAGAAAGCTCTCTCCTCTGGGATTCACTCCTCTTGGTCAATAACTCCTCAGAATCCATGTTATGACACCCTATCTGGCTTTATTTTTTTTAAAAACTGCCCACATTAATCATGTGTAGGACACTGTTATAAGCACCTCACAAGCATATGACAATTTAATCCTTCTAGGAACCCTACAAACTACACATCTCCATCGTTAAAAAAAACTTGCTCAAGGTCACAAAACTAGTAAGTAGTAAAGCTGGGATCCAAAACCAGTAACATTCTGCCTCAGAACCCAAGCTTCACTCTGTGCAACACTGCTTCACTCTGTGAATTCTTAGACCAACAACCTCCCGTGATTTCTTTTCAAACCCATTTGAATCAATGCTATGAAATTCTTGGCAGAATACCATAAGCCATACACAGTCTCACGAGAATTAGATTTTAATAATTTACATTTCATTTGGAATTTTTCGTAATTCCTATGAAAGTCAAAACTTTGAAGTTTAGAATTGCTGAATTCTACCACCAATAAGAAAAAGGGATATGAATTTGAAGTAACGTACCCTCCAAAACAATGCCTATCTGTCCTTACCTGACTACTGTGCTATCAGTTCTACTGAACTAACTTAAATTGTCCTGATTAGTTCTGGGTATTCCAGTTTGATCATTACCTGGAAGGAGAAGAGAATAAATGTAACATTCCTATTCTGAAGGAAATGAACTTCAGAATTCAGTACTTTTCTCTGGGTTTTGATCTGAGTTAATTTATCTGTCATCACAGAGTAGTAAGATGAAATTGTAATTCCTATTGTGTATGTGGAAAAAAAATAAAAGAGGCATGTGGAGCTTGAGGGTCTCTGGACTCTCAGGGGGTGATCTGGCCTCCTTTGACCCCACTGCCTGAGATGACCCCAGGGTGCCCTTTGGACAAGGACCGTGAGGGTGACTCACAGTAGAAACCTCACGCTGCACCATGGGGTAGATTTTCCCTCTCTAAAAGCAATCTCTTTTAGCATGCCAACCAAATCCAGGTTGCTCGGCAAGCATAACAGAATCTATTAGAGTAAAGATAGCCCACAGAGAGATTAAATCCTGAATGTATCCGTTAAATTCAAGAGGACCCGCTACCAAGGCGGAAACTTCCAAGAGGCCAGACAGATTCTGGGTCTGTATCCTGCCATGATCCCTGCAGACAGAAGAAAACAAAGGACATTCTCAACAAAAAGCTACAGGTGGACCCACAATCCTTCTCAGTGTAATTAAAAACATTTTTCTTTCCATGGCTCAGCTTTCATCTTTTATCCTTCTTTATCCTCTCCCCTTCATCCCCTAAGGGGTTCCTGAATGCTGATGAGACGACAGGGCTAAAACCATCTTGTCATCTTTTGGGTCAATTCTTCAGCTAGCCAGCATCCAGCTATGGGTCAAATGATGAGTAGGTAGCTGGCCAGTCCCCATGGGAACGGATTCTAATTTGTCATCATCTCCAGTGACAACGTTTCATCACAACATCAATGAATTTCTTTCTTGCTGAATTTCACTTCCCTTAATTTTCCCATAGACATTTCTGTCATTTGCATACTTCCCCAGAGCCCCCCTTCTCCTCCCACCTTTTTTTAAAAGCTCCTTTTACCTTAGCTTTATACTTCTGAAGATTGGAGGTAGGGTGGGCATATGGGTAAAACAAGGTAAAAGAAAACAAAAATGCAAAGGCATAGTACACACTTTATTTATGTCTCTGTCCTAAAAGGAAGGGCCGGAAGGAGTTTTGAATGTTGGGGAAAGCTTTATCTAAAATACATAACAATGAAGCTGACAGGCACAGACAGGAAAGGTACCCCAGGGAACTGAAGATTCAGAGCAAAATTCCTACTGAATGTAGAAGAGTTTAACATTTGACATTCAGAAACCTTTGTGCCGTGATAAGAATCTACTAGCTTATCTCCCTTTCCTTCTATTTCAGCCTTATTACTCAAGAAAATAAACCTTTTCATTTTCCAGCAAGTTTCAGGATTTGGTTATTTAAATGTCGGTAACATAGACATAATTTTAAGCATCAAGCACAAGCATCACACCATTGCATTCCAAGGTTCAAGGAGGAAACCTTCTTATTGTTTCATGTTGGACATTGTTTATAGGATTATTTAACACCACACCCTTGCTATTATTTTTATTAGTAACAGTTGTAATATTCTAGACAGCTCTCCCAATTATTAGCTGGGAATCTGGGTCAGTTCCTCGACTTCCATTAGCCTTGGTGTCCTCATGAGTACAACAGGATAACACAGTTTCAAGAACTTCTTGTGGCGTTCAAATGTAAGAATGACTACATTAACATAAACCCAGGATGACTGCAAGGGATTATTCTCTTTGTTATACCCAGTCTCTGGACTAGGAAGAGCATGTGGTGGTGATAAGGAAACACTGTGGAGCCATAAGTAACGGAGAGGGACTCCCTAAACATAACCATTTTATTCATTTAACTCATGCTTAATTCTCCGCAGGAAAACTGACACATATCTGGGGGGTGGGGAAGCATTCTTCCCCTTAAAAATTAACAGTAAAATGGCACAAAGAGCTTAAGCTTTGGAGTCAAAGAAATCTGAGTCAAATCAAGCTGTCACTTACTAAGTAAATGGAGCCAAAGTAAATTATTTCTCTAAGCCTCAACTTTGTTGTTGTTTTAGTCTCTAAGTTGTGTCCGACTTTTTGGCGACTCCATAGACTGTAGCTCACCAGGTTCTTCTGTCCATGGGATTTCCCAGGCGAGAATACTGGCGTGGGTTGCTATTTCCTTCTCCAGGGGATTAATTACCTCTAAACTGGAAATAACAATAGCTGCTTCATGACATTGTTTGAGAACCAAGAGGGATGATGTTTATAAATATTTAGCAGAGTGTCTAACTGATCGTATGTGCCAAATAAATGGTAGTGACTGTTCACTATTATTATCATTGTTGTGATTATCTGTGGGAATTGATGTAGGGACTCAGACACTATGAATAGAGACTCCCAAAGAGCCTAGGAAGAGTCAGGATGGGTGTGCTAACATTGGGCTATGACCTTACTAGGGCTATCAGCACCTCTTCCACAGCACAGTATCATGTAGGTTATATAGTTACAATCATAGGCAGGAACTCTTCTGGGATCTTCTTTTTCTAAATTTAAGGATTTAATAATGACTTTATTCTTATGTCACACTTTACCATTTTCAAAGCATTTTTTCGTGACTCATCCAACAATGCTGGGAGCCAGGCAAAGTAGATATTCCTGGCCCCTTCTCTACCATCAGGAAATCAAGGCTCAGTGGTGCACCCAAGCTCATGCTGAGTAAGTGTAGAAAACAGAGAGACCAGGGCTTCTAATCCCCAGTTCCATTCTCTTTCTGCCACAAGCTCCTCCAATTTGCAGGAAAATGTGAGCTCGCCCAGATCAAATGATCTAAGTTCTACTCATTCTTCCAGTCCCAGCCCTGCATTTGCCTCTCTGAAGACTTCTCAGGTCCTTCTTTCCCAGAATTGTCTAGGACTCAGTGTCTGTGCCACTCATTGTTGATCTTTCCTCATTTAAAGATCCCATTTCTCCTAAGAAGCCAATGACATAACAATAATTAACATTTACCCATTGCTTGCTATGTGCCAGGCACTTTGAAACTGCAATTTTGGGAGATGCCTTGTTTTTTTTTTAAATGCTCACAACAACTCTTGGTACTTACTATATGCTATTTTTATAAATAGTTTTGATAGATTAACTTGCCCAAGGTCATTCAGCTAATAAATAGAATAATTAGATCAAACCTGTGCTTTTGAACCACGGGGCTGTGCATTTTTCTTTCATGTATACCTAGCATCGAGAAGAGACTTAAAAGCCTTCATTACTGTATTCACTTCCCTACAATATACCATTACTTGTCATATTGCTAAAACCTGCTTCTAGTTCAAAAAAGGGCAGATAACTTGGAAAAATTGTTCATATCTGGTTTAAGCCAATCAGAAGCTCTGAGCCTCTCTAGTTCCCTATCTTCCTCTGCCTCTAAGATGATATAAGCTGCTCTGGAGTACCTATTGCTGAGAAAAGAGCACCAGTTCAGATAAGGTACCCTGATGGCAACTGGCCATACTTGTGGTGTGGCTGCTGATCTGCTCCGAGCTCAGGTCTTAAGTGTGGAAGAGCCTGGGCCTGGCAGGCAACGATACAGGACAAGACAGATGAAGACCCGGAGATGGGACAGGGCCCATCTGAATTTCCAATGGCCCGCGGAGGCTTCAGGGTTGTCTGACGGATGTGTGGGAATAGCACATCCAGTGGAGAAGTGGGGCGGCCGCTGACAGATGAACTGCAGGTGGACCAGGAAGATTTATGTGCAAGGCTGTCTGGGCTCCAGGGTCACATACCCCCATTCTGGGAGAGGTGGGGCCCCTGTGGCTGAGCTGGGGAGGCACGCAATGGAAAAAACAGGAGGCAAGTGCTAACATGCCAGAGAGCCGAAGGAGGCTGAGCTCTGGGAAACGATTGAGAGCGGCAGCTTCTCTCTTTAAGCAAAACATAGGTTTGCTTAAAAGGTTATAATGGGGTTTGGTTTGGGCAGCAGTTTGTACTGGGTATTCCAGGAGAGTCATGGAAACACACAGCCCAGCCTCCTGAAAGCCAAGGTTATCAACTCAGTGGCTCAATGGGCTTTTGCCCTGTTTTTCACCCCTCTCTACCCTTAACAACCAGATCATAACAAAAGAAACAAAAGGAAGGGCAGGCTTCAACCCACTTCTCCCCACTTCACTCTGTAATAGGAGCCTCTGGGCTGAGGTTCCTTTAAACCAAAATAAGCAAGTGCTCAGGCCTTGAAAGTTTACAGTCAGTTCCTTCACAAGGAAAAAGCAGTTTAACCTAGTCTTAACCTTGGAAAAAATCAAGAGGTTGAGAGTTGGGGGATGAGGGAGGAACACTGGCCACAGCATATAGGATAATCTAACCTTTTACGTTACAGCTTTTGAGATAAGCTTTCTTAGTTTATGAATCAGGGAGGAAAGGTGTTGAAATAGCCTGGGGTTCATGATTTTAGGACTACTCTGGTGGCCCATGAGGGGTACAGAGAAAAGGAAAGGAGATCCAGTCCTATTACTCTTACCACATAAAGCTCTCATTTACAGTATAAATACCTGTGCGTAACTTATAAACACCAAGTATGAGGGCTTCCCAGGTGATGCAGTGGTAAAGAATCTGCCTACCAATGCAGGTTTGATCCCTGGGTTGGGAAGATCCCCTGGAGTAAGAAATGGCCACGAACTCCAGTACTCTTGCCTGGGAAATTCCATGGCCAGAGGAGCCTGGTGGGCTACAGTCCAGGGGGCTACAAAGAGGCGGGCACAACTGGGCACGCATGTACATACTTAGAAGCATTCTAAGTAATAAGGTGGCATGGGGGAATGCATTAGGGGAACTGGGGCCAGTTGGGAGGGCTCTGGAAAGCTGCAGTTTCACTCTATCCCAGACTACTTTTCCCACAACAAATGCAAATAATTTCTCATATCTACAACCAACCTTGCAACCTGGGGCAGCGCCTGGCAGCGACTTGATTTTTTGTATAAATGAAGGATAAAATCTGACCTATCCTCCACTGGGAGGCCAACTGGCTAGAGCGTTTTAGGGTTCTTCATGGGTCCTCTGAGAGCAGATGGGTCAACACTTGCCAGCAAGTGTCAATTAGCTCAGCAATGAAGTGGAAAGATGAGACTGGCAAGGAAGCAAAAATCTGCCACTAAACACTTACTTTTGTATCTTCAACCTGGCCAAGGCCTCATTAAATCCAATTCTGGGGAAGGCAATCTTGAGACACAATGAAAGAAAAACAAAAAACCAAAAAACTAGATGTTTCCATTTCCCCTTTCTTAAAAGTGGAATATAATAATGTGCCATTTTAGGACTTCATTGATACACAGTACTAAGAGCAGCAGGGCTCAATGACAGTAAGTCTAAGGTCTCCTACTCCCTAGTTACAAAAATATAAGTCAATGCAAGACAGAGCCTAATGCACAGCATATCCCATTTTTTGGAGCAACAAATTTTTACATGTATTCCCTTTAAAACTAAGGAAACATAATAGTACCAGAGAAAGCATCTTACAAACATTTGATTTCCTCAGTTGTTGAAATCTGGCCTTGAATATCCATAACCATCTGAGTCTTCAATGTGGCCTGACTATCATAGGAAGTAGATGCACTCTCTCCCCTGGTCCTTCATTCACACAATGAAGCCAACTTATGCTTATCTCAGTAGATAGAAAGCCATTTCTTGGCTTCATTGTGAAGATACTTGAGTAGTGGGCAATCAGCCTGCCTTTATGATCCAGGCCTAAAGCTTGAAGTACTAATACAGAGATACAAGTTTTTGCTTTCTGCTTTTTTATAATTAGGAAAAACAACACTCACATGGACCACTTGGATGAGGTGCAAATGTTGGCTGCTAGTAGGAAATACGTTACTATTAAGACTTGCTAGAAACAACAACACAAAGTAATGTTTCCCATGTGGGTTCCACACCAGAGGAATGAGGATATTTGCCTCAACCACAACAATTTTATTATATCCTTCTCTGAGCTGTTCTGTGTGTTCCTCTGCCAAGTTGCATCTGATATCATTCTCGAACTCACAGTTGGATTGAGAAAGGTCCTCTCATTGCCTATCTGATGACAGGGAGGATTGCAAACACAAGAAGCAGGGTTATGTGTGCTTTGTCTTGGCTATTTGCTTCCGTAGGACTCACACTCACACCTCTCCTGAAGGGTGATGCCTGACATGGGTGTCAGTGGATAAGACAGTGACTTCTTGATGACTTTGTAGAAAACCAGCATGCTCTTTGCAGCATATAAAAGGACTAAAGGCTGCTTAAGTAACAACCAGTGAGAATGCTCATGAGCAGCTATTTCAACATGATCCCTACCTGCCCAGAATCTTCTAATATTATAAATAAAGCTGTAGATCTTGGTGATCTTCCAATTTTATCAAACCACATGTTATTTCATGGAACCAGATTTTCAAAGTGTTGAGCCAATTGAAGGTTCTTGATATTAGCAGCAATTAATTCCTTTGCATCACTGCCACAAGTATTTCCTATTGCACCACGGGATATATTAGGGATAAATTGGTCCCTGCTTTTAAGTTGCTTGCTAGGTTTTAAAATATACATATGTTTATGCATTCTACTAGTGCAGATGATCTGAGCTTTTTTTTTTTTTTAGTAGGAGTAGCAGTTTTAGATGGAAAGATAGAGTTGGGAGGGCAGATAGGAGGATTTGAAGAAATCTTGGCTGTTACCTCCTCACCAGCATTTCCTGATACTATCCAAACTCGTGATACTAAAAATGTGTGTTAAAATGGGCTTGTTTCCATTTTTAGTGGAATGTTCATTTCTCATGATGAGGTCTTCCTGGCTTTTAGAATGAGGACTTAGACTCAGCCTATTCCCTTCTATTTAAATGAAGTTTTGACTGAATCAAAAGGCCAGGCTCAAACCTCTTCTGCGTCACTGAAACAAGGCGTTTACTCACATATGGATGGCAGAGTTATGTGAAGAGCGAAAGCTCCAGCTGGAGCAGGGAGAGATGCACATTTTGGCGGGGCTTGCATGTCTTTTCCTGCCCTGCCCCAACGGCCTTACCAGACCCTCTCCTGGTACAGCCTCTTCTCTCCAGCTGTGCCTGCCAGCAACTGCCTCTCCTCCCCTGTATTTGCTGGGGGAGAATCGGTACCAGCCCCTTCATGCGTTCCATCACACACACGCGCGCACACACACACACATACACACAGGGGGAGCACACAGTGTGCGAATTAAAGGAACGAGGAAATGGATTACTCTGGGTTGTTGCCAAAACAACACGAAAAAACTGCAGCCATAATTTTCAAGCCTGAAGTATAAGTATGTGATGGTGGTGGGAGATGTAGAAAATTTCATTTTTCTATAATTGGTGTGAATACACAAATGTAAAAATGAACAGTGTGCTGTAAATATATGCACAGAGTACAATTTATTTGCAAACAATGGATACATAGTACATTATAACAAAATATGTGAGTATATAGGACGAGTGTGGGGGTGGGGGCAGTGAGCAAGCGTAGGATTATCTCAGTTTATCTCAACACCAGGCATACATTGGCTAACGTACAATATGTACCCCTGAAGTCAGCTGGTCTATATTTAGTACAGGAATTACAGCTTTCATGTGTGCATACACATATTTTAACTTCCAAATATATATAAGAATTCAGAGCATATGTTGCATGTATATTTTTATGAAAATATAAACAAGATAGTTAGATATTTCAAATTCCGAATTGCCATTTCTTAAACAGTGAGGTAGTAGTTATCCTGCTCCTCTCTCTCTCCTGGGCTACCTTGTTTTGTTTTCTTCCTCCCTCTCTGAAGCTGGCTGAGCAGGTCCTCAAATATCCCTGATTACTGTTAAAGCTTCACACTGGGAGAGAACCTGGGAGTTCTGGGGCAGCTAAAGGTTTGTTACTTTCTCCATGGAAACTTCACTAACAAAAACCGTACCAACCACGATTCTACACTAAGAATTCCAAACAGTTATCGACTTCTACTCATGTGCAACACAAAGGAAGCTCTCTATGTTATATTTAAACCCTACGGACTAGCCAAACTGCTGTACTTTTTTCACTCACTCAATTTGCTGAAAGTTTTTCTTTGTGTGCGTGTTAGTTGCTCAGTCGTGTCGGACTCTTTGTGACCTTATGGACTTCTAGCCCACCAGGCTCCTCTGTCCGTGGGATTCTCTAGGGAAGAATACTGGAGTAGGTAGCCATTCCCCTCTCCAAGAACCTTCCCTGACCCAGGGATTGAACCTAGGTCTTCAGCATTGCAAGCAGATTCTTTACCAGCTGAGCCAAAAAGTTCTTCTTTAGGGCATACTATTTACCACCCCCTTGAATCCCAACAAAGCAAAACAAAAAAGTCAATAGCCCCATAGAAGCTCCACAGTAACAAAAATTAGAACCAACTGATAATAAAGGAATAATGATTAAGTGTGGAAAAGACAAAGGTGTCTGCTCTTTAAATAAATCAAGGACTTCATTTATTTTTATATCTTGTTTATGTTCCTGCAGGATAATCCATTAGTGATAGAATGTACTTCCCCTTGTGATTATTAGAGCTAAAAGGCAGAAGGCACCCTCTACCATTGTTTGGCCCGGGTCAACTGATTATTTAAACTCCATTTTTTCTTCATTTAGTGGCTGTTTGCATCAGAGTACTTACAATGTTTAGACATATTATTTATCTTACTTTGGTTAATGTGTAATAATCTCAGCAGAGAATAAACCACCTTCCTCTTAAAAACTGAAAACATATAAAAGGATTGGCAATTAAAGAAGTATGAAAAGCAACATAGCACAGTGATTAAGAACATGGATTTTAAAGTTAAAATCTTGGTCCTATCATCTAATTCAAGAATGGTTTGGGGTAGAAGTCCCCAACCTTTGGGACTGATTTAATAATAATAGAAATAAAGTGCACAACAAATGCATTTGAATTATCCTGAGACCAATTCCCCCTCACCCACAATTCCTGGAAAAATTGTCTTTAACATTGGGGACTATTGATTTGGAGCATCATAACTTAATAGCTTTGAGTCTCATTTCCTTCAACTCTAAAAGAGGGAGAGAAACTGTGTTTGTATCATAGGGTTATGGTAAAATTTTAATAAGAAAACTCAATCAGCATTTATTAAATGAACATGAAACATCATGCCAAATAAATCACTTTTTCCAAAATGCAACACAACCCGGGTACACCTAGTTCTTGTGCCCATGCCATACTTATTACAATTCTAGAAAAGCATACATAATTTGAACATAACCCAAAATACTGCCACACTAGATGGGATCCACAGTCCATTGAGACTACCTTCTGTCTCTCTTAAATGCCTCCTTCGGGCCATCACCTGCAAGAGATTAGCAAGATATACCAAGTATATGAACACATGTCTCTTGTAATTTAACTATGTCTTTGCGATAAGCTCTTTGTTTCTCTTCCTATGATGCCAAGTGTATAGTAAGTCCTCAACAAATGTTTGCTGAATCCATCAACCGTCTACCACTTAGCAGTGGTATGCTCAGAATCTCCCCCTTGAAGAGCTCATGATCTATAGTTTTTCCGTTCATTCCCAATATCTTGAAAGCATTACAGCATGAGTTATTCTGACAAGGTCCCAACACTCAGGAGTTTGGGCTCCCTAAATTTTTATTTTTTAGAAGAGGTAAAATAACCACAAATTTTCTTTCTGCTGCAAAAATACTTACAGTATTTAATATTTTCTTACTTCTTCCAAAGTTTGATGAGTATTCTTTCATCACAATATTTTTTGCCTTTCTTTGAAAACAAATCCAACCTTGAATGGATTTTTTCCTGGAAAGCAGCATGATGTAGCATAATGGTTTGTAAATCTTTTATAAAGTGATAGGCCATTAAAAAACACAGAAAATCTCATATTAAATTTCAATATATCAAACAAGTAAGGTAAATTGCTGTACGAATGAATGGAGAAGAAAAGGACAGGACCCGGTCCTTACATTCTGTCACAGCCTCTGCAGTACCTCTCCATACCTTTGGAAACAAAACTTTAAAAATATATACTAGAACACTGAATTTCAATCCCTTGCAACCAAAATTGGGTTCTCTTAGCCCTTCAGTTGGATGCCCTTGCACAAGATATTTCTTTGGTATAATTTTCCTTGTCAGTGAAACTTGTAGAGCTTTTTATGAGGATTATGAATTTGTGTAGCAAATACCACTTATTATACTGAGATACTTTTTCAAGGTACTGAGGGTACATCAAAGACTGTCCTCACAGAGCTTACATTCTATTAAAAAAGATAACACAATTTTAAAAAGTCATAGATGAGTCCTAGGGGATAAGTTGTAAGGAGATAAATAAAGCAAGAAAGAGGTAAGAAGTAAAGGTGGGTATACTTAATAACATTTATAAATGGGTGGTCAAGGAGGATCTCAATGAGCGGTAACACTGAGCCAAAACAGCAACGATGTTAGGGAACGGGCCACGTGGCTCGATGACAAAAGATTTAAGGACAGTGTTGTTGTTCAGTTGCTCAGCTGAGTCTGACTCTTTGCGACTCCATGGACTGCAGCATGCCAGGCTTCCCTGTACTTCACCATCTCCTGAGGCTTGTTCAAACTCAAGTCCATTGAGTCAGTGATACCATCCAACCAACTCATCCTCTGACATCCCCTTGACTCATGATATATATTCAATAAATGATAATGATTACCATAGCCAAGATAATATAAACAAAGAAAAAAAACGGGATTAAAAATTTTGTCTCTGCTACTTTACTAGTTCTCTGAGGTCTTAAACCATTTACAATGACCTCTAAGATGCTTACTCCTTGGAAGGAAAGATATGACAAAGCTGCTGCTGCTGCTGCTGCTGCTAAGTCGCTTCAATCATGTCCGACTCTGTGCGACCCCATAGACGGCAGCCCACCAGGCTCCCCCATCCCTGGGATTCTCCAGGCAAGAACACTGGAGTGGGTTGCCATTTCCTTCTCCAGTGCATAAAAGTGAGAAGTGAAAGTGAAGTCACTCAGTTGTGGCCGACTCTTTGCGAACCCATGGACTGCAGCCCACCAGGCTCCTCCATCCATGGGATTTTCCAGGCAAGAGTACTGGAGTGGGGTGCTATTGCTAGAGAGCATATTAAAAAGCAGAGACATTACTTTACTGACAAAGATCCATATAGTCAAAGCTATGGTTTTTCAAGTAGTCATGTATGGATGTTGGAGAACAAAATGGCGGCCCACTCCAGTATTCTTGCCCAGAGTATCCTGTGGATGGAGGAGCCTGGTGGGCTGCTATCCATAGGGTCGCACAGAGTCGGACATGACTGAAGTGACTTAGTGTGCATGCATGCACTGGAGAAGGAAATGGCAACCCACTCAGTATTCTTACCTGGAGAATCCCAGGGACAGAGGAGCCTGGTAGGCTGCCGACTATGGGGTCGCACAAGAGTCGGACGCAACTTAGCAGCAGCAGCAGCATGTATGGATGTGAGAGTCAGACTATAACGAAAGCTGAGCACCAAAGAATTGATGCTTTTGAACTGTGGTGTTGGAGAATACTCTTGAGAGAACCTTGGACTGCAAGGAGATCCAACGAGTCAATCCTAAAGGAAATCAGTCCTGAATATTCATTGGAAAGACTGATGCTGAAGCTGAAGCTCCCATACTTTGGCCACCTGATGTGAAGAACTGACTCATTGGAAAAGACCCTGATGCTGGGAAAGATTGAAGGCAGGAGGAGAAGGGAATGACAGAGGATGAGATGGTTGGATGGCATCACTGACTTGATGGACATGAGTTTGAGCAAGCTCGAGGAGTTGGCGATGGACAGGGAAGCCTGGTGTGCTGCAGTCCATGGGGTTGCAAAGAGTTGGACATGACTGAGCAATTGAACTGACTATGAGATACAGTTTTCTCATGGAAAATGGGATAACAATACCTGCACTTAGTACAATGTCATTGCTGCTGCTGCTGCTCAGTCGCTTCAGTTGTGTCCGACTCTGTGCGACCCCATAGATGGCAGCCCACCAGGCTCCCCCGTCCCTGGGACTCTCCAGGCAAGAATACTGGAGTTGCCATTTCCTTCTCCAATGCATGAAAGTGAAAAGTGAAAGTGAATTCACTCAGTTGTGTCCGACTCTTAGCGACCCCATGGACTGCAGCCTACCAGGCTTCTCCATCCATGGATTTTCCAGGCAAGAATACTGGAGCGGGGTGCCATTGCCTTCTCCGACAATGTCATTAAGAGGACAAAAATAAGAAAATATGCAGGGAAATATTAAGGAAATGAAGAACCACATAAACTGTCAACCACTGAATCCCCTCCCATACTATCTCTCGAAAATAACAGATGACCATGCCATCTTATTAACGCATTCAATGATTTCATAGGTAGTCCAGGAAGAGGATTTTTAATATAAAAGATAACTTCTCTTTTGGAGAGTCAGCCCAAGAACAGTAAGAACTGAAGGAGATCGGAGATTGATTTCCAATGAAGGAAACCTAACCACTAACCAGCTTAAACTTGCTGGGGCTCTGGTTTCAGAGAATAGCCATCTATTTGCTCTGGTCCTTGGCTGACTCACTATAAATTCCCCATCTGGGTGGCTTCAATACACCTTAACCTTTCTTTTGCCCTCCTTCAGATTTAGTGCCTTTGGTTCACTCATTCAACAAACATTGAATAAATATTATACTTACAATAAACACAGAGCCAAGAATAGATTTGGGTGAGGGGGTGAACTAAACCAGGAGTCAGCTTAAACAAATCCCCTGTGGAAAGATGAGGGGAAAGGTAGGGGGCAAAGAAAGAAAGAATCCATTCCATTTCCAGAATTCCTCTAGTCTGAACAAGTCTGAACCTTGGACATATTTCAGTAGGTAATTACAAACAAAATGAGAGCCTTCAGGGTACCACTACACTACATTACACTTGGCAAGGCAACCCCAAAACAACTGCAGTACAAGAGTAACTCCAGTCATTTTGTCCCCCAGCAAATATTTACTAAATGCCTACCTAGTACTAGGCACAGAGAGCCAGAATTCAAAAGACAAGACTCCCAAGTGCTCAGCTCTTCCACACTCCCTTTTCTTGTCTACCCACTGGCCCTTTTCTGCCTGTGGTCCAGTGTACAGTTCAACAACATAATCAAACTTTTCTAGAGTGGCCAGTTTCTGGGAATAGGAATACAGAACGAATACAAATGCAAAGCCAATGTACATCCCATATCCAGTTTCACATTTCTCATCTAGTGTGACTTTTATTTACAGCTTCCACTGGTCCCTTCCACAGTCTTTCTGTGATCATCCCCTCTTAGAAATTCTCCTTCTAAAGGTTATAGATCTTTTTTTCTGGACCTTACCTAAAAGGATTAAAAAGTAGACTAAGAACAGCAGTCTTCTCACTGGTGTACTCCTAAATTCATACTCTACCATCCTTTTATATTCTGAAAGCAGAACTCAAAAATACTGAAAGCCTACTCTGAGTGAACCATACAACTTTTAAACAATCTTGCAAGACTATTATCCCTATTTTATAGATAAATGAAAAAGTTAAATATAATGCCAAAAATCAAACAAAATAGTAAGTAACAGAGCCCTGCCTGGAGCTCAAGTCTTTCAAATCAAAAGATGAAACTCTTGTTCTCTCTTCCAAACGATGAGAGAACTGTCAAAAAAAGGAGAAAAGTTATCTATCCTTTCTGGTCATGTACCCATAATCTCCAAGGTCCTTTCCAGCTTTAAAATTCTAAACATCATGTTAGTTAGGACTGATTATTTACACTTTGGCACATAAACCAACTCATTATAATGGATTCTCTATTCACAATCTCTTTGAAGAGGTCTTTTATGCTTTTAGGCCACATACAAATCATTCTGCTACTAAGTATATTTCTTTTCATATGAAAAAAGGATATAATTTTGTGCAAAATCTATTTCTTGCTTTTCAGATGGATCCTAATCTATTGCTTTGAACTGATCTGAATTGTTCATGGCTGGGGCCTTGAGTTCATACTCAGATGAAAGAATAACTTAGAGTATTATTAGCACCTGCTAAGTATTGATTTCTTATAAAACCAATATGCTTCTCCTTTCGTATGTCTCACTGATGTATTTGGTGGAATGAAACCTTAAACTTCAAATCATTCAGGCAGAATCAGTGTCAAATAACAATTCATAAAAATAATCAATATTAATAAAAACTAGATTTGTACTATAATGTGTTTTAAATGCTCAAGTGTTTGAAATATATTTGGGGGCAGAAAAATTCTTAGATTCTACACTATACATGTATGAGGTAAGCTACATATAAACACTTGAGCTGAAATTTGAGCTGTTATCAAAGAGACAAATCAGCAGTTTTTATCCAAGTTAATTACCAGATAAAACAAACAAATTCAACACTCCTCATTGGAATACAATAGAATCCAGATTTTTTTTTTCACAATCTCCAGAGCAGAACCCAATTTTTTGATATATAAAGGAGAAGCAAAGTGTGACCAATTCTCAAGAAAAGAAGACACAGAGATTAACTTCAGACATTTGAAGATGAATGAGCAGGCAGGATTCTACAATGGCTTCCCTGGTAGCTCAGCTGGTAAAGAATTCACCTGCAATGCATGTGACTCCGGTTCGATTCCTGGGTTGGAAGGATCCCCTGGAGAAAGGATAGGCTACCCATTCCAGTAGTCTTTGGCTTTCCTTGTGGCTTAGCTGGTAAAGAAACCACCTGCAATGCGGGAGACCTGGGTTCAATCCCTAGAAGATCCCCTGGAGAGGGCATGGCAACCCACTCCAGTATTTTTGCCTGGAGAATCCCCATGGACAGAGGAGCCTGACGGACTACAGTACATGGAGTCACAAAGAGTCTGACATAACTCAGTGACTAAGCACAGCATTATAACTATGCTCAAGAATTCAAAGGAAAATTGTTCTTGCAATGAGTGAAAAGAGAAAAGCCACAGTAGAGGAAAACAACTTCTATTAAAAAGAAGCAAATGGAAATCTTAGAGCTGAAAAATATACCTGAAAATTTTTTGGAGCTTAAATACGGCTGAGTAGAAGGACCTGCATCTCCTCCAGGAAGAATTCAAAATCACAATTAGCTGTTGAACAACCTTCCACAGGAGGATACTGGAATTCACCAAAAAACAATACCTTTCCAAACACAAAGGAAAGAAAGTGAAAGTGAAGTTGCTCAGTCGTGTCCGACGCTTTACAACCCCATGGACTATATATACAGTCCATGGAATTCTCCACGCCAGAATACTGGAGTGGGTAGCCTTTCCCTTCTCCAGGGGCTTTTCCCAACCCAGGGATCAAACCCAGGTCTCCCGCATTGCAGGTGGATTTTTTCCATCCAAGCCACAAGGGAAGCCCAAGAACACTGGAGTGGATAGCCTATCCCTTCTCCAGCAGATCTTCCGGACCTAGGAATCAAACTGGGGTCTCCTGCATTGCAGGTGGATTCTTTACCAACTGAATTATCAGGGAAGCACAAAGCAGAAGTTGCCAAGTGGGCAACCAACAAACTGGAGAACAATAATACCAAAGAAGTTCTCACACTGTTGTGAAGGTTCTGAGCCCCAGCTACCCAGCCTGGGGATCCAGCACAGGGGCTGGGAATCCCCAGAGATTCTGACTTTGAAGGCCAGCATGATTTGGTTACAGGACTTCCACAGGACTGGGATAACCAGAAACTCCACTCTTGGAGGGCACAAACAAAATCGTGCTCACACTAAGACCCAGGGGAAAGGAGCAGTGACCCCATAGAGACGGAACCAAACCTAGCTGCTAGTGTTGGAGGGCCTTTTGTGGAGGCGTGGGTTGGGGTATTTCCTGGGAGGAGCCCCTTGGTGTAAGCCTTCTTGGAAGTTGCTATTAGCCCTACCATAGCGCCTATAGGCTCTACCATAGAGATGGTTGGATAACATCACCAACTTGATAGACTGGAGTTTGAGCAAGGTATAGCAGTTGTAATGGACAGGGAAGCCTGGTGTGTTGTAGTCCGTTGGGTTGCAAAGAGTTGGACACAACTGAGCGACTGAACTGAACAGAGAGCCTGTAGACTCCAGATTGGGTTGCTGCTGCTAAGTCGCTTCAGTCGTGTCCGACTCTGTGTAACCCCATAGACAGCAGCCCACCAGGCTCCCCCATCCCTGGGATTCTCCAGGCAAGAACACTGGAGTACATTGCCATTTCCTTCTCCAATGCATGAAAGTGAAAAGTGAAATTGAAGTCACTCAGTCATGTCCAACTCTTAGCAACCCCATGGACTGCAGCCTACTAGGCTCCTCCATCCATGGGATTTTTCCAGGTAAGAGTACTGGAGTGGGGTGCCATTGCCTTCTGCAAGGCAATGATTGGGTTCGCTCAGGCAAAATAATTAGCAGGGAGGGAGCACAGCCCAACCAATCAGCAGACAGTGAAGAGTTTTACTGAGTGTGTGGCCCTGCCCACCAGAGCAAGACCCAGTTTTTCCCACCACCAGTCCCTCCCATCAGGAAGCTTATACAAGCCTCTAAGGTCTCATCCACCAGAGGGCAGACAGAAGAAGCAAGAAGAGCCACAATCCTGCTGCCAAGCTAGAATGAAAGCTATATCACAGAAAGTTAATCAAAATGAAAAGGCAAGAGGGTTATGACCCAGATGAAGGGACAAGATAAAACCCTAGAAAACCACCTGAATGAAGTGGAAATAGGCAACCTTCCAGGAAAAGAATTCAGAATAAAGATAGTGAAGATGATCCAAGACCTCAGAAAAAGAATGGAGAAGATGCAAGAAGTGCTTACCAAAGACCTAGAAGAATTAAAGAACAAACAAACAGAAGAACAATACACTAGAAGGAATCAGTGGCAGAATATGTGAAGCAGAACAGATAAGTGACCTGGAAGATCGAATAGTAGAAATCAGTGCTACAAGACAGAATACAGAAAAGAGAATGGAAAAAAAAAAAAAAAAAAGAAGAAGACAGCCTAAGAGACCTCTGGGACAGCATTAAGCACACCACCATGCACTTTATAGGGGTCCCAGAAGCAGAAGAGAGATAGAAAGCACCTGAGAAAATACTTGAAGAGATAATAGCTGAAAAGTTCCCTCACATAGTAAAGGAAATAGTCAATCAAGTCCAGGAAGTACAGAATCCCAGGCAGAATAAAATCAAGGAAAACACACTGAGACACATAGTAATCAAACTGACAAAAATTGGACACAAATGAAATATTGAAAGTAACAAGGGAAAAAGGAAAAAACACAAGGGAATTCCCATAAGGTTATCAGCTGATTTTTCAACAGAAACTCTGCAAGCCAGAAGGGAATGGCACAAACATATTTAAAGTGATTAAAAGGAATAAGCTACAACTAAGAATCCTCTACCCATAAAGACTCTCATTCAGATTTGACAGAGAAATCAAAAACTTTACAGATAAGCAAAAGTTAAGAGAATTCAGTAGCACCAAATCAGCTTTACAACAAATGCAAAAGGAACCTCTCCCGGCAGGAAACACAAGACAAGGAAAAGACCTACAAAAAATAGACCCAAAACAATTAAGAAAATGGTAATAAGATCACACATATTGATAATTACCTTAAATGTCAATGGATTAAATACACCAACCAAAAGACACGGACTGCTTGAGGGGGATGAGAACATGCACATTTATGTGTTTTTCCTTACTACGTCACTCTACTTAACCTCCCCACCAAATTGTATGCAATTATTTATTGTTAGGTTAATCATGTTTCCATTATGACTTGCAATTTAATCATCTTTTATTTTTTATTTTTTCTGGCTGCTGACTGTGAAAACTGATACACATCTTTCACTATTGTGACTATGTATTATTTGTTTAATACCATTTTATCATTGGTCAGAAAATAACAGAATTCTGTATCACTGAAATTACCATTTAATAGAAAAACCTGTAATCACTTTTTAAAATCCAAATGCACACACACACACACAACTTGGAGTTTTTTGAAAAAATACAAATGCCCAGATATTATTTCTTTTTCCTCCAAAGCTCAGGATGTGATTCTAATGAGCAGCCATGTTTCAAAAGAACAGGGTTATATGATGATCTTTTTACTTTTATCTAGTTGCTTTACTTTATCTATTTCATATTCAGTGCTCCCATTTCATTTATTTTATGCTTTCCAATCTCCACATCTCTTTTTTTTGTTGTTGCTCTTTCTCAAGCCTTCGTCAAGTGTAGTAGAAAATCTTTGTATGTGTGTGTGTGTATATATATATATATATATAGTATGTAAATTTTGCCTAGCTAATAAATTTATGACATTTTGATTCTATTTGTTTGGCTAAGTATGAATAGAAAAATAGATTTGTAATGTATATTCACTTAAAACTTTGACACAGTTTGTTTTATTCTGGCATATAGTATTACTGCTGACAATCTAGAAAGCTTATTGTCTTACTAATTAAAAAAATTTTTTTTGAATAGGCTTGAAACTTCTAATCCAATCCTGAGAATATAAAGAAATACTATGTTGTAAGAAACAAAACAAATGAAGCAAACAAACCAGGAAAGTAACAATGTGATACAGTATTATTAACTAAAGTACAAATTTTATTCAAATTTCACAAATATTTATGTTAGTATCCATTATTTGTTTTCATACCTTACTCAGGATTTCACATTGTATTTAGTTGCACTGAGTAGCATCAGCTGTATGCAACAAATTTTGATAAATTCTCTTCATTTTTATTCTGTTAACAAATATTTTCCCATTTTCCTTATTATGGCTTCTTAGATACACCCACAGTTTAAAAATGGACACTTAATTTCCAAAAATGTGAGGTTTTTAAAGTATCTTTGCTATTAATTTCTCATTTTGATATTAACTTCTCATTTAATTGCTTTCTTCTCTGTAACCACCCTCAGTGTTTTTTCAGTCTTCTAACTTCACTGAAGCTTTCAATAGCTAAGTCAAAGATCTCTCTTGGTAAATGTCACAATGCACTTGAAAATATGTAGGTTATTTTAAAATATCTTTTGACATTGACCTCTAACATAATTCCACAGTGATAAGAGAATAGATTCTGTATAATCTCAAAATCTTTAGACCATGAAATTTTTGTACCTTGTTTTATGTCCTTGGATATGTTCCAGTGTCTCATGGCTTACAGTCTATGAGAACTTGAATAAAATTTATATCCTACTATTGTATAAATCTTAATTATGTTGAATTGGTTCATAGTGCTTTTCAGGTGTACTATATCCTTCTACTTTTCTATTCATTTTATTAATTTTTGAGAATTTGATATTGAAACTCCAACTAAAAATCTTAATTAGTCTAATAAGAAAAATTATAATACATAGTGGAACTAAACGTAACTTTGCTTGGTATTTTCCAAGTCTCCTGTAAATGTGTTATCATGCTTTCATAATTTAAAAAAGAAAAAATACCAACAAAATTTAAATACATTTGAAAAATTTTAAATATATTTGGAGAGGTCAACAGTAGAATGGAGATAATATGAATGAATTCAAAAATCAATTAAAAATTATCTAGTCTGATGGTCAGAGAGGGAAAAATTAAAATAACAATAGAAGGAGGTATCATCTCAGGAACTTACAGTGAAATATTAAAAGATTTGATGTATGTATAATTGGAGACCCAGAAGGAGAGCATATAATGGAGAAACTCTTTGAAGATATAATGGTCAAAAGAGTCCCCAAGTTTGATGAAAGATATAAATTTACAGATTCAGACTGCTCAACAAACACCAAGCAGAATAAATACAAAGATGGCTATGTCTAGGCAGCCATAGTCAAATTACTGAAAACTAAAGATTAGAGAAAAGTCTTAAAAGTAGCCATGGGGTGGGAAATGGGGCGATGACAATGCATACAGAGTAATAACTTGCACTGAGTCCTCATCAGAAACTATGGAGTCCAGTACACATGGGACATTACCAAAGTGCAAAAAGATTAAAAAAAAAAAAGTCAATCTGGAATTCAGCTCGCCAAAACTGACACAAAATGAGAGAAAATCTGAAGAAGGGAAAAAAAAAGTCCAACCCTAGAAAACCCCTAAACCTAGAGCTAGTAAGGAATCTGGATGACCAAAAACTAACTTCAGGTCCAGATGGTGCTCTGATGAATTCTACCTAACATCAAAGGAAGGATTAACACCAAACCTACACTCTTTGAAAAGTAACAGAGGTGGAATTTCCAAACTAGTTTTATAAATCCAGGACCCTAAAAATCAAAAGGTGATAAGTGATAAAAGAAAAACTAAAAGAAAATCAGGAGTTTGGGGAGCAGTGTGGGCTGCAGTATAAATACGGTGCTCAGCTCTTTTGGAAGGAGACTCTTGAGAAAGGACTTGAAGGAAGCGAGGGCCAGTGGGGATTACATGTTGGAACAGAACCAGTGCAAAGGCCCTAAGGCAGGAATGTGCCAAGAAACAGCAAGAAGGCAAGTGGAGTATCCTGCAGGGCCAAGTAAGGAAAGTTTATGAGAGAAGAAGGAAGGGATTAACTGTTCATTATTAATACAGTGAAGACCCTGGATTTAGCAAAGTGGGGGTAACCAGTGACCTCCAAGATAGTGGTGTTTTGGGATTGGTGGGACCAGAAAAGGTTGTAGAGAGAAAGGGAGAGCTGGATCTACGGAGTAGAGACATCTCTTGTGTTGGGGCTGTGCCTCAAAGGGGAAGAAAGAAAGGGGACAGTAGTTGGAGAGGGAGGTGGAATCAAAAGAAGGGGTTTTTGCATGTGTGTTTAGAGAGAACAGCATGCTTGTATGTTAATGCATATGATCCTGGGGTTCCCTGGTGGTTTAGTGGTAAATCATCTGCCTGCAATGCAAAAGACGTGGGTTCCATCCCTGGGTCAGGAAGATCCCCTGGAGCAGGCCACGGCAACTCATTCCAGTGTTCTTGCCAGGAAAATCCCACAGACAGAGGAGCCTGGTGGGCTATGGTCCATGAGGTCACTAAGAGTCGGGCATGACTGAAGTGATTGAGCACACATGTATGTGATCGTGAAGAACTAATACCATAGAAGAGACAGGCAGACTGTTCCCTTGGTACAAAGTCAGGTACATCTCCTCTTTAAGTATGCAGTTCTCCTGACAATTTGCTCATTTTAAAAGAATCCCAAGGTCTTCTAAAATCAGCTGCTGCCAAAAATCAATAGTTTATGAAATACTGTAATAATTATGAAAATGTTTGCCATATCATTAAAAACAAATTGTTAACATAAATAATTACTCGAGCACTTGAGAAAAAGTTAGAGCAAACTCTTCAAACATATCCAAAGTAGTTTTTTTAAGTGATTCAATCAAGTGGCCCAAGAAGCTTTTCCTCCTTTTGTTTTTTTCTTCACTGCTTTGTGTCTTATGGAGCACATTTTGCTATCTTACAGAGCACTTGATGGAAAATTTATTTTTCTTGATACAGGTTCAGTTTGATATAATGCCCTTAAGGTGTTCACACAACTTCATTTTTTAAAATATTCAAAAATGAAGTCAATGGGAGGTGACCCACATGAGAACGTGTGCCTGGGATTTTTATTTTCCTGAGGCTGTTGCTATAGCTTTTTGGCAGCAAAATGAACTACATAATGAACTAATTAAAAATTTAAAACACATTGTTAGGCAATTTAGAACCACACTCAAAAGGTTAATTTAAAAGAAATAATGAGAAAAAGCAAAGAAAAGTCTATATACTAAAGAGAGTTTTGTGGTAAGAGTCAAGAATCACAAAATGGTTTTTATTAGTTTTAATTATTTTGCTCCCCTAACCAGAAAGATATTAACAGGTCGGCTTTACTGCCAAATTACATAGTATGCACAAGTCAGATCCAACTCTCAATAAGATTTGATAGTAAAGAGAGAGAGCAAGAACCCACGGGGCTCCAGTTTTCATTACCCCAAAGGAGAAACGATGGATAGAAAATGCAAGTCAGTATTCCAGATACTATGAAACATATGAAAGCAGGCATAGCAAAGTGGTTCCTTTCCAACTAAAGATTGTGAGCTATAATTAAGAGGACATAGGTCAATAATCTACTTCAAATAACTAATCTGTTTTTGGCTCACTAAACCAATCCTAGAAACAGCTGAACTGTTATAATTGTTAAGAGCTGTTACAATTGTTAAGAGGCTGAAACTGAAAGCGTTAAGTTGCTCAGTGGTGTCTGACTCTCTGTGACCCCATGGACTATAGCCCACCAGGCTCCTCTGTCCATGGGCTTCTCCAGACAAGAATATTGGAGTGGGTAGCCATTCCTTTCTCCAGGGGACCTTTCCAACTCAGGGATTGAACTTGGGTCTCCTGCAGTGCTGGAGATGGCAGATTCTTTACCATTTGAGCCACCAGGTTAGTGTCTTAAAGAAAAGTGGAAACTACCTTCGGACCACGAAGTCCCTGAACAAAGACTCAGTGGCCCTAAGAGGGTAAGGAGAGCAGAAATCTGGGAACTAAGCCAGAGCCAGAACCTGCTTTTATCCTGAGAATTATACATAGTCTGGAGACCTGGAACTTCCAGTTTGATGATCACTTGGGGCATCGGACACATAAGAGACAAAACCTCAGGGCTTGGCCAAGTGGAGAATTATGATAGGAGACAGTGCATAAAACTATAACCCAAAGAGCTCTATGCTCTCAGTACAACAAGGGAATACAGAGGGATGGCTAGAAAATTACTGATAGAAAGATTCTACAGACATCTGGAAATTTTAGAACATACTTTTAAAATAACTAAATAGATCAAAGAAGAAGTGATAAAATAGGAATACACCTAAATAAAAATAATATATATTATATGTGGCCACAATATACAATTATCAAATATACAATACTTTTTTGGAGATCATTGTAGGAGGACACAGAAAAGAAATTATCTACATAGAAAACTTAGAGGAATCTACAGATAAATCATTAAAACTCATATGATAGCTTAAAAAAATTAGACATAAAATATATGCATGGAACTGAACAGCAACAGTTAAGAGACACTGTGCTTACCAAATCATATTAGTAAGATATTCTCTCCAAACTGCTCTATAGATTTATGGTAATACCAATACTGTTTCTAAAATTCACATGTAAGAGCAAATGATCTAAAATTCTAAGAAACATGACGTTAGCCATCTAGATATGTGGTACTGGCACAATTATAGATAAATACACCAAAGGAAACCAAATCAAACTCACACATACATGGACATTTGACTAATGACTGAAAACAAATAGAAAAAAAAAAAAGGGACAATTACTCAACAGAAAGTGTAAGACCACTTGGCAATACACATGGGGCAGTGGGAAAAAAATTGAATACCTGCTTCACATCCAACATCAAAAGCAATTCCAGGTGGCTAAAGTCTTAAAGGAGAAAGACAAATATTTTAGAAGACAAGATAGGAGAACGTCTTTATGTCTTTGGGGTAGAATTTAACAATACCCCAATAACTGGAGACCAAAAAGAAAAGAAAAATTGACTTAAAAAACGACTATTAACATTAAAACTTCAATTCTTAATTGTAAGAATTGAATATCATAATCCCATGTAAGATAGCATAAAGAAAGTGAAAAGAAAAGCCACACATTGGGAGAACATTTATATTTATGAAACATAAATCTTCAAGGAAATCTAATATGGTAATCACTGGCCACACGTGACTATTTAACTTAAATTTAAAATTTAATTACTCAGTAGCTTTTGTTACATTTCAAGTGCTCAGCAGCCACACGTGCTAGTGGCTGCTTAACTAGTACCAGTATGAAGCATCTCCACCACCACAGAAGTCTCTTTTGGATAGACCTGATCTAGAACAGTGTGAATATTTAAACTTCTAAAATAAACAGACAACTCAATTTTAAAAATGGACAAAGGACATTAGCAGGTATTCGACACAATAATAAACACACAAAAAATGAACCATAAATGTGGTAAACAGTCATTTTAACCTCATTAGTAATCAGAGTAAAACAAATTAAACTCATTAGATAAAATCTCAACATTCCAAACTGGCAAAAGATTAAAACTCAATAATACCAAGTATTGAAGATTGTATAGAGCAGTACATGTCCAGTACAGTCTGTAGACAGGTAACCCATGGTAACCACTGTGGGAGCAGTTTTGCATTATCCAATCACATTGAATACTCTGGTACCCAGCAGTTCTACTTTAGAGAAGGAATTCTCCACCTGAGCCAGTCTCTCCCCCGACCCAGGCTACTTGGAAAAGCATTTAATTGGCAGAAGTCAGAGATAATAATGTTCCTGCAACTCAAAGAATTATTCCACTTAAATTTTGCACCAGGAGATTCGACTAACAACAATAAAAATCAACATTAGACACAACCCAAACATCATCAAAAGAAAAACAGATACATAAACTGCATTTAATGGAATGCTTATAATCGAAACTAAATGTTCCTTAGTTACATATATCAACAGAGGTGATTTTAAGGAATATAATGCTCAGTAAAGTAACAAGATACGTGAACATAATATACTTGAGATGTATATAAAGAACAAAAACAATCAAATAATGAATTTAGGGACATATATATATATATATTTCAAACACACACAAGCAAAGGTATGACCAACAAAAACTCAGGACAGAATTATCCTTGGGCAAGAAAGGGAGATGTCACCTAGGAGATGTTACATGGGCACTTTCTAAAGTACCGGTAACGCTTTATTTCTTTAGATGGGTTGTAGGTTGAGATGTTCATTTTAATCCAGTATTTCTGTATTCTACTCATACATGTTTTATATACTCTACATGTCTGATATATTTCACAATTTTTAAAAAGTCAGCTCAAATACTTAACAACTAGGCTCCTTGACCTTCCTGAACTTGGTTAGTTATAGCTAAACTCCCAGAACCTTACAGAGTTATTCTATAGTTTCAAGGAGATAATATGTATGAAAGCGTGAGTCACTGTGATGGAGGACAGAATAGGAAACACAGAGGTAAGCATTTCCCTAAAGATTTCATCCTGGCTACTGTCCAGGATCACAGGGCCCTGAGTTCCTAGGCAGTTATTAATCAAGTCAAGTAGATGTCAGGAGTTCTCTGTTCTCTCAATTTAGAATGAGGATAACTCTAGTCTAATTCAAGCCACAAGAGAATCATAATATTGAAGGCAGAGCAGATACTCACTGAAAGTGTCTGGAAACCTTGTCATGGAAGAAAAAATTATTCAGGACCTGGGTATTTTCAGTTTTAGGCTAAATGGTAATGACATGATAATTATCTCCAAATACTGGATGTGAAAGTGGCGTAAGATCTATTTTGTCCAGGTTCTTCCAGAGAGACTGGAGGAGTTACAGAAAAGTTAAAAAGCACATTCCTGGTCAATATTTAAGAAAGAAGTTTTGACAATAAAAGGGAGGAGACAGAAATGACGAGGTGATGACTCTCCTTCATCTGTCTTCTTCAACTAAAGATAGTTTAGCAAAGTCTTCTGTTTTGTAGACGTCCCTGGTGGCTCAGGTAGTAAAGAATCCGCCTGCAATGCAGGAGACTCAGGTTTGATCCCTGGGTTGGGAAGATCCCCTGGAGAAAGCAATGGAGACCCACTCCAGTATTCTTGCCTGGAGAATTCCATGGCTATGGTCCATGGGATCACCAAGAGCCAGACACGACTGAGCAACTAACACTTTCTGTTTTGTAAGAAAATACAGATTTTAACATAAACTCTGTTAAAATAAAAATATAGATGGTATAACTTAGTGTCAAACATTTTGAAAACCAGTTCTCTTACTTAGTATTCATGAGACTGTGGCTAACTTATTCTATCTTTTGGAGTTTTGTCTACCTCATCTAAAATAATGATAGCATCATTCCTTCAGGGTTATAGGGAAAAACCAATGTGATAATATATGGAAATCACCATACTTCCATAAGTGCACTAAATAAGCTGCTAATAATTTTTTGAAAATTATTATAGATTTCCAAACTTGTTCACAGCTAGATTTTAAAAAACAAAGACATCACTCCAAGAAAATGAAACAACTTTCATGTTTAAAAACAGCTAAAGAGGGACTTCATTGGTGGTACAGTGGTTCAGACTCCACACTTCCAATTCTGGGGGCACAGGTTCCATCCTTGGTCCAGGAATTAAGATCCCAAGTGCCCTGTGGCATTCCCCTCGGCCAAGAAAATACATCTAAAAGAAGAACCCATATCTGTAAGGAAAGGCAACAAAACTGATATCCCTGGATCAGTTTCTTTAAAACATTATCAAATGGCTTTTAGTCTCCCAATAAGTCTCCTTAAACATGCTTTGTGTAGAAACCGTCCCCTATAAAAACCCTTTTCATGAAAAACCCTTTCAAAAGCACTTTCCGGTTTGCCAGAATAAAAATAAGACAGAATTATGAAGGTAAGATTTGATACAACAAACCACATTCCCTACAATTTCAGGTCATTAGTTTTTAAAAGTATCTAAATCTAAGAAAAGGGGTACATGTTTAATATCTCATGTTGTCTAAATTTAACCTGCAGAAACCAATAAACGTCTTAAATGTCTATAAACAGGAGATGCTGAACTTCAAGATGAAACCACAGTAATTTATTATAAATAAATAAGTATCCTATAAATAACTTAACGTTAATGACACTTGAAAACTTAGTCCTTCTGCATAGCACTTTTGAAGTTCCGATCGAGTCAACATGAGTAAGATAAAGGCAGCAACTCAGGGAGTTTAAATTATTTTGTATTTTCCTATAGTTATTTTTTTATTCTATGGAAACACTCTGTTACACTCTGGTTTTCAGCTTGGTCCTGTGTTTTACTTAAGTTTCTAATCTAGCTTCAAATTACTAGTTGGCAGTCATATGGTGTAATGAGGTTGGTGGATTAGCTGAAATTAAAACCCAGAATCCTCTTTACCACCCTTTTTTTTCAAGCACAGATCAATTATTTATGACCAAGTTCACCAACACTATGTTTTAGTTTAGGAAGCAGTCCATTTGAAGCCAGCTATAAATAAAGTGAATAGAATATGGCCTTAGAACTTTTTGACGCCACGGAGCATTGAGAAGATGGGAGAAAAGTAGCAATGGAAGAAAGCAAGAGGGGAGAAAAATAAAAGAACAAAAGAATCCAACATTCACTGAGCTGCTTCTACATCAGGCCATCCACCTAACGTATTTCACTTATTCTCAGTCAACTGGACATTATTTCATTTAATTCTCACAACCCCATCAAGCAGATATATCTCCACCTATTTCAAGATTAAGAAACTGTAGCTCAAAAGGCTAAATCTCTTCCTGAGAGTCATGAAATAAGTAGAAAAACCAGAATTTGACCTGGGGTTTGTCTGATTCCACAGCCTGAGTACTTTTCCTAGAGCAGATGAAATCATTTCTAATATTTTAAAATCTGAGTTTTGGAATTTCCAAAAAAATAACAAGGGACTAAATAGTATTTTCAATGTATAGCAGAAAACCATCCTATAACCATTATTCCAATTGCTTATAAGAACCTAAGTGAGAGGGTGTCATCATTTGCCTAAGATGTGTATGAAATCATATATAAAGAGCAACAGACAACCTCACATGGAGATTGGAAAGAGTCATGAAGCCAAAAGCAATCCAAAGACAGAGAATGCAAGTGTGCCATCACCTCTTACCTGCTGCACTTCACTTTCTCCATTCGAAATTTTCTCAGTGTAAACAAAGGAGTTGAATATCCGCTGCAAGGAACAGAAAATGAACACACATTAGATTTTCTAAATAAGGCAAACCATTTTCTATATGAATGTGTGTGTGTGAATAATCTGTTTACAGCACAAAGAGAATCAAGCAGAAAAAATTTAATTAAAATAGTTACTTTACACAGAGAAATCCAAATATCAGCCAGAGTCAATCACACTGATGGAAGCAATACCCAGGCACTTCTGTAGTGAAATAAACCAGATGTTACGCTATATTTTTCATTTTCAAAAATACATTTAATTATAGATTTCCGGAGCCCATGCCATTTTATCCGACTGGTATAATCTGACAAAGCTGTGTTTCTCATTTAAGCCCTGCAACTCCCTGAATGCAGTAATTGTTTACAGACACTACAATCTAATGTAATAAAGCTCTTTAAAAAGGATTTTTTCCATATTCTCTCATGTCCCTGTCCAACTGGTACCTACCCAATATTATCTACCACCTTCATTACCCAAGCACCCCTTTGAAAAAGTAGTATAACAGGGCTTGCCAAATACATGTGGCCTTAAGAGAGGATCCAATCCTTACATGCCAGGAAATATGACAACCACGCCAAGACATCAGTCCAAGCTGTGGCACACAAGCACACACATTCTTCCCCTGGTCTCTGCCTCGCTGATACCCACTCCTGCAGCCACTGCTGGCATTTACATCTTGCAGACTTACACGACTCTACCGAACCCCATGTTTACTGACCAATCACAAGTGACTGAACTATAACCAACTGAAAAAGGAAAAAAAAAATAGAGAACCCAAGAGATGTATCCGTTAGGGGCTGGGGGGAATAAAAAAGTACAGCAGCCTCATCATTTACCCTAAAACTTTAAAGATACCTCTGGAACTCTCCAGATGAGCAAGCAGTCAGATCTGGAGATGTCAGCCAGAATTTCCCTTTTGCCTTTGTATCCCACTGCCGAGGGTTTGTCAGCATCTGGGACAGCTTCCCAGACGGCCTCACACACCTGCGTGGTTGTGTGAGGAAGACAAGCGCCAAGGTCATCAAGTGCTGTGCAAATGAAGGAAGATCAAGGTGCTGGGGCTTGGGGAGGAGTGGAATAGGGGGTTGCTGCTGGGGGAAGGGAAGCAGTTTGGAAGGCCTGAGACGGAATGGGATGGAATTACAGTCTGGAAAATTCTAATTATGAATATCATAATTTTCAGTGAGCCATTCATTCATTCATATTTATTGTCTTTTTTCCCTAAAAACGACTCTGCTGATAGGAAAGCAGGTTACGTCTATTTAGGACTCATAAAACACCTCTGTGACAAGCACCATTCAGTTCAGTTCAGTTGCTCAGTTGTGTCCAACTCTTTGCTCCTTATTTAACTGAGGAAATGGACACATTTTAAAGCGTGCCTAATGCAATGTACATTGTACCTTATGTGCATATCTTATGTAATAATTCCTGCAGCCCCAAAGACAAAAAAACTAAAACGCTGGGAAATTACATAACCTTCCCAAAGTCACTCTTCATGGCTGGAATTTGAACCCAGCTCCACCCCCCCAAAAATGGTGCTACTCACCCTACTGTCTCATGAGCAGTTGTTACATAGTATCTTAACACATAGGAAAGGAACTCCTATTAGGAGCTAACACCCAAACATAATGCGGATCAACAATCCCTTATGCACAGTTCCAAAATTCAAAAGTCCCTGAAAATCAAAAGGTGCGCGTAACACATTTGCTAACAAAATATGACATGATCTGAACTTATTGGCAGTAAATCCTAACTTGTATTTATAGTCTTTATGAAACCACTTAGTGTGGGGATTTATTCTTTATGATGCAGATGTATTAATGCATCTGATTATAGGGTTCTGCTTTAGATCTCACTCAGGGTGTTTGACATCATGGTACATCAGGATCCTGAATTCTAAAACAGATCTGGTTTCGGAGAAGGGATTATGAATCTAAAGACCTCCAGCCCCAGTTTTCTGGAGAATGCCTTAGTTAGCTAGACAACAACGCTTTTAGAGACTGGGTCAATGTCATTGTCACCTAACTCTCAGACCATATACAGTTTTTGTGTAATTTGATTTTTACAACCTGCTTGGTACCAAGAGTGCACTTTTATTAAAGTGAATAACATAACATGAATTAACACAATTCATGTAGTGTCTCTAGATCTGAAAGAGTGTGGTCAATTTCTTATTTCATTTCTGGCAGTGAAATTTCAGGGGATACATTATCTGTCCTGTCCTGGAAGATGTTCCTACAAGAGGAACTGCTGGAGCAACCCGTGTCCTGGGAAGCAAATCAGATCCACTTTGCTCAAGCCAACATCCACCAATGGCCATACCTAGTAAGGAACCCAGATCCTTCCCTCTTCTTTGTTGTTAAAAGAAAAGCGAGTTCCTCAGTAGTAATAAGGAATATAAGCCTGGAAGTGTTTGCCAGGCTGTGTTCAGTCCCTGTTTTACACATTCATTATCCTAATAATTATTAATAATGACAGCCAATACTTTACATAGAGCTTTATATGGCTTGTAAGCATTTCTATATTCTTGACACCTAATAAATATGGTGGGTAAAAGAAAATTTTCAGAGAAAGAAGTTATAGACATGAGCAGCAGTGCCCCTGCAAACTACTTACTTTACACAACCCTCTCACCATCCCAAGAAGTGAAAGGAAAGGTGGCCTGCTAGAATACTAGCTTGGAGATGTCACCAAGCAAACACTTTTTTGCCCCTCTCCTTTCCCCATGGGGGTGTGGGGTGTTAGTGAAAAGTCAGAAGAAACGAGACAGTAAACACAATGTGTGGTGCAAGGTTAAAAGTAGTAAGCACAGGATTTCAAGATATAGAGTGAATTTCCATTATGCTCTAGATTAATGGACAGTAATAATCTTTCCTAAAATGCAAGGCCTGCAAAGTCCAGCTCTCAAAGGCTTATTAGGCTTAGTACTTTCATAGTTTACAATTTCACATAAATGATCTCATTTCATCTCCACAATAACCCTATGTGGTGGGCAGCGATCTGAAACCAATTTTACAAATTAAAAACTAAAGCTCAAAACTTCAATGTATCACAGGTTAAAAAAAAAAATTTCAAGTACTGAAGTCTAAACCTAGGTTAAATTAAAAACATGCATTTTTTCTAGCACAGCTAATAAATTTATTCACATTATCTTTTTCTTAAGGATAATCTGCATGCAGGAAAAAATGAGGATTTGTTTTTTTTCCTATCCATTTCATTTTAAGCAAGATATAATGTGCTGGTGTAACATTTTATATATATGTAACACTTTATATATGTGTAACATTTTATATATAAAACCAGTGTCAGGAGTAATTAAATATGGGTTCAATCCCTGGGTTGGGAAGATCCCCTGGAGAAGGAAATGGCAAACTCTTCCAGTACTCTTGCCTGGAAAATCCCATGGACAGAAGATCCTTGCAGGCTATAGTTCAGAAAAAGTCAGACACAAGTGAGCACATACACACAGGAGTCCCAAAGACTTTATCTTTTATTACTTTCTGTCGCTACCTAAAATTGTGAAAGGAATAGAATATAGAGTTTTGTGTGGATTTTATTTCTAATTTGAGAGCTAGGAATTCCAAACAGTATACCTAGCTGACATTTGGTGACTGCAAGAATTTCTTGGTTGTTAGAGAATTTGAAAAGTGAAAGTGGAAAAAAGTTTTCTTAAAGCATGACATGAAGAAGCAATCCCAAAAGGTCAGACTGTTCATCCTCTCTGAGGATTTACTCTCAGTAACAGAGGTAGGGTACACATGGGTGGAGTGGGCATTCCACATTCTATTTCCAAGTTGTCACTTTCCCTTATTCCAGTTCCCTGGAGGACCAAGGGAATTCCAGACATTTGAACTCTTAATTCGAACACAAGCTGGAGGGGGTTTGAAGTCAATCTCCTCAATGCACAAATCCCTGGAAGTAAAAGGCTTGTTCTTGCCCACTATTCTTTCTCATTCTTGCCAAATACTAGAAATAAAAATACACTTTGTTGTATAATGAACAGATCATTAAAATGGGTGAGGAGTCTTTTTTTTTTAAACAAGTTATTTTAAGGATAATAGTTCACCAACCCCTTTTTGTCAGTCATATTTATTTCCATAATTAAAAGAACAACAAGAAGATGCAGCTCAGGGCAACTGAATACCCTGATCTAAAGATAAAACTGACCTTTCTCTCATTAAAACACATAGCCTGGAAAACTGACAATATCTTCTAAATTATTTGCATATCCTATGTCCTAGCAGTTCCTATCCTGGTATATACCTAGCAGAAATGTGTACATGTTTATCAAAAGAAAAACTTAAGAATGTTCATAACAGCACTACTCATAAGAGCCCCAACCTGGAAATTATACGAATGCCAATCAGCAACAGAATAGACAAATTGTGTGAATTCACAGGGTGGAGTATTTGGGTGAGATGAAATGAACGCACAATTGCAACATGCATCAACATGATGACTCTCACAAGTAACACTGAGCGAAAGAAGCTAGACACCAGGACACAAAGAATGAAATCCCGTTTCTGTCAAGTTCAAAACCAGGCAAAGCCAATCTAGCTGATTAGAAGCCAGGATAGTGGTTGCCTTCAACTGATTAGGATGTGAAGGCTGCTTCTGGGATGCTGAAGTGTTCTGTCTTTTGATCGAGATGCTGGTTACAAGGATGTGTGTGCTTTTGTGAGGGCTCATCCAGCTATATATGTGTGACTGTACACTGTGTTGTGTATATGCTATACTGCAATAAGTCTACTTTATATGCACACTCTAGGCAGTCTCTTTAAAATGCACCCTAGACAAACTTTTTTTTGTATATTTAAAAAAATTATTTCTACATTTCTAAAAAGCACATTAATCTATTACCTGGGCTATACTCAAAAAAGAATCTACATCTCACTCTGCAATCCAGATGAAACTGGACGGTACCAATACTGAGGAGTTACTTAGCAATGCAAAGATAAGGTCTCCTGAGCCTTCCCTGAGGCTACATATTAATTACTCTCTCACACCCTAGGTATACAACATGACTTAGTTGTTCAGCTTCTCATTCAGTGGTACTGTACTAACTTGAATTTTCAGCAAGAAAATAAAAAAGGTGTCTTTTAGAATCTCATCCAACTTGGATGATCTAAACTTATATAATGCAAGTTAATCACATTGCCTCTGTATATATTGTTCTTTTATTTCCTAAGAACTGCATTCCTCCTCCTCCCCCCAAGAGGAAATTAAAGAGCACTTGAATACAGTTTCCCCAGACCTCTCTTGCAAGGGAAGAAAAAAACAAAGACATCCTGGTGTGGGCGGGGGAGGGGGCAGTGGGTGTGGGTGTGTATGGGCAGGGGGGTGGGGTGATGGTGGCTACTTTCCCACTTTAGTCCTTGCCTGTCCCCAAGTCCTCACTCCATTGACCCATCCTCCCTACCCACTATCTTTCCCTCCCAAATCTCTCCATTTAATTGAGTCTGCTTAACAGAGGGTAAGAGAATTCTACTTAACTGGAATAGCAACAATTACAAGAGAGTTCAATAAGATGGTCAGTCCAGACAGTTGGCCCCACCTTCACTCTGCCAACAGCTCTGCCAAATTTTAACTAGATGTTTAAATGAATGGTAGAGCACAAAACCACAGCAGAGAAATAAATACCTCTGCAAATCTAATGAGATTCTGTTGGTCTCCTTCCCTGATCTTTGCTAAGAAAATGCAGGACTGAATTTTAATTCAAAAGTGTATTCTCTTGATATTTACAGCTCTCTGTCGCAAGCCAGTTTGGCTGACAAATTCACTAACAGCTTCATTCCTCTCTGGATCTCTTCCTACCATTCTAGGAATTGAGGCCAAAGGGGAAGAAAATATAGGTCACCACTGTTATCGCGAGATGTTAACCAACATTAACCCTTAAAAGAGAAAGTGCTATCATTAATACAAACTCCAACAACCACTGGACAGGGAATTAATGACAACTTAATTTTTAAGTGTTTCAGGGAAGAAAACATATGCATAACTTTATTCTCCCCTAAAGCATACTCCATGAATAAACTTCTACTAGTTTATAAAGGATTTCTTCTGCCCAGAATAGGAATCATCTGATTTTTACCAAACTATTTAACCTCACTCTGAAAAACATATAGACAGTCCAGAAAAATGACATTTTATAAGGTCACTCTCATCATTCTCATTCTGAGATCACAAATCTGGTGCCAGAAAACTCCATCACTGAAAAAAATCTCTAAACTTGTTCATTCTGGATACAGGTAACTCCAGAAAAGAGTTTATTAAGAGTGTTAAAAAGGTTACCACTAAAAATAATAACCTAAGTGACTAACAACAGGGGAACCAATTAATTACTCTTCATCCAATCAAAAATATATTGCACAGCTAATAAAAATGTTTACAATTACTTTTCTTATTGTTCATATTTTAAAATCAGCATTTAAATATACACATACTGTTCTAATTATATGTGTGGGGGTCACATTATACGTAAGTGTTATCATATATATTAACAAGGGCACAGAATGGATTCAGGGGCTTTGCAACACATTTCACTTAATACAACAACTCTTCATAGTAGTTACTATGTCATCATTTTACAGGGGAGAAAACAGGTTCTGAGAAGTTTAGTTTGCCCAAATGTAGAACACTGTAAGTAAGTGACCAAGTCTGGGTGCAAAATTTGCCTTACTCCTAAGTTTATGTATCATCCTCTATATAATCATCATCTTAATAAAGAAAACTTAGGTAAAATCTAGAAAATGACTCTAATAGTAACAGGGCTTGCCTGCGAATAATGAATCCAGAACATATATATATTCCCTCCTCCCCATCCCCCCATCTCAAAATGGAGCATGAATTTCCTTTATGATGGATAAAGACATTTTTCAAAGAGTTGACACACTAGAAAAAAAAAAGACATACATTCGGAGTTACAACTAAACTCTACAAAGAATCATTTGTACAAGATCACCACCTTGAGAGCTTACAGAGGAAAAAATAAGTCCAGGGTCTCATGCTTCATTCTTACTATAAAAAACTGATCTTGAATACCATGGTGATTTGCAAGAAACAGGGCTATTGCAGATCATGACAAAAGGAAATGCTTAGGTACTGAAAATCATAGTAGAGGAAGACGCCTAGATTGGGAATTTAAAACAAAACTAATCAGTATACAATAGATGACCCTGTGCAAATGGTACCCTGTACACACACGTCCTGCCCAACAGACTTCCTTATTTTGTTTTACAGTTGCTATATATAAAAAATGATAATAGCTAATGCTACTATCTGTCCAGCATTAGGAACGTCGTGTATGTTAACCTGATTCATGTGAAGATAAATTTATATAGACTACACTAAAAACATTATGAATATATTTCACATACCATTATGATAGTTATTCAAACAATCTTGATAGTTATTCTATTATTCTTCTATTCCGTTTATGTTAACCTCTTAACAATATTCTGTTAATGACAGTTAATTCTATGATGGTTAGAGGTATAAGGGAGCAAAAATACCTGTACAAATATTTACCAACTCAAGTCTCACCTCATTCTTAACAACTTCCCAAAGATAATTTCTCCCTTCTCTGAATCTCTGCAATAAAGACAGTCTATGCTACAATTCAAACAATACACGCACTGTAGAAACCTTGAAAATATGTAAAGGAAGAAGAGGAGAAAAACAATCTATTGTCTGACCATCCAGTAAAAACCAACTACTGTTTACAGTTTATTTCATTCCACTCTTTTGGACTTCTAGGTTCTGACTTTGTTGTAAATTCTTTGATAACTGGTCCATGCCATGAGTCCTTACCACAGTGAACTGTACATAGTAAGCAAAATAAGCATGTGTGCACCCATTAATTTAAGTATTAAGTCATCAGACCGTTAGTTTGGCCTGTCAATCAGCTGGCGAAAAAGGGAAGAAAGTGTCCTTTCTCTTTAAGATAAAAAACTTCCCCTTCTCTCAACAAGCTATTAATAGAGCCTTCCCCCATTACCTCTGTTTTTCCTTCCCTGTCCTCTTCAGGCTCTAAGTACATACACACATAGCCCCCTGGCTACTTCAAGCTTGCAAAAGAACTCAAATTATGAATTCCTTAATCTGAAGGCAGTTAACACCCTTCATACCAACAGAAGCTCTGAATAGCAAGGAAGCTTGGCACGGAGTCACAAATCGGTGACAACTGTCACCTTTACAAAGGGCTGCTAGTTTTGGAACACATGTATACCTGTGGCGGATTCATTTCGATATTTGGCAAAACTAATACAATTATGTAAAGTTTAAAAATAAAATAAAATTAAAAAAAAAAAAGAAATTACAGGGGAAAAGCAATAGGCTGCAGTCTGATTTAGCCGGGGAAATCTAAAGCAATAATCTCAGCAAGCAAAGTTTCTAGCCTTGATCACTTGATTTCCTGTTGTAGCATTGAAACCAGGAGAGTCAGTGGGTAAATACGAACCCAGAGAACAAAGACGGGCAAAACAAGACGGAAACACTTTCCTAAATGCAATAAAGCTTCTGAAGGGTTATTGAATTTTTGTTGTTGTTGTTGTTGTGGCTTTCAAAGGGAGTAAGAGGGAAAAAAGCAAGCAAATCAGTTCCACATGTTGGAAAGATTCAGCCTTTAGCCAGTGTAACTTGACTATAAGTAATATTCATGACAATGCACGTGGAACCTCTCAGAAACGGAAAGCTGACTCGCTTTGCAGGTGGTGCCAGATTTCCACTCCCCTACTTCCACTCTCCTAACTCGTCCTCACTCCCTACACCTTCGATCTCCATTAAGGCTTTTTAAATTTCACCTTGAAGGGGAAAAAAGAAAGGTGAGGTATTTAAATGGCTATGCATTTATTCTTAGAGGAGGGCACTTTAAAATAGTCTTTGGTACTCAGTGTTCTATCTGTGCACAAGCCTGCACAAATGCTCAGGTCCTTAGGAATCCATCCATTAAGGACAAAGGGAACTGGAAACCCTGAAACCCTTTCTAGACTTAAATGACTATGCTTAGTTAATAACTCAGTGAATCAATCATGTCCTTTCTGACAGAGTCAGAAACTATGTAAAATATAGCTCTAGACTGAGCTCTCTAGTTGGAGGAAGAAATTAAAAATTAAAAGTAAGAAGGAATAGTGAACAGTGCAATGCAGTCTCCGTATGAACTCAGCATGCCTGGCACAGACCCAAGGTGCTGTCAGAGTTCATGGAGGGTTGGGGAGGTGGGGGAGATGGGAGGCAGGACTCTGAAGAGATGGGACGTGGGCTTGAAATTGAGGTCAGATTTAAATAGGAAAAAAGAAAAAAGAGCTTAGGCGAGAACATTTCAGAGCATTCACAGAGAGGGTCTTACTATGTACTTTGGGCCAGGCACTGTTCTGGATATTAAGGATACAAAAATGAATGTAACAAACTCCTTGCCCACATGGACCCTATGTTCTACATCCTTTGGCTTTAAGAAAATCCTTAAAATGGACTTACTCAGCACAGGTCTGTATGTTTGGAAAATGGGGGTTCAAAGATAAGAAGATTGCTTCTATTGTAGAAAAGCTTACAATCTAGAGACCCTGCAAGTCTGTAGTTATGACACAAAGTCAGTTGCATAAGGGGAGCTTTTGGAAATAAAACTGAACTCAATGGAAGAGAAATGATGGGGCTAGACTCTGGAGGTCTTTCAAGCCAGGAAGAGGAGTTGGATTTTACACACATGCTAGGCACTGAGTAAATATTTTTTGAATGAGTAAATGAATAAATGTCTCTTTGCCAATAAATAAAGAACCATTAGAAAGGATTTGTAGTTGGGGAGTGACATGATGAAATAGGTGCTTTAAGAATGTTTATATTCCACACGCTCAGAAGCATGCACCCACTTCCCTCCACTGTTGCTAAGCCTTCTCACAACGAAAACTATCGAGTCCATTTAGAAGCCGGTTACTATCCCGAGGGTCTGTGACAACTTTAGGAGCCAAATGAACTGGATTGCCTTTGATCCTTCAAATGACACTTGAAGGACCTTAAATAAATTTTCCCATGAGTCTTATCTCCTTTGTAAAATTATAAAATCCTCCAAGGGACTGTTTTATTCAATTTTACAACCCCTACAACACTTCCATAGATATTATGGAATATTATGGAATAAGATGGAGAAATAGTTGTTCAAAAAAATGATTTAAAAATAACTTAATGAAAAGCAACTGTTCGAGTTTAAAGCATAGCTGCAATGTTGCATTCTGAGCTGAAGACTAGTTTTCGACATTTCAAAATATGCTTGCTACTGGGAGGCTGTTTGTATGGTTTTCAAATGAAATGTTCATTTATGCCATATCCAAATAGAGAGAATTTTTCTGGTACATCCTTTTATGTAAAGAGGTGCTTTTTTTTTAGTATAATCATTAAGCACAGAAACTATAAATCTAAATTTGTCACAAATGCTAATAACTAACAATGTCAAATTGCAACTCCATATAAACCAGCTCTGTATAAACCATCTCTATGCCTGATGAAGGCTTTAAGCCTCCCTATATCTACTTTCCCTAACCTATAAAGGGAAAAATTGAGTTAGATTATATAAAACTTGGTGATCCTAAAATTTCTACTCTATTGTTGTACTAGAATCTTATTAAACTATCAATGGCTAGACTTTTGAGCAGCTTCTAAGGCTGGGTCTTTCTGCTGTATGAAATAGATGTGTCGAGAAAATTATATTTGTTGGTAAAATCTGACTTAAATTATTAGGAAAAATGTTATAAACATATCTCTAAAACTTGTTGCAGGAGGAGAGGCAAAATATTAGAGGAACAGATATTTTAACAAGAAAATTTAAGTAGAGAAAGCCAATCTTGAGAGTGGTGAGTTTAAATGTGGACATTAAGACATGAAGCCGAGCAGTCAGCCTTTCTGGAATAAATGTGATGCTAATATGATTACACGAATGTCTCCCAGGTCCTCCTCACTGTATCATCTTTCAGGCTCTCACAGCCAGGGTGCCTGTCACGCATATTGAATACCATGGTAACAAGCCTGCCTGCAATGGCTCCAGCATGCCATGATTCTCAGCAATAATCATTAACTCACATCTCAATGAATATGGTTCCCTGGGCTCAGATTCACAGTATAATTATAATGAATAAATAAATGCTGGCTCAAATGTTTTTTCGAGCTTTTAGGGTTTAAAAAAATAGGAATGTAAAAGAAAAGTTAAAAAAAACACACGCACACAAAATCCTGTTACCAGCTGAGTGGCTATGGAGAGGTTAGATGTACAGCATTTCCTAATTTGTAAAAGAGAAGTGACAATAATAGCGAATTCATAGGGCTTTTGTGAGGTTCAGTGCTTACGTAGCACTTATTCCTGACATACAATAAGCGCTCAGTAAATAGTAGCTTTTAAAAATCCTTCAAAAAGAACAGCCATTCCCAGGAATAAAAAGTCATTTGAGATTTCCTGTGTCCTCCTCCCAACTTCAGGAACTCTTCCAAATCAGCACTCTGAAGCCTTCCACAGTGACAAGACTTATTAAAAACTCCATATTTTCAGGAAATGGCTTTCCCATTAGCTCCCAGTGCCTTGACAAGCTTGGCTCCCAGGCTCAACAAACTGCCTTCTTCAAGTTTCTTGAGCAACCCACGGGCAAGTTGTGTCCTTGAGAAAGCGACTTTCCTTTTGGTTACTGATGTTATAGAATTGGCCAGAAAAGTTCATTTGGGTTTGAAAAAATGAAAGGAATGGAATTCCATCATATGGAAAAACTCGAATGAACTTTTTGACCAACCCAGTACTTGCTGGGGAACACCTGCAGAAGGACTCTCTGTATGTCTAGTTTATTCGAGTCCGGCTCTGTAAACACACGGCCAAGGAGGCCACAGGAGTAAACTGAAGTTGGCAAATATATCCCAGAGGTGCTGGTCCCTCCCAGCCTAGTACTGCTTAACAAACAGGGTTCTGCCTGGTACTACAGGAGTGAAGTAGTCCTAAAACACCCACCTGCAGATAGTAAGCAAAGAGCTTCTACAGGAGAGGGAGAAAGGCATTATCAGCTATGCCTCCAACAGAACCCAGAGGCTCATCTGGGTTGAGCCTTCTCAGGACCCACCCAAAAAGAGGTGAGAAAATTAAACCTCCTTTAGAGCCTTCACTGAATTATTTACTTTCACATTGTGCTGCAAGTATTTGTTTAGAAACATGAGTAGTGAAGGTAAGAACAACTTCTGCTTGCCGAGATAGCAGTGTGAGGACTAAGGTCCAGGCTTTGGAATCATTTAGACCTCAGCCATCTCAGCCGGGTGACCAACACAAATTGTTTAAACCTTCTAAGACTAAGTTTCCTCATGGGAATTTAAGCGACATACCTCCAGCTTCCTAGAGAAGAGAATGATCTTCACTATCTACCAGGTTTGAAAGTTAGAACTAAATGGAATGACAGCTGGGACAGTGTCTGACATATTTTTTGCCCAATTAAGTATAGCCGGTATTAAAATTGCCATTATTTTCTCTGAATATCCAGCATCTAGTATAATCACCATAAATAGCTAATAATGCTTAATGAATCAATAAAAGATTTGGAACAACTCCCTTAGTTGACAGAAGAAGAAAGCAAGTCTTACAGAGGTATGAGTCACCCCAGGGACAGGACCAAACACTGGTTTCTCCTGGCTTTCAGTAATGCTGACTTTTAAAAAAGTATTTATTTATTTGGCTGCATTGTATCTTAGTTGCAGCACGCGGGATCTTCATTTCAGCATGTGGGATCTTTAGTGACCCGTGTTGCGGTCCAGGCTTAGTTGGCCTTTGGCATGTGGGAGCTTAGTTCCCCAACCAGGGATGGAACCTGCATCCCCTCCACTGGAAGGCAGGTTCTTAACCACGGACCACTAGAGAAGGCCCCACTCATGCTGATTTCTAATGTAACTCTTAAAATCAGACTATGCTGCATAAGGAACTAAAATTAAAACATTTTTAAAAATTTATTTTATTGAAGTGTAGGTGATTTACAGTGTTAATTTCTGCTGTATAGTGAAGTGACTCAGTTATACATATACATGCATTCTTTTACATTCTTTTCCATTATGATTTATCATAGGATACTGAATATAGTTCCCTGTGCTATATAGTAGGACCTTGTTATTTATCTCTAAAACCTGTTTGTTTACCCTACAAAGCCAGCATGGGAAAGGAAAATACATTACCTAAAACTACTGAACTAGGATAAAACCAGAACCTCAAATTATCCTCCCCACCAAAAAATATTTTTAAAATAATCTATGTATTTTAATTGGAGGATGATTTCTTTACAATATTGTGGTGGCTTTTGCCATACATTGACATGACTCACCCACGGGTGCACGTGTCCCCAAACAAATGTTTAATCTGTCTTAAGTGCCTGAAAGGGGGTCATGGTATAGTGGAAACATCATGGGTTCTGGAAGCAAGGAAGTCGGACCATGGTCCTCAGCTCCATTACTTTACTGTGGGGGTTGGAGGTAGGTTGCTTAAATGTCCAGAGCCTCCATTTTCCTGCCTCTAAAAACGGGTGTAATAATATCTACCCTTGGGCAGTGACTGCTAATGAGAATAAAGTTTCTTTGGGGGATGATGAAATGTTTTAAAAATAGATTATGGTGATAATTGTACAACTCTGGAAATATACTAAAAGCTATTGACTTACACGCTTTCCATGGGTAACATTACGTAAAGTGTTAGTTGCTTAGTCATGTCCGACTCTTAGTGACCCCATGGACTGTAGCCCACCAGTCTCCTCTGTCCATGGGATATCCCAGGCGAGAATACTAGAGTAGGTTTCCATTTCCTTAGCCAGGGGATCTTCCTGACCCTGGGATCAAACCGGGGTCTCCTGTATTGCTGGCAGATTCTTAACCATCTGAGCCACCAGGGAAAGTCATGTAATGTAAACTGTACTTTAATGCCTAGTTAAGGTCATAGCTGTGAGGACTTAAGTTATTATCTATGTGAGGAATGTGAAGGAAAGCACAGAGTTGGTGCTTTCAACTATGAAAATTGGATTTTCATCACTAAGGTCATGGTTATTATTCATTAGAGATACAAGATAAATCCTATTTGCCTGTAAACAAATGCAGATTCCTGGGCCCCCACCTCTATAAATAATGGACCCATGAGCCCTGGGGAGGCCAGTATGTGCAAGAATCATCCAGGTAGTCCCGATGATGCCCACTAATCACTGTTTGATACATTCTACACTAATGACACTTTCAAATCAAAACGCTTCTATGAGTCTCCTGGAAATATCAGTAATATTGAATTTCTGTATAAATTCCCTATAAATTTCTGTATAAAATTCCCTATTGAATTTCTGAATAAATCCACATTTCCACAGAAAATACAGTCTGGTTAAAAAAAAATTCCTTAAAAAATAAAAAAGAGGGAAGGAGAAGGAAATAGAAATTCCCATTACCACTGACCACTTAGAGGAAAAGAAAGGGGCATATTCCAAATCTTCAGGCACTGATAGCTGCTCTCCACTTGCAGGCACCAAATTCAGAACTAGAGATAGACTAAGCTTTGTGTGGAGCGTCCTGGGAAGGCAAGAGGAAGAAAAGAAGGAAGAAACACTTGGTTTGCAATATTATTGCCTTATGCTGCTGCTAAGCAGCTAAGTCACTTCAGTCGTGTCCAACTCTGTGCGACCCCATAGACGGCAGCCCACCAGGCTCCCCCGCCCCTGGGATTCCCCAGGCAAGAACACTGGAGTGGGTTGCCATTTCCTTCTCCAATGCACGGAAGTGAAAAGTGAAAGTGAAGTCACAGTTGTGTCCAACTCTTAGTGACCCCATGGACTGCAGCCTACCAGGCTCCTCCGCCCATGGGATTTTCCAGGCAAGAGTACTGGAGTGGGGTGCCATTGCCTTCTCCAAGATATTAAAAAGCAGAGACATTACTTTGCCAACAAAGATCAGCATAGTCAAAACTATGGCTTTTTCCAGTAGTCATGTATGGATGTGACAACCAGACCATAAAGAAGACTGAGTGTCAAAGAACTGATGCTTTGAATTGTGTTGGAGAAGACTCTTGAGAGTCCCTTGGACTGCAAGGAGATCAAACTATTCAATCCTAAGGGAAATCAACCCTGAATGTTCATTGGAAGGACTGATGCTGAAGCTCCAACACTTTGGCCACCTGATGCAAACAGCTGACTCATTGGAAAAGACCCTGATGCTGGGAAACATTGAGGACAGGAAGAAAAGAGGGTAACAGAGGATGAGATGGTTGGAGAGCATCATTGATACAATGGACATGAGTTTGAGAAAACTCCAGGAGATAGTGAAGGACAGGGAAGCCTGGCATGCTGCAGTTCATGGGGTTGCAAAGAGTCGGAAATGACTTAGCGACTGAACAACAACAGCAACTGCCTCACCACCACTCTTGAGGGGAGTGTGTTGTTAGAATCCCGTTTTACAAAACGAGGAACTAACTAATGACCAGGCAGCATCCTCCAAAGCCACACATTGGATCCACGCAGGGAGGGACGACTTTTCCCACAACTCCAGGCTTCCCTAGAGGCTGTGGTTCTAACCTGGGATCAAGATCTCTTGGTCTCTCAAACTGCTAGAGCTGCTGGTGAGCTTCCTTTGTCCAACCATCTCCAGCTAAATGTTCTGGAAGGATTCACCTTCCCAATGTAGCCCAGCTCAGTTTTCTGTTACTGAGCACAGGCTATAAGCTAGCATCGCATGATGCGATGCTAAGACAGCCCATTCTTCAAGAGCTGACAGTGCAAAGGAGAAGAAGGAGGTGTAGATTTGTAGAAGCTGTAGGTAGTAGCCAGTGTGAGGAGGGCACACCTAATTCGAACACAACAGCAAGTTACCAGGGACCTCATTCTCAGCATTCAACAGGGACTATTAAAGTCTAATGTGCAGAGCAGGAGAGATAGCTGGAAGGTTGGTTGGCTGGTTGGTGTTTTGGCCTGGGATTTATATTCATCAAAAGCCCCCAAATTATACATTTAATCTTTTCTCCTAATGAGAGTTTATACACAGTCACAGAGATTGAGTGACAGAATGAAAAGAAAAAGGTATTGATCATACAACCTTGAACTTGTATCACACTAACAGAACATACCATGCATACACAGTATTCTCTAAATTTATGCTTTAAAAATAAAAACTGAAATTAGCTCAGAAATGGCACAATTACATTGCACAAGAGTGAATTTGTTAAGTAGAAATATTTAAATATAATAGTGCTGGTTACTGTTTGGCATTTCTTCATTTATTAACACACTGCTTCAAAACTGGAGGTGAGTTGGAGAGCTCTCAGGATCTGGAAGGCCCAGCTGCTGTTATTACTCATGGCTGATCCAAGCCATCTGGGTATTTGCATTATTCCTTCTCTACAGAAACCACAGCCCAGTGTCTGCAAGGCCTGATTTGGAACTTTGTTTAGAATGCCCCCTCTCACACCCAGGCACATTCATCTCTCATTCACACCCTGCCTCTTAAAACAAATAGAAACAAATTATCTTACTGCTATCTACCTCTTCTACTATTAATACTACCCCCACCATGTTACTCTTCCTCCTCACTGAGACTTTTCATGGAAAGAAGAATAAGCCTCAATTTTATAGATGAGGAAGCGGACAGAGCTAGTTCAAGTGGCAGAGCGAGATATGAACTCAGATGTGTCTGACTCTAAGGCCAAGCCTCTTGGCACTTACACTCTTGACTTACAGGTCCAAACTCTCCAACGGTTTTCCAACCAATTGAGAGGAAAAGCCCAAGTCTTCACCTTGGTTCAAAAGCCCTAACTACATCCCATGCACCCTTTTAACGTCTCTCCTGCCCTCTCCCCACTGCTTCAGACACACTGGCATGCAGCTTGCTACTTAGACCTGCAGAGCAATTTCCAACCACCGGGGCCTGTGCATTTTCTGCTTCCTCTTTCTGAAACACAGTATCTTTGGATGGACTTGCTCCCTCCTGCCACTAGGGTTCTGCTCAAACGCTATTTTATACGAAACAGTGACCCCAGTAGCTTTTGTCACATCTCATATTCCTGTTAGTATATACGTTACAAGCACAGGGACTCTGTTTTTCCCTCACTGTCCCCAGTGATGAATTCACTCAGTTAATGAATTCATGAGAGGGACAAAAATTGTAAACATACTATGACAGAAACATATCCCACTTGGAATTCATAACACACGAAATTATTCAAAGGGGGTCACTTTTCTCACCTAAAATGTACTTCGCCACTAATTTTCTCAATAAATTCCATATAGTTGTTGTTTAGTTGCTAAGTCATGTGTGACTCTTTGCAACCCCATAGACTGTAGGCCGCCAAGCTCCTCTGTCTGTGGAATTTCCCAGGCAAGAGTAATGGAATGGGTTGCCATTTTCTTCTCCAGGGGATCCTCCCAACCCAGGGATCAAACCTGCGTCTCCTGTTTGGCAAGAGGATTCTTTACCACTGAGCCACCTGAGAAGCCCCAAATTCCACAGTAAGGCTCCCTTAATTTTTCATCTCCATGGAAAGTCTTTCCTAATCTCTATGCAGTAGGACATCCCACTATTCTAACACTTAACAGAATGCACTGCAATTATTTGTTAACATAGCTACTCTCTACCCTGATACCTTGTGAGCTTCTAGAAGACAAGAACTGATTCTCATTCATCTTTGAATTCCCAGCACATAGAAGGCATGCTGTTGTTGACTATCTGGTATAATGCTATTTCTACTATGCCCCCACAGAAGCTGTCAGTATTTAGGCAGCATTATGAGTCTGGCATTAAGCAAAATTGTAATGGGGAAGATTCTCTCATCATAGCAGTATCACCATCACCAACCCAAGCCCATCAGTGTATAAGGATGCTCAGCCTGTGCCAGTATAGCAGACACTTTTCTATGTTTGAAAAACAAAGAGAAACCTGGTAATAAGCAAATTAACCAGCTGAGAATCATTCCAAACACATCCCTACAGAGTAGAGTGCTGTCCGAGTTCATGTTCTTGTCGACTTTGTTTACCTCCCCAAAATAAGTTCTCTAAGGCAGTCTTCTTGGTAATTTTTCTGGTTCTCTCCATCTCTCTCATGCCCATACACTCCTGCCTAAGTGCATTGTAATAGCCTGTATACACATTCTCCTCCACCTTAAGTCACTAAGGAAAAGCAAAGGGACAGGAGAAGGCAGAGGTATTTGCTAGACATCAAGGCATTTGCTAGGATTCAGTTCCTGACACATTACATGTTTGCCTGGACTCCTCCCTTCTCTGTCTCCAATCCTAATAAATAACAGAGGACCCACACACAAAATGCAGACAGATGAACACTTCCCTTATGACAGAACTTCATTAGACTGGAACTTCATTCCAGTGCACTGGAATCCCTGTTGCTGCTGCTGCTGCTGCTAAGTCGCTTCAGTCGTGTCTGACTCTGTGTGACCCCATAGACGGCAGCCCACCAGGCTCCCCTGTCCCTGGGATTCTCCAGGCAAGAACACTGGTGTGGGTTGTCATTTCCTTCTCCAATGCATGAAAGTGAAAAGTGAAAATGAAGTCGCTCAGTCGTGTCCAACTCTTAGCGACCCCATGGACTACAGCCTACCAGGCTCCTCCGTCCATGGGATTTTCCAGGCAAGAGTACTGGAGTGGGGTGCCACTGCCTTCTCCGGGAATCCCTGTAACTGTCTGTAATCCTGTAATTGTCTGATATTCAGACCTCTGCTGTGTTTCCTTTCAAAAGGGTCTGGGGCAGGCACCAAATAAGGGTGCTTTTCATTTTTTCCACAAAACATTAATTTCAAGTTTAAGGAATGAAGCCAAAGGAGAAACATTCCATGCAATGACCAGACTTGCTCTGCATTATAAAACTAGCTGAATGTGATACACAATTAGTTGTCAATAAGGTTTCCTAAAATTTTTTAAGAATGAGAAAAAGGGAAGAAGTATTTGTTTTACTTAATTCTTTCCTAAAAAAAAAGATGGAATGAGCTTTATTCATTCCAATTAATTGTTCAAGAAAAGAGTTGACCCATTAATAATGGTGGGGAAAAAAATGTGCATTGCTCTTTACATTGACTAGGTAAATAAGGCTAAAGGGCTATCTTACTTTAGATCTTACCTATTTTTAAACTTGATCTTCTCTAATTAATTTTCCCCCCAGATGTATAGAGATTTCTAAGATCTTGCCAATGACTTTGATTTTCATGGCAAATGTCATTTCTTAAAGCTAAGTTTTCACCTATCATTTAAAAGTTGCTGGCCTTAAATCTCTAGGGAGGAATGTTGCGCTTCATTGTGGAGGTAACATTAGGAAAAGTCAAATGGCCCCAGGGAATGCTCAATTTTTCCACACCAGGAATCAGCACTGAAGCACCCAGTGTTCTTCCAATTAAACTGCAGGGCAAAATGCTGAAGACAATTTTAAGTTTGCAACAAAGAGTTCTGTACTATCAGATCCGGCCAGGCACTGGGTCACTTCAGGAGACACCAAAAGATCCTAACCATAGAATTGTACCAATGTTAGTTTGAAATGCATCTTTCTTCCTTTTTGTTCTATTCTAGCCAGTCAATCCTCATCAATCATAAACAATAACAAAGATGAGAAGCAGATGTGGGCAAAATCATCGAGAATGTAAAAGTAAGCCTGTCAAAGTTTGGAAGTAATGAGGAGACTTTGAAGTAATGTTACAGGGCAGGGGAATGAATGGATCAGATTTGGACCTGAAGCAGAATAATTTGGCAGTAATAGTATGACCTATTATTAGCAAATTAGATCATAACATACTGTTGAACATGCACATTTGGGTCAAAGGCTGTTGTAGATTCAAATCTCAGCTCTGCCAATTATTAGCTGAGTAGCCCAGGGCACTTTAACTAACCCCAAAGTTTCCCTTCTGCACACTCCCCCGCCCCCCGCCTCCAATCTCCTACTTCATAGGACTTTTATTATCCACTAAATTTTACTATTTGTGTTAATATGTATTAATGAGAAAAGTCATTTATCTCACTAACACAATAGCCAGCATATGGTAAGTAGTCAAGAAATGATAACTTTTGTTGTTGCTATTGTAATATACCAAAATGGGGAGGGAGGAAAGAGAGATTGAGAGCTAGAGAAAGGTGATGGTTCTAGAACTGAAAGAAGGAAAATGGATACAAAGGACATTTTTGAGCTCTCATCTGCTGATTGGCTGTGGAGTATAGAGAGATCCATCAAAAATGCCAAAGACATTTGAAAGCTGGGTGATTAATTACAGGATGAGCAATGATAGGTTTCATCCTTAGTGTGGTAGTTTTACCTAGACAAAATGAAAGAAACAAAAGAGAGACAGAGACAGAAAGAAATAATATTCTCTACAATTGCCACAAAGTTTGAAAAAATTAAAAGCATAGTTCCTGAAAAGGGATCCCATCCTTTTCTAACAGTTAAGGTACAAACCTTAGGCAATTTTTTTTTTTAAAGGGGGAGTTTCTCAAGAAAAATGCATGGAATGTAATTAAAACACCTTTCGGAAACACATGTAACTTACACTCTTTTATAAGTAAGCACCAAAACTATAGACTCATGAATTTAATCCCCTTTTCCCACATGCATAACTGATACTTAGGACAGCATGCAACTAGAATAGAATATTAGCCAATGAAAGGCAGGAAAATATGGTGAGAAAATATGGGTATGATCTTTTTTTAATGTCAGATGTCAGCACTGTAAAATAAATCCAAGAGTCTCCTATTTAATTCCCTTATCATTAAATTAGGGGAAGGCCAACAATTATTATAACATTTTTAAAAAGAAAAAAATATGATTACAAATATCAATGTCAAGAAAGTTATTCTTCAATACCAATAATAGTAATAATCATGGTTTTTTTCAGAGATTCCACAAAAATGTTTATACTACATACTCTAAATCTCATGAGTCTACAAAAGTAAAGCATTAGTTTTAGCAAAGCAATAAACCTAAGGAAAAAAAACTTTTTTTCTCCCAACAAAGAAATTCTCCTCTGGTCATCTGACTTTATTAACTTTAAACAAAAAATAAAAAGGGGGTAGAGTGATTAACCTCTAAGAGACAGAACCAATAATTATTTCAAAGTGAATCTCTGCTGTGATATTATTCAGAAGGATTCTATTTATATTAACTTCATGATTTAGGACATCCCCAAGCTGATCAAATATATAATGTCATCTTCATTAAAAATAATTAAGATTCCCTAGGCAGACACTCACACTTGAAATGAGTGGGGGGGAATTCTCAATTTTTTATACCACTGCAAGTTTCTCTAAAACTCATTCATATTTAATTTTTAAGGATGCTTTGCAGCACATTAAATATTTAACAGTCAGAGGGATTTCAAACCAGAATGCTAAATGTCAACCTATTCCTCCAAAATATTTATTTCATTTGCAGTAAATTAGCTGGACTTCCCTTCAGAAACAGGAGAAGGGGGGAAAAAAGCAGTCTTCAAACTTAACTCACATTAGGTCATTCAGATAATAACACCTATTACATAATTAAATCATGTAAGAGATTAGAGTTTAAATACCTGGCTTATTAAGTAAGGTACAATTCTGAAGTAGCGCAGCACACATTATAAATGGAGATAATCTTTCAGAAACTCGTACCCCTCTCCTTTCCAGAATTCATTCTGCAACACACATTAACATATGGAACGGATGTGATAAGTCAACACTAGCAGGCTCAGAGACACTGAGGTTCCAACAGTCCTGGGCCAATTAGCAATATAAGATGACAATGAAGAAACAGAGCTCATCATCAGACCCTCATTAAGAAGGGGTCTTAGCAAACCCATTTTGATTTCTGTAATGAGTCAGTAATTATAAGGTCAAAAGACCACGGGGTAGTCAGTGCTTGCTGGCCCCCAACGACAGGAAATCAGTCTTTATATGCGTTGGTATACGTATCTAATATTATACTTTCAAATATATCCTAATATAATACTTTCAAACAGAAAGAAGGCAAATTGGTTTTAAATAATGACAAGAAGAATAAAAGTATAAAGGAAGAATAGAAAGACAAGAATAGAAAATCTATAAAACTCAGAGACTCTATCAAACTGGACTTCATCAGGACAAAATTCAGTTCCTCCAGATCTTAAAAACCAGACAAATGCCTCTGCACCAAATGATTTCACAACAGCAACTGTGTGAAAATGTGTTTACACTGTTACCACACAAAACACACGATCACGAGGCTTCCCCAAGAAAGGCAGGAAGGAGCATTGCAGATATGCCATGATGGCTCAAGAGGAATCCAGTGGCTTCACAGTGTTCAGATAATAAAAGGTAAACAGAACACTTTAGACATGAGAATTACTGCCCAGCTGAAGAACAGGTTTTATTTGTGTTCTGCATTGCAATTAGAAAAGCAAGAATCTATAGTGATTTCATTTACCAATCTTTTCAGTTTCCTTGGACCTTCACCCAATACATCCTTTTAATAAGAAGTTATCAAACTTTTAGGAGAGGGGGAGGATCTCTTGCCAGAAAAGGAAAGAAAGAAAAAAAAAAGAGAAATACCAGCAAGGATTGCTTTCCGGATGTCACATGGGCTGCACTTAAGGAATCCAACTTTGGGATGTCCTTGATTTGTAGGGATAGGAAGGCAGACAGGGGGACAGCATCCCATTCCCTGGATGTAAGCAGATGTACACCTTTCCCCTGCCCTGCCATCCCACTCCACTGTCCTCCACTCACCCATTTTATACCATTTAATAACAATCAAGTTGTTTTTCTGAGCAATTTTGCCAAAGATATCCTTAAAAAAGCAAAACCATCTCTCACTCCCTGTGTTATTTTTTCCTCCTACCCAGCAAGAACAATCAGGTAGGATCTCCACACCAAAGGTTTACCAGTGCCTAGAAAAGTTCCTGGAGAAGGCAATGGCACCCCACTCCAGTACTCTTGCCTGGAGAATCCCACGGAGGGAGGAGCCTGGTAGGCTGCAGTTCATGGGGTTGCTAAGGGTCGGACACTACTGAGAGACTTCCCTTTCACTTCTCACTTTCATGCACTGGAGAAGGAAATGGCAACCCACTCCAGTGTTCTTGCCTGGAGAATCCCAGGGATCAGGGAGCCTGGTGGGCTGCCATCTATGCGGTGGCACAGAGTTGGACATGACTGAAGCGACTTAGCAGCAGCAGCAGCAGCAGCAAAGTTCCACTAACAAATCCACTCATGATTCTCTGGCTAAATGACGCACATGGCCGTCCTTTCCCTGGAGGTTTTGTGAAAGAATCGTGGTGATACATCGAGGCTTGTATTCTACCACCAGTGATGTAAACCCAAACCAGAGGCGGTCAGGAAGGAAGGGGGCATAAAGAAATGGGCTCCGCAGGAGCTAGGGCTCTCAAATAGCTGGGCTCCAGACACCAGGAAGGAAAAGAACAGGTTTCTGACTTACAGGGAAAAAATAAATAAATCTGGAGAGCTTTCTGCATTCACAAGAATGGGAAATTGCTTCACTTCATCAATTTTGAAACTACTTTAATTGCTTCTTTCCCTAGTGCCCTCCTCCTACCCCCCATCTCTAGAAACTTGAGTCCAAAAGAAACCCTGTTACAAAAATGCCAGCCCTCTCAGGACTTTGGAAATTCCAAAACAAGTCATAGCAGGCTGAAACTTTTTCTTTTGGGGATAATATTGTTAACGTTATTATGGAATGACCAAAAAGTTCTTTCGCATATACAATACCACCACTGCCCCCCGCCCCCACAGGCTCCAGCCCCGACCAATGAACCTTTTGACCAACCCAATAACTGCTTTCAATTGTCTCATTCTCAAACCACTTGAAAAAAAAAAAAAAAAAAACCAGTCATGAGGTCCTCACGGTCCCCATAGACAGGGGTAGACATGAATCATTTCTAGTCTTTTTTCTTTTTAACCACTGAAAGATGGATGAATAAGAATAAGAAAGGGGCTGCTGAGAGGAGAAACCACCCAACAACTTGAAATCTTGAAAACACATGTGCTGTAAATATGACTCAGAAACCCATACCACGTAGAGCCTTAAAAATAAGAAGATGGCAAGAATCTCTACGAGGGGTGGACCACTGCCGGCCCACCCATCTTATGCGTATAGGCCCATATGCGTGGGTTCTGAGCTTTGTGGCTTGCCTAAACTGAGTTGAAGTCAAACTCCTGTCTTCTGAACCTAAATTCCAGGAAGCTTCACAGTCCATACGTTGAATAAAGCAATGCTAAGCAGGTCTTTGTTTGGCCCTATTAGTAGCACTGAACGCAGATGCCATTCTTTCCAGTTCTTGGATCATCTGTTTGTTCAAAAGCAATAACAATCCCAAAACACACACACCCAAAACAAGAACAAAAACATTATTGCTTACATTCCTAAGATTTTTATAACTACATGAAAATCGAGTTGTTATAGAAAAGTCTTTTAATTATTTTAAACATGTTAAGTGGGGAATTTCCTGGTGGTCCAGTGGTTAGAGGTCCATGTTCTCACTACAGAGGGCCTGGGTTCAATCCCTAGTTGGGGAACTAAGATTCCGAAAGCCACGCAAACAAAAAATAAATAAACCAATTGTAATGAAATTCAGAAGCCCAAACTGAAACAGTACACAATGAGGATGAAATAAAAGTTATTTAAAAAAATATATCATTAGATGGTAATAAAATTACTAGTGGTCAGCGATCTGTCTACTTAGAAGGGCTCGCCTCCTCATCTGTTTTGCTTCTGCATGCAGGTTTTTCCATGTAATCTCACAGTCTGAAGAATGCAGTGTTGCCATTACCTAAAGAAAACCCAGAGTGTCCAGAGAGAGATCCAATCAGTTAAAGCACACTGCACATATGGGATCAATTAGGTGGAAATGACCTTTATATTTAGGAAAATACTGAAATGCCAGCCAGCCTCCTTAATGTCTGACCTACATCTGAAACTCAAGAACAGCAATAATTCTAAAGATTTAAGCACTTTAGGCCTACTGTATTTGGTCATCAGTAATACAGTGTGATAGAAAAGAAGCCAGGAGAGCATAGTAAGCAAGGTGCACTGAGAACCAACATGTCAAAACTGGACAAGGCTTTTCAGAGCTTCTAATCTGACACACTTATCATAAAGGGGAGGAAAAGAATGTCCAGAAAAGTTATTAGTTTTCCAATTTAGAGTAAATATCTACTTAACATTCTTTGACTATATTAATCATTGAGAGATTTTTCACTATCTCTGACATTTTAAACCATTGGAGGATCATATTTTTATTCCCTATATCTCTGATCATGAATACTAATTTCTCAATGCAGTGCTTGATAGGAGACCTAATACAGAACTTTTATTGCCTAGATTCACAGGAATTTTAGAAGAATTATGAAGCAGAATGCAAAAGAATACTACAATTTTATAATATGGCAACACATTATTCACAAAGAGAAATGAGTGTGTAGAGAGGCATTCTCTGAGATTGTGCACTGATGGTGGTGTTACGGGTGTACCAGACATACACATACAGTGAAGCAAGCTCTTCTTTGCTATAAAGTTCAAATCCTGCCTCTCTACTCACTAGAGATGCAACCTGGGCTAGTTACTTTGCCATTCTGACTCAATATCCTCATCTAAAAAGTAAGAATAACGTCTCTCATTCATGGGGGTGCTGTATTAAAACAACAACAAGAAGCAGTACATGCAAAGCAATAAGTAATTAGGAACATAATAAGCATAATAAACAAAGCTACAATGACCACCACTACTGGGACCACCACCAGTGTCTTTGGTTCCAGAATTCTTCCTGCAATGAACATGTTATTTTTGTAATTTAAATACACGATTAGAAATATTTCAAGGATAATTTCCCCCTTAATTCTGTCATTTAACTGTTCTTACAATACAAAAAGCCATCTCTAGAACTTTTCCAGAACTCTGGTTCAGTGGTAAAGAATCTGCCTGCTGACGCAGGAGGTGCTGGTTCGATCCCTGGGTCAGGAAGATCCCCTGGAGGAGGAAATGGCAACCCACTCCAGTATTCTTGCCTGGAGAATCCCATGGACAGAGGAGCCTGGTGGGCTACGGTCCATGAGGTTGCAAAGAGTTGGACACAGCACAGTAAAAAAACTCGCTGTCACTTCTCTCAACTAAATAGGTATGTAGACCGTGTACTTTTTACATATAGTTAAAACAGTATATTATTCCTAGGCCCATCCCGTGAACAAGGAAATAGGCCAACAATATGGGCAGTGTCATAGTCAAGGGTTAAAAACACAACATATGGTGCTATATGATCTTGAACATGAAGCTAAATATGATGAAATACTATAGGGAGCTCAATTCTGGAAGAAGGTAGAAATCTTCCTACCTACAAATTATTCACACAGAGGTCGATATTCATTTTTATACTTGTCCTTATTCAAATAGTAAAACAATCTAGAGTTATTCAAAGCTGCTCTTCCTTTCAGCTAAAGCAGCCCAGATAGTTTCAATGAAAATATGTGAAAACAAAACAAAAAAGTCAGCAAAACCTTTACAAGCCTTTTCAGAGCCTGGCACCATTTACATCACAAAGTTCAACAATTATGAGAAGTTGGAATGCTCGCGTTTCATTATACTAGCAAAACCAAGAATAAAGCATAGGATAATTTCCAGATGGTATCCTTTTTTTGCACAGATTTTTCAATTTGACTTTGTTCTGAGAGCTTTAGTCATCTGAACACAGAGTTGTAACAATTCTATGCAAGAACCTCGTTCTTGGAGAAAGATTCACATACTGAGTATATGAGATTTCTAGCCATTACAGACTCCAACAAAGAATTAAGCATGTGAAAGTCTCTTCTACAATCAGCGAAAATGATGCCTGGAGAAGAATAGAGTTCAGCCCCTGAAACAGCCACATTTTCTATAGAGTATTTCTGATTTTTTTAAACTATCAAATCTATATATACACATACAAATGTGTATTTCATATATAAACTTTCATTTTAAAAAGAGTAAAGATTTACAGTATCATAGGTTTAGAAAAGCATTAAAAAATAAACTTATACAACTATGAAACAAAGAGCACTGTAGATTAACATCTATAACATAGAGAGCAAAGAGGGCACTGTAAGCAACAGATGAATTCTATTAGGCTCTAACAGACCTCAGAAGGATCCAGAAAGCCTCTACAGTTTGCTTCTGAGAAGTGTGCATTCCAGTAATTGCTTCTAAGTGCTCCTCCATACTGGTGTAGGCCAGGGCATGCAAAGTCAGAAGTCCTACTTCTACATAAAGCAAACGCAGCTCTGAATGGAAATGCCTCTCAAACACTTCCCCTGTTGTATTAAAAAGGAACAAACCTACCCCAAAGCTATTTTTATTACGGAAAACCTGTAAAAGAAGATGAAATAGTTTAACCAACCTCCACAAACCCATTACCCAGCTTCAACCAAGTCACAGTCAGTCTCGTTCATCCATAGGCCCACATTTCCAACTTATTTCTGAAGCAAATTAAAGATACCTCCATAATAAAAGGTAGACTAATTTTGTAAAACAAAACAAAACAAAACAAAACACAAAACACAATCCTATTAGTATAATAATAATAATTCTTGAATATCATCAAATATCCAAGCAGGTTCAAATTCAAATGCTATACTTTACAGGCTGGAAAGCTCTACTGGGAAGAAAGGGAGCAGCAGAGAGGAGCAGGACAATGTGGTAATCTATGCTTTTGTTTTAAAACTGTGCCAGCATTTAAAGGTCACACAGAGTCGGACACGACTGAAGCGACTTAGCAGCAGGAGCAGCAGTTGGACTCAGAACATTCCAAACTCTCCTAAGGGTCCTCTCTCTCTCTCGAAATCAAGATGCAATGCTCTTTCACTTGGAAAAGAGTCCATGCCGGAATAAAATACAGAAAGCTATTTTTCTCACTGGTATTTTCATAATTACAAGGAAACTACTAAATGAGCCTAAATCTCCTGAATTTTATCTATGTCACAAGAACATTTTAAAAAATGTTTTATTTTGTTGTACATCTGAAACTAATATAGTATTGCAAGTGAACTATACTTCAATTGAAAAACAAGTTTTCTTTTGAAAAACTTTCAGGTTTAAATGTTACAAACAGTATGATTCCCACATATTGTTCACCTACCTTCCCACATCAATAGCATCTAATAGAAGCATTTTTAAGAACCTGCACCAATCCATACATCTATGACCAATTGATTTTAGAAAAGGGTACCAAGACCCCTCAATAGTGAAAGAAGGGTCTTTCCGAGAAATGAAGGGTCTTTCCAATTGTATAGCCACATGTAAAAGAATGAAATTGAACCCCTGTTTCGTACCCAATACACATTTTAAAAATGACTAAAAAAAACCTAAGTGTAAGATCAAAAACTATAAAACTTCTAGAAGAAAACACAGAAGCAAATCTTCATAATCTTGGATTTAGCAAAAGATTCTTAGATGAGACACTAAAAACATGAGGAACAAAAGAAAAATCCAGATATACAGAACTTCATCAAAATTAATCAAAGGACATCATCAAGAAATTGAAAAGATAACTGACAGAATGGGAGAAAAAAATGTGCAAATCATGTACATGATAATGGACTCTATCTTGAATGCGTAAAGGATTCTTACAACTCAGTAAGAAAAATAATTATCAAATAGGCAGAGGATCTGAATCGACATTACTCCAAGGAAGATATACAAATAATTAATAAGCACATGAAAAGATATTCAACATCATTAGTCATCAGGGAAATGCAAATTAAAAATCGCAATGAGATATCACGTCGTGTCTATTAGGATGGCTAGACTAAAAGTCATTAACAAGAAGTGTTGATTAGGATGTGGAGAAATCAGAACCTGTCTACACCGCTGGCCAGGAAGTAAAATGGTGCAGCCACTGTGGAAAAGAGTCAAATGATTTAAACAGAATTACCAAATGACCCAGAAATTCCACTCATAAGTAAATATACAAGAAAAATGAAACATATTGTGAATGAACTATTCACAATAATCAAGACAGAAACAACCTAAATGTCCATCGACAGAGGAATGGATCAAGATGTGGTATATACACACAATGGAATACTACTCAGCCAAAGAAAGAAGAAAATAATGCCATTTGCAGCAACACGGATGCAACTAGAGATTCACCAAACTAGGTGAAGTCAGAAAGACAAATATCGTAGGATATCACTTACATGTAGAATCTAAAATGTGACACAAAAAACCTATCTATGAAATAGAAACAGAATCACAGACATAGAGAACAGACTGGTGCTTGCCAAGAGGGAGGGTTTGGGAGGAGGAATGGAGTGGGAGACTGGGGTTAGCAGATGCAAACTATTACATATAGAATGGATAAACAGCAAGGTCCTAACTGTATAGCACAGAGAACTATATTCAATATCTTATGATAAGCCATAATAGAAAATATTAGAAAAGAATGCGTGTGTGTGTGTATATATATATGAATCACTTTTCTGTACAGCAGAAATTAACACAACATTGTAAATCAACCATACTTCAATAAAAATTGATAGGAAAGAGAAATAAAACACATATCCACAGAAAAATTTGTACACAAGTCCTTATGGCAGTGTTATTCACAGTATCCATAAAAGTGGCAGCAACTCAAATGCCCATCAACTGAAGAATGGATAAACAAAATGTAGTATATCTCTACAATGGCATGCTTTTGTCGTTCAGTTACAAAGTCGTGTGTGACTTTTTGCAACCTCATGGACTGCAGCACGCCAGGCTTCCTTGTCTTCCACTAGCTCCTGGAGTTTGCTCAAATTCATGTCTATTGAGTTGGTGATATTATCTAACCATCTCATCCTCTACCCGGCGCACCCCACCCCCCCCACCCCCCCGTCCCGCTTCTCCTTTCCCCTTTAATCTTTTCCAGCATTTCCAGCATCAGGGTCTTTTCCAAAGAGTCAGCTCTTCGCATCAGGTGGCCAAATTATTGGAGCTTCAGCTTCAGCATCAGTCCTCCCAATGAATATTCAGGGTTGATCTCCCTTAGGATTGACTGGTTTGATCTTGCAGTCCAAGAGACTCTCAAGAGTCTTCTCCAGCACCACAATTTGAAAGTGTCAATTCTTCAGCGCTCAGACTTCTTTATGGTCCAACTCTCACATCTGTGCATGACGACTAGAAAAACCATAGCCTTGACTACATGGACCTTTGTCAGTAAAATGATGTGTTTGCTTTTTAATATGCTATCTAGGTTTCTCACAACTTTCCTTCCAAGGAGCAAGAGTCTTTTAATTTCATGGTTGCAGTCATCATCTGCAGTGATTTTGGAGCCCCAAAAAATAAAGTCTGCCACTGTTTCCACTTTTCACTCCTTCTATTTGCCATGAAGTGATAGGAATGGATGCTATGATCTTTGTTTTTTGAATGTTGAATTTTAAGCCAGCTTTTTCACTCTCCTCATTCACCTTTATCAGAAGGCTCTTTAGTTCCTCTTCACTTTCTGCCATTATAGCAGTATCATTTGCATATCTGAGGTTGTTGATATTACTCCTGGCAATCTTTATTCCAGCTTGTGATTCATAAACAGCCCAGCATTTCACATAATGTACTCTGTATATAAGTGAGCAGGGCGAGAATGTACAGCCTTGATATACTCCTTTCTCAATTTTGAATCATTCAGTTGTTCCATGTAAGGTTCTAACTATTGCTTCCTGACCCTCACACAGGTTCCTCAGGAGATAGGTAAGGTGGTCTGCTAACCCCATCTCTTTAAGAATTTTCCACAGTTGTGATCCACACAATCAAAACATGTTACAATGGCATGTTATGCAATCATACAAGGATACTGATACATATGACAACATGGGTAAATCTTGAGAATATTAGGGTAAGTAAAAGAATTTAGTTACAAAGATGATGTATAATCCCATTCATATGAAATATTCAGAATTGGAAAATCTATAGATACAGAAAGATTTTTGTTTGCCTAGGACTGGAGGAGAGAGAGAGTGGGAAGGTGATAGTTAAATGGTATGGGCTTTCCCTTTGTGGTGATGGAAAAGTTCTAAAATTGTGATGAGGGTTGCCAACATTTGTGAATATACACAAATGGAATTAAATGGGTGAACTATCTGGTATGGGAATTTTATTTTAATAAAGCCATTAAAAATAAATTAATTGCAGATTTTTGTGATGACGGACATTATGATTGGTGTAAGGTGGTACCTCATGGTAGTTTTGATTTACATTTCTCTGCTGCGATTCATGGGGTGGCAAAGAGTCGGACACAGCTGAGCGACTGAACTGAACTGAATAATGAGTCATGTTGAGCACCTTTTCATGTGTTTGCTGGCCATCTGCAGGTCTTCTCTAGAGAAATGTCTATTTAGATCCTCCAACCCATTTTTTGATTAAGTTGTTTGTTTTTCTGGTATTGGGTTTCATGAGCTGCTAATACATTTTGGAGATTAATCTTTTGTCAGTTGTTTCATTTGCAATTATTTTCTCCCCAAATGGTACTGATGTATCTATTTGCAGGGCAGGAATAGAGACACAGACATAAAGAAGAGACTTGTGCACACAGCAAGGGAAGGAGAGGGTGGGATGAATTGCAAAAGTAGCACTCTTTCATTATATATTCAGTTCAGTCGCTCAGTTGCGTCTGACTCTTTATGACTCCATGAACTTCAGCACACCAGGTTTCCCTGTCCATTACCAACTTCTGGAGCTTGCCATCCAACCATCTCATCCTCTGTCATCCCCTTCTCCTGCCTTCAATCTTTCCTAGCATCAGGGTCTTTTCCAGTGAGTTAGTTCTTCGCATCAGGTGGCCAAAGTATTGAAGTTTTGCCTTCAGCATCAGTCCTTCCAATGAATATTCAGGACTGATTTCCTTCAGGATGGACTGGTTGGATCTCCTTGCTGTCCAAGAGGACATTATACATTACCATATTACCAATAGATAGCTAATGGAAAATTGCTGTATAACACAGGGAGCTCACCATGGTACTCTGTGACAACAGAGAGGAATAGGGCAGGTGGGGTGTGGGAAGGAGCATCCAGAGGGAGGGGACATGTGTATACTTATGGCTGAGTCACATTGTTGTATGGCAAAAGCCAACACAATATTGTACAGCAATTATCTTTCAGATAAAAACAAGTGTAAAAAAGTTAAATGCAGTAAATGATAGTTTAAAATACAGATATATTTAAAAACAGCCTGAACTACCGAGTTTCAGGCCTTAATTCCACTCTTCTAACCAGCTTTTCCTGGCCATCATCAAGCACACACCACTTCCCTACAGAAGAAGGACAAGGGAAGTGCAGATGGCTCTTGGAGATACCACTGCTTTGTATGAGTTCTAAGGAGACAGCCAAAGGGCAACATCAAGGCTTTTCATTTACTACCTCTGAAAAAAAGAAGTGTCTGGAGCATAAAACACTGTATTCTTTATATTCTATACCACCAGATATAACTAAAACGTTTACTCTGCAGGGGGGAAGTGACAAGGCTTTCCCCACTTTCATCAAGATCTCTGCTGAGAGAGATGTATATTGGGACTTCCCTGGCAGTTTAGTGGTTAAGACTCCGAGCTATCAATGCAGAGGTTACAGGTTCAATCCCTGCTCGAGGAAACAACATCCCACATGCTATATGGCAAGGCCAAAAAAGAGAGAGAGAGAGAGAGATGTATGTCATGGTATTCAATATATACTCTATATGTTTGCTTAGCTGATTTGGGAACAAAAATGACTCGTGATATAATGCACCAAAGGATGCTTCAGAATCTTGTGCAACAGGCATTCTTGAACCTAGTGCTGCCTTTAAAAAATAGTCTATTATGAAGGCCTCCTGTCCAAGGGTACAGTGTCTTCTGGAAGCAAGAGAATACAAGTAGGAATTAGAAATCTGAGTTCTCCTGGCTGCACAGTCAGTCACAAGCTCTCTTTCCTCCGTGTCTCCTTCTTAACTTTTTGTAAACAGTGGTAGTTTGGGAAGAGGAATTGATTGGGAAGCAGCACAAAAGAACTTCCAGGGGTGTTGGAAATGTCCTATCTGTTATTTTGACTTTGGTTGATGGCTTAAACAAGGATATACACATGTAAAATCTCATCAAGCTGTATGTTTAAAATTTGTGCAGTTGACTGTACTTGTACCTCAAAAATAAAATAATATGTCCCTCCCTTGTGACTAATTCACAGTGTTGTACAGCAGAAGCCAATAGAGGATTGTAAGCAATTATTCTACAATTAAAAATAAATTTAAAAAATAAAATCAGGCAAAACGGTTCCTACGAAAGCACTTCGTATTTTGTCATGTGCTGGGTAACTGAAAGACATTATCGTTTTAAGAGATTTTTTTTTCAAAAAGGTAGTAGAGTGCTTTGAATGAGGAAGAAGTAATCATACATTCTTCAACAATCCTTGATTCAATAATGTTTACCACGCAAAGATTGTGTTACAGGCGCTGTGTGACCACTAGAGATACAAAGCTGCCATTCAGAGCTCATAAACCAGGAATCATACCTAGCCAGTACCTTGTTCACCAAGTACTCATGCTGATAATTACCCTCCCTCGCCAGCTGATTTGATTTCAGTTCAGTGAGACCCTAAGCAAAGAATCCAGCCATACCACACTTCAAAGTCTACCCTAAAGAAACTGAAATATAATAAACTGGTGTTTTTAGCCACAAGTTTGGGGGTAATTTGTTATGCAGCAGTAAGAAACTAATATAGGGGTTATAGGACAGCCCAAGGTTTAGATAACAGTCCCACTGCATCTCTTTCTTCACTTCAGCTTTCTGTGTATGAAATGGAGCTGAGTCTCTATTTCATAGAGAAGATGAGAGGATTGTTAGGTCAGTAAGTCGTGTCTGACTCTGAGACTCTGTGGACTGCAGCACACTAGGCTTTCCTGTCCTTCACTATCTGCCAAAGTTTGCTCAAACTCATGTCCATCGAGTCGGTGATAGCATCCAGCCATCTCCTTCTCCTGTTGCCCTCAATCTTTTCCAAAATCAGGGTCTTTTCTAATGAGTCAGTTCTTTGCATCAGATTCCCGAAGTATTGGCGTTTCAGCTTCAACATCAGTCCTTTCAATGAATATTCAAGGTTGAGTTCCTTTAGGATTGACTGGTTTCATCTCTTGCTGTCCAAGGGACTCTCAAGAGTCTTCTCCAGAGCCACAGTTAGGAAGCACCAATTCTTTGGTGCTCAGCCTTCTTTATGGTCCAACTCTCATATCCATACGTGACTACTTGAAAATTCATAACTCTGACAGTATGAACCTTTGTCAGCAAAGTGATGTCTCTGCTTTTTTTGATATGCTGTCTAGGTTTGTCATAGCCTTTCTTTTAATTCATGGCTGCAATCACCATCTGCAATGATTTTGGAGCCCAAGTAATAAAATCTGTCACTCTTTCCTCTTTTCCCCCATCTATTTGCCATGAAGTGAATAAGTGAAAGTGAAATCGCTCAGTCGTGTCCAACTCTTTGCAACCCCATGGACGGTAGCCTACCAGGCTCTGCCATCCATGGGATTTTCCAGGCAAGAATACTGGAGTGGGCTGCCATTTCCTTCTTCAGGGGATCTTCCAAACCCAGGGATCAAACCCAGGTCTCCTGCATTGCAGACAGACCATCTGAGCCACCAGGGAAGCATGGGACCAAATGCCATGATCTTAGTTTTTTGAATGTTGAGTTTTAAGCCAGCTTTTTCCACTGTCCTCTTTCACCCTTATCAAGGCTCTTTAGTTCCTCTTCACTATCTGCCATTAGAGTGGTATCATCTGCATATCTGAGGTTGTTGATATTTCTCACAGCAATCTTAATTTCAGTTTGCAATTCATTTAGCCTGGCATCTCCTGTAATGTACTCTGCATAGAAGTTAAGTAAGCAGGATGACAATATATAGCCTTGGTATACTTCTTTTCCAATTTTGAACCAGTCTGTTGTTCCATGTCCAGTTCTAACTGTGGCTTCGTGACCTACATACAGGTTTCTCAGGAGACAAGTAAGATGGTCTGGTATTCCCATCTCTTTAAGAATTTTTCACAGTTTGTCATAATCCTCACAGTTAAAGGCTTTAGTGTAGTCAATGACACAGAAGTAGATTTTTGTTTTGGAATTCCCTTACTTTTTCTATGATCCAAAGAATGTTGGCAATTTGAAGTCTGGGTCATCTGCCTTTTCTAAATCCAGCTTGTATATCTGGAAGTTCTCTGTTCATGTACTGTTGAAGCCTGACTTGATGGGTTTTTTAGCATTACCTTGCTAGCATGTGAAATAAGCACAATTGTGCAGTAGCTTCGGAGAAGGCAATGGCACCCCACTCCAGTACTCTTGCCTGGAAAATCCCATGGACGGAGGAGCCTGGAAGGCTGCAATCCATGGGGTTGCTGAGGGTCGGACACGACTGAGCGACTTCACTTTCACTTTTCACTTTCACGCATTGGAGAAGGAAATGGCAACCCACTCCAGTGTTCTTGCCTGGAGAATCCCAGGGATGGGGGGAGCCTGGTGGGCTGCTGTCTATGGGGTCACATAGAGTCGGACACGACTGAAGTGACTTAGCAGCAGCAGTGCAGTAGCTTGAACATTCTTTGGCATTGCCCTTCTTTGGGATTGGAACGAAAACTGACCTTTTCCAGTCCTATGGCCACTATTGAGTTTGATAAGTAGAGACAATACACATAAAGTACATAAAGTCACATAGTAAGTACTCAGTGCTGCTGCTGCTAAGTCGCTTCAGTTGTGTCCAACTCTGAGCAACCCCATAGACAGTAGCCCATCAAGCTCCTCTGTCCCTGGGATTCTCCAGGCAAGAATACTGGAGTGGGTTGCCATTTCCTTCTCCAATGCATGCATGCATGCTAAGTTACCTCAGTTGTGTCCGACTCTGTGTGACCCCATGGACAGCAGCCCACCAGGCTCCTCTATCCACAGGATTCTCTAGGCAAAAATACTGGAGTGGGTTGCCATTTCCTTCTCCAATAAGTGATAGCTAGTATGATTTTCCACCTCCTGATAAGAGATGATTCTGAGTATGTGGAAGTTAAGCAAGGCTTTTTGAACATAAGAATCTTGACAAATCATTTTAAAGTCTAACTCCTATAGAGTGCCATTAGCAACAGTGGTTTCCACCATGGGGTTCTAAAGACAGTGTTAAGATGCCTAATTAACTTAGCAATAATTCAATATGACACATGAGTTAATTAGGTTCAACTACAACTCAAATGCAGTTGGCATTATGCTCAGGAAGGCCCTCTCCAGGGGTAGGTAACTCGTGTTCTAATCACGAAGCGAATACGCCAAGACAAAGCACTGCAAATTCTTCTGTTATCCATGTTAGTCAGCACCAGATCCTTTGCCAAGTAGCAAAGAGAATGTCAGGGGTGTACTGGGGTGGGAGGGATGAAATGAGTGGCTTATGAACAGGCACTATAAACATTAGAAATGGGTCCTTACCGATGAAATGAAGGGTGTATTTAAGTTGTAAGGACTGACCAAAATATTTTAAAGCAACCCCTACCCTCGTGTGAACAAGAATGCAGCTTTGCTAGGCTTGTTCCCTAAGCAGCCCAAAGTCCAGCCATGGTTGGAAGTCTGCCAGTTGCTTACTATTGATTATTAAGGATAAAAGAATGCTCCTCTGGAATGTTGTCAGGTCTAGGAGTGCAGTTTTCAAGCAAGGTGACAATCAGAGCAACTAAAAAAAAGAGAATTGGACCTTTATCAAGCATACAGAGTGATTTTGCAGGAAGTATTTTGTGCCTGCTGGCTGATGTCTGACTGTTAATCAACATCTCTATGTGCAGCAGAATCATGTCTTAAACTTGCTCTAGTTACAACCAGGTGGCAAGATTGTGTGGAAGCAACAAGCCTCGTATGTTCATGCTTAGTCACTCAGTTGTGTCCAACTCTTTGTGGCTTCATGGATTGTAGCCCACCAAGTTCCTTTGTCCATGGAATTTTCCAGGAAAGAATACTGGAGTGCGTTGCCATTTCCTATTCCTGACTCAGGGATCAAACCTGTGTCTCCTGCATCTCCTGCATTGGAAGGTGGATTCTTTACCACTAGGCCACTTGGGAAGCAGCTAAACCTCACTTACCTCAAATAATTTGGCTGCTATCAAAATCTACCCCCGCCCCCGAAAACCTTAGAAGTTATACATAACCAAACGGGCTTAGGTCAGTTTACAACAGGTGGCAATGATCGAGAGCTGTTTGGGGCGGGGTTGGGGGGGGCGGTGCCGTGGAGTCACCATTTACATGTCATGAGATGAGCTAAAACATCAATTTTTTGTTTTGCCCTGGAATTGTACCAACTTAGTATTATACTAACTCTGGGTAACTCAAGCTGTTCAAAGGATCTAACTGACAGTTAATGGGTGGTCACTGAGAACCTTTTGTTGGAAGGAAAAGCAAGTCAACTCAGACTTAAATAGCTTGGTAGGTATTTTAAAAGTATTATAAATAATAGTGAGTGAGTTCCCTATTACCAAGTTAGTCAATCCTGTCATTTTAGAGATAAGGAAACCGAGGCCTGGAGCAGATAAATAATTTTTCTAAGGTGTTTCACATGTTTCCATTTCTGAAATCAGACCTCCTTAGGGTATTTGATGTGACTCTCTTAGCAATTTCTGGCTGTGCCTCAAACAAAAAGTTCCCATTGCCTCAACCTGTTGGCCCCAGATTATTCAGCATCTGGAATTTTCCCACATTTCCATTGCTGAAGGGAAAAAGTTTATCAATCAGGTCAAGAAGCTACTTGAGTCTGAGACTTTTGAGCAAATTCCTTCCTTATATTATCACGTGGGTAGCAAGGGGTTAATGGGATTTTTAAAAGTTCCTGCTAATGAGAAACCCCTCAGTTCTACAGCTTTAACTCAATTAAAGAGGCTTACCTCCAAGATGCTCAAATAATTACCACAGTGGATACAAGATGGGGTGCTGTAAGGGGTAAAATATTAGTAGGCCCACTGGGCAGAGGACAGCCTTGTGAGGCTCTGTGTTGGAAGGTGCAGGCTATTGGTCTAGTCAAGACCCTTATGTCTGGGGTGCTGGAGTGCACTAGGCTGTAAGAAAGCCCCAAACTTCAACTCCAGGGAGGCAGTGGAGAAACACCCACGCTTGACATGATACACTCTACAAAGGGTGAAACAATAATCACCCCACCCTCTCTGTTCCCAAACAATAACTTCACTGGAGACATGGTTCCCAACATTTGCAGTCGCAATTCTAGTAACTTGGTGGCATCTGTATATGTCATCTTGTTCCTCTTCCTTTAGTTAGAAAAGACACATGTGAGTCAATCCACTTCAGAGACAAGAAACTTCAGACTCAGAGATGTCACAGCAACTTAACTACTTGACAAGCCAGGCATGAAACCTAGCTCTTCTGACTCCAATCCCATGAGATCCTGTGTTAAATTTTGCATCATAGCCCACTTCCATCTCATCTACCATTCCCTAATATCACCATACTCCTGGGCATGCATTAAACAAAAAGTAGATTACATATGAACTTGGTGGAGCATAAGAGGACAGAAATGAAACAGTGGAAGATGATCTTGGGACACTGAGAGCCAGGTTTAAGTCACTGATTCTCATTGAAGACACAGCACAGCAACATTTTCCATCCTTGTGTGTGTTGAAAGTACAACTGCTGCTGTTATCTCAGACAAACGAAGTTAAGCATAGATCATGAGCTGACCAATTACTATACTTAAGCTTTCCTCCTACTCCATAATGGATACTCCTCCCTGTAAGGAGATACAAACATTTAAAAAACATTAAACCAACCAACACCTCCCAGGATCCTCTACAAAGGTTTCTCAGATCAGTGCGGGAAGCCTGGAAGACATCAAGTCATGTTCAAAGAGGATCACAAGCTGAGCTACCACAGGATTCTGCTTTCCTTCCCTCTTAAGATCTAATCACTTCCTTTGTTTCCCAAGGAATACAACCATTACAGCCACAGGACTGCCAAGTTCAATCAATGACAGAGTAGGCAGGGCAGCTACCCTGGGGTGATGGAATACACTTTTCCCCCACCCATTTAAAGTGTAAAAGGTTAAGCTAACAGGAGAAAGAGGGGCAAGGAGTACACAGGTCCCTCCTCCCAGAGAAAAGCTGCCTGGTGATGATGATGGAGCATGTCATGTCTCTGCTTGAGAACCCCCCAAACCCTAGGGACCCCTCTTCCTGTCCTCCTGCCATCCTGGCCTCCTTCTGGCTTGCTCCCACCTTCAGCCCTCTGCCAGGCTCTTCCCCAAGATCCACATGGCAAACTCTGTCACATCCTTAAGTCATATGTGTGTGTGTGTGCATGTTCAGTCATGTCCGACTCTTTGTGACCCCGTGAACTGTAGCCCACCAGGCTTCCTCTGTCCATGGAATTTCTCAGACAAGAATATAAGCCATATGTTCAAGTGTAATTTTCTCATGAAGCCCATGGTGAATACCCTATTTCATGGCACCCTCAAAGCCCCTACACACTCTCTTGATCTTCCTTAACCTCTTTACTTCCTGTTGGCTTAATAGCATTAGCCGCTCTCCAACACAATATACAATTTACTTCTCAACATTCATTACATCTGTTGTCTAGGTCTTCCCTGTGAGATAGCTGGGATGGAAATGCCATGCCAAAACAGATTTTTGTTTTAATAACTGATGGATTGGTAGGAGACAAGGGTGCCCATTGCATAGTATGCACTCAAATATTTGCTGAATGAATAAAATGTCCCTATGTGCTAATAAACAATAGCAGGTAGCATCTGTTGAGAAATGTCTCAGACATTATGGCACATAATCTCCTATGTTCCCCACAAGCCTATGAGACAAGTACTAATAATATCCCCAACTTACGTATGACAAAACTGAGGCCTGAATGACTTGCCCAGTGCCACACGACTACTAAGTAGAGAAGCCAGAATGGAAACCGAAGACTTTCTCCTGTTAACTCTAATTAACTCCAGTTAAGAAGAGAAGGCAAGAATACACAGAAGAACTGTACAAAAAAGATCTTCACGACCCAGATAATCACAATGGTATGATCACTGACCTAGAGCCAGACATCCTGGAATGTGAAGTCAAGTGGGCATTAGAAAGCATCACTACGAACAAAGCTAGTGGAGGTGATGGAATTCCAGTTGAGCTATTCCAAATCCTGAAAGATGATGCTGTGAAAGTGCTGCACTCAATATGCCAGCAAATTTGGAAAACTCAGCAGTGGCCACAGGACTGGAAAACGTCAGTTTTCATTCCAATCCCAAAGAAAGGCAATGCCAAAGAATGCTCAAACTACCGCACAATTGCACTCATCTCACACACTACTAAAGTAATGTTCAAAATTCTCCAAGCCAGGCTTCAGCAATATGTGAACCATGAACTTCCTGATGTTCAAGCTGGTTTTAGAAAAGGCAGAGGAACCAGAGATCAAATTGCCAACATCCACTGGATCAAAGAAAAAGCAAGAGAGTTCCAGAAAAACATCTATTTCTGCTTTATTGACTATGCCAAAGCCTTTGACTGTGTGGATCACAATAAACTGTGGAAAATTCTGAAAGAGATGGAAATATCAGACCACCTGATCTGCCTCTTGAGAAATTTGTATGCAGGTCAGGAAGCAACAGTTAGAACTGGACATGGAACAATAGACTGGTTCCAAATAGGAAAAGGAGTACGTCAAGGCTGTATATTGTCACCCTGCTTATTTAACTTCTATGCAGAGTACATCATGAGAAACGCTGGACTGGAAGAAACACAAACTGGAATCAAGATTGCCGGGAGAAATATCAATAACCTCAGATACACATATGACACCACCCTTATGGCAGAAAGTGAAGAGGAACTCAAAAGCCTCCTGATGAAAGTGAAAGTGGAGAGTGAAAAAGTTGGCTTAAAGCTCAACGTTCAGAAAATGAAGATCATGGCATTCGGTCCCACCACTTCATAGGAAATAGATGGGGAAACAGTGGAAACAGTGTCAGACTTTATTTTTCTGGGCTCCAAAATCACTGCAGCTGGTGACTGCAGCCATGAAATTAAAAGACGCTTACTCCTTGGAAGGAAAGTTATGACCAACCTAGATAGAATATTCAAAAGCAGAGACATTACTTTGCCAACAAAGGTTTGTCTAGTCAAGGCTATGGTTTTTCCTGTGGTCATGTATGGATGTGAGAGTTGGACTGTGAAGAAGGCTGAGCGCCAAAGAATTGATGCTTTTGAACTATGGTGTTGGAGAAGACTCTTGAGAGTCCCTTGGACTGCAAGGAGATCCAACCAGTCCATTCTGAAGGAGATCAGCCCTGGGATTTCTTTGGAAGGAATGATGCTAAGGCTGAAACTCCAGTACTTTGGCCACCTCATTCGAAGAGCTGACTCATTGGAAAAGACCCTGATGCTGGGAGGGATTGGGGACAGGAGGAGAAGGGGACGACAGAGGATGAGATGGCTGGATGGCATCACTGACTCGATGGACCTGAGTCTCAGTGAACTCCGGGAGTTGGTGATGGACAGGGAGGCCTTGCGTGCTGCGATTCATGGGGTCGCAAAGAGTCGGACATGACTGAGCAACTGATCTGATCTGAACCAGTTAACTCAAGTTAACTCTAATGCTATATTTTCCATTTCAGTTCTGCTAGACAAGTGTCAGTGTTTTTGTTTTTGGTGGAACTCCACAAGTGTTTATTAGGGGAAGGATCTGGGATACAAAAAATGCTCTAGTAAATTCTGAGAGAAACGTCTCTTCAAAAAAGATTCCCTAGAAACGTTTCTATATCAGAGGTTATCCTCCTGTAATACCGAGGTAAGAACAGTCATCAAGAGGATGTGTCATCTAAATGATACGACACAAATGAACTTATCTATGAAGCAGAAACAGACTCACAGACAGAGAGAACAGGCTTGTGGTTGCCAAGGGAGAGAGGCAGGGGGGACAGGGAGGGATCTGGAGTTTGGGGTTAGCAGAAGCAAGCCATTATATATAGAATGGATAAGCAACAAGGTCCTACCGTATAGTACAGGGAACTATATTCAATACCCTGCGATAAACCATGATGGAAAAGAATATGCAAGAGAATGTATATGTATAGCTGAATCACTTTGCTGTGCAGCAGGATTTAACACAACATTGTAAATCAACTATACTTCAATAAAATCAATTAAAAAGATAATAGCCAAGTGGATGAACACCTTTGCAATCAAATCCAGACTGGCTCAAATCCAGATTCATTCTCCCAACCAGTTCTGAGATGAACTGGGATAATAATCGATGAAACAGGATAATGAGGCCTCTCCTGCAAGATTGGTTTAAGGATTAAATGAGATACTGTTCATAAAAGTTACCCCTCCCACCAAAATCTGGCTCATTATTTGCTCCTTCCTTCTTTCAAATGTTGACCACCCCACTTACAGAACCTTAGCTTGTTCATGAAAGAAAAAACATTTATTAAGCACCCAGCATGTGCCAGGCACCATGCTGGATGCTGAGGTTACAAATGTGATAAGATGGGCTGTTATGCAGCCAGGTGCCCAGTCTAGAGATGAGGCCAATCAGCAAACCAGAACCACGTGAGAAATGATCCCACAGAGTTATATGTACATCATAGGCTACCTAATGCTCAAATAAACTGCCTTGACTAAAATTAGAATGGACAAACAACTGATAATTGATTGTCAAATCACCAGGAAAAAAAAAAACAGAATATGAAAAAGACAGATAAATCAAGAATTGGGAATATACTGTTGAACAAAGGACCCATGTTATATCATCCTTAGCCTAGAATTAATCTGAAAATGTTCAGTATCAGTCTAATTTACATGCTGCTGCTGCTAAGTCGCTTTAGTTGTGTCCGACTCTGTGCAACCGCATAGACGGCAGCCCACCAGGCTCCCCCGTCTCTGGGATTCTCCAGGCAAGAACACTGGAGTGGGTTGCCATTTCCTTCTCCAATGCATGAAGTGAAAAGTGAAAGTGAAGTCACTCAGTTGTGTCCTACCAGGCTCCTCCGTCCATGGGATTTTCCAGGCAAGAGTACTGGAGTGGGTTGCCATACATGCTAGTTATGAAGAAAAAAATCTTGAATAAATACCAATTTTCTCAGATTTTGGTAGTCTGTATGTGAGAATTCCATTAAACTCATATCATGCTCTCTATGAATCACACTCTGAATTCCAAAAACTTAAGGATCTCAAAAATCTCAGGGTTTATACATGCTCTTAATTTAGGAAGTAGAGCTAGGCAAGGGAGCCAGATTTTTAAGTTAAATGTCCTCCCAATTTTTAAGTTAAAATCAGTGAACCCCAGAGTTGGACCCATGAATTCCAGCCACTTTTCCATAAACATAGACAGATTAGCATGTTCATTTAATTTCTGTACACCACTCCAGACCACCTGCATCCCCCATAGTGTCAGATAACAGGCCTTTCTTCATACATTAATTTTACATTACCCTCTCGCCCAGGCAGCCAGGGAACTAACAAGCAGTCCCTGCAGCTCAATCTGAACAGAATTGGCATGCATTCAGGCAACACAACTACAGCTGTTGCATAATAGCATTCCTCATATGAGGAAGCCACACCACCACAAATACTAATAGTCAAAATGATTTAAGGAGGGGAAAAAAATGCTTTGAGATATTGTGAACTTGCAAAGACAGAAACTCATTTTCATTTTTAATTGCCTAAGCTTATATTCCAAAGGTCCTACACAAATGTCAAACCAATCAGACTGCAAATGCATCTGGTTTGAGGAGATCTCTCCGAGTAATTTAAATTCAGCCTCTCTCACAAAGTCGTAGGGTCTATATTTTTTCCTCTCTGCATTATAATCTGAAAGTGAAACTTCCACAGGTCCCTCATTCTGTTTTCCAAAGTATACGCTAAAGAAATTATTTATTAGAGGTACACTGTTCAGTTAAGGTGAATAGACGTTAAATTGTTAAACAGTTTTTATTAATGAAAGTTAAGGATTCATTATAAAAACAAGAAAAAAGAAGTCGAAGAATTCATACCATTAGAATTAATGTAGAGCCCTAATTTTTACCCTTGTATGCAGGGTGAGTGTGTGTGTTCCTCCTAAATACAATGCTGTAATGTGACCCCAAAAAATCACATGCATATGAACGTGCCAAAAGAGAGATCTGGAAAACTTAAAACATGAGGAAAATATCTCCATTATGACCAAACAACACATGAGATCAAGAGCCCATGAATTTAGTCAACTTCATGCTCTCCTCAGCATAATTTAAGGACTCTGTAAGAGTAAATCAGGCCAAATTATGCCATTTACTTTACAAGTAGAAACTGTAAGAACCAGTATGTACCTTGATTTTCTCAAGGCATTGATGAAGTATTTGACACTTTGTCCTTGAGATCAAGATGGCACGCTGAGCTAGACTGTCAGACAAGGGACTCCGACACCGTCATAAAAGCTAAGCCACCTCTGGAGACTTAAAAGAATATAAATAGGGGTTATCACATAGCTTTGCTGTGGAGGTAAACATCAATAATCCTATGGTCAACCATGAATCTAGCTCTGTTGTCTAAGAATACATTCCTTCCCCACCCATAATTCAGTTTTTCAAAACCTAGAGTAAAAGAAGAAATTCCTTCCTTACAATGTTAAAGTTGAAACACTTTTATGTAAAGTTATGAAAGAAAGAAAGTAAGAAAAGAAAACTCACAGTCAAGTTGGCAAGAGTTCATTCTTAGCTAGATAGCCATATGGACACCTCTTGAAAAAAGCCATATGGTTATACTTGTTATTTTTGGCCTCTTTACCCTTAACTTCTTTCTTGTATATAGAGGTCTCCAGTTATTACCATCAAGTGATAAATCACTTTGAATTTCCAAGGCTACAAAAGGCATTTATTGGCAACAATTCCAGATTTCACTTTTAGCAGCAGACCCTGGAGAATTTTTAAGTGAAGGATGCTCACATTTTCCAAAAATGTTATTTTACTTAAGCTAGGTCAAACTTTAGATCTAAACTTTCTGGATAGCTAAGTTTCAAATGGAGAAAGTAAAAGTTAGGTGGAAATGAATAGTATATAGTAAGAAGGAACTTAGAGTTTAACTTTTCCTCCAAGTTTTTTTTTTTTTTTTTTAAATAAGAGAAAGGATGGGAGAAAGCCCCCTGCCCCAGCCCTCAAAAGATTACCTACCTTAAATGAGGCCGCAAACTGGAAATCTAACTTGATCTGCATCAGTCTTTTGTTTGATCAGCACAATGCTATGGGTGTTTTGAGTCAATGTTTAAAATTCCGGAAATTTCATATTTAACAAAAATCTGGACTTTCAACTTCTTTTAAAAAACTGGAAGATAAATCAATTAATCAAAACTAGAGTAACATTTTTGTTACCAATACCAGGGCTTCCCTGGTGGCTCAGATAGTAAAGAATCTTCTTGCAATGCAGGACCTGGGTTTGATTCCTGGGTCAGGAAGATCCCCTGGAGAAGGAAATGGCAGCCCACTCCAGTACTCTTGCCTAGAGAATCCCATGGACAAGGGAGCCTGGCAGTCTGCAGTCCATGCATGACGTCACAACGAGTGGGACATGACTGAGTGATGAAAACTATCAACTGGCTTCAATGGACAAGCAACAATTGGCTTCAGTGGACAAGTCTCTTTTACATATGGGTTATACAACCTCAGGTTTGCCACACTCATTTAAGGCCTATGATATTCATTTCCATTTTCTGACTGACAACTCATCAAAAGACCAGAAAGCGAAGCAGTTACAGTATAACTCAAGTGGCAAGTGCCCCCTTGCCTTTGATACAGTAACTGAAGCCTGCAGATGCATCAAACGCTGCCTGGCATCACCCCCTCTACGTGGTTGCTCAGAAGCAGGGCTAGTAAATTATACTTGGTTATCATAAAAAGTCTCTTTTCTCATTGGCACAGTGCTTCACCTTGAATAGATACTTAACAAAAACTCTGGCGGTGATCTCATAGCTCTTCAGCACCTAACAGGGTCTTACACACAGTGTCATACCTTAGAACAGTGTTTCTCAACTAGGGGTCAATTTTGCCCCCTCCCAGGGTACATTTGACATTTTTGGTTATCATAACTGGGATGGTGGGTAAAGGGAGAGGGAGCTGCTTATATCTTGTGGGTAGTGGTCAGAGATGCTAAATATTTTTAAATGCATAGGGCAGACCCTCTACCATCACCAACACCTAATGTCATTAGTGTCAAGGCTGAGAAAACCTGCCTTAGCAAAACTGTGGTAAGACCCATAACAACACATTCGAAGACATAGTCTCGAGTGCTTTACTCAGGGAAAACCAACCTGCTGCAGAATCAAGGTTTGAATTCTGGCGCCAAGCTCAGAATTTGGTAACAACAACTGATAACAGAAAAACAGAACACAGTGAGGATGGGAATGTGTGTGCTGCTTGGCACGAACCTGCGTAAGAATGTTCACAGGCCAGCTCTCTGAAACAGTTAGCTGATAAAGTGTATTCAAGCTTCTGTAAAATATCAATATATAGTGTGGCTGATAGAGTCTGGGAGATACTTGTTGAAAAATAAAACTTAACCATATCTCAGATCAAGTTTACTACAGACATATACTAAAAAACAAAGTTCTACTCCCCCAAAGAGACTATTATTAGCTAATCAAAACAAATACACGAAGTGACACCTAACACAGGGACTGATGAATACAAACGCAAATGGCTAAGTTTCAGAAGAAAATTCCCCTTTAGGAGAAAAAAATAAGTGTAGCAATTTGAGGTGTGGAAGTGTTGAATTTAGCCCAGGACTGTCACATCTGCAGGGTGTGTTCCCCCCCCCCTTTTTCTTTTTTCTGTTATTCCAGTTGGCCTGTGGTACTCTCTCTCTGTTCAGAGCTGGGGAGTAGTAGGAATGCTAAGAAGAGCAAAAGTTGAGTCATTTGCCCTTGAACCTCAGGACTTCCACTTGATTTTTCTGTGTCTCTCTAAGGAGTTCCATCTGTTTCTGAGATCTGGGAAATGGGAATAATAATTTCTACCTCATAGAGTTATGGAGAGTACTGACAATCAGTAACCTTATCAACTCTTACAGAAAAGCCTCAGTATATGACTGTGCCACATGCTTTAGCTCATTTGATCCTCACAACAGTATGACGTGGCCCCCATGTGCAGATGAGGGCTTAGAGAGAGTATGTGACTTTTCCAGGGCCTCAGCTAGAAAGCAGAGGAGCTGGGATTCAAATCACGGCAATTTAATTCTAGATATCTGGTTCTTGGCACACAGCTTTATCAATTCAAAGTGCTTATTACTATCTGGAATTGCTAAAAAAAAAAAATAATAATAATAATAAAGGTTATTACTGGCAAATTTGAAGACAAAAGAAGCCCTGCAGTTCACAGAGAATAATTTTCTGATGGCCAGAGCTGTCCACAGATAGAACAGACTATCTAATGAAGTAAGTAGCTCCCCACCACTACCCAAGAAGGGGCTGGGTGACTGCTTGCATGGAGGAGTGATCAGCTCGAGAGGGTGACAAGCTTTATTCCTTTAAATAAAGAGACCATTCCAATCTTACAATTTTATGATTCCTTACCCATGATTACTTTTCAATAATCTATCTCTGAAACCTAAAAGTTATTTATTTTCTTAAGTAATCCTCTGTTTTCTTCCCAAGTCTTTCTCTCTTCCACTTCCTTTTTTATTTTCCATTTATCCTAGCATGAATAGCCTAGAAAAAGTCTGGACTTTGAAACATAAAAGCCCTGAAAAATAAATGTCAATCTTCCTTTAAATTGCTAATTGATACTGGGCCATTTACCAAGATTTCCTCTCAATGAGGATTTCCTCATCTCTAAACTAAAATAATAGCACATGAGAAAAAAGAAAGATTAACATAAAGTGCCTGATTTATAGGAGCTCAGTAAATATCATTAGTCTTCTTTATTTGCAATGTTCTCTCAAGTCTTCCTGCTACACTATCACACTCTCACTCTCTACTCTAGTGTTCTGTAGAGCTTGTAGAGATCTCAGGTACACTAAAAATAAGAGCAGTCATAAGATACTTGTGTATTTCACCTACCTCATAGTTATAGGCAGAAGAAAAATGTCCTGCATTCTCTGGCTCGATATGGACTTCCAATGAAAGATTCAGAATCACTTCCAAATCCTGTGCCCATTCTTTGATATTCTAAATCCCAAAGAGTACCCACAGTCATATTTATCCTGCAGATTATTCCCCTCATCAGAACCTCCAGATAAAACAAGCTATGAATGCACTGAACTTCCACAGTCCCACAGCACTCCAATACGCAGTATCTCATTTAAATTATACACCAATGTTACAGAAAGAAGGGCACTTGACATTACCTGAATTTATCTGAATCTTAAACCCTGTGGGTCTCTGCCAATTTCTGGTTTTTATAATTTAAAAACTGCACAATATTGGATGATGACCACCACCAAGTAAAAAAGAAAACCAAGGTAGAATGATCTTAACCAGGGAAAAGGAATTTGTCAGAAAGACATTAAAAACACAAGAGACAGGAACTTCAGCAAGGTTAGATAGCTGAGAACATCCCCAAAGAGATCAAATCACTAAAACAGCTTCCCTAGAAGGCCACCATGAACACCTGGCTGTTCTGTCCCTGGAATCTCTTTTCCATCCTCTTAACACATGGACTGTCTGATCACCCTAGCCATTTATGGGGCAGGGATAAAGAAAGTGCAATCTGCCCTTCATCGAAAGGGTGTCTAAGCTGCAGGGCAGCCAAAACAGCAACATGCAAAGATTCACTGAATCTCCATCACAAGCCCATGAGAGCAATTCTACCATACCTCCTTCATTCCTTTTTAGGTAAGAGAAGGTATTGATTTATTCAAGTTCAAGCAGCTGGTCAAGTGCCAGCCTAAGAATCTATCCAAGACTCCTAGTAAAATGGCACAGTGGATAAGAATCCAGAAGGCAATGGCACCCCACTCCAGTACTCCTGCCTGGAAAATCCCATGGACGGAGGAGCCTGGTAGGCTGCAGTCCATGGGGTTGCTACGGAGTCTGATACGACTGAGCGACTTCACTTTCACTTTTCACTTTCATGCATTGGAGAAGGAAATGGCAACCCACTCCAGCGTTCTTGCCTGGAGAATCCCAGGGATGGGGGAGCCTGGTGGGCTGCCGTCTATGGGGTCACACAGAGTTGGACATGACTGAAGTGACTTAGCAGCCAATGCAGGGGACACGGGTTTGATCCCTGGTTTGGAAAGATCCCACATGCCCCAGAGCAACTAAGCCCTATGCCACAATTACTGAGCCCACACTCCAGAGTCTATCTGCTGCAAGTACTGAAGCCCGGGCACCTAGAGCCCATGCTCCACAACAGAGAAGCCACCGTGATAAGAAGCCTGTGCACTGCAGCTCAGAGTAGACCCTGCTCACTGCAACTAATGAAAGCCCACGTGCAGCAAAGAAGAGCCAGCACTGCCAAAAATAAATCAATTTGCTTAAAAAACAGCTTTAGCAAGCACAAGCATAGCTTGCCCTAAGTACTGTTTTTTTTTTTAATGAATGTTCTAATCCCTCTTCACTATCCTGTCATGAACATGACTTTATATGTGTATGTGGAACATGTACTATCCACAGTGTCAGTTCTTTGGCAATCTTTTTAAAACATGCATTTTTCTGAAGCCTGTGATTTCTTGATAATCCTCAATTTAAACATCTTGATAGCAGTTGTGCAAAACAGATTATATCCAAGAGTCTTTAAGATTCTTTGTTTCTATATGTCTGAATCTTTCCTAGTACTAATTAAACTGAAAAAGGATGCAAATATTAAGTGCTAGTAACTAATATGAAAATAGGTGTATAAAGATGTTTTCCTGAGGGGATAATATGTGTACTTATATTAATATCCGATTCATGTTGTCATACAGCACAAACTAACACAACATTGTAAAGCAATTATCCTCCAATCAAAAAAAAAAAAATCTACCTGTTAGTTTATATACAATATTGGATTGTCTTTCTTCTACTCTTGAGAGATTTAACAAAACCTCTCTACTTTAAAAAGCACCCTTGGGCTAATTTCATGGTCAAAGAAAAATAAAGCCTTATAAAATAACTGAATAACTTCAATGTTTTACTTTAAGACCCTTTTCCTTCCTACCCATTTTTTTAAACCAAGAAAGATAAATGAACTAAAGCTGTTCATCTTTAGTTAATTCAAATCTAGCTTTTTAATAGTAAGTGGGTGATGCCAAAGAAAGGATTAAAAAGGGTGTTCTTTCAACAATTCCTTATTATGGCCTAGGATTTGCTTTGCAATTAGACTCTCCTGGACAGAGCTGAGGCCACGTAAACTTGTTATTACCCAGGCTGAAGATCTCTACAAAATGAAAACTCCACACTTGCAACAAGAGGCGGGTACCAGAGGCATGAAAGGCCCCATAATGGAGGAAGTTATAAGGCCTTTGCTAATGACAGTTCAAAGAGGTGATGTGCCTCAACCCTCAGGAATAAAAGCAGAGAGCATTTTCCATCCACACATGTAAGGCAGGAATGAGGCAACAGAGAAAAAGAGCATGAACTTCATTAAATGTTGAGTCCTAAGTCTCAGAGTAGTCTTTCTGTGATGCTGTATTGCTTTCTCTCTTATAATTAACATTAAAAGCTATAAAAGGAAAAAGAAAAGATCTTTTCCCTTTGTTCTTATCTTCTGGGCAGCAAAGATGGGAAACATAGCAGCCAATAATGGAACGACAAGAATCCTAAGAGGGGAGATAGTGGGAGACACTAAACTGAAAGGCAAGTGGCTGGGAGCTCAGTGCCTTTTTCAAGGATAAAAAGAAGAACCAGGGAGGTAACTGATCCAGGTTGGAGAAGTTTGTCTTGGATCAGAGTTTTTGTTCATTTTTTAGGTCTGAGGAAGTAAACCAGAGTCAGACCTGGAAGCATCAGATCAGAACACGGAGTACCGTTCTCCCTGTGAGTCACACCTCTGTCTTATCTAGCTCACAATTTGATCAGCGAGAGAAGCAACAACAGTGAACTCGGGAGGAACACAGTCATGTGAGAGAGTATCAAACCTTTCACGCCAATCCCTGAAACAAATTTTCTAGTATAGTCTTTGCCTTTTGGGTCTTTTGCGTGTATTTGCATTTTACACTGAGGAAACTGAGGCTTAGAGAATCTGAGGTCACAAAAAAAAAGACCGCATGCTCTTAAGTTCTCTAAGTCTAAATCCAGCACTCATTCTTCTGCAGGAAGCTTTCTTGTCCACCTCAACACCAGTATTTGTGTTGTGCTTTATACTTACTGCAAGAATGCTGCTACATGTACTCTTATATAATTCCTACAAAAATGTGTTCGGAAGAAGATGGAATATATCATCTTCCCACTGTAAAAAAATGGAGGGCCTAACTTTAAATGACTTGACCAGTCATATGTTAGAGCAAGAACTCAAGTTTTCTGACTCTTAAAGATATGCTCTTTCCTTTTAATGTCACATTTTTGACATATCAAAATGAAGTTATTTTCTCTCTGCTATTTCCCAAGCTCAGTTCCAGCTGCTTGAAAGCTCATTCTTGTCTATTTCTGGCTCATCTTCCTAATTCAACCTGAGTTTCCACATTCTCTACCTCCTGGGCTGTCAGCAGGTTCCTACTCCAGTTCCCCCTTTCTCTTGCCCCACCTCTCCCCCAGAGGCCTTTGAGCCAGTGCTCTCCCTGCATCTATGCAAGCAGTTTCTTTTGTACCCCAAAGAGTAAAAGAATAACCAAAAAACCTAAAACATCACTTATCATCTAAACGTTAACCAGGCAGCCCATTAGTTTGATGCAATTGTCTTGTGCTTCCTGCAGTCTCAAACTCAGAAGCAGAGATGAGGGGAGCAGTGCCTGGCTTCAGGAGCACCTAGTCTAGTGGGGCGGGCAGAAGCACACGGTGAAGGGTGTAAAGGAGGCACAGAGAGTAGACCGAAAGGAACTGTTTCTGGCTGGAGGAATGGAGAGAAGGCTTGACCCCCCAGTCTGTTCCTGTCTAATCCTAGCACATCAGGAACAACCTCTAAAGCAGGATGCGTGAAATATGTACTAATTTACAAGTATGAGCTTTCAACACCTTTCTGCCTAGGATCTTTAAGTAATATATCTCACAAGAAGAGATGGTGACTATTATTATTATTAACCCCATTTTATAAGTGAGTAAGTTGAAGTCCTTGCCTAACAATCAATCACAAAAAGAACTGAGGAGCAAATTTAGCTTCTATCTTTCGATGGCTTTCAACCACTTTAGAACTCTATCTTTCCTAATGTTTCCAACGAAAAACATGCTCTAGGGAATTTCCTGGCAGTCCAGTGGTTAGGATTTCGGAGATTCAATGCCCTGGTTGGATGCAGCACAGTCAAATAAGAAGAAGAAGAAGAAGGAGGAGGAGGAGGAGGAGGCCCTGTGTGTCCTCAACTGTGTCTGACCGAATGATCCCATGGACTATAGCCTGCCAGGCTCCTCCCAGGCAAGAATACTGAAGCTGGAGCAGGTTGCCATATTCTCCTCCCCAAGAGATCTTCTCCACACAGGGATGGAACCTGTGGCTCTTCCATCTCCTGCCTTGGCAGGTGGATTCTTTACCATTGGGCCACCTGGGAAGCCCAATAAGGGAGTCTTTTCCCACAAAGAACACGCAAGTTTAAATATTTAATCAGGAAAATTGAAGCCAAGTCCTGAACATTCATTTAGCTCCATCTCCATTTGAAAGTATTTCCTGGGTACCTGTTGAGCTTTTATAAACAAGCACAGTGTGTACTGGCAGGAAACAATCATGATACACAAGATGCACAGCGTAAGGGTCACCTCGGCTCCAAATCTTTCCTGACGCATCACCCTCCTCCAAGTAGGAAAAAACCCACTTCCTCCTACTACACCTACTTACACCCTGTCTGGCTTTGACTTTTGACTCTGCTGTCATTAGCAAGTGTCCCTGAGTAAAGTTATTTAATCTTTGCCCCACCTTGTCCTCTTCCGTATTAAAAGAATAACAACAGGATTTACAACTCATTGGTGATTGGGAAGATTACACAGATTAATATAAACGGTTTAGAACACTGCCAGACCCATCGAAAGCACCCAGTATATTCCCCCACTGTACTAGTTTGGTTTAATGGTTAATAATTGTACCTGAGCTTAAATGCTGGCTCTTGCACTCAGTAATTGTCATTAGAGGGTCTATCATAATATCTACCTAGTAGCAACATTGTGAGGATTCCATGAAATATGCAGGTGAGATTATTTAGTAAATGCTCAATAAATGATATTCACACTACCTGTCTGTATCCATGAGAAACTTTGGCCTCTGTAATTTTTTTTTTCCCCTAGAGCTCAGCACAGCACCAAGCCTTAAGTACTTATAAAATGCCCATGAATGAGTGGCAGGCGGCAGTTTAGTTCAGACAGGTGAAACTGGTCTTTGGTTCCTTCTTGGCTTGTTTATCAGCCAGAGAATCACTGCCACCTGGAACTTCGATAGACGCAAATGAAATGAGACATCAGTGAAAGGCCGCAGTTACCCAGCAAAGCACTTCACCATCGTGTTTTGCGTGGAAAATCCTCGCCCATGTGAAAAAGCACCTGTTTTTCGGAACTGTCTCAGTAACCTTGGTTTAAAAAAATAAATGCAGTTAAGGCGGGTAGGAGTGGGTGGGGTGGGCAGGAGAGGAGCAGCAGCCCCAGGCTGGGCTGAGCAAAGTTCACTGGGATCCCCAGGAGCGGGGGCCAGCGAGGGTCCTGCGTGGACCTCAAAGCACAGAGTATCAAGGGGAGGAAAGGAGCTGGGGGGCCGCGCCGAGCTGCTGCACAATGCCCAAGGGAGGGAACAAAGATCTGAACACCGCACCGGGATCCTGGGCGACCCGCAGGGAAGCCAAGCAGAGGGAGGATAGGGAGGACACGGAAGGCCGGGGTACTGGGGCAGCCGAGAGAGGGGCTCGGCCGGGGTGCGATGGGGGGACGGGGCGCCGCCAGAGTGAGGGCAGGGCGTGATCAGGTGGGGGGAATGGGCGAGACAGTATGCAGCTTGCGGGACGGGCAACCCCGGACTGGGAAGGGGAGTGGGGTGGTGGGGGCGGGGCAAGGCAGAGGGAGGAGGGGAGGTTGGAGGGAAGAGGAGGGGGAAGGCGGGCTCAGTGTCGCAGGCCGCGGATCTTCCTCACTTGGGAAGGTTTCCGGGCAACCGCTTGGCTTGCTCCCGGCGGCCCAGGACGGCCACATTTCTGGGGCAGCCACCACCCCCTGCTGAAGGAGACCCCTCTGTGCCCTCTCCTCGAGACCCCGCGAACGTTTCATGATTGAGGGATGAGCAACAGTACGACAGCTTTTATTTCTCGAGTTGGATTTTACCACCAGCCCAGGAGAAAAAAGAGGCAGCCTCTAGCCTTCGGGAAGAGAGGACAGGAGACGCTTTCTGGGAGGTCTGGGAAAGGGTGTCAGAAGGATGCCTCCTTCCTGGCTGTGCTGCTTGCGGCGGGTACCACTCCGCGTCCACCCCTACCCCACCCTCGGGCCCACCAGAGGCCCCTGCTGCCCTGTAATTTGTCCCCTCCCCCGCACTCGGAAAGATGACCCTGAGAAGACAGAGAGCTATTCTCCCATGGACCCATGCGAGCTTAAAATTGAATGGCAACAAAAAGTGAGCTTCAGCTTCACCGCAAGTTAAGATGCAGGTCCAGAAAAATATCTGACCTACAAGCAGAATAGAAACACTCTTCTGGATGAACAAAAACTTATATTTTTTTCTGGAAAAAAAGTTAGCAATCTTAATGTCAAGAGTTGCTCTCTGAGACCAATGGCCTCATTCAAAATCAAGTCATAGAAATTAGAACATAAATAAGAACTACTACCATTTACTAAACGACTGAGCGACTGAACTGAACTACCATTTACTAAAGAGCCATCGTGTGCTCCTGGTGAACCTCATCTCACTCTGTCTTCACAATCCATCCAGAGGTCTAATGGGTGTCTTCTGTGGGATGGGCACTGGGCTACGGATTATAAAAGGGGGTGGGTGGTGGTGAGAGTTTCCTATTACCACATCCGGCCTCCTTAAATACAGTAGGATTTCAGCGTTGACATGTTTTTACCCTTCTGTTTAAGGAAAGCAAAATGAAACCAAGGAGAGGCACCTCTATACAAAATGAAAGAATTAAGCCCAACGGATAAATCCAAGGGCTATAAACTGACAAAGATAGGATTACTAGAAGCTTCATTCACTCAAAGATCACCTTTCTTAAGATTCAAATATAAGAAAAGAATTTTAATGTATACCATTCCTGTGCGTGTGGGTGTGTGTGCGCGCGCACCTGCTCTCAGACAGTAAAGGATCCGTCTGTAATGCAGGAGACCTGGGTTCAATCCCTTGGTTGGGAAGATGCCCTGGAGGAGGGCATGGCAACCCACTCCAATATTCTTGCCTGGAGAATCCCATGGATAGAGGAGCCTGGCAGGTTACAGTCCATGGGGTTGCAAAGAGTTGGACACGACTGAGCGACTAAGGACAGCACAGACCATTCCTGTGATAAGATGCAGTCTCTTTTAAGTAAAATAGATGTTTTCTCCACCTTTTAGTTTTAAGCTTTTTCATATGTTATGCTCGTCTATCTTGGGAGGAGTCAGAGCTTGGCCTACACAGCATGACAGAGCTACAAGGATTCCTTCATTTACAAGAGAAAGGGAAAGAGGTTCAGGTCACTTGGTGAGAATCAATAGCAAGGCCAGAAGTTAGTGCTCTTCCCAATAGCATATAGGAAATTTTGCCTATTAGTATAACAAACCCCTAGATTATTCACATTTCATTTTCTAGAGATCTTCATTTGCAAAATACCATTGAAGCCTAATTTTATGTGTGATAGGACTGGCCAATAAAAACATTTCAGACTGAATGTCTCAATTTGTTTAACCTAAGTTAATAATTCCGAAGAATTGATGCTTTTGAACTGTGGTGTTGGAGAAGACTCTTGAGAGTCCCTTGGACTGCGAGATCCAATCAGTCAATCCTAAAGGAAATCATTGGAAGGACCTGAAACTCTGATACTTTGGCCACCTGATGTGAAGAACTGACTCATTTGAAAAGACACTAATGCTGGGAAATATTGAAGGGGGGAGGAGAAGGGGACGACAGAAGATGAGATGGTTGGATGGCATCACTGACGTGATGGACATGAGTTTGAGTAACTCATGTTGGTGAAGTTGGTGATGGACAGGGAAGCCTGGCGTACAGAAGTCCATGGGGTCAGACACGACTGAGTGACTGAACTGAAACTGAAGTTACAGATATTTTTGGTCCTCCCAACAATACTCATTGGTTCTAACTACAACTCCACATGAAAGCATGTTTAGAAAATGTGGAGTGAAAAAGTAATCTAGCAGGTAGTCTGAAAACATCTTAAAAATATGAGATCATACTTTGCATTAACAAAGATGATTTCTGAAAGACACCACTGAGTATCTTGGCTCTGTAAAACTTCTCTTTTTTTATTGCTATTTTATGCTTTTCCACACAAATATATTCTGTATTTCCTCTAAAGTAAACCAGTGCTTTGACAGATTTTAGATTTTTTTCCCCTTAACTAAAGGCACTATTCAATTTCAATGTCCTTGGCGTGTTTTATCTAGGGATTAGACAACTGTACCAAAACACAGCTGTTCCAGTTTTTTCTCCTTTATTTTTCACATTAAAAAACTCCCACTATCAGCCAGTCCAATTAGTTACTCACTATCAAAAGCCGGCTTTGGTCTTTCATCTTCTGGAAAACTGGATCCAAGTGACAGGGTGTCATGGAAACTGTATCTCGGGTCATTTCCTGTTTCAATTGTTTAGCCACAAAAAAAGTTCAGCTCTATCAGATGGAAATTAATGAATACTTGCTGTTGCTTTAGAAAAGCATGCAACTAAATAAAAAAGTAATTATTGTTTTTGACCAAGTTTTCCCACCAACACCAAGGAATACAGGGAGATGAGTGCACCCAAAATGGGAAAAGTACTTTGATAGATGCAATGAACCAGCCTTTTTCAGTTCAGTTTCCATAATTCAGTGGCCAATTTTAAGGCTCTCACTTGGGTTTGGGAAAACTAACTGTAGGTTAAGTGGTTTTAATTGTAGTAAACTTGTTCTTTTTTTCACTTCCAACACATCTTCACCTCTCCTCACATACTGTGCTTTGCCCCCAATTCTATAGAGCTGGAATTCTCTTTAGGTTAAAATCCCCTCAACACAAGGGAATGTGTAATAGAAACAAAAACTGTAATATAATCTAAAAAGATTTCTTGCTGTACCTATTCTCCACCACACACACACACACACGGGAAAAGTGGAGCTTAAGGCCTACAAGCAATACCAGGCAAGCACATGTGTTTAGGAAATGAAGTCCTGGCTGGAATTCAGTAATAATGAGCCCCTGAGTGATCTAATGTACACGAGTGAACACTATGGATGGAAACAGAGTGCCAGATAGGACAATGGGGAACTCAACCTGTGTTTAGTATGTTTCAGCTCTGTCTAAATAATTATGAGCAAAAAACATGGAAGCAATACAACAAATCAATTTTAGGGCTCAGGAGGATTTGCTCAAATAAGACAGCTATGAAGTGTACATTACAGGATAAGTTCGCAGCTCCATTGTGGGAAAGGAGCCCACTTGCAATGCTCTCTGTCCTGGGTTGTTATACATCTTCTCTATTCCAGATGAGGAAGTATTTGTGCTGCTTCTTTTTCTTAGATGTAGAAAAGAAAAATAAGTGGGGAAACATCCAAAAACAAATTAACTTTAAATATTATTAAAGTAAGCAAAGCCTCATGTTACTTATATCCAACTTGCTATTTGGACAATGTCTATAGTGAAGAAAAAAAAAAAAAAAAGGATATCTCTTCGCAATGATAACGGAGGTGTAGACCTTTGATTTGTGAAGTCACTGTACCAGCATAAAGGCATCTAAGCCAAGCTTGTCCACAGCTTCTCTCCTAGTTGCTTTACCATGCTGTCCAGTTCCTCTTTCAAAATCTACATTTATGCCCCTAAGAGACTGGCTCTATTTTATTAAAAATAAGATGAAACTGATAATTTCTAACTAGAAGTCACTGCTATTTCTTTTTCAAACTTTGAGGGAAGCATAATATTCATCCTTCCACAATTTGCAAGGAGAAAGTCCATGATTTAAGAGAACAGTACTTGTAGGCAATCTTTTAAAGTCTTTATATAATATTATATTTAGTATGCTTTGGTCCCTGTGTGCCCAAAACACCAGAAACAGAAATAATTTCACCAAAGATAATTTTTGCCAGAAGTATAAGTAATTTCTAGAAGCCATTCAGATGTGATTTTCTTACAGAAAAACAGGTCAAAATAAAGTAAACTGCTGAAGGCATCAACACAAAAAGGCATAAGTCAGTTCAAAGAGGTAGTGAGCCTAGACTAAAATAAATCCAAGAATACAGCTACCAACCAGACTTAAAGGCTTCTGGTCATGATGAGTGAAGTTGGTTTTATCCCAGGAGAAACAATACATAAAATAAAGATGGAGCTGGTAGGAGAGGTTGTGAACCATAAGAAAGACAAGAAATACAGTCAGTGTGTTGAGATAGACCATTTTTATATTCTGGTCTTAACTTACTATTTTTCTTTTAATTTCTTTCCTTTCGAAAATGCAGTGGCAGTAGGCTCATTGCACACTGTCTTATTTATCATAATGGAGGGGGAAGAAATAGATAATCTTAATTTGTAAACAGCTCAATTACAGAAATCTAATTAACTCTCACTACATAGGAATAAGTTAATTCTTGCAATTAGTGTATGAACATCTATATTGGATTTTATGAAATTTCAGTTCTGGGTTTTGTTTAGTTTGCTTGCATGCCCAATCAAGGATACTATTTAGAATGCAGATGCCTACGGCACTTTCAATAGTGACGACATAATGTTGAATCCTTTTGGCCAATGAAAAGCATACTATTGAGAAACAGATGTATACTGCTTATTGAACAGACCAAGTTCTCTCTCACATACACAGCTGCTCAGCAGTTAGGTGGGGTCATGTGACCAATTATGGCCAATAGCTTGTGACCAGAAGTGACTTGTGACAGCAGGTGTACACCCAGGACTGTAAAGATGATGTCATTCATACCAATGAAAGAGAAGAAACTCATGGATTTTTCAACTCAAGTCAAAACAGGGGAGCTGCTAAACTGGATACTGATGCAGGATTCTACCACAGTTGGAACATTTCAAATACCAGTATTAGAAGTATGTCAATATGAAGAAAGGGAGTATCTTAGGGGGTGGGGGTTCTAAGGTGCTGGCAGTTTACATATTTTATCAGCTGTCTTTCTCACAAGGAACTCAAATGTGAATGGTTATGCAAGTACCACCAAAGAGAACAGGAGTGGAGAGAACTACTTGGGATTCCTGACCATGACCTTCACTGCACTGGCATGCTCCTTGAGGAACAAGATCATTACTGAATCCTTGAACATCCTAAGTGAGAATTAATATCCTCCAAAAGACGACTGGTATGTGTTTAAAAAAAAAAAAAAGAAGTGAACTGTGTCATCACCCAGCCAAAGCCTACAACAATGAAGGTGAGTTCTCTATGCCTGTCTTGCCCCACTGAGGCAAACCTGGAAGTCACAAGTTGAGATACTAAGGTCTCAAGATAGAGGAAAACCACATGAACCCCAGACACCATTAACTCAACAGAAAGTAAGTATCATCTAGATGAAGGGATTTGTTCATTTCCAAAACCTATTTTAGCTTTTTTGTGTGTCACGGAGCCCTGGGACAGTGAACTGTGAACCTCTTCTCAGAATCCTGTGTTTAAATACATAAAATAAAACCATAGGATTGTAAATAAAACTAAAGAGCTTTTTAACTGAGCTACAGCAATGCATACTTCTATCAGTAACAACACATTCATCAGCAAGATGAATTGTAGCAGATGTAATTTACCAACTACTATAATTTCAGAGTAGTGAGGATCATGCTATTTCAAGTTATCTGTGGTATTTACAACAGGTTATGGGATATCTTTGATTTGTTTTGGTAACAAAGTCCCAGGTGCTGCTATACTATTAGGACTTGTTGTTTACATCACAATGAAAAAGAAATGCTAAATTTCCATGATAGGTTTGTGTTATACTTTTTTTTCTCATCAAGTTCATGGGCTCCCTAAACTCTGTACAGCCCCAAAATAAAACTTGCAAGTGTTACCCTCTCCTAACTAACAGAGCCATACCACAAGCTCTCAGGTGGCGTGCTGCCCGGCTGTCTCAAGTGCAGCACCATGTGGGGCATAGTCCGCTGTGGCTTCTCTTCTGCCACTGAGTTTCTTCATTTGTTTTGTGCTCACACCAACTGTTTTCACACAACTCCAACTAACTAAGAGTGTCATTCAGGTTGTTAGAATGCGATTTTATGGATGCTTAGGTGTCTTTAAGTCAATGGTGAAGAAAATTGACAAGAATCAGCCCATAACAAAGGACTGTGCAAGTTTTATTGATATCATCAACATCACCCAGTCCAGGGAAAACTGACCAACAGTTACACAAAAGCAACTGATAAAACACTGTCTGGTAGCTTGTAATGACTTCAAGAGACATGAAGGCACCTGGAGATGCCCAATACAGGATGCTGGGGTCAGCTAATTAGGATGCTGTCCAGTCCTGAGCTGGTCAGCCCTACTGCCAGGAACGTGTGACTCAAAGGGACTGGGGAGTCAGTTCTGTTTAATAAACCTATGAAGCCTGGGTAAAATGAGACTGAAATAATTCATGCTTTTTAAGGTACTCCTACATCTATTAAGTTGCAAAGAAGCCAGAATATTCAATGCACATTCACATAAACCATTATTGTTCTTTCTTAAGAAAGAACACGCTACTCGACACCTTATTCAAGAGTATATAACACAGTAGTTAACTGAGCTGTAGAGCTCCCAGTCCTGACAGTTGAGATAAGGGATCAGAAAATCAAGAAAATATTTGAAATCAAGTAATTAACTATGCAGGCAAAACTGAAGAACCAAGAAGATGAGGCCTGGGAATCCATCCTCTTTCACATTTCACCTAGTAAGAACGGGTATAGTGTGGCTAATGTGCCACTGGATCAAAAGTCAGGAGCTTGGGCTTTTAATCCAGACCCCATGATCAATTAATTACCTGAGCAAATGTGAGCAAGAAGCCACATTTCTCCAAGCTTCAGATTCCCCTTCTTTAAATGGAAGAAATTAACTTCAAAGGCACCTTCCCACACAAAAATAAAGATTTGGTAACTTTTGGAATCTCAGGAATACTGAAAATAATATACAGTATTATTATTATAATATAATCAGATACATATTGAAACTGAATGTCTATTAAAACCAAGTGTTCCCTCTATTAAAACCAAGTGTTCCCATTTCAAAGGGTGAGAAAATGAAGAGAAGAAATGAGTAGTTTCTGTGTATGAACCACCGTGGTGTGCCAGGCAATGTCTGTGGTCCTGTACTTACATCAGTTGAAAGCTTGCACTAGTCAATGTCTCGATGCTAGTGGAAGACGTCTGCTTTCTCTGATAGCCTTCTCCATATTATACATAACTGCTGTTGTAATTGTGTTTTAGCTAGCTCCCTGAGCATGCCTTGTTTAAGGGTCTACTTCCCCAGGGTTAGAAGAATTAGGGAAAGTTTTCTACAGAAAATCAGAATGCCTGAAGGTCTATTGAAGGGTTTAAAATCTAGTCTATGCTCACTTTTGGCCCCTTGAAATTCCTCCTGCCCCTTTTTTGATGTCCCTGTACATCCTGTTGTTATTTTGATTATTTTATCCCCAAGGGCTGACCCATTTACTAGAAGTAGAAGGCTCTTCAGGTTATCAGGAGAATGAATCAAAGTTTAATGTCGCTGACTCCAGGCTCTTTTCCAGGTGTTTTTTCTCCAGAACTATATGATTCCAAATAGCCTCAGTTCTCATAACCATCACGTTAATTTCACCAGACTCTGAAGCCTCCTTGTTTTTCCTGGCTAAGGGTTTCCTTCCCTGCCCTTCCCTATTGTCCTTGCCAACTGCTTCTGGCTGGAATTATGGAAGTGAAAATTTACAACTAGAAAGAACTTTTAGACTTTTTCCCAGTCCACTAGCACAGTAAGCAGATGCAGGGCCTGTGTCCTTTCCTATGTCTACCCAAAGACTTCCCAGGGCATTATGAAGCACATGCTGCTGCTGCTGCTGCTAAGTTGCTTCAGTCGTGTCTGACTGTGCAACCCCATGGACTGCAGCCCACCAGGCTCCTCCGTCCATGGGATTTTCCAGGCAAGAGTACTGGAGTGGGGTGCCATTGCCTTCTCCAATGGAGCACATAGTAGAGGCTAAATATTGTTGGCCCCATGAATGATCCACCAAAAGATGACTGCTGGCCAAAGCCCTGCAGCATGACAGCCAACAGAAAGAACAACGCTCACTCTTTATTTTCAGCATACAAGAACTGTAAAATCAGATTATTCTTTCTCTCGATTTATTGCAAAGCTAATAATTAATCAATAGCCAATAGGCTGATTACTCTGAGACTCAGCATTTTAGAAGAAAAAAATAAGAAAGTTTTTCCCAAACACACCCGTGATCTAGGTGTGGGGGACACAACTAAAACTAAATTTCCACCTGGCTTTGAAACATAAATCTTAAGACCCCTCAGGTTAAAAATGACAGCTAGAGTCCTTTAATCTTGAAAATGCTCTCTCCATGGAAACCTTAAGGACAGGAAATCACTTAGGCAAAGCTTTTTTTTTTTCCCCCCTTTGAGGTAACTTCTAAGGAAAATCTAAGTATTGAGGAAAGTGGGCTTCCATGCACAAATATACCATAGGAAGGCAGTCCATGTCAAATGATTTCATTGACCTGTAAATTGACCCTTAAATAAAGCTTTCCCAGTCAGGCTCAGCTGGCAGAGTCTAACTTACTTCATCTAATAGACTCAATCTCAATTCCCGTATACCACCTCCATGATTAAGATTTTTATTAAGGTAGGAACAAGGATTTATACTATTTTCACCCAAAGTCAGGGACTTTTGCAAGTTATAATTTTCAAGTACAACAAGCACCTAAAATGTAATGCTTCTAGCTACAAAAGGTTGCGAAATTTTGAGTTACCACATAATATTAGACAATTAGACCTGGGAAGATATCTAGTAAATTACAGGAAGAAATCAAAGCACAGAGAGGTAAAGCAATTAGCTCAAGGTCCCACAGGGCTTCCCCAGTGGCTGGGTGGTAAAGAATTCATGTACCAATGCAGGAGACATGGGTTCAGTCCCTGGGTTGGGAAGATCCCCTGGAGAAAGAAATGACAACTCATTCCAAACTTTCGCCTGTGAAATCCCATGGGCATAAGAGTCAGATACAACTTAGTGACTAAATAACAAGGTCCTTCCAGATATAGAATATGGTTTCCTACCCCCAAATTGCTAGATTAACCTTAACTCCCTACCATACCTATTCTTTGCTATTCCAGGTTGGCTACATTTAATAATGATGATAATAATTATATTCAGCTAAAACAATCAAAATATTTTTAATAAGAATAAGGTGAGGGAATTTTGCAAATTCCTGACATCATTTATAGAAGCTTGAGCCTATTAGCAGGCGTGAAATAGCTCACATATTTCAAAGGATAGGTCTAAAGCAGTTCAAACAAGTACAAGTCACTTTCACAACCACCCAAGTTCTAGGATGTACTGTCTGGGACATCAGCCAGGTTGGCAAACAAATCATTATAAAATGCAAAGGTATTAAGTGCCCTCTTGCCTTTGGCAGTACACTCAAAGCTATTCAAATATATTATAGTAAAACTAAAATACAGCTACCAAGGTCTCAGCCAACAAAGAGGGAGAGAAGTCTATGCATGTTTTTTTTTTTAATTTAGGTATTCCAACTTTTGTTCTATTTCCTTATGGAAGACAAACCTAGGAAGGAAAGGAGATGGTGGAGAAAGAAAAGGAGACCCAGACATAAGCTTCTAGAAAAAGTAGGCTGAGATGAAGAAATCTGAGGACATAAGTATTAGCAGCTCTAAAACTTAAAGCAACTTAGGTTCAAAAACAGGTCAATAAAAGCAAATTCTCTCAATTGGTGAGTCAAATAAAATGGAAACTCTTGCCTCTCTTTCTGTCCAAGTGTATCTTTTTACCTCTCTTCCAGTCAACAACTGCTACCAGCCTAAGTCCAGGCCCAGAGATCAAGGGCACGGGACACACACTTTTGTACAGTAACCACTTGGAAGATCAAAGAGAACTTAATAGACTTTCAAGTATACGAAGAGTCTGTGTATAATGACAACAAACAAGACCGAGAAGAAATAAGTTTAAGATGACATAGGAGAGCTTTTCCTAACACATTAGCAAGGACCTCCAGAATATAGGATAGACAAATTCTATCCAGTCTTAGATATAGTATACAAGATAGTATTTAGCATTGTGTTCTCAGGTTCTCCTTCCTTCTCTCTTTTCCCTAATCATGATAGTAACACTTTACATTTGCATTCATTTCCAGTTTTCAATTAATTTTATATCATCCTACTGTCTCCAGTAGTGCGGGCAGGCATCTCCTATACGTGTCTACTTGAGACACAGGAATGAACTAAACAGATGTGTCTTCAACCACTGGGTCTGTTCAACATTTCCTACTGACTGAGAGACAGTAAAGCCAGTCTCTCTGGCAACCTACTCCCATATTTTCCCATATTCTCTAGAAACAAGATTTATGCAGATAGCAAATACTAAGGCATTCATTAAATGCTGAATCAATTAACTGCAATAAACCTAAGTCTCAAGCACCAGCTGAGATGGATTTGAATCTAACCTTTTTCACTGTATGACTTTCAAAACTTGGACAAGTCAATTTACTCTTTCTGAAGTAATTGCATTTGAAATAGAACTCTAATCCTTAGCATAATACCTGCACAACAAAGGTGCCCTTAAAACATGCTCTACTGTAAATCACACTTACCAATAAAATGTCATCCTTGGAAGATACAGATCCATAAGTTGCTAAGAAAGCAAAAAATATCAGGCACAATCCTTGTGGCTTTACTAGTAGAAAACACAGAGTGACTAAAAGAAGCCTCCACTTGGTGAAATTCTAGAGTTAAGCTTACAGAATAAATGTGAACAATAAAGAAAGTGTAAATCATTTGTCTGACAAAGCTTTAGGATGTTGTTGTTGGGAACTCGAGAGTTGCTATCCTTCATACATAAATCCTCTCTGAGACAACTGCTCATGATATCTCACTGGTGTAGTCTGACTTGTCCACAAATACGGATATAAAAATGCCCCTCAATGAAAGAAAGATAGTTGGAAAAGATGAGAGAAGTTCACGTGTCTTCCCAGGCAAAGCCAGAACTAAAGCACCAATTCACAAACCCCTACCTGGTCTAAAAGAAAAGTTATCTAAAGCATTAACTAAGAGGATAAGAAGCTGCCATTGTAGCAGGCTTAAAGTGATCCACTTTCACTAGAGCTCAGTAGACTGGGGCCCTCATTGAAAATGCAAAATCTCCAGCTGGGGGTAAGAAGAAGAGAAAATGTTAAGATTCTCAGCTCTGAAGTGCCAAAACCAAAGGTCTCTGCATTCCAAGACTCAACCTCCTTCCTCCCCCAGCCGCCCCAACCCTCCTTTCCATTATTCTGGAGCAATTCCTTCCTAGTCCTACCATTTCGAGTCAGGGAGACTTGGGAAATGCTCCAGCATCCACTGAGAGATAGAGAAATACACAAAGGATTCTCTCTTCCACAAAGCATTCTTTCACAGAGGCAGCAGAGTCTATTAAATACGTCCTCTTAATATGCATACATTTCTGTAAGCAGATTATGAGGACCATGAGCTCATGAAATGAGCTCCTCCCCACAGAAAATGGGTTTAAAACCCACTGCAGGGAGGAGAAAAGGTGTTTGTGGCAGGGAGAAGACAAGGCTTAAAATTAATGTCAGGGGATCTTCTCCTCCTTGGTAATTCCCAGGGGGAAAGAAGGTGGAGACAAAACCACCTAACAAGGCTGCTGTAACTCCAGGGTTGAGCTAGTTGGTATCCACACAATTCCTTTCCTATACCTGCCTTCTTGTGTTGCCACACCATGGGCCACAACACAGAGTATTCCTTCCTATGAGTAAGTCATAAGAAAGGTATAACAATTATCTATACAGTAATACCGGAGAAGGCAATGGCACCCCACTCCAGTACTTTTGCCTGGAAAATCCCATGGATGGAGAAGCCTGGTAGGCTACAGTCCATGGGGTCGCTAGAGTCAGACACGACTGAGCAACTTCACTTTCACTTTTCACTTTCATGCATTGGAGAAGGAAATGGCAACCCACTCCAGTGTTCTTGCCTGGAGAATCCCAGGGACAGGGGAGCCTGGTGGGCTGCCGTCTATGGGGTCACACAGAGTCGGACACGACTGAAGTGACTTAGCAGCAGCAGCAACATACAGTAATACACTTTTCAAATTGCCCCTCAAATCTTTGGAAGTATAAATATAACTAGTAATGAACTTCTCATATAGATCTACATTAAGCAACACAGGTCTATTTTTACATTCACTGAACACTGTAGAGTACCTTCCAGTCTTTTCCAAGACTGTTAAATTGAGACAAGCAATTGAACAATTTGTTCTATTTCCATTTTTTTTTAAGTGAATGGATTGAAATCTTAAATGTGAAAATGTGAATGTACATTTCTAAATTGCAACTTTTCTACTGAGTGTTTGCACCATACTTTTGGAATCTTATTTAACAACAAAAACAGGAAAACTAAAAACCAAAATACACATGATACATTTTCTCAGAATACATAACATTATAAGTAAGTATAAAAAAATTTGCCTGCAATGTGGTAAACCCAGGTTCGATCCCTGGGTTGGGAAGATCCCCTGGAGAAGGAAATGGCTACCCACTCCAGCATTCTTGCCTGGAGAATTTCATGGACAGAGGAGCCTGGCAGGCTACAGTCCATGGGATCGCAGAGTCAGACATGACTGAGTGACTAACCACTTTCAAACCATTCATGGGCCATCACTGGCTTAATGAATGATTATACTTTTCACCTCATTATTTCTTCAGAATTACTTCTTTCTTGGAGAATGAAATTGTTACACACAAAACAAATCTACCCATAGTAATAAATAGAATGTCCTTTTATTTACCTAGATATATAAAAAGATAAAACAGTCTTTCCCTACATATACATCAGTATTTCTGATATGCAAATTGTTTAATAATTCACAAAGGGATTTTAGAGACAGCTCACTTGATATAACAGCTCTGTGAAGTATTATTTACTCCAATGTTATAGATGAGGAAACAGAACCAGAGAGATTAAAGTGGAGCCCTGGGTCTTACTTCCAAATTCATTCCTTCATTCATTTCTAACTGAAGGCCGGCTCTTGTTCTGGACACCATGCAGGATATTAAGCATTCAGGGAGAGCAAGCAGTGTATACCCATATGCAGGACACAAGGGCAAGCACAAAGTTCAAAGAGGGCACAATGGGGCCGTACTCAACCCAAATTTAATTGTAGAAAAGCAGACCACTTTCTAGAGAAGGCAATGCCAGGCTGAGTCCTCAAAGACAAACCCAGTGTTCTCACCACCCAACACCTTCCTTGACTCACCAGCCTTCCACATGGCTAACAAAACATGTGCTCAAAATGGTATTCGTTCCAGAAGACACCTGCACTGCACACCCAGGAAGTGCCCGCCCAGTGCTATCTTCTACAATCCTGTTAACTCTAGAGAAAAAGTGAGTTCTCCATAAAAAGAAGCCTAAAAAGGAGGGGATATATGTGTACTTAGGGCTGATTTCATGTTGAGGTTTGACAGAAAACAACAAAATTCTATAAAGCAATTATCCTTCAATAAAAAAACAAATTAATAAAAAAAACCTACTATGCGTGTGTGACAGAGCATTTCAGACAGAGGACGTTACCTCTGGGCATGAGCAGGAAAACTCATTCTCGTGAGATGAGCCTGGAGGGACTTGGAACCACAATCCACTGGTTGTTTAGTCACTCCGTCATGTCTGACTTTCTGTGACCGCATGGACTACAGCCCACCAGGCTCCTCTGTCCATGGGATTTTCCAGGCAAGAATACTGGAATGGGTTGTCATTCCCTTCTCCAGGGATCTTTCGATCCAGGGATCAAACCCACATCTCCTGCTTGGCAGGCATATTCTCCTAAGGAGCCCTGGGATCCACTTAGTGTTGTCCAAATGCCTTGTATGGACCCACAGATAAAGGCTAGGAAAGGGGAGGAGGATGGAGGCCAGAGTTGCTGGTATAAAGTCTGTTCTAAGAAAATAATAGGAGAACCAAACTCCATGCTATCAGGAAAAAAGGCTGTCCTTCCCTATTTTGTTGTTGTTTGGTCACTAAGTCATGTCGGACTCTTTGTGACTCCATGGACTGTAGCCCACCAGGCTCCTCTGGCCATGGGATTTCCCAGGCAAGAAAGAATATTGGAGTGGGTTGCAATTACCTTCTCCAGTGGATCTTCCCAACCCAGGAATCAAACCTGCACTGGAGGTCTCCTCCTCAAGTTATAAAATGCCCTTACCCCTTGAGCAACAACGATTTCCAGCAACTTTTACTAAAGATAAAACATCCCCCCAATATAGGCTATTTATATTCCAGCTATAGAATATCTTCAACCCTCCTCTTTCTCCCAATGAAAAATGATACCCAAATGAAAAAAAAAATTCATTTTTTATTCTGAACTTCTCACAAACAGTCCCATTCTTTTTAAACTCATGGAGAAAAATGTAAGTTTGAGTTTCAAACCACTATTAGTGAAGCAAGAAAACTAAGGAAACATCTTTTAAGGAAATCAAAGACAGTGTATGATTTTGACACAACAAAGCTAGTGTCTCAATGTTCATGTTTATTAGTAATGTTTTTAAAAAAGAGGAGGCAGTCTTTGAAGAAAAGTACCTCATTTCCCACTGCTTTGGGTTCTTATAGGGGACTCTGATATTCATGGACTGCACATTTAGAGTTTGGGCCATTTCAAAGCACTTCCTGCCCAAGCCGTAAAGCAGAGTAATAAATTTAAGGTATTAACATTCTAGTCCTATCACATATGGACTGTAAGATGGGTTTGATTATTTGCTTTTTTAAAGTTCCTTACACAAAGTTGTCTAGATTTCATCTTTTAATTTTACATGAGGACCTCATAGGTTGAAGGTTTACTGAAAACAAATGGGCAGGAACTTTTGATCCTACATTTTAAAAGAAAAAATATTGTGTAGAGGGATAAATTGGGAATTAGCAGTCAACAGATACATAACCGTGTGTATGTAACAGATATATAACCTTTGAGTGTGGATCACAATAAACTGTGGAAAATTCTGAAAGAGATGGGAATACCAGACCACCTGACCTGCCTCTTGAGAAACCTGTATACAGGTCAGGAAGCAACAGTTAGAACTGGACATGGAACAACAGACTGGTTCCAAATAGGAAAAGGAGTCCGTCAAGGCTGTATATTGTCACCCTGTTTATTTAACTTATATGCAGAGTACATCATGAGAAACGCTGGGCTGGAAGCACAAGCTGGAATCAAGATTGCCGGGAGAAATATCAGTAACTTCAGATATGCAGATGACACCACCCTTATGGGAGAAAGTGAAGAAGAACTAAAAAGCCTCTTGATGAAAGTGAAAGAGGAGGGTGAAAAAGTTGGCTTAAAGCTCAACATTCAGAAAACTAAGATCATGGCATCTGGTCCCAACATTTCATGGCAAATAGATGGGGAAACAGTGGCTGACTTTATTTTTCTGGGCTCCAAAATCACTGCAGATGGTGATTGCAGCCATGAAATTAAAAGATGCTTACTCCTTGGAAGGAAAGTTATGACCAACCTAGACAGCATATTAAAAAGCAGAGACATTACTTTGCCAACAAAGGTCCATCAGTCAAGGCTGTGGTTTTTCCAGCAGTCATGTATGGATGTGAGAGTTGGAATATAAAGAAAGCTGAGCGCTGAAGAATAGATGCTTTTGAATTGTGGTGTTGGAGAAGACTCTTGAGAGTCCCTTAAACTGCAAGGAGATTCAACCAGTCCATCTTAAAGGAGATCAGTCCTGGGTGTTCATTGGAAGGACTTGTGTTGACGCTGAAACTCCAATACTTTGGCCACCTCATGCGAAGAGCTGACTCGTTTGAAAAGACCCTGATGCTGGGAAAGATTGAGGGCAGGAGGCGAAGGGGATGACAGAAGATGAGATGGTTGGATGGCATCACCGACTCGATGGACATATGGGTTTGGGTGGATTCCGGGAGTTGGTGATGGACAGGGAGGCCTGGCGTGCTGCGGTTCATGGGGTCGCAAAGAGTTGGACACGACTGAGCGACTGAACTAAACTGAAGATACATAACACTATATATAAAATAGATACATAGAACGTATAATGGCAGAGAATCTGAAAAAGAATATATATCTATAAGAATATATATGTGTGTGTGTGTGTGTGTGTGTAACTGAATCACTTTGCTACATACCTGAAATACTGTAAATCAAGTATAAAAGAAAGAAAGTGAAGTCACTCAGTCGTGTCTGACTCCTTTCAACCCAATGGACTGTATCCGACCAGGCTCCTCCATCCATGGGAGTTTCTAGTCAAGAGTACTGGAGTGGGTTGCCATTTCCTTCTCTAGGGGATCTTCCCAACCCAGAGATCGAACCTGGGTCTCCTGCATTGCAAGCAGATGCTTTACTGTCTGAGCCACCAGCGAATATATAAAAGAGGAAATATGACTCTGTACCTATCTTCTCATTACCATTTTTGGACACTCCCTGAGAATAAGAGATTAAATCTAAAAAGCACAGGACAAAAGCACTATTATGTACATGCTTTTCTTTGATCTTCACCACAACCCTTTGAGGTAGCTACTACTCCCCATTTTACAGAAAAAATAATTGAGGCTCAGAAGCCAAGTCACTCAGTCTTTGTACAACTACTTTGTAATTGTTCTTGAAAGACAGAATTTTTTTGAAACTCACTGAATGGAGAACACGGTGTTAGCAAAGCACCGTACTTCCCAATAACGTGTGTTCTGCCCCTCGGATGTCTGACGGGCACACACATCTTCTGAGAAGATGGAAACTCATCAGCTTGGGGAGAAAATGCCAAGTTTAAAGCGTGGCTTGTTAGAGAGGGAGCTATCACAGATTATTAATTTAGCCTTCTCTCTCTGCGAGTGTTTGATGTAAATGGCAAGGGTTCGAAGGTCAAAGAGGAAGAAGTATGTGCTTTAATTTCTCCCCCCTAGAGGTGCAAGAGTGTTTTCTATTAACAAAAACCCTGTAGCCAACAAATCCTGGGCTTGGATCAAACAGCCCTCCATCTTTTAAGTTATAACATCACAGGGAGACATTTCAAGAGGAAACCAAGCCCAGCCAGGCCTGTCGTACCAGAGAGAGAGAGAACGCTGTTCTGCCCTTTGGGGATTTGAAATGCAACTTTCTTTTTGCTGAAACGGCTTAGTGACAGACAAAAATGTCCCCAGATAGTTATTCTTGATCTATAGACAGGTGCTAAATGGAGGGGAAAAAAAAAAGTGGGCAGAGGCTGAGTTTAGCCATTTGTACCTGAAGAACCACCCCGCTTTGGCCAGAGCTATTAGGAACAGAAATTTTGGCAACAAATGTTGGTTCACTGGGCTATGTTTGAGTTAACTAATAATAGTCAAAACAATCTGTGCTTCACTCAGTACATGATGCATAATAAACATCCAATAAATAGTGACTAATCATACTCTAGCATTTTCCTGGTGACTTAGTGGTAAAGAATCCGTTGGTCAATGCAGGAGACGCTGGTTCGATCTCTGGGTCAGGAAGATTCCCTGGAGAAGGAAATGACAAGACACCCCAGTATTCTTGCCTGGGAAATCCCATAGACAGAGGAGCCTAGCAGGCTACAGTCCAAGGGGTTGCAAAAGAGTCAGACACAACTTAGTGACTAAACAACAACAAATCATATTATGCTTTCTTCTTCCCTGCCCTTAATAACACAGAAGAGTCATCCTACTCATTTCTCATCCCCATACACATACCCACAACCATCACTGCTGCTCAAAAAGTCTAGAAGTGAGAGATGAAACAAGAAATTTTGAAGACACAGCAACATTTTCTTTCATAAAGAAGAGCTAAAACTTTGTGGGACCTCTGGCACCAGGCATTGTGCCAGATATTCACTTATAATCCTACAACAATTACTAAATGTACCCCCAATTTTTACAGTGAGGAACTTGAGGTTCAGAAGGGCAGTGAGAAAGCTTGGATGAAAATCCAAGATTCTCCAAACAGGCTTTTGTGAATTGGCCTAGTTGGGAATGAGGCCTGTTTTATAATCCCTCTGGGTGAATGCTATTCTAAACAACAGACTTCAAAACGAGCTTTGGAAGCCAGACTGTTTGTAAACTGAGGACCGCTGGAACTATTCACATCTCTTGTCACATTTAGGGGCACCTCTGCTACTTAAAAATGGCTTTTAGTTTGAAGCCCATCCACAAAGCCTACAAGAAGGCAAGTATTCCCTTTCCTATCAAGACAGTGCTTGGAGAATGGGGCAAACCCCAGGCAGCTCAGTTGGGAAAAAAAAAGAAGAAGAAAGAAAAATCCAAGTGATGGGTTTATAGGAAATACACAGAGGAAGAGCAAAGCATAGTAATTGTTTACAGGCCACTAGTGAGTCTTCTAAAAAGGCCGGGAGAAATGGGGCTTGGGAGAGTCTAGTCTGAAAAGAGTTAATCCCTCAGACAATTCCTCCAGGGCACGTGACACATCTACACCCATCAGGCAAAAGTCTTGACCACTGCACCACATAATTTTCCCCAACTGACCCTCAGCCCCCTGTTGTTCCCAGCCTGCTTACTAATCACCCCAGGAGAATGTATGCCTCAGGAAAGCAGGACTGTATTTTGTTGATCCCTCTTTCTTCAGCATCTTTGAGAATACTAAGCTAGTAGCAGACATTAAATATAATGAAATGAAGAACACGGGCCCGAGGGCTTCAGTAGTTGTGGCACAAGGGCTCAGCAGTTGCAGCTTCCAGGCTCCAGAGAGGAGGCTCAATAGTTGTGGCCCAGGGGCTCCGTTGTTCCATGGCAGGTGACTTTGAGAAGATCGCACACTGCAACTAGGGAGTAACCCCAGCTCACCACAACTAGAGAAAAGTCCACGCAGAACGAAGACCCAGCACAGCCAAAAATAGACAAATAAAATTATAGTGAAAGATTACTTATCATTTACTCAATTTTCCTGGTTAACATGTTTAGCTCAGTTCAGTCGCTCAGTCGTGTCCAACTCTGCGACCCCATGGACTGCAGCACGCCAGGCCTCCCTGTCCATCACCAACTCCCAGAGTCTACCCAAGCCCATGTTCATTGAGTTGGTGATGCCATCCATCCATCTCATCCTCTGTCGTCCCCTTCTCCTCCTGTCTTCAAACTTTCCCAGCATCAGGTCTTTTCAAATGAGTCAGTTCTTCGCGTCAGGTGGCCAAAGTACTGGACTTTCAGCTTCAACATCAGTCTTTCCAATGAATATTCAGGACTGATTTCCTTTAGGATGTACTCGTTGGAGCTCCTTGCTGTTTAAGGGACCCTCAAGAGTCTTCTCCAACACGACAGTTCAAAAGCATCAATTCTTCAGCACTCAGCTTTCTTTGTAGTCCAACTCTCACATCCATACATGACCACTGGAAAAACCATAGCCTTGACTAGATGGACCTTTGTTAGCAAAGTAATGTCCTGCTTTTTAATGCCATCTAGATTGGTCATAACTTTCTTCCAAGGAGCAAGTGTCTTTTAATTTCACAGCTGCAGTCACCATCTGCAGTGACTTTGGAGCCCCCCAAAATAAAGTCTGTCACTGTTTCCACTGTTTCCCCATCTATTTGCCATGAAGTGATGGGACCAGATGCCATGATCTTAGTTTTCTGAATGTTGAGCTTAAAGCCAACTTTTTCATTCTCCTCTTTCACTTTCATCAAGAGGCTCCTCAGTTCTTCTTTGCTTTCTGCCATAAGGGTGGTATCATCTTCATATCTGAGGTTATTGATATTTCTCTCGGCAATCTTGATTGCAGTTTGTGCTTCATCCAGCCCAAGGTTTCTCATGATGTACTCTGCATAAAAGTTAAATAAGCAGGGTGACAATATAGCCTTGACATACTCCTTTCCCGATTTGGAACCAGTCTGTTTCATATCCAGTTCTAACTGTTGCTTCTTGACCTACATACAGATTTCTCAAGAGGCAGGTCAGGTGGTCTGGTATTCCCATCTCTTAGAGAATTTTCCACAGTTTGCTGTGATCCACACAGTCAAAGGCTTTGGCATAGTCAATAAAGCAGAGCAGATATTTCTTCTGGAACTCTCTTGCTTTTTCAATGATCCAACAGATGTTGGCAATTTGATCTCTGGTTCCTCTGCCTTTTCTAAGATCAGCTTGAACATCTGGAAGTTCACAGTCCACATACTGTTGAAGCCTGGCTTGGAGAATTTTGTGCATTACTTTGCTAGCATTTGAGATGAGTGCAATTGTGTGGTAGTTTGAGTATTCTTTGGCATTGCCTTTCTTTGGGATTGGAATGAAAACTGACCTTTTCCAGTCCTGTGGTCACTGCTGAGTTTTCCAAATTTGCTGGCATATTGAGTGCAGCACTTTCACAGCATCATCTTTTAGGATTTGAAACAGCTCAACTGGAATTCCATCACCTCCACTAGCTTTGTTGGTAGTGATGGTTCCTAAGGCCCACCTGACTTTGCATTCCAGGATGTCTGGCTCTAGGTGAGTGATCATACCATTGTGATTATCTGGGTTGTGAAGATCTTTTTTATATAGTTCTCCTGTGTATTCTTGCCACCTCTTCTAAATATCTTCTGCTTCTGTTAGGTCCATACCATTTCTGTCCTTTATTGAGCCCATCTTTGCATGAAATGTTCCCTTGGTATCTCTAATTTTCTTGAAGAGAAATGTTTAGCTACAAGAATCATTTCAAAGGTGTTATATAGTGATGTGAATGTTTTGAGGGAAAAAAAGCATTTACAGAATGCTAATGTGATGAGAAAACTGAGAAGAAATAGTAATGTCAATACAATTTTGATCTTAATCTCATACCTCATATTGAGAGAACCAATATATAATAATGAAATTCTCATGAAAAGGAAAGTACCTAAAATTACTAAATAAGCCATCCTGCTCAGTAGATTGTATGCACACTTTAGGTGGATTGAAAGAATGGATGGAGGAACAATGGTGGTTGTGTTAGTAGCCTTTCCAGCTCTTGATTCAATGTCAGATATTTTGGGAATGGCACCACAAATCTTTACTTCAATAATTTATGAACATGCTAAATGAAACTTCAACAAGAAGTTCACTGTGTTACATAGTCCTATAACTCTTGAATCAGCTTAAACAGAAGACAAATTTTGGAGGGTAAGCTAAAAAAAAAGCATCCTTTTCATACTTCACCTCCTTGAAAACATTTTACTATGTCATAATGAGATTCTCTAAACAATGGATTGTTGATAACTTTGTCCAAAATAGGTGATAATTGTTCTCGTAACTATAAACCTCTCAAAAATCATTTATTAAAATCCAATGAATGCTGTATTTATGTTGATTGGAAATACATTAACTATTATTTCATTTCAATAACTAAATGAACTACATGCAGGCTATTTAATTACCACACCCTAAAGTAGCAATTCTCTTCATGACTTTTCTAAATATCATTATGGAATGGACACAGCCAAACAAGAAATTAGGGAAGGGCAAATGGAGATTGGTAAAAAACCTGAAATTTTCAAAACACAAATTATAAAGTATCTGTTGCTAGTGCTTAGAAACATAATTCTGTCTGTAAAGTATATTAAGATGTTTCAGTAGTGTTCATAAAATGTAAATTCGACTAGCATGGGTAATTCCAAACCTCACATAAAGCTAAAATTATATTCTAATATATATATTATTAAAATCATCTCTGAAACTAATTGATTGAGTTCTTATATTAATCAAATAGTTAAGCAGTCCTGGATCATTATACTGACATGATACCATGCCTATGTTTCATATAAGTGATCAGTAAATAACTAAATTTTTAGGAGGGGGTGAATGGAGTCCAGCAGAATGAAGACACCAGTCAAAATGATGAAAATGATTCCCATATTCTGCTGCCACTGGAATAACAGAGATAACTATAGTACATTTTTTTATTATCTCCCTTCTGTCCAAATCACTCAATATGTAACAGTCATCAGAAGTGGGTGGAATCAATTGCACGCCTAATTCTTGGAACAGGTCCTAATGGGCACAAATGATTGTCATTCCATCCTCTTGCATTCCACTCACCACAGTAAGGTCCAGTCAGGATAAGCCCAAGGCATCCTACAAGAGGAGGGGGCTCTTTACTCTCCTGGAGTCTGATGTGCCCCAGACAGACCTGGGATCACCAAACTCATTTTACTACAGGCAAAGCCAGCCTGAGGGTTAGCTAACTCCTCTAGGGTGATGGAGCCAGGGGGATGTTGGGGTGGGGGTGGAGAAAAGAAGCCTTGGCTTTAATCAAACTATGCCTGAAGCTTACATTACACGGAAATCTCTCAGTTAAGCCAACAAACTATCTTTTAAGGAAGTTTCCTGAGTTGTTGGGATGGGTTGTTACTTGCAATTCTAAACATCCTAACAGAACCACAGATGATGATGGTGATGTGTCTCTGACAGACAGACACGGCCACCCTTACAACAGCCTGGAGCTGTGGCAGGTATTATTTTCCTCCTTTATAAAGTGAACAGCTGAGGCTATGAAGAGGGGGAAAGAATTTATCAAAAGTTACATGGCTGGTAAGCTAAGATCTCAACCGCCTTTGAGGATCTATCACTCCATGCAGTATCTGTACACAGGAAGGAGATTACCACTGTTGTCTCATTTTCTGTATTGAAAACTCTTCTTTTCTTGAATTGTTATTCTGCAGTAGCTGTCCTACTTTCTCTCAAATCATAGCCTTAGCCCAGTGGGCCTTTGTGGAATGTAAAGCATTAAATAACACAATTTCATCATATTTAAATGAAATCACAAAGGTAAAAGTGGCATTACCTGTCCATGAAGGATAAATACCTTCATTACTCTGTCTCCTTGCTTCCATTTCTGCCTTTCCCCACCCACATCCCCCAAGCAACCAAGGCACCCAATAGCCAGAGGGATATTATTAAAGCGAAAATCAATCACAACCACGTCACTCCCTGCCTCAAATCGGCCCATGGCTTCCAATTTCAGCCAGAATAAAATCTAGACTCTTCGGTTCCCACTGTAACTATCCTCTCTCCTCTTCCTCCACTGCCACCCTCCTTCAGTGCCTCCTTTCAGCTTTCCTTTCAAACACCCTGACCCGTTCTCCTCTCTGGCCCTGTGCTCTCTACTTCTTTCCCAAGTTCCTTCCAGGTCCTCCTCCCCAAACACATTCAAGTCTTAGCTCCCTCAGCAGGCTTCTTTCAAATGGCACAGTAGCCTAATTTAACTCCTTCCCAGAATTGATCAGGGTCCAGTGTTATCTTGATTTATTTTTTTGCATAGCTAAATCTCTCTCTCTCCCAGAAGGCAAGCCTCTCAAAAGCAAGGGGGATTCAGTTGGTTCATCACTATACCCCACGCCTAGAGCAGTGCTGAGGTGTACAGGAGTACAGGGGGTCAACCAATAGTTACTAAGATTAACCGATTAACTCTAAGATTCTACAAAGGCCACAGTAACCAAAACTCTTATATAATGCTTTATTTTTAGCTGAAAACAAGAACTGCAAACTCCAGAATTCTCTTTCAAAGATTTTTTAGCTATCGTAGATCATACTTGATTCTTTCTAATCCTGGGCACCATTATTCTTTAAGCTATGAAAGCAAATTTATGAAAACACAGTTCAGTTCAGTTGCTCAGTTGTGACTCACATTCATACATGACTACTGGAAAAACCATAGCTTTCTCACATTCATACATGACTACTGGAAAAACCATTCATACATGACTACTCACATTCATACATGACTACTGGAAAAACCATAGCTTTCTCACATTCATACATGACTACTGGAAAAACCATTCATACATGACTACTCACATTCATACATGACTACTGGAAAAACCATAGCTTTGACTAGACAGACCTTTGTTGGCAAAGTAACGTCTCTAGTTTTTAATATGCTGTCTAGGTTGGTCATAACTTTTCTTCCAAGGAGTAACCATCTTTTAATTTCATGGGTGCAGTCACCATCTGCAGTGACTTTGGAGCCCCCCAAAATAGTCTGTCACTGTTTCCACTGTTTCCTCATCTATTTGCCATGAAGTGATGGGACCAGATGCATAAGACCCAATTTCCCCCTCAGTCAGTCTTTCCCATCAGGAAGCTTCCATAAGCCTCTTATCCTTCTTCATCAGAGGGCAGACAGACTGAAAACCACAATCACAGAAAACTAACCAATCTGATCACATGGACCACAGCCTTTTCTAACTCAATGAAACTATGAGCCATGCCGTGTAGGGCCACCCAGGGCAAATGGGTCATGGTGGAGAGTTTTGACAAAATGCAGTCCAATGGAGAAGGGAATGGCAAACCACTTCAGTATTCTTGCCTTGAGAACCCCATGAACAGTATGAAAAGGCAAAAAGATGAAAAAACAATGTCACTTTAAAAAACAACAGTGGTAGAATTTGGTACTCATAAGGAAAATTAAAAGCACATCTGAATTTTTTTTCAAGTACCTACTTCTCAAAACTCAATAACAGGCACATAGGAACTTTGGGGAGTAATGAAAATGTTATAAAACTAGATGGCAATGATCAATGTACAAATATACAAATTTTAAAAATCAGTCATTTTTTAAAAATAAGGAATAAGGAAACAACCCAATTTCAAAGTGGGTAGATGTTTTCACATTTCACCAAAAAAGATAGGCTAATTGCAAATAGGCAAGTGAAAAAAATGCTTTGCACCATTATTCATTAGGGAAATATTCATTAAGATCACAATGAGATACCACTTCACACATTTTACAATGGATAACATTAAAATGGGCTTCCCTTGTGGCTCAGCTGGTAAAGAATCCACCTGCAATGCAGGAGACCTGGGTTAGATCCCTGGGTTGGGAAGATACCCTGGAGAAGGGAAAGGCTACCCACTCCAGTATTCTGACCTAGAGAATTCCTAGTCCATGGAGTCGCAAAGAGTCAGACATGACTGAGCACATTTTATAATGGGTAACATTAAAATGATTGACCCAATCAAGTTCTGAAGAGGCTGTGGTGCTCCCAGGACTTTTACCCATTGCTGGTGGAACTATATAATGAGATAGCCCCTTTGGAAAACAAACTGCCAGTTTTCAACAAAGTTTAACATACACTTAGCATGCTAGTCCCACCCCTTGAAGTATGAGGACTCATACTGAAACTGAAGCTTTAATACTTTGGCTACCTGACAGGAAGTGCCAACTCATTGGAGAAGACCCTAATGCTGAGAAAGATTGAGAGCAGGAGAAAAGGGGGGTGACAAAGGATGAGATGGTTGGATGGCATCATCAATTCAATGGACGTGAGTTTGAGCAAACTCCAGGAGATGTGGAAGGACAGGGAAGACTGGTGTTGCAGTCCATGGGGTTGAAAGAGTCAGATATGACTAAGCAACTGAACAACAAGTATGAAAACTATGTTCAAACAAAAACTTGTATGAGAATGTTTACCGTAGGAATATTTATAGATTTATGACCTCAAAAAATCCAAATGTTTTTCAGTTGCTGAATGGACAAACTGTGGTACATATGCACAATGGGACGATACTCAGCAATAAAAAGGAATAAACTATATATATATATATAACGTGGATGAATTTCAAATGCATTATGCTAAATTTAAAAAGTCAAGACTCAAAATGTATATCATAATGCCTCCATTTATATGACACTCTGGAAGAAGCAAAATTAGAGATGGAGATGGTTTTCAGGCATGGCAGGTTGGAGTGTAAGGGAGTTGGGGAGGGGAAGGAATAACTACAAAGAAATAGCACTGGAGAATTTTGAAGGGTGATAAAAACTTCCATATTTAGATTGTGGTGAGAATTACATGATGTGCATCCGTGGACCTCTACACCAAAAAGAGTAGATTTTCACGCTCATTAGGGTGGCTATTATTTAAAAAAAAAAAAGTGTTGGCAAGAATGTGAATTATTGTGAATTGTTGGTAAGTATGTAAAATGGTGCAGCCACTCTGAACCATTAATGCCACAACTGCACTCTTAACAATAATTAAAATTTTAAAAATGTATGTTATATACATTTTGCTGTTTGTTGTTCAGTCACTACGTCATGTCTGACTCTTTGGAACCCCATGGACTGCAGCACGCCAGGTTTCCCTGTCCTTCCCTATCTCCCAGAGTTTGCTCAAACTCATGTCCATGGAGTTCACCGAGTTGGTGATGCCATCCAACCATCTCATCCTCTGTCCCTCCCTTCTCCTCCTGCCCTCAGTCTTTCCCAGCATCAGGATCATTTTACAATCTTAAAATTAAAATTTTAAAAAGTCTGATGCACTTCAAAGATTTGGTTCTGAACTTTCAAGGTCACTTTAAAAAGTGATCATTGCTAGCTATAGGGGGGAGAAAACAGTACATTTTATTGTGTGTAAATCTATCTATCTAAATGACTGTAACATAATGGAAGGAAAGAACATCTGAATCACTACTGCAGGACTTCATTGTTGTAATCACAGTTTGCTCTGGAAATCTGTTTTGTTTATCCCCTTTAAAGAAAAAGAAATAACATGGAAAGCATGAGTTTTTTTTTTTTTTTAATTCATAGGTGTAGAACGATGAAGTCACATTTACATTTTTCTCCTATTTTAATTTTTAATGAATCTGTAGTCTCCTATCCCCACTCCTCTTCTCTCTCTCCTCTCTGTTGGAAGAGAGAAACAAACGGCCTACCATCGATTTTCCAACATCCAGACCTCTATCCACCCGGGGTCTTTCAGCATCTTCACCCTGCTAACGGGTCCATACCAGTAAAGGCATAACCAAAAGAGTTTGGGGAAACACTTATGCTTGCATCGATTAGGAATAAGATTCAAATCCCTCATATGCATCATTTTTCTCCTCTTATACTAATAAGACAGCCACTTGGTTTTCTTTCAGTTCTTTAAGTATGCCAAAGTTGACTCTCAAGACCTCTGCACGGGCTGTTCCAATGCTAGCCAACATCCTCACCCTCCTCCTTTCTGATTGGTTCCCCCTTCTTTTGCTAGCCCCACCTCCACCTCTCCTCTGATCGGTTCCTCTACCTCTCTGGTCCCTCCGCATTACCTTCTGTGATTACTTCCCAGGCCATCCAGTTCTCGGTTGTTGCTCCCACCCACTGCTGCTGCTAAGTCAATTCAGTTATGTCCGATTCTGTGCGACCCCATAGACGACAGCCCACCAGGCTCCCCCATCCCTGGGATTCTCCAGGCAAGAACACTGGAGTGGGTTGCCATTTCCTTCTCCAATGCGTGAAAGTGAAGTCGCTCAGTCGTGTCCAACTCTTAGCGACCCCATGGACTGCAGCCTACCAGGCTCCTCCGCCCATGGGATTTTCCAGGCAAGAACACTGGAGTGGGGTGCCATTGCCTGCTCCCACCCACATTGTTCGATAAATATTTGTTAGTAATTAATTGTAAGGGCCAAGCCCATTCCATAAGAAAATAGCAGTGAACAATACAAAGCTTACCTGTGGGAAGTTAGGGAATATGACAAAACAAAATGAATGGGGTAAGGAGGCAGAGTGAGGAGAGGGAAAGGAGGATACTGTTTTAAAGAAGATGGGCAGGTAAAGAATTTTTTTTTTTTTTAATTTTTATTCCCAGATAAAAGAAACAGCAAGTTCAAACGCTCTGGGGCAAGGACGTGCTTGGAGCATTAGAGCAACATTACGCGTTGGGGGGTGGGGGTTGAGGAGGGGGAGGGTGGGAACTCGATGGTGGGAGGGGAGATAAGAAATAAAGTCAAAGATATCAGAGACCAGGTCACTCGGGCTGTAAAAGCCACTGTAATTTTGAATTTTACCCTGGAGTCAGATGGGAGCCTTTAGAGAGTTTTGAGCCGAGAAATGACATATCTGACATATATTAAAAGGATTTCCGTTGTTGTCTTTCCAATAATCCTTGTTTCTTTCATAACATTACTAAAACAATTTATAACTCATATTTATATGATTACTTCTTTAACGTATTTCCCCTAGTTAGGTGCAGAGGGCGGCTCTTATTCAGAGAGGACACCAGCCAAGCACAATAAGAGTAGAGATCTTGTCTCTCTTCTTTTAACCATGAACTCAAATGCAAGCATAGTACCTGACATACAGTATGTGCTCAACACATATTCACTAAATGAACTAGCTGATGAATCTAATCTCTAGGATAACAGAGCTCTAAGTACATAATTTGCATGTATACACACATTTTGGTATTTTTTTTTAATATTCCTAAATGGCCTGGATATACATACTTAAGCTTTCTCCAACAGGAAGAAATAAAACATCAGAACTCAATCAATAATTAAGGTGCTTACTTCTAGACACTGTCACTCATCTGAAACATTTTACATCTTTAGTAGCAAATGCAGGCTCAAGACATTATACTTAAGTCTGGAGTAGGTAATGAAATGGAAACATAGTAGCAGAAGCTAAATTCAGAATAGTATCAGAAAGTTACAAAATCTACTGTTTAAAGAAAGGGAAAGGGAAAGGGAAGTCACTCAGTCCTGTCTGACTCTGTGACCCGGTGGACTGTAGCCCACCAGGCTCCTCTGTCCATGGGATTCTCCAGGCAAGAATACTGGAGTGGGTTGCCATTTCCTTCTCCAGGGGATTTTCCTGACCCAGGGATTGAACCCAGGTCTTCCGCATTGCAGGCAGACTCTTTAACCTCTGGGCCACCAGGGAAGCCCACTGTTTGAAGATGGCCACCCAATTTCTGTAGCCCAGACATTTTTGGAGTCCTCACCATGTGCCAGAGACAGTGTTAACACACCAGGACTACACAGATGAATAAATCTGGGCTCTTTCTTGTGAGAACTCACGCTCTAATAACTCATCTGTACAAAGCTTTACTGTTTGCAGCTCTTGCCCACATTTTTTAACTGATTACAACATGGATGCAAGTAAAATTTTCCAGGCCTCCTTGGAAATCTGAATTAACACTAACTGGGATATCAACCCATAACAAATGAGATGGTTTACAAATCAGCACACAGACTAGTCCCCCATCCCCACCTTCAAGAGAACAGGAGGGGCAAACAACCCCATTACACATAGGGTCAATGAAAACTACTCTGGATCCAAGATTGCTAAAAACCTCAGTTCTCCAGGCTTTCTCCAGAACTACCCAGAGCAGCAAAAACTCAGTGACAGTTCCCAGGGTGGGAGGAATCAAGCAGCAAGAGGCAGAAAACTGGCTCTGTGACAGCAGCCGAGAATATCTCTTATTCAGAGAGGACACCATCCAAGCAGAACGCACCACCTTGAGCACTTTGGCACCGCCTGTCCCTGAGCTGCCAGGAGAGGCATGGGCTTTGGAGAAAGCCGATCAATAAACATGGATGGAATCAGGACAAGGGAATCCAGGATCCCACTAAGGGGCCCAGGGAGCAATACAGTCAACAACAACAAAAAATCCCATTGACATTTTATTTGAGCTAGCAAATGTCTGATAAGAAACCCAACAGGTCTTTCTACCCTTCTCACTTCCCAGAGATGAATGCGAAGATCACAGCAAAACTGTTAACAATATTTAAATACACATATGTTTCACCAATAAGGCCATAAAAATATTCTCAAGCCATTTATAAATACTGTTACACATATCAGAGAGGTGACAGACTTCAAAATTTCTTCTTCAAGTATATTTTCATGGTTACACACAGCACAGTAATTGTTAGGGATTTGCGACCTCCCTGTGATATACATGTTTTTGCCCTATGTAGAACCCTACTTTATTTTCGAGTGACATGGAAATATGAAGACTATTTTAAGCTGGTTAATTATTTTATAGGCGGAGTCAGGGCAGACTGATGAATCGGTACTTCAGTGTATTTAAGGATCATTAATTTCTGACCATTCCTCTTTGAATTAAGATTTGTAAAAAGAAAAAAAAAAGTTGGCCATCATATACGAGACTCAGTTTGTCTTGTTTCCTTAACATATGCCTTATCAGCTCTGCCACAGCTGAAGTGATTCCAAATTGCTTTATGACACACTTGGATTTTCTCCTGCTAATAATTTCTCCTTCCTGCCCATGACTGGCAGGCTTCTTCCACACTGCAGTAATGTGGAACAGCTAATTATCTACCAATCCACCTTGCTATTCCACACTTGGCAACTTTTATCTGCACAGGACAGCTGCACTCTCCCGTTTGAAGTGAAATGTCAGTCTCTGCTAATGCAACAAGACTTACATCACTAATGATGTCTCCACACTTTGAAGAAACAACTCAAAGCCTAATTAAAAATTCAGATTCATTCTCACTGGCTTGCTGATTTTCCCTGTCCTTCCACCAGGGCCTTGGAGTATCTTTTAAAATACTTGATGCAAAAATAAAATTGAAAAAAAAAAATATCCAAGGGGAATCCAGAAAAAAAGAAAAAGTGCTGGAGTCTTGGGCTTTGACCTAGTCTTTAAAATAATTGTTATGGTTGGAACAGAATCAGGATGTTATCATGTACAACAGATAAGAATTTCCTCCACTGGCTTCTCTACGACAATGACAACAAAGCACAGTATTTCCAGGGAAATGTGGACCCGAAGCTGCTTCTCAGTTGACCCACACTGGTATTTGGGTATCAGAACTGTTGTAATGGTAATTAACTTAGAAATCATGGGACTATGTAAATCTGCAGTAGGGGAAAACTTCTTTTGAATTCAGAATGAAGAGGGGGAAGGTAAAGAGGCTTTCAAATGACATTTATTCTGTTTCATTATCCAATCAAATAAACAAACCCTCGAAAGTAATTGTACTATTACAATTTTCACAAAAAGAAAGAGCTTCATACTTCTAATAACTAGGGAGAGAGACGCAGTCCTGAAATTCAGTTCTAAAATAGCACTCTTTCTGAAAATTACAGGTAGAATTTCATTCTGAAGATTTTATATAAATACAAAAAATAAATAAAATCACAAAAGTTGTTCTTCCCTAAAGTTTTCTTCTTATGCTTTACCTTTTTAATTAAAAAAAAAAAAAAAAGACTTTGGTTTGTACAGGTTCATAATTATAACCAGTTATTGATTACTTAAATTTGCTGTTTTAAAAATAGCTAACATCACTGTGGAGTCAGAATTTTGTATTTCTTCAATGGCTCACTGACTTCTAAGTATTTAAATAAAAGCTTAAAAAAAAAAAGTCATCTGTCAAATGAGACTATCAGTTATAAGTTCTCAATCATCAAAGAACTAAGCCAAAATATTTTTTCTTTTCAAAAGAAGAAATTAAAATAAAGCTTCTTGATTAAATCAAGTTTCCTTTCCATTTTAAAGCAAACATCTCTTGGGAAATGAAGCTCCCATGGGATAAGTACTGTGAAAAATGTCCAAAAGTAAGAATCCTAAAAAGTCAAGACCTGAATTCAAGGTCTATCATGTACTACTGGCGTGACCTCTAGAGAGCCACCGCCCACTGGGCCTCTGTTTCTCACCTATAAAATGAGGGGTAGGGGAGGTCTGACTTTCCCTCTGGTCCTTCTAGTTCTCATACACTTCATCAGTGGATCAGGGAGCAAAGACAGGCTCAGGGCAGGCCTGCTGAGCCTGGGTTTGTACAGCCCCTCAGGGCAGGCCACAGGCCACAGTGGGAGGCCAGCCAGCCCGTTTGCAGGTCAGAGGCAGGGAGACTGCAAAGTAGGCTCTCAAGAAACTGGACTGGGGGAAGGAGAGCCTAGGTACAGAGCAGGCCTTGGGGCTGCTGGTTGCTAAGCATTTAGCTAAAACCTAAATGACTTCAGTTGAGCTTTCTAGACAGCAAGCTCCTCATTTCTCCAGGTTTCTAGTTCATCTCCCCCAGAGCACATCCCCTCCAAAGACAAGACTCATGCACAGAAAGTAGCTAGTTCGCAACTCAAACACTACGAAGGCTTGGCCAGTCATATAGAAACTAAAGGGGAAAACCTACTTGAGAATGTGAGCAATGGGGCCACATGACCTGAGCCATAATCTAGCCTGGCTCAAACTCCTCCCCAGACTGTCCAATCACCTAGGGCAGCCTGTTCCTCTCTCAAGCCAGTGTAAACTGGGCATTTTGTTGTTACCTGCCATATATCTCACCGCCATGAAGGATCCAAGGATTCCACTACCCAACCTGTATGCTTCTCTGAACTCTTCCTGTGCCCTTTCTTCCCCCTAGCTCTCTAAGCTCCAAACCTTAAGGCCATCTTTCCATTCTCTGAAGAGCCATCACAAAAGAGTCTTCTGGGAACCCCACCCTCTGACTAACCAATTCCTATTCATTCTTCTTTTCCTGGAAGACCTTCCAGAAGCTTCCTCCACTTCTAAGCAGGTTAATATCCCTGACATACTTTCTCCAAGCATCTGGAACCTCCTTTTTCATACCATTTCATTGCCTTGGAAATTAACTGATGGATATCTCAGAATGAACATGGTGCCTGGCACCAAATAAACATTTAATGACTGTTTAAGTAATTATGATGACAGGAAGCTCATCTCCTACAACAACCCGACTTAAACTCTATTCTCTGAGAAAGCTGTCCCTTTTCTATTATACAGAAACTTACTTCCCCAGAATCTTTACACACAATCACTGACTTTACCTCCTAGAGCTCACTGAATAATTCTAACCCAGACACTGCAAATTGGTGGCCTCTGGCCTGATCCAGACAGCTGGCAGGTTTGGTTTGGCCCACACAGTGTTTTGTTTTGTTAATCTGAATTAGTTGCCAACATTTTAAGAATTGAGAGATTTTGTTGAAAACCCAGAGACCCAGCTTCTCCTGAAAACCAGAGTCAAGTGGCAACACTGGCCCCACACTGCCACATGGCAGCAATTGGCAGAGCTGGGTAGCACCTGCTTTGCAGCCCTGGCATGTGCCCTCCCTTTCCAACAACCAACACCATGCCCTACTGATCTATACCTGGCTTGCCTCACTCTGCCTAACTGAACCCTGGAAATGTTAGAGTTAGCAACCCCGGGGTGGGCATGGATCTTGATCCCATATTTCAGCATTTTTTTCTACACTGCCTTGGCCCATTCAAATTAGTTTAGCTTCTCTGATAAAACATGAGCTCTAGGAGGGAAAGCACTGGACATTCTATACTTTCCCCTCCACTCTCCTGGCCTCAGATTCTACACTACCATCTGCTGACAAACTCATCAGAAGATAATTATGTCCACAGTCAGTCTTTTCTCTTCAGCCTCCTGCCTTTCCTTACAGTTTATTTTGCTTTGTTCCTTTCTCCATCCTGCCTTCCATCTCTGAAATAGGGAGAAAGCAGGAGTGAGAAGACACGGCTCAGACTGTAAGCTGGCCACTAAGAAAACACAGAAACTCACAGCCTCGTGGGGAAAGCCAGGCATGAAAATGAGGGCCAGATGGCACGTGCCCAGGAGAAAAAAGGGGTCCTAGAGGAGCTTCCCAAAAGAATCTTAGGTGTTACATCTGGAAGGCAAAGGAGGCTGCTGGACAAAGGTACCAGCTATTTTGTAAAGGGCTAGGGAATGCACGGGAGAAGGCAATGACACCCCACTCCAGTACTCTTGCCTGGAAAATCCCATGGACGGAGGAGCCTGGTGGGCTGCAGTCTATGGGGTCGCACAGAGTTGGACATGACTGAAGCGACTTAGCAGCAGCAGGGAATGCACAATGGCTCAGTGGGAAAAGAATCCACCTGCAATGCAGGAAACCAGGGTTCAATCCCTGGGTGAAGATGATCCCCTGGAGAAGGAAATAGCAACCCACTCCAGTGTCCTCACCTGGGAAATTCCATGGACAGAGAAGCCTGGCAGGCTGTAGGCCATGTCATGACCGAGAAACTACACCACCACCACACGGCAATCATTTTGCTCAGGCATGTCCTAAAAAATTTTAAGTATATACCCTCTAAAATATTTGTATTGATGGACTGCAAATTCTATATACTAGTATATCAATATATTATGCCTATTATAAAACATTAACATAGAAATTAAATAAGAATGTAATAAAAATGTTACAGATAGAATCATGGGATACCTGGAATTTCCTTCAAAATAATCAGGAGGGCGGGAAAGAGCAGGTAGAGGCAGAGATGAAACCAGCCTGACCACAAGTAGATAGCTTGTTTAAGCTGGGTAAGAGATACAGGAATATTTTTATGCTCTTCGCTTTACTTCTATATATTTTTTCAAATCCTTGTATTAAAAAAAGCTTAAAAGTAAATAAGGGAATTCCCTGCTGATCCAGTGGTTAAGATTTCATGCCTCCACTGCAGGGAGCCTTTTCACTTCCATGCATTGGAGAAGGAAATGGCAACCCATTCCAGTGTTCTTGCCTGGAGAATCCCAGGGACAGGGGAGCCTGGTGGGCTTCCGTCTATGGGGTCGCACAGAGTCAGACATGACTGAATCGACTTAGCAGCAGCAGCAGCAACTTCAGAGAGCATGGGTTTGATCCCGCATGCTGTGTGGTGTAGCCAAAAAAAAAAAAAGTAAATAAAAATGACTCTAATTGGCAGGTCTAATACTTTCTTCATAAATCTTAAATGATGGTTTTGCATCACATCCATGAGGTCGGTGCACCACACTTTGGTAATCCCTGGGCCAGAGGACTGACTATACTGAAATCTGCAGGTTCTAAAGCTTAGATTTCAGTTTCATTCCGGCTCTGGAGCTGCAAAATTTTTGTTGGCTTCCAGGTTCTGTGCCCTGGCACTAAACATGCTGTCCATGTTTATTTCTGTTTACTGATTGTTCCTACATTAGACTGTGTGCTAAAAGAGGTTCCCCCTCCCCCCATTAACCAAATGAAGCTCAAAGGTAATTTAATAATATGCTGGAAGTGACAGAGTTAATAACTAGTAGAGTCAAAACTGGTGCCCTTTATATTTTGACCTCCAATATACTTTTACTCCAGGTTGAAGCAGATTCAAAACAAATCCCATTGCACTTAATACCAAACTTCCAGAGTTCTCCAAGGTTCCTGTTGGCTCATCCACTTAAGCTCAAGGAAGGAACTCTTCAAGCAGCAACCAGAAATAGCACCAAGTTATAAAGTGTGAAACCATCCCCTTACCCTCCCCCACACCCCTCCAGATTTAAGTACAACTGGCAGGAAAAAGCTAAGCAGCTAAGACAGGTATTAGTGGAGAGGAAGGGGAGGAAGTACTGATTCTAAGCACACTGGGGAGAGTCCCTCAGAAGTGATTCAACATGTGTTTCTTTGCACTCATTCTTACCAAGTTCAATTCATCCACCAATGGTCAATTTTGTTCTACTCCAAATGAGCAATCTCAGAAGAAAACAAGGCTGCAGCTTTCCCATTAGGGCTTATACTACACACAGGGCATAGAATCAAACAACATTATTTGCATTTTTTTCCATTCCTAAAATATTCTCAATTGCCTAAGTACATATTCAAATCATCCTAAAACATACCATTCTTGGTATGATTGACATGACTAGGGGGCAAATGCCAACCTTATCTAAACATCACTGTAAATCAGCATGAAGTTATAGTAGGGCCACCAGGGTGTTGATGTGAAATAACCACAGAAGCTCTAGGTGTGAGGGCCAGAGAAATAAGACATGGGGCCATATGCAGAGGTACAGAGTTACAGTCACCCCCACTAATCAAGAATTAAAGACATAGCAACTCCCTTGTCCAGTACCACCAAGGGGCCTTAGAAATGTCTGAAGAACTGCTTATTTGGTTCCCCTTAGTGTCTGAGGCTGCTGATGCTTTCAGGACTGCCCTCTGTGTGTGGCAGATCACTTAAAAGGCTGCAGGAGGAGTAGTCAACTTCATGACCTCATCAGATAATCTTGGCAGCCCTCCGCTGTACTTCCATAATGCCCTGTTCCTCGCTGCAGCATGGTACTAGCCCACTACTTCTCCGCCCCTCACTAAACACTTCCTTTTGTATCTGTCTGCATCATCAGTTGAGAGCTTCAGGGCACAGACAAGATCTTATTTACCTTCTATCCCCAGCTTAAAGTCAAAGTGAAGTCACTCAGTGGTGTCTGACTCTTTGCGATCCCATGGACTGTAGCCCACCAGGCTCCTCTGTCCATGGGATTCTCCAGGCAAGAATACTGGAGTGGGTTGCCATTTCCTTCTCCAGGGGATCTTCCCAACCCAGGGATTGAACCCGGGTCTCTGCATTGCAGGCAGACACTTTAACCTCTGAGCCACCAGGGAAGCCCTATCCCTAGCTTAAGCCCAACCCAAAGTCCTTCATAGAATAGAAGTCTCCCCCAAAGTTTGTTGAATGTATGCAAATATGGACAGTGAACTTAATGCTTTCCTAGGGCATACAAAGTCGGCCTCCCCTTTCACTTTCAGCTGCAGCCACTATTTACAACACTGCTCTATATTTTCAGTCAACACCTCACCAATGCTGAGCTTATCAGTTCTGTCCTGGCTGCCTCCTTTCCTTCCATTTGAAGTGAAGCTCCTCAGATTGTACTTCTGGCATTTGTTCTGCCCCTATTGGAAGGATTCTCCCCACCCATCCCCCTGCTGGTGTGTCTGCCAAGTTCACAGTGACTATGCCCAGCTCAGCAGAGCTGAGTTAGAATTAACATCAAGGCGGGCAACCTGGCTATGTGCCAGGTCCTTGCTGTTAGGAAGCCTGTATTGTCATATAATGTTAAATGGGCCTTATAAGTGCCTGGTGAAATGGCTCCCAGAGCCAGATATGCCTTCTAACAAGCAGGCATTGTTGCTTAACTGTTTTACCTGTGCAACCTTACCTCCACCTCCAAATTGTAAACTCCTTAAGGGGCTGTGCTGAAGTATCTCCTTTTAAATCCACCAAACACTCAGCTAGCATAGTGCTCTGTGCCTAGTCAGCTTCTAAGGAAATCTCTTTGCTGAAGAACAACCACATCTGTCAACAGTTCCCAGTCCCAGCTCCACATCAACAGGTGCTTTCACATGGACTATTTTCATTAAGTCCACAGAGCAGATCTCCAGGAAGAATCATCACTGCCACCTTTACAGACAAAGATCACCTAACTTCTAAAGTGGCAGAGCTGGAACCCAGGTTTCCAATATGGAAACTTTCCATTCCATGATGCTCCTTCATTCAATAAAAAAAAAAAAAAAAACTTTTTGCATGAATGAAAAAGCAGAAACAAGGCTCCCTGAACACAGCCATTCTCTGCTCCCTAGATCTCAATGTCCATGGTTTCACTCCACCAGACCCCTGAGGAGATGATGATTAGGTTTTTGACTTTTACCCATGATGTATGAGGCCTGCTGCCAGGGGGGCAGTATTCAGTGGCAACTTTCCCAAGGCACTGGCAAAATTAGTTGGTGCAAATCATTTAGAGAATTTTTTTTTTTTAACTTTGTCCATTACTAAAAAGGAACCACAACAAAAAACCATGAGCAGGCAGCTACCATGAGAAAAACCTTTCCAAGGAAATCTTTAAGCTAGGCTGCTTTTCAAACTTTCTTTATCAGCCAGCACAAAAACTATGCCACAGGAAACTACAGTGCTGAAAGAAGTTCTGGGTTTTGTTTTTGTAAAATTCTTCCTTGTGCCTGTCTTGTGAGAGGTGACAACAGGCCTCCCCCTTGGAAGCGGCTTTGCAATTTCTCCAAATTAAAAACGGTCTTTGGAGAATTTCAGCAGCAGTGACGTAAAAGTCTGGAAATGGGTTTTTAATTCATAAATGAACCTACACAAAGTTTCTTGTCAAAGAAGATGCCGCCGTGAAAAGTCTGCACTGTACTTGATATGCCAAGGTCAAGTGAAAAGAGTCGATCCCTTAATTGAGAGAGGACATTCTTTTCCTGCAAAGGTAGAATACCTCTCTCCAACTCCTTCATATCTTTGGATGGAACTTTGACCCCACTCACCTTAACACCCACATGAGGCTACCTGTCTTAGAGCAACAGATTGGCTATAATATCCAACATGTCACAAGGAGTGATTATATTATCTGCTCTTTAGACAGCTAAACGCACATAATTTCAGACCCACTGAACAAATCCCAGAGGTTTACAGAGGAAAATTTGAGGCTTGCAACCTTGTTTTAAGGGCAATAAATGTAACCTGCTTTAGATTTTATTTTACAAACATCTGTCCCCCACCCCCCCCCAAAAAACAAGCTGGCAGTCTAACAAAACTGAAAAGAGATTTCCCCCAATTTTCCCAGAAGGAGGCAAGTGGCAGATCAATGTACAGCTCAAGAAGAAGAATTTAAATACAGTATGTGCTGCTCCTTTTAAAAAGGGAGAGAAGCCACTTCACATTTTGCCAGACAAAACCCTGTCCCCAGGAGGCCAGCTTCCACAATGAGGTTGCAAAGGTGTTAGAAAGAGGCCAGTTGGAGGAGATAAAGGGCCATTTGGGCACAAACCCCCCACTGATCAGAGCTTTTTTTTCTTCTTCTTCTTCTAAAGTGTCTCCCTTTCAACAGGGAAGCCTTTTAAAACTACATTTGTTTTGGATCCCTACCTGAAAGACAATGTGTTGGGATCCGATTTCACCTTTTGTCAAGGATTGGGTGAGAAACAGTAAAACTGCTGTCAGCATCTTAGAAAAAGCTAGTCCTTCACTTATATGGTGGTGGTGGTGGGAGACCCGAAGGTCCCCTGTCCAGCCCTAGTGATGGGATGAAGGTGACAAATGGCTGCCAATCTTAAGATCACTGTCCAAAACTGTAATGTATTAAATTTCTTTATTAAAAGAGGGTCTCTATGCAAAAACACAATTGTTTGTCCTCTGAATTGAAACATTCATCAGTGGAAAAAGAAATCCTAGTTTTTCCCTAACATTTTAGTTCATTTCCTCTAAAAGTTACTTGACTCCTGAGAACTCTGTCAGCAATCATCAAAAATCAGAACATGCATATGGAAAAAATTATAACAATGTGAACCGAAAAGATCTGCGTAGAAAAGTTCAATGTTGTATCTTAAAAGTTTGCCTACTCTTATGCAAATGAAGAAAAATCGGACTCTACTGCACTTCAGGGCTGGTGTCTGCACATAAACACAATTATCTTTCAGGCAAACCATCCACTCCTAAAACAAAACAAACCACCCAATAGTCTTTCACTACAGCGGTAAAGGTCGGTGGAATTGACTTTAGGAAAACTGTATCATCCTTGGAGGAGACTGGTGGTGGTTAGGGCGGGAGGGTAAAGAAAAAAAAAAATCAGAAACCGGAATCCCAAGTGACTTCTACCTCTCCCGATGGGAGGTAGAAGGGTGGTCACAGTAGAATCGAAATCAGAAACCTCTTCCGAGAACAGGTTCCTGGAAACTTCGCTCTTTCGTAAACCACATGCATCACATTATTCGAATACGGAAGAGAAGGAGGTTACTTTACAGAAAAATGTTACAGCAAATATTTCAGATTCGGAATGTCAGTTCAACCTCTCCTAATCGAGTGGGCCTTTCCGGCCAAAGAGGTTAAAATAACGGGATAGAATCTCCAGGTGGTTGCTGTTTAGCAATTTTTTTTTTTTTTTTTTTTACTGCTGTTGGTACTGTTGGTTATTAGTAACATCTTCACGATTCCTTACTGGCCTCGGGCAATATTTCTTTAGCACCACCACCACCACCCCCTCCCCGGGAGGACGGACCTGGTAAACAATTTAGAGAAATGGGAACCTTATTCCCTGTGCTTGCTTTTTCCTCCACCCCATACCAAAAGGCATACACAAAACAAAACAAAAACATTCGGACAGCGCGCAACCAACAGCGGAAAGCAACAAAAAATGTCCCCCACACAGCACGAGTCGGGGATCTACCAAGAGTCTATGAGGCCGGCCCCTCCCCCAAGGCACCCGGGCTGGGAGAGGGAGAGCGGAGTTCACTCCCCGGACGCTCTCAGCGGGCCCAGGTGGCCCTGGAGCAGCTGCGCACGCGGCGGTGACGGCCCTCCGGGCGCCCATTCGTGCGCCTCTGTCGGGGGGACCCGAAGAGCTGATCAAGGGGGTACAGACTGGAAGCCTCGGAAAACCGTCCGAGCCAGGCGGGACCGTCAGCCCTGGGATGGATACACAAAGAGGGAAAAGGGGAGTTTGTAGGGGTGGCGGCGGGGTTTAAAAAAAAAAAAGTGCGGGGGAAATTGGTGCAAATTAGGAAAGGAGGCGCGAAGGAACCTGAGAATCCTCGCCGAGATAATAGAGCTGTGCTCGGGGAGGGGCATGGGAAATGGGTCCTGTGCAAAGGGCAGGGGCTTCTGCACAGGAGAAAGAGAAGGGGACCCAAGAACTTGGAAGGAGTTGGTGTGTAGTTAGAGGATCCACGCAGAGGCCAGAGGTGTCCGGGGCAAAGGGTGCTCTGTGCATGCGGGCGAGGTCGGTGCTCGGTTAAAGTGACCTGTACTGGGGATGGGACCCGGCTCTGAGCAAAGGAGCGAGGCGGGATGTGCCTGGCAAGCTCCCGGGCACAAGGGGTGGGGGTGGGGGGGACCCTTACCTGCATAGTGACGACCCCCAGCTCTTCCGCCGCCAGCCTCCGCATCTGGCTCGCCAGCACTTGAGCCTCGTCCAGGATAGAGAATTCGGCGTCGGCCCCGGCCCCCAGCAGCCAGCCCACGGCCAGGCAGAGCAGCCAGAGGGGCGGCCGCCGCGCCTGGATCCGTCCAAGCGAGCCCCGACTCCCGCGGGCCAGGGCGGCTGCCCCTGCCGCCTCCTCTTCCTCCGGCTCTCGGGTCATGCCGCCTCCCCCGACTCCCCGCCGACGGGCTCCAGGAGCCGGGAAGCGGGGAGGTAGCCCCGGGAGGTGCGCCCAGGGCCCGCTCGGCGCACCCCGCAAAACTTTCTCGCCCTTCTGCAGCAGCTTCTAGGCGCCCCGGCAGCTCCTAAACTTAGGGGGGCGCCCAGTTACGGGGCGGGAGCGCGGGCGGCCACCATCGCGGGATCCGGCGGCCGCGGCAGGAGAGGAAGCAACCGCCCCAGCAGTGTCCCGGACCCCGGCGCCGGCGCTGCCCCCGCGAGGCGGCGGGCTACTGCGAGAGCTGCGGCGTCCGCACCCGGTGCGTGGCCGCTGGGCTCACAAGCCGAGCCGCGGAGCTTTCGCTTCCCGCGGGTCCCAGCGGAGAGAGGCGGCGGCGAAGGCGGGCGGCTGCAGCCTGGGAGGAGGAGCGGCGATCGGGCTTGGTAGGCTGGGGCAGCCACCCAAGCGAGCAGGGAGAGGTTTAAAAAAAAAAAAAAAAAGCTGAAAGAAAGAAAGAAAGCCAGCGGCGGGGGAAAGGGAGGTGTCTGGTGCCACCACGCTGCGCTCCGGCTCCGTGCACTTCCCGGCCCGGCAGCCGCCGCGGCTGCGGTGATTTATGGAAGCGGGGAGAGAGGCGGGGACATTCCCCCGGTCGCCCCTCCTCTCTCTGCCCGGCTCCCGCCTCAGAACCGGCCCCTGGAGACGCTGCGGGCCCGAGAACAGGCTCTCGGCTCGGGTACCAGACCTGCACGGGGTGGGGTCCCTGGAACCTTCTGGTTGCCGGGGACAGTTATCCACCCCAGCTCTCACCACCTCTGCCCCCGCGAAGGGACTCCGGGATCCCACCATCGAAAGTCCCTTTAAGTTCTAGGACGCTGGCTTTCTGCCTGGCAGAGATTTGTGAAGGACGGGACTGCCATTTGTGGGTCCACTGCTCCCCTTCGGTGTTACCAGTAACAATAGCTAGCATTTGTTAGATCAACGGATTCCTTTTTGTTTTTAACCAACTACTATGTGCCCGGCCCAGTGCTCTGGGGTTTGTATACATTATCCTTTAATCCTCACCACATCCCTGTGAGGTATGTATCTTTATCCCCAAATTTTAGGTAACAAAGACTGAGGCTTAGAGAGGTGGAATAAATTGCCGAAGGTCACCCAGGGGATAAGAGGCAAATCCAGACTTTAAGCAGTCGGAGACTATTGCTCTTAAATAGGACGTAGTTCTTTCTGTCTCTTTTTGGAAATGAACCATCTGATCTCATCAAAAGCAAAAAACAAAACAAAACCCCAAAAATTACTGAGCTGGAATTCACTCCAGACATCTATTCTCTGCAGCGGGGGAAGGGAATTTCCTTCCTTCCTGCCTACTCCTGACTCCCGGCTTAGGCTGTCTGAGAAATCACCTGTTGGAAGCACCTGAAACATATAGATGAGGGTGGGGTGGGGGTGGGAGCGGGAGGGGGGGGGGGTGGTAAGGCCACCATTCTTCCAAGCCAGGTTCCTGCTTGTAGGTTCCTAGAGTCCAGAGTCATGCCTGAGAAGGTGAAGGCTGTCTAGCAGAGGCCTTAGCAGAACCAGAACCTGGATTTGGTGCTCTCTTCACTTTACAGCAAAACCTTCTGTTTTACTTGTTCACGGTATTGTATTAAAAACGCAAGCTTTCCCTGGCCCATATTACCTCAAGATTCTTTTTCGGTTCTGAGTTCCCCCATCAGTGCTTCTCTGCTATACTCTATATTTTCATTTGTGACACTCTCCATTCTATCTGCCCTTGAGAGGCACACAGGCTTCTTGGAACAATGTCACTTATTATGTCCAATGCTTGTTTTACATAACGCTTCCTGGAAGTAAGGTAAGCTTCTTGAAGGCAGGGGCCAATCCACTTCTCCATCATTCACACTTAGCTCAGTACCAAGCACAAAGTACAAAGTAAGTACACAAAGTAAGTAAAAATGATTCTTGAATTAATGATGGGATTAAAACAAATCCATCTATTGTCTTCCATCTCCAGAATTGAATTGACACTTGGTATCAATATTGTCACCCTGCTTATTTAACTTCTATGCAGAGTATAGAAACGCTGGGCTTTCTCTATGCAGAGAAACGCTGGGCTGGAAGAAGCACAAGCTGGAATCAAGATTGCCAGGAGAAATATCAATAACCTCAGATATGCAGATGACACCACCCTTATGGCAGAAAGTGAAGAGGAACTCAAAAGCCTCTTGATGAAAGTGAAAGTGGAGAGTGAAAAAATTGGCTTA